>NC_058376.1:26692500-27973000 GCF_018350175.1 Felis catus | reverse complement strand
TTTAGAAATACGGATTTTTGTCAGTTTGACTTGCAAAAAAAAAGGTGTTACATATTTATATATCAAGCATTTACTCTTCAAGATAGAATATATCTATATAATACCAACTATATATATATACATATATATATATAATGCTACCAAAATGAAATGTTAATGTCTACAAAAAGAATGAAATTAATTTATCTGTAACACAGAGTGGGTAAGAATTTTTTAAAAGATAATATATAGCGTTTTTATACTAATCAATCTGTGTATGTATATATATGATATACATACCCCTGTAGCTAATTCTAGATTTTTTTTAATACTGTAAACAAATAGACCATCTGGTATTATAAAACCTGTGTGTGCAGGAGTTTGTTCCTCTGAGATATATAATGTGTAGATTGCTGTATTTATAGCCCCTCCTTTTCCAACCATTGTGTTCTCAACCCATTTCTGTACATGCCCTTTATTTCCAAGTGACATTTTTAGTCATTCACAATAAAAAAATTATCTCACATATATATATATCATATATATATGATTTATTATTACTTACATGATATAGATAGATATATATTATTTATCTTTACTTATATAAGTACATATATAATATATAATAAATAATATATGTACTTACATCATATATATATATATATGTTTTCTCAGTCAGTTTCTTAACTTCCATTGAGTGATAGCAACATGACTTTTCTTTTAAAAAATTTTTTTTTCAGTTTATGTAGTTTTGAAAGAGAAACAGAGCATGAGCATGAGTGGAGTAGGGGCAGAGAGAGAGGGAGACACAGATCTAAAGCAGGCCCCAGGTTCTGAGCTGCCAGCACAGAGCCCAACGCAGGGCTCAGACTCACAAATTGTAAGATCATAACCTGAGCTGAAGTTAACCTCAGCTTAACTGACTGAGCCACCCAGGTGCCCCTCAACATACATTTTTAAGGTGACCTACCTTTATCCAAATATCCCTTTCTACAAACCCAAGGAGAAACACTACGCCATTCATCTTTACTATCTTCCCTTTCTCCTCTCTCTTCCAGGAATACTTACCACCCAGGCCACATATGTCACCTAGACTTGGTTTTCCTTAGCTCACTTTATGCTTCATGAAAATGTCCCTGTTTTGTGTCCCAGATCTTCAAGTTCTTAGTCAGTACTATAAACTAATCTACTTCCCACATTAATATTTGCATATATCTACACAGTATTCCATGTAATGTATAGAGGGAAGATGTTTAAAACCACAAACTCACTGTCATAGTAAGAAAGTAGGGCAGTCTGTGTATAAGATATTGGATTTAGTATCTTAATGAGCCCTTTTTTGGCTTCTTAAGTTGCCTGATATAATTAGCTTTCTGCACTTTCAGAAAGTAAGATCTGCTTTGAAATGTGGAAATTCAAGGAACATATTCCCAAATCAATGGCCATAGCCAAGCCAATAGGCATAGCAATTATGGCTCTTTGGGGGAAGATTGTATCAAATGTAGGTTCTTGGATCTGCCTAAAATATTTCCTTTTCCCTGATCTTGTTTTCAATTTAACGATTAACTGTCAAAAACAAAATAAAGTTCCCTTAAATTACTTTTGAGCATAATATTCGTCTTTTGATCCTAACAGGTAACACTCAAGCTGAACCGTTATCAACAAACCCCTCTTTGCTGATTTCTGGACCAGATTATAGGCAAGCTTCTCCATTTAGAACCATGCAACTATCTTGTAGTCACTTTATTTCCCAGGCAATAAATACTAATCTCAGCAAGCGTTTGCCTAAATAAGTTTGTGACCATTTGAAGACCCACTCTATAAATATCTCCACAACTCTCTGCCTGTTTAAAAATGACACTTCAGAGAAGGCTTTTGGTTCAATGAGTCTCTCAGTCCCAAAGCATTACTTCTTCTAGCTTTAAAATGCTTCCCTTCTTTTTGGATGGAGAGGATGGTAGGGTAGTTTCATTTCTGTGAGTCAAAAGATTTTTTTGGACCACTTGACAAAGTAACAATGCTGCTTTCCTGCCATCTCGCTGAAGAATTTTGCAAAAGGGTTGGAAAATTAAATTCTTTTTTTTTTTTTTTTTTTTTTAATTTTTTTTTTCAACGTTTATTTATTTTTGGGACAGAGAGAGACAGAGCATGAACGGGCGAGGGGCAGAGAGAGAGGGAGACACAGAATCGGAAACAGGCTCCAGGCTCCGAGCCATCAGCCCAGAGCCCGACGCGGGGCTCGAACTCACGGACCGCGAGATCGTGACCTGGCTGAAGTCGGACGCTCAACCGACTGCGCCACCCAGGCGCCCCTTAAATTCTTAATCTATAAAGATTCTTATTCAAATAAACGATTTGATTCAATAACACAAATTTAATTGCTCCTGGAGTTTGAAAAGCATTGTTTTTATAATATGGTAATTAATTTAAACTTGTTCATATTATAAGCCATCCAAAGATTTTAAGCAAAAACTAAATGGATCATATCTGTAAAAGTAACAACTGGCGTTGCATGTAAATTTAGTCTTAAAATTATAGTATATGCTTCAAATTAATAAACACTAAAGATTTACATAAAATTGCATAGTATTTTTTTTACTTATTCTCTTCCTTGTTTAACTCATCAATTCTGTTTTTTTCAGTAGCACACTTGAATGCCTATGTCATTTCATCATAAAAAGTAGGCTACATGGAACAAATAAGTAGAAAAAATTTCTGTTGTTCATACACAAGTCAGAGCTTTCATAATACATTAGAATCTGCTAGAAAAAAAATTATGTCTTTCCTATTAATAGGCCCAAAGATACAAGGATGAAGAAGAAGCTAAAGTTTCCTAAAAATTAGTTCTTATATCTTACACACCAAGAAATGTGATCCGATGCTCTATCACAGGAGATTCATAGAGGATTCATAACAGAGAGAGCCATAGAAAGCCAAGCACTTAAAAAAATTTAACTTGTCAAAATTTCAAAAGCCCTTCTGACACTTACCAGTGCCACAGAAATGATGCATCTACTGGCACTGTGCATTCGTAGTCTGAAGAAATACAGTAATACTACATGGATTTCTGATGTATTAAAAATTTCCCCTTTGCTAGGGTTTTAAGGCCAAGTGATACACATTAGGTTTGCCTGAGCTTGTAGCCCTAAAACTCTCCCGTCTATATTTAGTTATTTTTATATTATTCTACACTAAAAGCTAAGTTGCTTTTGTAATTGCTCACAATTCACTTTACTATGCACATATTATCTCTTTGAAAAAAAAACCCAGTATGGGCATACCTCAGGTTGGGATGGTATCTTTCATTTATTTGGCACTCTCCAACTGCATTGGAACCATCCAGTGCCTCTGGTACAGGCATCACAGTAGTTATCACAACTAAATCAGGAAACCAAGCCGCTAACTGGTTCTGTGACCCGGGGTCACTCATCTCACCTTCTGAGGCTTCCGCTGGTGCTTCTAAAATGAGGCGATTATACTTTTTCTAAGATACTTTCCAGGTATAAAATTCCATGGTTCTTTCCTTTTTTTTTTAATTTTTTGAAATGTTTCATTATTTATTTTTGAGAGAGAAAGAGCATGAACAGGGGAGGAGCAGAGAGAGAGGGAGACACAGAACCCGAAGCAGGTTCCAGGCTCCGGGCTGTCAGCACAGCTGTCAAGGCGGGGCTCGAACTCACAAACTGTGAGATCATGACCTGAGCCGAAGTTGGAAGCTTAACCAACTGAGCCACCGAGGCATTCCTAAAGTTCCATGGTTCTTAATTAAGGGAGCAAGCAGACGAAGGGAGTAATGGGAACACGTAGGAAGAAGTGGTGCCCAATTCAGAGCACTAGATGCCAAATCTTTGGCAAAACTATTCACGTGTTTGAAAAGCAGAGGGATGGTTGTGGAAAAGTCAGGAGAAACTAGAGAGAGATCCACTGTCTGAAGATAAAATGATGTGGATCCAGATTTGTGAGTCTGATGCTTTTCTTTACCGAATGCATTGTCTAACCATGCATAGCCTGGGTTGCAAGAATCCTCAAGTGTCAAAATTTAGTTAAGGCAAAACTTGCAAAACAGATGAAAATTAGGAAAACCCCTAGAAATAAGAAAACAACAGAATGGTGATTCTAATGTCTGAGCAACAGGGGGGTGGGCTGAAAAAGCAGCAGTGGGAAGACAAGGTAGATAGATACACAGCTGTATATCATGAAAAATTGGGGGGTGGAAAAAATTTGTAGGTTGATTCCCAGCAACTAAGCACCACCAGAAATAAAAGAAAACTCCCATCTTTGGAAGAATATAATGACTCTAGAGTTGCTGCAATGTATTATCTGTAATTTGCACGTTTTAACCCCAAATTCATCTATATACAAAAAAACCCCAAGAATGTATGAATTTATACTCAGGAAAAGGAGTCAGTCAACAAACAGACTCTGAGTGGTCTCAGATATTGGATTAACAGGCAAGGATTACAAGGTAGCTATTATAAATATGTTCAAAAATAATAAACATGGTTAAATAAGTAAAGGAAAATATCAATGAATAAACAGATAATCTATACAGAAATTCTAAAAAAAATATATGGTTATTAAAATGAAACATTTCCTAGATTGGCTTGATAGAAAAATTAGACATGGCAGAAGAAAGAAATAGTGAACCTGAAAATAAATCAGTATAAATCACGCACTTTAAAGAACAGAGACAAAAAAATATTAAAGAAAAATGAACAGTACCTCAGGATATGATCTATTCTGGAGAATGTTCTGTGTGCACTTGAGAAGAATGTGTATTCTGCTGCTAGTGAATGAAATGTTCTGTATATATGTTTGTTAGATCCATTTAGTCTGAAGTATGGTTCAAGTGCAGTATTTACTTATTTTTCTTGTCTGAATGATGTACCCATTGTTGAAAGTGGGTTATTGACGTCCTCTACTGTTATATTATTGTATACTTCTCCCTTCATAGCTCTTGGTATTTTTTGAATATATTTAGGTACTCCAATGTTGGACGCATATATATTTGTGATCATTACATCCTCTTGATGAATTGATCCCCCTATGATGAACCTCTTTGTCACTTGTTACTATTTTTGGCTTAAAGTCTATTTTGTCTGATATGAATATGGCTGCCCCTGCCCTCTTTGGGTTTCCCCTTGAATGGAATATCCTTTGCCATTCGTATGTGTGTCCTGAAAGCTACCTTTTGTGGGTAGCATACGGTCAGGTATTTTTTTAAAGTGCATCCAGCCACTTTATGTCTTATGATTGAATAATCCGATCCATTTATATTTAGCAAATTATTGATAGGTGAGGACTTACTAATGACATCTTATTAATTGTTTTCTGGATATTTTATAGTTCCCTTGTTCCTTTCTTCCTCTCTTGCTGCCCTCCTTTGTAGATTTTCTGCAGTTGTATGTTTTGATTCCCTTCCCTTTATCTTTTGTGAATCTATTACAGGTTTTTGCTTTGTGGTTTCCCTGAGGCTTACATAAAACATCTTATAAATTTAGCAGTCTATTATGTGCTGGTAACAACTTAACTTGCATTGCATACAAAAAATTTACACGTTTACTCCATCTTTTTATGTTTTTTATACCACAATTTACCTCTTTTCATATTGTGTACTTTTTAACAAATTATTGTCCTTGTAGTTATTTCTAATACTCTTACTCTTTAACCTTTGTACTAGAGTTGAGTGTTTAACATTCCGTCATATTACAGTATTAGAATGTTCTAAGTTTGACTTTACATGTACCATTACCAGTGTGTTGTACATCTTCATATTTTTTCATGTTACTAATTTCAGGAGATTCATGGATGAGATGTTCCCAGTGGCTCATAGGTAAGCTCTTTGATGGAGTCCATAATGCAATTAGTAGGATCCATATCCTTTTATGCCCCCCCAAGAGTCCTATCCATTGTTCTCCCAACCTTTTTCCACCCTCTAGTCATGTAGCTCAGGATTCGGTAATATCTAATGGGCAAGACAGAAATGAGCTCCTTTGGCAACATCTTGGGTAAGCAGGATATTCTTTCACATGCTCTCCCTTTCGCCTGTGGGACAAATCATGGGCCAAGAAAATCTCTCTTGGCTCTGAGATGTGTCACCCTGGGGAATGGGAAATTTAGGTAAAGTAGAACTATTCCTCTTGCCCTCTCCTATGTATCCAGACATACTTTTGTTTGTTTGTTTGTTTGTTTGTTTTGTTTTTACTTCAGCAATGTTCTGCAACTTCTCAGGAAACCTGGACTTCCACAAAGGCCCCCTTGTCCATGGGTGATTTTCTAAGACAGTTTTCCAGGAGTTCCTGGACAACAGCTGAAGGGCAAGAACTGTTCATAAATCACTACAGAGTCCACAACTAAGATATCCACAACGTTTGTCTGCCTGTGGGCCAATGGACAGTTGGGCACAACTCCTGCCCATGTTCCTTGGCACATGGTGCTGGATTCCATGGCTCCCACAAAGGGACTGTGACTGTGGATGGATGCTGAATTCTTGCTGTTGAAATGAGGACCAAAAAGAAGAAATGTCTTCTCCTGCCATGATGCTGATGTCACTCTGAGTCCAGGATTTTCATTGGGGGCTGGTCACATTGGCACTTTTTCCCTACACAATAAGCCATGATTTCCAAAGTTCCAGACTCCCAGAAGAAAAGCAGGTATTTACTATGAATCACATTGTTTGCACAAACAATTTCGATAAGCTGGTACAGCAGGGTTTAGTGCCCAAGGCATGCAAAACAGTCTTATGATTTAGTAACAGGGAAAATTCCAAAGTCAAGTTTCCATATGCCACCCTTACAAGCAAGTTCTTCAAAGGGCAACATCAGAGCTGCTATATTAACTCCTTCCTACACGGGCACACTGGCACTGTTACTACACCCAGCAGAGGTATTTCCTTTCCTTAGCTACAGTTGAATCTGGTTGGGATTTTATTTCCACAACTTCCAGAAATAGCCTCATTACTCTGCCGAGAAACCAGGCACCAGCCCACTATCTCCATCTCTTCAGATGTCTGAGTTTCACTTCTACAAATCTCTTCCTTAGAGCTTTTAAATTTTAGTAATTCCAACCCCGTCTTTGTTCATCTTGACCCAGGAGTGGTCACTGTTTCCTGAAGTTACTATTTCTCTATTTTATGATTTTAGTGGGTTTTTTTTTCCCTTTCACGTGACATTGTTAACAACCTTAGACTTAGCTTTAAAATATTGATGTTCAGTTGTATCTCTTCAGGTAACTACTGTGCTTTTTGCTAGACCCTGACTGATAGACTAGACTATCAGTCTAGTCTCTTGCTAGACTCTTCCTTTGGCAGAGATGGTAGACAAGCAAGGGCCAACAGGATTTATTGATTCCTTACTCACGATTCTCCCTTTTTGGTACCAGATTTGTGGTACCAAATCTGTGCTAAAGCAGCTGTGGTAATGGCAACAGTGACAGCACCAGCTGCAAATTTACTGACCTCTGATGACACCTGTGGTAGGTGAACTTGAAACAAAATTTTAGCATCGGCCTCCCCAAATCTCCCTTCTCCAGTTCTTCCAATGACACTTCAAGTGTTTCTGAAGTTTCTTCCTCCTTATATCACCTAGAGTAATTTTTGATTCCTGTGCTAAATTTTGATAGCTCTATAGGTCTACAGGCTATTTATTAAAAGACTACAGGGGGGCCTGGGTGGTTCAGTCGGTTAAGTGTCTGAGTTCAGCTCAGGTCATGATCTCACGGTTCATTAGTTGGAGCCTCACGTCAGGCTCTGCGCTGACAGCTCAGAGCCTGGAGCCTGTTTCGGATTCTGTGTCTCCTCCTCTCTCTGCCACTCCCCTGCTCACGCTCAGTCTCTCTCTCGAAAGTAAACATGAAAAAAATAAAAACAATAAAATAAAAGACTACAGAAAACAAATATTTAATGGTGAGACTTTAAAAATCTTCTCCATGATATTAGGTATGAGATGAGCGTGCTTGTTCTCACCATTTAAATTCAACATTGTATTGGAACTAGGAGATCTCACAAGTAAATGGAACATGGTTAATACAAACAAAACAAACTTGCAGTTGTTTGTAATTGATATGATTATCTACATAAAATCCTTACATAAGATGCATTTAAACATATGCAAAGTTTAAATGTACCAAAAAGGTTACTGTAGCCATATTGCACTCGGCACTGCATTGTGCCTACTTTCATAAGACAGAAAAAGACACATTTGAAGTACTTTTGTGAGCTTTATTTCCCAAAACCAGATGAAATGATATTCAAAATGATCCATAACCTAGGAAATCTGGTAGTGTCTACTTTTAGATGGTTACAGTTGAATGGATAGCCTTGAGCTAATTGTGCAAAAGGGATTGTATCTATAAATTGGTCACGTGGCTTGTCTCACTAGAACACAGTTTAAAAACAAAACAAAACAAAACAAAACAGCTCTCCAATCACCTTGATTTCCAGAAAAACTATAATCTTGGCTCTTAAATCCTATTTCATATAGATGAGCTGGAATGGATAACTTGAAATTGTAGAACCATTACAATTTTATAGAAAATGAGGATCAAAAGATAAGAATATGCTATGACCACAGTCACTACACCCAGGGATTTTATCTCAATGCTGTAAATCCAGAAACTCTGCTCTCGACCACGACTTACATCTATGGCCATTTCAGAGATGCATCTCCATGATATTTCCCTGAATTCCCCCAATACAAGTTTCTACAGTAGGTAATGGCAGCTTCCAGAATAACCTCAGGTCACTGGAACACCCCAGTTCTGCAAACAACCCATTATAAGCCAGATTCCATCATGAAAATCCATCTTGCTACTGCTGTGGACATGCATCTTTATGACATTGGAGGAAAAAAAAATGCAGAGATATCTGGTGTTTCTCTGTGACAAAAGCAATGTTGTATCGGCACAGTTATTAAGAATTGGCTTTGGCACACAAGGGTGACTCAGGTGGTTGAGCGTCTGACTCTTGATTTCGACTCAGGTCATTATCCCAAGATTGTGGGATCGAGGGTCACGGGATCAAACCCTGTGTCCGGCTCCATGCTGAGCGTGGGGCCTGCTTGGGATTCTTCGTCCCTCTCTTTCTGCCCCTCCTCAGCTGGTGCTCACACACTCGCTCTGTCTCTCTTAAGTAAAAATAAAAATTAAAAAAGATTGTCTTCACCTCTTAGTTTTTTCATCCCTTTCTGTCTCATGAAACTCTTCTAGGGAGTTACATATAGGTTGTGTGACTGTAAATTAATAATATTTGTTCCTAAAATATAAAACTTGGTTTTATCAAATACTTGGTACAAAACTTCCACTGTTCTCCTCAGACCGTTGTCTCCATCAGGGTCCCATAAGGGGATAGGAGGCATACCAGTTACTGAACAGAGAAAGTTTCACAAGAATGGTCACCTAGGTATAAAGTTGTGAACTAGGTAATTGAAAAATGAAAAAAGAGCACTAATGTACCACATAGGCAGCAATTGCAGGAAGCAGAGATCCCTGTGGTTGAAAGAACAAAGGAAAACGGTTGGAATGAATGAAATTTAAAACCTTAGAAGAGGGGCCCTGCACAGCCAAAACTCAGGCCTTTGAGGCGAGAGGGTAGTGGTTCAGTTGCTCAATGGGTTCTAGTGTCTCTGAGCTTGGAAGGGAAACCCCAAGGGGCTGGGACCAACAGAGGATAGGACCCTCTTGGCCAATGCTGGTGACTATAAGTGTGACACTATGAGAGGTGATCCACAAGTATCGAAAAATTGCAGACTGCTGCGAGCTACCTGGAGACAAATGGATGTTGCCTGCCGGAAATGGCAAGGCCAAAGTGACGCGCACCGGAAGTCCAGGCGGACAGGAAGCCGGCAAGGAGCAAACAGAACGGGGCAAGACCCTTTCTCCTGCAGCCTTCCTGTCTCCCTTTTTGCCCCCTACTGGCAGGATCTAAGGGGGAGTCAGCGGGCAAACAGAAATGAGGTTTGCAAATTCCCTGCCTCCTCATCACAAGACACTCCTAGAAGGGTGATTCGGAGCTCAGAGACGATTGCTTAATGACTGGCACAGCAATCCATAGATGATCCTTCTGAAATAACTGAAAATGGACTCATGATTGCAGTTACACTGTGGCAAATGGCTAAACTACTTACAGAGTGTAGTAGCTTACTGAGAAGCCTTAGGACTCAGCACAGCCTCACAGTTTTAACGGTGGAGAAAGACCTAAGAATTCAAATTCTAATCCCCACTCATTGTATAATACAACATAACACCGTGTATCTCAGTGTCTGTTTCTGACTCTTGTTTGAGGAATATTGAACCAGCGAGAGTAAAAAGTGGTAAAATAAATGGGACACATATTTAACAGACATAAAAAAAAAGTAAGAAGTTGCGGTTCTCTAAACCAGACCAAATAAAGCCAATCTCAAATGAAGTTTGTTAAAAATACACTCACTGTCAGTCCTCTCAACACCATCCCAACATGAGCTAAGTAACTAGAACTTCTCAATTCTACCTGCATAAAAAAAAAAAAAAAAAAAAAAAACCTGGTTTTGGACACTGTGGTGTGGAAACATATGCTGCTATTTACCATTAGTGAGAATTTCATTCACATCTCTATGCAGGAGGGCAGTTTGCCTATATGCATCAGAATCCTTTAAAATATGCCTTGTTCTTGGGGCGCCTGGGTGGCGCAGTCGGTTGAGTGTCCGACTTCAGCCAGGTCACGATCTCGCGGTCCGTGAGTTTGAGCCCCGCGTCGGGCTCTGGGCTGATGGCTCAGAGCCTGGAGCCTGTTTCCGATTCTGTGTCTCCCTCTCTCTCTGCCCCTCCCCCGTTCATGCTCTGTCTCTCTCTGTCCCAAAAATAAATAAACGTTGAAAAAAAAAAATTAAAATATGCCTTGTTCTTTAGACAGAAAACTCATTTCTAAAAATTTACCTAAAGGAGATAATCACATGGGTATAAAATTAATTTAGCCCAAGATTGTTCTTATCAGTGTTGTTAAAAATAAAGTAGAGCTAAAAATAAACCTGAAGGATTATCCATAGGAGCCTGGTTAAGGAAATTATGCAAGTAATGAAATACTATACAATCTGTAAACATGACTAGCTAGACAACCTTTATCAGCATAGAAAGAACAAGTTCCAGAACATCCATTCATTCATTCACTCAAAGCCTGAGTTTCTGCATTGGCCAATGAACTTATCACTGACAAGGTACGTGCCTATTATAAAAAGCTCTCGTTTATGTAAAACTATTTATGGAGGGGCCCCTGTTTATGTAGGGTAGCTCAGTCAGTTAACTGTCTGACTTCGGCTCAGGTCATGATCTCATAGTTTGTGGGTTCAAGCCCCACATAGGGCTCTGTGCTGATGGCTCAGAGCCTGGAGCCTGCTTCAGATTCTGTGTCTCCCTTTCTCTCTGCCCTTCCTCTGCCTGCACTCTGTCTCTCTCTCGCGCTCAAAAATAAATAAACATTGAAAAAATGTAAAAAAAAAAACCTATTTATGTATACTTATCTGAACATATGTAAAAATGTCTGGATTTCCTCAAAAATATTAAGAGACATTGGCTAAGAGAAAAATGTACTTGTCTCTCAGTGATGAGGCCATAGCTGATTTCTACTTTTGTCTTTGTACTTTTGTATATAGGGTGTTTGTGTGAAATTATTTTTACAAAAACAATATAGCCACTTTGAAATATCCCACACTTATTCAAAATCTAGGGCACTACCTTTTAGCAGAGTTCCCAGTTGAACGTGCTTTCTCTTTTGCTCAGAATTACTTGATCATTTGGTCCGTGTCATTCTTGGAAATTTAACATTTTGTCCTGAATTATAATTGGCTTGTGTTTGTCATCTCCCCTTACAAGATTGCAAGTATTTGAGGACAGTGACACTATCTTGTGTAATTTTCCTTACAGCATTCGGAACAAAGATTTGATTTTAGTGTCGCTCAGTAAATGTTGTGTTGCATTCCTAATTTCACTCACCATCAAATTGCACTGGGCATTCATCAGAGTAACTGCTTTGCCCATCGAGTTTATGGGTGATCATGCACCACTTATAGCCTGTCCTGAGGAGCAGTCTTAGTGAGCTATGGTTTATAACATACGACCTTAATCCTCCAGACAATGCTGATTGTACTAAGGGTGGACTCTTGACCCAAAAGCAGCCAGTCCAAAGCCTGGCCACAGACATGACCTGGAATGAAAATTTGATCAATAGGCCATTCACAAGAGAAAAAAAAAATCAGAGTGATTATAGACCTATGAAATTAGTCTCAGTTTTATTAATAATCATGGAAATGCAAGCTAAAACAAAACAGACATGATTTTTTACCCATTGGATTATTTGAAAAAAGGAAAGAGAAATGACAGTGTCCCATATTGAAAAAAATAAAGAAAAGGGGTCACTTCCATATACCACAGGTGGGAAAATAAATTAAGGCTTATTTTGGAGGCAGTTGATGGCATCTATCAACATTTACATTGTGCTTGTCTTTTGATGTGGTTATTCTGCTCCATGAATGCAAACTGCAGAAATATCCCCATGTGCACAGAGATGAGGCAAGGATGGTCTTTGTAATTTTCATTAGAGAAATATTTAAAATATTTTATCATTAAGAAAGAAGAGTTAAGTAAACTACATTATATCCACACTATAGAAAAAGAGGCAGGAACTGAATAAAGTTAATAAAATCAAATCCAGGGGCGCCTGGGTGGCTCAGTCGGTTAAGCGACCAACTTGGGCTCGGGTCATGATCTCACTCTCCGTGAGTTTGAGCCTCGCATCAGGCTCTGTACCGACAGGTCAAAGCCTGGAGCCTGCTTCAGATTCTGTGTCTCCCTCTCTCTCTCTGCCCTTTCCCCACTCACACTCTGTCTCTCTCTCTCTCAAAAATAAATTAAAAACAAGATTTTTTTCTAAATCAAATCCAACATCCTTACTATGACCCACAGTCCTGTATAATCTGACCTCTGCCTCATCTCCTCTGTCTCCCCCCACCACTTACCTTGTTTCAAAATCCATGAATATTTGCTCTTGCTTATTCCTCTACTTGTATTATTCCTTCTCCAGACATTTTGTTGGCTGGTTCCTTCCCTCCAGCATCTCTGCTTAAACATCATCTCATAGAATATTTTCCTGACCATCCTGAACTCAACCCCTCTATATCTTACCCTTTCTCAGTTTCTGCCCTAGAATTTACCAATTCTTGACATTAAATTTTGAGCTACATTTTTTTTAATTATCCATCTCCTTTACTAGAAGTAAAACATCTCTGGCAAGGAAATTATCTATTGGTTATTATCAAATCCCCAGTGCCTAGAATTATGTCTTAATGAATAAAAATGTTAAATTAACTAATTATTTTAAAGGTATGTGTTTAAAAGAACTATGTGTTTTAACATGGAAAGATATCCAAGATATACTGAGGTTGCTGAAAAGATACAAATGATGGGGCCCCATTTATGTAAAGATGTGTGTGCACAGGTGTGTGTGTATGTGATACACAAATGCATGCAGACACCTAGTCAAAGAACTAAGGTTATACACACCAAATTCTTACCTGACAAGGAGAGTGTCTATAAGAGGCAAGGAAAAAGAATTTTCACACTTTACGTATATCTATATTAATTAATATCTTTATGAGAATAGATTTACATACTTTTCATAAAAGGAAACAAAAAAGAAAAGGAAGAAAAAATGATCAGTAATAATGAGAAGAAATAACATTTTTAAGATCTTGTCTCATAATACAATATATATTCTTAAATGTCTTTTTATTTATTTTGAGAGAGAGTGGGAGACTGGGAGGGGAAAAGAGAAAGGAAGAGAGGGAGAATCCCAAGCAGGGTCCTCATTGTCAGTTCAGAACCCAACACGAGCTAGATCTCATGAACTGTGAGATCATGACCTGACCTGAAATCAAAAGTTGGACACTTGATTGACTGAGCCACCCAGACTCCCCTCCTAACACGATATTTTGACACTACAGATGTAGTAGCTCATTTACACTTGACCTTAGCCAAAAGGCCAGTAGTAGCTTATTCAAATATCACAACAACCCTGGAGGATATTTATTATTATTATTATTATTATTATTATTATTCCCCATTAGGAAAAAAGCTAAGGAACAGAAGAATTAAGTAACTTAATCAAGATTATACAAGCTTTAAGTGGTAGAACCAGAGAAGGAAATAAGGAGGAAAGGAAGGAAAGAAGAGAGGGGCAGTAGGGGAGTAAGGAAGGATTCATTCATCAGTTGATGGACAGAAGACTAAATCTGGCAAAAAAAAAAAAAGTGGTTCCAATTGTCAATACTTGCTATGCAAAATTACAGGTTATTCGAAAGAGAATGAAAGAGGAGAAAAATGTTCAGCTCCTGTCCTGTGGTGCTCAACTCTTCCAGAATTCCTTGGCCAGATTACTCAGCTCTTTTTGGATTCTTATGCATGTACATAACTCTGTGGTACACAATGACTTGAGTGGGGCTCTGTTCTTTGCCTAAATCATGTACATTCCATATAACAATGTATGTTCTTGACCTAAAGAAATAATGCCATGTTTCAGAAAACAAACTCCCCTAGTCTTTTAAAAAGGAGACCTAATCTAATTAAGCTCAATAGTGGACAGCAAAGTATGGACATTTTAGAGATTTTCCAAGAGACCAACAAAATAATCTGCATGTGTGTGTGTGTGTGTGTGTGTGTGTGTGTGTGCATTTATAAACTGATCTTTCTGCCTATTTGTCTTATGCTTATTTGATATGCCATTTGTCGCTTTTAATCCTGCAGTGTGGTGTAATCTAACTGAGTGAATTTAAGGTAAGTTGTATGAAAAAGCACAAAGGAAAAAGAATATTACAAGAGAAAATGTTATAAAAATAGATGTGCCTGATGTTAAATTAAAATACTTCATCCAAATTTCTTACTCAACACATCAGTGCATCAGGATAGCTTGCCTTATGCACTGCATTTTACTGTCTTAGAGCTTCTCCATGTGATGATGGAGAAATCATGGGTAAGCATTTCAGAGAGCTGTTATATTAGGTCTCCTCTTATCTCTTTAGCTATTAATAGTTCACTTATTTCTATTACACTGATATTGAATCATACCTGTAACTCTCCTATCATAAGCTTTTATCATCTTTAAGGTTTCATGTGGAATCTAAGTAAGATTGATCACTGTAGTCATCATAATCTTTTAATTAAAACACTGTGTTATGTTTACCCATAAATAAACCCCAAACATATTCACACTGTCCACCATTGGCATTACGTTACAGGGGACTCCACTTTACCAACAATTTTGAGACTACCTTGTGGTTTTTCTGCTTCAGAGCATGAGCTTTATCGCTTGTGAATCATGGGTAAACCTGAGCGTATCTGATCACAAATGCACACATGGCAAAGGTTGGCTTTCACAATTCAAAGTGTCGACATATAAAGAACTGCTCTTTTCAGAGCAGACTGGGAAAAAAAAAATAATAAGGTATCATATGTCATTTGTAGATTTTGTTCCTTCCTCTGAAAGAAACTGAAAGATTAGGTCACACTGTTCTATGAAAGCATATTCCCTTTTCCACTGAGGCAGAGATATGATTTAAGTGCACTCGTCATCATAGCTATGCCTTTGATGCTGTGAGCCATTGAAACATGAATACTCCACTAATTCTTTGCAACTACTAGACTGTAAATCAAACATGCCACTTAGTAAATGACCCTTATTCTTCCTTTCTCTTTCTTACTGGAGAAGATCACTAGCTATTTGTAGGTACCACAAGAAAACATAGGAAGTTTTGAGGAAAATGCTTTTAACCCACCATTCCCCTCAGGAAACTGGCATCATTTGAAGCTCTCAGAGTAATGAAACAAACAGCTAGTTGAAGGGTGAAAATTTTAGTCAAACAGTTTTTATGGGGTTTATATTGGTATTCCTTCCATAGGATACTATATAATGGATGTAAATGATTTTTCCCCCCACGGAATTTACCCATTGTTTTCATGGTCGGTCATTAGAAACACAAATTCATTAAGAAATGAAATGGTCCATAAAGTGATGATTTGTAAAGGTAATTCTTCTTGGGGAAAAAAAGCAAAGTTTAGCAGTAACATTTAAAAAAAAATGAATTCAGCCTAACCATAATAATAACAACCCCCATTTACTGAATATTTGCTGTGTACCGGCTGCTCATCAGAATTTATCACCTCTGGCCAGCTCGGAGCTGAGAGCCCATCGGGTTTAGCAATAAGCAAGTCATTGTTATGTTTGCCAAACTGAATTTCAGAATCAGTTTCACTGGGGGTGGAAGCCAGGTTTCAATGGATTTGGGAGGGGTGGGAGAGAAGGAAGTAGAGTCAGCTACCATGGAAACAAAATTACTCATGAGGGGGAAAGGAGAGATAAGGCAGAAGCTGGTTGGAAAGTGGACTTTATGAAAAGAAGTTTGTTTAAGACAGGGGAGAACTGAGTATATATCAATGAAACCTGGAACAACACTTGGAAGGTACAGGAGACAGATGAAGTAATATACTGAGCAAGGCAACGGAGGGATCAGAGGGAGGAGAAGGAATTCGGGAGAATACATCCTTTCTGTGTTCTGATCCCATCAAACCCTACTGGACATCTGGCCTTGAGTATCCCATGAGCAGACCACTTCCAGTTCAGCATATCCACCTTTACCCCCAAACTTATTCTTTTGCTTTTGCTTCCTCTCTTAACAAATGGCACCTTTTTCCGCCTACATTCCCAAGCCAAAAATCTAGACACAGTGCTGAATCATGCTTTTTCCTTATGCTCTCAACCTATTGCCAGGCTCCATCCATTTTATCCATTTAAAAAATAGGCATATCACATAACTCCCGAGGATCTTTCCCTGACTATCCAAATCCAGGTTAGGTGCCCTGCTTTATTAATCAGGATCCTACCAGAAACACAGAAACTACTCTAGACATCCCAGCAGAGGTGACTTAAAACAAAGAATTAATTCCACAGAGGAAGGAAGAATTGAGAAGTTGAGGCAACTAAGGCAATAACAGCAAAGAGAGCCAGCCACCACCCCTAGAGTTTGAGGAAAAACTTAAAGAGATGATGTCACTAGCCCCAGTGGCGTGCTGGTGAATGTTTAATATCCAGTTCCCTGGGAGAATAACAAAAAAACTGTTTGCCAATTTCTGTAGTAGAGGTATCCCACCATGGCTGACTTCAAACTACCACCTCATCGCTAAATGCAGAGTTGGGAAAAGATACACACATTCAGCTCTTGTGAACTCACATGCCAGAAACCGGAAGCTGGACCCGTCAAGCAGAATTTCAAGCTATAGAGAAGATGCAGCTCTTTCCAAAGATGCTGCCTGGGTGGGGCAAAGGGACAAATACCTGAGCTTCTCTAATTCTGCCACCTTCCATTCTCTCTTCAGTGCCCCTCTTTGGCCAAAGACTTCTTAAAGTCCACTTTCCAACCAGCTTCTTCGGCCAAACCCAGCCAAAGTTCAGCTGAGCCTGGGAAATGCAGCCTGAAAGTTCAGATCTCTTCTGAGCAGATCTGAGAAGGGCAAGGAGTGAATCCAAGAACAGTTGAATAAAAAACTCTGGGAACACTTCTAACTCCTTTATAACCGGCCTACTGGTCTATAAGCTCTGTGAGGACAGGGACCACTTCATAGAGTCTGGAGTTCACTAAGTAGCTCATATTTTGTGAAACAAATGAGTGACCTATTAGCAAATATAATGCCTGCATTTAGTAACCAGAATATCTGTGTCTCTTTGTGTGTGTGTGTGTGTGTGTGTGTGTATATAAATGGCTGTCAAATCACATATATTGATATGGTGAAGCTATAACTTAACAAAATCGTATAGAAAGGTATTATACTACTCGATTTTTTAAACTTCTTGCTAGGACCTCAGCCCTTTGAGCCCATCTTGTACAACTTGCTGCAGAAATGAAAGCTTTTGTGGGATCTCATGACTGTTGTAGTTTAAAAATCTCCATGGTGCCTGGGTGGAGTTGGTTAAGTGCCTGACCCTTGATTTCAGTTCAGGTCACAATCCCAGGGTCATGAAATTGAGCCCCGAGCTTGGGATTCTCTCTCCCTCTCCCTCTGCTGCTCACCCCCAACTCTCTTTCTCTCTCAAAATATATAAATAAACACTTTTTTTTAATCTCTAAATTTTTACAAATCTGTGTTTTAGCAATTATCATTCACCTAGTACATCCTACAAGTTTCCCGCTTAAGCGTAGGCTCTTCCTCCAGCAAGTCCAAAGCCCTTAGTTAAAATCTTCATCTCTATCACTAGTTCCCACCAGCAGGCAAACTTCTTAAATTTCCACCAGTCCTCCGTCCTGTCCAACTTCTATTGCTAACCACCTTCAACAGAGTCAAATAGATTTCATTTGAAGGACTGTCGTAGAATTTTCCTGTGTATCTTACTCCAGTAGCTTCTGCTTTATGTGGCTGCTTTTGATCATAAATATATTTAGAAAGATTTGTAAAGTCTTGTCAGAGATAAACCAATCTGGACACTATTAGAGTGGTAAGGACAGATTTCATCAGTAATATACTATATTGGGGATGTAGTATATTACTACGTTCAATAGGATAAAGAACACGATGTGAACTGACCTCCACTTCTATTTGTACAGAGGTGACTGGACGTTTTAAAGGGAGAATGGGGGACCAGGAAGGGGGGTGGGGCAGTGAACAGGGGCTCAGTAGAATCAGGAAAGTGAAAACTTACAAAAAGAAGGAAGAGGGGGGTTGGTGCACTTGAAACTCATCTGGGTTTGTTAGCTGGTGCTTCAAACCAGCTTGGTTTGAAGTCTTGAAGTGGGACTCACCCTCCCACAGAGGCTGGAAAACAGGGCGCTATCTTCAGGTGTCTGTTGGAACAAACAGTACAGGCTTTCGGCAGACGAGTTTTCTCAGGCAGGTGCTTTAAGGGGATTAGCGTCATCATAGGGGTATAGTCTTTAGCTACTAGCTACTAGATTCTCTGTTAATGTTTTGAGTGAGTCTTTATAGACCAACCTTGAACCTTATCCAGAAGAGGGCTCGGAGGAGCCCTGATGGCATTCGGTCAGGGAGAGAATCATTCAGTCTCAAGCCAAATCACATGCACCGTGATTCACTCTTACCAGGTATTCTATTCATCAGACAGGTATGAGAAGGCCATTAAATCAGAGAGTTATGTCTCTTTTCCTCACCTACAGCATAAACTGTCTTAAGAGCAGGGATAAGGTGTGGTTCCCTTTTGAATTACTCCTCTTATGAGTGTATGCATTTTTCTCCACATTCAGTGCCACCCAGAAGCAGACCAAGTGGTGGGTGAGGTCTTCCTCAGGTGCAGGCAATAAAGGGGTGTCTTACCTATAGAGACTTTTAAAACATATATTTTTTAAAATTATTCCCATGTGCTGGCAATTCTAAACAATGTCAGTGATAAAATTACTCCTGCTCCCTAAAATGTTTGTTGATCTAAATTCGAAATAATTGCTCTGGCTGATGTTACGTTTTGTTAATATATATGTAACCTTCAAGTTAGCACATTTCTATCACTTATTCTTTAATAGATATTATATTTTTAAAGGGGAGTTAATTTGGAGAATTTCCAGTTGTAAAGTCAGCTTTCAGCCCTTGTGGACTCAGCACATATTTTCATTTCAAAATAACTTTGTAATGGTTCAGAAACCATTTGAACTCACTTCGGGCGCTGTATGTAGCTTTCATCGTTTCATTTAAACAGCAGATTCAAAATATACAATGACAGTGCAGTGATTATAAAAACAAAGAAGCAGAACTTGAGTTACTTCAATTCTGTCATTCTCTGTGACTACTTGGAATCTACATTTGTGTAAAAACATTAAGAAGTGAAACAAAGTGTGAACCATGAGGTATTCTATTTGCTACATACAAATTTTATTTCATACATTTTGAACAGTATCTTTAAAACTGAAACTCATTATTCTTGGATTAGTAATAGTTTTGAAACTAAACATTGAATCAAGGGGGAAAAAACATTCTATTAGAATGATCACTGAGTTGTTGCTTAAATGTTGGTTGTAATTAAATTCACTTACTAATTATCAGAAGAGTATTTACATAAGAAATTGTAATAGAACTATAACTGATTATTGAAGTTCAAACTGTTAAATAGCTGTAAAAGCAACTGAATGCATAGCTGTGTGTTTACCCATTTTGGTGCTGCATTTGTATTTTATCTTTCAATTTTTATTTTTTGTTTATTTTTTTTTTAATTTTTAATGTACTTATTTTTGAGAGAGAGGGAGACAGAGTGCAAGTGCGGGAGGGTCAGAGAGAGAGAGAGAGAGAGGGAGAGACGGAATCTGAAGCAGGCTCCAGGTTCTGAGCCGTCAACACAGAGCCTGATGTGGGGCTGGAGCCTCACCCGAAGTCAGACGCTCAACAGACTGAGCCACCCAGGAGGCCTTATCTTCAATTTTTTTTTTTAATTGGCCTGATACGAAGTTTAATGAAAGAAGTTTTTTTCTTGTCTTTTTTTTCTAGGCGTTATCATTGTAAGCTATTTGTTTCACTTGATTAGTTCTGAAAAGAGCTTTGTCACAGAGGAGGTATCAAAAAACTGAGACCCTTGGGTGATAAATGTTCTAGATAAGCCCCTGCTGCAACCGACCATCAACCCCTCCCTGTCCTCTCCCAAACCACAGCACCCGCCCGCTGTCTGGGCCTCTTCCCACTCAGGCACCCTTGTGATCTGTTTTCCATATAGGAATCAGAGCGACCTTTTTAAAATACAGATCTGATTATACCCACTCGCTTCTCTTTAAATCGGTCCATGGCTTTGAAATGTTCTTAAAGACCTGGCCACGACAGCAGCCCTGCCCTTTCCCCCCAGGGGGGGGGTCTCCCCCCAGGCTCCCGTGCTCTCCCCGCTCCAGTTATACTAGCTTTGCTCCAAGTCAGTTCTACTTCCGCATTCCCTCTCCAACTGCAGACCATGTTCACTTTGCCAAAAAGGCTAGTTCCCCTGCTTTTTTTCTAGGTCATTCTTACTCATCCTTCAGAGTTTCACTCAACTGGTCGTTCTTCAAAGATGTCTTCTCTTGGTCCCCTGTGGCTGGATGCAAACACAATTCTAGTCTCCAATAGTGTCTTGTGTCTCTCCTTCCAACCCTGTCACAGAGTTACAGTTTCATAGGTGTTGGATACTTACGGATGAATGTTTATTCTCCTGTTAGATTCTGCTGTTTGCTCATCATCATAGGTGTAGAGCCTGGCTAGCACTATGCATTGCACATGAAAGAGAGAGAGGGAGAGAAGGAGAAAGGGAGAGGGAGAGAAGGGGAGAAGAGAGAAGTTGAAAACCTCAGGGATAGAGAAAGAAAAGTGTGACAAAGAACTTTAAAAACCTAGACAATTAGATAAAATGTTAACTGCCGGATGTTAGAATGGCATGAGATCATTTGAAATGAAACTTTTACTGTAAATCTTCCACGAAGTATTTAGGAAAAGTGAATTCACTCTCAATATTTATTTAATATAATCTCTCATGCAAGTCTCTTCTCCAGTAATTACTTTGTAATCACCTCATCTTAAAAAGATATGGTTCAAAAAAATGCAAGAAAACACCAGAAACAAGTAAATCGACAAACACTGCAAAAATTGTATTTTTAAATTATATTACAGATAAAGTGTCAATTTCCCTAATACAACCTTTTGAAAAGAAGAAGAAAAAAAAAAAGACTAGCTTCCCTTTAATCTAACTTCTATAGATAAATGGGCAAAAGATATGAAGAAAGAATTTACAAATAAACACAGAAACATGCTTAATCTTGCTCATAAGAGAATGCAATTAAAACTGCCTAGGCGAGATTGGCAAAAACCCAAAAGTTTGACAACCTACTTTGTTGGGGTGGCTGTAGGGAAATAAGCTCTCACATTTTGTTGGCAAGAGAGATCTACAAGGATACAGTCCTTATGAAGGGAATTGGGAATAACAAGCAACATTGCATATGTATTAATCTTTTGATCACCTCGCAATAAAAATATTGTCGAGAAATCCACTTCAAAGATACTCTGGGGGAAGGGTATATTAATGAAGGGTACATGGGGTTCCAATTTCCTCCTCTCTACTTAGTGATTATTTGTAAATATCCATGATGAAAAGGTTTTAACAATCGGTATCTACTGATGTTTTCTTGTGACTGCAGGATTCTAATGCCTTAGCTTGGGTTTCCCCCAAAACAAAGCCTAAGATAAAGGCTGCCACATGAATGAACTATTTAGAAATGATGAAGAGGTATGGTAAACAGGGAAGAAGGGAGAGACCTCACAAAGGCGCATTGTTGAGTTGGCCACCACAAGAGCTTGCTCAAATGGAGGGACTTTCTGAGAAGCCTAATGAACTTCAGAAGCAGATACTCTCAGCCTCAGTGAGACCCCAGAGCAGGATGTGAGCAATAGTACCCCTGTGGTACCTGAATCCATACCCTGTCAGGTGACCCCTGTGAGAAGTCAAGCCTGTCCAGAACTTGTTCCTGCATCTGTGGCTGGACAAAGGAATTCAATACAGTGCACCAGATGTGTGTGCTACCCTGAAAAGGGATTATTCACACATCTAGGTGAATTTTAGGACCTTCCTTTATTATGCTAATGGTGTAGGAGAAGTATCTTAAATATATATAATATAATATAATATAATATAATATAATATAATATATAATGTGTGTGTATATATATATATATATATGTATATATACTAAATCTGAAAATTCGATAATAAAAAGAGGGAAAGTGAGCTGGCATATCGTATGCTCCACAAGCAGTTATTGAGGCAATGATAGAACAGCCAAGTGCTCATTCTAAAATGCTGATTATTTCTCTATGCCAGACAGAAGTGGGAATCAAAATGATTTACTCTAAGAACTTTGACTGTATTACTGTGAAATCATTTATACACTGTTAAATGATTAGAATACCCACAAAATCTATAAGTCCCCAAAGCATGGTCTTTTGCATTTCCCTGCATTTCCTCCACCAAAACCAGATATTATGTGAAGTAATGAGTCTGGAATTCATAAGCAGATAAGATTTTTGTTGGCTTCAATCATATGGGCTGGTTAAAAGGTTGCTGTCTCCTCAAAATGGTCTTCCCATCTGCATTAGTTTCCAACTGCTGTTGTTAATTACCACAACCTCGGTGGCTTAAAATACCAGAAATTTGTTTTCTCACAATTCTGGAAGCCAGAAGTCCAAAGTCAAGCGGGCAGCAGGGTCATGCTTCCTCCTGAGACTCTTGAGGAGACTCTATTCCTTACGTCTTCAAGCTCCTGGTGGTTGCTGACATTCCTTGGTGTTCCTTGGCTTGCGGGTTGTATCATTCCAATTTCTGCCTTTGTCTTCACATTGACTTCAAATCTCCCTCTACCTCTTTCTTATAAGGACACTTGTGATGCTATTTAGGGCCCAAGCAGGATGACCCCAGGTTATCTCTTCATCTCAAGATCCTTAACTTATTGTTTACATCTGCAAAGACTCATTTCTTCAAATAAGGTAACATTTACAGTTTCCAGGGATTAGAACCTGGTATCTCTGAAGCCACCATTCAGCTCATTATACACCAACCATGAGTTAATCTACTGAGATTCTAATTTCTGTCTTACTTATTGCTACTATAGAATAACAGTTGAAAAGGAGATTCTGTAGCTCTCACACTTATCCTTATACCCACCCTAAGATTAGCCATAATTTTGTTTCTAAGATCAGCACACTTTTTCTACAAAGTAAAATTTGTAAATATTTAATATTATCTCTGTCACAACTATTTAACTCTGCCATTATAGTGTGAAAGCAGCCCTAAGCAATACACAAATGAATGTGTTCCAATAAAACTTTATTTTCAAAACCAATAAATGGGCCAGATTTGGCCCGTAGACTGAAGTCTGTTGACTCTTATTATAAGGCCTAAGCTTTTCTTGGGGAAACCAAAAATATTTTTGTATTTCAGCGTTTGTACTACAGAAACACTCTTATATTTTTGTAGCTACCCGGAAAGAGGGAAGGGTGGATATTCTGGAGCTGAGATAGAAGGAAGGCAAACTGTGTCAGAAACATAGATATGAAGTGAAGCATCTCATGTTCAAGGGAAAGAGATGTGGCAGCCTCAGGACTGCATCGGTTTCCTACTGCTACTGTCACAAATTACCACAGACTTATGGTCTAAAACAACACAAATGTATTATCTTACAGTTACGTAGGTTAGAAGTGCAACAGAGGTCTCAATGGGGCCAGAAGCCCGAAGTCCAAAATCGAGATGTCAGCAGGCTCTTTCTGGAGGCTCTAAGGCAAAGTCTGTTTCTTGATTTTCACGAGCTCCTAGAGACTGCCCACATCCCTTGGCTCCTGGTCCCTTTCCTCCATCTTCAAGGCCAGTTGCCACATTGCAACACTTCAATCTTTTTTTCTGCTAACCTCTTCCACATTTAAGGATGCTTATTATTACATTGGTCCCACCCAGATAATCCAGAAAAATATCTTTATGTTAAGTCAATTGATTAGCAACCTTAATTGTTTCTGCAACTCTGGTTCCCCTTTTCCATATAATGTAGCATATTTAAGTTCTGAAACTAGGATGTAACATCTTGGGGACACCACTATTCTGCCTCTACAAGGAACATATAGGTCTGTATTCTACCCTAAGCAAAGCTCAGGAGGAGGTACAACTTCCAAAAGGTGATTATATATATATATATATATATATATATATATATATATATGATGAATATAAGGATCCAAAGAGGCCGAAAACTAAACACCCCAACCTTGAGAGTTTCTTGTGGCAAAGAGAACCACGTGAAAGATGTCTCTGCACCTCAACAAGAGAAGCTTTTCTAGTCTGTCTCCACAGACTTGTCAACGGTAAATGAACAAGAAAACAATGGTGGCTATCATAAACGAAGGACCAGGGACCCTCTCCCCATTCTTATGGAATTATTCAAGTTCCAGCTTTTTAGAAGAAAGTAAAAAGTGAGCCCTGATAATGACTGATAATGGATGTCCTGCCAGTCAGATGATTGGGAACTCA
This sequence comes from Felis catus, assembly GCF_018350175.1. Taxonomy (NCBI): domain Eukaryota; kingdom Metazoa; phylum Chordata; class Mammalia; order Carnivora; family Felidae; genus Felis; species Felis catus. The sequence continues at coordinate 27,947,988 of NC_058376.1, read as the reverse complement.
GAGATAAGTTAAATATGATTTAGAAAAATTAGAAGAATATGACAACCCCATTATCCCTGGGGTAACACAGAACTTATTCATACTCACTACGTTATTTTTCAAAGTATAAGTGTTCAGGGGTGACTGGATGGCTCAGTTGATTAAGCATCCAACTCTTAATTTTGGCTCCGGTCATGATCTCATGGTTTTTGAGTTCAAGTCCCACATCAGAGGGATTCTCTGTCTCTCCCTTTTTCTCTGTCCCTCCACTGCTTGCATTGTCTCTCTCTTTCAAAACAAATAAATAAAATTTAAAAAAAGAACATCAAAAAAAGTATAACAACAAGTATGTTTTCTTTCTGTCCTCCTCTGACCTAATATTATAATCCTGCTACTCAAAAGCCTTTGATGGTTCTGAGGCTAGCATTAAAGATCCTCCCCTACCAAGATCTGATCAAATCCTACCTTTGCAAATTCATGCTAGATATTAACTTTTCCATATTGATGATTTCCAACATACTTACAATATTTTTCCTATTAATGAGTATTTTTCATAGTGCTATCCTGTCTTGAAAAGTTTTTTTCAACCCCATCTCTACACCTCTAAATCCCACTCATATTCAAGGCCATTTGCAAATGCTACTTTTAACCATAAATCCTTCCCTATCTTCCCCACTGAATTATTGGAGAATCCCACTCTATTTACGTAGCCCTCCAACTACTATAGTCTTCTAGCAGTGTAGCAGTCAGATGCCTTCAGAGAACAGAAACCACAATAAGCATTTGAACAAAAATGATTTCATTTAGAGGCTGATTATACAGGTGTTTGAGAGCTGAAAGAGCAATAGAGGACATTAAGGATTACCCAGCGATAACAAGCAGCTACTACCCATAGTACTGATAGAATAAAAAGGAAGACATTAGATTACTAGAATTTAGGATCTCAGAGTAGGGGTCTTTGGTTGGCTACAAATTACGCAGTCAGCAATCTCAATCTCAACAGTCTTGGTTGAGCAATCACTATGTAAAACAATGTAGTAGTCACAGAAATAATTATTTTGGAAAGACAATGCTAACACGTGCTCTTTAATTATATAACTAATGATAGAAACCTCCCAGTGAAAATTTTGGAATTCATAAACAAGAGGAAAGAATGAGACTAAAAGTATCAAAAAACAAGACAAGAGATAGATGTTGAGGGATAATACAAATTTCTTAGACAAAAGGGACAGGAGAAAAACAAGGGAGGAGGGCACTCCAGACTGAAGGACAACATAAGCAAGAGAAAGAGGCAAAAATGATCATACTGACTTTTGGGGGGATGCAGAGGAGATAGGACCACTCATACTTCAGGGTGCACCTGGGAAGTATCAGAAGGTCCTTGTTAGGATGGCAGATGCTTTGTGGATGGATGCAAATGAGCTGTTGACCCACATCCAAGTTACTCTGGAAATAACAGTAAATATAAGTGTAATTGCCATTTCAAAATGCCTAGTCATTGTTTTGAACACTCTTCCTGCCTCTGAGATCACATACTGATACCATTAGTTTCCCTATGTTCAAAAAATTGTGTTTTTTATTTAACCCAGTTTGTTTTACTCTTCACTAAAACACTAAGTATTTTGGGGTGCCTGGTTGGCTCAGTTGGTTGAGCATCAGACTCATGTTTTCTGCTCAGGTCATGATCTCACAGTTTGTGAGATCGAGCCCTGCATCAGGCTGTATGCTGACAGTGTGGAACCTGCTTAGGGTTCTCTCTCCCTGCCCCTCCCCCACTCACGTGCACATGCACACACGCATGCACACTCTCTATCTCTCAAAATAAATTCATAAACATTTAAAAAAGAATAAAAATAAAACAGTAAGTACCTTTACATCAACTTTGCTTAAGTCATATCTTTTCTCATTTTGTATAGGATTTTTCTTTTCAAAGTAAAGGGATCACTTGAGTCTCAGTTAAGATACTTTGGTCAGCAAGGAAGAGGAGATTTAAAAATGGCTGGCACAGATAAGGAAAATACAATCTGCATAAGAAGACCTAAGGAAGCATTTCCATGGTTAGTTATTTCAGGTGCTAAACTACAGCATCAAGACTGGATGGTACCTCCAGTAAGGACTCTGAATGACTGCAGCAGCTTTGGGCATCCCATGTTTAACAACAGCATCTAAAGTCCAGAAGAGAGGAGAAGGCACCTCCCTTCCACGTGTCTCTTTTTAAAACAGAGAAACATTTTTCAGTCACTCCCTAGACAAGACTTTCCCCTCATGTCTCTTTGGCCAAAATGACATCATGTGCCCATCCTTAAACCACTCTTTTAAACATGAATGGAATAACTGGGATACATTTAAAGTAATCAAGATTCAACTCTTAGGGTACAGGAAAGTTACACTCGCCCTTGAAGCCAACAACCACCCAGTAACTTAACAAAAACCAGGGTTCTGTCACCACAGAACAGGGCTTGAGAAAGGCCCAGGATTGCTGTTGAGCAGGCAATGATTGTACCTGCTCAGTCTTCCCGAGGCTTTCATTCCTCCTTAATTATAGTTGTTTCACACTCTTCCAAGTTCTCTTTTTGTAGCTTTCCAAATTCGATATTATTTTCCTGATAGAACATTCAATATATTTTTAAAAGGTTGATAATATACATAAAAATGAGTGTTGATTTGCTCTCATCTATCATTCCTTAAATAGTCTGTCCTACATACCAAGTTCATCCTTTTTTATTCTTCCTCTCCCCGTAGCCTGAACACTGTACTGTCCTTAGCATCTTTCACATGCATGGGCTTATATTAGAGGTTCAACTACCTCACATGCTCTCCATAAATCTGCTTGACTCCTTTACATGGCCCTTAGTGACTTATGGTTTCTGCCATCTTTCTCACATATCTTGTAAAATCTGAGCTTACTAGAGGCCCTTCTTTTTTTTTAAGTTTATTTATTTTATTTTGAGAGGGGGAGAGGGGCAGACAGAGAGGGAGAGAGAGAATCCCAAGCAGGCTTCACGCTGTCAGCACAGAGCCTGACGCAGGGCTCAATCCCAAGAACCGTGAGATCAAGACCTGACCCGAAATCAAGAGTAAGATGCTCAACCCACTGCGCCACCAGGAACCCCACACGAGACCCTTCTTATCACTATCTGATTCCTCTAGGTGCATCTTTTTCCCTTGCAATTTTGAGTGTTTTGTCAAAAGTTCACTATCGCGATCCGTTTATCTTTCTCCAGCCATCTTCCCTTTTAAATCTCTGTCTATAAAATTCTTAAATATTTTCTCTGAACTTCCTCAGGTCTTTTTTCCAAACGTTTATGTGATATGACTATCTTCTATATTTTGTAGCTATCAGATACATGCAGTAGAACAGTCACTTTCTTCCAAAATTCTGGTTATTTCCACAGGAAGCTTGAGTAAAACAGAAAGTACCTGAACTGAGTTAAAATTTTGGCTTTTCCACTTTAGTGATTAAAGAAATGACTTAACTTCCTCCAAGTCTGGTTCCATATATATATAATGGTGATACAAATAACTGCTTCATAAACTGTGAAATTAAATAATGGTGTGTGGGTGCATGCAGGCTTGCGTGTGTGTGTGTGTGTGTGTGTGCGTGTGTACTACCTCACTCTCATGTTTTTTCAAGTGTGTAAGGGTTTGAAATGTCAAACTGTGAAGTTCTTCAAAACTACCATAAAATAGGAGTTACAAATTTGATTGGCCTTAATGATCTGGCCTCTCACTGTCCTCTCTGCAGCCTGCAGCCTTCTCCCTTCAAGTTACCATGGAAGCCCACTCGAGTAGTTCAAAGTGTGTTTGTGTGACAAAGTCCACATTTGACACGTTCTCTCAGGACCTTAGGAAGGTCAGACTCCCCAAGGTCAGGGCCCCTCTGCAACATGGAACATCTTTGAAAATTGCCGTAGTTAATTTGTGGTCCTGCTTGGCTTTTCCCTGTGTCATTTCAAGTTCAGAGTTTATTATACAACTTGGATTGGAATTTTTTTTATTATTTTTTCCCCTTTCCCAAGAAGAGAGATCCCTCTAGTGGTTCATGTGAGTCTGTATTTTTCAGTGACCACATGGATAACAGGGAGAGAAGGCCTGTTTAGTTTCTAAGAGCTGTGTGAGTTGATGAGCTGGGAAGAGAGAGAGGTGAACTGTAACAGTAAGACACAAAGAAACGAGACATGACAGGATCCCTTTCTTTGTTATATGGACAGCAATCAAGGAATTGTATAGACCTTTAGAGACTTGTTAGATCCTTGCCATGGATCTATAAGGATCTTTCCAATTATCATTTATGATCGTTATCATTTATTATACAAATGATATATATGTATTGCTAATTATATATTATATATAATATATAAAATATATATTATATAAATTATCACTTATTATAATTTTCTCAGTCCCATTTAAGCTCATTTCTCTCCTACCTGCATTGCTTTGGGAGGATGCAAATTCCTGTCATATAACTGCCAAGTTCACATACAGCATCCCACGCATAATTCTGGATGGAAGTAATTGAGGACAAAGAGTTGGTTATCATTCTTATGTTTGTATTAAAAGAAATAGTCAGGAAAATCTATGTGGAAAATCCAAAATTATTCCAGCTTTGTGGCTCTTACTTCATTCGGATGAGAGAAGAGGGTCATGGGGTCATTTTCCCTCCCTTCAATTCTGATGAAGCAGCTGGAGAGATACAAAAAATCATTCTGCAAAGTCAAAACCAATTAAAAGAAGAATGCTAGCTACCTGCAGTTATACACATTTCAAAAAAAGGATACCTGAGATTTAATTGGATAAATAAAGTCAACTCATATATCAATAATATTTTAATCAATTATTCCACCGCAGATGTTTTGGCCAAGTACTTCACATGCTTGGTGTTCAGTGTTTGAACGGTCACGGTTTAGCCTGAGCCAGCACTTCTGTCTCCTGCAAGCACACCTCCCCTCAACTGTGGCCAAGCGGAAGATCTTAAGAATGAGTGACAGATCCACAGTTCCGATCTGCTGGTTCCTGAAGTGACCCTGGTGAACAGAAAAGAAAAATCCCCCATGTCCATAGGACCTTTGTATAACAGCTGAGCAGCTTCAAGTGTCCCAGATAAAGAGACTAAGCATTGTTCATGCAAATTATCACTTATCTAAAAACTACAGTCATCGGTTACAGAGCATTGTTTGGATGCTGTGGCAATAAATCATTTTTGTGAGTTAATGTGTTGAAACATACATTGTCCTTCAATATAAATAATCAACAGCAGCGGTGTTTTTTGTTCCACTTCAAACTGCCGGTCCCCGGGAAATTTAGAGAACAAAATGTTTCAATGTCACAGTATGTGTTTCAGAAATTCCCATTTCTCCCTCTTCAGTTCATGTTGAATGAATAAAAAGGCAGCCAGTAAGTGGAAGAGGCAAAGCAAAAACAAGAAAGTAAACTGGCAAATTCACGAACCAGATAATCTAATTGCATTAGTTTAAGGATCGCTATGAAGCAGCAAGGACTGCCACCTAATATCCTTTGTCAATCTCTTATATTTTAGCTACATTACAGATTAATCCTATAGCCCACTCTCATGATCAAACTTCTTTTTGAAGCATTGTTATCTGGTAGGTTTGATTCTTCCTCATTATTTTAGTAATAAAATACCAACCTCATAATAAAACGTTGAATACCCTCCAAATCCACAAGGAAAGTCTGACACATGGGGCTCCTAGACAAGATGCTCCATGGGTTCTCTGGGTCCCTTCCATTCTAGGAGAATGATCACGATACTATGATGAGGTCACAAGCTTCAGTATCACTTATTTATTTCACAAACAGTATCGAGAAGCCATAGTCATTCATATTGTGTTAACTTAGCTAAGGCGGAACCCCATTTCCCAGAATTCTCCTCACTGTGTAGTTTCAAGTTAGTGTCAGCCACAAGTAACATTTGGATATCTGAGAGATGGAAGTGAAGCAGCAGCCTTTTTGTTTTTTTAGCACTTGGAACGTCTGTGCAGGTTCTCTACAAGGCACCACTGGAACTCACACCCGTTGTGCAATTGCTAGTTCCCCTTGAAGGTGTGGGACAGATCCCAGTCTGCCCCTCCTCTTGCTCCCATCAATACCCCTTTCTGCTTCTCCTACTCCTGGGACAGGTGAATGCATAGTTCTGTGATAAAAGGCTCAAGTTTCCATTGCAGGTCACCTGCACCGTCAAAATTGGAGACTTGGAAAGACTGACATGGGTTCCAGTCCACTCGTATGGGTTGCAGTGTGTCCTTGCTCTTTGCCGCTTCACCCCAAGGTTTTCTTCCTAGGTTTTTGCCTTTCTAATTCGGACATATAGACAAGAGACTTTGATAGCCTGTTTACCTAGTTCCCACAGTTACGTGTCAACTCCCCATAATAAAATCTTTTATATCACTCTTGGTGGTTCTGTTTCTCAGACTGAATCCTGATGATACAGATGCATATCACTACAACTGGTAACAGGGATTTAAAACACGAATAAGTCAATCTAGTAAAGAAGACCAGTAGTTTGCTAGGGCTTCCATGACAAAATACCGTAGACTCGGTGCCTTAAACAATAGAAACTTATTACAGTTCTGAAGGCTTGGAGCCCAAGATCAAAGTGTCAGCAGGTTTAGTTCCTCCTGTGGTCTCTCTCCTCGGCTTTTGGATGGCTGCCTTCTTACTGTGTCCTCATCTGGTCTTTCTCCTGTGAATGTTTATCTCTGGTACCACTTCATCTTCTTATAAGGACACCAGTCCTATTGGCTTAGAGCCTCACTCATAACCTCATTAAATTAATCTCAATTACCTCTTTAAAGGTCCTATTTCCAAATACAGCCACATTAGGGGGTTAGGGCTCCAACAGATGAATTGAAGGAAAACACAATTCAATCCATAACAAAGAAATAAGTACACAGGAAACTGTTATTGCATGAAAAATGCTAGGTGAAATTATAGAATGCCATGGAAGGCCACAAGATGGGTATATAACACAGTTCTGGGATTGTGGGTTCAGAGATAGGATAATTATATAATGTATCACACAAAATGAGACACTTGTGAACATGGAAATGTGCCTAACTGGAGGGTGTTATGGTAAGTGAGATAAGTCAGTCAGAGGAAGACAAATACCATAGGGTTTCGCTCATATGTGGAATTTGAGAAACTCAACAGAGGAACGTAGGGGAAGGGAAGGAAAAATAAGATAAAAAAAATAGAGAGGGTGGCAAACCATAAGAGATGCTTCAATACAGAGGACAAACTGAGGGTTGCTGGAAGGGGGTGGGTAGAGGGACTAAATGTGTGATGGATATTAAGGAGGGCACTTCTCAGGATGAGCACTGAGTGTCATATGTTACAGATGAATCATTGGGTTCTACTCCTGAAGCCCAGAGTGTGCTATATGTTAACTGACTTGAATGTTAAAAAATAAAAGTAAAAATAAATAAACACACACTGATAGATCTCTATCAGCCATACTTTAGAACTGCCCTGGGAAAGTAAGAGACATAGACTCTCTGTTCAGAGAAGACCTCATGGAGGAAGTAACATCTAAGGCAAGACCTAAAGAGGGATAGAAGTCAAGAAGACAAAGATAAGGAGGTGGGGAACGTCATAAGCAAAAAACAGAAACCTGGAGAAACATGGCATTTGTGGGGAACTACAAGAGATTCCACGTGGCTAAAGTTTAGCAAGGGCTGGGGGCCAGAAAAGAAGCAAGGTAAGAAGGATTCAGAAGCTGGGTGGCTCAGTTTGTTAATCATTGGACACTTAATTTCAGCTCAGGTCTTGATCTCATGGTCATGAGTTCAAACCCTGTATGGGTCTCAATGCCCAGGGTTTAAAAATAAAGTATTTAGAGGCTAAAGGGGTTCTTTAAAGAGTCTGGATTTGGTTTGAAGGCAGGTGTGGGTCATTATAAGTTTCAATCATGGAAATGGCATAATCTGATTTACATTTTAGAAAGATCTCTCAGAAATTAGATCAAGACATGGTAATTATACTTGATAACACAGTATGGTGTAATTGTGCTAAGAAAATAGAAATTACGTATTCTTACTAAAAGAAAAAAAATGATAAATATGTGAGGTGATGGATGTGTTAATAACCTGGATGGGAGAAATCCTTTTACAATATTATGTATATAAATTACCACGATGTACACTTTAAATAACTTACAATTTTTATTTGTCAATTACACCTTAATCAAGCTGAAATTTTTAAAAAAGAGAGAAATTTGATCAAGGCAGCCGACCCTCTCAGTTTCCCCCACAGACAAAAGAATATTGTTTTAAAGTCCAAATAAGTAACGTTCTTGGAAAACAATAAGAAATTCATCTATAAAAAAGAAATATGGAGAATTAAAAAAAAACAAAAAACAAAAACAGAAATCAAGCAGGAGTAGGATCAGATAAACAAAGGAACATAGTTAAGTACACAAACCTCCAGCATCCAGAATGAGTAAGGAGCCAAGTTCAAAGGCTCTCACTCACCAAAGAGGGGACAACTTGAATGTCAAGAATGATAGTAACTACAATAGATTAAAACACATCAAATAAGTTTCAGTATATACATCTATAATGATACTGTAATAAAACTAATTGGTTACCACTGAAGAGTATCAGTGAATTATTTTTAAAACTGTTAAATAAAGAATCAAGGATTTTTTTTGTTTTGTTTTGTTTTGTTTTGTTTTTGGCCTTTCCTATATGAACTGTTTGAAGGAGTAAACAATACTAGATGAGGGAAAGTTTCTCTTTATAGAAATATCCAGCTAATAAATGAGGAATGAATTATTTAATTAGTGTGTCACCACTGGAGTTAATGGAGGTAGGTATTGTTCAGCAATACCTGCTAAAACTACAAAGGAAAAGCACCTAGGCTTGAAATGCCTCCTGATAGAGCATAACACTACCTGTGAATTAATTCTGAAAAAAAAAAAAAAAAGTTGAACTTGACACTAATCAAACCTCCAGAACAGTTACTAATGGATGGGAAATTTAGACACAGATTACAAACAGCAAAATTGACATATATTAAAAAAGAAATGGAAAAAGACTATAGATTGGAAAAGTATTCAGGGACATATCTACCAATAACCATGGGTAGACTTTATTTATATTCTGATTTAAAGAAATAAACAATAAGACAAAATTGTGGTAATGATGCCACACTGTAAATCCAAACACTGACCAGAATATGTGATGGCTAAATATTTTGAGTTTGGGACATATAAGGAGATATTTCTAGGGAGCAGTTACATGAGTAAGTCCAAAGCTTTTGAGACACATCTGGACTAGGGATATAAATGTTGGAATGGGAATCATCTATAGATTCTCACTTCACACATGGAAGCTAATGAGATATTAAGCGGTGTATAGAGTTGCTCATCCTCCACACTACTGAGACCTGGGACCAGAGAATTCAATGTGGATGGCTGCGCTGTGCATTGCGGAAAGTTTAGCCGCCTCCATGGGCTGTATCCAACCAGAGGTAGAATTCCTCCACTCAGTTGTTACAACCAGAAGTGTCTGCAGACGTTAGTTAGAATCGCTAATGTAGAGTGAAAAGAGAAGAGGGAGAAGAAAGAGGCTCAAAGTATCAAAAACGCCTGTGATTAAATTATAGCCCCACCACTAGGAACTGTGGTCATCTCCTCAGGCCTCATTCTGCTCATCTATAAAATGGAAATGGCATTGTATAATTCACTAAGTAGGAGTGCAGCAATGATTTACTGTGGAAGACACTCCATTAATGAGAAAACGCTCCATGTGCCTCCCTTCCTAAGTGCCCATTGCTATTGGCTTCCTTTTCTTTCCTCTCTCCCCCACAACTCCTGGTCCAATTTAGCTCCACAAAACTCCAGAGCGTCACTTCCCTTTCTCTTACGGCCAAAAAACCTGGAGTCTGACTTTGTAGCTACTGTGCTGAGGCAATACTGCATCTGTAAAGCTGCCAACGATCCCCCAGAAATTGAATGTGAATGTCCACCTTCACCCCTCCTGAACCATCCACAGGAAGGTACTTTTCAATAAGAGAAACAAGCAAATAGCCTCAAACAACAAAGATGAGAGACTGTTCTTTCTGGGGTCTAAAATCAAAGTCCATACAGGCACTTCCCAGAGAGCTCTCCTAAGAGCCGGCACAGATTCACTGAAGTTCCTTAGATCAAAAACTAAAGATAAGTGTATGATTGGGGTGAATGAAAAAGATTTGGCCAGGGGAGAGTCATTCTGTCATAAATAAGACTCCATTTCTTACTTACGTGTTGAGAAAAGTGTCTTGAAGTTTATGCTTTACCTCGATTTACCCAATGTGATTTCCTTCCAGCAGTTAGTAACTCTTTATTAACAACTCTATTGAGATACAATTTACATACGGTATAATTGAACCATCTAAAGTGCGTAATGCAATGGTTTTTAGCCTATTCACATACATGTGCAACGACCACCATAGCAATTTTAGAACATTTTTAACCTCACAAAGGGAAATTTGACACCACTTAGCTATCACCTCCCTAACCCCTATTGCCTTATTCCTAAGTGACTATTTTCTATTTTTTATTCCACTAATATATTTTCTGTTCTTATATATTTGCCTATCCTGGATATTTCATATAAAAGGAATCATGTAACACATCGTCTTTTGTTTCTGGCTTCTTTCACTTAGGAGTTTATGAAAAATACAATCTTTTCCAGGTTCATCTATATGGCAGCTTGCATCAGAATTTCATTCATTCCTTTTCAAGGGGAAATAATATTCCATTGGATGAATATAACATATTTTGTGTGTCTGTTCATCAGTTGATGAACATTTGGGTTGTCTCCACGTTTTGGCTATTGTGAATCATGCTACTGTAAACATTCATGTACACGTTTTTGTTTGAGTACCTGCTTTCAATCTTTTGTGGTATGTACCTAAGAGTGGAATTGCTGAGTCATAAGAGGAACAGCCAAACTGATCTTTACACAGTCATGAACAGTCATGAACTCTTAAGAAAATAATTTTAGAGAGTAGGATAAATACTTCCCAACACTCTGAAAGAGGACATCCCTGCTCGGTTTGGCTGAGTACCTGAGTCAAGTCTGCAAAGAGAAGAAATGGTAGGCATGTAATATAAGCACGCAATCAGTCTGAACTATTCTGCACTTATGAGGACATCTTCTTATCTATTTTCTTTATCAAAGTGTTTGTAAACTGACCTAGTAAACAAAATATTGCTTAAAGCCTTGTTTCTGTGGAGAAATGTATTCTGAGTTAAAATTAGGGTTCTAGAAAAATGCATTTGCCTGGTTTCACAGAGCCCCTGGGGCCACTCGACCAGGAAGGCTCACCCCTTTCTCATCCAGCAGCTTCAAGGGACTCTAGCAATCTGGAATTGCAAGGCTGAGTGGGTAGATGGGATTCTTCTTTCTTCCTTTTCTTCACAATCTAACAGGCTCTAACTACCCACCACACATATATGTGGAAGTTCATGGACATACATCTAATTCTTGAGGGATTTCCACTTCTCTTTCTTCCCCTTTTTGCATGGGATCACAGACCCTGCATATATCAGAGATACTCGTCAGGCAAGTGTTCAATAACCAGAGAGTTCCCTGATGCCAGGTGAATCCCTTAACTTGAGATTATTCTAGTATGGAAGTTAATAAAGTATGAAAGGGAAATTAATGTCTTCAACTAAAGCAACAACAGCTAACTGGCCGTGAGAGATCATAAGGGGTGATCTAAGAATTCAAGGCCAAGGATTAGGAGTATAGTGAAATCATAAAATAATGGCCTGAGTTTGTAAAAATAAAAAAAAATAGGTTGTGGGGTGAAATGCAGAATAGGTCAGGGTATATGGATCAAGACAGAGGCTATGAATACTCAGGTGCTTGCAGAAGGCAGATGGTTTTCCCAGATCTCTGTCCCCTGATTTATATGCCTTGTGCAATTCCTCCCCCTGTACAGACAGAATCTGTGATTATGATGAGAAACGAATCTCATGATTAGGTTACATTATATGACAAAAGGGAAGGGATTTTACAGATATCATTAAGGTCCTTAATCAGTTGCCTTTGAGTTAATTACCAGGGAAATGATCCTGGGTAGACCTGAACTAATCAAGTGAACCCTTAAGGCTGGCCTTAAGGCCGTAAGTTGTCAAGTGGTGGGAGGGCCTATCAAAGGAGCCCTCTGACCTATAGAACGCATCCTCTAGGAGCTGAGCGTAACTCCTGGTCGACAGTTTGCAAGAAAATGGGGACCTCAGTTACGCAGTTACAGGAAGATAAATTCTGCCATCAACTAGAGAAAGCCTGGAAGTCAATTTCCTTAGCTGAGCTTCCAGATATGGGTGCAGCCAGCCAAGACTTTCATTCCACCCATGTGAGACACTAAGGAGGGAACCCAACTAAAACCTGCCAGATTCCTGACCCACAGGAACTGGAAGACAGCAAATTAATGTTGTAAGATGCTATGTGCTGTTGCAATTTGTTAGGCAGCGATACAAAATTAATACACTGCCAAAGACCATAGCACATGGGGGCGTGCACACTTTGTGCCCTATGAGAACCTAGTGGTTTTGAAACACTGGGCAGCACCTGACACATATTCTTACTGTTCTATTTGCCTTTGGTACAGTTATCCTTGACTTAGGTTTCACGTCTAAATAGCTCTCTGTCTACCTATCTTATATGCACACCTTCTATAATTAAATGTAATAAATGTTTTTTATTCCCACCTTGATGATAATATGATGATCTATACAAAGGATTTGCACGTTAATTTGTTTTGTCCTCTGAGGTAGAGTTCTACCCCAAAGCTTTGCAAATGCCTTTCTGCTTTGAATCCCAAATTGCACTTATAAACACAATAAGAAGTAGAAGAAATTAGAGAGTGACTACAGCGGGATTTAGAGTTCCTAGGGGAGTGGTAAACCTCACAGAAAATCTGTAGTTTTTCTGCGTAATCACACAGGCCATTTAGATGTGGGTGTTATTGTTTAGTTAGCCCAGAATTATATAGAGGCCTTAAGCAATTTTATTTTGGTGATTTCAGAGTACAGAGCGGTATGTATCTGTGTCATCCGACTGTAGCCTGAATAAAAATACACTGCAAGATAGACACAGAGCCCTCTATTTCAACTGCAGTGCCAGTATCAAAGCTCCCGCGTTTCATCCAAAGACAGATGGACAGCAAATGTCCTTCTGTTATTGGTACACAGCTCAAACCGAATGGGATTTATCAGGATTTTACATCTAATCCTTCTTCTTAAGAGACTCTGGCTGTTAGCTTTGGCAGGCAAGAGAAGGGAACCAGATGCTCGAATGCTGGAGGGCAGAGTTCCTAAGTTAAAGAAGTTTTTTTTAATGGCTTTCGTTTTCTGGTACTTGCGTGTGCCCATCTAAGCATGACCACCTCCAATCAATATCGCTAGATTTGAATTATTAATTGATATAATTAGCCAATTCCTCCCCTTCCAAATAAAACCAAAATATGCCAACTAAGACTTTAGTAATAGGCATATCTGTGCATGTTACCCTAGAGAATAAGGCCAGTATTAAAATTTCTAAATAACACTGGTAAAAAAAAAATGTATTCAAGAAATAGAACACTTTTATTTTAAAATTTCCATAAAATGCATTCTCCCCTGGCATGAACATCCTGCTTATGAAAGTACTTGCAAAGCCTCCAGCTGTTTCTCTTAATTTTCCCCCCATCAATTCCAACTATCATCTTAAAAAGGCACAATAGGATTTTCCCAAATAATCACCAACACATGATGAAATTATTCCTTCAGATCTAAAAACTCCAGCAAAGAATTTGTAGGGGATTACTATCTCATTTTGTAATAGTGCTATTCGGATGTAGCTACAACTACCCTACAGTTACAGCAATAATTTTTCGTTGCCACACCTCAGGGGGTATCCAGTTATCTTAACAACTGTCATGAAAGTCTAAAGGAAAAATTAATTTAAATCTGCTCTCATAAAAAAAAAAAAGTGACTAAAATGTATTCTATTATCCTTAGGAGTTGGAAGGGGAGGAGTCCTCAAATCAGAAATAGAAAAGAAGATACCATAATTGCAAAAGGTCCAGCTGTTCTAGACAAGGGCAGTGACTCCCAAATGGGGCTGTTCACAAAAATTGCTTGGAAACAAGTTTAAAATGCATATTCCCAGGTCCCACACCATACCTTCCGACTCAGAATTTCTGAGGTGGGATAGAGGATCTCCATTCCCAAAGCAATCTTCAGGTATTTCCGATGCAGCTAGTCTATAAACCAGAGTTTAGGAACCACAAAAATTAGGAGATCTATCAATACGTCTGATTGATTGACAGAGTATTAACTGTAATGTAATCTTGATAACAAGCTATTCTAACTACTTAAAATTAAAAAGACAGGCTTTTGATCTGAATCCTTGCATTTAACTTCTCATTCTCCCAAATTATTTCCCAGAGGAATTAGAAAATTGTGGAAAATGTGTTATCAGCTCTGAAAAATCAGAAAAACAAACCAAACTATTGTGGGAAAAGTCAAGGCATTTCTGCAAAATATATTACAAATGAGACTGGACCGGGAGATGTCCCACTCACTGAACAGACTCGAAACACTCAGCAGCTTCCCCCCTTGTGCCCCCACGGGCTTCCCAGCACTCAGTTCCCACCCCAGTCCTGCATCCAGAAGGCCTTCTCCTGCCACAGCCTTCCGCAGGCCAGTTCCATCGAGGACACAGAATGGTATGGACTTAGCTCTCCGGAACGTCCACCCTTTCCACCTCTTTGCTGATGCAAGTAAGGATTATATCCATAGAAAAAGTCAACAGAGAAACATCGGGAAGACTCTTACTACCCTTCAAGAAATCAAGGGATCCCTGGTGATTTACTGATTTACGATAAAAAAGAAACTAGTGAAGGCATTGAAGAAGAAATTTGCCAGCAATGGTACTGTAATTGAGCATCCAGAAGACGGAGAAGTGATTCCGCTACAGGGTGACCAGAGCAAGAACATATGCCAGTTCCTCCTAGAGATTGGACTGGTAAAGGACAGCCAGCTGAAGGTTCATGGGTTTAAGTGCTTTTGGCTCACTGAAACTTAAGTGAGGATTTCCTTGCCATGAGAATTTCCCTTCTGTCCCTTGTCAAGTTTAAAAACCTCACAGCTTGTATAATGTAACCATTTGGGGTCTGCTTGTAACTTGGACTGGTGTAACTCCTTCATGCAGTAAACTGAAAAGAGAAAACAACAGTAACGCCACAACTGGATTGGGAGAATTGCTGGCCAACCCACAATTCACAAACCAAACCCTAAGCACAGAGCGGCACTGCCCAGAGTAAAAATGGGCATTGGGACAATGATAGGTTTGGGGAGGGCGTTGCAAATCTACAGCTAACAAGGGTGAGATTACTCTGCATAATTTGCTCCTGTCTTACCCTTGAACTATAGAGTAAGCCAAGTAGAATAGGGGCAGTGCCACAGCTGGCCTCTAAAGAGACAGGCTGTGCCAGTTAGAGAAGAGGGACATTATCCCCACAAACAAAGAGGGAATAGACTCTCTTTGGCATAGGGGCAAAACTCCCTGATGTGACTGTCCCGGATTTAATTCACACCATGCCCTTCAGAGGTAATTGCCCTGTAATTAGATTATATAAAACTGTTAACCCTACCTTCATTTTTCTTTCCCCTTCCTTCCTTCATTTCTTCCTTCCTTCCTTCTTTTCCCTTTCTCTTTCTCTTTCTTTCCCTTCCCTTCTTCCCTCTTTCCTCTCCCCCTTATTTCCCCCTTTTTTTTGATTTATAACAAAACAGTCTTTGAGAGAGATCACATAAATCCCCAAATAAGGACAACCTTATAATCTCTCCCATCTTTCTTTTCCAATCACTCCCTCATCCCCTTTCCCACCCACGCATGCTTATTCCTAAGGATAAGCAAAGATAAAATTATAATATAAAGATTAAGTGGTTTAAAAGAAGGCAATCAAGCTGAGTAGGCACAAGAAAACGTGCCTTTTAAAAATGGCTTTATTGGGGTGCCTGGGTGTCTCAGTCAGATAAGCATCAATGACCATGAGCTCAGGTCACGATCTCACGGTTCCTGGGTTCAAGACCCACGTCAGGCACTGCGCGATGTGGAGCCTGCTTTTATTCTGTCTCTGTCTCTCTCTTTCTCTCCCCTTCCCCCACTCACACTCTTCTCTCTCTCAAATAAATAAACATTAAAAAAATATTAGTTTAAAAATGGCTTTATTAGTGCAAGTCAAGAAAAACTATAGAAAATCTCTAATGTGTAATTTTCTAAAAGATTCAAGAAGATATTTTATCCACTTAGCAAAAATATGAAGTTATTTTTTTAAAGGTATAATCTGGGGCCAGGAAAAATTGCTTTGAGATGAAAAATATTACCATTAATTTTTTTTCTTTTTATCTTTTTAACATTTTATTTTATTTTTGAGAAACAGAGAGAGACAGAATGCGAGCTGGGGAGGGGAAGAGAGAGAGGGAGACTCAGAATCTGAAGCAGGCTCCAGGCTCTGAGCTGTCAGCTCAGAGCCCAATGTGGGGCTTGAACCCACAAACTGCGAAATCATAACCTGAGCCAAAGTTGGACACTTAACCGACTGAGCCACCCAGGCACCCTGACTGTTAAATTTTCTAATGCAGTGGAATTCATGAACATAAGATGAAATTCTGTAGAGTATGAATTAATAGACCAAAAAAATAAGCTCAAGAAATTCTTCCAGTTCTAGGAAAAGTAGAAAATTTTGCCAGAAAAGTTTAAAACTTTACAAGACAGATCCAGGAAAGCTAAAATAAATTTTATAAGAAGTCTAAAAGGGAAGAATTTAACAGATGGAGCAGCAAAAGTAAAAAAGGGAAACAAAGAATGGGTGGCAATGGTCAAAAGGTACCAACCTCCTGTCATAAAATAAATAAGTCAGTCATAAGAAAGAAATGTGCATCATGGTGACTATAGTTAATAATACTGTATTGTGTATTTGAAAGTTGTTAAGATTAGATCTTACACGTTCTCATCACAAGAAAAAAAAATTGTAGGGCATCGGTGGCTCACTCAGTTAAGCAACCAACTCTTGATTTCAGCTCAGGTCACAATCTCACAGTTTGTGAGTTCGAGTCACACATTGGGCTCTGTGCTAATAGTGTGGAGCCTGCTTGGGATTCTCTCTCTCCCACTCTCTCTCTCTGCTCATCTTGTGCTCACCTTCTCTCTCTCAATAAATAAATAAATAAATAAACGTTAAAAAAGAAAAAAATGTGTAACTATGTATGGTGATGAATGTTAAAAGGGGTTAGTGTAGTGATCATTTTGAGATATATGCATATGTCAAATCAGTATGTTGTACCCTTGAAACTAATATAATGTTATCTGTCAAAACAAGGTAGATAAGATATGATATGTCTATATGTATATCAAACCTAGGTGATCATGGTAAAACAATAAAAAATTTATAATACAACAGTGAAGAACACCTTTGTGACTTTATAATGAACAAGATTTTAAAACAAGAAATGAAAGAATCTCTTCAAAGGAAAAAAAAGTGATACATTGGATAATATTAAGATTACAGAACTATGATCATCAAAGAGATACCATTGAGATAATGAAAAAAAAAAACCTACAGAAGATACTCATGATACACGTATATAACAAAGATCTCATATCCAGAGAAAATAACTTTTAAAACTCAATGAGACTTAACAGTCACTTAGCAAAAGAAGATACCTAAATAGCCAATAAACTATGAAAAATACTAACTTTGTTAATCATCAGAAAAATGCAAGTTAAACTCGTGATAAGAGACCATTTCACACTTAGCAGAATGGCTAAAATTAAAAAGGACAATTAATACCAAAATTTGACAAGAATGTAGAGCAAAACAAATATCCCAACCATTACTGGTGGGAGTGAAACTGGCACAATTCGTTTGGAAAACTGGTTGGTAGTATCCACTAATGCTGAATATGTATATTCCAAGTATATTTCCAATGAAAAGTCATCTATATGTTCACTAAAAGGTATAATAACACTATTTAAGAAACTCTGTAATTAGAAAGATCAAAAAAAAAAATTATCCAAATGTCCATCAACAGTAGAATAGAGAAGTACATTGTGATGTATTCACAGAATGGAATATTGTACAATAATGAGAATGAATAAATTATAACTGCACATAAAAATATTGCCAAAGCTCACAAATAATTGTTGAGCCAAAGAAGTCACACAAAAAGACCATAAACCGTATGTTTCCATTTATATAGAGTACAAAAAAGGAAAAATTAATCTTTGCTGTTAAGAGTTACTCACGAGGGGCGCCTGGGTGGCGCAGTCGGTTAAGCGTCTGACTTCAGCCAGGTCACGATCTCGCGGTCAGTGAGTTCGAGCCCCGTGTCGGGCTCTGGGCTGATGGCTCAGAGCCTGGAGCCTGTTTCCGATTCTGTGTCTCCCTCTCTCTCTGCCCCTCCCCCGTTCATGCTCTGTCTCTCTCTGTCCCAAAAATAAATAAACGTTGAAAAAAAAAATTAAAAAAAAAAAAAAAAAAAAGAGTTACTCACGAGAGTGTTGTCACTAGAATGTAGGGATCTGGGAAACTGGGTGTATCTATTTCTTGTTCTACATGGAGGTCACACCGGTTTATTTAGTTGTGTCTGCTTATATGAGCATGCGCAGTTTGTAAGAATTCACTGAGCTTTACAGCCACAGCATGTGCCCTTTTCTTTAGGCACTGACAGCGTGGAACCTGCTTGGAGTTCTCTCTCTCCCTCTCTCTCTGTCCCTCCTCTGCTCATGCTCTGTCTCTAAAAATAAAGAAATAAACATTTTAAAAATAAAGTAAAAGTAACAACAAAATGAAACTAAGAAGTAGAGCAGGAAAGGGGAGTTAATAAAAATTACAAGCCATAATTAAATTAGTTATAAAATATTAAAAGGCAAAATCGATCAATAAATCCAAGCCTTCGATTTTTGAAAAAACAAAAAGATAAACAAAGTTTTAGAAATGCAAAATGAGAAAAAACAAAAATAAAAAATGGAAGAAGAGGCAAAACCTAAATTTGAAACATGACAAGGGAGACAGAGGATATTATCACAGGTCAGGTTTCTTCAGCTTTGGCACTATTTACCTTTGGGCCAGGCAATTCCTTGTTATACAAGGGGCTGTCTTCTGCATTGTAGGTGTTTAACAGCATCCCTGGAGCCTACCACCTAGATGCCAGTAAGTATGCCCACGCCCAGCTATGACATTCAAAAATCTTCATACATTACCAAATGTCCCCTGAGAAGGAGATCACCCCCAGTTAAGAAGCATTGCCATAAATCACATTGTTAAAGAATGTACAACTCTATGTTAAAAACATTGAACATCTGAATGAAAAAACTATTTTCTAGGAAAATATGCATTATGAAAAATTGATTGAAAATGTGGTAGAAAAGCTCGATAAACAAATAACAAAGACATTGAAATTTTTATTAAGTTCTCATTATCAAAATACGCAAATCCTGCACTTTCTATACTGTTACATTAATTTGTCTGTCTATTCATTCCCTGGTAATTATGGTAACAGACAATTCCTTTCAAACTTCTAAGAACTAAACCATTCATCTCCCATTTAGAATATTATAAAGAGGAGCCATGCAATAGAAATATACAGAAAGATACATATAGGATGCCCCTTTCTTCCAGGTATAGGTAGGGCACCTCTCAAATGAAGTTCATGACCTGTTCCAGGGGAGAAGGGCAAGACTGTGGGAGGTCACGGTGACCTTCCTGCTTCTGCCATTTTCTCAAACTTGTTGAGCTTAAAGTATTCAATATGCCAAGGTGCCATATTTTGGAGCAGTCTGTCCTGAACTCCATCAAAACCATTTTATTCAAACTTCTAAATAGCCTATCCATCTAAACTTTGAGTTAAGGGAATGAATGATCAAGGAGAAAAACAAAAAGGTATCCTGACGCTAAAAGTAAATCCTTACGAAAGTGAAAGCATATAATCACACTTACACTTCTTTCTCTTCCAATAAGCTTCTATGTATCCCACCACAGCAAGCATGTACAATACAGACTTGTTCTTTAAAAGCAGGAGACCTACTTCTCTGCAAACACGGGTTTACAGACTTATTTTCTTGACTAAAAAGTCAGCTCCATGAATTGTAGGAGCTTAATAAAAAAGCACTCAGTGTGAGCTCCCTGGGGACAACAACTGTGTCTTATTCAGTGATGTTTTCCAAGAGCCTTTGGAATAGTATGCAGGCACGATTGCCTACATTTAACTGAGAATATATTCCATAAAGACCGACGGGCACGTGTTCTCTCAATGTCCATCCACATGACAAAACTGAGGGAAGAATAACATCTCAAAATTGCTCATTTGGTGGTTTTTCTTGGTACACGAAAGGACAAGAGCCTAAAAATACACTCTCTCCTCTGAATGCTATTTGCCTCAGGTCAATAATGTGCAGAAAATACAATCACAGGACAAATGAATGTCGTCTTGCCTCCAACCACAGCACAAAAGGAAGAGAAGGATATGACTTTTGTCAAATGTTCTCAGTTAAGATGCATTGCTTTTAGGGAGCTTTCTCTGGTGCCTTCTGTGGTTGTTTCTATTATATTCTAGCAACTGCTAAGATTGAGATGTTCTAAAGTGAAAGAGAATGTTTAGGAAACATGGGCCTTATGATTTGTTAACTTATTAAAATGCATTGTTTCTTCTGGACAAAACAAAATGAGGACTCTTAATATACTCCCAATATTTTTTAAGTTTTGCAGTTCATTTGCCAGATTGTAGAATATTCCAGATTCAGATCCTTCCTCACTTCTTACTCCAGGCCGGACTTTAACCTGAGGCCTAGTTGAAATGGTTAATTGCCTTAGAAGGCTGGTTAGTTTTAATGTTTATTAAATACCAAATAAAAGTGAATTATTCTGCTACATGCTTTACATATTCTACCCAAATGCCCTTAAATAACCCTTCTGAGGCATATGGGGTTTTTTTAATGTTCATTTATTTATTTTGAGAGAGAGAGAGAGAGAGAGAGAGCAAGCTGGGGAGGGGCAGAGAGAGAGGGAGGGAAAGAACTCCAAGCAGGCTCTGCACTGTCAGCACAGAGCCCGACTCGGGTCTCCATCTCACGAACTATGAGATCATGACCTGAGCCCAAATCAAGAGTGAGATGCTTAACCAACTGAGCCACCCAGGCGCCCTGGCTTATGTTTTCATTCCTATTTGTAACTGAGGAAACTAAAAGCTAAGAGACCATATAACTGCCCCTACCCCACCCTTAGCCAAACAATTCTAAAGTTGCATGTTGGAAGCCCCATCAGCCCCTTCCATTGTACCAGACCTACCTCCATGTTGATCCAACCCATGGTAGTTTCAAATGTCATCCTCTTTATAAAATATGGTCAAACTAGGTGTTGCTCCCCCTGCCTCCACCTCCTCACCCACTCCCGTGCCCAACAAGAATTCCAGAGTATGAAAGTTGTTTGCCTTATTCCTTCAATCCCCCAAGTGAACCAACCTGAAACAAGTACAGCCAAAAGCAGCTGGATATAGTGGGAAGCTCTGTGCCAGCTGAGGAATTACATGACCTAGTTGCATCCACCCCAGGCTTAACTGGCTGTGTGCACTGTGCCCAACTGCTTAACATTCTTAGCCTCACATTCTTCATCTATAAATGAGAAGGTTAACCATCCAGTTCCGTACAATATTATAATTTGATTTATAACTGCATTTCTATGAGAGTAGGTATATTTTGTGAGTTTCCTTTAAGTTAGAATCTAATTAGTAAATTACAGAGTAGGGACATTTCCCATAACCTTAAAAAAGGAAATCGGAGTCTCTCAACTATACTCTAATGTCATTTAGATTATGTTCCTCCAAAATCCCTTTTTTAAAAGAATGCCATTATTTTTAAAGACCTCATTAACATGTTTTTGTTTATGATTTGGCATTTAAAATGAGCTGTTCCTATATTGAAATTCCTATATTCAAAGCCTACCAAAAGAGAGTGGATTCCTTAAGATGTTCCAAGTACCAGAGCACTTGGAATCAGACAAGAATAAATCGGGAATGACAGATAGTGCTGACCGTGGTGCATTTCGTGGTAAGAATGGTAAGGACTCAGCAGCTCCCCATTAAATTAATGAGAAACCCCAGCCTTTTTGGCCAGTGGGAGTAAGCAAGATAATGGAGACATCTGAACACCTTTCTACCACCCTGGGAATGAAAGGCAAGTTTGAAAGGACAACCAATTCAGTTAAGTGTTTGGCTTTCCTCACGGTTATCCCCTAGATCGGGCTGTTACTCCATTATTCCCTCAGTTTGGTTTTCAAAATCAGCAGCCACTGAAAAAGCCTTTTAGAGGTATTTTATGTTGTTTGAACCCTTGTCTCCTGAATAAATAAGAAATACAAAGACCAGGAATCCCTCCAGGTTTCTAACACTGTCCAATGAAAGTATCCTTTTAATTTGGCTTCCTGAAGTGGGACCTTCATGTTATGGTCTGCTTGCTTTTCCCATCAGTGACTCCTTGGGCTGCCGTGCAAAAGAAGGTATAGCAATTAGTTAAAGATAAATAAATAAGCTGAATCTAATTATGGGGTTTTTTCTTGAGGCAGAATGCAAAAATCAAAGAAATACTGGATTAGGAATTAGGCGACTTTTGCTTCTAACAAGCTGTGCAGCGGCCAGGAACGGTGCATTCACTCTCTAACGCTTCAGTCTCATCCTTGGTAAAAGAACTGATTGGAAAATATGCTGTGTCAGTTTTCCAGCATTTTGAAATAGACTGCCTCTTTGAAAAGGAAGAAAGACATGGCGAATGAGTAGGTAGCTGATACTGCTGTTGACAAATATTCCATGGTTTATCTTTTTTTGGACACAGATCCTCACCTGTAAATGGGAATAGTATTCTATACTATCTATCTTCCCACTGAACACAAATTAACAATCCATGAAAGTTCCGTTTGTGTTTCGAAGAGTAGGCAGAGAACCTTCCTCACTTCACGCTGTTAGTACTCTTTGCCTTGACTTGCATCACCTGTGTAGTCAACATTGATCAACTAGTCTGGGTACAATTTGTTTCTTTTTTGACTTACTTTAGTCCATAATGTAATTCCCTTGGACCTCAAGAAAAAAAGTCCTTAGACATCACCTTGGGAGAGTTTATTTCCTATAACCTTTTTAGAGATAGACCACAGGGGCACCTGAGTGGCTCAGTCAGTTAGGCGTCTCATTCTTGATTTCGGCTCAGGTCATGATCTCACGATCCTCAGATCAAGACCCGCCTCGTGCTCCACGCCAATCATGGAGCCTGCTTAGGATCCTCTCCCTGCCCCTACCCTGCTTGTGCTTGCTCTTTCTCTCTCTCTCTCTTTTTCAATATTAAATGATTAAATAATTAAATAATTAAATAAATACTTAAAATAGCAAATAAATTAGTAAGTAAATGAAGGTAGATCATGTAGTGACTGTATCTGCATTTAGTAGATTAACCTATGTCTTTTCTAATTCCTTAGACTACCTTGTCGTGTCACGTCAATACACATGAACATGTTATGGGAGGAAGTTTCAAAAGAGCTGTTACACACTGAAGATAATTGATAGGTTTGGATAAAAGTTCCAGATTATGAAAAGCTGCAGCATTAACATTTCCAGGAGGAAACACACAGGGGCTTGCTAGACATGTGTGTTCTATAGACTTCGGCGAGATCTCTAACCCGAGGAATATAAATCAAAATTTAATATTCAAAGTTCTCTCCTGGTTTTTATAAAAGTCTGTGAAGAAGAAAAACAGCAACCTTGAAGACCTACTATTTATCAAGCACTTTACATGCTTTTGCTTGTTTTGTCTCATATTAGCCCTAAAAGTGTTAAGAGTTCTGATTAACAAATAAAGAAACTGAGACTAAGTAATACTAAGTAATGCATGCATGGCCTTATAGCTGTTAAACAGCAAAATCAGCATTCCCACTCTGGTCTTTACGCCTCTGAAAATGATGTTCTTTCACTGTATATCACTGCTTCTCTTGCAAAAAACCCATCTGATAGTCCCCTTCTCTCTGTCCTTTGTACTTGTCTTTCTCTTTCTTTAAGCTCAAGGTGAAGGCTTTTCTATTTCAACTGTTTCCTGCCTGCCAAGATTCTGAATCTAATAATAAAATATTTTATTATTAAAGGCAGCATTTTTGAAGAACTATATGGCCTAAGCCCTTTGCAAACATCCTCGTATTTAATACATGAGAGGGGCAGATGCTTTAATAGGTGTTTGTTTACAGATTTGAAAACAAAGGTTTAAGGAGGATTGGCAATTTGCCTAAAATAAAATTGTTGGTTATTTCTAAAGAAGAAAATCAATCTCATATCTGTCTCATTATAAAGCATGTGCTGTTGGCCACTATGAAGAAATGTAGGACTGAGGAAGAAAATATATGATAAAATTTCTTTGATTTCAAGTAGGAATGATTTAATTATATTCAATTCATACTTTAAAAAAAAGATTTGGTTGTTGATCTTTAGTCTAAAAAGTCTTTAATTTCTTGTTCTTCAAAATCTACTTGTTCTACACCTAGGAGAAACAAAAACAAAAGAATGACGAAACCAGAAAAATGCTACTGAAATTATGATAAACCACTGCCATCCAGTGGCCATCGAGGGAAACACATGGCAAATGTTCCATGGCTGCAAAGGCCCATTACCGCAATTATTTAAATATGAAATGAAATGTTGAGGTTGAAGGGAACTGCTTGGTAGTAAAGTTAGAAGTTATTATTTACCACCTCAAAGTGAATTAAGTGACTCTGTGTGTAGCATGATACAAATGTTAGCGTTAGAGCCCTTTAAACAATTTTAAAACATGAGTAAAAGAAAATGAGCACACCTCTGCAATTGTGAATGTCTCTTTGAGTTTTGTAAACTTTTTGATTCAACACAATTTGGGGTTAGCTTACACGTTTCAAAATCATTTTTGAAATTGCCTATGTGAATGCAGTGCTGATGTCTTGGTGATCGATGGGTACACACTGTGCAAAACCATCCGGTCACTGGTTCTCAGAGCATGGACAGTAGTGTTGAACACAGCACCTTGAATTTTTTATCACATGTAGATTAATGCACACACTTCATTTTGCATTATTGGTTGGCTTTGTTCTACTTGTCTGTTTGTTCAGACATTTTTTTTATTCGTTGGTTTACCACCAGTACCAACCACGACAATCCACAAGGAAGGACAGAAACCACAGCTTTTGGATTCAAATGTTTCAAAGCATGAGTTGGAGGAACATTTGATGGCTCATGTAGCAAATGTTGAGTTCTGGTGAGGTGCTGCAGGTACAGTAAATGCCGTAGGTTCTTGCCTTCAAAGTGATTACTGTTCGCTACAGAAAACAGAAACACAGACACAGTGCAACATTTGCAATGTGAGGAATAGTCATGTGACAGGGTCTCCCTCTTTTTTAAGTTTATTTTTTTTAAGAGAGAGAGAGAGAGGGAGGGGCAGAGAAACCAAAGCAGGCTCCTCCCAGAAGTCTCAGATACTGAATGGACTGATACTTAATGGCACTAGGTGCCCCCGGTGTCTCCCTATTCATGTGAGTGTCTCAAGAGGCCAAGTGCTTCACACATGGTAAAGACCCAATTATTGATGCATGAATGAATGGAGTAGTACAAGGTGTCACAAGACACAGAGTCACAAATTAAGAGGCCGCAAGAGTCTGTCTGGAGGAAGAAACTGGACTAAGGTGTGACTAGGCACGAGCAGTCAACAGAGTGAGGCGGAGTAATGTGTTTCAGACAGAGATCAGTGGGTAGAAAGGTCTGGAGAGGACCCTAGAGTTATGCAATTCAAGTCATTTGAAAAGTAAGGATATTACATGTAAGTGACTTGCCAGAAGTCACATGACGGGCAGTGTCACAACCGAATTTACACTGGTGTATAGATTCCCTCTCTAATCTACTTTGTTGCAGACCAGTGAATGAATTTTTTCAGGGGGAAAAAGGAATGGGCTTCATATGGCATGCTAGTGAAAAAGGCGATAAAGGGCCTAATGAGAAAGACAAGTTGAAGGAAGAATCCTCAGCACTCAACTAACGATTGGACACAGACAGACACTTAGGATATTCAGCTTACAAGAGACAGAGCAATGAGGAGAAGCAAAGTGAACGATCAGCTGAACCTTGAGAGCATCCTGTCTGTTATGGATACACCAATTCATTAATGCTACTACTGTGAATGAGAATGAGAACCACCAGGAGGGGAACAGACCTGGAGGGTAATATCACCAAAGGGTTGAGGAAAAGCCCCTGAGGCATAATGCATTACAGAGAGTATTGGCTCAAGACAAACCTATTGAGGGCCTACAACACAACGCCACTATCAGAGAAGCAAAGAAAGTGGAAGAAATGATTCCTCCTTTCAAGTAACATATTCAGTTTGAAGATTTTTCTTTAAACACCTGCAGAAATGGGCTATAAAAAAAAAAAAAAAATCCCAAGGCAGCAATGGCCCAACCAGGGTGACATCACTGAGCACGTGCACTGGCCTTACTCTAAAGAAGCCCATGTTCTAGTTCTGGCTCTGCTCCCACAAAGCTGCCGATCCAGGCCGCTGTGGACTCTGCTGTGAATGGTGGTCTTACATTAGTATCATTGTTGTGAGAACTTGTGGCTAATGAAAGGGAAATATCTCTTTTTCTTTTTTAATGTTTATCTATTCATTTGAGAGAGAAAGAGTGAGAGAGAGAATCCCAAGCAGCCTCTGTGTTGTGAGTGCGGAGCCTGACCTGGAACTCAATCCCACTCACCGTGAGATCATGAGCCAAAAGCAAGAGTTGGACGCTTAACCCACTGAGCCACCCAGGCGCCCCTGAAAGTGAAATATCTTGAAGTATATTAGGTCTTATGAAAATTCTCACAAAAATCAAGGGGCCTGGGTCAGTGTGGAGCCTGCTTGGGATTCTCCGTCTCCCTCTCTCTCTGTCCCTCCCCTGCCCGTGCTCTCTCTCTCTCAAAATAAATAAATACACATTAAATAAATAAATAAATAAAATAGAATTCTCCCAAAATAGCCAATCTGGCAACTGAGAGAGCTGCCATCCCTTGACCTCTCTGAGCTTCGGGTTCTTTGCCTCTAATATGAATGGGTTAGTCTTTCAATGACCTCTGTCAATCCTCTTTTGACTTAATATGTTAATATTGTACAGATGCTTTCCCTAGCTGTGGAGAGAAGGTAAATGGAGAAAAAGATGAACATACTTTTTGTAGCTCCTGACCAGACTAAATGTGGATCTTCAAAGCCTGTTCCCTTGGTCAGATGTGACCACCTGATCATCTGCACTGACTTCTCACAGCCAGACTGCACCTTGAGCCCTGGCGATTGGTTAAACATAGTACTTCAGAGGCTGGTCCTCCCACTGTGGCTCCTCCTCCCTAATCATGACTTGTAATTAGCATCCATATCCTAATTGGCGACTTGCCTTTTACTCTGACATTTGTGGACTGCAATTCCTATTCCAACACTTGGTTGAGAGAATAGCTTGTGCACAGATGGCATTAGAAGCTCTTCTTGGCTGAAGGTAGGGAATTCTTAGAAAAAAAAAATTGATAGAAGTAATTAAGGACAGGCCAGGGAGTTAAGGTTTATTTAATATACAACTTGGACCCTCAGGAGATATTTGTAGTAACGGCTAAGGGATTTTGTGATGATCACACAGCCTTATGTAAGAGGGTGTGTGCGAGATGCACTGAAATGTAAAAATGCTAACAAGTGGGAGGTTTTTGCTCTGAAGTTTTACAATATGATGGTCAGTGACGTGGCTGAAAACTAAAAGAGCTCCGCACAATAAGTGGTAAGCCAGGCTGATGACTTTGTGTTGTCAAGAAGAATTCAAAACAATTCCAAGGTTGGAAATCTGAACACCTATAAACGAAGGTATGACTAACAGAAATAAGGGGGCTCTTTTAAAAATGATGGTGATTGGGGCACCTGGGTGACTCAGTCGGTTAAGCTTTTGACTCTTGATTTTGGCTCAGGTCATGATATTGCAGTTCGTGAGATCAAGCTCCTCATGGGGCTCTGTGCTGACTGCATGGAGCCTGCTTGGGATTTTCTCTCTGCCCCTCCCCTGCTTTCACTCTCTCTCTCAAAATAAGCAAATAAACTTAAAAAAAAAATATGATGGTGATTATCTCAGTTTCAGACTTAGAAAGTCTCAGGCAAGAGACAGACAATAACCTGAATATGAGCTCAGAAAAGGTTGAGGCGTGAACTACAGCAGGAGCTAGAAGGTTCAAGGCAAAAACGATATCTATTTTTTTGTATAACTTTGGAGGAAAGTCTGTTGTTGGTAACCATGGAAAGTAAGTCTTCTATACAGTGGTACATTCTAGAGACTGACTCAAGACTCAACCGGTTATTAAGAAAGTCCACATGGGAGGACTTGAAAAGTCAAACAGAGAGATTAGAAAACACATCATCACGTTAAGGAGTAGTGGCCATGTGGTGGACAAGAGAGTGAGACCTGGGAGGAGAAAAAAGATTAACTATGACCCACGCTTGACTGTCAACATCTGGTTCTGGTGGCTTAGATGTATTCTTCAACACAAATTGTATCAACTTTAGCTAATATTTATTAAGGGATCATTCTGAGCCAGAATTCTACATGTTTTATATCTATTATCTCATTTAATCATTATGCCATTTTACGGATAAAAGAAACTGAAAGGAGTTGTACAGAAAATAGTTAACATAACAAGCCGGTTATTTTCTGAAAAGGCTCTTGACTGGCATCTGGAAACTGTGTTTTGAAGGGTTCCCACCATTCCCAGAACTGGTAAGAGTGGCTCACTCTGCCTAACTATTTACACAAACGGTCTGGCTTTTGATAAACACCTGCTTTCCTTCTGGGAGCCTAGAATTTTAGCAGATGCTAGGGAGAAGGTGCCTACATGATCAGCCCCTAATATAAACCCTGAGCAAGGGTTCTCTAATGAGCTTCCGTATTTGACAAGATTTCACATGTATTGTCCCAACTAGTTCCTTGCAGGAATTATGTGCATCCCGTGTGACTCCCCTGGGAGAGGACCTTTGGAAGTCTGCACCTGGTTTCCTCCAGACTTTTGTCCCAGATGTCTTTTCTCTTCACTGATTGTGCGAAGCACTTCCCTTCACTGCGATAAATCATACCTGTGAATATAGCTATATGCTGAATCCTGTAAGCCCTTCAGGAGAAATGACGTGACAGTGGTATGTAACCCTTCAAACTTGTTTGGTTAGGAGAGAGAAGGGGCAAGTGGTGAGTGATAAGCTGAAAATGTATAACCTAACTCCTGGATAAAATACAACCCTCTTTCCCTTACAAATTCTGTTTTGCTGAGTTTTGCCTTATGAGAGGAGAATGAGAAACTGGTTTCTGGAGGGCATTGGTCTTACAAAGGAAAAGTGTCACCTAATGCAGTGATTCTCAAACTTTAGATACATCAGAATCACCTGGAGGGCTTGTTAAGCTACTCTGGGCCCCACCCCCAGGGCTTCTGATTCACTTGGTCTCAGGTGGGAGCAAGAATTTGCAGATATAACAAGAATTTGCTGACCTTGGTAGCCAGTAGACCACATTTTGAGATCCACAGGTCTACTAATTCACTACCGTCTCTGAGGTCATATTGGCAAGGAGATGATACTCTGCTTTGGGAGAAGAGATGTTTATACCAAAGGATCCTTCCCGGAATGCAAACACACAGAACAATGGATTCTATCCACAGTTAAATAGGTATTTGTTTTTTAAACCGGACCTTTAGTCCTTTGAACTCCAAAACAATTTTTCTGAATGACTTCCTGTTTGCAACAATTCTACGTTGGGAAAATGTCTGAAAATAAGAATAGCTCAAGAAAATACTGGAATTCATTATTTGATGTGGATGTCTATACATTTTATATATTACATTTTGCATGGTGAGTTATGTAATCATTTAAGCTTCAAACATCAGTAGGACTGGTTCTCAAATCTGTGACATTCCTTCTCACTTTTGGTATGAAATCTAATGATTTCGAGTTTGAATATTTAAAATTAGAATAGTTTTTCCCAGTTTTTAGTTTTGACGATTTAAAATTTATAATTAAAAGTCAACTTTGTTCTGTCTGTTTTCTAATAGAAAGGTTAGAGGTCATGAGAATGGGCTTGCCTACTTCAAAAGCGCCTCTACGGCCCACTTGCCAGGGTCCATGAAAAACCTCGATGTTATCTGGATGAATCGGGGAGTGGGGGACCCGGGGGGATGGGTGGGGAATGATATGTTAAGTCACACCTACAGAGACTGACTTTGTTGCTCATAAAGAGTTGTTTAGTGATAAAGCACTGATGTGCTCTGTAAGTTGACCTGAACCCCATTCTTCTAATGGTAAAAACCACTCAAGTGGATTCCTGTCTCTAATTTGTGGTCATATCCTCAGACCCCTCAAGCACTGATGTGATGTAGTTTATCACTTAATGCTGGCTGAGTAATTAGACGTCAGCTATAGCTTTTTTCTTTCTGTCTTCTGTTTCTAGAGGAAATCTAATGGCATAAGATTAATAAAAATGGCGCATTTTATTCTTGCAAAACTTCTCTTTTTTGGGGACGCCTGGGTGGCTCAGTTGGTTAAGCGTCTGACTTCGGCTCAGGTCATGATCTCACGGTCCGTGAGTTTAAGCCCTGCGTCAGGCTCTGTGCTGACAGCTCAGAGCCTGGAGTCTGTTTCAGATTCTGTGTCTCCCTCTCTCTCTCTCTGCCCCTCCCCTATTCACGCTCTGTCCCTCTCTGTCTCAAAAATAAATAAACATTAAAAAAAAAAAAAATTTTTTTAAAAACTTCTCTTTTTTTATTCTTTTTCCCTTCCCTCCCATCATTCATTTCCACCATGGACATTGGCAAATGTTCCAAGCCAACACTATTTTTTCCTATCTTTTTTTTCCTCTGTTGGTGATCCGGCCTCACACATGTATCAGCACATCAATGGTTGTGATCTTACATGTCACTACTTGTATCTTGAGAAAATCTCTACACCTCACTAGGCCTCAGATCTTCATTGAAGAAGGAGGAATGTGATGGTTAAATTTTTATGTGTCAGCTTGCCTGGGCCCCAGGGTGGCCAGAATTTTGGTCAAATATTATACCAGGTGTTTCTGAGAGGGTGTTTTTGGATGAGATTAACATTTAAATTGGCAAACTGAGTAAAGCAGATTGTCCTTCATAATGTGGGTGGGACTTGTGTAGTAAGTGGAAGGACCATGTTAAACAAAATGTGGACTCTTCCCTGGGTAAGAGAGGATTCTCTTGCCTACAGGCTTTCAAACTGGGGTGTCCACTCTGAAGACTTTGAACTTATCAGTCTCCATAATCTGTCAGTCAATTCCTTATGATAATCTGTTCATTGGTTCTATTTGTCTGGAGAACTCAACCAACACAAGGAGGTTGAACTCAGGGGATCCGAAATCTTTGAATTGCAAGCTTCTAAATAATGCTGACCAGACAACATGGTACTGAGTGTTCTTTTAAGATTCCTTCTAGTCTTGAAGCTCTAGTTTATACTGATATTTAAGTTTGCGGTCTCAAAATGCAATTGCATCTAATAAAACCTTAGTTAATAGGAACCCAAGATGATTTTGGAAAGATATATCTGCAGTTAAACAAAAAGATAAAGACCGTAGCAATCCCTTAAAAATTAAAAGAAGAATAATCATTGTGGGATAACCATCTTGTTTGACTTAGCTTCAAACCTAGGAAAATAGTGGGAAAATGTGGTCAATTTAACAACTTCAATAAAATGGATACTGCAGCACAATTGAACTGTCTCAGCAGGGTAAATTGGGGATATGGCTGTAGTCAAGTCCAAGTTCCTGTCCCTAATCTCATAAAAGTGACTTTGGAAGAAGAGAGTTCCAATCAGTTTAATACTGTTTTTTGAGACAAGTTATCTACTGAATCTGTCTTCCCCCAAATTCATATGTTGAAATCCTGACCTCCAAAGTAATGGTGTGAGGAGAGGGGGCTTTCGAGAAGTAACTAGGTCATGTGGGTGGAGGCTTCATGAATGGAATTAGTGTTCTTATAAAAGGGACCCCAGAGAGTTCTCTTGCCCTCTTACCGCCATCTGAAGATACAGAGAGAGGAGAGCAGAGTACAACCAGAAAGAGGGTTCTCACCAGAACCTGACTGGGCTTGCACCCTAATCTCAGACTTCTTGCCTCCAGAACTGTGAGAAGTGAATGTCCAGAGGCACCTGGGTGGTTCAGTCGGGTAAGCGTCTTACTCTTGGTTTCAGCTGAGGTCATGATCTCACAGTTTTGTGGGTGGCACTCTATGTGTGCTGATAGCACACAGCCTGCTTGGGATTCTCCCTCTCCCTCTCTCTCTGCCCTTTCCCCATTCACACTGTGTCTTTGTTTCTCAAAAATAAACTTTGAAGAAAAAAGAAAGAAAGAAAGAAAGAAATTGTTGTGTATAAGCCACTCAGTCTGGAATTTTGTTACAGGAGCCCAAAGGGACTAAGATTGGGTGGTTGGAGAGGCAGGTTACCCAGTCAAGAATGAGTACCTATAGGTATTGAGTGTCTAAGATACAATCAGCTGCCTTGGAGGAAGTAGCTAAATCTTTTATATAAATATTTGTACCAGATATTTTGTGTATAGTATCTTAAGTATCCTTTAAAAAGTCATATGATCCTGCTTTTACAGAGGAGGAAATTGAAGCTCACAGTTAAAGTAACTCCCCCAACTCACAGAGGCAATAGTAAATCCAGGACACAAAACAGACATGTCTGGCTCCAAACTCAATCTTTCCCCCTTTCTACAAGATTCTGAATAAATGTGGGACCTCCAAAAAAATAGTTCTAGTTAAAGAGAGAAATAATAGTTCAGATCTCCTGTAGAAGCAGAAGGGTCACTACCAATCATAGTTGGAGTTCAAACTTCTAAGCAATTACAGAGATTAATGAACATTTATGAAAGCAGTTTTGGTTGGAATGTCTCCTGCCCTTTGATGGTCTCTTTTATACCACACTAGTTATCCATCCCTACCTAGCCACTGCTTTAAAATTCTAGAGTAATGGTCAGGAAAGGTATTTGGAAGAGAATTCCATAGGGAAGAAAAGTAGAAGAAATAGACCTTGAAGTTTACTTTAATCTGTTTTTCTCCACAATCTGCTCAGGAATTGATTCTGAAGCATGCGATATTATAAATACACATCAAAAGATCAAAGACAATAGGGGCACCTAGCTGGCTCAGTGGCTAAAACATGCAACTCTTGATCTTGAGGTTATGAGCCCAAACCCCACACTGGGTGTAGAGATTACTTAAAAATAAAGTCTTAGGGGTGCCTGGGTAGCTCAGTCGGTTAAGCGTATGACTCTTGATTTGGGCTCAGGACATGGTCTCATAGTTCGTGAGTTTGAGCCCTGCATTGGACTCTGCACTGACACTGCAAAGCCTGCTTGGGATTCTCTCTTGCCCTCGCTCTCTGCTCCTCCCCCTTTTGTGCTCTTATCTCTCTCAAAATAAATAAACATTTTTTTAATAAAATAAAAATATTTTTTTCAAAAAAACAACAAAGATTATAGCTAATAAAGTACATAAATCAGTGTTCCTCAAATTTTGGTCATTCTCTGCATTCATTCTCCATTGTGACCATACTACTGCTTAATAAAACCTTGGAGGCATATGATAATAAATATTTGTTTTCCCTCCTTGAGTCTGTGAGTCAGCTGGATGGTTTTGTTGATTTGAAACAAGTCCCAGCTGACCTTGGCTGGGCTCAGGTATGCATTTGCAGCTGGTGGGGGCTCGGGCTGAGGGGGAAGGGGCGAAGGACACCCGAGAGCTGGTGGCCCTGCATGTCCATATCTGGGAAGACAGAGCTCAGTTTCATTTGTTCTCTCATAATCCACCAAACTAACTTCTGCAAGTTCTAATTTCTTGGCAAGTTTTCAAAGAAGCAAGTCTTCTGAAGCCTCAGCTTGGAACCAGCATCTTGTCATTGTCACCACATTCTATAGGCCAAAACAAATTACAAGGATAACTGAGATTCAAAGGCAGGGAAATGAACACTACCTCCTGATGCGAGGACTGATAAAGTCACATTGTGAGCAAACAAGAACTGTTTTTATCATCAGCCTACACATCCATCTACCTGTTCATGAATTTCAAAAAATCCCTTTATCTTCTCACTAACATGTCTATTATTCGTGATGCCCATGTTACCATAACCATATTTGTGAAATCGTGGGTTTCATGCTATTTTTTATATGCACTAAAAGTCATAACAATTAAAAATGGAGGAAAAAAACTCACCACATACCAGGTAAAATTCTCTAGTGAAACACACTGAATTAAGGTAATGAATGTTCAGAAGCTTCTATAGGGTCCAGAGAGCAATAGAAAACTCTAACATGTAGTGCGATATTCAAAGTGATGTTTCTAATAAATCTAGGCTCCCTATTTTAACTAAAGCACACAAATAAATTCATAGAAAGATACTAAGAGCTTAAACCCTGTCTTAGGAGAATTTGCAACCCAGGGCTGCAAACAAAATCATCCTGCCCGCCACAATTGTTAACCCTTAATGAGTAGAAACACCATGTATATCAGAGAGAATAATTAAATGGTATTTCAGAATAAGAAGTGATCAAATAAGAATGAGATGTAGAAGAAGTCGTGGATGGAATTGGCTTCGAAATAAGCCTTTCTAATATGGGCAGGAGAGAATAGGCAACTTTCAGATAGGGAGGCTCTTTAAATTGGAAGAAAGCCCCAACCAAGGCTCAAAGGCAATCAGTTAATAAGCACAATTACAACTCAGCAAAATTAGATAAATAATGTTAAAACCAACATTATCCACATTACAGTATGCAAATTAGATTTCATAAAACTTGACTTTGATCTTCAATACAGTGGTCATTGTGCACATCCAAATTTAAGAGACACAGGAAGCATATAAAAGAGTTAAGAAATGAAGATGAACTCTATTTCTGGTAAGGCAAGAATACATTTTTTGAAGTTTATTTATTTATTTTGAGAAAGAGAGAGAGACAGAGACAGAGAGTGGGGGAGAAGGAGAGAGAGAATCCCAAGCAGGCTCCGCACCACGAACTGTGAGATCACGACCTGAGCCAAAATCAAGAGTCAGATGCTTAACCGACAGAGACACCAGGTGCCTGGTAGGACTACATATTTTGAGCCAAGATTGCTAACGGAAAAAATTGAAACACAATATAAAAGCATTAGCTACACAACACTGGAAAGCTCACAAAATACTTAGTCTTCCTTACACGTAGTTTTGCTCCCCATGGTGTCAGTTATCCAGGGTCAACCTCGGTCTGGAAGCAGATGATCCCCCTTCTGACATGTCATCGGAAGATCAGTAGCCTGATCTGTCACACTGCCTACGTCATTCACTTCCTTTCATCTTATCACATGGGCACTTTATCATCTCACATCATCACCAGAAGGGTGAGTATGGTACAATAAGGCATTTTGAGAGAGAGACCACATGCCCATAACTTTGATAACTGTATATATTGTTATCATTGTTCTATTTTATTATTTGTTGCTGTTAATCTTTTACTGTGCCTAATTGATCAATTAAACTTAATCATTGGTAGGTGTGTATAGGAAAAAACATAGTATATACGGAGTTTAGTACTATCTGCGTTTTCAGGCATCTGCTGGGGGTCTTGGAAAATATTCCCCACAGATAAGAGGGGAACTACTGTAGTAAAGAATTAATCAAGTCAGTATCCAAAAGAAGATAAAAGTCCAGAATGGTGACCCTACCTTTGGGGACAAGTTTTGCTCTGCATACATTAACTACTGAGAGCCTGACCAGCAGTTTTGAGAGCCTCCCAGGAATAAAGTCACCAAAGGTAAAGTCCAGGCCCACATTTTCATTTGAGTTCAGGTAAAACTGTCCATTCACATACTACAGCCTCGCTTCAGAGCAGCTGTCTCGGAAATAGTGTCCAGGGCTGCTAGCATTTTAGAAATTTTGCTTTAAGTCTGTTTTGTTTTCCTTTTAGCTCAGTGCTCCTTCTACTGGACACAGATGGAATCTCAATGAGAAAAGACATTCATGAAACTCCCAGGAATATATAAAATGACTTACCATTTGTACTGCAAAAGAGAATTTTAGCTACTACACGGAAGGATTCAGAGCAAAATATTGCATCTTTGCTCATTATAAAAACAAAAACAAACAAAAATAAAGCTATTTTATAGGAATCCAAACATGAGTCATTCATATATTTGGCTTTCTTTTGTTATCTTCTTCACTTGACAATCTGTTGAAATGACTTTCCTAACGTGTTGTATGTGGGAATTGGTTGCAAGATGTAGAACGAAAATAATTCTGAGTTGCACATGAATTATCAAGTCCTTTCAGAGAGAAGCCGATCCAGTTTCTGAAGAAACAATACAGTTAGCCTCGTACCATTAGTTTGGGCGGAGGTGGATTTTTTTGAGACAGGGATAGTTCCAGAAGTTCTTGATACACAATTCTCCAGGTATAACTAAGAGTAGGCTCTGCTAAGCAACAGAAGTGACTTGTAACACATGACGGTTACTATGTAGGTTTATAATCTGCTACTCTACTTAAAATATCCTGCTATGTCTTCCTGTTGAATTCATTTTTTCTGATTCTCAATATGTCAGAACAAAATGTTCTCATTCTTTCATCTTTGGGGACACAATTCTTATTTGTATAATTTTAATTAGTACTTGTCTACTCTGTTCTTTACACTATTTTTGTATGTAGGCCGCTGAAGTGATGAAGCAAAGCACGAGCCACCAGATGCTGAGTTGCAGAAAATAATGGACCTAATGGATTCATGTACATTCAGTAGGAAAATCTGCCGTGGATGAATATTAGAGTACAATGTACTAAACATTCATCTGTGTATAACAGATTCAAAATAGTTGTAAATATTTAATAAAATCAATTGAGAACAATGACCATAAGAGAAAAGACCACCAGCAACTATGAGCAGATTAGATACACATTTTTCTTTCTGGGGCACCTGGTGACTCAGTTGGTTAAGCATCCAACTCTTGATTTCAGCTCAGATCATGATTTCATGGTTCAAGCTGCCGGTCAGGCTCTGCACTGAGTGTGGAGCCTGCTTAAGATTCTCTCTTCCTCTCCCTATGCTCCTCCCCTACTTGCACACATGCTCGCTCGCTCTCTCTCTTTCTCCCTCTCTCTCTCTCTGTCAAGGACATACTGTCCTTTCCCCCAAAATCTTCTATGATGGTTAATTTTATGTGTCAATTTGGTTAGACAATGGTGCGCAGTTGTTTGGTCATACAACAATCTAGGTGTTGCTGTAAAGACATTTTTTAGATGTAATTTGAATTACTAGACTTTGAGTAAAGCATATTATCCTCCAGAGTGTGAGACTCATGCAAATAATTGAAATTCTTTTCTTTTAATTTTTTTAAATGTTTTATTTATTTTTGAGAGAAAGAAAGACAGCACGAGCAGGGAAGGGACAGAGAGAGAGGGAGATACAGAATCTGAAGACAGACTCCAGGCTCTGAGCTGTTAGCACAGAGCCTTATGCAGGGCTCAAACTCATGAACCACAAGATCATGACCTGAGCCAAAGTTGGACGCTTAACCGACTGAGCCACCCAGGCGCCCCCAAACAATTGAAATTCTTAAGAGCAAAGACCAAGGTTTCCGAAAGTAGAAGGAATTCTGTCTTCAAACTGCATTATAGAAATTCTACCTGAATTTCTGGTCTTTGGACTCAAGATTACATCAGCTCTTAGTTGAATTTCCAGCTTTTTTCTGCCCCACCCTACGGATTTTAGACCTGCTTGCTCCCACAATCATGTGAGTCAATCCCTGAGAATATTTTTCCCTCTGTATAAATATGTAATATCCTATTGCTTCTGTTTCTCTGGGGAACTCACTAATGCACCCCCTAAGTTATAGAATGAAGGTGCATGCAATAAATTTCCAATAGGCAGTTGTAATACAGTATGTAAATTTATATGATGTATCTAGCATGCATTCTCAAAGTGATCGTGTAAAATTCTGTCTTTGTATTTTTTAAAACAAGGGCATAATACCACATACTACAACCTACTTATATGTGTAATTGTTTTCAATTCTCCAAGGGGATATGTCCTTTTGACCCTCCTAGGTTTCTTCACTGTCTTACTCTTGTTTTCATACTAATTGTTAAAGAGCATTAAGGGTATTCTTTTTCTCTCCTAGTAAATGAAAGAATTATAATTATGTATCTCATGGCCCTTTGTAGATTTTAGGCCAATGGTTTTCCTTTTTTCATTCATGAAAACAACTATTGCCATTTTTTTTCTATTTTGAAAAACATTAAATTGCAATATGTTTAAATTGATGGAAAGAAATATTGCCCATTCTCTAAAACAGTTCACAGAGAATTATTATCAAGAGCAATGTAGCAAAGATTTGAGTGTTAGGACCATCACAAGGCCAATGTTTGTGGTGAGAGAAAATAAAAATACTTTGTCGAAAAAGAAGAGTTTGGAATGGAGAAATCTAGAACAGAGGTTATTGATGAATGTATGAGAACAGGTTTTGATATTTTCATTCTCAACTCTCTCGTCCTGTGTGACCAGATGGAAGGAAAGATGAGTTTCAAACAATAGGATGAAAGAATTCTAAAAGGTACGCAAGTCTGGCTGCTCCTTAATTCTTCCTTATAACCTAATGAGACTGAATATATCACTGATAGTTGTGATGGAAAATAAACCAAGTGTAGGCGACCAAGGGGAGGATACGGCAGGACTGAAAAGAGAACAGCTAACAAAATGTTCAAAATTGCACAATCCATCAGACTTGTAATTTTTCAAATGTTTCTTTATATAGTCCCTTGGAGATGATGATCAACTAACTACATTAGTTTCTCTGAACACACATGAGAAAGTTTTAACAAAGTTTTACAAATATCAATGTTCACAGTATGGCAAGAGAGACTTTTACCTTAGCAACTGGTATTGGTGATCTAAAAATGTTTCAGCCTCGTGTGAGTACCCTAAAATCTGTTCTTATACAGATCCCCCAGGTTTTTTCCAATGTAAGTCACGACTGTGATTCTTCTTCATGTATATGGCATCAACCCAATTTGCAAGGTTTTACTTGTAGTTTATGTTTTTTGCTATCCTGACACCTAACTCTAGTAACAGGTCTAGATAAAGTATGCATGGGGACTGACATGCAGGTAATAGGTTTCCTCTCTACGAAATCACTACCTAAGGTGAGATGGTAACAGAATAATCTTCAAGCAACTGGGAAAGAACCATGAGGCAAGAAAGGGGAATCTGCTTCGGAGGACAGAGGATGTTTCATGGAGTGTGGGCAAAAACCACCTAAGTATCCTATTTCAAGCTCTCAAATTCAGATATTTGAAACTGTAATTCTTTTTTTTCAAACCATCTAATTCTATCAAAAGGAACCATGCCACCATGCAGTCCTTGAATTTCTGCTGTCACTCTCTGGTGGCAGCAACGTCGTCTCCTAGACCTTGTCCTCAAATGAACACAGGAAGATTGAAGTGGAAGTTTCACAACTCTTTGCCATGAATTAGTAAATTCCCCTACCAGAATATTATAGGACTTCTAACTGTATGCACCCAAAGCAGATAATCTCATTTTTCTCCATATTTACCCAGGAATATTTTGCTTATGTTGGTGTAAGCTATGTATCAATTACATTGTCTTACAATAAGTAGCAGAAATATGTTGAGACTAGCTTAAGGTGATAGATAGATATTCAAGAATATGCATGTATTTAAGTATACATATATTTAAGGAGATTCAAGCATATATATATGTATATATACATACAAATACATATATATATATATATAAACATGATATCAGGAACTAACTACTTTGGTAGAAGACTCACCTAAAGGGGTATCTCTTAACATCTCATCTAACCCAGATGTGGGACTGCTGTTTAGAATGGCTTGCTTCTACCTTTGTATGTATCACAGACTAAATATCCCAAGCGATGTGTGGAAACATCCAATTGAAAAAATTAAATCGTTATCACTACCTGAGTACCAGGGTATACCCTGTTCTCATTCCCCTATGTAGCAGGAAATAAGATACTGCCTCCCAACAAGGTTATATACCATGGGAAATTAACCCCAAAGAGGATACTAGACAGCCTCAAAATGCAAGTGAGTACTAAAATTTTAGGTATCTTTATAGCAGCATAGTCCCCACATTGACTAAAATGCCCTCTAGCGTGGCTAACTTTCACGTCTTAGAGAGAGCTCTGAATTACTTCCATCCTGGACATGTCTTGACCTTTCTCCTCCCCCTAGCAAGGATCAAGAGTAAGTTTTTTTTTTTCCATTGTAATTGTTCAGTCGTCATGAACATATTAATTTGTGTTGACTTGCAAGGCAGCAGTCAAATGGCTGTCATAATAGCAAAAGCTAAGTCTTCTTTAATCACAGAATCATCAATAATACCCATTCACTGTTCTCTGGCATGCAACAATTACTTTTCTACTACAAAAGGGCCATCTTAATTGAACCCGTATTTCCTGTTTCCCAGGCATTTTGAGTAGGAGTAAAGCAGACCTTCTCCATCATCTAACACAATGGCTTGCATCATCTTAATTTGGCTGGAGCCTTACACCCCCTAAATCCTGATTGTCTACATTCCAAACTGTGGGGTGTGGCAAATAGCCCAGTTGTTTTAATTCCAGAAACGTTTGATGAAGTTTCTTTAAGCTTCTTTTATTTATCCACCCTCATGAAGGGTGGGAAAATTTTGAACTCTGCTGTAGCTCATATGTTATATTTATTGAATATGTAAGTAATCAAGCAACATTTGCTTACTCGATTTTGACATTTCCAGACACTTTGTGATAATTTTTCAACACATGTATATAGAATCCTAAATGAATCATCACTTGTTCCCGATGAAGTTGAAGAGAGAAGTGTTTGAGATATTTAGGGATAGAAGATCATATAGTAAGTAACAAATGAGTAGACAGGTAGCAGCAGGAGTTAGAAAGAATTTTGTTGTTGGTAGCAGTGGTGGTAAGCATGAGTTAGCTCCCTCCCCCAAGTTCTGCTTCAGAGAGAGAACAGGGTTTTTTTTTCTTCTTCTTCTTTATGTGTCTTTTTCTTATTATTTTGACTTGTAATACTGCTAGATAAATGTTTCTGCCTTCCTTAACATAGGGGGAGACACCTATAGATGTATTACTGGAAATATCTGTTCAAGCCCAACTTTGAACCCCAAAGCTGAATCTGTTGCATGTGATCCCTTGTAAGTTAAATATGTATAACCAACCGGGCATTACACCCCTGTTTAAGAACTTGGGGGAAAAAAATCTCCAAATTGCTACATTTGGGTAAAAGTCTTTGAGAGTGTGACATGGGGCATTAAGACTTTTTTGCCCAAAGCCTGAGAGGAACTGCCTCTGTTTTCAGAACACACCTCCATCTGGAAGTTAAAAATCCTTATAAAATGGATAATTTTATCGTGCTATCTACATCCATAGCTTAAGCTGAATTGTGGGGTTATACAAATAAAGAAACATCTTTTTAATAAACTGTAGCATTTTCCAGTGTGATCTCCAGGGTACCCTCCCTATAGCCCTCTGGGGGAGTTTTATGAGTGTAAAAGAATGAGCAATAAAGCCTTGTTGGACTGGTTCATGCTCATTCTCCAGCACCTAATATTTTGTCTGATAAACGCTACCACTTGAGGATCCCTAAGTGTCAAGTACCATACTGAACAGATTATGGGAACGTGGGGTGGAAAAGAAGGAAATTCTCCAAAATATTTTTGCAAACCCTACATGCTTCTAATGGGACTAAAACTTCATTCTTAAATCACAACAACGACAACAAAAGATTCTGAAATCCTATAATCCAGTATCACCACTACATTTTTTCTCTGAAATTCGTAATATAATGAAGACTTGCCCTTAAGCTAAAAACACCAGGTGAGCAACAAAGTGGAGAAAAACAAATTTCCCAGAATTGCTGGGGCTATTCCTTGGTGCAGAAAGACCAGTGAGAGGAGAAGCCTACACCAAATTTCCATTGTCTTTGTTTGGAAGGTTGTCAGGGAGGAGTGGGATCCTTTGGAAGAACGTGAAGGGAGGAGTCAGTAAAAACATCAGTAAAAACAATGAAGGAGATATGGTTTGTGATACGATGTCCCCCTTCTCACATAATTAGGAATCTGAAGGGGTTTGCAAATGCCGGATGATACTGAATTGTACAGATATTTCTAGTTACTTACTCCTAAGACACTGCTTAATAAAGTTTATTGAACAAAATCTACTGTCAGAGACTTCTGGCTTCTGGTCAGTTGCCTGTTGCCACTGTATCCTAACAACAGTTAAAAGTGGAACCAACTGAAAAATCAACAGCCCTTCTTAGATCCCTAAGAGAAGTGAGGTCATGGAGCAAACTGCTGTCTCCAAAACTGGAGAGACAGACAAATTAAGGGAACCACAACTTAGTAGGGTAGAAACCGCCATGGGAAGCAGTCTCGTGTTTGGGAAACCTGAACTGTAATTGTTGAGTTGCTGGAGGTTTAGTGTGGACAATTCTGAGAGATTAAAAACTCCAGAGGGACCCAGCCATCAGGGGGCCCCCACAATTTTATGACTGTTACCTTCTGGAGCTCTACCAAATTCTCACAGTAAGTAGAGGAGAAAAATCTCTTTGTGCTTCCAGTAGGGGGACGGGAAAAATCATGAAACAACCATATCATTCTTTTCTTCCCTCAGGAGAAACTATTTAACCAGAGCCTCACTGACTTGTGGGAAGGGAAAAAAACCAACTCCAGTCAACTCTAGCCATCCTGTCTCACCTTAGGGGTAAAATTCATAGTCCAGTGCATAGACTCATTAAACTAGACTGAGACCTAATCAGGACTGTAGAACATTTCTATTCCCTCCACACTTTCCCACTACATTACTAAAAACTGGTTCTCAGCAATTCCTTTTACCTTATACATCATGTCCTACTATTGAGAAAATTACAAGGCATGTCGAAAGACAAAAAAAAAAAAAAGAAAAGAAAAGAAAACAAACAAACAAAAAACACACACATGGTCTGCAAGACAGAACCAGACTCAGATCTCACAGCGGTGTTAGAATTATCAGACCAGGAATTTAAAACAATTATGTTTAATATATTAAGGGTTCTAATACGTAGACGGTATTCAAGAATAGATAGGCAATATAAGCAGAGAGAAAAAAAGTATAAAAAAGAACTAAAAAGAAGTGCTGGGGATCAAAAACACTGTAACAGAAATGAAAGACACATTTGATTGGTTTCTTCACAGATTGAACATGGCTGAGGAAAGACTCTGAGTATGACGACATCTCCATAGAAACTTCCAAAACTAAAAAAGCAAAGATTAAAAAAAAAAAATTGAGGAAAACAGAACAGACTATCTAAGAACTATGAGACAACTACAAAAGCTGTAATATATATGTAATAGAATCCTAGACAGAGAAGAAACGAGAAAAAGAGTAAGTATTTGAAGAAATAAAGTCAGAGAATTTCCCCCAAATTAATTTTTATGTATTTATTTTGAGAGAGACAGAGACTGCTGGGGATTCTCTCTCTCCCTCTCTCTCTGCCCCTCCCCCATGTGTGCTCATTCTCTCCCTCTCTCTCTCTCCCTCTCTCTCTCAAAATAAATAAACTTAAAAAAAAAAAAAGAATCACGTCTGGCTTCCCAGAAGTCATGCAAGCAAGAGCAGTGGGCTGCAATATTCCAAGTGTTGAAGAAATAAAGCATGAACCTAGAAATCTGTAACCTGTGAAACTATGCTTCAAAAGTGAAAGAGAAATAAAGACTTTCTCAAACAAACAAAACTTGAGGGAATCCATTGCCAGTACACCTGCCATGCAAGAGATGTTAAAAGCTGTTCCTTAGAAAGAAAGGAAAGAAGAAAGAAGGAAAACAATGCAGGCCGGAAACTCAGATCTATGTTAAAAAAGGAAGAGGATCAGAGAATAAATAAGTGAAGTTAAAGTAAAAACATATTTTTTCTTATTCTTAATTTGTCTGGCAGATACTAATTTGTTCAAAATAACAACAGCAACAATAGATTCAAACATATATGAGTGAAATGAATGAAGCAATGATACAGGGATGGGAGAGAAGAATTCGATTAATTTGTTATTATAAAGGTACTTACACTACCCATGAAGCAGTTTAGTGTTATTTGAAAGTGAACTTGGGTTAGTTATGTGTATATTGCAAGCTCTAGAGCAACAGCTAAAAATAAAAAAGAAATATAACTGATATGTTAAGAAGGGAAAGAAAATGGATTCATATAAAGTGTTCAGTTAAAACTACAAAAGACACAAAAGAGTGGAAGACAAAATAGGAACAAAGAGTAAGGGCAACAGTAGAAAATAGTAATAAATGTGGCAGATATTAATCCACCTATAACATGAATCATTTTGAATGTCAATGGTCTAAATGCATCAATTACAAGACAGAGATTATAGAGAGGATCAAAAAATAAGACCCAATGACATGCTGTCTACAAAAATACCCTCACAAAAATGCGAAGCTACATACAGAATAAAAGTAAGTGGAGAAAGATATAGCACATTAACACTAAACAAAAAAAGAGGAAATAACTATATTAATTTTAGCCAGTGCAGACATCAGAGCAAGGAAAGTTATTAAGGATAAAGAAGAACATTGCATAACGACAAATGTGTCAAAAAAAATGATAAATGTGTCAATTCTCCAGGAAAACATATATGCACCTAACAACAGAGCATCAAAATATGTGAGGCAAAAACTTATAAAACTGTATGGAAGAAATAGATGATCCACTATTATAGTTGGATACTTCAATACCCCTGTCAGAAATGCAGAGACAGCAGGCAGAAAATCAG
This sequence comes from Felis catus, assembly GCF_018350175.1. Taxonomy (NCBI): domain Eukaryota; kingdom Metazoa; phylum Chordata; class Mammalia; order Carnivora; family Felidae; genus Felis; species Felis catus. Next base: position 27,903,094 of record NC_058376.1, on the reverse strand, counting down.
TAAGGACACAGTTGAACTCAAAAACACCGTCAATCAACTGGGTATAATTGACATCTGTAGACTACTTCATCCAACATCAACATAATACACATTCTTCTCTGAGTCCCATAACACTCATCAAAATAGACTACATGCTGGGCCATAAACATACCTTAACAAATTTAAAATAGCATGAATTATACAATATCTGCTCTCAGACCACAATGAAATTGAATCAGAAATCAATAACAGAAAGATAACTCGAAAGTACCAAAATACCTGGACATTAAAAGAACACACTTCTAAATAACACGTGGATCAAAGAAGAAATCTCAAAAGAAAATTTAAAATATGTGAACCAAATAAAAATAAAAATGCAGTTTATCAAAATTTGTAGGATAGCGAAAGTAGCGGTGAGAGGGAAATTTAGAGCATTTAGAATGCTCATATTAGAAAAGAAGACCCAGAATCAATAATCTAAGCATTTGCTTTATAAAACTGGAAAAAGGAGAGTAAATTAAATCCAAAGTAAACATAAGGAAAGAAGTAATAAGAATTTAAGGGGCGCCTGGATGGCTCACTTGGTTAAGCATCTGACTTCAGCTCAGGTCATGATCTCGCGGTTCGTTGGTTGGAGCCCCACTTCAGGCTCAGTGCTGACAGCTGGAAGCCTGGAGCCTGCTTCAGATTCTGTGTCTCCCTCTCTCCCTTCCCCTCCCCTGCTCATGCTTTCTCTCTCCCTCTCAAAAATAAAATAAAAACATTAAAAAAAAAAGACATGGAGGAAACTTAAATGCATATACTAAGTAAAAGAAGCCAATCTGAAAAGACTACATACAATATAATTCCAACTATGTGATATCTGGAAAAGACAAAACTACAGAGACAACAAAAAGATGACTGTCTGAATGGATGAACAGCCTGGGCATCATAGATGCGGGGACAGTGAAAGTACACACTCTCTTGTGCTCTCTCACACTCTCTCAAAATAAATAAACTAACATTTTTTAAAAAAATGAAAATCTGTATTATTAACCACAGACCTGGGCACTGAGGACCATGGATAAAACTTTCATTTCAATAAATGAAATGTGAAGAGAACACAATGCAGGAGATATAAAAAGAAACTATATGAATTAAAGTGTTAGTAGCATAAAATGTCTTGAAGAGGTAGAGAAGGACCTTCCTCATTTCTTCACGAAAGGACTGAGGACTGAGCCAAACATACAGTGGTGCTCCTGGTTAAGCTTCTTGGAAAGGACTTCACTGTATGAAGCAGAAGAACTTTATAGTCCTGGACTATAAACAGAAGCCTGTGGAAGTTTGTACTGGGTGAATTGTCTTAAAAGTTTAGTTCCTGAGCTTGTCTCCCTCTTGAGATGGCATCTCAGGCAAGGTAATGAAAAAAAGTGGTGACTGGACTAAGTCAGATAGCAGTGTCTGCACACATGAGAAACTTCTGTCCCCCTAGAGGTCTGCTGGGACACCGAAAGTCTTAGGAGGCTTGGCAGGTAAGGGGAATAAAGATAAGAAGAGAGAACCACTGAAATCACGCTTGCTGTTACTGTACCCTCTGACAATAGCTAACCCAAAGATGAAATAGACTTAGTCTCTACCTCAATTGTGTCTCATCATTTTTTTGCCTGAGGTTTTAAAATTGTCTCTAGTCTTTTCCATTTATGGTCTGTATTTCATGTTTTTGTCTGAAATCATTCTAACTTATGCATAGGAATAGTGCCTGGTAACAATCAGCACATTTTTTGAGTAATTGAAGTTTCCTCTGATGATGAAAACCCTCCCATGCCTTCCAGTCGTCCATGGTATAGAGTCCAAATTCTGAGCATGATGTCTAAGACCTTGTGACTTCATGCATCCTCTTCTTTTCTAGGTTCTTATCACATGTACCTCTTTGTGATCATAACATTGAAAAGTTCTTTTATGTCTCAAATAGTTTGCATGTGTTATTATCCCTTGCTGTCATGCTCTCCTTCCTATTCTGTCTTGAATGCTTCTACTCTTCCTCAGGTCTGTTCCTCAATGAAATCTTGCCTGAGGTCTCAAAACAGACTAAGTTGAACCCACCAAAAAGTTCCCATGCTACAAGCTTACACAGTTAGAAGATGAATAAATTCTGGAGATCTAATGCACAGCATAGTGATTATAGTCAATGATACAGTATTATTTACTTCAAAGTCACTAAGAGACTAGATCTCAAATGTCCTCACCACAAAAAAAGAAATGACAATTATGTGATGAGACCAAAGTATTACCTAATGCTACAGAGGGAGTATTGCAATATATAAATATATCAAATTAACACATACCTTAAACTTACACAATGTTATATGTCAATTATATCTCAATGAAAAAATAATAAAACAAATTTTTAAAAAGTTCCCATGAAACTAGTAAAACTTACCCTGCTTTTCAAGTATATGGTAAGTGCTTGTTTTGTTTTGTTTTTAAATAAAGATTTACATTTTTTTAATGTTTTTAATGTTTATTTATTATTGAGAGATAGAGACAGAGCACGAGCAGGGGAGGGGCAGAGACAGGGGGAGACACAGAATCCAAAGCAGGCTCCAGGGTCTGAGCTGTCAGCACAAAGTCTGCCGCTGGGCTCGAACTCACAAACCGTGAGATCATGACCTGAGCTGAAGTCGGACGCTTAACCAACTGAGCCACCCAGGCACCCCTTATAAGTGCTTGTTAACATATTTGTCTCTCCCTTTAGACAGCATTTTTGAAGGCCGAGAACTTAGCTTAACTGTTGATTTCAAGGCATGGAACATGGTAGAACAAATAAAAGTAGTGATATTAGTCAAGCCTAGAGTAGCCTTCCAGCTTTCCCTGTTTAGTTGTGTGACCTTAGCAAAATTCATTAATTTCTCAGAAGTTCAGTTTTCTTCTTTACAAATACAAAACAAAATAAAATAAAACAAAAACTATCTTGACTGGGTTAGCACCTGGCAGATAAAATACCTATTTCTGAATAAAATCTAGTGACAGAGAAGCAATGTGTGTGTGTGTGTGTGTGTGTGTGTGTGTGTGTGTGTGTGTAATTATCAGATTTCCAGAGGACTATTTTAATGTTTAATGATTTTTATATTTTTATTGTCAAAGCTCTTGTCTCTGCATTGACAGAGCCTACTGTAATTATACATATTTGAAGTACCTGTAATTCTTTATGAAAATGAAAACAGACTTATGAAATGTGTTTATAGTTTTCCTTCAAAATAGCATTTCTGAAATGTTTGCTTCTGTCATCTGACTTAAGTCATTTGCTTAACTTGAGTTTTAGGATCAATGGTTACCATTCAGAGAACCCAGTAAGTCTATTGTAGCATCACAGAAAGTGAATATACCAAGTCAGTAACGTAGGTATGCATTGACCCGATTAAAGTCAAAATATAGAATTATAGTCAATTAAGAAGTTAAAATCTTACACATGAGCCAAACTTGTACCTGGTCTGTATGGAAAAAGTGATTAAAAGTTCATCTAGTTCCTGGATGAACTAGTTTCTCATTCATTCCATTCATTGGAAGTCATTGGAAGTCATTCATTCTCATTCATTCTCATTCATTCCAAGTCATCCTGGTATACTTGTGTTCTATTTTTTAACTCTTAAATGTGCAAGTGAGGATAATTGGAGAAAAACTAAGATGAAAAACTCTTGTGATTAAAGATTTAAAACTAAGTATTGTACACAAGGCCATGGAAATCCAAAGCCATTCTCAAGCATGAAATTTGTTGCCAGGCCCATGAAAAAGGATGTTTCAGTTTAAATTCAATAGATGGTACCTCTTTGTTATAAAGTAATTGCAAACCAATGCACTTTGAGTGCCACATTTTAAACATAGAACACAGATCAAAATGTAAAATTTAGCCTCATTAAATTCTTTATCTTTAGGGATTTCAATTTCCTTTTACTCTTTGCATAGGGGGAAAAAGAAATAAAATCAAAGCTCCCATTAAAAAATATATAAAAAAAAATAAACACCTCCACAATATGAAATTCGGTTATTTTCAAAGGGTAAAATTTTTGCCAAATGGATGACAAGCTGTTGTCAAGGCATAATGGGAACCTTCTGTGGGAGTGTGCAAGGGATTTATGCACAGGAGTTACATCACATTTTAAGTGCACACACTCTTTGAAACAGAAAAAAATCTAAATTTCAAAGTGTTTACTAATGTTTCTCAATAACTGTGGCACTTGTTAATAGATGTCCGATATAAGTTTGTGGCATTAATCCTAGAAATAAAAACATGAACTTTTTAAATTTAGTTTGAGAGAGACAGAAACAGTGTGGGTGGGGGAGGCGCAGAGAGAGGAGAGAGAAGATCCCAAGCAGGCTGCCAGCTCAGAGACCAAAGGGGGGCTCAAACCCATGAAACTGTGAGATCATGACCTGAGCTGAAACCAGGAGTCAGACGCTTAACCAACTGAGCCACCCAGGAACCCCAAAATATGAACTTTTTAAAGAAATATTAAACTCATTTTCAGTGCCTTTTTATTGCCTTACTTTCTTGGAAACCTAAAATAAGTCAGTATGTCAAAGAAATAAAAACACGCTTATCTTACTAAATTATTTTTACATATTAATGCAATAAGATTTCCCAAATACTAAGATAATAGGATATAGCAGGAAACAAGACCTACTGATCATATTGTGACCAATGACAAAGATTCTTTGCTTGACCAACTTTAGCTAGGTTCCGGAACCTTCTCCTAGCTGTGTCCTTCCCTGCAAAGTCCAGTTTCAGCAAGAACCCTACTAGACCAGTTTAGCAGGAATCCCCCATCCTTTATGTCTGTTCAGCCTCGATATCTCATGGGGTTTCTCATCCTCCAGCATCACCCAAGTTATGTCCGATCACCCTGGCCTATCTTCAGCAATGATCCTATTAGGTCACTTTGTCTGTCTAAAGTCTCCTTTACCTCCAATGTTTTCTCTTAATAATTCTTCATCCACTTCCTTCTACCCCGCTCCTTGGCTAAAGATTCCCACTTGCCCATGCTGTATTTCGAGTTCAGCTCGCGTCTACAAGGAAGTCTTTCTTCCTCTATAGCAATAGTTCTGAATAAAATGTTTTTACTGTTTTAATTACTATCCAACTCTGGTTTTTCCTTGATACCAAGGATCATTAGATTTTTTGCACACTACTGAATTCTTACATCAATGACTAAGTATGCTTTATTATCCTCACTTTAAGTTTAGAGACTAAAAGATAAATAGATGATGGTTTACTGAAGATCAAGTAACTAGTGGTAGAGAAAGAACTCAAACCCGGGGTTTTTATGGATTTTGAAAGCCCTACTTATTCCAAAAGTTGTGTCATTTCTAATTTTTACCTGGTGTTTCAGAAAGTTTTCCAAATACAGGAAACATAGGACCAGTTAGGCTGAACAGGCCATTTTTACAATATGGGAGATGTAAAGAGCTTCCCGTTCTAAGATATAGTAACCTCATCTTAGTATCAACATGTTTTGGAAAGAAGCCATTATCATTATACAAGGGAGTTCCCAGAACTGAGCCAAAGCAAAATCCTTGAAAATGGAATCATAAACCTTTCATTTGATATCCTCTGGGGAAATAAGTCAAGAATCTTCATCCCACATGGTAATGCTCCCTGCTGACCATCCCATCTTTGAGAAGGGTCGTGCTGCATTCCTGAAATGTTTGAGGTTATTATGAAAGATTGGCTACATTCCCATCCACACCCATAATTAAGGAAAATAGTGTTCATATTCAGCTAGCTGGTGGTTACAAACTAACCCTTTATAACATAGAGCTCCAGTTCCATTCCTGAACTTACAAAATAGCCTTCAAAGTAACTTTATAGAAATAGCCTATCACTGATTTCTAAGGAATCTCATTTTGTTGTTGATAATGATGATTTATTGTCTGTTAACCTCATAATAGCCAGGTAAAATAATTTAATTATTTGGCTCTTAGGCTCAAACGTGAGGCATTTTATCTCCAATCTGAGAAAGGTATTCTTCAGATGTGGAAATGTGGCTCTACAAAGAGCACATACTTGCCATCACTTAGGTTGGCTCATACATGTCTTTCTAGTTTGTTGAGATTTGTGTTTAAGAAGTAAAGAGAACCCATTCTATGAACTTTGTTAATTAGGGATAGCATGTGCAATATCGCATTCTAGCTCTTTATCTCCTCAAGTATATCATTTCTGTCTCTTATTCAAAAGGCCGTGGTAAGGAACTTGAACCATGGCCAATATAGTGGAAGAAAACTAATCTTCCTCTATCCTCTTAGATTCTGTGGCCGGTCTGTGAATTAGCTGGACATAAGACAGATTAAGAGAAGAAAAGCATAGACATTTTATTTAATATTTTCATGTGCACACAGGAACCTTCATAAAAATAGAGGAAAGATTAAAACTTGAAAAAAAATATGACTAGAAACTTGTATGATTTTTTTAAAACAAAGAATGATAAACTTGCAGAAAAATGACAAGACGAAAGCAAAGAGCTGAAGCTTTGATGGGCAGTAAATTATGGGAACGTGACTAAGAAATATACAGGGAAAACTAATGGAAGATTAGAGTTACTTTAGTAGAATTGTTTGTCCGGGTCCATTTTAGCATCAACTCCCAGTCTCCAGTAATAATAACTCTTCTTCTCTTCCTAGTATAGTCCAGGCCCCTTTCTCATGGAAAATATTATGACCTGCTTTTAAGTAGAAAGGGGGACATCAGAGAGTCCTTCCTCCATCTATTTCTCAAATGCCTTCAGCTCAAAATAATCAATATGTCAAAGGGCACATTGTAGGGTGGCATGTTTTGAACACATTTACCATCGTTAAAAATGATAGAAAAATGCACTTTTGGCTCTTAGAATGCCAGGATGTCAGGAATTATAACATAGGACTGCTGTTAAAATAACACTTAACTTATGCTCACCATTAAGTAACAAAGAAGTCACTAGAAGAAAAGCTAGGGAGAAACATTAACCTCTAATTTAACAGTACTTTTTGCTCTAATAATTGACCTCCTTGGAGCTCAAGAGTTCAAACAAGCAAATTGTTGCAATGCATACAACCAACAATGGAGTACTTTTTAGGGAGGAGACATGGCCAATAGCAAAAGGGAGAAAAAATGTGTTTTCACAGCATGATTCCCAACACTCAGATGCACTATTTTATACCACAGCTCTCCATTTTTCTGAATTAACTAGACATCTGCCATATTCTGGAACCATTTGCTGGTTGACTTGAGAGCATGTGAGTAACCAAGGAAGGAGTAGACTGAAATAAAAAGCTTGGCTCTACCACACCTATCATAGGACAAACAGTACAGAGCACTAATGAGCACCTATTTGGTCAAAGGTCCAGTGAAGAAATGCAAAGATGACAAAGATATTCTCGAGAACTTTATTTCATGTGTAAAAAATGAGCACAGTTGGAAGAACGAATATGGTAAATGCTATAATGAGTACAGTTGGGGTTTTATAGTGATCCTAACAATCAGGGTTGGGGAAGACACTTGGGAGTAGACCATTCTACCATGAAGTCTTCCTGAATCCCAATTCCAAACTGAGACCACAAATGTGAACCTTGGGTAGGTGCCAATACAACATCTGTTGGGCAGTCAGAGCACATAATTTTCTACATGATAAATGCAAAGTTCTTTTCTCCCCTGGCAGTATTTAATTTTAGAAATGCCAGGAATCCATTTTAAGGAAAAGAAGTTTGACAGGAAAATGGGGCACTTGAATACTTAATGGAATGTGTAAAGAAGACAACATTATTAAATGAGTTCACAAAACATTGCTATACAACTCTGAAAAAATACAGCCAAGAAATGGCTAGAGTCAGAGGCTACTTATGCATGACATTTGATTCAAATACGGATGTTTTTTAATCAATTAATTCAATCATTAAAAACGCTTAAAGCTCAGAATTAAGAGAATTGTCTTGTCTGATCATTGATTCATATAAACATTACTGGGAATCACCTGTTTCGTTATCTTTCAAGGGAGCACATGACCAATAGGAGTTTTCTGAGGGATGTCATAAAATTCTTTTCACATCACAGTACTCCTAGGAAAACAGAGGTATTCCCCCCACCTTCCCCCTTATACCTCAATTTTCTCCATTTTAATAAAGATCTACCAAATAAAAATTATGAAGTTTTCACATGTTATCATTGTAAGCCTCTAAATCTTCAATTGACCCCACTATGGTTGGTGTGAAGAAGCATCCATATGACCATATGGAGCCAAGGTCAGGCCATGGCCGGCCATCTGTCTATGAGAAATGGACTGGGAGGTCGTTCATCACTAACCAGGCATGTCTTGGCACTAAGAGCGGAAGTTGGTCATCTTCTGAATCAAAGCAGTTGTTTGACACAGGAAATCATTTTCAAATTAATGTATAATAGGTCATCTGCAGGGGGTCATTTTGAATAGAAATTGCCACTTCTTGATCATGTAATGCTTATTACAGCCCCTGCAGGGTGATTGCCATGAAGTCAGCTACGTGTTTAACTGTATCTTAGGGCCTCGAAACTCATTTCTGTCTTTTTGCTGCAATTCCTTGAGCCTCTCTCCTCTGTATGAGAAAGAGAACTTTATATAAATTAACCAAATTCAAAGAAGTCTAGTGTGTATTCTAGATGGTGATATTGTAAACTCGACTTTGTCAAGGGCTGTGTACCAATACCTCAGAAAATCCCCAGAAAAACACAGATAAATACATATTAATTAAGTCTCTTGGCTTTCTCAGAAATTTCATTTTTCTCAAAAATCATGTCATTTCTGTTTATTACAATATGTACTTTGTACTCAAGTTTAACTCTCCCCTGAGGGCCTCAACAATATTTGGCCATCCTTGAAAGTTACCACAAGAGGTAGAAAATAAGAAAGAACAAAATTTGATGGGAGTACTGGGTAGTGACCTAGAATCATGTACCAGGTAAGGGACTGTCTCAGCTCATATCGTGTGATCAAATTTATGTCTCAGCCAAATTGAAGATGACTGACAACAAATGACTGTGTTTAGGTATTTGTGGAATAGTCAAAATCATCTTAACCACTGAGACTCTGCTTGACATTCATTCACACTAGAAAATAGAAAAGATATTCTTGTCTCTTTACATGCTGGCCCGAGATCAATATGAGGCATTATCAAAGAGTGCCTTCTGTGTTTTTGGAATCCTATTTGTTCTATGTGATCTTTCTCACCACCGGCTAACAACAACCATCTTGATTCTGCTTCCTTGATCTGATGTTCTCAAACTTGCTGTCTTTATTTGGGCTAACTCTACCAACTTAGGCCAACAGTATTTGTTGCTGTTTTTGGTTTTGTTTTTCATTTTTTTTGTTTTTTTGTGTACATCGTAACTCCCAATGTCCCAACATGAATGTCTACCTGCCTGTATATCATCCTTGCTGCTGTTATGTGAAGCCCTCAAAGAAGAAAATGGGTTGATTCGATAAGTCCATGAGCATATGGACTAGGGTTTATGAAGACTTCATTTATCACATTCCTTACTCACTAACAGTGTGCCACTGGACATACTTTAACACTCTTGACCTCATTTAACTTAGTCATGGAACAGACAACAACATCATTCTAAATGATTAGGGACACCAAATGAGAAAAAGCCTTATCTTCTCAAAAATGAAAAGATGTTATTTAAGGCAGCAGCAGAATACTAGGGGTCTATGAATAATGGTGAAAATGATGCCTGTCCTATTTACTCTGGAGAAGAGATAGGGGCGAGATGGGATGATACCAACATTCACAGAAATCTGAGGGAGGGAATTTTTCGGGAAAAGGGCCTTAGTTGTTTTCTCAGATTAAACATCCATTCTTGGTATTTCCTATGTATCCCAGCTAGCAAACTCCCTCTCTGGTTTAAGTGTATTTGCTAAAGGAGCCCAACTTAAGGAAGAAAATTATAGTTTTTAAAGAGATATTGCACTTACTTTAATAGAAACTAATTCAGAATCATTCTTTAGAATCAGAGTCATTCACACAATACTAAACTAATCCCTGACAAATTATATTGATTTTACTTTCTCTATGTTCCATTTGGGAAGAAAGTTAATATCCAATGCTCCTCTTATAATCCCCAAACTTAGTCTGATGGTATACTTTAATTAAAGAAATACCCAACTCATACCCACTCTCTCTCTCGTCTAATTTCCCACTTCCACTTTTACACCATTAATATGCCTTTGCTGGCTTCCAAAGGGGTTTGCCATTCCCTTATGTTCATTAGTATTTTGTCCAGATGAAAGAACAAGGCACGGAGGAAGAGGCTTTATTTGTGAACTCGCTGTTCTCTCTTGAATAACCAAAGCTCTTTCTACTGATCTCTTTGGGAAGAAAAACATTTTAAGCATAAAGGAGAATGCAAGCACAGTTATGCTCTTTGGTTGGTAGACCTTATTTGCTAGAGGAGTTTACAAGACTTGGATTACAGCCTTCAGACAGAATTAAATCAAATGTAGACTGTCATGGCAGATATTGTCCCAAATTTTATGCAATTAAGGGTGTCATTTTAGAGATTTTTAGAGATTCCTATTATTTGTGAACTTTCTTCCTGTTATTTGATGAAAACCAAAGTATAAAATGCCAATGTCAATATTTTTCCATATAAATCATTGCAGCACTTACTTGTCCGTTATTGCTCAGCTAGCTTTACAACCGTTTATATATATACACGTATATATATGGTCAAATGGAAAGTGCGTCCCCCACTCACCCTTACCCCATTCCCCCTTACCTTCCACTGCCGTGCGGAAGCAAATCCTGATGTTAAAAAAAAAAAAAGTCAGAAATTGAAGCAAGAGTTGCTATAATTAGTTCTCATTTATTCATTCTGTGACATTTCCTTGAGCTCCAAGATGGTCCTGCCCTTTCCAAAGGAATAAGCCTTTTCCAAATAATTTAACATTTTTTCTTAATATTTGCATGCCACAAGCTTGATATATATCCACACATAACCTATTCAATGGTTTGGAAAAGATGTTTGTGTTTCTTCCTTTCCATTCCTTCGGCAGAACTGATAGTTTCTGTTATTAACAGAGTCAAATTAAGTATTTCATGGAAGTGTAAACACTTGCAAACATCAATAACCTATCTGGAATGGGCATGATAACCACAGGAAGTGTAATCTGGCATGTTTCCACAAGAAAAGCTCCAGACTAAAATCTTCAGATGGTTTTTCCGCTTTTCCCATGCTCCCTGACTCTATGGCAAATTTTCAGTTACTATTATGCGCTTGAGATTAAAATTCTTCAAAACGGCAAGATAATAGAGGAATAGCTAAGTTTCCTAGACAGAAGATTTTTTTAACATTCGTTTATTGAATATTTAACAAGTCCAAGCTCAGTGACAATATTGGAGTTGCGAATATGATTAAGACAGAACTAAAAAAAGAACGTATTGTGGACGATTTGGGAAGGGTTAAATAAATGGTGGTTATAGTTACTTGATGGCATCCTATGCAGACATTAAAAACTGATGGTTTCAGGGGCACCTGGGTGGCGCAGCCGATTAAGCGTCCGACTTCAGCCAGGTCACGATCTCGCGGTCCGTGAGTTCGAGCCCCTCATCAGGCTCTGGGCTGATGGCTCGGAGCCTGGAGCCTGTTTCCGATTCTGTGTCTCCCTCTCTCTCTGCCCCTCCCCCGTTCATGCTCTGTCTCTCTCTGTCCCAGAAATAAATAAAAATGTTGAAAAAAAATTTAAAAAAAAACTGATGGTTTCAAAAACATGAAATGGGAAACTACTTGATACTAAGTTAAGACAGGAGGAAGCAGAAGGCACTTATATGTATTTTAGGATGACTGGAATTTTTTTCAAACAGTTCTACACCGTAAAAACCCATAATATGAAAAACAAAACAACAATAATGGGGTTTTCTATAAGTAATGAAATAATGGATGATTTGTTTCTCTTCTTTATATTTATCAACTCTATGAAACCATTACAAGCAAGGAATGATAGATCTTCTGGAGGCCTGAACAAAATGCTTAGCGGGAGCACGGATAGAGACACTAACCCTGCCTAAGGCAGTTAGTGAGAAATCCCCAGAGTGTTGAGCTGGCATTTAAGGAGAAACCAGCCAGTCAAAAAGGGAGGAAAGGACATTCCAGGCATAAAATAGTAAAAGCACCTCATGTTTTCAGGAGCAATGTTAGTATGTCCTGTATTTGGCTTAAACTTATCACGACTAAAATGCCTGAAGCATTATTAGGTAACAATCAAGGCACGTCTCTCCACACATCAACCTTAAGTAAGCAAATAGGAATTTAGGTTTAAAAATAGAAAAGGATTTCTTAAGACATTACTATGTATGAAGCTGATGTAAAGTAATTTTGGCCACTCTATCATGCTTCAATAACTAAACTCCTGTCACTCTCCTACTTGGGATACTACAGGGTTACTTGTCATTTGAAAATATACAGTCAAAAAGAATCTCTGGCTACCATCATCAACTCTTGTGATGCTGGAAAATCACCAAACAAAATGTTTATTTTCAAAAATGTATATTTTATCTGGCTAACGCAAGTGTTAATACAGCTTGAATGTGTGGAATTTTCCATCTTTTCCCAAGGCTACTTATTTTTTTGAGTTGGAATTTCTTCTTAGGAATGAAATAACAATGAAAGAGAAGAGATGTATTTTTTTTTTTGGCAGAAGCTTTTTTTTTTCTCAATTCTGAATAATATTTGGTTCCAACTTTTAAAAAATGGTTGAACTAAAATCTTGTAGATATAGTGTTAAATAGGAATAAAACTAAAGATACACACTTCATATTTATAACATATGTTCAGACATAAAGAAAATTTCAAGTTAAGTACAACCAAACCAATATTTTAAATATTCAAAATCATGATTAATGACAGATGATACTGAGTAATAGACGCAGCCTTAGATTTGTTCTAGATTTGATCTGTTTGTATATTTTTACATAAATGCTAAAATGTAAGAATTGTCTATTCACATATGTATATTTTATGAAGTATAAAGTTTCAAGCTCAGAATAATGACAATCTACTCAACAAGCAATCTTCAAATGCCAATGTAACACATGAAAAATGAGTAAAGCTGTTGTGTTTACTTAAAGTTCAGGTTAACATTGTGGCTCTGTTGAAAGAGACATTTAATATTTTTCTACAGGCACACATCAGAAATATTGCAGATCTGGTTCCATACCACCACAACAAAATGAATATCACGACAAAGCAAGGCAAATGAATTTTTTGGCTTCCCAGGGCCTATAAAACTTATGTTTACACATACTGCAGTCTATTAAATGTGCAATAGCGTTATGTCTAAACAAATGTACATACCTTAATTTTAAAATACTTTGTTGCTAGGGCTCAGTAGGTTAAGTGTACGACTTCGGCTCAGGCCATGACCTCATGGTTCGTGGGTTCGAGCCTCATGTCAGGCTCTGTGCTGACAGTTCAGAGTCTGGAACCTTCTTCGGATTCCATGTCTTCTTCTCCCTCTGCCCCTCTCCCACTCATGCTCTCTGTCTATCTCTGTCTCTCAGAGGTTTAAAAAAATTAAAACTATTTTTAAAAATAATAAAAATAAAAATATAAAAATACTTTATTGCTAAAAACGCTAACCATGCATCTGAGCTTTCAGTGAGTCATAATCTTTTTGCTGGTGGAGGGTCTTGCCTCAATGTTGATGGCTGCTGACTGATGAGGGTGGTGGTTGTTGAAGGCTGGGGTAGCTGTAATAAAACATCCAGAAGCTTGCTGCATTAATTGACTCTTCCTTTCACAAACAATTTCTCTGTAGCATGCGATGCTGGCTAGTAGTGTTTTATAGACGGTAGAACTTCTTTGAAAATCGGAATTAATCCTCTCAAAACCTGCCACTGTCTTATAAACTAAGTATATGTAAAATTCTAAATCTTTTGTTGTCATTTCAACAATCTTCACAGCATCTTCACTGGCAGTGAATTCCATCTCAAGAAACCACTTTCTTGGGCGCCATTCAGTTGGTTAAACATCTGACTCTTGGTTTCAGCTCAGGTCATGATCTCACAGTCTGTGAGTTCGAGCCCCGCATCACTGGCACCACATTTGAGCACTGCGTTCACTGACAGCATGGCACCTGCTTGGGATTCTCTCTCTCTCCCCTGCTCAGACACTCTCTCTCTCAAAATAAATAAACCTAAGAAAAAAATTTTTTTTTCTTTTTTTTTCTTTTTAAAAAAAATTTTTTTTAACGTTTATTTATTTTTGAGACACAGAGAGACAGAGCATGAACAGGGGAGGGGCAGAGAGAGAGGGAGACACAGAATCTGAAACAGGCTCCAGGCTCTGAGCAGTCAGCACAGAGCCCGACACGGGGCTCGAACTCACGGACCGTGAGATCATGACCTGAGCCGAAGTCGGACGCTCAACCAACCGAGCCACCCAGGCGTCCCGAAAAATTTTTTTTTTCAAAACCACTTTCTTTGTTCATCCAGAAGAAGCAACTCCTCACCCATCCAAGTTTTATCATGATTTACAACCATTCAGTCACATCTTCAGGCGTCTCCTCTCATTCTCGTTCTTTTGCCATTTCCACCACATCTACAGTTACTTCCTCCACTGAAGTCTTGAATCCCTCAAAGTCATCCATGAGAGTTGAAATCAACTTCTTCCAAACCCCTGTTCATGTTGCCATTTTGACTTTTCCCCATAAATCATAAATGTTCTTGATAGTGTCTAAATGGTGAATCTTTTCCAGAAATTTTCCATTTACTTTGCCCAGATCCATCAGAGTAATCACTATCTATGGCAGCTTATGAAATATGTTTCTTCAATAATAAGACTTGAAAGTCAAAATTACACCATGATCATCAATAGAATGATTATTATGTTAGCAAGCATGAAAATGTTAATCTCATTATTCGTCTCCATCAGAGCTCTTGGGTGACCAAGTGCATTGTGAGCAGTAATATTTTATTTTTTTAATGTTTATTTTATTTTTGAGAAAAACAGAGACAAAGGATCTGAAGCAGGTTCTGCGCTGACAGGAAAGAGCCCGACACAGGGCTTGAACTCACAAACCATGAGATCACAATTTGAGCCCAAGTCAGAAGCTTAACAAATTGAGCCACACAGGCTCACTTTGTGAGCAAAAATATTTTATTTTTATTTTCTTTAATATAGGAAATTTATTGTCATGAGCAAAAATATTTTAAAAGGAATCTTTTATCCTGAGCAGTAGGTCTCAAAAGTAGGCTTAAAATATTCAGTAAACCATGTTGTAAACAGATGTCCTGTCATCCAGGCTTTGTTGTTCCATTCACAGAGCCCAGACACAGCAGATTCAGCCTAATTCTTAAAGGTCCTAGGATTATCAGAATGGCAAATGAGCACTGGCTTCAACTTAAAGACAGCGGCTGCATTAGCTGCTAAAAAGAGAGTCAGTCTGTCCTTGGAAGCTTTGAAGCCAAGCATGGGCTTCTCCTCTCTATATATGAAAGTCTTAGATGACATCTTCCGATATAAAGCTGGTTTGTCTACACTGAAAATCTGTTGTTTAGTGTAACCACCTTCATGAATTATCTTAGCTAGAGCTTCTGGGTAACTTGCTGTAGCTTCTACACCAACAGTTGCTACTTCACCTGAAACTTTTGTAATGGAGATGTTTTCTTTCTTTAAATCTCATGAACCGACCTCTGCTGGCTTCAAACTTATCTTCTACAGCTTCCTCACCTCTCTCAGCCTTCGTAGAATTGAGGAGAGTTAGGGCTTTACTCTGGATTGGGTTTTGTCTTAAGGGAATGTTATGGCCGGTTTGCTCTTTTCTCTAGACCACTAGAACATCCTCCATAACAGCAATGAGGCTGTTTCGTGTTCTTAACATTTGTGTATTCACTGGAGGAACACTGTAAATTTCCTGCAAGAACTTCTTTGCATTCACAACCTAGCTGTTTGGCACAAGTGGCTTAGCTTTTGGTCTATCTCAACTTTTGACGTGCCTTCCTCACTAAATTATTTCTAGCTTTTGACTTAAAGTGAGAGATAGTGTGTCTCTCCCATTCACGGGAACAGTTAGGGGCCATTGTAGGGTTCTTAATCAGCCTGATGTCAATATTGTTGTGTCTCAGGGAATAGCAAAGCCCAGGGAATGGGAGAGAGAGAGATGGGGAAATGGCCGGTAAGTGTAGCAGTTATATAGTTATTGATTATGTTGGTTATAACAGTTAATAGTTATTGACTAAGTTCACCAACTTACATGGGCACGGTTCATGGTGCCACAAAACAATTACAATAGTAACTAACATCAGAGATCACAGATCACCATAACAAATGTAGTAGTGATGAAAAAGTTGGAAATTTTGTGAGAGTTTCCAAAATGTGACAAAGAGACACAAAGTAAGCAAATGCTGTAGGAATAATGATGTTGATAGACTTACTTGACACAGGATGAGCAAAACCTTCAATTTGTAAAAATCTCAATATCTGCAAAGCACAATAAAGCAAAGTGCAATAAAATGAAATATGCCTATATTTTGTTAATTGCAAAATTGAGAGCAGCAAATTTCTTCAATGCACATTTAGTGCCCACTTACTGTTGCTGAGTTATTGCAAGTCAGTATTAGAAACATTTGCGTAAAGCAACTGTTTTCCGCGGAATGTGATGGAGATGTACTGATTGACTCAAGTCTCTTCTATTTCAAGTGCTGTGAAACCTTCATTGTGCAGTGATTAAGCTTCCACTTTGTGTTCCACAAACACATTATCATATCCCAATACAGATTTGGGCAGTGATGTGACTGAGTGTTTCATTTTAAGGTGAAAATCTAGATGACGCAGAATTTGTTGGGAGCAGTTTGGGAGCCTTAAGATACCATTTGCTGGCCTCAATAGGAGACAATGTGGTGTAAAGTAAATTCTAATTTGTGCTTATTTATGAGAAAAACATATATAGTTCCAACCTATAGGTCCCTTTTACTATAAGATTAAAATTATGGCTAAGACAACAGAAGAAGAGAGTATTTGAGATTTATTTCCTTAGAGAAAAAGAACATAGTTAATTAAGCTAGACATAACTAGAGTAAGGGATAATAGTTGGTGAGCAGACAATACGTAACTTAGATAACATGGAGAAAACTGACATGGCGGTCTGTTGCTAGGACACAACCTTTGTGGAGTTGAGGCAAGAAAGAGGCTATAATGAGGTTAATGAAGAGGTTAAAAAAGTATATACACATGTATTTTGTTAACTCTTCTTGTTGCTTTTAACAGGTTATTGGGGAAAAGACTACAGAGAAAGGAAAACACAAAAAAAAAGTGTTGTCTTTCACCATAGAATAAGTCAACCCCTGAGAATTATCTCCCCAATTTACACAGAATAATGCAGGCATATAAGAGACATGTTCCCTATAGAATACGTCCCAATGAAAATTTAATGTGTGAAGTCCTCAGGAAAGCTCTATGCTTACACTGTCACAATAGTGACAACAGCCATGACACCATTAATCACCCTTTGTTTACTATTTCTGTCCTAATGGCCTTTGAGAAATAGCTCAGGAAGGATCTGTTTAGAAACACCTCTGATCCAAGTGAATTATCCTGACTGGAAAAATGGCATGACCCCATGAGTGAACTACGGACTCTTACATCACGTATTTGTTTTTTAAATTATTGTCAACACAAGATGATCATTTTGGAGTTGTGCATTCTTCCCAGTGATTAAGTCAGTTGATCAAGGACTGAAGTGTATGACATTTATTCCTCAGAAAATTTGCTCTTTTTAAAATCTCAGGTCTTGGGTTTTTAAAAATCAATTTAAAAATCATCAACTCTCTTCTCTGAGGTGATTGGTGATGTCTTCCCAGTATTTCTTTTAATTTTACTTGTAGTTTTTTGAATAGTGATTATTTGGTAGTAATATTTTCTTTTTATGTCAGAAAGCCATTCCAACTCAGATACCTGAAAAATAACTATTGAAACTTTCTTATTCTAAATTTTTTTTAACGTTGACTCTTTAATTCATCTGAATTCTCAGTTGTGTGGGGTGCAAATGCACATCCTGTTTTAACATGTCTCTCTTCCATCTTAGAACTTTTTGACCTCTCGGTCCTCTATTTTTCCACCAGAACTCTTGACTGGCTTCTGGCTTACTTCAACTGATAGTGATATCAACTCTTCGAGAGTTAGCTTTCAACAGGGAATGCTGGGAAACCAAAACAACTGGGTGTATAAGAAAAGAATTTGTTTAAGTTACAAAAGATAAGGAAATATCTTCATATTTTTTTATTGGACAACTTATCTAGAAATCCTGAAGTCCTACTAACTAGTAGTCAGTGTGTAAACAAGCTATTTTTCTCTCTCTTATATTAAATCCTCCTGAAAATACACATTTTCAAAACTCCTACATGTAATATGTGAGCATTTGGAAACTACTCACAGCCTTAACCCTGATTTAGACAATGCCAAACATTAGGCATTTTAAATGTTAAAAAGGAACCCACTCAAGTAGAAAATTGGACAATCTATTAGTTTCTTTGTTTTAATGCATTCTTGAAATCCACTACTTTTGTAAATATCTGTAGTTAGCTTACTGGCTAAAACCACTGGATTATTTCTACTTTCTTTATTGTGTATGCATGTATACATACATGCACACCTGTATGTGCAGTGAGGAAGCTTTCCAACTTTGTCGATTGGACCAAGTACTTGCTTTAATCTAGGAGTTGTTTACCGGTGTGTAATTAAAGCACCATGCAATGGACTTAAACTATAATGAGATCTTTGAAATGGACTCTCTTCCTAAAAATCTGGAATCCTTCGGGCAGGGTAGAGTTCCCGGATATATTAGCATCTCTCCTGTACTTAAACAACATGTGACTGGAAACTGAAGTAACTGCAGAACAAATGGATCTGAATAGTGTCCATCCTCGGAGGTAAACTTCTGGACATTCATATATAGTAATTCCAAGAAGTATGATGGTGACTACAAATATCTGCTTCAGGATCTGTGTTTCTTGACCTAAATGAATATTTTTAAATAAAATAGAAATCAAAAGAAAAAAATTACAAAAAATAAGAACTGCCTGTACTCAGCTGAAACTGCATACCAATTCTGCAGAATGTGTGGGTAACAGAATGTGCAATCAAAATATGCTCAATTTCATCTAGTCTATATGCAACACTCCATCCTGGTATAATTGTCCCTAACCAAGGCCAATTTAACTGACTGCCATTTTGTTAAAATATTGGAGCGACACAAAATATTTGTGTATCAAAGGACACTATCAGCAGAGTGAAGAAGCAACCTCAGATTGGGGGAAAATATCTGTAAATAACATATCTATCTGATAAGGGTCCTGATATAACATCCAGAATATATAAAGAGAAGTCAACACGGACAAAATGACCTAATTAAATAATGGACAAAGAAGCTGAATCTACATTTCTCAAAAGAAGATATACAAATTGCCAATAATCACATGAAAAGATGCTCAACATCACTAATGAACAGGGAAATGCAAATAAAAACCACAATGAGATACCACTTCACACTAATTAAGATAGTTGTTTTTTTTTTTAAAGGAAGATGACAGTGTTGGTGAGGATGTGGGAAAATGGGAGCTCTTGGGCACTGCTGATGGGAAAGTAAAATGATGCAGACACTTTGGAAAATAGTTTGGTGGTTCCTCCAAAAGTTAAATATAGAATTGCCATTGATCCAGAATTCCATTTCTTGGCACATACCCAAAATTAGTGAAAGCAGGGACTCAGATATCTGTACACCCATATTTCTACCAGCATTAGTCACAAGAGCCGGAAGGTGCAAAGAACCCAAGTGCACACTGACAGATGAAAGGATAGACAAAATGTGGTATATCCATGCAATGGAATATTATTCAGCCTTAAAAAGGAAGGATGTTCTAACACATGCTATAATATGGATAACCCCTGAGGACATTATGTTACATGAAATAAGCCAGACACAAAAGAATAAATATTGTATGATATAAGGTACCTAGAGTAGTCAAATTCATAGAGACAAAAAGTAGAATGGTGGTTGCTGGGGCCAGAGAGGAGGGACGAATGGGTAGTTATTGTTTAATGAGTACAGAGTATAGTGACAGTTTTGCAAGATGAAAAAAGTTCTGGAGATGGATAGTGGTGGTGGTTGCACAAAAATGTGAATGCCACTGACCTGTATGCTTAAAAAATAGTTAAAATAGTAAATTTTGTGTTGTATGTCATTTATAATTTAAAAATAAGTTAATAATAACATAATTAAAAGTGAAATAAAATATTAGGAACATTGGAATATTGGGCTTTTTAATATGCCTGTGGTTTCATGAGAGTGGCTCTTAATATGTTAATGTCTCACCTTGAAAACTCTTCAGCTTATTCTTGTTTTGTCAAACGAGATAGTGATATTTGTGCCATTTCTGCTTCTTCCAAAATAGAAATACATTTTATGACTATTCAGGGTTATAATTTACTGAAATCTCCCATTTGAGAAAGTATCTGTAAGCAGATTTGAGTTTCATGATCTAAAGATGGCTAATCACAAAAGCTATCTCATAATCAGTATTTTCACAGTTTAGTCTTCAAAGTGTTTATTTCTTTTTTAAAACAAAAAGCTTGTTTATTTATTTTGAGAGAGAGAGAGCAGGTGAGGGACAGAGAGACAGAGAGAGAGAAAACCAAGCATGGAGCCTGACGTGGGGCTCAGTCTCACAAACCTGTGAGCCAAATCATGACCTGAGCTAAAACCAAGAGTCAGACGCTTAATGGACTGAGCCACCCAGGCACTCCTAAAATGTTTGTTTGTTTGTATCTCAAAAAGTTTTCCTGCATTTCAGGAATTTCACTGGGTGATAAGATGTCTTTATTATATATTCCTAAAAGCTTTGTCCCCTGCTCAAAATGATGAATTTCTAACAACCCATATTTTTAAACCTCTTTTTCATTAAAAATACATTTTCATTGTTACAAAGGTGGAAATCAAGCAAACATCAAAGATGGCACCCAAATATTTAGGGATTGGTAAAAGCAAAATTAGAAAATAGTTATCTTTGTCCATTTTCTACTAATAGTAATGATAGTTACCATTACCATTTGTTGACTATTTTCTTCAGATAATTAGTGCTGCTGTCTGACGTTCTTCATTATCTTTTGACTTCAGAATTTCTCTGGTTGCATTTTGTATGTCAGGTCTAGTTTAGTATTGAAAATATGTGGTCTTCATTTTGGTTTTGCAGAATCTATGCAATCCTAGCTTAGCATTAACGCCACATTTTTAGGGGAATGCGAATAGCTCTGTGCAGTGTTCAGAGGACTCGGACTCTTAGAGTGTCCTGACACACACGGAAGTTTTCAAATACCGATTGTTGATGATGTGTACTTGGCATAGCAATGACTCAGGAAATCACCAAATGGGATTCTCAAAGACAAAGTCCAATGCCAACTCTGAGAGTTTCCCTAAGAGCACTCTACTTATGGGATATGGGTTACGTAAGTGATGAGGCCAGGAACAATTGAGAAGGGAATCATTAAAGAAGCTGCAGGGTGGGAAAGACCTTGGCTTAGTTAAGGTTTATAAGTCCTCACCTCTTTGAGATGGGCTTCAAGCATAGCAGCTCATGTTGCCAAGACACTGGCATGCCTTATGGGGTCAAGCACAGGCTGGTCTTTGGTTTCACAAAAAGTCATGACTACCATAAGAAGAAGACAATAATACTGATAATAGCATTTATTAAATTAAATGTGAATAAGAGAAAATTGCTTTAGAAATATATTTATTTTATGGGCGCCTGGGTGGCTCAGTTGGTTGGGTGTCCAACTTCGGCTCAGTGAGTTCGAGCCCCGCGTCAGGCTCTGGACTGACAGCTCAGAGCCTGGAGCCTGCTTTGGATTCTGTCTCCTTCTCTCTCTTGCCCCTCCCCAACTCACACTCTGTTCTCTCTGTCTCTTAAAAATGAATAAATGTATTAAAAAAATTTTTAAATATATTTATTGTAATATATATTTATATATATATATTATATTTTAATATATTTAAATATATTATTCGGCTCAGTCAGTTAAGTGTCTGACTCTTGTTTTGGGCTCAGGTCATGGTTTCATGCACTGACAGCATGGAGCCTGCTTGAGATTCTCTCTCTTTCTCCCTCTCTCCCTCTCTCTCTGCCACTCCCCTGCTGATGCATGCATACATGCATGCATGTTCTCTCTCTCTCTCTCTCTCTCTCTCTCAAAATAAATAAACTTTAAAATATTTGTATATTATTTTAATATGTTTTAAATGGTAAATCTCTTGCAAATTATTCTAGCATTATTTAACTTTTTTAAAGCACACACCCAAAGATATCACAGAGAAAATTATTGCAATAAGACTGATTCCCCATATATTGGAGGCTTGACTTAATTCAGAATTATATGGAGCTTTTAAAAGTCCTGATGTCCAATTTCACATTCAGTATAAAATGTCTTCTAAAGCATCCTCTATACATGTTACAGAAACTCTGGATATCTACAAAGATAGAGCATATAGCCTTCTAAGAAAACACTTTACAGGTATGTAAATTGTATAATAACCATTGTTATCAGCCATATTTTGTTGTTATACTTACCTATGATATCCATCTCTTCCAAGATTGCAAGAAGTAATCCCTACTTGTGGAGGATTATAGAATGACTGCAGAAAAGGAAATAGAAGGGAAATATACAGGGAAATCAGTTTCTCTGGTTGCCTCCTCCTTCTCTTCATAGATGTGCTACCACAGATTTAGCAAATGCTTTTAACACTTAAAATAAACCTAATAAATTTTTTCTAACAGCTTTATTGAGATATAATTTACATACCATAAAATCCACCCTTTTAAAGTATACAATTCACTGCTCTTAGTATGCTCACAAAATGGTGCAACCATCACCATAATCTAATTTTAGAACATTTTCATTGCCTTACATAAATAACATTTTAGTTCTTTTCGTTCTTACTTTAGGAATTCCGTATTTCTGGATAAACATAAAAAGCATTTTATTAATTTGGCAGTGGCTGTGTCAAACCTACAATAAGGAAAAATAAGCAAAAATTTAGACAGTTGGCAAGAAGGAGATAATAAAAAGTAACTATTTTTGTTGAAGGCTTTAGAAATGTAAAGGTTTCTGGTAGGGATCCTCAAATCTTAATTTTCAGTAATGGAAATTCTAGAAAGTAAAATGTGTCACACACCAAATGTTATGCAAAATTTTTAAAGCAATAATAGGCTGTGTTAGTAAGGTAAATTTCTATGTAAGCTTATAAAGCCTTTTCTTAAAGATCACCTTTGAAGGATTTGTACTAAAGAGAAAACAAACTCTCTTCGATGTAATCCTAGCCTTTGGCTCTGCCGATGTCTAACACATGTTATCATGTGACTGCGAAGTAATAGAGTGTTTTTATAGTGCCTATTCATACAGAAAATGTTCTTTGTAGCCCTATGCAAACTGTTATAAACAGGATAGATGCTATATTTCAGCATCTAATCAGAAAAAAGGTATCCACTTACTTTACATTCATTAGTCTCATATAATCTTTACAAATCTTTATAAGTTGTGTTTATTTTATTTTTATTTTGAGAATGAGAGTAAGTGGGGGAGTGGCAGAGGGACAGAAGGAGAGAGAGAATCTTAAGCAGACTTCACGCCCAGTGCTAAGCCCAACGCAGGGCTCAATCTCAATCTCATGACTGTGAGATCATGACCTGAGCCAAAATCAAGAGTTGGATGCCTAACCGACTGAACCACCCAGGCGCCCATGTGTGATTCATTTCAAATTTGCATTGCATGAGTTGGAAGAAAGCTCAATGGTCAAGTTGTTTGGGAGGATTAGTCGTTGTTCATTACTATGGTCATTGCTACACTGGTTTAAATTGTCTTTGATAGTCTTTTCTCCAACATTATTTAATGTGCTTACCAAATCAACAATAAAAATGCTTTTTAACTATTCAGTCATTCGAACTTTCAGATATTACAGAATTTTTCTAATTTTTGAGTATTGCCTTCCCCCCAATAAAAACCCACTTTTTGAAACTTTTTTAAATAGTTGAAACTTTTTTTTTTAATATTTTTTTTTCAATGTTTATTTATTTTTGGGACAGAGAGAGACAGAGCATGAACGGGGGAGGGGCAGAGAGAGAGGGAGACACAGAATCGGAAGCAGGCTCCAGGTTCTGAGCCATCAGCCCAGAGCCTGACGCGGGGCTCGAACTCACGGACCGCGAGATCATGACCTGGCTGAAGTCGGATGCTTAACCGACTGCGCCACCCAGGCGCCCCAATAGTTGAAACTTTTTAAAAATAATAATTCCTGTGTCAGTCCTGCATATTGAAACAAAATCTCAGAGTTTAATAAGTTGAGAATCTAAACTTGTAATAAACATTCCAGGCAGTTTCTTATGAAGTTGGCCTCCACCTTTCTGAGACAGAGAATTTGGGAAAAACTGGAAGAATGTTGTGCAACAGGATTTGGGAAGCAACTTGTTCGGAATTTGGAGCTATGGTGTTTCGGGACAGGAAATCGTTAAGATGAAAACACCCTGAAAGCAGGCATCATCTCTGCCTTGCTCCTAATACTTATGACTACATCACATGCATGCACATATTCGTTGAAAGAATTTGTATGAAAGAATTTTCTTTATGGATAGATCTCAAGGTTGAACTTGAAGCTACTTCAGAAAAAAAAGTAGGCGTGTAGACACAGGAATCTCAGATGAAATGAATCTTTCATATGACTATTTCAACCAAGACCTTTGGTTACGTCAGAGTCAAGAAAATTCTAGACATTTTGGTGAAAGGTACTGCGATTAGATTCACCTTTCTGGATGTCCACTAGATCAAAAGAACATGGACAAAGAAAATAAAGAGGATGGCAGAAGACTTTCCTGCACCCTTAAACATTTATTTGGAAAAAAAAATCAGTCCTTACAGAATGTCTAAAAGAATGATAGGAGGCTAGCCTTAAAACCAGTGTTTGCCCTGGTTGCTGTAGTTGAGGGAATGTTGAGCAACACCTGACTCACCCAGCAGGACCTGTTGGCCTTCTTCACTACTTAGGGGCACAGCCTCCCCTCTGTCTGAAGAACAGAGAGAAAACAGGAGGAACAGCACAAGGCGTTCCTCAGACAGCATGGCTGGAATTCTTTCTCAGCTTTTGTGTTCACATAGAAATGTTATCTTAATCTCAACTGACAAGAGTGTTCTTAAGACAAAACTCAGAGGTGGAAAGCTGGAGGAATGCATCAGGGATATCTGAGAAGAACCGAGTGAATAGGATTTCACAGCAATTACATTTAGAAACTGAAACCCGTTAACCACGATTTAGACACTAGATGGAAAAAGACGAATTATTCCTTTCTATTTGGGGGTGAAGATTATAACAGATCACAATAGTGGCTTTTCACATGAAATCATGTTTTCCCATTTCTGTAAAAATGTTTGAACGTCAAAAAGGAAGGAAAATCACTTAGTCACCTAATTGGGAAAAAACGAAACTATGTAGTGGCAGTAATTCATTTATTCCTCCAGCCCGCAGTTCCTAAACACCTATTGTGTGCCTGGTTTGGGTCTAGGCAAAGAAAGAGAAGGAGAGATAGTTGTCATAAGGACTTTACAAGAGAAACTCAGCTTAAATCTTCAACCAGGGGGCACCTCCAAACAATGACAGGAGACAAGGGAGGGCTTCTCAAAAGAGATGAACACTTGTAAGTGGATAATATGGAGATTTTAGAAATTGAAGTTTAAAACATCTTAGAGCAGTATCATAAAGTCATCTTTCCATGTAAATTTAGTGTTCTTACCCAAATTGCTGTGTGTCCAGGGCATGTACTCACAGAAGAGTAAAAGCTCAGTGCAATGTGTGGGAGGAATTTCAATATTTAAGAATGTCTGATAATCCAACCTCCATTAAAAATAACTATTGATCTTCACCTGGTTCAGACATTATGCTGATAACTGAAATTAGGAGAAAAGAATTTTTTCAGGAGTAGCTGGGTTGAGCAGTCTTACATTATAAAACTTTGTTTGCTTGTTTGTTTTAAAATGTAGTGATTATAGAAGCCCCCTTGGTGGCTCACTTGGTTAAGCATCCGACTTCAGCTCAGGTTATGATCTCAGGGGTTCGTGGGTCTGAACCCAACATCGGTCTCTGTGCTGACAACTCAGAGCCTGGAGCCTGCTTTGCATTTTGTGTCTCCCTCGCTGTCTGCCCCTCCCCCCACTGGCTCTATATCTCCGTCTCTCAAAAATAAACAAAATGTTAAAAAAAATTAAAATTTAGTGACTATATTGGAAAGAAGTTTCATTTTATTCTCTAAGAACCCAAGAACTCTTTAAATTTTCCTTCTCCCTTCCTTCCTACCTTCCTTCCTTCTTTCCTTCCTTTCTTCCTTTCGTCTTCCATTTTCTTCTCATTCTTTCTCTTTTGTCTCTTTTGAGTAAATCTCAGATCTCTAAGAAAGAAACATGACACAACTATTTGGAGTTGCTTGTTGCATCCACTCTACATGTGCCATCGCATTGCCTTGGAAACATTATCTCTTGGGCACTCACTGATGATTGGGGAGGAGCGGAGATGGGAGCCCACATGCAGGAAGGTAATTGTGGTTAGCACAGAAGGGAATCTGAGCAACGAGACCAAAGAGTGGAAACCAAATATATTAAGCATCTTGTTTTCAATACTGTTGATGCTGTCTTCTGTCCTTTCTACTAAGATGCAAGGTTTAAAACCATAAGTGACAAATCATTGCTAGTAATATCTCTAAACTCTCTTAGCCCCTTCTCTATGACTCTGTCCTTATGATACTCCCAGAGTCAGGAGACAATGTAGACTGCAGGCTAAGGGGACAAGAATAATCAAGGAGAAGAATTCCAGATGTGGTGAGAAGGAAAATTCCATGGTCTTCAAAGCAACCTTGTTTCCCAGTTTGCACCTGGGAGGGAGGGATGCAGCACAGCCGATTGTCCAACCGCTGCATATAAAGCAAGGTTCCCACTTTGAGAACACGGATGTTCTCAAACACCTGTGCTTACAGAACAGGAAGGGTGCCGTTGAAAACGTAGAATACTATAAATTCCATTTACGTGTTTCTGACAGCATACCTCTTTGAGAAACCCTGGGTAAGAGGTGAAATACAGGTTTGTTGGAACAGACGGTAAAGTCTGTTGAGGAACTAAAAGAAACCAAGTGGAGCACTTACTAATCATCAGGTGCTTTTGGCAAATTCGACAGCTCCCAGCGATGAGAGAGAGGCCTTGGCTGGCAGTTCTCTCTCTCTCTCTCTCTCTCTCTCTCTCTCGTGTAAAGTTGCTACCTCACGGTAGGTGAACAATGAAAACAAGTTTGAGAATAAGCCTTATGTAAGTAACATTTACTAACGAGCAAGTACAAATAGTCATGTAAACCACGCCTGGGAGTTCCGACCACCAAGGCTGTTAAGACACGCTGAAAGCAGACCAGCCAACCTTCTGGTTTGAGTCAAGCAACACTAGCCTCTCTGAAGTGAGGGTGCCTGGCCAAACGGAGCCGTGAACCTCACATGCTGCTTCAAAGCTACTAGCTGCTACCAGATTCTTATGTGCCATGTTCACACATCAGTGTTGCCTACTGGCTCATCCTATGTGCTCACATAACTCAAGCACAACTCATTTTTAAGACAACCCTCTGGTGTATATTTTGTTAATGATATTTAACAGTTTTAAATTTCATTTATTTTGAGAGAGAGAGCGCGCACACACACGAGCAGGGAAGGGGCAGAGAGAGAAAGAGAACGAGGGAGAATCCCAAGCAGGCTCCACACTGTCAGCACAGAGTCCGATGCGGCGCTCGAACTCACAAACTTGGAGATCGTGACCTGAGCCTAAATCACGACTCTGACACCTAACTGACTGAGCCACCCAGGGCTGCTTTATGTTGGAAGTTTTTATGTTGCTACTCCAAATTTTAGACATACTCTTAGCACATTGAACATAGTAAGTATTCAAATGTTAGCTAATTCTGTTTTTCTTGTAATTACCCTGGTTGTTATTTTCATCTGTTATAGTATATGACACATGCAGCTATTTCTTTACATATCTTACTTAGTTCCTACACTAGTGCTTTTCAAACCCGTGAGGGGGTTATAAAATCAATTTAACAGTTTCTACATAGCATTTGTTAAAATAGACCGGAAGAGAATAAAAAATATTGGAGCATATCAAGCTTTGCTTCAGTCTTAAAAAGTACAAATACTGAGTTGCAATGAAAAAAAATGTGTTTTCTACTGTGGGTCATGATCAAAAATAAAAGATGAAAAGGAACTATAGTACATGATATGCCTCACAATAAGGGAGTAAGGGACTTCCCATTTATGTTGTTATCTGCACTGGTGAGCATATGTTTTAGATGCTTACTGTTTGATTGAATGAATTCTCTTTTTTTTTTTTCTGCTAAGATAAATTTCACTGTAAAATGCAACCAAAGATATTTAAACCTTTTGCAGAATATGAAGCAGAGCGTATGTAAGCATTTGTAACTGATATTTGTAGAACCAAAGAGTAGAAGAATTCTCTGCTTCTCTGGTTTGAAAAGAACTGTAATTATGTCCCTGGAAATCTTTATAGCTCACTTTCTCCTGTATCACAAGGTTCTGCTTTT
Organism: Felis catus; assembly: GCF_018350175.1. Taxonomy (NCBI): domain Eukaryota; kingdom Metazoa; phylum Chordata; class Mammalia; order Carnivora; family Felidae; genus Felis; species Felis catus. The sequence continues at coordinate 27,874,478 of NC_058376.1, read as the reverse complement.
TTTTTTTTTAAATTACTTACTTTTATGAAATGTATGCCTGTGCGCCTCGTATTAGTTTCTTATTGTTGCTACAACAAATTACCACAAAGGTAATGTCTTAAAACAACGCAGATCTATTATTTCACAGCTCTCTAGAATAGACATCTGGCATGAGTCACACTGGGCTAAAAACAAGATGTCCACAGGGTTGCTGCATTTGAAGCTCAGAAGGAGAATCTGTTTCCCGGCCTTTTCCAGCTTCTACAGGCATTTCTTGGCTCCCGGCTCTTTTCTCTGTTTTCAAAGCCAACAGTGAAGCATTCTGGCCTCTGCTTTGATGGTCACATCTGCTTGTTTGACTTTGACTGTCCTGCTTTCCTCTTTCGTTTATAGCAACCCTTGTTATTACATTGGGCCAATGCAGATAATCCAGGATAATCTCCCCATCTGAAGACCGTTATTTAGTCATGTCTGAAAACTCCCTTTTGCCATTTAATATGTACAGGTTCCCAGAATAAAGCTTGGGCATTTGGCGGGGACAGGGGCATTATTCTGATGACCACGTCTATCAATTCCATCGTCTAAAACTGCCCCACAGAATGACCAATTGCAAAGCATTTTTAGTAATGTTTCTTCTACTTGATTATAGACATCACTATCCAGGAAACTTCCTATAAACCTGTTTTCTGATTTCATATGATTTGAAGGACAAGGGCTAATACACTACACCTTACATCTGTGATTTTAGTATTTTTGGTTTTGAAAATTTGGTGAAATTTATGTAAGAATACTTGTTTTTATGTCGGAATTTTTAAGTTGATCATTTTTAACATCTGTATTGTTTAGTTAATAATCTTAAAGGAAAGAACTAGCGAAACGGAAGTACAATGAACACACAAAATTCTAAGCAAGTGGAGGATGGTTCGATAGTTTGTAAAGATGCATATCTATCTGTGTAATATTTGAGGAAAGAATACGGTGTCCACCAAAACATCACTGCTGTGTTTCCTGAACAATTGAGGAAAGTGATTCATAAGAGCTGCTATCTGTTGCCAGAACATTCTAACCCTGTCTACTGTGGTTTGTTTTTGCAAAACCAAGTGCCTAACACTTGTTTTTGGTGACCAGCATCTTAATTTTTTTCTCCAGCTCCCTATTTTCTATGAGAATATTGTCTCGCCAAGCAGATTTTTGCCAATCGTGGGAATTGTCAGCAACATAGATCTTTGGCCAGGAATTATGTTCCTTTACTTAAAATGTTTATGGATTCTCTTAAAATGTGTTCTGCAGAGTAAAATTCAAAATCAAACATCTACCAAATGAGTAGGTGTTTCTCATTACCTCGCGGATGTTAAACTGCTCTTATAAATTAGTTTCCCATCGTCTTTTCCATGATTTCCTTGGCTTTAATAGCAGGGTGCACTTGCTCATTTAACTTGGTTTATTGCTTTCCCTAAATATAATTTTAATAGCTGAAGTAGGCTTGTAAATTTGATTCTCTCTAATAGTTTCATCTATAAGTGGTCACATTTTCTCTCTCAAGCACAATTTAGTATTTCGATCGCAAGTCAGGCAAGGTTTGGTTTTTAAATTGCGCACCTATCTCAGTTTGAAACTACTATTGTTCATAATCAATATTAGATGAGGCAGATGTAACAGAACATACCTTAACAGTAAATGTTTCTCGGAATGTTTATACTAATGGTTCATTGAAAATTTGTTTGAGTCAGAAGGATTAGGTTATAAAGCCCTTCAACTAGCATCTGGAAGAAATCAACATTGAACTTACAAATGAAACTTAGAAATGAAATGAATCTGACTTTATTGCTGTTAGCTGTGATTTGGAGTAAGTTATTTGTTGTCTGTGAACCTCAGTTGTCTCATCTGTGTGAACTGGAAAGTACCTATCTTGCAAGAATCATGTGAGAACTACACAGATATAGGTGATTTTTAGCACAGTAAGTACCTAATCAACAGGGCAGCTGTTGTCACCTCAAATGTTTTACTTTGGCTTTTAAAAAATCCCAAGTATTCTTAAAAGATTTGTACTTGATATGTGTTATAAACATTTCTCAACATCCACAAAGAATACACAGTATACCAAATAGCTCAATACCACAGAAAACATTAAATTTAAAAAATTCAATAGATGAAAATTACATCGATGTAATTTTTTAATTATTAGACTGGCAAGAATTTTTTAAACAAACTTTCTTATGAATAGACTGACATAGCAGATAGATGTGTATGTGGGGGGATGGGTTTTTTTCTATGCAGATGCTAAAACAACTAATAGTCTGTATCTAAAAGAACAAAACTGGTCCCAATCTCACACCATATTAAAATACCAATTCCAGATACACAAAAGACTTAGATGTGGATGAAAAATATGAGGCAACCCAAAGTAAAAAATGAATAGACATGAATGTATACATAAATAAAGATAAGTGATTGTATAAATCAACTGGGAAGAAGAGACAAATCTTCCTTACAGAGGAATTCCATTTACCATACATAGATATTCCTCCCTTGAGTAGATAATGCCTAATCACCACCACTACCCCACCTGGTGTGCAGGCTGGATGTGGTGACTTATTTCCAAGGATTAAAATAGGAAAAGAGAAAAATAGTCACTTTAGAGTGGAGAAATCTGGCAGCAGTTACTGAACAAAGTGATTAAGGTTAACCTGCCCAGTGATGTCTTATAGATATTATATAACCCTGGATATTCTGGGATAAGATATACCTATGTGCTATTTTTTTTCAAAAACTCTTAACCCCACTCTCATCATGAGGAAAACATCTGAAAAAAAAAAAAAGATTCAAATGCATTCTACAGCATAACTGGCTGGTATTCCTCAAACTGTCAAAGTCAAGAAAATCAAGGAAAGCCTAAAAGCTTGTCACAGATTAGCAGAGATTGGGGAGAAATGACAAAGAAATGCAATCTCACCCAGATTAGACCCTGAAACAGAAAGAGAAGATACTGGTGAAATCCAAATAAAATCTGGAGTTCAATTAATAGAAATTTTCTAATGTTGGTTTCTTACCCTCAAAAAATGTACAATTATAATGGAAGATATTAACAAAGGGTGGAACTGAGGAAGGGATATATGAGGACTCTCTGCACTATTGAAAATTTCTGAAAACATAAAATTATTCCAAAATAAAAAGTGTAGGGAAGAAAGACTGCAAGACTTAGAAAACAATATCAAAAATATCTTTATATTCTTACGATATAGAGAATTTCTTAGCTGAGAAAAAAAAGTGTAGGAAAATATTGGTGAGTTTGACTACCTTAAATCCTAGATTTAAGAATGTCTTTAATCTAGATATTCTAGAATGTCTGTTCATCCAAAGACTCTCAAAGAGAGCAAAGAGTCACAAAGTGGGAGAAGATATTTACAACAAACACATTTCAGTGGCAGAGATCTCTTGCAATGCAAATTGAGAAAGACAAGCAACTTTGTAGAAAACTGAGGGGAAGGCTTAACTAGGCACTTCAGAGAAAAAGAAATCCCAAAGATCGATGAATATATAAAGGATGTTCAATTTCATTACTATTCAGGAAAATCCACCAGGGGATATCATTTCATGTTTGCCTGATTAGAAATTTTAAAGCCTAAGAATTCCACGTGTTATCATGGACACGAAACACCAAAACATTTATACACTACAAGTGGGAGTGGAAGGCTACATTGTCACTCTGGAAACAATTGGGCTGTAGCTAGAGTTGAAGATGTGTCTATCTTACTTATGGCAGAGCAATTGCACTCCTACGTCTACACCCTAGAGAAACTATTCTATATATGGACAAAGAAACATGTACCAAAATACTCCCCAGAAGCTTTGTAATAGGAAAAAAAAAAAAAAAGGAGGAAAAGAAAAAGCTAGAAGCAACCTGAATATCTATCACAACGCAATCCGTCCAACAATGAAAATACAATGATGACAAGGAACAACAAGGATGCATTTCAATAATATAAGGTGGAGGGGCAACTGGGTGGCTCAGTCAGTCAAGCGTCTGACTTTGGCTCAGGTCATGATCTCATGATTAGTGAGTTAGAGCCCCTCATCACGCTCACTGCTGTCAGCACCGTTAGTGCAGAGCCCTCTGCAGATCCTCTATCTATCCCCCTCTCTGTCCCTTCCCATGTGCTCTCCAAAAAAATAAATAATTAAAAAAAAAAAAAAGAATATAAGTTGGAGGGAGAAGAGGAAGATGCAGACCAATGCACCTGGCACGACCACATTCCCTAACAGTTTAAAATGGAGAGTTAGGGGCGCCTGGGTGGCTTGGTCTCGGTTAAGCGTCCGACTTCGGCTCAGGTCATGATCTCACGGTCCGTGAGTTTGAGCCCCGCGTCAGGCTCTGTGCTGACAGCTCCGAGCCTGGAGCCTGTTTCAGATTCTGTGTCTCCCTCTCTCTCTGCCCCTGCCCTGTTCATGCTCTGTCTCTCTCTGTCTCAAAAATAAATAAACGTTAAAAATTTTTTTTAAATGTAGAGTTAAACAATCTAGTGTTTAGGATGACAAACATGTGGGAAAGCTATAAAGAAAATTAGGAGAATAGTAAACATAATTCTTACAACTGGTATCTTTATGGAGGTAAGCACATAAAGAATTTTAAAAATAATATGATATTCTTTGTTTTTAATAGGATGGTCAGCTCATGGGTGTTTGTGCTGTTATAATCTATACATTACCTATAGTATAAATATTATTTTATATCTAGCTAATAAAAATAAATGAAAAAGAAGAATAGGAGAGAAGGGGACAGAAAGAGAAAAAGAAGAGAAGGAGGGAGGATGTGGCTTATCATTCCCACTAACAACCATACCCAACCATGAGGCATGGCCGCCCCAACATAAAAGGGATTCCCAAGTTTTGAACTAAGTGTGTTAGTTTGGTAGATTTCACTGCCTCTTTTTATTGTGATCCCATATTAAATCTCCATTTAGATTGGCTGGGCCCAAGGTACAGAAGGGAAAACACCATTATTTACTTCCTCAGAATCAGTGTCTTTGACACACTGGGTTCCAGGCCCTGCCCCAAGCCAGCTTTGGCAGAATCTCAGTCCTCTGTCTTCCTTCTCTCGTTGCCACAACAGATTCTAATGTCTCTGTCTCTAAATGTACTCTATCCTACTACACATCTTTTGTTATTGCTCTCGTGGCTCATACACCTGGGCTCCTGGATGCTGTAATAAGCCATCCTTCCTGAGAACTCATTCCCCAGAGCCTGGGCTGCCTTTTCCTCCCTCCCTAGGACTTCCTTCCTCCTCACTTTGTCCGAGGCCATTGATGCCGTGGCAATGGAAGATTTCTAATGCGAATCTGGCCAATCACTGCCAGAAACACCTCTTATCTCTTCCTGTTCATGGCAGTTGTCAGGAATCCTCAAAAAGTGGCCTGAGAGAAATGCAGATTTCTTTTTTTAAATGGAACGTTCCATATTAGATTTGAGAGTGTCTTATTTACTTAGGATGCCAGAAGAAACATGTTGAGCAAGTGTAGAGATAGGCAGACACATGGGCTAGTCCAATAGAGGGGATGGTCTGAACCAAGGCAGTGGATGTGGCAGAAGTAGAAACAGGAAGGAGAGGACAGATTTGAGAGAGATTTGCCTGGAGACTTCTTAGTCAATAAAAAGCAATCTAGAAGGAGTGATGTGCATGTGAGCCATAAACTCCATGAAGCAACATTGGATGGACAGATTTAGAAATTTAAACTCTAAACCTGCTGCTACAATGAGGCAAGCAGAAGCTGAGTATGTATGAAAGTTATTGGATTATTGGAGCAAAATTATTCATGGAGCACCAGGCTCTGCTAATGCCTGCAGGAAGCAACAGAGAGAACATTGCTTGTAACCTAGTAAAACCTTAAGAAATCGATGACCATCAGGGAGCCTGGGTGGCTCAGTACGTTAACTGTCCAACTTTGGCTCAGGTTACGATCTCACGGTTCATGAGTTTGAGCCCCACGTTGGGCTCTGTGCTGACAGCTCAGATTCTAGAGCCTGCTTTGGATTCTGTGTCTCTTTCTCTCTGCCCTTCCCCTGCTCACGCTCTCTCTCTCAAAAATAAATAAACATTAAAACTTCTTTAAAAAAAGAAATCAATGACTATCTTGTTCATGGCTTGCTATAACTATCATTATGCATGAATTGAACTAATTTTAGTATTGTACAAGGATTTAACCTGTCTTTTTGACAATTCCCAACTATTCACATGTATCTTTCTTATTCCATAGTAAAGAAAAGTAAACTATATTGGAAAATATGGATATGATTCATAATATTATTTTAACTCAATAATTTATTCTTTTAATAATTAAAAGGGTTTTCTGAAAGGATAAAAGAAAACTTTTAAGAAAATATTACAAGTGTAATTATGTAAATGATGATAAAAGATCTGGAGAAAAAAAAGAAAAGTGGAAAAAAAAAGAGCTTAGTCAGCAACTCATACCATGGACAGTTTTTAGAACTAAAAAAGAATTCTCTAGCAACAAAGAGAAAAGTTCAGCCACATTGCTTTCATCAAAGAGGCAAAGGCAATATTTAAACCAGAGAAGAAAGAAATTAGTTAAGTTTATTTTTTTACTCTGAGTTTAGCGTTTAAAAATAGCCCCTCAATTTCAGGTATATATTTTCTTTTCCCATGTGATAAACATATTTTTATAACATAATTTGGCACATTTTATGGCAAAAATAAAACATGCAAAAATATACTGTTAATGTCAATGATAACTCTAAAAGAAAACTTCATAGGGGAGAAAAAAGTACCCAAATATCTATTAAGTAGAATTCAAGATAAGTGTAGAGTTTTTTTCCCCTCTTACATGTAAATGTTTATGTGTTGTATCTTTTTAAGGTAAATTAGCCTAGAATGTGTACTCTCTCAACAGAAGTTATTTCTTTTGGGGTGCCTGGGTGGCTCAGTCGGTTAAGCGTCTGACTTCAGCTCAGGTCACGATCTCTCAGTTTGTGAGTTCAAGCCCCATGTAGGGCTCTGTGCTGACAGCTCAGAGCCTGGAGCCTGCTTCAGATTCTGTGTCTCCCCGTCTCTCAGACCCTCCCATGCTCATGCTCTGTCTCTTTGTGTCAATAGTAAATAAACGTTAAAAAAAAACTTTTTAAAAAAGAAATTACTTCTTTTAGGCCTATATATCTCTTGTGTTTTCACTGCATTGACAACAATATCCCAGCACACATCTTTTATTATTGTTCATATTACATGACACATTTTTTTTTTTAGTTTGCTTTATCCCCTAGAATGTTAATGCATTGAAGACAGAAATCGCCATTATTATCCGGAATAGTTTTTTGCACAGTGCGTGGCACACAGTAGTTTCTCAATAAGTATGTAATGAATTGATTTACACACATATAATATCTTTTCCCAGGATATTTTAATTCACCTAAAAATTGTTAGCTCTAAGTATAGAGTTAGATAATACAGATGTTCTTTATAAATGCCTGCTTAAAATCTGTGTTTATGTATAAGTGCTGCTGTGAAAACTTTGTACAAGTACTGTAGTGGAAACTTTGATTCATCCCTCTAAAACACTGTGTAAATTCTGTAAACCAAAAAAAAAAAAAAAAACCTCTAAGTATTTTTTCTTCATGAAATACAATACCATTAAATGACTTTCTTATATTTTGGAGAGGGACTATGTCATCCAGAAATGTAATAGAATATAATGAATTTTAACACTTTCACAAAATGAAGCACATGGGAGTGTGAATCTTCTCGTTTTCAGGCAGGCATATTCTGCTCTGTGGGTTGCTAAGATACATAAACTTAAAAGTACAGAAATGTGATTTAGCTCTTTAAAAATAGGCTAGGCAGCTTTCTTATTTCTGGCAAAATTAGCCTCTAGAGAATATATACAATCTCAGTACCATCATTTATTTTAGTTACTTTCTGGATTACTGAATTAAATTGTGGTTTGTAAAGATTTTAATCTTAAATGTTAGCGCTGAGATCAGCAAAATTATTTGCAAGCATTAACCAAATGCCTCTGACTTTGGCTTCCCATCACCCCCCTCCCTTGATTTCGGCAGTCGGTAGAGCACAAGCCAGACCCATTGCAGCCAGCAGCCACTGATTTCTATTTCCGCAAGTAGCTAAGTCTTCATTTCTTCTCCTTTTCACAGAGGAAGAAAGGTTACACCACAGAACCAACCCCTCCCCCCCCCTTGTTTTGAGGTAAAGTGGTACTGAAGGTGGGTGGGGATACCATGATGAATTCTTAGATTATGACGAATCTTTGGCAAATTTTGCCGGCTGACCCAGATAAGCATTATGGAGATCTCTAAAAGGTTCAAATACTGTCTGCCGTGGAGCCTGACCTCAGAACGCATGACTTGTTTTCAGTTGTCAATATTTTTTTTTAAGTCGATTTATTTATTTTAGAGAGCAAGCCGGGGAGGGGCAGAGAGAGAGAATCTCAAGAAGGCTCTCCAGGGCCAGCGCGGAGACCAACGCAGGGCTGGAACTCCCGGATCCTGAGATCATGACCTGAACTGAAATCAAGACTCAAGGCGCTTAACCGACTGAGCCACCCAGGCGCCCCAGTTATCACTATCTTCAAGCTGAATGACACCCTGGTCATGTCCCCGGCCACAGACCTCACAATATGTTCATGATAGAAACAAACACAGAGTTGAGCTTTTACAGGAGTTTACCCTTAAGTAGAAGGTATGAAAGGAATATATAAAACTTGGATCTACGTAAGTTTGAAAGCAATACGTATATAACAAATTTAAGTAAATACGTGTAAAAAGTAAGATCGCTGGACCTGGAGGTGGTAGCTTCAGATCAAAAATCTCTGCCATGTACTGTCTCTTAACGCTGACATTTGTTTCTATTTTTAGCCCTGGCACTATTTCACATCCCCTTTTCCCCTCTCTTTATTCTACGTAGAATTTGATTTCTTCTTCATTTCTCTTTCACGTAGCACCTCTTATTTTACCTACTGCAGAACTCCACCTTTTTCCCTCTTCCTTCCTTACTGCACACTTAGTCTAGGTGAATTCATTCACTGTCATGTTCCAGTTCATGCCAATACGTGAGTGATTTTACGTATTTATCGCAAGCCCATACCTTTCTCTTTTATGCTCTCAATTCCCATCTCTAAAGCTGTGTTTTCAAATGGAATTTTCGTCAGACCAAACTCATTCTTCAAGATTCCATATCTACTCCTTCTCCTCTGTTCCTTACCTATTATCCTTATGATTCAGACACTGATATGGCCAAGACTGATGGTAGAGTCTTCCAGTAATGTTTCCTTACCCAGGATAAACCCTCCTAGTACAGACTCTATCTACCTCCATGCATTAATTACTTGCTCATTTTACTAGATAATGCATGAACGAGGCACAAAGTGCAAAAGATACAGGCTCCCTAATTCCCCTCCTCATAGTAATTATGAACAGTTACTGAACTGTGATAATTCTTTCCAAGATGGTCTTTTTCTCTATAAGTATGTACGTACATATATCAGTGTGTGCGTGTGCGCACAATGTGTTGTTCTTCACCTTTCTTTTTTTTTTTATTTAACAGTATACCTTGGAAAACATTTCACATAATTCACAAAGTGGTTCCTTGTTTTTAAAAAACTGGTGCAAGTTATTCCACTAAATGTAGTATGAATGGTATTCCATTAAGTGTAAAAAAGCAAAATGTAGATCACAGTAGTGCAAAGGGTAGGAGAGAAGAAACGGAGATAAACTATTATAAAGTTTTCATACTACACATTAAGAGGTATGATACCACTTTAAGCTGGATTATGATATGTTAAAGATGTATACTCTAAACCCTAAAGCAACCGCAAAGGTGTTATTTGTTCAAAAGGGCTTCTCACAGAAACTGCCAACAACAGCCTATATAGACCAAATCAGTTGATACAAACAAAAGCACTATGTACACCTTACTCTGCAATAGAATGAAAGCAATTCCTAATAATAGGAATAAATGCAAATATTAACAGCAGAGACCACTGACCATTTTGTGGCTAGGAGCTCCTCAAGACAAATGGAGACTCTCGATTTAAAATTTTTTTAATGTTTATTTATTTTTGAGAGAGAGAGAGAGACAGAGCATGAGTGGGGGAGGGGCAGACAGAGAGGGAGGCACAGAATCTGAAGCAGGCTCCAGGCTCCCAGCTGTCAGCACAGAGCCCGAAGCGGGGCTCGAACTCACAGACTGAGAGATCATGACCTGAGTTGAAGTCGGACGCTTAGCTGACTGAGCCACCCAGGCGCCCCATTTTTTTTTGAGACTCTCAATTTGAACGAGCAGATACTGCCTTTGTTCCTCTTTTCTCTTTTCTAAAACCGACTAATAATTCTGTGGAATGTCATCTTATTTCTTGCTCTCCTCTTTTACTCTGATGAAAATTTCCCTTTCCTAGTCACCCTACTTCATACATACATACCAAGTTTCAGGGCTAACTGGTTTCATCATTTCATTAAAGCTGACATTTTCCTTTCTGTGTTTTTATTTGCATTGAGTTAAGATCGGTTTCAGAAAAGAAAAACAAGAAAGAAACCATGTCTGCTGTTTTAAGACTTCGGGTGCTATTTCTCCTTCAGGAAAAAAAAATTCTCCCCACAAAAAAAATTCAAAAGCCTCTACCAGAGATATTTGTATTTACTCACAGCTACAGCTACTACGCTTAATGTTTGGGGTTTTCTGCCTTCAGGGTACTGTGCTTGAAAATCTTTATTATCCTTAAAGTTATATGACAGTCTAATTATGCAGGTACAAGGGAAAGAAAAAGTAACTGATTCTGTGATTTATAAATTAAAACTATTCTGCCTTTTTCTCTTGCCACCCATACATCTTTCCCATGTTCCACTAGGCAAAATAACTATTGCCCAAGTCAGTTCCAAAATCCAATATAAAATTTCAAAAACGTTAAAGAAATACAATACACTCTGCTTTCGGAGTGAGAATTTCAGGACACACAGGCAAGGAACTATCTGGGTTGGTACAATCCTACCTTCCACGGTGTTTCAGAAATCTAAACAAATGATTTTCACTTGTTTTTCATGTAATATATTTAACAATTGTTTTGTGCCACCAAGTCAGATTTCTCAAATATCTGGCCCAAGTGGATTATAGAAAGATTCTTGAATGTCTCGCATACTTTTCTATTCCAAGTTCCTCTGGGTTTTTCTCACCGAAGGTCACTTTGTCAACCACCCCCAAGTGATGACTTCTTATGTTTCTGAGACCTGATGCTGCCCTGGGATGCCCATAACACAGCTGTCACCACCATCTGCAGATTTTCATTATCTCCGGGAAATATTTTTCTCTTATCCGTGTGATATTATGACCTTTCCTGAGTATTCCAGCGGGGTAAAATATTCTTTCCCCATCAGCATTATAACCTGGTCAGCTGACAGCATTGACTCATTCTCATAGTATTCTGGATTCCAACTTTTGAATTACTCTTTATCACAACTTTCATCTCCTAAGGACTTGGGCAACAGTCCAAAGGGGAATAGCTCACAGGTCAAATTGAGTATCACCATGTTATGTATCCATTATGAAAATAAATATTTGAGTTTTTTTCCTTCTATTAAGTGTCATTGGGTAAAGTTAACCTTCCCATAATCTACATGTAAATAATCCACACTGTTGGATCATCTACAATAACATGTTATGTGTTTGTATCTCAGAATACATTAATTGCTCCCTTCTCTGTGTTCTTTACAATAGTATTGACAGACGGCAGATCATTATTTTTGTGTGTTCGCTTGTAACCAATGTTTTCAGCAAGGCAGAGGATCTGCTGATATTTGTCAAGTGCTTCCTCTGTGCTGGAACTATGCGAAGTACTGCACATACTTAGCTCTCACAGCGCTCATTTAGTAGAAGTCTGTACGATGGTGGTCCCATTTTAGAGATGGAGAAATGGAAGCACACAGAGGCTAACTAATAATTTGTCCACACAGCAGCAAGTGGTAAAGCCAAGACGAAAACCCAAGCAGTGCAGCTCCAGGATTTACACTCTCAACTAGTGCTAACTGCTTCTCGCCATAAAACACACACAAGCCAGTGATTTCTTAACCAAAACCAAATTAATGGACATTTAGGTTGATTGAAATCTTTTGCCTTTATGGGCGATGTTACAAAGAACACCTCTGTACGTATATCATTTTACACATGAGAGTTTATCTATAGAATAAATGTCTTGAAGTGAAATTTTTTGAAAGAGGGAGAACGCGAGAGGGAAGGGCAGAGGGAGAGGGAGACAGAGAATCTTAAGCAGTTTCCACTCCTAGCGCTGAGGCAGATGCAAGGCTTCATCTCACGCCCATGAGATCATGACCTGAGCCGAAATTAAGAGTTTAATGTTCAACCCACTGAGCGACCCAGGCAGGCACCCCTTGAAGTAGAATATTTTTAATCAAAGAGTATGTACCTTTTACATTTTTCTAAGTATTGCTAAAGTATTCCCTGTAGGCAGTAGTAAGAATTTATATTTCGTACACCCATGTATTAGACTAAAGCAATGTATTCAGTTATTTTTGGAGGGTATCTCCATGTTCTTTGCTTTTCTTCTCCCTCAGGTTTCCTCCCACACTAAATTGATGCAATTATTCAAGGACTTGGGCCTCAAAGCATTTTGTTCAAATATTCAAAATCTAGGCAAATGTATGTTTTTGGTACTTCTGAAGGATAGGGAAGGAGTTATATGAAGTTATCTGGATAATTGGATCTGTCTCCCCATTTCAACTGGTATGTCTAAACTTACAGATGTTAAAGAGAAGGCCAACTTTATCATTAGATTTTTTGGAAATCAGATATTAACCATACATGAGAAAACTTCAGTTTTTCCATATATAAATTGTGAAATATCTGAAATACATTCAAAGCAAACTAACCACAAAATGATTTATGGAAATAAACCTTAAAAACAGGAGGAAATTAAAATGGAAAATTTGTCTCAAAAGAAAGAATCAACAATTAAGGACTTTGAAGACTTTTTAAGGCAAAATTTTCATCTCACATATTCAAACCTAAGTAGAAAAATTTTCATACCTTGATTTTTTTCAAAATGTTAAACGAAAATTTAATTGACCCTAGTGCTGATACAGAAAAAAACTAGATAATTTATGAAAAGCTATAATAATGTTTAAGGACATACTATATCATTTGGATTAAATTATACAAATACAAGTTTCAAAATCAATCTTGGGTTTCAAAATGAGTCAATTGCACTTTAAAATAATTTAGTTTGCATTATGAAGACATATTTAGAATGACTGTTAATTGAATGACTAATAATAATCCATCTCTTTTCATGTTAGCTCACTTATGACCCACAACAGCCAGGTGAGATAGGAATTTTCATCTCCCTATTACAGATAAAATTGGAATTCAAGAAGGTAAAGTGACCTACAGACATGCATAGGCAAAAACAGATATAACCATGCCACATCTCAAACACCACAAGTCTGAGACAGAAGACATACTTGTGAGTAACAAGAAGATATTCTGTCTGATTCCTGAATGTCAGTTGAATTCGCAGTAGCTATTTAGGGGTACTTTGGCCCCAGAGTTTGAATGTTGATTATTTTAAGTTCCTGCTATCTTGATTTTAATTGTCAAAAATAAACTGTAGGAAATACATTATTTTTAGGAGTAAATTACTTAACTCTCTGCACTGCTAAGACCTCCAGACATAGATATCAGGTCACCACCAGTACCTGTACCAAGAGTGCCTGAATATGCTTTCATTATTACTGTTGGAAAGACGGACAACTTACTATTAAAAACTAATATTGTAACTTTCAGAAGTCACAAGTTCAATGCCTTCAAGAGTCTCACAATTTTAGGAGCAGGCTAGAAAAGGACTATGGGGAGTAATAGGTCCAGAGGCATATGGAAGAGGCATGATTTTATAGAGATACCCAACTTCAAAGATATTTACAATCAAATATGCAGACTAGGCCTATGGTTTTGGTGTCAGCACCTTGGCTATTTTACTAGAATTGAACCTGAATAGTTATGATATCCAGAAATATAATAATAGAAAGATGATTTAAGTTGGATTCCAAAAAACAAACTGCCCATTAATCATAACACCTAGTAGAATAAAGAATATTATAAACATATGTAAATAATATACTATAAATAAACATATATTTATTTTCAACCTTGCTTGGAAATAAAATCTACAGCATTCCCTACACAAATTTTAAATTTAAATACACTGTTACTCAGATCTAACAACACAAGCCCAGTTCTAGATCTCAAAAGAGATGTAAGCTAAAAATAAGAGAAGAATATGATGTTTCCCACAGTCTCTGTCACCTTCTTCAGTTTTTCCTATCTCCTCTCAAGGGAGACTTCACAGTGCTGCAGAGTTTGCAATGACAATAGCTCTGAAGGTGGTTTCTCTCCTCTAAACCTCTGGTCTTTTTCTTAGAGTACCTGTTCAAGGGGAAAGTGAAGTTCTGCAAATTTTTATACAGGGAATGATAGAATAAAGGAAATCCACCAAAAGCAAAAAAACAAGAAAACTAACAAACAAAAAAAACCATGCCATATTGATGTATATATGATATAAAGGTCTATAATATCCTATACTTTCTAAGTGAAGGAAAGCTGAATAAATTGTTCATTATTTTAGATGTGTCCAAAAAAAAATGTTTTCAGATTCTAGCTAAAAATCCAATTCACTAGCACTTAAAATACCTGGCAAAAGAAATCCTTAGACCCCTATTCATGACCAAGACCAAAGAATCTCCTGTCATTTAATATATCCACTTCCAAAGTCATTATCTTTCCCTGTAAAGCCTTTCCTTCATCTTAAGTTGTTAGAGTTGTTCAAGGTGAAGCTTAAATAATCACCACCCCCCATGACATAGGTTGTGATAAACCTGATTACAAGATACCTCTCTTTCTCTTTCTCCTCAAATTCTCTAGCGTTTGCCTGAGATATTCAGATACTTTATTTAATCATAGTTATGGGTACATATTCACCATCACCAATGACACTCTAGGCTCTAAAAGGACAATGGCAACGTTGTTTCTCTTAATTGTATTTTACTAAGGACATGAACATAAGCATAGTTAACATAAGTTCCTGGCTGTCAAGGAACCAGTGGTCTGGTTTCTCAAAGCACCTTACATACAGTAAATGCTCAGTAAAATTTTTGGAATTTTTTAATGGGTTCCCAAGCCCAAAATGATAGCCAGGTAAGGAATGTAACCAACAAAGATTTTTTTTTTTTTTTTTGGTTTTTGGTTTTGTTTTGTTTTGTTTTGCTTTGCTTTTCTGGAATATCATTTGAACATGCCAATTCGTTAGAATAACATAAAAGTTACAGTATTAAATGGAGAAAAGACAATGAGTTAATACTTTCAATTGTATTCACGTATTTTGGGATGGGGGAAGGGAACCACAATGAATAATGACATTGCAGTTTCTATTTTCTTGATTTATTCTTTAGCTTTAGTGTTTAAACAATTAGTGAGAAGAAATGTTAATATTATTTAGATTTAGTAAAATATATCATATAAACTAAAACAGGCACTTAGATAAATCTTATTACACTTTCAAGTTCATACTTTACCACCATTTAAAGCTGAAATACAAGAAAAAAATTATAAATGGTCACATAGAAAGTTAGAATTGAAATAAGTCAGGTGCTATCTCTTCATATTTACAGTGTACTACCTCGTTTATTTTGATCCACTGTTTAAATATAAGGATTGTGCTGCCGTAGGAGTTAAAGTGAGGAACTGCATCCAAAGAAAATTCCAGTGAGACCGAACTATTTTTTGCAAACAAACCCCTAAAATGAGAGTGGGTACCAGAGTCCACATGTGTGTGCGCGTGTAAGGGGGGAGGCAACCTTAAAGAATTTCCCAAAGGTACTTCCGTAACGTTCATCGAGAGGTAAGCAATTTTTTAAAATGTGCCAATGTGAAGCTTGCCCTCATGTTATTAAGCCCAAATAGTTGCCACAGCAATTGTTTAGAGTTTAGACCAACAAGAGATCTCTTTTGGGCAGGAGCATTTTATTGACATTGGGTCGAGATGCTGATGCCTGGTAAGAAGCAGACTAACTTTAGTCAGCTTTATTATTATTGTTTGGTTTTGAAATTTCCCCATACAGCGCACCCCTTGATTCCAGCTGTGCCCTCGTTACTGCACTGCCTAACAGCTGCTATCCTTACCTGAGATAATGAATGTGACACTACACGGCACCAGGCCCCGATGGGTCATTTTATGGTGGGGATTGCTGAAGTGAGTGTTAATCATTGGCAGAGGGTATTCTTTCCAAAATTCGTAGAGGCTTCTTTCTAAGCCACTTTCAAGTTTAGCATGTCAGATCAGGATTTTTGTTTGGACTGTTAACTGCAAATCAATCTTGACCACTCTCCCGATCGCTGTGGATTTTTTTTTCTTTTAATGATCAGATGCGTATAAGTCTTTAGCTGTCAAAATTAACCAGATAAAGAAAAGGCCTCCCTTCTTGCTTTTCACTGGCTGTTACATGTATACAATAAAGATGTTGAGTGTGGTTCCAGAATAGGGTTTATAACTGAGATCCTCAACCAAAGCTGTGGCTCCTTTTCCCCAATTTCATGAGCTTTGAGCCGTGTGACCTTGGGCAAATTTCTTAACATCTTAAAGCCTCAGTAAACTGGTTATTAACATCAGTACTTGCTTTCATAAGATTGTTATAAGGATTAAATTAAAGAATCCATATAGAGTAGACTGTACCACCTCTGGGATACTGAATGAAAAACATTCAAATGATTAGCTACTACTATTAACATCATAACATTTAGATAAATCAAGCCAAATAGTTCCTTATTTCTCCCTTTCTCCTTCTGCCTCTCCCTAAATTTTGTATTGCTGCCACCACAATGAGGATTAAGTTGTCAGGGTTTAGTGTTATTTTTTATTATTGTTATTATTATTATTATTTGCTGTCTCTAGTTTTTAAAAATCCTTAATGTCTCAGACAATTCTTTATCACTGCAAAATAGCAGTGTTTTTATGTGGTGTTGCTTACACACATTGTTTGCAATTCTGGTTGTAGTTCCCTCACAGACAGCGCTACTTTAAACACTAAAATGCCAGCCATTTTGTCAGTGGATTACCAATAGATTTAAAAAATCTGACATGTGAGTCATTTATGTTTTGGGGACTCATTTTAAGTCAAGGACTTAATGTGTTGAAGAAGGAGAAGTTGGAAGAGGAGGAGGAGTTGAAACCATGGGACAATCTGCATGCCTGGGCGGATCAGTCCAGAGTGAATGTCAATTAGCAACAATACCCTGGTGTCATCAAAAGTCACAAGCAAGAAAAGTCTTTTTTCTAGTCCAAAGACTTCCAGACCAAATGGAATATAAATGTGAACATAGAACTGCAAAAAAAAAAAAAAAATCATCCCTGGATCATGAAACTAAAGGAGATAGCAAGCCCAAAATGCCTTATCAGAAATAAAACAAAAACAAAACATCTCAGCTTGACACCAATAAAATGTTGCAACATTTCCAAAAGCAAAACGTTGTTCAAAAACCACTTCATGAAGTTATCAAATGAGATACTGGATTGTTGAAGATGGTGTCAGAAGGAAACACCCTGATTGGCTAAAAACAAACTCAGTATAACACCCACACCTTCATCTAGTTTAAAATCAGAGAAAGTTTTTTATTAGCAACAGGATTTTTTTCACAAAAACATGTTCATTACTCAACTGTGACACAATTGATTCGTGTTGATTTAAAAAGTCAATAATATTCAATTTTTAATATATCGTGATTACATTTTCCTCACTGGATGTAGTGTTAACTCTATTTTTCATTAAAATTTACTTTTATTAGTTTTACCTGCTAATCCTTTATATTAGAATAATAATAGTATCTATTGATCGATATCAAACTTAACTTATGTTACGTGGTACCTATAAAAATGTTTTGTAAAAAGTAAATATCTACCTACAAATATTTTATAAACTTGTACATAAAATGTGTTATATTTCTATGATGGTAATTTTATGTTATTAATTTAATATCTCAAACTCTCAAAATGTGAGTGTTGCAGCCACTCTGTGCATGCTGTCCTAGCTTGCTCTGGAAAAAAGAGAGTACTGAAAATCTTTCTTCAGCTTCTCTTCAACTTACATGACCTCATTTTATTTCTGGGTTAAGGAACATGCCAGAAACATGCCAGGTTAGAGTGCGATTATCAACGTTTTGTTTTCTTCTGCATGAGCTTTTTTATGCTTTTAGAACTCTGTTCTCTGGTTTTTCGGTACATTTCACGCAAAATCATCTAGGTAAATTTAGACGTGTCCTGAATATTCAGTTGTTTCTGCACACAAAAGCTGATCAAATGTCTGGTTTTCTTTTCATTTTACAAATGAAAGCATGTTCTAATATATTAGCGTCGAAGGAAACAAGAAGGGATTCCATGGAATGTTTTTTTATGTCACCTTGAAGAAATTGTCATACACCATCTGCTGGTTTATTGAGCATACAGCATGGCAATGTTGATGAATTCTTCTTTAGTAAATGATACGTATTGACATAGCCACCAGCCATATCCTAATGACCAGCAGCATGCCAAGGTGCTTTGAAATACATCCAGCTAAAATTACCCATAGGTCTTTTGTATTTATGAAGTGACTAATATTCTAAATAATCTATTTTGGTTAGTGCTGTGCTTCATGTATCCATGCTGGTAAATGTCTTTCAAACCAGCTCACAAATGGATTGCTTAACAGTCTTCCCTGTCTTCATTGTCCTTGTTGGTTGTCATCTGAGAATTCTTGCCCTGTTAAGAATGGACAGGATGAAAAAAGGTAATCAGTCTAGTTGAATGTCAAAAATAATTTAGAAACCATTCTCTCTGTCTTATTCCTTGGATTTACTAACATGAATACGGGAAGGAAATTACAACTATAGCCTAGAAATGAGAATCATTCCATAAATCATTAAGATCAAAGTCTCAATGATTCCCAAACAAGGAAATTGAATACAGCTTCTTAAGCAGAAAAAGTTGGGGGTCCAAGTGTGGGTGATGAGGAGGGAGAGGGATTGCTTATATAATTAATCAAGAGCCAATTTTGAAAATTGAGGAAGGAGGCTTTTATGAATCATGGAATAAATTATGGACTACAGAGTCATGGGAAAAAAACATGGAATGTGTCAGAATCTCAATTCTATAACCTGGCTTATGGATATGTAGGCTGAAAGACTCGAAATAAAATAGAAACCTGCTGTCAAGCATTGGATGCCCAGCATTTTAGCATTGCTTCATAATTAAAAATATTAAATAGGGTTCAGTTCAAGAATTATAATCACTTTAGGTACTTTAAGCAGGAAAGGAATCAAATCAAATAATTCTATAAAATCTTTAGAAGAATTGGGGGTGTGGATTGATCTGGGCCTCTAAATCTGAACTCCGTCAGAATCAGAAAGGCAGGGAAATGGGAATCACTGATGAAAGTACTGAATTAAAAAAAAGATGCCACCACTGCTGTGCTCCAAGGATAAAAAAAAAAAAAAAGGCACTGCCAGAGCAATGCCCTTGGCTCCCACAAAACTGGTGATGGAACTCTGGCCCCCAGACACCAGCTGCCTCCTTCAGGGCAATTTCCTCCTGACATCATTAATTCTGCTTCTCAGGTGTGCCTGCCAGCAGAACACAGCATCAGGCATGCAGGAGATGTCTCCAGCTCACTTCCACCTCCCTGGGGTCTGGCATCTATGTTGGGGGAGCTTATTTTCAAATATAGCACCGTGGATGCCAGAGAGCCTGGGTGGTCTTCCAGTCTCTGCAATGCAGAAAGCCTCACTGGAAAGAAGCAAGGATGGATGTCAATTTTACACCAATTAACCATATTCAATATATTTACAAAGTGTTTTCATGGTCAGAGTGATGCGCACTCCTCCTAAAAACCCATTGAGATAGATAGTGCTATAACCACTTAACAGAGGAGGAAATTCACCATGTGAAATTGTCCCATGTCTAAATTACAGATGGAAGAAGGTGCTTGGAGGAGTAATTTGGTAGCACAGATTTGCTTTTGAACCCCTCCACATTAATGTCACACTGTCTCTACTGGGGTCTGCTGAGCAGAGCCATTATCTGTATCTTGATTATCAAGCATCCATAAAAGAAAGATGTGTTAAGCTAAAACTTAAAGGAGAAAGACCATCTGGTGAAAACTAATATATATATCCATAATAAATATGAGTAAATGATGTTCTGAAATTGAATATGAGAGTACACTTATTGAATCAAAGAAATGGATTGCCCTAATTGACCACCCAAAGAAGTAGTTGTGTATCAAAAATCCTGATACATAGGAAATGTTCACTGTAAAGTAGTTTTAAGTGACAGAAGTAGGTTATGAAACACTGCAAAGAAAGGGATATGAAGACTATATCAAAATTGAATGGCTATGTCTGGATAATGGTAATTTGAGGGTCTTTATTTCTTTGTGATTCTTCTCCCTTTTCATTATTAAATGAAAGTCGAATCCTACACATTTGAAACACTGAATTTTATCTTATATACTTAGAAATGGATAACTTTATTTTTTATGCCAATAAACTAGAAGTAGGATAACACATATTTTTTGGGGGGACCTTGAAAAACCACACACACACACACACAGACACACACACACACACACACACACACACACAGACTCACACAGTCACTCATATAAAACAGCTCTGGTTCAGATAATGTGATTTTTGAAAGCATATCATCTTGGCTGTGAATTATTACACCAAAAGGATATAATTAACCAATCATTTATTTCCTTAATGAGTATACTGAAAACTACTAAGCTATTCCTCAAACGACCTTTCAGACATTACCTCTGGACCATAGCACACTGCTCTACGTTGTGTTATTGATACCCTGGCACCGAATTGAACTCCAATTTGAGGAGGTAGAACAGGTTGAAGAAATAAGCAAATACTGTACATAAGTACAAGCCTAATATCCATGGATAATTTATAGCTTCCTACGTCAAATGTTGATGGAAAGCATTTGAGAATAGAGTGCGGATTAAGCAGAGATGAAATTTCAAGGGGATTGAATAGGGATTAGCTGCTACTGTTTTGGAATCTCAGGCCTACAGAATGCTAGACTGCTCCACTCAATACTCTAGCTCAACAGATTTCATAGTTATTAGTTCCACTCACCCCAATGGCCTCTGTCATCTCCAGAGCATCTCCACCTCTATTTCCTAATTGCTTATTTTTTCTCCCCAAAATATATTCTGATCCCTTTCGGGAGTGATCCTTGTGTTCTCCCAAGCTCAGCAGTCTCCCCTCTGACTTCTCTATTCAGAAATGGACATTGGCCAAGACATTCTTAGTAGATGATTTGTAGTCTCCATTACTGCTACTACTGACAGCATTGAAAACCTAGATGGGCACAGAAGGCACTCCTATGGTGATCACACTGCGTCACTATCATGGCTCATTCACTTTGCTTAACTGTCCAAGTTAAGCACTTTTGCTCTCACTCCCCCCCCCCACACCCACGCAAGTTATGAACTGTCTGTATATTTTAGTAGTCCTGTATATTTAAAGAAGGCAAACAGAATTTGACTATTCGCCCAAGCAAAATATTATCGTCTAATCTATAAAATCATGCCATGACCAGCCCAGAGAATACAGATTCACTTATGCATTATTTTTCGGAAAAGTTATATTTGCTTACAATCATGAAATTTTCAAATTGGGACAATGTTGCTCCTTTATCTGGTAATAAGTAAGAGATAACAACCAGTATTAAAAAGATTGCACATGTGAGTTTGAATCAGATGAGGAGAATTGGCAGATGTAGGCTGAAGAATTAAATTTCCATAAAATTGTGAAACCAGAGAAATATGCTTCCATAGATGTCACTAAGCACATCTTCCTTCCTTTTTCCATTTTTTTCTCCCCATTCATTTAATTTCTGCAACCTTAAAAACCTTAGTGGTGAGGAGAGTTTGGGGAGGGAATGGGGAGGTGGGGCAGATTAGAGAGAAGACAGTGGAGAAGGACAGGATTTGGGGAAGTTTGAGGAGAAGAGAAGAAATGAAATTCCTACTGTCACTGGAAAATCAGACTGACGGGACAGCGGGAGCTCCTTCTGTGAGCAGCATAGCTGGTGATTTCATTCCAAAGGCAGCTGGAACAGAGCTCTTTCCAAAGAAGGCATCAGCAACTGTTTATAAAAAGGGCAGAATTGCTCAACTGCAGTCCCAAGAGAGTTACCCTACCTGTTTGTAAGATGAGTGTCGGAATGTTTTGGGACATCCCTCACCATTCCAGGTCACCGGAAACAGGTTAGCATTGGTGGGGGAGGGTCTGGGGAGAAGGGCTTGACACACCTCTGCACACCTCTCGGACAAGGACAGAACAATTTTTGTATTGGTAATGTGGAAGAAATGTCAAAAGTACAAAAAATCAGTTAAGTGTGAAAGTGTCATTGAAAAAATTGGTAGTATACCAACCTAGAAATGCTGTTAGCACTTCGATCCAGAGTATAAAAATATTGAACATAAAAATATAAAAATATTGAACAATTGATATTGATATTGTTCAAAAAATATTGAACATAAAAATATAAAAATATTGAACAATTGAACATAAAAATATAAAAATATTGAACAATTGATACAGATGGGTAATGACCACTGCAAATAGACACAGCACAGAGTGTTGGAAAGGAACTTAGAAGGCCTGGGGGTCCGGTGGAAGTCTGGGGAGACCCAGGCGGTAACAAGTATTTCATTACTGTAATGACCTGTACAGACAAAACAATGTCTATGGCCTGAATTTCAACCCTGCCATGATATAATTCAAATGTTGATAACATACTATTTATGGTCTCTAGCAGCCTCATATTCTGCCTAAATACCAGAAGGAATTTGCTTGTTCACAGTGGCATATACCTTTTCATGATTTGCAATATATGTCTTTTACTATACTTCAATCATTTCGTGCTTTAACATTGGCTAGTTACTTTTTTTTTTTAATCAGATATCTTGATTCATATGAAAATAATGGTAAAACAATTCTGTTGTCTTTCACAAATAATTCTAAGAGTTTGGCTACCATATTAATCAAGGGTACTAATGTGTGAAATAATGGAATATTTCATCAAATGTTTAGTCAGTCAATGTACAGCTAATACCAATATAAATATAGCTAATAACAAGATTTCATATCAGAAGTCTGCATCAAAATTTACCAGTAAAGACAAAAGATCAAAATAAAGTTTGAACTTTTCTTTTTTTAAGAGAGAGAGAGTGCGAGGCAGAAAGAAAGGGAGAAAGAGAATCTTAATGGAGCCTGATGCGGGGCTCAACCCCATGACCCTGAGATCATGACCTGAGCAAAAATCCAGAGTTGAAGGCTCAACCAACTGAGCCACCCAGGTGTCCCAAAGTTTGAACTTTTAAAGAATATTTGTATTAAAACTTCAATTTTTATTGAGATATAATTAACATGCAACATTACATTGGTTTCAGGTATACAACATAATGACTGGATACTTGTTTGTGTTGCAAAATGATCATCACAGTAAGTCTAGTTAACATCCATCAATACACATAGTTACAAAAGTTTTTTTCTTGTGATAAGAAGTTTAAGATCTACTCTCTTAGCAACTTTCAAATATACAGTACAGTTTTGTTAACTGTAACTGTAATGTTCAGTTACCAGGCTGAACATTATATCCCATGACTTATTTATTTTATAACTGGAGATTTATACCTTTTGAGTCCCTTCACCTATCTTGTCTAATCTTCAGCCCTCGCCTCTGGCAACCACCAGCTCTGTATCTATGAACTTAGATGTTGGTGTGTGTGTGTGTGTGTGTGTGTGTGTGTGTGTGTTGGCTGGAGATTTTTTGTTTGTTTGTTTGTTTGGGGGTGCCTTTTTTCTTATATTTCACCTACACATGAGATCATATGGCATTTGTTTTCTCTGTCTGACTTTTTAAACTTTGTATAATGCCTTCAGTGTGCATTCTTGCTGTTGCAAATGGCAAGATTTCCTTCGTGTGTGTGTGTGTGTGTGTGTGTGTGTGTGTGTTACATTTTTATTATCCAATAATATATTAATGGAAATTGAAGTTATTTCCACATCTTGGCTATTATAAATAATACTGCAACAAATATGGGGGTGCATATATGTCTTGAAAGTAGTGTTTTTGTCTTCTCTGGTAAATAACTAGAAGCAGAATTGCTGGATCATATGGTAGTACTATTTTTAGTTTTTTCAGGAAATTTATACTGTTCCATAGTGGTTGTACCAATTTACACTCCCACCAACAGTGGACAAGGGTTCCTTTTTCTCCACATCTTTGCCAACACTTGTTATTTCTCAAAAACTTCCATTTCTTATATTACTTTATATTGTCTTATTCTATACATGTGAACTGTTTTGACATGCTCACTCAAGTTCAGTTAGGTGTGGTTTTTATGTTTTCAGCCACCTTACTGTTAAACATACTGTTCATAGTGAAGACATTAACTTATCACGTTAATAGTATCAAGTCACAAATAGGTTATTTATAAGAATGCTGTATATTTTTTCAATGCGTGCCGAACCTTTCTGAAATCAAGCTCGGAATTTCACACATTGCTGTATTAAATATATCCAACTATTTTACACTTAAGAAAGTACATAAAATTGTTTATGAGAGTTTCATGCCTTCCAAAGCATTTTTACAAGATTTAAGTTTTAAAAAGTAAAAGTATAAATAATGCCAAATTCCTTTTGAGAACTTTAAGAAGAAATATACATAAAATAGTAAAAGAGAACTCAGATGAACTAAAATCAGGGGGAAACTCTTTCTCATCTAAGACGGAAGTAGTACTTGAAGGAAGCAGAGAGCAATTGGAACCAAAGAGCCAGTTTCCACAAGACAAGTTGATATGAAAGAATAAGCCTAGAAAGGGTGTTCCAACCATGAGTGCTAATATCAGAATACTTTGCTTGCAAATAATAGAAAGTCCAACTCGGGGCGCCTGGGTGGCGCAGTCGGTTAAGCGTCCGACTTCAGCCAGGTCACGATCTCGCGGTCCGTGAGTTCGAGCCCCGCGTCGGGCTCTGGGCTGACGGCTCAGAGCCTGGAGCCTGTTTCCGATTCTGTGTCTCCCTCTCTCTCTGCCCCTCCCCTGTTCATGCTCTGTCTCTCTCTGTCCCAAAAATAAATAAATGTTGAAAAAAAAATTAAAAAAAAAAAAAGAAAATCCAACTCAAAGTGACTTAACAACTAAAAAGAATGTAACCCCAAGTCCAAAGATATGCTTGTTCAGGACAGACTTAAGCTACAGGTGTACAAGCACTTCACCAAGGATCCAATTTCTTTGTCTTGCCAGCCCGCCTTCTGCCGAGCCAGTTTCCTTCTAAATATGCCTCTTCTTATAATAATACCATGATGGAACCATATGGATCCACCTATCCAGCCTTCAAGACCACCAAAAACAAAGCAAATCGAAACAAAACAAAAACAAAACAAAACCTGAGACCATGAGGAGTTGGTGCTGGGAAAGCATGCAACAAATGCCCTCCAAAATAAATACTCTAAACATAATAATTGATGTCATGAAAAACTTTCTCCAATTAGTCATACACAATTCACAGGATTTTGATCATTGGATATTAAATATTAAATCTGAATATGATGCGGACATTATGCCTGTAATGAAATATGTAAGTTGATATAAAAAAACAAAGTAATATTTAATTAATAAACACTTTGCCGGAACAGCATGTTTTTCACCGATTATAACTACTGATATAAATAAGTAGCGCTTCCCTGTACTCAGTGTTCTGCCAACAAAAATTCAGTTATGAAGAAAAATGGCAGTTAAGGGCTTTATTTGGATAAAGGTTCTAGGATACCTTAAAGACTTCTAAGCAGAATGCATTTGAAATTAGAATTTTGGAAGAAATATGAAAACTATCAATAAAAAATGTTAGGGCATTTTAAATAGATTAAAGAACACAGAGTACATCTGAAATCTATATGTAAAAATGACAGTTGGTAGAAAATAGCGCTTACTCTCTTATGTGGATCCTGAGAAACTTAACAGAAACCCATGGAGGAGGGGAAGGGGAAAAAAAAAGGAGGTTAGAGTGGGAGAGAGCCAAAGCATAAGAGACTCTTAAAAACTGAGAACAAACTGAGGGTTGATGGGGGGTGGGAGGGAGGGGAGGGTGGGTGATGGGTATTGAGGAGGTCACCTTTTGGGATGAGCACTGGGTGTTGTATGGAAACCAATTGACAATAAATTTCATATATTGAAAAAAAAGAAAAGAAAATAGTGCTTACTTACAAGAAGCGTTGATGAAATAAATCTGAGAACAAAAGTAAAATTTTTACAAGTAGAATCTAGAGTAAAAGATGAGGACAAATAGAAACCAAGAAATGAACCCACAACTATAAGGTCTACTAATCAACAAAGCAGGAAGAATATCCAATGGAAAAGAAGACAGTCTCTTCAAAAAATGGTACTGGAAAAACTTGACAGCTATATGTGGAAGAATGAAACTGGACCACTTTCTTACATCATACACAAAAATAAATTCAAAATGGATGAATTACCTAAATGTGGGACAGGAAACCATAAAAATCCTAGCAGAGAACACAGTCAGCAACCTCTTTGACCTTGGCTGTAGGAACTTACTATACATGTCACCAAAGGCAAGAGAAGCAAAAACGAAAATGAACTATTTATAGGGCTTCATCAAGACAAACAGCTTCTGCTTAGTGAAAGAAACAACCAACAAAATTAAAAGGTAGGCTACAGAATGGGAGAAGATATTTACAAATGACATATCTTATAACTGGTTAGTATTCAAAATCTATAAAGAATTTATCAAACTCAACACACAAAACACAAATAATCCAGTTAAGAAATTGGCAGAGGACATGGACAAACGTTTTTCTAAAGACATCCAGATGGCTAACAGACACATGAAAAGACACTCAACATCATTCATCATCAGGGAAATATAAATCAAAACCACAATGAGATATCACCTCATGCCTGTCAGAATGGCTAAAATTAACAACACAAGAAACAACAGGTGTTGGCAAGGATGTGGAGAAAGGGGAACCCTCTTGAACTGTTGGTGGGAATACAAATTGGTGCAGCCACTCTGGAAAACAGTATGGAGGTTCCTCAAAAAGTTAAAAATATAACTTCTCTATGATCCAGCAATCACACTACTAGATATTTACCTAAAGGATACAAAAATACAGATTCAAAAGGGTAGATGCACCTAATAGAAGCATTATCAACAATAGTCAGACTATGGAAAGACCCCTAATGTTTATTGACTGCTGAATAAATAAAGGAGACATGATATAGACACACACACACACACACACACACACACACACACACGGAATATTACTCGGCCATCAAAAAGAATGAAATCTTGCCATTTGCAATGACGTGGATGGAGCTAGAGTGTTTAATGCTAAGCGAAATGAGTCAGAAAGACAAATACCATATGATTTCACTTTTTTGTGGAATTTAAGAAACAAAATAGATAAATGTATGAGAAGGGGAAAAAAGGAAGAGAGAGAGAGAGAGAGGGACAGAGGGAAACAAAGCATAAGAGACTCTTAACCATAGAGAACAAACTGAGGGTTGATGGAGGGTGATGGGTGGGGAAGGGGCTAGATGGGTGATTGGTATTAAGGTGGGCACTTGTTATGATGAGTGGGTATTAAGGCGGGCACTTGTTATGATGAGCACTGGGTGTTGTATGTAAGTGAGGAACCACTGAATTCTATTCCTGAAACCAATATTGCACTGTATGTTAACTAACTAGAATTTAAATCAAAATTTAAAAAGAAAAAAAAAGATGAAGACAAAATATTTTCACTATTCTTTTGTATACAAACTTAAAATAATAGGAATAATGAAATCCAACCTAGTGAATCTGAACCATATCGTCCCAGTTTATTTAACGGGTAAATGGACAAATTATGGTACAAAAGAGTAGCTGTGAATTAGTTTAAACTATGAGTAGAAACCCTCAAAAATATCTTCAATAAAGAACGTCTCAAGTTTTAGCTATGCTGTCCAAATAAATCACTGAGGCTAAGTTTTACTATATTAATAATAAACTTACCTTCAACAAATTAAATTATGGCCTTGTTTATAATGGACCATTTAACTGTAATAAAAAATGTAAAGACTGCCACATTTGAGATATACATACATATATATATATATATACATATATATACATATACATATAATGTTCCACAGACATATATAATAGCTTTGAGATTCAGCAGTAATGATATTTCTTGGACAAGAAATAACCATTAAATGCTTTCAGTGGTATCAGTTCTTTATCAGATTATATACATGCAAAAAGACCAATTATTTTCCAAAACATTTTTAAGTGAACTTAAGTTTAAAATTATAAGCACTTCTGGCTAAATAATATGCTATAAAACAATGAATGTGTCAACCAATAAATCAAAAAAGAAATTAAAAAATTACATAAAAGCAAATGAAAATGAAAATACAACAGTCCAAAATCTTTAGGATGCTGTAAAAATAGTTCTAAGAGGGAAGTTTATAGCAATACAGGCCTACATCAAGAAGCAAGAAAAATCTCAAATAAGCAAGCTAATCTTACACCTGAAGAAGCTGGAAAAAGAAGAGTAAGCAAAACCCTAACCCAGCAAAAGGAAGGAAATAATAAAGAGTAGAGCAAAAAACAAATGATACAAAAACTAAAAAGCAATAGAACAGATTAATGAAACCAGGATTTGTTTCTTTGAAAAGGTCAACAAAGTGGATAAACCTCTAGCAAGACTCATTAAAAGAGAGAGAGAGAAACTAAATAAGCAAAATTACTAATGCAAAACAAGAAATAATAACCAGCACTATAGAAATACAAGTGTAACAGAATACTTTGAAAGCCTATATGTCAAAAAATTGGGCAACTGAGAAGAAATGGATAAATTCCTCAAAACATATAACCTACCAAAACTAAAGCAAGAAGAAATAGAAAATGTGATTAGGCCAATCACCAGCAATGAAATTGAATCATTCATTAACAACAACAACAACAAAAAAAAACTCCCAAAAAACAAAAGTCTGGGACCAGAAAGCTTCACAGGCAAATTCTACCAAACATTTAAAAAAGAGTTTATATACCCATTCTTCTCAAACGATTCCAAAAAAATACAAGAAGGAAAATCTTCAAATGCATTCTATGAGACCAGTATTACCATGATACCAAAACCAGCCTGATAACCAAAACCAAATAAAGACACTACAAAAAGAAAGAAAGAAAGAAAGAAAGAAAGAAAGAAAGAAAGAAAGAAAAAGAAAACTACAGGCCAATATCTCTCATAAGTATAGATGCAAAATCCTCAACAAAATATTAGCAAACTGAATCCAACAATATATTTTGAAAAATCATACATCAGGATCAAGTGGGATGTATTCCTGAATGCAAGGGGTGGTTCAATATTTGCAAAACAATCAATGTGATATGTTACATTAATAAAAGAAAGGATAAAAACCATATAATCATTTCAACAGATGCAGAAAAAGCATTTGACAAAGTACGACATCCATTTGTGATAAAAAAAAAAAAAACCTCTGCAAAGTAGGTCTAGAGGGAACATACTTCAACATAATAAAGGCCTTATATGAAAATCCCAAAGCCAAAATCATACTCAGTGGTGAAAATCTGAGAGTTTTCCCCCTAAGATGAGGAAAAGACAGGAATGTCCACTCTCACCACTTTTATTCAACATAGTACTGGCAGTCCTAGTCACAGCAATTAGACAACAAAGATATAAAAGTCATCCAAATCAGTAAGGAAAAAGCAAAATTCACTATCTGCAGATGAATAGAAAACCTTAAAGATTCTACCAGAAAAAAACTAGAACTGATAAATAAATGAATTCAGTAAAGTCACAGGATACAAAATCAATGTACAGAAATCTGTGGCATTTTTATCCACTACTAATGAAGCAGCAGAATGTGAAATTAAGAAAACAATCCAATTTACAATTGCACCAAAAACAATAAAATATGTAGGAGTAAATTTAACCAAGGAGGTGAAAAACCTGTACTCTCAAAACTGTAAAACACCAATGAAAGAAATTGAAGATGATATAAACAAATGAAAAGACATTCCATGCTCATATTTTGGAAGAACAAATATTGTTAAAACGTCCATACTACCCAAAGCAGTGTACACATTTAATGAATCCCTACCAAAATACCAACAGCATTTTTCCCAGAACTAGAACAAACAATCCTAAAATTTGTGTGGAACCACAAAAGACCCTGAAGACCCAAAGCAATCTTGAAAAAGAAAAGCAAAACTAGAGGTATCACAATTCTGGATTTCAAATCATACTACAGAGCAGTAGTAATTAAAACAGTATGGTACTGGTATAAAAAGAGACACACAGATTAATAGAATTGAACAGAAAACCCAGAAATGAACTCACAACAGTATGGTCAATTAATCTTTGACAAAGGAGGAATGAATATACAATCCAAAAAAAGTATCTTCAACAAATGGTGGACTGGACAATCACATGCAAATTAATGAAACTGGACCACTTTCTTTCACCATTCACATGGATTCACATGGATTAAAGACATAAATGTGAGACCTGAAACCATAAAAGAGAACACAGGCAATAATC
The DNA here is from genome assembly GCF_018350175.1 of Felis catus. Classification (NCBI taxonomy): domain Eukaryota; kingdom Metazoa; phylum Chordata; class Mammalia; order Carnivora; family Felidae; genus Felis; species Felis catus. The sequence continues at coordinate 27,843,792 of NC_058376.1, read as the reverse complement.
TTTCTGACATTGGCCATAGCAACATTTTTCTAGATATGTCTCCCAAGGCAAGGGAAATAGAAGCAAAAATAAACTGTTGGAACTACATCAAAATAAAGTTTCAGCACAGCAAAGGAAGCAATCAACAAAACTAAAAGGCAACCTACTGAGTGGGAGAAGATATTTGCAACTGACATTTCTGACACGGGATCAGTATCCAAAATATATAAAGAATTGATATAATTTGATACCAAAAAAGCAAATAATCCAATTAAAAAATTGAGAAGACATAAACAGACACTTCTCCAAGGAGAACACAGACATGGACAACAGACACGTGAAAAGATGCTCAACATCACTCATCATCAGGGAAATGCAAATCAAAACCACAATCAGATATTACCTCACAATGTCAGAATGGCTAAAATCAAAAATACAAAAAAAAAAACAAGTGTTAGAGAGGAGGTGGAGAACAAGGAACCATTTTACACTATTGGTGAACTCCATTTCCAGGGCTTCTTGGCTAGAATTTGTAACCAAAGCCTGAAGCCTTGAGAACCTAGTGGTATTGTGAGTAGTCAGGTGCATCAGCTAAAGGACTTTTGATGTTGCTTTCATATATAAGGATTTTGAACTTCTGTTGGTCTGTACGTATAGTTTACATCTCCCAGTTAAATTATGGATATCCCAATGCTCACTGTCATCATTAGAGTTGGCTATGATGTAGTCATTCTTACTTTATCATAATAGTCATATAACAGTTATAAATTTTTTCTTCTGTATTTTTTATCACAAATATAATATCCTGGCTATGCCATTTATTAAATAGGTTTCTGTGGGCTAGCCTGGGAACTAGAGTATTTACAATGAAGTAACATGTTAACATGTCCTTTGCTCCAAATAATCAACTTAGTTTAGTTTTATTTTCTTATTTTTTTAAGTTTATTTATTTATTTTGAGAGAGAAAGAGACAGCACAAATGAGGGGGGGGGGGGGCAGGGAGAGAGGGAGAGAGAGAGAATTCAACTGTCAGCATGCAGATCAACATGGGGCTTGAACTCATGAACCATGAGATCATGACCTGAGCCGAAATCAAGAGTCATATGCTTAACCGACTGAGCCACTCAGGCGCCCCAGAAGGTTACCTTTAAAACATAACTAGGGGCGCCTGGGTGGCGCAGTCGGTTAAGCGTCCGACTTCAGCCAGGTCACGATCTCGAGGTCCGTGAGTTCGAGCCCCGCGTCGGGCTCTGGGCTGATGGCTCAGAGCCTGGAGCCTGCTTCCGATTCTGTGTCTCCCTCTCTCTCTGCCCCTCCCCCGTTCATGCTCTGTCTCTCTCTGTCCCAAAAATAAATAAATGTTGAAAAAAAATTAAAAAAAAACATAACTAATTGATATGCTAAATACCTATATCAATATACAGTTGTAAAAAAGATATGTTTATTACTACATTTTAGTGCTTAGTAACACTGAACACTCTAAATCATATTAAATTAAATTGAGTCCTTGTTTACTTATTATAGATATTTTTACCTGTTGAACTCTCCCTAGTACTACTTTGTTTCTTCTAGATTAAATAAAATCAAAGGCATGACAAAATATTTGTCAAGTGTAATAAGTTTTATTTATTTCTGAAGAAAAAGATTTCCCCCCACTTTGCAGTATCCATTGATGCCTTCCCCTGACATCTAGCTTATTCCCCGGTCTCAAAAGCATTGACACATTCACAGAGGAGCGACTCTGTATCAACCATGTTACAGATCCCCCTACAGTTACCCACATGAGGAATGAAAAATTCAGTCCATTTCTGTTTTTGATAAATTAAACTGAGTCGTCTCCCTCACGATCCTTTTGGTTTTCTGTTCCAAAATGATAATTCAATCAGCTAGAGGATCTTCTGTCTAGCACACACACCGAATGCCTTATCTTTTATGGGAAGCATTTTGCCTTCTGTTTACACGTCTAGTTAGATGTAACCACTGGTATGAGGCTGTCTTGAATACACTGGAGTCCTTTCAGAAACCAAGTGGTCCTTTAGGGCTTAGTTGTTCTTCACTGTATTAAGAAGAGAGAAACATATTTCACCAAATTCATCTAATAATGCCAAGTTATACATTAAGATACAAATTATGTATTAAATATCTTAATGTGCAGAAATAGCACAATGTAATGAAAATAGCACAATGTAATGTGTTCAGAGGTACACAATACATAGTGTGCAATACGCATTTACAAAAAGGAAAAAGCATTTGATCATGAAAATATTCACTACTGAGCTCAAATCTTTTTCTTGGAGTTAATTAATTGTAGTTAAACTTTGTCATTAATTAATCGAATGAGGTCTTCATGGATCACGTCTGAGCCATGTCTGTGTCTATATTGTAACAAGTTAAGTAATTTAAGGTTAAACTGGTTTCATCAACACCAATCGTGAATGAAAACTTTCAATGATTTTTTCCACCTTGATATGAAGAGGGGAAGTAAAATTCAAGATTAGTTCATTCAGGTTTTATGCTTGTTGATATTTTAAGAAGGGTGTCTTAGTTTCCTAAGGCTGCCATAACAAAGTACAATGGATAGGGTGCTTTAAAATAATGGAAACTTGTTCTTTCACAGTCTTAAGGCTGGAAGTCTGAAATCAAGGTGTTGGCAGAACCTTGCTCCCTCTGAAGCCTCTGGAGGACTCTTCCTCCCTCCTCCAGATTCTGGTAGCCCTGGGTATTCCTTGGTGTGTGACAGCATAGCTCTACTCTGTCCATTTTCACATGGCTGTCATCCCTATATATCTCTTCTCCTCATCTTACAGGGACAACTCCCAGATTGGACTAATGTCACACCCTACTCCATTATGATTTCATTTTAACTTACCTAAGGAAATCTGCAATGACCCCACTTCCAAATAAGGTCACATTCTGGGGTACTGGTACATATCTTTTGGGGGGATATCAATTGAACCCATGATAGGGAGTGACCAACAGAACACATTTATTTGCGTTCCACATGAGTTCTGAACCAGTGAGAAATAAATCTAAAGGGAAGACAAATGGTGAGTAACATACCACTTTTATTGGTGCTAAAGCTCATTCTGAGAATCTGACAGTTCTGCAGGCAGATGAGCATGGTAATAGGAAACACTGACATTACATCCACTTACCTGTTCAGTAGCAGACAGCATTGGACGGCCACAGATCTCTTCAGGTGATTGCTTGCCCCTGAAGAACGAAAAGCATGAAGGAGCAGAGCAAATGTGTCCTTTTTGCAGCTTAGGCTGGCTGCTCCACAAACACAGCAGAAATAAAAGAGAAAGAGAGAGAAAGGGAGAAAGGAAAAAAAAAAAAAAACCCTCATGTGTCATGTTAGTATTGTTGTCTCCACATAAAAGAAACATCAGGAACAAGGAATAAGCTTCCCCATGACAATAAATGTGTAACCTTAACAAGACATTTTCAGGGGCTCCTGGGTGGCTCAGTCAGTTAAATGTCTGACTTCGTCTCAGGTCATGATCTCATAGTTCATGGGTTCAAGCCCCGCGTCGGGCTCTGTGCTGACAGCTCGGAGCCAGGAGCCTGCTTCGGATTCTGTGTCTCCTATCTCTCTGCCCCTCCCCTGCTAGTGCACGTGCTCTCTCTCTCTCTCTGTCTCTGTCCCTCTCTCTCTCTCTCTCAAAAATAAACCTTAAACAAAGAAATTTTTTAAAAAAGACATATTATTGTGAACAGCCATCAATAAGGCTCAGAACATTTTTTCCTGGAGCTTGATTTTATTTTATTGTTTTTTTAATGTTTATTTATTTTTGAGAGAAACAGAAAAAAAAAACAAGCAAGAGTATGGAGGGGCAGAGAGAAAGGGGGACAGAAGATCCAGAGCAAGCTCTTTGCAGACCGCAGAGAGCCTGATGTGAGGCTCAAACTCATGAACCTGAGATCATGTCCTGAGCCAAAGTCAGATGTTTAACCAATTAAGCCACACAGGCACACCATTCTGGAACTTGATTTTAAAGATTTTTTAAAAAATATTTGTATTATGAATGGATATATAATTTGTTCTATATGTTCTGTAGAATTCTATGTTCTGTTTTGCAGAATTTTAACCTAAATTTAAAATAAAACTGTCTAGAATATTTTGTATAATAGAAAAAGGTTTAGAATCCCACATCACTAAACCCATTCTACATTGAACAACTTTGAGCTTGTCACAAGAAAGTTTGCCAGGAGGTTCATTTGGCTAGAACTGCATGTTCAGTAAGGGCCTCAAACATTGGCTTTTTATATATTTTCCAAAAGGAGTAACATAAAATCTTAGAAGAGTAAAAGTATGTGTCTCTTAGCTTTACATTTGTATCCTGGTACTAGACCATGCCTACTAGACCTACTAGACCATACGTACCATAAGCTACTAGTAGTTTTTGTAAATTCTGAAATTAGCTTGTTAAATAGAAAAATATATATATATTTGTGTCCTGAAAAGGTTAGGTTGTTTAATGTAAACACACAGGTGAATTACAATTTTATTAACTCCTTTTTATATACCTTTATTTTTAATATGTTAGAAGTGTTAAAAAATAAAAGAGGGGGGGGGGCTTTCCTCTCCAAAACTCTAAAAAATACACACACTTAGAAGGCTTTTGTTTCTGAGTAGGGAAATTTCTACTAAGGGGAGGATGCGGTAGGCATCTTCCAAGATGACTTCCTATCATTCACCCACCTGTATGCAATCCTCTCCCCTTGAGTGTGGGCGGGACTTATCCATCTGATGGATATCCCTTCGAAGATGAAGTTTCAAAAGACTGTGGCTTCCATCCTGTTTGCTCTATCATACTATCTCTTGGATCACTTGCTTTGGGGATAGCCTTGTGGAAAGATTCATGTTATGAGAGACCTTAAAAGATTTCCCCGCTTTGAACATTCACGTGAGACTGCATTCTTGCTCAACAGTTTGACTGCAACGTCATGAGAAGCCTTGACCCCAAGGTACTCAATTGAGCTATGCCCAGGGTTCTGATCCACAGAAACTGTGAGATAATAAAGGTTTGTTTTAGTTTAAGCCACTGATGTGCGAAGGAATTTATTATGCAATCAGATAGCTAAAAGGGGAAAGGGGAAAGGGGAAAGGCCAAAGATTCTGTGTAATTTAGTGTTAAGATTATGGATTTTAAAAGCCAATTTGTCCAATAACTTAGAAACATTTTATTTAAGTAATACATAATATTTTCTTGTCAAAAAAATCCAAATGTTAAAGAAGTATAAGCAGTAAAATTCAATCTCCAGTCTCCGTAAATTCACATCCCTCTTCTGAATAAATCATTAACCTGGTTTTCTGGACTTTTTTCTCTGCATTAGCATTTCATAAATGGAGTTTCATTTCACAGAAATAAAATAGAATATTCTGTAACATTTTTTTAAATATTTAACTTGTCCTGAAGATCTTCTCACAGCTGCACATCGATATCTAACTTACTCTCTTACTTTCTATAGTAATCTATAATATAACCATAACACAACTTTATTTAATCCACCCCCTACTGATACACATCTGAGTTGTTCCTAATATTTCACTCTGACCAAAACTGTTGCAATTAATAGATTTGTCTTTGTCTCTTTGTGCTTGTGAACTAATATATCCCTTTTCTAGACGTGTAGATGTGAAGTTTCAAAGAGCATGGGCATTTTTTCTTGATAGATTTCTCATCTTCTCTTTAACACACTAACAATTTACACTGTCACAACAGTATATTGAAATATAGGTTTTTCCCCACACTTATGTCAATCTTAGATACTTTCCATCTTTTGAACACATTCTACCTTCTTCTATCACCCTACCAATTACTATGTGTTTTATGTTTCTTCTCGTAGTTTTGTTTTTAAAATGTTTAGATCTTGGGATGCCTGGGTGGCTCAGTCGGTTGAGCGTCCGACTTCCACTGAGGTCATGATGTCGCAGTCTGTGGGTTCAAGCCCCGCGTCGGGCTCTGTGCTGACAGCTCAGAACCTGGAGCCTGTTTCGGATTCTGTGTCTCCCACTCTCTCTGCCCCTCCCCGACTCATGCTCGCTCTCTCTCTCTCTCTCTCTCAAAAATAAATAAACATAAAAATAAATAAAAAGTAAAATTTTAGATCTTTAAACCACTTGTCAGTTTTCTAATAATGTCTAGTTAACTTACAGATCAAATTTGGAGAAGACCATAACAACAAGACCACTCTTCCAAATATGAAAACAGGCAATATTCTTAATTGGCTTTAAATTAAACCATAGAGCGCAAACCCTGTTGAATTCCTCATTTTCTTCTCATTAGAATATCCTGCAGTTCTTCTACGTAGTTGGCAATCAATAAACGTTAATTTCATTTAATTGATTAAATTGCCTATGATGTCTCACATCAACTACCATTGAAATATAGTGACCACCCAGAGCTCAGATCTTTGTTCTAAAAACATGAGCTTCCTTAGAGATATGACTGAATCCAGAGCTGGTGGAGGGGAAGTACAAGATGAACCTGGAACATCTTGTAACAGAAAATATGGAAAAACTCAAAGAATGATGGGGGCATGCCAAAACAACACAAGATCTGGCTTGATTTTCGTGATTTTAATAATTGTGTATCCTTCTTCTTGGGAAATACACACTGCTACTTAGGAGTCAAGTGGCAAGGTTTCTGCAAATTGCATTCAAATGCTTCAGAAAAAGTTGACTGATGATAGATGATACAATGATAAGATAAACGGAAGCAAATATAAACAGCCGATCAATCTGAATCAATAATATATAGGAGTTATTCATAAGATTTTTATAACTTTTCACTAAGTTTGAAATTATATCAAAATATAATTTACCCCAAAAAACAATGTTTGGGGTTTGTTTCTTATAATATTAGTAATCAATATCCTTTGAAAGTGGAGATCTTTTTCTCGAAGCATTTTGGCTATAATTCTGTCTCTTAGATACTTAATTCAACACAAACCTCACCATTTAATTCTCTAAAAAACTTGGGAGCTCTTTCCCACAGCTAAATTTTCATTTCATACTGTGACTGCTATGAAATTTATGATTTATAGATTTCAAGTTGCTGCACATCACAAAGCAGAACAAAATTAGTTGAAAAGTTTTCACTGTTGGGAGACTAGACTGATATTCTAAAGCCCTGAATTCTGATCTTACATTTGAACATTGAGCAATGTAAATTAGCACCATTTTATTCATATAAATACTATAGCTTACTGTTCTTGGACTCTTTTATAATGCTGTTAACTATTTTTAATTAAAATTATCATTGCTTATGTTGAATTTTAATATATAAAAGAAAGTAAAGCTCCTCCAGGGAGGAATATTAATGTAGGTACATGTGTAGAAATATTTTTAGTCGTAGAGCAACAGAAAAAGAACAGCCCTTATTATTCCACCCACTGACCAGCCTTCACTGAAAACTGTTTTTGTGCATATTAAAATTCAGAAAATAATTGGGGAGAAATATCTCATTCCATAAAATATTACTTTCAAATTTTCATTCAGGTTCGAATGTGAAAAATGCAAATGGAAAACATTATTGGTTCAATATTGTTAATTAAAATATTCTGTGTCCATGAGTTACAGTTTTCTATGCGTTACACTTTCAGATATCCAAAATAACAATGGATATATAGGGCATATTTTCAGGAATGTAGTGTTCATTACTTAAAAAAAGAAGGGGAGTGTGGGTGGCTCAGTTGGTTAAGCATCCAACTTCGGCTCAGGTCATAATCTCACCGCTCCTGAGTTCAAGCCCCGCATCGGGCCCTGTGCTGACAGCTCAGAGTCTGGAGCCTACTTCTGATTCTGTGTCTCCCTCTGTCTCTGCCCCTACCCTGCTTGCGCTTTGTCTCTCTCTCTTTCAAAAATAAACATTCAAAATTTTATTTAAAAATTTAAAAAGAAGAAATTTTGACATAGACATTTTTGAAAATGGATAGATGATACTGTTTGAAACTGAATGGTTATGGTCCTGAATATGAATGCAATTCGTTACATAAAAATAGTTATTTCATGAAGACTTATACTTCAGTGGAAAATATGATTGAGAAATTACAATTCTTTAAACATCATTTACTGCTACTAAAAGTACCTGTGATTTTCTTTAATAGTCTTATAAATTCAATCCCATCTACAATGGCAATGTAAAAGCCATCTATTACATAAATTCTAATCTATGAACTCAACAAAATATTGGTGTGTGTTATACTCTGGTGATTAACAACCTTAATATCTTTGGCCATTAAAGTAAAATAGGCTTGGAGCACTTGGGTGGCTCAGTCGGTTAAGCATAGGACTTCAGCTCAGGTCATGATCTCACAGCTCGTGGGTTCAAGCCCTGTGTCAGACTCTGTGCTAACAGCTCAGAGCCTGGAGCCTGCTTCAGATTCTCTGTCTCCCTCTCTGCTCCTCCCCCGCTCACATTCTCCCTCTCTCTCTGTCTCTCTCTCTCTCTCTCTTTCAAAAATAAAAGAAACATTAAAAAAATTTTAAGTAAAATAGGCTCCAATCAAAGCCCAGCATGAAAGGTTTAACCATATTATCCAGGTGATTCTTGTATACTAAAGTATTAGATGCTCTAATGTAAGAAAAATAGATGCATTGTGGCACCTGGGTGGCTCAGTCGGTTGAGTGTCCAATTTCAGCTCAGGTCACGATCTCATAGTCATGAGACTGAGGCCAGCATCAGGCTCTACACTGGACATGAAGCCTGCTTAAGATTCTCTCTCTGCCCCTCCCCCCCCCCCAGCACACGCACACAGTGTGCGCACTCTTTCTCTCTCAAAAAAACAAAATAAAATAAAAAAGAGTTTCTTTAAAACTAAAATAGATGCCTTCAGATTTTTTCAAGTTTATAATTTCATTTCTTCTAAAATTAAAAAATATATATAGGCAAAACCTGTTTTGTGAGGTTAGGGGAAGCATCAAAATGCCTGCTGTGTGTTCAAATTCAGATACGTAGAAATGTTATGACTCTTGTGTTATAAAGTGTGTAGGTATTGTTTTGTAAGCATTTGCATAACACACATTCTGATCATTGTTGAATTTGCAAACAACACTTAGTTGAGAGGAAGAGGTGGGAAAGGCTACGTCATGCTTCATTGAGGTAGAATACTATTTATCCATCCTATTGTTTAAAACAGAGAGCAGGCAGGTGATCCACACAGATGTTTGTCCTGGAACCAACATGAGTCAGATTCTAACCCTGCCCTGGCTGCAGAGTCTCCATTGTAATCATAGGTTTAGACACAAACAAAAACTGTGCATAAACCTCTCTCAGTTCACTTTAGCATTTCACAGTCAACAGGGGATATGCCCTTAGGCTCAGCTGCCCAAAGAAAGGAGACCAGTTACTTTCATATCCATACTTCTAACACCTGACATAGTACCTAGCAGCAAATGAAAACTGAATAAACAGGTCATATAGGTAAGAATTGATAAACCTAACACATTATCAGTCATCAATGAATTATAAAAAGCTTTGTTCTACAATTTCATTTCCAAACCACCCACTTTTGTATTAGGAAAGATGTCCCTGCCAACCGACACATGAAAAAATGCTCAATATCATTCATCGCCAGGGAAATACAAATCAAAACCACAATGAGATACCACCTCACCCCTGTCAGAATGGCTAACATTAACAGCTCAGGCAACAACAGATGTTGGCCAGGATGCGGAGAAAGAGGATCTCTTTTGCATTGTTGGTGGCAATGCAAGCTGGTGTAGCCACTCTGGAAAACAGTATGGAGTTTCCTCAAAAAACTAAAAATACAACTACCCTACTACATAGCAATTGCACTACTAGGTATTTATCCACGGGATACAGGTGTGCTGTTTCCAAGGGACACATGCACCCCCATGTTTATAGCAGCACTATCAACAATAGCCAAAGTATGGAAAGAGCCCAAATGCCCATTGATGGGTGAATGGATAAAGAAGATGTGGTATATATATACAATGGAGTATTACTTGGCAATCAAAAAGAATGAAATCTTGCCATTTGCAACTACGTGGATGGAACTGGAGGGTATCATGCTAAGTGAAATTAGTCATAGAAAGACAAAAATCATATGACTTCACTCATATTAGGACGTTAAGAGACAAAACAGATGAACATAAGGGAAGGGAAATAAAAATAATATAAAAACAGGGAGGGGGATAAAACAGAAGAGCCTCATAAATATGGAGAACAAACTGAGGGTTAATGGAGGGGTTGTGGGAGGGAGGATGAGCTAAATGGGTAAGGGATCTACTCCGGAAATTATTGTTGCACTATATGCTAACTAATTTGGATGTAAATTTTAAAAAATAAAAAATGAAATTAAAAAAAAAAGTTGACCTCCAAAAAAAAAAAAAAAAAAGGAAAGATGTCCCTGGTTCAAATGTTAGCTGTCTAAGTCCATTAAAAAAGCAATTTTGCCTTCATTCCTTCATCAATATTTATCACATACTTTCCCCAATGCTAGGCAATATGGGTACAGTGTGGGAGAAATAGACATAAACCTGCTATCATGACACATATGGTCATCTAAGGAGAAAAAATGTGATCAGACAATCACCCAAGTATATAATTATGAACTGTGATAAGTGCATTTAAAGAAGCTCTGAGATTCCCGTGACCTCCTTATTTGCTGCAAAAAAAAAAGTTTCCTTTGTGTGAAAACTCCAAAAAAGGAGGAGGAGAAGGAGGAGCAGGGAGAAGAAGGAGGAGGAGGAGGAGGAGGAGGAGGAGGAGGAGCTCTGAGACTGCATGGAAAGACGTGTGATTTAGTCTGAGGAGTCAAAGAAGGCTCTCATGAGAACATTACTTTTGAGTTGAGATTGGAAAAATGGTTAGGAGTTAAAGTGAAGAGTTTGGGGGAGAGTTGTATTTATGGAAAGTGAAGAGCTTATATAAATATAGGTTTCTGGTGGGAAGGAGAATGGAGTACTGGAAGAACTGAAAGAGTAGCAGTGTTGCTGGAGATGAAACAAAGGAGAGAGATTGCCACAAAGTGAGACTGGAGGGCTAGGCATCAGCTAGACTGTGGAGGGAGGGGGTCCTTGTAGGCACCATCAAGGGGATATTGATACGCTTCGTGTCTAGATAACAGGACCAGATTTGTTACACCTTTGTTCCTGTAACATGTTGGATCTGGGACCCTGCTAAATGCAAGGCTCCTCCTGAAGGCTCAGAAGCTCTCAGTCAATGATAGCAGTAGAAGAGGGAGCTAGCTAGCTAATGACATCTGACTTCTCGATCCTGTCTTTTCCTCGTGCACAGATCAACAGTTCCTTACAAGAAAATAGTGGAAGCCTAATCTGAAGCATTTGCTTAATGCACACACTTGGAGAGGACACAAAGTTTGTCATGATTGTGGGGTTATTGAAGCAGAATTGCTTAAGGGTGCCATCAGCAATCACAAGTAAAATTCATAATCTTAAGGTCTTGACATAAAAGGATTTTAAATTCCAAATAATAATTTTAAAGAATTTTCTCTTTGCCACACAAACTATAATTTAGTGAATATGTGCTTTTGTTATGTTTAATTTATAAAATCATAGAATTCAACCAATAGATTCTACAATGACCCTTAAGGTCCCCTATGACTTTGCTACTTGAAATGTGGTCCAGGCATCAATAGCATCATCATCATCATCTAAGAGGGTATTAGCAAGCTAGAATCTTAGAATCACCCCCAACCAAAACCTACTGAGTTAGAATTTGCTTTTTAATAAGATCCTATGACTTGTTCGCAAGTTAAAGTTTGAGAAGGATTGCCTTAGAAGTTTATTCACATTCAGTACAGAAATCTCTATTTGAATACTAGAAAGGGTTTAGTTATATGATGTTTAATTTCATTAAATGTAATACTCTGTCCTTTTGATATGTAGGTATTTAATGTTGACTTGTAAGAGTCAAACTGGAAAAGTTTGGGAAGTCAACATCAAAAAATTCTTATTCATCAAACTTTACACTCTTCCCTTCAATAGACACATCATTTATATATTCCTATTTAAAATGCCCAGTGTAGTATACACAAACATATTTTAACCTTTTTTTTGGAAAAAGGATATTATTTCTAGAATCATTTTTGGACAGTATATTTGTGACAGAAATGAAAAATGTCATAAATATGGTAAGAGAGCTTGATGGGGTTCAACATCATGATTTCACAGTTCATGAGTACAAGCCCCATATGGGCTTGACAGAGCAAACCCTGCTTGGGATTCTCTCTCTCCCCTTCTCTCTGCCCCTCCCCCACTCACTCTCTCTGTCTCTCTGTCTCTCTCAAAACAAGTAAATAAACTTAAAAATTTAAAAAAAAAAAGAGAGCTTGAGCATGAAAGGGCTCTTTCCCCTTCATCATAGACAGCTGTTTTATAAAGGAAGGTTTGTTAATGTTGTTTTTAATTTGGCAAAGGAAGGTCCCAGAGTTTAGGCTGGAGCAGATTTTGAGTGAAAAGATTTAGGACACTTCACACCAAAATGAATTTGGATTTGTTGTCTTGGTTTTGTGTTGTCTTGTGTTCTTTTTGCTACTGTAATGAATTATTACAAACTTAATGACTTAAACAACACAAATTTATTACCTTACAATTCTGTAAGTTGGGAATCCAACCCCAGTCTCAGGATTAAAGTCAAGATGTCAGGAGAGCTGAGTCCCTTTCTGGAGACTTCAGGAGAAAGTACAATTTCTTGCCTTCTCTACCTTCTAGAGGCTACCAGTATTTCTTGGTTGTGGCCCCTTCCGTCTTCAAAGCCAGGAATGACCAGTGGGGTCTTTCTTACATTGAGAACTTACAGTTCTCTTCACTTTCAAAGACCCTTGTGATTTCATTGGATCTTCCTGGATAAGCCAAGATATTGTCCCTATTTTGAGGTGACCTTGATTTGCAGCCTCAATTTTTCTTTGCCGTGTAACATAATGTATTCACAGATTCTGAGGATTAGAACATAAACATCTTGGAACACCATTATTCTACCTACCACAGTCCTTGAAGAGAGGAGTGAACTCCATGGCATGGGGGGAAAAATTCAGAGAGAGGGAAAGGAGGGCAGGTTGTGTTCTAATGAGAAAGATATTCAGGGAGAATTTCCCTCTCATAGGGATTGATTGCCAATGAGGCTTTAAACTGGTTTTTATCATGTTTGTTTTTTTAATACTTATTTATTTTGGGGAGAGTGCAAGCAGGGGAGGGGCAGAGAGAAAGGGACAGAGGATACCAAGCAGGCTCTGCACTGGCAGGCTCACAGCAGTGAGCCCGATGTGGGTCTCGAACTTAGCAATCACGAGATCATGGCCTGAGCAGGAGTCAGACGCTCAACCAGCTGAGCCACCCAGGTGCCCTATCATAGTTTTTAATACCCCACTTTGTGTTTATTCCTGTTCTATGCATTTCTGCATTTTTCCATTAAGCCCTGATGTGTAATAAAAAGTCCGTTACTTTAAGGTGACTTTTGGAGTGAAGAAAGAGAAGAGATGGAACCACGTTCACAGAACCTGGACTGAAGCCAAGACCATGGAGAAAATAGCTGCAGGGCAAAGATGATTAGAAGGGATAGTGAGTCAAGCAAGCCAGGAACAGAAATTTACAGTAAGAGAGGACAGGGAGATCACCTACTATCTCTGCATCCTGCCATTCACTGTGTCCATAGGACATATGCCTATGGCAATTCATTTCAAAAAAGCAGAAGTGACTATAGATTTCACAAAGCTCTACATGTGGATTACGCTCTGAGATACAAATGCTAAGCTTCTACCTTCAAAGCGCTTGCAATCTAAAGGAAGGGACTGACAAGTAAATGTCTATTTTTCGGACAAAATATGCACAGAGCTCTGTACAGGGAGCATCTGGGAGCACAAGGAGAGATTTCCAAAACAGATTGCACATGTTAAGGAAGGCTTTCCAGAAATGATGTTGGAGCTATGTATGGAAGTATGGGTGGGAGATATGTGTCCACGGAGGAAGGAAGCTGGGTATTTCAGAAACAGCAAATAACAGTGTGTAGAAATGTGTAGTCCTAATATAGATCCTAGAGGCACACTCCTACTTTACCTTTGTTGCCCATTAATCCTTCCTCACTTCTGTCACAATGGTGCAGAATGGTTCTTTTCCTATAAAAATGTATGCAGTCTGACCCCATCCACTCTGGCCACCCAGGGGTTTTTCTGCTGCATTTGGTATCCTTTTGCCCATTTGAGTCTTCAATCTTTCCCTCTCTTTACCTTTTTCTGTGCTTGAGCTCTCTGATGTCTCCCACGTTAGTAATTTTGTAGCCTTTGATCCAGTGCCATATCTCCATTCTGCTACTCCCTCCCCCTGTTTTTTCCCCCAACCGATCTTCTTGAAAGGACTCCAACACTAGATTTTTCTACTTTCCAACATCCTGCTTACCTTCAACACTCAGCTGTCTGAGTTCCAAAGGCTCCCTGCAAATCTGCCCAACACTGCTTTCACTGAAGCAGTGAAACTTTTGTGTTGAAATCAGATGGCATTTTTCAGTCATAAATTTTCTGAATTCTCTGACACATCTAACACTATTACTAACTTCCTTCTAGGAATGTTCTCTTCCTCTTTCTTCAGGGATGACAAGATTCTGATTTCCCGCCTGTTTCTTGGCCATGCCTGCATCTCTTTAAAAATCTATGATCTGGGGTGCCTGGGTGGCTCAGTCAGTTAAGCGTCTGACTTCGGCTCAGGTCATTATCTCATGGTCTGTGAGTTCGAGCCCCGCGTCGGGCTCTGTGCTGACAGCTCAGAGCCTGGAGCCTGCTTCAGATTCTGTCTCCCTCTCTCTCTGACCCTCCCCCGTTCATGCTCTGTCTCTCTCTGTCTCAAAAGTAAATAAACATTAAAAAAAATTTTTTAAACCTATGATCTAAGGTACATTCATATACTTTTTCTATTATTAGTATAAAGGTATTAAATGAAATAGGTTTCTTGTTGAAAAAAATATTTGAAGGGTGTCTTAGAATTTATTCTACTAGGATTCAGCCTATACAAGTTTGCTTCAAAAATCAAACATTTCTTCATATGGCTGACATTGTAATTAGAAAAGCAAGTGAAGTCTACCAAGATTACAAATAGTTTTGTTATGAGAAACATGATTTATGCTCGTCCACCGCCATGTTTTCTCTCAGACACTTCTGCTACTATTGTTTTCAGAAAGCAATTAGAATTGGAAAATTCTATTCAAGAGTGTGGGCACAGGACAATGTAATGGAGAGGAGAGGGCATAAAGTAATCATGGTTATGAACTTCAGTTTGAAATACTTAATGAGTGGCATAAGAATAATCAAAAGTAACTAGCTAATAACATTTAAATATAACTCCTATTTTATTTTTTTAAATATTTATTTATTTTTTAAATCTTTTTTTAACGTGTATTTATTTTTGAGGCAGAGAGAGACAGAGCATGAATGGGGGAGGGGCAGAGAGAGGGAGACACAGAATTGGAAGCAGGCTCCAGGCTCCGAGCCATCAGCCCAGAGCCCGACGCGGGGCTCGAACTCACGGACCGCGAGATCGTAACCTGAGCTGAAGTCGGATGCTTAACCGACTGAGCCACCCAGGCGCCCCATATTTATTTATTTTTGAGAGAGAGAGTGACAACAGGAGCAAAAGAGGGGCTCCTTTTTTTGCCCCTTTTTTGAGGGAGAGAGGGAGAGAGAGAATTCCAAGCAGGCTCCATGCTGTCAGTAAAGAGACCCACACAGGGCTCAAACTCACAAACCATGAGCTCATGACCTGAGTCAAAACCAAGAGTCTGACGCTTAACTGACTGAGCCACCTAGGTAACCCTTATTATTATTTTTCAGTGAGGGGCAATTTTTCAGAAGAAATTATTAAATCATCAACATCAAAAAAAAAAAAAAACTACCATCTCTACTTGATTGAGGTTGATTTTTTTAAATAGAATATATCCTTTTAAAAAGTCCAGAGTATATTTTCTGGCATTGGAAAACATTTTTTTACTTCTAAGAATCAACCACAGTTCTCTGCTCACACAAAACATGGTTTTGAAATAAGAGTTCATTTTCTTAAGAAAAATAAAGTGCCTATACAGAGCTAGCCAAAACAAGTCTCCACAGATTGAATAGATTAAATTGTTGGGAGTACTGTAACTCCAGAAGTGCCTTGCATGGGGAATTCAGTGTGAATGAATGGAGATCCTGGGATGAAATACTGCAGCAATACTTGTATGGTTATTCAGTTATTCCACATATGCTATAGAAACATGATTTTGTAGATACATCCTTGTAGGTGGGGATACAATGGTCAAATGGTGTTTACGTTTTGACTTAAATGCTATAGGAATGTAGCAATTACACTATTAAATGGCATTTTGCCTAATTGATGTATACCCCAAACTGTGTTGGTAAGTTACAATTATTTTGTAAAGGTCATTATTTTTCTAATATTCTAGATAAACTCAATATTTTATTGAAACATTGATTCTTCTTAAGTTTGAATTTATTGGATCCTAACGTATCTTATAAGTATGAATTCTTTTGATGTCTGGCTCAAGCTAAGATTTCTATTTGTAATTTACAGTGGAGTCAAAATTTAGGTAAGAGCTTGGTTCTGAAGTCAACTTGAAATGTGAAAAATTGCATACAGTCAGCATTGTCCTTGAAAATCCCTTAAAGTGCTGGTAAAAATAAAAGGGCATATGACTTAGTATTGTAAGGCAAATTAGAACATAATCTCCTGTATCTAAAGTCCAGTGTGAAAGAGCAGACCGAGGCCGGCCGACTAGTGACTATGTCCCTGACATGGCCGCAGAAAGAGGTTCCCGCTCAAACCTCAGATCACGCCTCCTCCCCATGAGTAATTTATGTTTTCTAAGAAAGCAGGCTACTGATTGATGCATTCTTCCGAAGTCTGAGGTGGGAGGAAGGGGAGTGTGAGAGGCATGGAAAGTGTGAGTAGAAGAGGGAGGGCTTCTCTCAGGTAGGGACCAAAGGTAGGAGCCCTCAACCCTGTCCAGGCTTAGAATGACCTGGGAGCATTTTACCCCTCCCCAAACCAATTAATCAGAGTCTCTGGGGATGGTGTTTGGTGCTAGGTATTTATATAGCACAGCAAGGCTGACAGCCAATGGTTAATAGGTGACCAGTGAGAAACGTTCTGCATACACTGAGGCCAAACATGTTAGAGATCCTCAGACACAGTGGTTCTTAAACTTCAGGTGCATCAGAATCTCTTGGAAGACTGGTTCAAACACAGATTGCTGAGCCCCACCCCTGGAGTTTCTGATTCAGTAGGTCTGTAACCTCCAGGCCCAACATTTGCATTTTTAACAAGATCCAGGTGACGCTGATAATTGCTGATCTGGGACCACACCTTGGCAGGCATTGTTCTATCCTTCCCCAGCCAATCAGCTGAGGCCACGACCCTTCCCCAGCCAATTGGCTAAGGCCATGATCCCTATAAAACCTTTGTGCTTTTGAAACTCAGGCTCTCTCTCTCTCTCTCCGGTATCTCACCGCTCCCTTGGTGCAGGTAGGAGATTGAGCTCGAGCTAGCTGGAATAAAGGCTCTGCTTTTGCATCGGACTTGGCTCCCTGGTGGTCTTTGGGGATCATGAATTCTGGGCATAACAAGTGCAGTCAGTTCTCCCTGAGCTTTGGACCAGATTTTTGTTCTTCAAATAACAAATAACATACTTTGTTTAAGTTTAGGACCACACTGTAATAAAAATGTATATATTTAAATGTTAAAATCACAGCTCAATGAGGGAGATGTTTACAACATGAGAGGCTCATGAGAACAAAATAATTGAGGAAACAACAGATAAAATCAACCAAACTGGTTTTTTTGGCCTATCTTATACAGTATATATTAATTTGCTAGGACTGCCATAACAACGTCACATGGACTGGGTGGCTTATACAACAGAAATTTATTTTCTCATAACTCTAGAGGCTAGAAGTTTGAGATCAAGATATCACAGGGTTGGTTTCTTCTGAGGCTTTTCGTTGCCTTAGAGATGACCCTCTTTTCTCTGTGTCTTTACATGGTCTTCCCTCTGTGTATATTGGTGTTTTAATTTCTTCTTCTTATAAGGACATGAGTCATTGGATCAGGGCCCACGCTAATGATCTCATTTAACATTCATTACCTTGGTAAAAGACCCTTCCTTCAAATATAGTCACATTCTGAGATACTGGGAGTTATGACTTTAATCTGTGAGTAAGGGGGGGGGGGGATAATAATTCACCCCATAACGCAATAGTGTTTAATAATATTGTGTCTGATTATATTAGATACATTCCTGATGCACTAAAAGATAAGGGAGTCTGGAAATAAAACAGCTTATTTCTGTGATTTGTGCAAAAAGGCCACCCCACTACTGTTATCTCTATCTCCATCACCACTACACCATCACCACCATCATCTCCATCATCAACACAACATGGCCACCATTCCACTACCATCACCACAACCATCACCCCGCCCCCACCCTGTAACAGCTACCCTGGATAATTCAGCCTTCAATTCTAAAAGAGGAATTTGAACCAACTGTTGACCAAGTCAAAAAATTTCCATGGAATAGATCAGATATATCAAATCTTCAAATTGGATTCTAAATTAATACAGACAATATCTCTTGGTTAGTGATAGCTTCTCTAAAACATGACACTGATACATAAATTATAAAGGAAGGTATTGATAAATTTAATGACATAAAACCCAACATCCTTGGCATGTCAGAAATATCACAAATAAAATTCAAATACCAACAAAAGTCCAGAGATTTTGTTTGTTACATGTATGTCAGAAAGGGTTAATAAAGTGCATTTATAGGTTAGTTAGAGTAAAGATGTCTAGCGCTGCAATTTATTGATAAGGAAAATCTTGGAGAGAATTAGTTGTGGGGGAAAAACCAAAAATTTTATTCAGGGAATACTAGATTTGAGATGCCTATTCAACGTACAGAGATACTAGGTAGAAAATTGCATGTCATATTTATGTAAGCCAAATGACATTCATATTATTATTTTTTCACTAGTAAGATTTTACTTCTAATAAACCATGAATATCTTGATTTTATATTTTTCAAAGTACATTTTCAGGTGCATCTCTCAGCCCTCCAAAGATTGCTCCCATTCACTTCATGCAATAAAAGATGCTGTCCTTCTGTAGTTATATAGTTCTGTCCTCTTTCTGTATTATAATATTAATAATTTTAGTTGCCACACATCTTTATCTGATTAAAAAAAGAATTTACAAATATTATAAACTTTGTTTTGAGGGGTGCCTGGGTGGCTTAGTCAGTTGAACTTCCAAGTCTTGCTTTTGGCCTTAGGTCATAATCCCAGGGTTGTGAAATTGAGTTCCACATCTGGGCTCTGCATTGAGCTTGGAACCTTCTTAAGATCCTCTCTCTCTCTCTCTCTCTCTGTACCTCTTCCCCCACTTACACATGCTCTCTTCTCTCTCTCTCAAATAAATAAATAAATAAAACCTGCTTTTGGAACATTTTCATTAGTTTTTAATCCAATCAGCATTTTGTGGTTTAAAAAAAAAAAAAAGGCAAGACAACAATTTGAACTCACAGTTTACTGGCAAAGACATTTCTGCTGAGGGAAGGGTCAGATTGAAGAGAAGCAACTGTTCCATTTCTTCATTGGCCTCAGAAGTGTGTGCTGCCCAAAAGGATGCATCAAAATGAAGCCCACAACAATTATTTTGAAGCTTAGACAGCTGCCAATTTTTACCCCAAATAATGTGAATAAGAAACTAACTGTATTTGCAGATACTAACTATAATTGTACAGCTTCTTAAATCATCTAAGAAGGGGCTTACATTCAACAATCAAGAAATCATTTTAATTTTTCTTTAAAATTTAATGTCTTTAGGGAGAGAGAGACTGAGCACGAGCGGGGCAGGGGCAGAGAGAGAAAGACACAGAATCTGAAGGAGGCTCCAGGCTCTGAGCTTTCAGCATAGAGCCTGACACAGGGCTTTAACTCAGGAGCCATGAGATCATGACCTAAGCTGAAGTCAGACGCTTAACCAACTCAGCCACCCAGGTGCCCCGAGAAATCATTTTAAACTAGTAGTTATTTTCATATAAAGAGAAGGTTTCCCTTTTTTCTACAAGTATTTCTCATTAAAGAATGTGTTTTCTTACACAAATGTCATACGTATTTGAAGAAGCAACAATAGTGAAAAAAAATGGCATTTCTGTATACAGTTGCTCCAAAATATTTTTCAATTTCACAAAGCTATTATCCAGTGTGGCCATAAAATAGAGACTATAGAGTCTAGGTAGCAAGGATTATTTCTAAAACCAATGTTAAGTCAAAGAAATACAAAACAGAGCATGACACTAAATTTCTGGATTTGGTGCAGTAAGAGTAAACACCTAAGAAAAATTTCCTACTATTTTCTAAAAGAAACAAAGACCTGCAAAGGCTGGTTTCTGGTTGTACAACATTCTACACACTATGTGGATACGCAGTTTAAATAGACATACACTACATTCATCTCTGCCCTATTTCCTATGTCTCGCCCTTTCCACCCCCAACAATATACTACCTTTTACCAAGTTACAGACATTAACCTAAATCATCCCACATGGTCCAGGGAAGAGTTAATGTAATGCATTGATGTAAAATGTGAGGGTAAGAAAGTCCCTTTCAGTCTTCTCAAAAGCAAAATATGTATATTTCATAAGGCTCTCAGGAAACACTGATGTCTTTAACCTTGTGACCATGTCTTTTTCCTCATACTATACTTGAATGTGCTTGTCTTCATCAGCTGGGGATACTATAACAAATTACCATAGATTGCATGGCATGTAAACAACAGAGATTTATTTCTCATAGCTCTGGAGGATGGAAGTCCATGATCAGTGTGCTAGCATAGTTCTGGTGAGAACCTTCTTCTGGATTACAGACTACTGACTTGGATCCTTACATGGTAGAAAGAAGGCAAGAGAGCTCTCTGGGGAGTCTTTTACAGAGGCACTAATCTAATTAATGAGGGCTTCACTCTCATGACCTAATCACCTCCCAAAGTCCTCACCTCCTAATGCCATCACATCTGGGGTTCGGATGTCAACCTACGAATCCTGGGGGAGCACAAACATGCAGTCCATAATAAGGGTTCGTACAAGTTCTTCCGGCTTCTGCAACTCTTCCCCTGCCACTCCCATTCCTCTTCCTTGGCCACGAGCTTCTAGACATCATCCACTTGACATCTGAATCAGTACTCCTAAGGTTGGCTACTCGGCTGAAGTCTGAAGATTTTCAGGACTTGTTTGAGGTAGCAATACTGGAAGCAGTGAAGGTTTCTGCTGATTGATGTATCTCATCTCAGTCAAGGTTGATTTCATAAAATTTCAAGAGCAAGTCCTACAGAATCTGCAGCTGTAGCCACTGCTCAAGGCTGAGGAAACCAGTTCTCACTGCCTGAGGAAGTCAACCATAGCCTAACTTTCTCTGTTCAGGACTTCCCATTAAAAGATACTTCTATAATTGCAGACAAGCCACAGACTGGGAAAAGATATTTGCAAAATGTATATCTAATAAAGGACCTGCGTCCAAAATATAGAACTCTTGAAACTTGACAATAAGAAAACAAATAACCCAGTTAAAAAGTGGCCCAAAGATCTGAACAGACACCTCACCAAAGATGATACACAAATGGTAAATAAGCATTTGAAATGATGTTCTAGGGTGACTCGGTTAAGCATCCGACTACGGCTCAGTTGGTTAAGCATCCAACTACGGTTCAGGTCATGGTCTCACGGTTCGTGAGTTCAAGCTCCGCTTCAGAGTCTGTGTCTTTCCCTTTCTCTCTGCCCCTCCCCCACCCCTGCTCGTTCTCTCTCTCTCTCTCTCTCTCTCAAAAAAAAAAAAAATGAACATTAAAAAAAAATTTTTTTAAAGAGAACTGGTGTTCTCCATCATACGTCATTAGGGACTTGAAAATTAAAGTAATAATGAGATACCACTACACATCTATCAGAACAGCAAAAATCCAAAACTGACAAGACCACTGCTGGCTAAGAGGTGGAGCAGCAGGAACTCTCATTCATCGCTGGTAGGTATACAAAATGGTATAGCCACTTTGGAAGACACTTGAGTGGTTTTGTACAAAACTAAACATGCTCTTGTTATATGACCCCGCAATTGCACTCCTTGGTATTTACCCAAGGGAGTTGAAAATTTATGTTCCCATAAAAACCTGCACATGAATATTTATGGCTGCTTTATTCACAATTGCCAAAAATTGAAAATAACCAAGATGTCCTTTAGTAGGTGAATGGGTAAACAAATAGTGGCACAGACAGCGGAATATTATTCAGTGTTAAAAAGAAATGAGCTATCAAGCCACAAAAAGACATAGACAACTGTGAAAATGTATTACTAAGTGAAAGATGTCACTTTGAAAAGGCTTCTTGCTGTGTGATTCCAACTATATGACATTCTGGAAAAGACAAATCTATAGAGACGGTAAAAAGATCAGTGGTTGCCAGAGGGAAGGAGAGGGGAGGGATGAATGGGTGGAGCACAGAGGATTTTTAAGGCAGTGAAACTAATCTGTGTGATACTGTAACACAGACTATATGACACCATACATTTGTCAAAACTCATAGACCTGAACAACACAAAGAATGGCCCCTAATGTAAACAAAAGTGTTTAGTTAGTAATAATGAAAGTATCAATATAGGTACATAAGTGATAGCAGGGGTATCATACCAATGCAAGATGTTAATAATAGGGGAAGCTATGGTATTGGGGGGACAGAGATACATGGGAGTTCTCTCAATGTCTGCTCAATTTTTCTGTGCACCAGAAACTGCTCTAAAAAATAAAGCTTATTAGTAATTTTTTAAAATATAAAGTAAAAAAGTACTGCTCTGTCAGGGTTGTTGAAACCAGCTCATTGACGTGATTTCATTGTCATATTTTAGGGAGAGGGAGAGAAAGAATCTTAAGCAAGCTCCACGCTCAGCATGGAGCCTGACACAGGGCCCGATCTCATGACCCTGAGATCATGATCTGAGCTGAAATCAAGAGTCAGACGCCTAACCAACTGAGACACCCAGGCGCCCCAATTGCCATATTCTCATGAGGTCAACCTGTCACAAGTACTCTTGTTGCATCTTCAAAAAGGTTTTTACTGAGAAGAACCTCCTAATGTGCCATTCGGTTGGTATTGGGCAAGTGCTCACTGAAGTCTCCACTGGCTTTTGTGCAGGTTTGTCTCATTTAGTTGCATTAGGAAGTGCAGATTCAGAAGATGCTGTCCCTGCTGCCTGAGGAAGGGGTACAGTTGCAGAAGTGGGAACCAAAGCAGAGACAGCAGTTGGACTTGAACTACAGCTACTGCTGGGGATTAACCGACTGGAACAGTAGTCACAAGATTTGGTCACTGGGTTGTAACTGGGGCTGGTATTACTGCTTTGGAATTTGTCACCATTATCATCATGAACTTTTCCTCATCTTGATTATTTATTTGAAGGCAGTTATCATAGGGACGTCTGGTGGCTCAGTTGGTTAAATGCCCTACTTCAGCTCAGGTCATGATCTCTCTGCTCGTGGGTTCAAGCCCTGCATTGGGTTCTGTTCTGACAACTCAGAACCTGGAGCCTGCTTCAGAGTCTGTCTCCATCTCTCTGCCCCTCCCCTGCTCATGCTCTATGTCTCTCTCTCAAATATAAAATAAAACATTTTTTAAAATGTGAAGGCAGTTATCATTTAGGGGATTATCATTATTAAGGACTTTGTCTGCAGAAATTGACATTTTTCCCATTACCCAAAATGCATGATTCACCTTCAAGGCTGTTACTGCAAAGCTGCAGCCAACTCCGAAGGGTCCATTTGCGTGAACTACATTGAACTCTGGCACCAAGGCCTTGACTGAGGCTGGAGCCCACAGTTCATATCACATTCACAGAGCCAGAGTGCCCAATTCCCCATGTCACTGTCTTTATCCAGGCCTCTAGAAAGCTCTCTTCTCAGACTGACTGCTGCACACAGCCAAAATTACCTTTTAAATGACAACAGAGTCAGTATCTCTTGCTTTAAAAAGAAAAAAAGAAGAAAGTTCTCCATGAGCACGTTAGTTCTCACCACCCTAAACTAAGAGAAATTTTCAGTAAAAGAAGCATAGTTCACACTGGAGAACTTAAATCATACTGTATTTTTAAAAACAAATTTTATACAAATCATGTGATGACAGCTTTCAGAGGAGACTGTTTTTGACCCTGTCCCTGAATTTACAGCTGAGAGAACACGGCAACCCAGAAAACCAGGAGTGGAGGTTGACCCTGCAGGAGAAAGGGGTTCATCATGGCAGATGACCTGAAACGATTCCTGTATAAAAAATTACCAAGTGTTGAAGGGCTCCATGCTATTGTTGTGTCAGATAGAGATGGGGTGCCAGTTATTACAGTGGCCAATGATAAGGCTCCAGAGCATGCTTTGAGACCTGGTTTCTTCTCTACTTTTGCCCTGGCAACAGACCAAGGAAGCAAACTTGGACTTTCAAAAAATAAAAGTATCATCTGTTACTATAACGCCTACCAGGTGGTTCAATTCAATCGTTTACCTTTGGTGGTGAGTTTCACGACCAGCAGCAATGCCAATACAGGATTCATTGTCAGCCTAGCAAAGGAACTTGCTCCATTATTTGACGATCTGAGACAAGTTGTGGTAGCTTCTTAATTTGGCAGTGGTTTTGATGTTCACCTTATTTTCATTATAACAGACACAATATCAATTCAGCAATCTTTAGACACAACAATACTTGTATCCATATACTCAAGAAAGGGCCCCTTTCCCACCTTCCAGTAAAGAAAGAGCCTATAGATATAATTTACAGACAGATTGTTATCTTTTCTTGTGTAGGGACTTTTCTTAATTTAGTGAGATCAGGGGTACCACAGAAATGGTTCAGTACATCACAGCTCTCATGGAGTTAGTGCAGTCACCAGATATGCATGAGATTCCATTCAGTGGGTCAGAATCAAAATCGTACTTTGATCCACTTGAGCCATTAAGTGCTCCCTATAATATAATATGCCCAGGATCCACTTGAGCCATTAAGTGCTCCCTATAATATAATATGCCCAGGCCTACAGAATGAAGCAGACTTTTTTATTGTGAATAATAATGAGGATGTATTTTCTTTATATTGTTTTCTTTCTTTGTATTGAGAGTGACAAAGATAAACTGACTTAGTAAAAGTAATAAAATCAGTACAATCACTAAAAAAATTTACAAATTAAAAAATAAAAACAAATTTTAACTACTAAAAAAATGGTTTTAAAACTACCTTTCTGTTTTTTGGCATTTAGTACCTAGCAAATAATAGCACCCAAATGTATACAATGGAGGCTTAGGGAAGAACAGATCTAATCGAGAGTTTAGTTTTAGACAATCTGTGGGTCAGGTACTTGTAGATATCCACCTGGAGTTGTTGAGTAGGCAGACATTAATTTTTTATGGCATGAAAGCCACGGAACTAAATGACATTACCTAGGAAGTAAATATATACACATATATATACGTATATATACGTACACGTATATACGTATATATACGTATATATATGTGTATATATATATATATATATATATATATATATATATGACAAAGAAGTTTTCTGGGGCAGACCAACTTAGAGATTATCAAGGCAGAACCAGATCTTACAAAAGAGACTGGTAAAGAGTGGCCAATGAGACAAATGACAACCAAGAACAAGAAGAGTCCTTGACATGGAGCAAAGAAAGTATTTCAAGAAAGAAAGGCTAATCATTTGTGTCAAAAGCTACAAAACCATTTGTGTAAGCCAAAAGGTGCTTATAGGTACAACAATATCCCAACTGAGAATTGACTTGGATTTGGCTGCATAGAGGTCATTGGTGATCTTTAACAATCAGTTCTTGAGGGAGGAAAGAGACAGAAACAGTTTGGAGTAGATTCAAGGGAGTGTGGGAAAACAGGAAGGCAAGAGAACTAGTATAGACGATTGTTTTTAACAGAATATGATATGCTGTGAAGGGAAGCAGGGAAATGGAAAATGGAGCTGAAGGAGATGTAGAATCAAGTTGAGTTTGTTGTCCTTTGTTGTTGTTGTTGTTGTTGTTAAATGGAAGAGAGAGGGGGGGAATTGCAAACATTAAGTCTTTCAGCAGATGAGAAGTGATGAGAGTCAGTACCCCAGAGGAGGAATTGACTTCAAGACAAAGTACTACCCTTTGTGTTTAACCATAGGAGGTAATATAGGATATAGGATTACAGGTGCAGATTGGCAGGTTGGTATTTTTCTATGAAATAAGAAACAAGACCATCCATTAAGAATGAGGAGGAGGGAGGGGCATCTGGGTGGCTCAGTCTATTAAACCACCAACTTCAGCTCAGGTCATGATCTCGCCATCGGGCTCTGTGCTGACAGCTTGGAGCCTGGAGCCTGCTTCAGATTCTGTGTCTCCCTCTCTTTCTGCCCTCCCACACTCATGCTTTGTCTCTCTGTCAAAAATTAGTAAACATTAAAAAAAAAATTTTTTAAAGAATGAGGAGGAGGAGGGAGAGGAGTTAAGATGGCTGAGAAGTAGGGGGACTGGGCTTTCCCTCGCCCTCAAACACAGCTATAATGAGGTCAGATCACTTGGAACACCCAGGAAATCAATCTGTGGAGTGGCAGAACGATCACCACAGGGGGAGAGAGACAGTTTGGTCAATTTGAGGCACGTGTATGAGAATTGAGGGAAATAAAACGACATAGGCATGGAAGGGAGGGAACCCCTTCTGTGGAGAGACAAAAGGGAAAGACAGAGAGACTGGGGAATTGTGGTATTGACAAGATTAAAAAAAACTCTCGGGACCACGGACTGGGGAAGGAGAAATATGGAGTGTCAGTTTCTATTTTGCAAACAGCTTCAGGAGCTGAAGATTGGAGTTTTCAAAAGCAAAAGTGCCTCACTTTCTCTGGACGGGAGCTGCCAATGTGTGCATGTGCCTGTGGGGTAGGGAACAAGCCCCGGGGCAGTAGCAATCTCAAGGGTGCACTGGGAGAAAACAGTCCACTTCCTCGAGTGCTGTGGGAAAAGGGTCCATTGTCTCCTAAGGACAAAAGAACCTGCAGGTGCCAGCCAAAGGCATTTTATCTGCAGGACTGAATGGCGCTACCCCAGAACAGAGTCCATGTGGTGCAGGGGCCTGGAAGACTTCAGGTTTTGAATCCCAGCCGAGCACCTGGGAGACACAGGAGACTGTGGATCGGGACAAGCGGCCACCCTCGCTACTCTATGAGGGCTGCCTGAACAGTGTGGTTTAAGACACGCAGTCCAGGGAGGAGAGACTGGGGTGTCGCCATTTTTCTCCCCAACAAGAACAGCAATGTGAAGCTTCAGGGAACAGCACAGCAACCTCAGCTGGGTCACGAACAGCCTTCAATAAGTATAAAAATATTGAGATCATACCATGTATATTTTCAGATCACAACACTACGAAACTTGAAATCAACCACAAAAAAATTTTTGGAAAGCTCCCAAATACATGGAGGTTAAAGAACATCCTACTAAAGAATGAATGGGTCAACCAGGAAATTAAAGAAGAAATTGCAAAAATATATAGAAGCAAGTTAAAATGAAAACACAACATTCCAAACACTCTGGGATGCAGCAAAGGCAGTCCTAAGAGGAAAATAAATTGCAGTTCAGGCTTATCTCACGAAGCAAGAAAGGCCCAAATACACAAACTAACCTTACACCTAAGGGATCCGGAAAGGCAGCAGCAAAGAAAGCCCAAAGCCACCAGAAGAGAAATAATAAAGACTAGAGCAGAAATAAACAATATAGAATCCAAAAAAAAGAAAGAAAGAAAGAAAGAAAGAAAGAAAGAAAGAAAGCAGTAGAACAAATCAATGAATATAAGACTGTTTTTTTTTTTGAAAGATAAATGAAATTGATAAACCCCTAGCCGGACTTCTCAAAAAGAAAAGAGAGAGAACCCAAAGAGATAAAATCATGAATGCAAGAAGAGAGATCACAACCAACACCACAGAAATACAAACAATTATTAGAGAAAACTATGAAAAATTATATGCCAACAAAATGGGCAATCTGCAAGAAATGGACAAATTCCTACCAAAACTCAGTGGGAAAAAATAGAAAATTTGAACTGACCTATAACCAGTGAAGAAATTGAATCGGTTATCAAAATCTCCCAACAAATACGAGTCCTGAGCCAGATGGCTTCCCAGGGGAATTCTACCAGACATTTAAAGCAGAGTTGATACCTATTCTTCTCAAATTGTTCCAAAAAATAGAAACAGAAGAAAAATTTCCAGACTCATTCTATGAAGCCAGCATTATCTAGATTCCAAAACCAGGCAAAAACCTCACTAAAAAGACCTCACTACAAAGGAGACGGACAGACCAATTTCCCTGATGAACATGGATGCAAAAATTCTCAACAGGATAGTAGCAAATCAAATATAAACATATATTAAAAGAATTATTCACCATGACCAAGTGGGATTAATTCCTGGGCTGCAGAGTGGGTTCGATATTTGCAAATCAATCAATGTGATACATCACATTAACAGAAGAAAGGATAAGAACCAGATGATCCTGTCAATAGATGCAGAAAAAGCATTTGACATGTACAGCATCCTTTCTTAATAAAAACCCTCAAGGGGCACCTGGATGGCTCAATCGGTTAAGCGTCCGACTTCAGCTCAGGTCACGATCTCGCGGTCCGTGAGTTCGAGCCCCGCATCAGGCTCTGGGCTGATGGCTCAGAGCCTGGAGCCTGCTTCCGATTCTGTGTCTCCCTCTCTCTCTGCCACTGCCCTGTTCGTGCTCTGTCTCTCTCTGTCTCAAAAATAAATAAACGTTAAAAAAATTTTTTTAAATAAAAACTCTCAAGAAAGACAGGATAGAAGGAACATATCTTAACATAATAAAAGTCATGTATGAAAGGCCCACAGTTAATATTATCTTCAATGGGGAAAAACTGAGAGCTTTCCCCCTGAGATCAGGAACACGACAGGGACGTTCACTCTCACCGCTGTTGTTCAACATAGGGTTGGAAGTACTTGCCTCAGCAATCAGACAACAAAAGGAAATAAAAGACATTCAAATGAACAAAAAAGAAGTCAAACTTTCATTCGTCACAGATGACATGATCCTCTACATGGAGAACCTGAAAGACCCCGCCCAAAAACTGCTAGAGCTGATACAGGAATTCAGCAAAGTCACAGGATATAAAATCGGTGTACAGAAATAGGTCACATTTTTATACACCAATAATGAAGCAACAGAAAGAGATATCAGGGGATTGATCCTGTTTACAATTGCAACAAAAACCATAAAATACCTAGGAATAAACCTAACCAAATAGGTAAAAAATCTGTACGCTGAAAGCTATAGAAATCTTATGAAAGAAATTGAAGAAGACACAAAAAAATAGAAAAACATCCCATGCTCATGGATTGGAAAAACAAATATTGTTAAAATGTCGATACTACCCAAAGCAATCTACATATTCAATACAATCCCAATCAAAATAGCACCAACATTCTTCACAGAGCTAGAACAAATAATCCTAACGTTTGTATGGAATTACAAAAGACCCCAAATAGCCAAAGTAATGTTGAAAAAGAAAACCAAAGTTGGAGGCATCACAATCCCAGACTTTAGCCTGTATTAGAAAGCTGTAATCATCAAGACAGTATGGTATTTGCACAAAAACAGACACATAGACCAATGGAATAGAATACAGAACTCAGAAATGGACCCACAAATGTATGGCCAACTAATCTCCAACAAAGCAGGAAAAAGTATCAAATGGAAAAAAGACAGTCTCTTCAGCAAATGGTGTTGGGAAAACTGGACAGCAACATGCAGAAGAATGAAACTGGACCACTTTCCTACACCATACACAAAAATACATTCAAAATGGATGAAAGCCCTAAATGAGACAGGAAACTATCAAAATCCTACAGGACAAAACAGGCAGCAACCTCTTTGACCTTGGCCACAGCAACTTCTCACTCGACATGTCTCCGAAGGCAAGGGACATAAAAGCAAAAATGAACTATTGGGACCTTATCAAGATAAAAAGCTTCTGCACACCAAAGGGAACAATCAACAAAACTAAAAGGCAACCAATGAAATGGGAGAAAATATTTGCAAATGACACATTGGGTAAAAGGTTAGTATCTAAAATCTATAAAGAACTCACCAGACTCCACACCCAAAAAATAAATAATCCAGTGAAGAAATGGGCAGAAGACATGAATAGACACTTTTCAAAGAAGACATCCAGATGGCAAACTGACACATGAAAAGATTCTCAACATCGCTTATCATCAGGGAAATACAAATCAAAACCACACTGAGATAACACCTCACAGCAGTCAGAGTGGCTAAAGTTAACAACCCAGGGAATGACAGATGTTGACAAGGATATGGAGAAAAGAGAACCCTCTTACATGGTTAGTGGGAATGCAAACTGGTGCAGCCACTCTGGAAAACAGTGTGGAGGTTTCTCAAAAAATTAAAAAGAAAACTTCCCTACAATCCAGTAATTGTACTACTAGGAATTTATCCAAAGGATACAGGAGTGCTGATTCAAAGGGGCACATGCACCCCAATGTTTATAGCAGTGCTATCAACAATAGCTAAATTATGGAAAGAGCCCAAATGTCTATCAACTGATGAATGGATTAAGAAGATGTGGTATATATATATATATATATATATATATATATATATATATACACACACACACACACATACATGCACACACAGACACACGTGTACATATATATACACATACATATATATATATATATATACACGTGTGTGTGTATGTATATATACAAGGGAATACTACTCAGTGATGTAAAAGAATGAAAATCTTGCCATTTGCAACAACATGGGTGGAACTACAGGGTATTATGGCTAAGAGAAATAAGTCAGAGAAAGACAGATACATGATTTCACTCATATGTGGAATTTGAGAAACTTAACAGATAATCATAGGGGAAGGGTAGAAGAAATAAGATAAAAATAGAGATGGAGGCAAACCATAAGAGACTCTTAAATACAGAAAACAAACTGAAGGCTGATGGGGGCAGGAGTGGAGGAATGGGTTAAATGTGTGGTGGGCATTGAGGAGGGCACTTGTTGGGATGAGCACTGTGTTTTATGAGTAAGTGATGAATCACTGGAATCTACTTCTGAAGCCAAAACTACACTGTATGTCAGCTAACTTGAGAATAAATAATTAAAAAAATAAAATTAAAAGGGAAATAAAAAAATAAGGTAAGAGAAGAGAAGAGAAGAGAGAGAAGAAAAAAAGAAAGAAGAGAAGAAAAGAAAAGAAATGAGATAAGGTGTTGAAGGCTTTTGTAGAGAGGAGAATGTGTGAAATAGCTTTGGGAGATGGAGAGATTAAGCTGACTCAAAGAAATCTCACAACCTCTGTCTAGGGGATTCTCAGACTGATAAAATAGTTTGGGGCCTTTGCAGAGTTCTGTTTCATTGGAAGAAGTGAGAAATCCCAGTTAGTCTCCATTCTTCATGAACTGTATCCAAAAGTTCTAAGCTCCAAAATTTGCTGTCTTCATTGTCCTACAAAATTTCAGGGTTGTAGTTTGCTTTGGCTAAGAATATAACACCATTTAAATGTATTTCTATTTAAGCCTATACTTACAGAGCAATTCAAGAAACCACAAAGGTGAGTCATACAGAGAGAGGCACTCTGCTTCCCAGGACTGGCTGATTGAAACCACAGTGCCCCATCTCTGACCCACAACTGGCCTGGCATATAACACAAAATAACATATTATAAAATAGAGCCACTCAAATGAGAACATCTTCCTTATAATATACCAATATGATTATTTGAACATGGAAAATGTTGATAGTTTGTTAAGATATCTGTCAGCGACCACCACACACACACACACACACACACACACACACACACACACACAAAGACAAAAATAAAACTTTATTTGTAATGTCAGGGAGAAAAATATCTTTTTCCCTCTACCTTTTTGGGTTCTTGGGTGGATCTCTATAACAAAAGACAGGCTAACAACAGAAAAGCATAGACATTTATTTAATGTAAGTTTGATGTGACAAAGGAGCCTTCATGAGAAAGTGAAGATCCAAAGAAGCAGTTAATCTTGACTGTTTTTATGCTAGTTTTGATGAGCAGTGACAAGTTGTGGGAAAATGTGATAGGACAAAAAGGGTATGAGCTAAGTATAGTAAGCTGGGAGGAAGTTAGCAAGACCCACTCACTCACATTCAGAGATAAAGATACTTTTCTTCTGGGGTGGGGGGCAGGCACCTCTCACATGAGGGTCTTACGACCTGCTTCAGGGAAAACAGGGAGAATCCTTCCAGCAAATGCTCTTTCTCACATTCTTTCAGCCTAAAATATTCAATCTGCCAAAGTACGATATTTTGGGGTAGTATGTTCCGAACCCTGTCAGTAACAATATGTTCCCTCTATTCCAGAGAAGCTTCACTAATGAAAATAACTCTAAGATTGTGACACAAAATGTAATTTTAAAATATTTTAGGTTAAGAAACCAGAACAAATAGTTTCATAAATATAAGGTGATATGCAAACTCAAAGTTTCAGATGTGATTTATGTAAAAAAAAAATACATTAATGCCTGAAATAAACTGACAAAAAATTGGGAATAAGTATTACTCAATTAATACGGGAGTATTCATAATGTAGTCTCTGAGGAAGATTTCATGAAATGGCAGATTAGGATTGCTATATTTATCAACTGAGAAGTGATTGTTTTATAAACTAAACAAAAACAATTTTCACTATCAACAATAAAAATGGGCAAAAATCAAAGCATTAATTTCAACTAATATTAAGCACTGTAAGCTTTTTAATTTTTATTTATTTTTTTAATTTGTTTTGAGAGAGTGAGAGCACAAGCAGGGAAGGGGCAGAGATAGAGAGAGATGGAGAGGATTTCAAGCAGGCTCCACACTGTCAGCACGGAGCCAGACTTGCGAACTGGGAGATCATGACCTGAGCCGAGATCAAGAGTCGGATGTTTAACTGAATGAGCCACCCAGGTGTCCCTACACTGACAGCTTTTAATTTTTTTTTTTTTTTTTTTTTTTTTTTTTTAGGTTTTGGGGCACCTGGGTGGCTCAGTCAGTTGAGCGTCCAACTTCAGCTCAAGTCATGATTTCGTGGTTTGTTAGTTCGAGCCCCGTGTCGGGCTCTGTGCTGACAGCTCAGAGCCTGGAACCTGCTTCAGATTCTGTGTCTCCCTCTCTTTCTGCCCTTCCCCCACTCATGCTCTGTCTCTCTCTCAAAGATACACAGTAAAATTTTTTTTTAAGTTTTCTTTAGGTTTTCAAATATGGTTAAATGGCAAGATATTTAGTTCCAATGGAAAACTTAAAATCTTAAATTGCATTTGCCTACAAGTTTAGAAATATACAATTAGAAATAACTTAGGCTTCTGGTTTCAGCTCTGACACATAAAAAACTTGGAAGTTGTCACTGCTGTTCTTACAACATGAGAAAACTGGACAAATTGAACATCCATGAGCATCCTGGAGCTCTGCAGAGAACTGAGGTCTCAGGGCAAATTGCCAACCAGAGATCTGAACAGGCAGGTTCATCCAGAGAGGTGCAGGTGACACTTGCTTATCTGGAGCAGAAACCACAGGAGCCATAAACTGGTAGGAACACTGTAAAGATAATTTTGGTGAATGGCTGAAAGCTGAGTATGGACCAAGGTAAGAGTGAGAAACTTCTGGGGATTGCCAACTTCAGAGGGTCCCATATTTTCATGGGCTTTGATTCTAACACCTGTACTAGGTTCTCAGCATGAAGATCCAAGAAAGATTGCTGTGGCCCTGGCCGGGGAAAGGGAAGACTAACCACTGTGAAATAACCTGGCAGTTTTAACCATAGTGGACTACTCTCCTGGGGAAAGGACTTTTTGAGAGCTTTAGCCCAACTGGCGAAGGTAATTCCCTTCACTCCATGAATCTCCAGCCTTTCTGTTTCACCTAAGAGGCAAAAGCACAACCAGACCAAACTCCCTTGACCCGCAAAACATAGTCAACAGGGATAGGGCTTCAGGGAAATAGATTCCTACAGCTGCAGCCAGAAAAGGGAGTGCAGAGTGGTAGGTAGGGGAAGCTATACCACTAGAGAAAAACTCATGGAAGTCATAGTCCAAGGACAAAGGCTCCCTAAAACACTGAAATTTTAAGATTATAGAATGCTCCCCCTTGCCCACACCATCCCCACTGCACCATGTACTTAGTGGATATAACAGTGGATTGCACCTGCAAGTTCTACAAAGAGCAGGCTCTCTGACGTGACATACTTAGGGAAGGCCAATGTCAAGAAGGGAAATAAAGACACTACAGGAATTGGAAGCTTCTAGCACTCATAGCTACGGTAAAAATTAGCATAAGCCCTCACACTCATGGCCTATTTACCTCAGTTGTATTCATACATTTCATATTCACCTTTCAATAAAAAATTACAAAGCCTACCAGAAGCAAGAAAAGTCAGTCTAAAATGACAAAGCAAATGTCAGAACGAGCCTCAAATATGACACAGATTTAGGGACTATCATGCAGAGAATTTAAAATAACTATGATTAGCCTTTCTGCACTACCCACAGAAGGGTCCATACAGCATTGTTCTGGGTTCCTGCCATAACTTAAAGGGAAACTTTCACAACATCCTGAGGCCTTGATGTCCTGCAAACGAAGGAGGGGGATATCCTCAAGTTCCTTGCAGCAGGAACCCACTCAGGCGGCAGTGACCTTGACTTCAAAATGGAACAGTACAGCTACAAAAGGAAAAGTAATGGCATCTATATGACCTGAAGAGAACCTGAGAGAAGCTTCTGACAGCTCATGCCACTGTTGCCTTTGAAACCCCAGCTGACGTCAGTGTCCTACTGTCTAAGGATACTGGCCGGTAGGATGTGCCGGAGTTTGATGCTGCCACTCCTAGTGCTGGCCACTTCTTCCTGGTACCTGGGACCAGGTCCAGGCAGCCTTCTGGGAGCTGACGCTTCTGGTAGCAAAGGATCCCAGGGCTAATCACCAGCCTCTCACAGACACATCTTAATGTTAACCTGCCTGTCACTGTTCAGCGTAACACAGACTCTCCTCTGCACGATGTGAACGCTGCCATCCCGTACTCAGTGGGTCTGATGTGGCAGAGGCTGGCCCAGGAAGTTCTACACATGCGTGCCACCATCTCCTATGAACATCCATAGGAGGTCATGCCTGATTTTCACTTTTACAGAAATCCTGAGAAGGGATTAAAAAGGAAGAGCAGGCCACTGCTGAAAAGGCTATGTAACTAAGAAAAGTTTCAGAGTGAACAGACCGCTCTACCTCCCAAGTTTACTGCTACCCAAGGTCACAGGCTGATCCAAAAGCGTGCAGGTGTTCTCTGTGCCTACCCAGAAGTTACTCACTGAAGACTGGAACACTCAGCCTGTCACTGAGGACTGGTCCACAGCCCCCACTGCTCAGGCCACTGAATGGATGGGAACGACCACTGAGTGGTCTTAAGTTGCTCATCCACAGATTCTCAAGAATAAAATGGAAAAATGTGGGCAGAAAATAAACAGTTATCTTAAAAAATTTTTTAAGTTTATTTTATTTTTTAATTTATTTTTAATGTTTATTTATTTATTTTGAGAGAGAGAGAGAGAAAGAAAGTAAGAGAGCATGAGCAGGGAAAGCAGAGAGAGAGGGAGAAAGAGAATCCCAAGCAGGGTCTACACTCAGCACAGAGCCCAACATGGGGCTTGATCTCACAAACTGCGAGATCATGACCTGAACCAAAATCAAGAATCAGATGTTGGGTGTCTCAGTCAGTTAAGCCTGTGACTTGGCTCAGAACATGATCTCACGGTTCGTGAGTTTGAGCCTCCGTGCTGACAGCTTAGAGCCTGGAGCCTGCTTCAGATTCTGTGTCTTTCTCTCTCTCTCTCTCTCTCTCTCTCTCTCTCTCTCTCTCTCTCTCTCAAAAATAAATAAACATTTAAAAACTTTTAAAAAGAGTCGGATACTTAATTGACTGAGCTACCCAGGTGCCCCTAACACTGACAGCTTTTTAAAAGTTTTTTAGGTTTTAAAATATGGTTAAATGGCAGGATATTTAGTTCCAATGGAGCACTTTAAAAACTCAAAAATTTTTCAATAAAATAAAATAACTGATTAATATCGTAATGGCCCTAATGGAAAAAAATAGACAACATGCAAGAGCAGAGAGGTAATATAAACAGAGACATGGCAAATCTAAGAAGAAATAAAAAAGAAATGCAAGAATCAAAAATACTGTGGCATACATGAAGAATGACTTCTATGGGCTCATTTGCCGATGTGACATGAATGAGGAAAGAATCAGTGAGCTCAAAGATAGATCAATAGAAATAATTTAAAGAATCTAAGGGATGAAAGAGACATTAAAAGTTGCCCAGTATATTTACTCACTTTCCTTTTGGAAACTTGGATTTAAAAATAGTCTTGGGGCGCCTTGGGTGGCTCATTTGGTTAAGCATCCAACTTGTTTTAGGCTCAGGTCATGATCTCATGGTTGGTGAGGTTGAGTGACACGTTGGGCTCTGCATTGACAGTGCGGAGCCTGCTTGGGATTCTCTCTATTTCTCTCTTTTTCTACCCTGCTAGAGCTTGCTCTCTCTCTCGCTCTCTCTCTCTCTCTCTCTCTCCCCCCCCCCACCCCATCTCTCAAAATAAAAATAAATAAACATTAAAAATGTATTCCTTTTCTGATGGGATGTCAATGATATAAATAATCATCTAACTCTTGCTGTCAAGACTTTTGCAAATAGGAGCATATACTTTAACACAACTAGCATAGATGAAGCAATTTTAGACATTTAAATACAATTTGTCTCTAAGGATCAATGTAATACACAAGTTACAGGCAGTTATGATTTAATTAGAATTAGAATAGGATCCTACATTTTCCCACTATTTTATAGCATGCTGACCAAATTTCTTTAACATATTTGCATTGTCATTCTTTCCCCAAATGCCCTACATTCTTCATGCTGTATCCTTTACACTTGTCCTCTGCTGCTTTGATCCTTTCTGGGATTAAGGATCAGTTGTCAAACATTGAAACTAAAAGCTCTTATTAATGGCCCTGTCTCCTTGATTCAAGTGTTTAACATCACTTCGGTCAGTGTTCAATTTCAGTCCTGCTATTCATGTTTGCAAATTTCGGTAACTTGTTTCCAAATATTCATTATGTTGAAACATTGAAGGTCAAGCTACTGCTAAGTGTATTTTTTAACACATATTGTAACGTCAAATAAAGAATAGTGTATCAGTTTAAGATTAGTAGCTTTTCCTACTTCCATTGACTGAAATTGGCATTTGAGCTCATGTTTGCATATTTCACATGCTCGTATTTCACTTCTCTTATATGTAAAATTCTGTGCCGGTGATGAAGTGGCTAAGAAGAGGTTGCCCTGTCTTTAGGGCATGATCAGGCTATAACTGTATGTTAGAATTACCTTGGAAGCTTCTTAAAAAATTTTCAGTCAGGCCTGTTTGAAGTGGGGCCTGTTGAGTTGGGGTCCAAGTACCAATATTTTTAGGAGGTTCCCAGATAATTTTAATGTGTAATCAAGATTAGAATTATTGAACAATACAATAAGAAAAATATCATGCAGATAGACTTGAAAGTGATAGATGAGGGGCGCCTGGGTGGCTCAGTCGGTTGGGCTGCCGACTTCGGCTCCGGTAATGATCTCGCGGTCCGTGGGTTTGAGCCCCGCGTCGGGCTCTGTGCTGACAGCTCGGAGCCTGGAGCCTGTTTCGGATTCTATGTCTCCCTCCCTCTGACCCTCCCCCATTCATGCTCTGTCTCTCTCTGTCTCAAAAAAAACAAAAAAAATTAAAAAAAGAAAAATAAGAAAGTGATAGATGAGAATGTCACACACACACACACACACACACACACACACACACACACACACACACAAGATTTTAGAGGACAAGGAGTTCATTTCCCATGGAAGAATCAGCAACAAAGGATTTTGGAGGGTAATACCTGACTAAGTGGAGACCCAGTCTGGCAGGAGGACACGATGACTGAAAGAAGACAAAGAAATGTACTAGATAATGACCTTTTTAGATGATGCAGAGAAAAGATGGATCCAGAAGAAAATAGGGTAAGGAATTGTGGGAAATAAGATGAGACAGAGATCCCAAACTGAGAAGACCTTAAAATTTTCAGGATGGATATCAGATTGCTATCATTACAAGGTATTTCCTGCATAGTTTTTTTTTTTTTTTGTATTATTTAAGTATGCAGGACCTTAAATCTATGACCCTGTTACCTAGCTTAAGAATTAAACGTTATCAATACAGTTGAAATCCCTGTGCTTCCTTCCCTAATAATAACTGTCCCACCCTCTGCAGAGGTAATTATTGTCTTAAATTTAGTATTTATTATCGTCATGCATTTCTTAACACTTTAGATACATGTGCTTATGTTCCTAAACAAAATACATTTCCAAGTTAAAAAAATACCTTGTAAAGTAAAGAATAAACATGGCATAATGAAAAATGTGTTTCAGGACATTGGGCCCAGTGGCAACACAGAAGAGTCATGAAGGAAGGACTGGTTTCTGGGATAGTAGATGTTGTTTTGTGAAATCGGGACCTGTTGACCATTCCCTTATCACTAAAACACTCTCCTCCCCAGTCTTCTGCTGTACCTCTCTTTTGACTTGCTGACTTCTCTCTTCGTTTTCAGTCTCTTTCATGGCATCCTTTTTTTGTCTACCTCTTACAGCTCTTACTGTCCAGAGTAGACTTCAGAGCCTTAATACACAAAATACAGATGACTTGCAATTCTGTATGATCAACATGTGTGCCTCCCCAGTTCTAGGCCTGGGTTACTAATTGCCTGTAGTTATCTAGCACCACAGCCACTTTCATAGTGTCCCAAATCAATCTTGGTTCCATCGTACTCTCTTCCTGCTTTATCCATCCCCTTTATGATGTATTTCCTCTCCCTTTACTTTCTGTCTCTACAAATGGTTCCAGATATTTGTCTTCTTACCCAAGCTAGGAAACTGAAAGCCTTTCCCACACTTCTCCCTGAACTTCAGTTGTGCCCACTAATGCCTTGTTTTGCCAAGTCAACCTCCTTAATCATGCATGTATTGTTTCCCTTCCCAATTCTCTCCACTGCCCTAATCTCAGGGTCATTTGTCACTTCTCTAGTCTGAGTCTGTAAGCTTATCTCCCCAGCCCTCATTTTGTCCAAGACCTACTATCTGTATCCCATCTTCTCTCTGAGTGATTTTCTTAAACACAAATCTGATTATGTTCTACCTCAGGTGCAAAAAAGCAAACAATCAAACAAACAACAAAAACACCAAAACTCCTCTAGCTTCTACAGAGGCTTCCCATTTGTTCTTTTGAGCCCTAATTAGGATTCTACAGAGTTGACTCAAAGACAACCAACAACGAATGGTACCAAGTTAGAAGCTACCAGAGCAGACGAATCTTTTGGAAAGACATAAAAGAGTTGGGTTTCAAGTCACAGACGCTTTTCACTACTATCCTGTTGCTAAGTAATTTGTCCACCAGATATTTTTTTATTTGATACATTTTACATGCAATAATTTGTAAATTTAAGGTTTATGGCATATTACTTTGCACAGTACATCTCTATGGCTTGTTTACTACTCATTACAACTTTGCACCCTTAAATACTGTCAATATTATCCCCCCCCCCATCTCCCTCCCTGGTATTCACCATTTTACTCCTCCATTGTAAATGTATACCACATCTTTTTTTATCCATTCATCTGTTGATAGCCATTTGGGTTGTTTCCGTAAGTTGGCTATCATTCACCAGATATTTATTGACACCTACCACGTGCCAGACACCCTTCTCTGTGCCTTTATATTAACTCTTGTAACTTTTTTTTTGTTTTCAACTTTTATTTATTTTTGGGACAGAGAGAGAGAGAGCATGAACGGGGGAGGGGCAGAGAGAGAGGGAGACACAGAATCGGAAGCAGGCTCCAGGCTCTGAGCCATCAGCCCAGAGCCTGACGCGGGGCTCGAACTCACAGACCGCGAGATCGTGACCTGGCTGAAGTCGGACGCTTAACCGACTGCGCCACCCAGGCACCCCTAACTCTTGTAACTTTTATAACAACCCATGGAGGTAGGTAATATTATTATTCCCATTTTACAGCTGAGGAAAGTGTGGATGTCAAATTACCCAAGGTCATAGCTTGGTGCAATCTGGAACAAGGACTTGAACACAGGCAATTTGAGTCTACAATTTTGTCACTCAACATGGGATCCTTGGACCAGCAGAATTGTTTCACTGGTAATATTATTAGAAATGCAGATCCTCTGCCTCCATTCTAGTCCTACTCATCAGAATTTGACTTTTTATAAGATTCCCAGGTGATGTATATGTTCATTCATGTTTGAAAAGCACTGTCTTTGAGTCCGGGCTTTTAACCATCATATTGCTCCCCTATATCAGAAGTTGGCTGGTTCTTTCTTCTTCAGAAACATCAGTTGTCTCTTCTTTTCATGAGCCTGACAAAAACACAAATAACAATCCCAATACTTTTCCCCTTTACTTTTCACTGAAGGGGTGAAGGAAGGTGAATGCTATATGCATATGCTCTGAAGATGGGGAGCCCCATGGAGCTGAGCTAAGTCTCCTCCTTTTTATGGCTGCTTCATCATTTGTCTTCAGTCTGGCATCTGTTGCTCTCAACACAGTTAAGACAGGAAATTGAGAAGCTGAAAGTTTTCTGGCCAGGGGAAATATGAGCTCGTATCCCTATTTGTTATTATTCTAATCAGTTCTTAGGGTGGGTGAATTTTATAGCTCCTAAAGAGGATCTGAGGGACTGATGTTCACAATGACCCCTGGCAACTTCATGGTTGTTCATACTTGGCATGAATTTAGTACCAGTTGCTAGCCAAGCAGGAGGAAGAGGTAAAAGCAGCTATGACTAGGAGTCCAAGTAGCAAGGAAACCTGGGGATCGGATGCCATTATAACTCTAATGGATATCACAACCTTAACAGTGAGTTAATGTGACATGTATCTTCTAAGTGAATATGGGAGGAAGGGGTGGGTTTCAGAATAAACTGTAAATCACTCTGTCTTCCAAAACTCACTCATGGAAGCTTCCTGGCCAGCCTCACCCTTGGCTCCTCATCTACCTGGGAGCTGTCTTCAGCATGTTGTTGGTTCTCTCACAAAACACTCAAAACTCTGTCAAACAATAATGAGAAATGGATGGTTTACTAAGGTTTTGCTGAGAATGCATCACGTCACATACTACACTGCAGACACTTGAGCAAAATCTCCATTAGACATAAGTGTCCTTCATGTTTTTCTTTCTCAAATGCTTTCTTCCCAAATAGTTTCCCCCCACTCTTCTTTCTTTCCTCCTTTCTTCTTTCACAAAATGTCTAGCAAGCCACTGTTTTGTACCTAGCATCAACTCCAATCCCAAGTTTCAATAACCTGGAGAATTCAAAAAAAAAAAAAAAAGGGTAATGCATTTCCTAGCTCATTTCACTAGCCACTGCATCCAACCTCATTCTCAGGACCCTTTCGAACAAAAGCAGGTCTCTTCCCAGGTGGGGGTAGAGATGTCTAAAATAACAATAGACACCTTCTCCATATGGCTACAGTCTCCTCCCTTGCAGTTCTACTTCATGTTTTTTTATAGAACTAGGAATAAAAGCCTTTATCCTGTTGGCAAAGGGCTGAGTGGACATGCCATCTTCAAGGTTGAAAAGACAAGGTGCCTGCTCTTTGAATGTATGTATTTATGTGGCCAGCATTTGAAATAGGTTTTTTGTATCACTATGGTGACTCTCAGTACCTTACGCTCAATCAGAGAAGTCTCACTTATATATAATTTCATAAATTGGCTTTCCACATGTATTCCTTAGGAAAAGTAGCTCAAATTCTAGATGTAGTTCTAAAAATATTGAAAACAAGTAACAGACAACATAAAGTCTTACAAGTTTAACCCTCTTGCATAGTGAAGGGCTCTGTATTACCTGGCCTCTACCAGCCTTGCCAGCCTTAACCCGTCCTCTACTCTTCTTATGCCACCATCCTGCATGCTGCCAAACAGCACTCTTGACCCAGAAGACCCCTGATGCTTCAAGTTTCTGTGCTATTTGATGGTGCTGTTCTGTCCATTCAACTGGGAGCACTTTACATCCCTCTGGGATACAATGTGTCATTGCTATTATGAAGACTTTACTTAGCCTTGGTCTGTTTTGGCTGCTGCAACAAAGTCATAGACTGGGTGGCATAAACAACAGACATCCATTTAATCACCACTGTCAATGATGGAAGTCCAAGGTCAGGGTGACAGCATGGTCAGGTTCTGAGGAGAGCCTTCTTAAAGGTTCAGACTGCTGACTTCTCATTGTACCTTATGGTTGAAAGAGAGTAAGAGAGCCCTCTGAGGTCCCTTTTGTAAGAGCACTAATCCATTCATGAGGATTAGTTCAATTCATGAGGTCTCTGCCCTCATGACCTAATCACTTCTCAAAGGCCTCTTCTTCCTAATACCATTACAAGTAGGATTAAGGTATCAATGTACAAATTTGGGAGGTGGGGGACACAAACATTCAGTGCACGGCATTGATCTGCCCCCTTAGAAGTGATCACTTCTGTTTTTGTTACCCTGAACATATTCATTCCTTTGCATCTATCTTCACTTTGTATTTATCAGTGTTTTAACTCTAGTAGAAACTAAGCTTTTTGACAGCAAAGACTGTTGTCCTACTTTACTTTTTTTTTTAATGTTTATATTTAAGAGAGAGAGGGAGAGAGAGAGAGAAAGACAGAGAATGAGTGGGGGAGGGGCAGAGAGAGAGGGAGACACAGAAACGGAAGCAGGCTCCAGGCTCCAAGTTGTCAGTGCAGAGCCTGACGTGGGGCTCGAACTCACGAACTATGAGGTTATGACTTAAGCTGAAGTCGGTCGCTTAACCAACTGAGCCACCCAGGCCACCCTGTCCTACTTTACTCTTGAACCTCAGCCACTGCATGGCTAATGGAAATATCCTATGAATCTTTGGATAAATATCCATTTGGATGTTTATTTCCATACTTAAATGACTACAGACTTTGATAAAGGAAAAGTAGTGTAGGTGTATAGTCTGCATTAAGGCATAACTCTGCTTGAGAGGAGTCAATGTGTCTTAGGCTTTTTTTTTTCATTCTTGTATTCTATTTTTAAAGTGTCTTGGGTAAGTATACAACGTTAATAGTTTAATTAGAACTCGCATCACTAGTGTATTACAGGATATAAGTGTGATTTTCAACTACTTCATAAAGTCTGAGATGGCTCTCTAAATTCTCAAAAAAGAAAAGAAACAACAACCTGTGAATGAGTTCCAATTAAAAAAAAAATTCCTGAAAATCTCTATTCTGTTGACAAATAGAATTATTCTTAATTAAGAATAATTCCATACATCTCCAGCTATAGTGTTAACTTATTAAGAAAATAAAGTTAACTTTCCCACTATCAGAGTGTTTCTAAAATTGACATATGTATAGATGTATATACAAAAACATATGATACTTAGCTGGTAGCTGTCTTCTAGAAGGGTCATTAATGATCTAACATAGTATCAAACTGATAGGCAATATTTCCCTTGTGTTACAAAAATCAATTAAAATTTTAAAAATATGGTTAGGATGTCGAGGCAATTGATAAGCAATAAGGAAGTTTATAAAATAATTCCCATTCTAAAAAATAGGGCATACATTTGTGTTTGAATGTATGTCACTAAAGTGGAATGTCTCACAGCACAAGAATATTGCGAAAACTTATCACTATCTCTTAAAAATGAGAACAGTCTAAGTTAAGGCAATAAATTAATGCAGAACAGACCACTTATACTCTGGAATTAGCATAGACCTGAATTAAAACTTTGAGATTGCTAGAATTCTTTTTGAATTTTGGTGACATGGGAAAAATCTATTTCTAGCCCTGTGATTTATTCACATTCGTTGTATGACTCAAATTTACGATTACATTTGGGACACTGGCTGGTTATGCAAGAAGATATAAAGAAGAGAAAAATATCTGTTTATCACCTTAAGAATAGAATTAGCAAACAAAAATTAAAATGTGGAAAATGAGCAATAATTAATATGCTATTTTATCCGTAATATAAAAGGAAACTACTTAACTTTGTACATCTGATAAATGCTACTTGTGTTACAAAATACAGGCAGAATATACTCTCAAATATGATGTTCAGGAAGGACCAAAATATCAAAAAATAAAAACAAAATGTCTGAAAAATCTTTCTACTTCCGGATAGAAGACAATAATTCCCACCCATGTACATTTTACTTGCATTCCACAACCTAATTTAAGAATGAAGAAGTGCACTAAGTTTTTATTTAGCTGAGTTCAGGGATAAGAATATGTAAAATTCCCTGGATTTTTAGTTATCAATCTAAATATAATGTATATATCTTATTTATGGCTTTGAGAACATCCCTGAGTGCAACTTTTTGTCAT
Organism: Felis catus; assembly: GCF_018350175.1. Lineage (NCBI taxonomy): Eukaryota > Metazoa > Chordata > Mammalia > Carnivora > Felidae > Felis > Felis catus. The sequence goes on along the minus strand of NC_058376.1, from coordinate 27,799,229 downwards.
TAAGTTTTATTTTTCTCAGTTGTTCCCAAAGAGAATATCAATATTGAAACACAGAAAACAATTTCAATTTGTTTTAGTGCACGTCTAGCATCAGAGAGGTTTTCTATTTAATATTTAAACACGTTAATAAATATTTAAGCAGCAAAGTGCTCGTGCTAGGTAAATTCTAACTAAAGTAAGATGGAAACTATTTTACTGTTCCAATGTTACTCACTATAAGTTGGGGATTCTCAGATATGAGGCTTTTTGATCTATGTGTGTGTGTTTGTATGATCATTTCAGTCCATTCAATGTAAAATATTTTCCACATTAATTTTGCTCCAATAAAATTTATTTCTTGATGAACAAACAATAAATCTAGTTGGAACATTAAAATGACTCTTCTTAAAACTTTAGTTATATGCTTTTTAAAAAATACAAATTTCAAGAGGAAAGTAAAACTCTTTTCATATCCAAATTGGTAGTCATCGGTATGTATGTAAGTTTACTTTTATTTTTCTTTTGCATATCTTTGATAATAAGTTAATATATCACCATTACACATATAGATTAGAGTCTTTGGAGTTTGAATATTTGCAAACAAAATCCTTTGCAACTCTGTCAACTGTTCAGACAAATATCAAAAGTGGAAGTTATAAGAAGGCTAGAATTTTATGAAGGTTACTTATTTACTAAGTCTTTAGGACAAAAGTCCCAGTGTATTTGCCAGTCTGGTAAGAATTCTGTATTTTAAATAACAAAACAAAAAACAAAAGCAAAAGCAAATTGCAAACTTAGATTGGTAGGTAAAGATAAAGAGAATGTGGGTTAGATGGGATTTGATTAAATCAGTGTGGCTCCAGGACAGAACTGCCCCCTTTCAATGTTGGTAGAGCCTAAGGCACACAGAAGATTTTTACCAGTGTATTCAATCTGTTGAAATACTTTGAAAGTGTGTGTGTTTTTTTTCCCTATCTTTTTTCACCCATCCCCCACCCACCTCTACTCTGGCAACCTCCAGACCTAATCACATGAAACCTGTTAGAGAGGGTTAGAGCCTCTCTCTTTCTTACTGATCTGGAAGAGGAAAACTGCTGAGGCTTTTACAGCTGCAAGGAAATGTATTCTGCCAACAGCCATGTCAGCTTGGTAGAGGGCCCCAATCCCAGTTGAGACCTAGATCCTGGTGACTCCTTGATTGTAGCTATGTGGGACCCTGAGCATAGGGCCCAGGTAAGCCAGCCTATACTCACAGAAAATGTGAGATAATATGAATGAGTTATTTTAAGCCACTGAGTTTGTGGTAATTTATGCAGTATTGAAAACGAATGCACAAGCCTATAGAATATTATAGGTAACTATGACATCCTTGTATCATCACAATAAGATTTTACATGTCTCTATTTTCATACACTCCTTGAAAGCTGGACTCTTCTTGAAAGCTGGTTCTCTTTGTGTTTTCCTTCACTTAGACATAAACACTCTGTGAATGTTCTTTGAATGAATAAATTAGTGGATGAATTCCTTTTTTTGTAGTACCCTGGTTCTTTTTATGTTCAATCCTGCTAAGACACTACTCTTCCTATCTCCTAGTTTTAGTCCCTCCTCTGACTGTTCCCAACTGGGAATGAGTTGTATCCATGAACGAGCAATGTTTTGGTTATAATTAGCAAGCATTGGAATTGCAAAGTCTAGTGAAAGTTTATCTCCTTGGGCTTGGGAGTCCATGTGAGCATCTCAAATTAATGTATCTTTCTTCATATTCAACCATTAAGACGTTCTTCCTTTGGGATGCCATCACCTGTCACTTAACAATTGTTAAGAAATTCTTAAAATGCATTTCTCATAGAAATTTTCCAATTAGAAGTACTACAAGATGCAATTACATTATACATTCTGTTACTTAGAGGAAACTGGGCCAGTCAGGGTTTCTTGTTATAAGTGACAGAAATCAATTCTGCCTTTAAGAAAAAAAGTGTGTTGGAAACCTACTTGGCAGCTGACAGAATAAAAGGTAGAATAGAGAATTCAGCTTGGAAAATGAACAGGACCCGAGGTGCGGGGGAGCCTAGAACTCCAGTTAAAGAGATGACCTTCAAGCCAGTGCTGTGCGTTGGTACATCCTTGGCTCAATACTAGGCACCACTCATGAAACCCTCACCACCACCACCTTCCCATTCCCGCCACCACTCCCACCATTAGTAAGAATTCTAAATGTCTCTTTCTTTGCTTCACTAGCTAGAGATTCAGTGAGCCTGGGGGAGCAAGTGATTGGCAGAGTTTCTATGGCTCTGAGAGAACAAGTATCTGGCATTTTTGGTTTCTGTGGCAGTAGGTGGGGCCTTACCTCTCACCAAGACACAATAACCAATTGCCTAAACAGAGGGTTTGGATAGTGGGCTGCCTTTCCCCCAAAATATAACCCCTAATACCTCCAATACAAAGTGTTGGGCATTTTCAAGAAATAGGCTTAGTTTGATGTATTGTTGATGAAAATAAGAAGCAGATAAGAGTTTCAAGAAAGACAGGAAATGAAGTCAGAGAAATTTAAAACATCACAGTAAGATTATTTAACTTCCAAGTATATGGCCACTTTTGGCGATAGTTACATAAAGAAGGGGATGAACACAAGATGGTTCTGGAGACTTCTTGTCTTCCCAGAAATTGTTATTCATATGCACAGCTATGGGTGATCCATTTAAGTGACATAAAGGTTCTGCAATGTTTAAAAAGTAAGATTCCCATTCTTACGGGTATCCCCACCTCCCGTCGTATCCCCTACTCACTAGCCTAACCGTTATAGAGACTCTGGCAACAGGACTTCCTGCTCATCACATGCAGGTAATTGGATCAAAACAAATACAACAGGTTCATGATCTTTTACTTTATTTTATTTTTATTTTTTTATTTTAGGGAGAGAGAGAGCACTTAGGAGAGGGGCAGAGGAAGAGAGAGAGAGAATCTTAAGCAGGTTCCATGCTCTGCACAGCCCCAACATGGGCTAGATCCCATGACCTTGGGACAATGACCCGAGCTGAAACTAAGAGTCAAACACTCAACTGACTGAGCCAACCAGGCGCCCCTCACTTCAAGTTTCTATGAGGCAAAGGTAAAGATTAAGTTTTTAGTAGGTTGGGACCTGAGGACCCTGCTGTCAGTTACTTTTACTTCATACATTTTCCTCCACCTATATCAAATGTCACCTCTGTGAAACCTTGCTTTATTTTCTCACACTGGGTCCATTTCTCCTTCCTCTGACTTCCAGTAATTTGTAAATACATTTGCTTATTAACATCTCGTGTTCCTCATTTCCTCATCAGATTGTGAACTTTGTCAGAGTAAGGATCGTCTTATTTGGGAAGACTTAGGTTAATTCTATTCCTAGTTCCCTCATTACCATGAGGTTGTATTTGTAGCTGACTCTCCATCAGGCTAAAAGCTTTTTGGGGGTAGAGATTATTTGTTTTCTTTCCATCTTTGTCCATGGTACTGAAATTCTAAACAGCCAGTAGGGTGGGATCATTGGTTTGTCTTAAGTGGACTTGTCATAAACAAGATGTATACCAAACTCCCCTTTATTTGGCAATTATCATGCTTTTTGAAATTCCAGTGAAAGCCATGTGTGTGTGTGTATGTGTGCATGTGTTTCTGGTTTTTAGAAGTTAATCCTCACATGCCAAGTGAAAAAGAGTTAGCATTACATCCCTTACTCTTTGAAGATCGAAAAAAGTAAATTTGAGGATTGAATATAAGCCCTTAATAAAAGAACGCATATCATCTTCATCTATTATTGCTCTCCTGACAAAGATCTGCATAAATGAGCGGTAAATGAATACCATAATGTGCCTTTTTTGAATTCATTTTGAATAATGTTGGCAAATGAGGCAGTGTTGCAAAATACATTCCCCTGAGCTAAGACTTTGGACGAGGAGTTAAAAGACCTGATGTTTTTTTTTTTTTTTTTTTTTTTTTTTAATGTTTTTATTTATTTTTGAGACAGAGAGAGACAGAGCATGAACAGGGGAGGGGCAGAGAGAGAGGGAGACACAGAATCCAAAGCAGGCTCCAGGCTCTGAGCTGTCAGCACAGAGCCCGATGCGGGGCTCGAACTCACGAACCGTGAGATCATGACCTGAGCCAAAGTCAGACGCTTAACCACCCAAGCCACCCAGGCACCCCTTTATTTTTTAATTCAATAAATATTTGCTGAGGTATTACTCTGGGTACAAGTTTTAACACAACCATATACTTGCAGTTAACTTTTGGTAAATCATTCAACCAATCTGAGACTAGATTTCTACATTTGTAAAACGAATATAGAATATGTCCTGCATTGTCTCATAGCATAGGTAGTGAAAGTCAAAAGAGACACACTGTATATTCAAGTGACTTATCTATGGTAGGGCACTAACATGTGAAGTTATTATATTTATTATATTGTGCTAGTCATAATATAGTAATATGTTATGTTAGTGCAATAAAATTACATTTATTAAATAGCACTCTGGTTATCTCAAAGCCAATTCCTAACTTCCATCATTTCATTACTACGAAAATACATCATTTCATTACTACCAAAATATTATGCCAACTTAAAACAGTATGCATTTGAATTGTTTTTTACCATCTTCAGAGCACTTTCCAATAATTCACCTTTGATCCTTTCAACAACGGATCCTTCATTTTTTCATTTTGCATTTCACACATTTCTAGGGCTCTATTTTTCTACATGGTAATATTTAAACCTAGAGATACACTAGCTTTTGAATGGTACTTGGATAAGGAAGACATTTTGATTCAATTTATTTCTACCTCAATTTCTTGAAGGATCACAATAATGATACATGATACCTAAGAGACACAAAAAGCTGTCAGATCAGTTTTATTACTAGTTCTTGCAAAATGACTGATGACAATGGAAATCTAAAGCAGTGACTCTCAACATTTTTGATCCTAGGGCTGCTTTACACTTTTAAAAATTATTGAGGACCTCAGTGAGGTTTTATGTCTGTAAATTATATCTAATCACTCTTTATGGTATTGGAAGTTAAAACTGAGAATTTTCAAATATATTTATTTATTATTTCACTTAAAAACAAGAAGCCCATTACATTTTAATGTAAATATTACTTTTACAAAAACACATTTTTCAAAACAAAAATGATTAGTGAGAATAATGAGACTGTTTTGCATTTTTGCAAATCTGTAATGTCTGGTTTAACAGAAGACAACAGAATTTTCTAATCTGCTTCTGCATTCTATGTGTTACCATACACTGTCTGCGTTGAAGCAGAAGAGGAAACACACAGAAATATAGTTGGAAAATGGAGAATCTTGAGAGCCCCTGAAAAGGTTTTGAGTACCTCCAGGAATCTATCAACCACACTTAGAAAATGGTTGGTCCATAGTGCAAGAGGTTTGAAGTCAGATCTCCTATCTGGGTTCATACCGGTTTAACATGTTTTGGTTGTGTGTCCTTGGGCAATTTACTTAATAAGCCACAGCTTCTTCCTCTGTGAAAGGAGTGTAGTAATTCCAACATCATGGGGTTGTTATAAAAGTTGTTTGTTTGAAGTGTGAAGTGCTTAGTATGGGTCTTGGCACATAGTAAGTATAGAAAAAGTAGTAATTGGCTCTAATAGACTGTTTCCCATAGTCCCCTCGAAATAGAAGTCCTCGACTAGCCATTCCAACTCACCTGACAGTACAACCAGTCTTAGAGCAAAGGCTCTGAAATCGGAACCAGTAGAATCTAACTGTAAAATGTGCTACCCTATTTGTGTTTTTACATTTATTCCCAGTCACTATTTCCACAGAATTATGGATGTTTATAATATGCTTACCCAAACTGAAAACTATGGTAAATTTGAACAGAACAAAATAATGTACCTTCACATAAAAAAATTCCATATGTTGTTCTTGATGAAAAACAGACCAAATTAATATATTGAGATAAGAGATTATTGTTCATATATCTCATTTTTATAAAATGATATCAGATAGACTAAATATACTAAAAGCATTTCCTGAAAGCCTGAAAGCCTGAAAGCATGAACGGAGATTTTAAAATTTTGTCTTCATTGTTGTTTATAAATTCATTTAAATTACACTTATTGAGCACTCATTCAGTATGAATGTCATTGTGCAGAATCCAAAAATGGGTAGCATTTTTGCCTAATATGTAAGTTTTTCATTTTGCTGTGTTTTTACTTGCTAATAGCATTGTTCATCCAAAAATATATTTTTGATTTGCCATATCTTTAGTATGTATTTTTTAAAATTAAAGGTATTACACTTGAAATTTGTGTCTTTTCAACCATCCAAAAAAGAACACAAACACTCACCAAGGGTCTAAAATCAGTAGTAAAGTAGCTGCCTATGAATAACTAAACAAGTTCTTCTGTACATGATTTGACATGAAATCATTAGAGAAATGGCAATGGAACAGTCCCTTCTTAGACTGTAAGATTTGGTTAACTGCCCTCTCTTAATTCTGCTTCATGTATCATTTTTCTAGACTAAGAATATTCAACCCCAGCTGACTAATTCTTGGTGCTCACCTAATGGTTTTCACTTTTCAATTTATAGGTCACAAGGAAGGCCTAATAATAATAATAAAAGCAAAACTAATAATAATAATAATAATAATAATAATAATAATAATAAAAGCATGAACTTGCTCACATTTATTATTCACTCACTTTGTGCCTTACTCTGTTTTAAATACTTTATATGTACTTATGCATTTAATCATCAAAATAGCCCTAAATTATTATTCTCATTTTGTAGATGACAGAACTGACCCAGAGAACATATGTCAGTAAAATTCATGTCAGAAAAACAGAATACTCTTTAAATGTTTAAATCAAGGGATACTTAATCCAAAGAATTGGTTATATAGGTAATGAAAGAACTAAAAAGCCAAACAGGGACAGGGAGTTAAGCCAGTGTGGCAACAGCAAGAAATCATTATGACTCTTAATTTGGAGGGGTGATGGAAGGAGACAAGATTTCCAGAGCTCAGGGACCTGCCTCACCAGGAGGACCTTGAGACAGGGTAGAACAGTTTGATGCGAGCTGGGTCCACCAAAGATCTACAGCCCAAGGAGAAGCAACCCAAGGGAAGAAGGAGAAGAAGAAAGAGAAATAGCCTGAGTCCTCTTATTCTCTCACCCTCCAATCCTCCAACTATGCTAAATCCATTCTGAAGCCAGCTGACCTCAGAGCATGGGACATTCAAGGATAGTCTTTTCTGTGATTCAGAGAAAAGCAATAGAAATGCAAGGAATGTGTATTGAAAGCAAATAGGCAAGGATTATGTTGAAGGTTTAAGCAATTTGCCCAAGATTACAGAACTATCTGTCACTGAGTTGTTCTTTGGGATTTGTATATATGTAGCAATCATGTGCTCTGAATACAGGGGATAGAGGTCTTAAGGAGTGACAGTAATCACTTTTGACTCCATACTTTTCTCTGTCCGCATACCTTATAGGGTAACTTCAGGAAAATGTATGACTACCACCACAGAAGCAGAAGAAAGGCAAGAAATGAGGAAGGGTCTGGGAACTCTACGTCATTTGCAGTGTCAGAGTATGCTTTGGGACTTATTTAAAGTAAGGGGAGCAAGTGATTCATGCAAGAAATCTGTACTTTTGTGCTGTCTTTCAGTTGATAAAGAATAGCTTTTTCTCCATGTAGACCTTATTTTCAAAGTAGATCTTACAAAGAAATAGTTCACATTAGATTAGATTTGTTTTTCAATTCACAGAACTTTTCCCCCAAAACTATTCCAACTGGAAGTGTGAATATTGACAGAAAATGTGGAGTTACTATCCTTAAATGTTTTAACACATTTCTTACTAATCTAAGGGGTTATGGGATGGAGCAGGAAAAAGGGTACTTGATAGTACATAGGTATGAAGTGTAGGACTAACTGAAATAGATTGAATATGACCGTTATGGGCTAAGTGTGTCCTCCCCCCAAATTCATATGTTGAAGTTCCAATCCCTAGTACCTTAGAATATAACTGTATTTGGGAGTAAATTCTTTAAAGAGGTGGTTGAGATAAGGCTATTAGACTGGGTCCTAATCCAATATGACTGTGTCTTTATAAAAAGAAGAACAGACACCAGAGGAGTGTGTACACAGTGGATCAACAATACGTGAAGAGGCAGGAAGAGGGTGGCATCTACAAGCCCAGGAAAGAGGCTGCAGGAGAAACCAACCCTGCTGACATCTCAATCTTTGACTTCCAGCCTCTGTTAGAGAATAAATTTCTCTTGTTGAATCCGCCTGGTCTATGGTATTTTGTTATATCTGCCCTAGAAAATGGGCACGCTGACCAAAGAAGCAACATCTGGAGACTCTCAGTGTGTGAGGCACCACTACCAGCTGGAGATACCAATATTGATATGCTTTGTCAGATAAAACAATATGGCTGCCAGGACACCAGAGCTGTCCAGTTGGAATGAGAAGTTAGAGTTAGCCATTCTCTGCAAAAGCATAGATAAACTTGCTTTCTTTCCTTTGTGACTTCCCATTTAATTCAATAAGCATTTAATTGTGCATGTATTAGGCAGATAGTACTCTTACAGGTTCTAATGCATGAACACCTCATCAATGAATGGTACCATTGTGACATTGTAGAAACCTCCTCTTTCAATGATTATATACGGTTCCCTAATTGGTGGAAATAAAATCATCCCAGAATGTAAATGTCAATGTCAATACACCTAAAGAAGGAAAATAATTCTGATTTTCCTCAAGAGGAGATTTACAAACCATTCCTTTGTCATGGAAATAGTTCAAGTCTATACTATGCATTGAATGTTTCTCTTACTCATGTCTTACAAATGTGCTTTGGCAAAGGTGCCTGGGTGGCTTAGTCTGTTAAGACTCTGACTCTTGATTTTGGCTCAGGTCATGATCTCATGGTTTTGTGAGTCTGAGCCCCACATTTGGTCTCTCCACACTGGCCGCTGAGCCTGCTTGGGATTTTCTGCCCCTCCCCTGCTCACACTCTCTCAGCCTCTCTCTCTCTCTCTGCCTCTCTCTCAAAAAAAATAGACTTTTGGTGTTCAGAAATGGATTTTCAGGATCCTTCTAAACAAAGAGAAATAGTCAAAATAAAATACAAGTTTCCTTGGTTCACACAAGGCACAATACTGAATATTGTTAGAAACATCATCTTGAAAGCACCTGAATGGCTCAGTTGGTTAAACCTCTGACTTCTGCTCAGGTCATGATCTCATAGTTCATGAGTCTGAGCCCCATATCAGGCTGTTAGTGCAGAGCCGGCTTTGGAACCTCTGTCCCCTTCTTTCTCTGCCCCTCCCCCACTCATTCTCTCTCTCTCTCTCTCTCTCTCTCTCTCTGTCTCTCTCTGTCTCTCTCTGTCTCTCTCTCTCAAAAATAAATAAACATTAAAAAAAATAATCTTGATCCCACATAGAAAAACAGAGTTGGTGTTAAAAACTAAATTTTTAATCTTAACGAAATCTGGCACTTTAAGTGTTTATCTGAGTGTCAACAATCCAGAGTAATACAACTTAGGAGTTACTCAATAATATCCTGAGGTTATATAATTCCAACAACTATATATATTGAGGCTGACTCATGAACAGAAAAACTGACATTGGGACATATTGTTAAAATGAATTAGGATATCTGGCAACGGATCACATGTGCATATTTATCTCAAATTTTCAAATTTTCGTCCTCTATTCATTCCAATTATGTGCTTTCTAAAAAAGAATGTCTATAAGAAAACTTGAAATTTTCTTTTCATACAAAACAATTGAGATTTAAAAAATTTCAGTAGGAAACCATCAGAAGTAAGCTGGAAATAAATGATCAAAGTGGGCAAGTATGACTATAAAGATTTATTTAATGATTATCTAGTAACCACTGGTAGTAATATTTTTGTGGAATTAAAAAAATTAACTCAGAGGAATATTTGTTTATTTATTTATTTTATTTATTTTGAGAGAGAGAGAGAGAGAGAGAGAGAGAGAGAGAGAGAATGCATGCATATGTGGGGCAGAAAGAGAGGAAGAGAGAGAATACCAAGCAGGCTCTGCACTGTCAGAGCAGAACCCGATGCCAGGCTGGATCTCTGGAAATGCAAGATCATGACATGAGTAGAAGTCAAGAGTCCAGCACTTATCCAACCGAGCCATGCAGGTGCCCCTTGGAGGAAATTTATTGTCAAATTCTTGAAACTAAACTTAGTATATGGCGATCTCTCTCTCTTTTTTTTAAACTACAATACTAGATTTTTATGTTAAATTTTACTTTTTTATATTCAAATGTCATAAATCGTGAACAGAGTTATTTTTTAAAAAATCCATACTACAGAGAAACGTGAAGGTGACATGTTGGAAAGCACTTTGGGCTATAAATGAGGTAAAATGGGCTCTAGTATGTTTTCTTCGCCAAATAACCTTCTTTGGCTCTCAGTGTTCTCATAACAAAATCGTCCATTCTCTCAGAACTGTTCCATTATTCCTAACATTCTAGTTTTTGAAGCATTTCACAACTTTTCAAATTCCTTTGGCAAAAAACATAGGCTATCAATAAAATAAAACTTGTAATACGTCAAAATCAAATGAGCAAATAAATATGAAGACTCAAGAGAAAGATCTCAAAAGGTGGTTGAGTACATCCAAGGTGCAGAGTAAAGACGGTTGTAAACTGCACAGTTTTGTTACAAAGGCTACTATGATCCATGATTATTTAATAAAACCAGATAATATTTCAGTGATCATTTTCTACGCTTACTTTTCTTGCCATCAGATTAAAAATTATACCCGGATTTGCATATGAGTGTATTGCATTTGTGACAATATTCACTGATTATTATGCCCCTCTTATTGCTGCATCCTCACCTCCTATTTCCAGATTAGCTGGGGAAACTCAAGATTTTTTTGAGGATAGAGATAACTTATCTCGAGGCTAAGTTTTTCTTACAATTCCATATACAGTCAAGTATTCTATGCAGGAAGGTTAATTGCTAATTGTTTGGCAACCGGTATATTAGAATTATGTACCATCTGGGCAGTGATACTTTCGTCATGTTGTCTGTTGTATAGACCATATTTCATTTTTATCAAATCTTCGGGAAATAAACCTCATTTCTCCAGAGCCTCCCAGAGACTGGCACATGCTTTAATGAATGAAGTAGACAGAGAACGTCAATATTCATTTATGTAATGATTTGTTATGGAGAAAAGTACATTGCAGCAAAAGGACTTCTGACAGCCCTTTGCTTAAATCACACTTGCCTTTTCCCTTCGGGCAAGTTTATTGCTTGCGAAATTCCTAGAAAGGTTAGGGGAGAGGACCGGAGACATAGAAAGGAGCTGAGGTTCAGGGACTCAGCACGGTTTTGGGACGTTACCAGACCTAGAGGGAAAGGTTTTGCCTTGCAGGAGTTCGGAAAGCTGGCGATCCGACAAGTCCTGGGTGCAGAGAGAACGCTGCCCTTCGCCTCAGCTTGGAACTTAGCAGAGCCGGGAGAAGGCTTCGCGCAACCTGCCGCAGGGGCGGCTCCGAGGCAAAGCCCGCGGGGCGCGCCCTCGCCCCACCCCGGGAGCGCCGGGGCCGCGCAAGGCGGGGCGGGGCCGGGCTGGGGGCGGGGCTTCAAGTCAGCCCCGCCCCGCCCCTCCACCCCGCGGGTCACAATATAGGGTTAGGGAGGCCGGCGGGCGGGGCTCGGCGGGGGAGGAGTCGCCGGGCGGGGGAGGTGACGGCGGTTGGGGGAGGGGAGGAGGAGTCGAGGAGGGAGGAGAACAGCGCCATTCCAGCCCGCGGCTCCCTCCGTCCCTTCTCCCTTCCCCGCAGTGGCCCGCGAGCCTCCGGCGAAGGAGCGCGCGCGCGCGTGACGCGGCCCGGCTTGCTCGCGCCCTCTCGCGCCCCAGCGTCCGCCGCCCGCTCATGGCCCGGGCCTCGGCGGACGAGCCGCGCTGAGGCGGGCCGCGCGAAGTCGTGGGGCCGCCGCCGTGGCCCTCGCTGTCCGCGCCTCGCCGCCAGCCCGCGGTGCCCGCGCACGCCGGCCGCCATCGCCTTCGCGCCTGGCTGGCGGGGGCGCTGTACTCCCCGGCGGTCCGCGCCGTTCCCTGGAGCTCGGCAGAGCGCGGCTGCCAGCGCCGGCGGAGGCGCGAGGAGCCGCACGCCGCCGCCCGTGTCGCCGCCGGCACCGCGGGGGCCATGACCGTGGAGCAGAATGTGCTGCAGCAGAGCGCGGCGCAGAAGGTGAGGCGAGCCCGGGAGCCGGCGCGGCCCGGTCCCGCTCCTCCTTCCGACGTGCTGTCCTCGCCCGCTCCCGGCCTTCCCCCTGCGCCCCTCGGGCCTCCGCTGCCCCGCGCTTGCTCCCCCGCCGCCCACCGTCCCTGCCTGTCGCCTTTGGGGGCGTCGCGCCCTGTGCGAGGTTGCGTGTGGGAAGTGGGGTGTAGTTAGTGGGTTTCAAGCCACTTCCTTGTTTTCCCGTAAGCAGACAGTGCTGGCTGTGTATTGAGAGCGACCCTCACATTCCTGCACTCCTCTGTAGGGCTTCTGCATTAAACTTTATTCACCGCCTCCTTCCTCTAGAAAACGGAGCAGCCAGTTGTCATCCTTCCCGAACACAATTTGTATTTCGAAGGTGGGAGCATTCCAGGCCTGCTAGTTGGCAAAAGGGTCTCCACTAGACTCGAATTGCCTGCCTGGCGGGGCAGGTACATTTACCAGGTGGACTCTGTGGAAGTAGAGGGTTTGGTTGGTTCCTTCTCCTTTCTGTGTTTCTTTTTCTTTCTTTCTGAATATAGAAACTGCCTCTAAGAAGGGAAGCCTTCCTGGCCATGTTTATTCCAGGAATCTTTTGTCCCCTCAGTTTGACCTTATTCCCTCCTTCGCCCTTTACTCTTGACTCGGTCACACATGGAAGTGGTCCCTGTCTTCAACAAAGTGAAATAAAATCCGCGTGAAGCTTCAGATCTTTTATAGCGAGTGGTGAGAGAGGTTCCTTTTAGTCGAGATTTCCTTTCAGAATCTCAAGTGCACGATCATGGCTTGCACCACATCCTGAAGAGTTGTTGGCCATGACTTAATTGTATTTATTTACTTATTTATTTTTTGGCCTTGTCATTTTGTGAGAAGCATGTTGGGCAAACAGAAAACATTGCTTTAGTCGTTTTGAAATTTGGGGGATAGCTAGGGTTTACCGCGAGCTGCTCCCAAAGCTGTGCTTGGTTTATCTGGGTGAGCATTGAATGCCCCACCCCATTGTAGTTTTGGCGTAGTTTGTATCCTACCTGGGCTTGATTTTGGAATAAGGCCTGCTGCTCTCAAAGGAACTGTGTGTATGCTCACTGTCTGCTAAGTTTCTGCTTTGTCCGCTAAGTTTTTGCTTTGAGATTATTTTTAGAATTCTATGATAGTACTTGAGGTAATTGAAGATGCTCAAGAATTTTGGAAAGCAGGGATCGTGCATTGTTATTTTAGGCACTTTGGGAAAGTTGTTTCTGGAACTCCTGGTGTGTTAGTTAACTGTTACTGGTCAATTGGGAAGATTGTTGCAGACTGCAGTTCGTTTACAGTGAAATGATTCTAGATTTAATAATGGGAGTTTAGAACAGTTTATCTCCTAATCCTTTCTATTCTACTTTGAATTCCTTAGACTTTACTTTTTGATGTTAAGTATGTGACAAAGTGTTAGTACTTAGAGCAGGATCTTGTGTTCATATGTATGCTAAGCAGTATTTAATAGGTTTGGTATCATTTTTGTTTATAGTTCTCCTCAGTGTTGCATATTAAAGCCTATTTGTTTCAAAGTTGGACATTTCAAAGTGGCTCCTACTTTTCACATCTTTTAAGTTTGAACTGTGGCAAGAAGTTTGTCAGTTTTTTTTTTTTTTAATTGATTTTGACTAAAGTACTTCTTTAGCATAGACTCAGGTGGTGCAGATCTTCCTGGTTCAGAGGTTTATGCATAAAATTGTGGAATCAAGAATCAAATTATTGCAAGTGATCTTGGCCATCAAATCCAATTTACTAGTTTAATGAACTCCCTCCTTACACAAAGGGAATAGTTGTTAATCCACAATATTACCATTATGATGCTATTTTTAGTGTGTGTTAGATCATTTTAGTGATATAGGGGAATTTTGGGGGGGGCAATATTATGCATTAATTTTAATACTTCCATAGTGGTATTTGTGTGTGTGTGTGTGTGTGTGTGTTTTAAAGAAACAATGTGTTTGTTTGCTTTTCACGTTAATAAACTATTACTTTGTTATTCATGGTAGAACTATTTAAAAATATTTACATAGTTATAAATACTTTAAACCATCCACTACAAACGAATAGATTTAAATTCACCAAATTAGTAACTAGGAAGTGGACTTCAAGCTAGTAACTAGGAAGTGAACTTCATACTTTAGAAGAAACAAAAGTGAAACTCTTTGTTTTCACTTAGAAACTTTATGAATTATCAGGAAAGCAAGAAGTGTCTAGTTGCATAACCAAAATTTCAGCCTATTTTCTGCTTTCCTTAAAAAGTTATGTGATTGCACATGTATATTTGTTTTATGTATATAGTTCTATTCCAGTAGTTGGAACAGTTTGCTTTATTTTCAGGATTCTTTTTTTTTCTTTCAGAAGGATCATTAGTAATCTTTTTTTTTTCTTTTTAATAGCACAACACAGAGCTTTCATCTATCTTTTGTTCACCTGCAAAGTAGCTTATCACAGTATAGGACCAGGGGCTGTCTTTTCCTCTGATGTGTTCTTTGCTCGATTGCTGAAGTTTAGCCATGGTATGGAGTGATGAGATGTAGTAAAAACTGCAGAAAGCTTTTTTTGAGCTTTAGGTGATACAGGTGAGATGGTCAGTGATAGATTAGCTGTAGTTAGGGGCACCTGGATGGCTCAGTTGGTTGAGTGTTGGACTCTTGATTTTGGCTCAGGTCATGATCTCATGGTTCCTGAGATTAAGCCCTGTATGGTGCTGGCAGTGCAGAACCTGTTTGGGATTCTGTCTCCCTCTCCCTCCCTCTCCCTCCCTCTCCCTCCCTCTCCCTCCCTCTCCCTCCCTCTCCCTCCCTGCCTCTCCCTCCCTGCCTCTCCCCCTCTCTCTCCCCCTCTCTCTCCCCCTCTGTCTCCCCCTCTCTCCCCCTCTGTCTCCCCCTCTCTCCCCCCTCTCTCCCTCTCCCCCTCTCTCCCCCCTCTCTCTCCCCTCTCTCCCCCCTCTCTCCCCCTCTCTCCCCCCTCTCTCCCCCCTCTCTCCCCCTCTCTCTCCCTCTCTCTCCCCCCCTCTCCCCCCTCTCTCCCCCCCTCTCCCCCCTCCCCCCCCTCCCCCCTCCCCCCCTCCCCCCTCCCCCCTCCCCCCTCCCCCCTCCCCCCTCCCCCCCTCTCCCCCCTCTCCCCCCTCTCCCCCCCTCTCCCCCCCTCTCCCCCCCTCTCCCCCTCTCCCCCCTCTCCCCCTCTCCCCCCTCTCCCCCCCTCTCCCCCCCTCTCCCCCCCTCTCCCCCTCTCCCCCCCTCTCCCCCTCTCTCCCCCTCTCTCCCTCTCTCTCCCTCCCTCTCCCTCCCTCCTCCTCTCTCCTCCTCTCCCTCCCTCCCCCTCTCTCCCCCTCTACCTCTCCCCCCCCCACTCTCTTTGTCTCTGAAAAACAAATAAACATTTTTTAAAACAATTAGCTAGGGGTGCCTGGGTGGCTCAGTGGGTTAAGCCTCCGACTTCGGCTCAGGTCATGATCTCATGGTTTGTGAGTTCAAGCCCCACATAGGGCTCTGTGCTGACAGCTCAGCCTGGAGCCTGCTTCAGACTCTGTGCCTCCTCTCTCTGCCCCTCTCCTGCTCATGCTCTGTCACTTTCTGTCTCAAAAATAAATAAAAAACATTAAAAATTTTTTAAAAATATTTAAAAAATAAAATAAAAAAAGATTAGAGATAGTTAAATCCTGTGTATAATTTTGGTTTTGAACATATACCTTCAGTATTTGTGCTTGATATTTACCTAAATGTAGGATCCTTAGATCTCAAAAATCTGATACATACATAGATTCAAGTCCTAAATGAGGGATCTTGAGGGCAGCAATAGAAAGCTTCCTCCTAGGGACCAAATTGATTTATAGAGTGAAGTGAGCTGGATGCTATTTACATTAAATGCATTCTTCTGAGTTGAATAAAATATAAGGTTGAGAGGGCAGGTATTTTGCCCATTTTGTTTTACCCTAGAGCTTAGAATGTTTCTTGCACATAGTAGGTTTCAGTAAATATTTGATGAGTGAAGTAATGAGTGAATGTTCTCTAAAAGAAATGTGAATGCAGTAGTTATTTTAGTTTCTTAACGGAATCTCGAGATTTAATTATTGAGAAACCGTGGACAACTGTGGAATATAGGCTGTGTAGTGAAAAGACCATAGAGTGTGGGTTAGGTCTAAATCACCTTTCTGTGACCTTGGGCAAGTCATTAAGTGACTCTGAATCATCCATAAAAGCCTTAAAGTTAGTATGATTAGACGTGAGCAACTCTTTTAGATCCTGAGTGTTTGGTGGAGGTAAGCATGCATTTATTTCTGGACAGGGAGGACGAAAATGAAATGTTAGAGGATGGAGGCATAAGGAATTTAATGGGTCAGCAGTCAACTTTCACTTAATTACAGAGGGGTGTTAGGTGGGAAAGATGTCATAGATTAACCAAATTAAGAGTTAAAGCAAAACTTGGAAAAAGAATACAAACTGAATGCAGGGTAAATATTTTAGTTAAATTATTTAGTATTTTCTAATTTAGCTATCATTTAAAGTCATGAAAATATAGTACAGCATTTCAAGGGACAGTTAACATTATGTAAATCACTGTAAACATTACATAAAAGGGATAGTCTTTAGTACTAAATAATTGGTTATGTTGTTATTAGCACAAGACTTGGTTTGGGCAAAGAGACAGGATCCAGGTACTTACTCCCTTCTTATTCTTTCTCTTTCTCACCTAATTTTGATTTGTATCCAGCATTGGATAACATTGTATCCAACTGCCTTAATGAATTTCATCAGTTTCAATAAATATTCTGTTGATTTTCTTTAATATTCCATGTTTATAGTTCATATCATTTGCAAGTAATTATCATTCTGACCTATTCCTTGTTAATACTCATACTTTTATTTTCATTGTTACTGCTTTAGCTAATATTACAGAATACTGTTAGGATTAATGTTAGTTTCTGTTATGTATTGTTTCATTATGATGTGGAGATTTCCTTATAGCCCTCTAAGTTTTTTAAATGTTTTGAAAATAGATTTTGATTTTTTATCAAATGGCTTTTCCTTTTTCCTTTTGCAATTACCTATGTGATAATTTGTGTGTCAGTAATAAAAACAACTGTAATAGATAACATATATGAAATATGATATATATTTCTATGTTAAGGAATTGTGCTTGGAGGTTTGTTTGTTTTTTTTTTTTAATTTTTTTTTTCCAACGTTTGTTTATTTTTGGGACAGAGAGAGACAGAGCATGAACAGGGGAGGGCCAGAGAGAGAGGGAGACACAGAATCGGAAACAGGCTCCAGGCTCCGAGCCATCAGCCCAGAGCCTGACGCGGGGCTCGAACTCACGGAGCGCGAGATCGTGACCTGGCTGAAGTCGGACGCTTAACCGACTGCGCCACCCAGGCGCCCCGTGCTTGGAGTTTTAAAAACTTTTTATTCATTAATTTTTTTCCAAACACATTATTAGGTGAGCACAATTTTTTTTTTTTTTTCACCTGAATGTTGTGGTTGAGGAAAGACTATTAGAAAAGAACTAAAACAACATTTCATTGCTAGTATGTGTTGGGGTGGAATTTAAATTCATGGTCATTGCAGGCAGGTTATGAGCCTGCATTCGTAACCATTATGCTATATTGCTTTCTGGTAAAATTTCATTTAGTCATGATGCCTCCAAATTCGATATACTAAATTTTAATCTGGAATTTAGTATCGATATTCTTAGATGAGATTGGTTACACAGTTTGTTTTTCTGCATATGGGCTATCGAGGGAAGTTTAGCTTATAAAATCATTAGAAAGCTTGTTGAGTTTTCCTATGCTTTTGGAATTGTTTAGTGTAGGATTAGGTTAAATCATTCAAAATTGTTGGTTTTTAGCCATTTTTTATTGTTAAATCTAAGTACTTGTTACTTTGACGGTTTGATGAATATGACTATAGCAGGCAGACCATTTTATTTAGAACAAGTTTTAGATAAGCCTTCCAAATTTTGACTATTACCTTTTAGGTTTCTACCTCTTCCAGCATCAATTCCAGCATCAATTTTAAAAATGTTTATTGATTTAGGTTTGATTTCATTTAGATGCATATATGTATGTATGTACAGGTCTGATTTTTTTCTTATCTGGCGGTGTAGACAGATCCTTTTCTCACTCCTGTTTTGTTTTAGTCTCAGTTTTGCCAGATGTTGATCTATTTCACTGCTCTTTCAAAATCCACTTCTTTGTTTCCTTTATAAACCCTGTTTTATCTTCTAATTCATTAATTTTTGCTTTTTGTCTTAAGTATTTTCACCTTTCTCCTTTTTTTTTTTGGAGGTTATTATTGCTCTTTTTATACTTGGTGAGTTTCTAATAGAGTAATAATGACAGGTATTTTGGACTGTTGGTTTTCTTTGAGATTTGACTTCATTTTCTTTAAAAGTTTTTGTTTTTTCTTTTTTGTGGTATGTCTCAAGATGTTGCATTTTTTTTTTTTTTTTTAGTTTATTTATTTATTTTGAGAGAGAGAGAGAGCATGAGCAGGGGAGAGGCAGAG
This sequence comes from Felis catus, assembly GCF_018350175.1. NCBI lineage: Eukaryota > Metazoa > Chordata > Mammalia > Carnivora > Felidae > Felis > Felis catus. Next base: position 27,780,467 of record NC_058376.1, on the reverse strand, counting down.
AGGGAGAAAGAGAGGATCCCAAGCAGGCTCCACATTGTCAGTGCAGAGCCTGATGTGGGGCTTGATCCCACGAACTACAGATTATGACCTGAGCTGAAACCAACTGTTGGGTGCTTAAGGGACTGGACCACCCAGGTGTCTCAATGTTGCATTTTTTAAATTGTTGATTTTTAGTTTGAATATGCTGTTTAAACAAGATGATTTGTAATAGTTTTAGAAATTAAGATTTTCGTATGACTAAGTACATGAGGTATTAATGAGCATATGAAAAGGATGTGTATTTGAAAGTTACAGAGTTCTATGTTGATATATTAAATGTACACATAGTGTGGCTTGAGTATTTCGTGTTTTTTCCTTGTGTCTTAATTCTGAGAGATGTTGAGGTACTTTTAATATAATTTCATCAGATTCTTTTTATTTCTAATATATCTGAATCCAAACTTGTGTGCTTTTGCTAGTCTTTTAAATACAATTTCATAATTTACATATGATAACTCATAAATGTTTTGTCATCTGAGTTTCTATTGTTTTCCCCACCCAGCTTTGATAGCTTGATAAAGTTTTCATTCTATCACCCTCCCTCTCCTCCTTGCCTCTTATATCCTCTATGATTGGGAAATCTTTCTCATTTCTGCCCTTTGTTTATTTTAGAAAGTGGGAACATGAGCAGGGGAGAGACAGAGGGAGAGAGAGAGCCCCATTCTCCCTACCTAGCAAGGATCCCCAAGTGGGGCATGATCTTTTGACCATGAGATAATGACCTGAGCTGAAATCAAGAATTGGATGCTCAACTGACTAAGCCACCCAGGCGCCCCTCATTTCTGCTCTTTTAATTTTAAATATATATTTAAACATAGTTTTCTGATGGTGCCAAAATGAATAGTTTTCTCTGTTTTCCTCTGTCCTCAATAGAATAGGCTTTTTCACATATTTTTATGTATAGTATTCCTGATTTTGTTGGGATAATATGGAATTGTAATTCTAAATAATGGCATTTTAAATTTCTTAAGATATACCTTACATCAAAAATATTACTTGTGTTATAGACATATTAGTAGCCAATTAGTTTTTAAAAATTAGTTATTTATATCCTTTGGTGTTATATGCAAGTGATGAATCTTTGGGTTCTACTTCTGAAACCAGTACTACACTGTATATTAACTAACTTGAACTTAAATACATTAAAAAAAAATGAAGAATTTTTTAAAAATTCAGTATTTAATATTAACTAGGTTTTTCTGTAAAATATAATACTGTTTGGTGTTACTCTACCAAAGTAGATAAGTTGTAGATAAGTTGTTAGTTAACTCTTTTTTTAAAAAATTTATTTCAATTCAAGTTAGTTAACATATAGTGTACACAATGGTTTCAGGAGTAGAATTTAGCACCTGATATATGGGATATAGCATTCGTATCCAGACTCTACAAAGAATGTATCAAACTCAACACCCAAAAAAACAAATAATTCAGTTAAGAAATCACTTACTTACATATCACTTACATATAACACCCAGTGCTCATGTCAACAAATGCCCTCCTTAATGCCCATCACCCATTTAGCTCGTCCTCCCACCCACCTCCTCTCCAGCAACCCTGTGTGTTCTCTGTATTTAAGAGTCTTTTATGGTTTGCCTCCCTCTCTGTATCTTATTTTTGCTTCCCTTCCACCCGTTCATCTGTTTAGTTTCTAAAGTTCCACATATGAGTGAAATAATGTGATATTTATCTTTCTCTGATTTATTTAGCTTGGCATAATTCATTCTAGTTCCATTCATGTTGTTACACACGGCAAGATTTCATTCTTTTTCATCACCAAGTAATATTCCATTGTATATACGTACCATATCTTCTTTATCCATTTGTCAGTTGATGGACATTTGGGCTCTTTCCATAGTTTGGCTATTGTTGATAGTGCTGCTGTAAACATTGGGGTGCACGTGCTTCTTCAAATCAGCATTTTTGTATCCTTTGGATAAATACCTAGTAGTGCAATTGCTGGGTCATAGGGTAAGTTCTATTTCTAATTTTTTGAGGAACCTCCACATTAGTTTCCAGAGTGGCTGCACCAGTTTGCATTCCCACCAACAGTGCACTAGGGTTCCCCTTTCTCTGCATCCTTGCCAACATCTGTTGTTTCTTGTGTTGTTGATTTTAGCCTTTCTGACAGGTGTGAGATGGTGTATCATTGTGGTTTTGACACGTATTTCCCTGATGATGAGTGATGTTGAACATTTTTTTATGTGTCTGTTATCCGTCTGGATGCCTTCTTTGGAAAAGTGTTCTTTTGCCCATTTCTTAACTGAATTATTTGTTTTTTGGGTGTTGAGTTTGATACGTTCTTTGTAGATTTTGGATACTAATGCTATATCCCATATATCAGGTGCAAATAACTTCTGTTGGTTGTCTTGTAGTTCTGTTGATTGTTTCCTTCACTGTGCAGAAGGTTTTTATCTTGATGAGGTGCCAATAGTTCATTTTTGAAGTTATTAGTTAACTATCTGTAAGGTTGTAAGATTTCCCCTTTGGTTTTAGAAACCAGAAATTTTACATGTGTGTGTTCCTTCTTAACAGTCCTGCCTAGGAATTTTCATCTGAAAAGCTTCATGTTCTTAGGGAAAAGGTATACATTCTAAAACTATCAATTCTACTTAATTCCTTCCCCCCCACCCTCCTTCCATAACTGAATTATTTGAATATTTGATACCATTCATCTCTCTTATTTGCTATAAATTTTATTTTATAATTTCTTTCACTCCTTTTTGTTCTATATGCTGAGATAAATTTTTAGTTAGATTGTACAAATTATTATTTTTGTAGTACCAGCTCTAGATGTACTACCTCCACAGGTGGTCATATAATATTTTGAGGACTTTTAATAATCTACAATACCAATTGTGAGGTAAACAGAATTGAATTAATAAATATTGGTTTATGATCAGCTGTCCATGCAAATATGTTTTCATTTATTCATAAAATTGCTTATTAATATTAATACTCACAAATTTTTACTTTTTAATAAATACACATGAACTCTACTTAAAACAAAAGCTATACCTTTGGAAGTAACCTATATCTAACTAGTCTCATTTTCATTTCCGTCCCTGTATTTGCATTTGAAATTATAATTATCTTGAATCTTATGTTTATCTTCCCTTTGATTTCCTTTTTAAATTTTTTTTTAAAAAATGTATATTTATTTTCAGAGAGAGACAGAGAGAGAGAGAAAGAATCCCAAGGATTCTCCACCCTGTCAGCCCTGAGCCCTATGGGAACCCAGGAACCATGAGATCATGATCTGAGCCCAAATCAAGAGTCAGATGCTTAACTTACTCAGCCACCCTGGTGCCCCTCCCTACCTTTGATTTCCTTTTTATTGTACTTTTATGAATTGTCGAAGGTACATATTTTTAATTTTTAATTTTCACTGTTTTAAATTCAGGAACTTTTTTCTACTTGATAGCTTAAAGATATTCATCTGTGTTTTCCACCCAGAGTTTTAAATGTTGTTTGCAACATTTAGACCTTATTGTATCTCAGTTGCTTTATGTAACTTGTGTGAGGTGGGGATCCAATTTTTTTATCATATATTTTGTTTTTGTTTTTGTTAATTTTACCTTATTGAATAGGTAGGGCTCTATCTCACTGAACTGACATGCCATTTGTCATATACAAAAGCTTTATTTAATGCTCTTTTTTTCTTGTGCTGTCTTTTGTTTCATCATTCATTTTGTGAATACCATCCTGTCTTCATTGTTGTAGCTTCATAATAGTCTCTAATACTGGAAAAGTAAGTTTGTTTCTCTTCCAAAATATCATGACACTATTCTTCCTTAGAAATTTTAGGATAATCTTGCCAGTTTCTCTGAAAAACTCTTGTTTGAGTTTTTTATTAATTCGATTGATTGTATAGACTATTTTGGGATAATTAACATATTTATGGTATTGATTCTATCCATGAATAGAGTATACTTCTTTTCTTTAGGTCTTCTTTAAGATCTCTTATTCGGTTTTTAATTATAACTGTAGAATTTCTGTACATTATTCATTTTAGATAGTTGATAATTTCTGATGATAATTATATGTGGTACTTTCAAAGATTTGCTATTGTTACTTGTTACTATGTTCACTTGCAAATGGCTTTTGTATATTGATCTTCTATCCATAGAAAATAAACTTTTTTATTGCAATACTTTTCCAGAGATGATTTTGGATTTTCTATGTAAAATTACATCAGGAATAAATTTTGACAATTTATTTCTAATTTTTATGCCTGTAATATCACTTTTTTATTATTGTACTAGGTTAGACCTTTAATTAATGTTGCTTAGAAGTGATAATAATGGATATTGTTGTCTTTTTTTTTTTTTTACTTGTTTTAATGTTTATTTATTTTTGAGAGACGGAAAGAGAGAGACAGTGCAGGCAGGGGAGGGGCAGAGAGAGGGAGACAGAATCTGAAGCAGGCTCCAGGCTCTGAACTCTAAGCTGTTGGCACAGATTCTAATGTGGGGCTCGAACCCACTAGCTGTGAGATCATGACCTGAGCTGAAGTCAGATGCTCAACCGACTGAGCCACCCAGGCACCCCTGGATATTGTCTTATTGCTGACTTTAAAGGACAGTTCCCTACTTCAGTACCTGATGAGTTTCTAAAGTATTTACATGTTGTTAGTTGTATGAACTTATATGTCATAAAAAGGGTTCTGTTTCTGAAGAACTAAAGAATGTTGTTGTATTTTAAATTTTGATGCTTGCATGTACTTTTTCTTTTGAGTCCTGGTGACTTGTGAAAGTTTCGGTCCAGACCTCCTGGGGGTGGGTGGGGAGGTAGTTGGTTTGTCAGAAGATAGTTAGTTTGTCAGTTACTTCTCTCATCCTACCTCTTGTAAAATCAGGCAGTGCACTTAATTTTTATCATGGGCCCTCCCTTTTCTTTTCCCCCAGGGACCATTCCATAATTATTCATTCCTGCTCTGATGTGTTTAGAGTAGGGGTAGTTACTATAATCTTTCCTTCCCTGACTCTGCAACACATTAATACTCCGTAATGTCATAGAACTGACTTGAGCGTAACTTGACTGCAGCAGTGGTCTGCCTTTTTCCTAGAAATAAACATGGTGATATGGCATCATAGCATATAATGATCATTAATTTATGTAATATATGAAAGGTCAAATTTGGCTTATGAAAGGCATTTTGGAATGTCACTGTGCAGTGTGGGTTAAGTAGATGAAGTAAAAGTTGAACTTACGACCACTTGTGTTTATTTTGGCAAACTTGTATTAATTTCCAAGAATATTCTCCTTGTCATGATACCTTGTTTTGTACATGTGATAAGTAGTTTTTGAAAGGTGTCTTTTTTCTCCTCTCTATTAACTGTTTTAGTACAGTCTATCTACTTTTTAAAAATTATTTGGTCTGGGGGCACCTGGGTGGCTCATTCGTTTCAGCATCTGACTCTCAGGTCACCATCTCATGGCTTCGTGGGTTTGAGCCCTGCATCGGGCTCTGCACTGGCTGTGTGGAGCCTGCTTGGGATTCTCCGTGTCCCCCTGTCTCTCTGCCTCTCCCCAACTTGTGCTGTCTTTGTCTCTCTCAAAATAAATAAACTTAAAAATTACTTAATATTTAAAAATGTCTAGCAATGTTTTTCTTGTCTCTTTAGCTTTGTTGATAGAGGTTTAGGTCAGAGTTTCTTACAGTGTGGTTTGTGGACTATTCATTTCCTGTGGTGCTTGCTAAAACTGTAGAATGCTGTACCTCACCTCAGACTTACTGTTTCAAATCCAAGAGTTGGACTAGGGCATTCTCAATAGGAATCACAACTGATTCTTCTGTACTTAAAGTTTGAAGACCACTAGTTGAAATTAATTAGTATTCTTAAAGATGAGAATGCTTTTTCAGCACTTGTGTGAATTGACTGCAGGGCTCCTCCAAGGTTTGAATTATTACAGTACACCCAACTTAACAGGGGAACAGAATCTCTTTGAACACATAGGCTTTCTTTTGTTTCAGGTGTTTCTCCCCATCAGTTCACTGATGTGCTGTCCTGTCTTAAGGGAAGTGCCTCCTCCCTCAGGCTTTCAGGGTCAACATTTGTATGGAAACTCAAAGCTTCAGGTGCATGGATGGGAATAATTACTCCCTGCCTCCTCACCCGCAACGTCAGTAGGGCAGATTTAGTCTTCTTTTTAGCCATTTACTCATATATCAAGGAGTTGGGAAACAACTATATATGCTAAGGTTACAGTCTTCTTGTTTCTCTTTTTGGGGTGTGTGTATATGAATCACTTCTGAAAATTTTTTTGCGTGTGTGTGTGTGTACCAAAGCATATGAAAGCTTATGTACACTTTAAAGAAATATAGTAAGTTTGTACCACCCTGGCCATGATATAGAACATTTTATTCTAGAAATTTCCTTTGTGTCTCCCTCAAACTGCCCCTTCCTTCCACATCCCACTAGCTGCTATCTTGACTTTTCTAAGTTAATGTTACTGTGGTATATTTACATAAATAAATAAATAAAATAAATAAATAAATAAATAAAATGGAAACATCCATTTAAAGTGTATAATTAGATGAATTTTGACAACTCGACCAGATTCCTTTATATCACCCTTTCAGTTTAGTATCCCTACACTCCCTGTACCTGGTAACCATTGATCTGATTTCTATTACTATAAGTCAGTTTTGGCTGTCTGAGTTCTTCACATAAATGGAATCTTAAAATTCCTTTTTTTGCTCAGCAAAATGTTTTTGAGATTCAGCCACGTTATTACATGTTAGTAGTTCCTTTTTGTTGGTGAGTAGTATTTCATTATATGAATATTACAAACTGTGTAAACATGTTCCCATGTTACACAAAACCATGTGTAAACATGGTTCTTTTGGTGGGCTTTCGGGTTGTTTCCAGTCTGTGACTCTTACGAGTAATATGGCTACATGTACATTTGTAAGTAGATCTTTGAGGAGACATATTTCATTTCCTTTGGGCAAGTACAGAGGAATATAATTGTTATAAACTATTACTAAGTGGTTATTCAAAGTGGTTGTACTATTGTACATTCCTATCAGCCACTGTGTTAAAGTTAAAGTTGGTCTACAATTATGTCAACACTTGGTATTGTCAACTTTTATGTTTTAGCCATTTTAGTGAGTATGTAGTAGTACCTCATTGTGGTATTAATTTGTAGTTCCCTAATGACTAGTGGTTTTAAACTTTTTTTCATATGCTTATTGGCCACTTTTGGAGGAGTTTTATATATTGCTTCTCATATACAGTTGACCCTTGAATAATGTGGGGGCTGGGGTGTTTAGCCCCCATGCAGTCGAAAATCTGTATAGCTTTTGACTCTCCTAGAATTTAACTACTAAAAGCCTACTGTTGACTGGAAGCCTTACTGGTAACATAGTTGATTAATACAGTAAGCTAGGGAAAAGAAATGTTACTAAGAAAATCAAAAGGAAGAGAAAATACATTTATAGTACTGTACTATATTTCCTGGAAAAAAAAAAAAAGCCACATATAAGTGGACTTGCACAGTTCAAACCTGTGTTGTTCAAAGGCCAGCTATTTTATCCAGTTTTACATTCACTTGGGATCAGCACTAATCATAACTAAAAAGTTAAAGATGTTGCTAGAGCTACATTTTAGAAGCAAGTACTGATATGCTCACAAAACAAAATGAAACTGCATAATTGCCTTCATTTTATCATTTTTTAAACGCCTGTTAAAAAGATCACTGCTGAAGAATGAAAACCTTCTTCTTCATGCCTCAAACTAACATTAAATTAATGTCTTTGATAATTAATTACACAAGAGAAATCTTTTTTGTTGCACAGGGTACAGAACATTTTGTTGCACAGGGTACTTTGTTTGCAAGTTTGGAAAGAACTTGCAGGACCAATGGCGGGTGGGCTGAATTGTGGAGAGGTAAGCAGTTGGGTCAAGAAAGATTTTTATTACAGTTTTGGTCCATGGGAGTACAAGAAGGAAGAGACTGAACTGGAAAAGGAAATAGCTCATACTTGCTGGGTTTTTGTTGGTTCTCTTCAGCCTTGAAATGGGTGGGTTGGAGATGAGTGGTACTAGGCCTGAGGCAGGATTGGCTGCTTAACCAAGAGCTAGGTCGTCAGTGAAGCTGGAAGGACGTGGAGGAGAAGAGAGGGACCAGGAATGAAGAAACATTAGTGGCCAAGTCCATTACTATGGTAACACTAATGTGAGAACAATGCTACACTCTCATATATACAAGATTATGTGTTGTATCTAATCATGCCAGATTACATGCCCTTAGGGCATGCAGTCCTGTATGAGGACATATGGTCCCAGGAGCCTGTGAATATTGGTTTTCTTTGGTGTTGCCATTGGCTTGCTCTTGGCCATCTTGAAGTTGGCTCAGGCAAACTCTAGCTCAGGGTCTGTAGTTTTCTGATGGAAATGAATACATTTCCCTGCATTCTTGGCTGTGCCTGTGGCAGTCAGGAACCTTCTACCCGTTGCACTGCTGGAAGAGATAGTAGAGCTCATAGAGCTGTTTGGGTTTAATGTGCAAAGGGAGGGGGCCAACCAACAGAACCTTTGTTCTTCCTCTCCCTCCTGTCTTAGGGTTTCAGGGGGCTTTCTGTGGAGAAGAGGGAATGGGGCTCTGGGAGGGTCTGGAGATAGGGAGTGTGATGGGGAGGTACTTTGAACTGGCTGTTTTCATGTATTCCTTACTGATCATTTTTATATCTTATACAAGTAATCTGTTTATATGTTATACAAATAAATGTTGTTACTGAGTTGTAGTAATTTATATATTCTGAATGCCATACATATATATACATACATATAATTTGTGTATATACGTATATTTCCCCCCTTAATGTGTAGCTTGTCTATTGCTTATCAGTTTATTTGAAGTCTAAACTATTTTAACATTGTTGTTCATTGTTCCTTTTTTTTTTCCCAGTTAGTGCTTTGACCTAATTTTCTTGAACCTTAGTTTACAATTTTTTTCCCTGTGTTTTCTTCTAAAATGTTTTATTATTTTAACATTTACATGTAGGTCTGTCATTTAGGTAGAGTTTATTTTATTTTATATTTTATTTTACTTATTTTATTTATTTTATTTTATAGAGAGTGCAAGTGGGGAAGAGGGGCAGAGAGAGAGGGAGAGCAGGCTGTAAACTCAGTGCAGAGCCAGGAGCAGGGCTCGACCCCACGACCCCATGCCCCTCAGATCATGACCTTAGCCGAAATCAAGAGTCAGATGCTCAACTGACTGAGCCACCCAGATGCCCCAACAGTTTATTTTTGTGTGTGCTTTGAGGTGTAAGAGTCAAGGTTCATATGAAATAAATAAACCTTTGAGTTGCAGTTCATTTATACTTCTGGAAACACCAGAACTTAACTGTCCTAATGCTGGTAAGTTATTCAGTTACCCCCACCCCCCCTCCCCTTTTTTTTAAGTTTATTTATTTAGTTTTGAGAGAGAGAGCACAAGTGGGGGAGGGAGAGAGAGAACCCCAAGGAGGCTCCGTCAAGTGCAGATCCCAACATGGGGCTTGATCTCACGAACCTTGAGATCATGACCTGAGCCTAAATAAAGAGCCAGATGCTTAACCGACTGAGCCACCCTGGTGCCCACAGTTACCTTTTTATGTTTATGGACGATTAAGACTTTTTTCCTATGAAATTCACATTTGTTTCTCTTGTTTTTTCTTTTTTCCTTTTTCTTTTTGATTTGAAGGAGTTCTTTATGGTCTAAATACTTTTTTTTTCTACTTACATATTTCGCAAGTATCTTTTCCCATTTTCAGGATGTCTTTTTACTCTCCTTATGTTGCCCTTTCATGAATAGAAATTTATTTTAATTTAGTCTTGTGTAATTAGTTTTCTGAACTTCCATACCCTGTTTTATAAAGATATTTTCTTTTATTGCCCCCTATTGTTTTTCTTGTTTTGCCTCCAGTATTTAAGTCTTATTCTACTTGGATCTGAATTTTATACATTGTTTGTGTAGGTGGCCAAATTCACTTTTCCCCTATGGAAAACCAACAGCTTTTCTGAAAAGTTCCTCTTTCTGTCCATTAATACTCCACCTAATGACAATACTTTTTTTTTTTTTCTTTTTAAAGGAAAGCAGGTCCCCAGGACTCTCCAAGTATTTTTTATTATAGTTTTACTGAAGTTTGCATAAATATAAGTAGGCATGATTTTATTATGTTCTATTGTATCACTATTATGCACTAAAGCCAAAAACCAACTAATGACTTAGATGTAAGCAGTGCTAGGAAATTAGTAAAATTTAGATTAACAAGGTTAATTTGACAGATGGTAGAGTTTCACAGAAGCTAACTTAAGCACTTATAACTTCAACCAAGGAAGTAACTATACGTGTATCAAGATATTCTTGTAATGTATTATTGTTAAACTTTGGAAGTAGATTTTATTGCTGTTGTCATCCACATTACATCTGTGATCCTGCTAGTCAGTTGATAGCCATTGTCTTAGAGTGGTGTTCTCAGTTTTTTTGTTGTAAAATCTTCACAGATGTGCCTCCAAATTTGATCATAGTTTAAAACAAGTTTGTTTTTTTAAAAATTTTTTGCTAAACCTCTGTAAATGTAATTACTGCAGTATCTCTCAAGCAGAATATTGTGTGATTTAGTGTCGAGTGGAGTATACTTGCTGTGAATAACAGGTAACAATTATAGCTTACTTTTAAGTTAGTGCCCGATAGATATTATTAGAACCTGTGAGTACTTTGCCTTGTGAACAGATCTTAGGACCTGGACATTCAAGAGGGTGAGCTAATGCTATGTATGTAGTGTGATAACTGCTTTTGCAGACACCTCGAAACAGTATTATATACTGGAGTAATAATTGTGTTGTAATTGTTACTACCTCTTTTAGGGGTTGTTGCCCTCTGTTGCGGTGAAGGTTTTAGACCTTTTCAAGCATGCTGCACAGAATATTTAGTATTTGAAAGCGTGTTACAAGCACACAAAAAATTTAGAATTATTTGGTAAAAAGACAGCAGGTAGGCCTAGCTGTTGGGCAAGATTTCTGTGAGTTTGTCAGTTTGTGCTATGTGAACTTTCAATACATGTATTTAAACTGTTCACATTTGGGCTATGTTGTACAGTAAAATTTGGCTGTTAATACAATGTGTTTGTACTTGTTAACTGGGGAAATTTTCCAAGGTTTACTCTTTGATTTCTGCTTTCTTTGTAAGCTGTCTTGGAGAGATCAATGTATTTTCTCACTCACATATATGTTCATTACTACTTAATTTGTATATTCAAAATTAATTAAATGTTACACGCTTACATAAACTCTAGTTTCCGTTGCCTGTTGTACATTTCTGCTTAGATATTCAGGCATTCAAGTATTATTTCTTTGTTTTAAGCAAATTGAGAAATCAGTAGTACGCTAAAGTCTTCTAGTTTGGTGGTGCGGGAGCCAGAAATGCATATATGATATTAGACGTATTTATAAGATGTATTGGTAGGAACAAGGAGAGGAAATAATAAGAACAGAAAAGGCCTCATCAAGGTGGGAGTGGTTGAAATGAGCTGTGGAAGACAACCAGGCAGACTGACAGTATCATTCTGGGCAGAGAAGTCCATGAGCAAGGGAAAATGGAACAATTTGGTGTCTTCTGTTATCTACCAGTAGCTTTATGTGACTGGATACTGTAGAAGAAAAAGTAAATATTTAGTCTTTCCCTGATTCCTGCCACAGAGCTGCTAGAATCCTCAGATTTTACTGTCTTTTGTATGCTAATGAGTTAACTCCTGGATGGGAGACTAGGCAGCTTCAGAGGCTGTAAAACCAGCCTCAGAAAACCAACCACTGTGATTAGAGGGTTAGAACCCTCAGCCCACTGCCAGTCCAGGGGCCGGAAATGAGGGCTGGACATTGAGTTCAGTCACCAGTAGCCAATGATTTTATCAATCATGCCTATGTAATGAAATCTCTGCTGCCTTCCGTACTTTTCATAAGTGCTCAGTTAATCGTAGTTTTAGGATAGGACTTAGCATATATGATTAATTTTTCCCTTTCTAATTATTTTTGGGACTTACTCTCTTCAAAATACAGAATTACAACATTAATATGTTGTTAGAGTATAAAAGTTGCTTTTGAGGAAGTTGTATTAATAAGGATCCAATTAGAACCCAAAAACCACACAGCAATTTGAATGTCAGGAAGCAATTTGAATGTACAAGGAAGTATTGACCAGTAACATGTGATTAACTACAAAAATATGAAGACAACTCTGAAGAATAAAAGAAAGAGTAAATTTGGGAGAGGTCTGTCCTAAGACTGAGATTCAGTTCCTAATGTAGAATTTGTGATTGAAGCCCACTGGGATGGGGGACATGTTTGCTGAGGTGCTGAAGACTGGGACATTTCTGCAAATAGTTTTTTTGTTTTTTTTTTTTAAGTTTATTTTCAGAGACAGAGTCGTGTGCCTCACACGTGTGAGGGCATGTAATTGGGGGAGGGGCAAAGAGGGAGGGAGAGAGAGGGAATCCCTAGCAGGCTCCATGCTGTCAGTACAGAGCCTGACACCCGGGCTCCATCCCACAAACCGTGAGATCATGACCTGAGCCGAAACTGAAACTCAGACGCTTACCCTACTGAGCCACCCATGTGCCCCTAAGAATATATATTTTATTTAAACTGCAGATTTTGTAGTCAAGAATATGACTTGATTCACAAAAGTTTTGATTACCCACGTGTTTTCCAGAATATAGGTGCTCTAAGTTAAAAACACTGTCTATCCCAGGGCGCCTGGGTGGCTCAGTGGGTTGAGTGTCCAACTTTGACTCAGGTCATGATCTCACATTTCATGGGTTTGAGCCCTGCCTCAGGCTCTGTGTTGACATTTTGGAGCCTGGAGCCTGCTTTGGATTCTGTGTCTCTCTCTGTGTCTGCCCCTCCCTGGCTCATGCTGTGTCTCTCTCTCTTTCAAAAATAAACATTAAAAAAAAAAATTAAAAACACTGTGCCAAAATATTGGTATACTTGGGTTTTTGGAACTCAAAATGCATGTATTTAACTCTTTATAGACTTATATGATAATGCTGTGTAACAATACTTTGGGGGAAATTACAGGTAGAATTTCTATTTATGATGCATTTCTGTTATCTGCCAGTTAATAAGGTTGGGGGGGGGGTTCTGTTAGGGGCATGGATATCATGCAGATGTTAGATTTGTTGTAGGCTTGGGGTGGCAGGAAGGGATATGAACTCTGAGGTGAGGAAGGATGAAAACCAACTATATCTTTAGTTCCTTTTTTTTTTTTTTTTTTTGTATTACATGAATGCTTAAGATTGTGGCTCTGGGATTCTATAAAACAATAGGGAAAATCTTCTTTCTAAATTTAGAACTTCTGGAATATTTAAGCCTAAATGTAAATAGTGAAGAATGAAAATGCATGCCTTCAGATTTGTACACCCGTAGAGGTTTGTGGTTTGTTTGTTGTAATGCTAAAGTTCTGTTAACCCAAAACAAGATTGAGATAAGCATTGACTCCAACCATTCATGGGGTTATGATATAGATAATCTGCATTTGGAAATTTCAGCAATATTGTACTTAGACTCATGTTACCATAGGATTGACAAGACCAGAACTAGGAAATGAAATTTTTTGTGGAATTCTAGATAGAATATGGAGAGTGTGGAAAGTTGGCTTTGTAAGTGGGCCTGATTTATGTATTCTTCTTCTTCTGTCTCCAGTAAGCAGTTAGTACGTCTTTCCTGTAGATGAGTTCAAGCCCTATAGTCTGACTTACTCCTTCCTGTTCACCTCTGCAAACTGCTATATTCATTTATTCAGTCAATAATTGTTGAGTGCCTAACACATGCCAGACACTGTACTAGTTACTAGGAATACATTTATGAACAAAATAGTCTGTGCTGTCTTCAGACTTAGAGTCTGGTGATTAATTAACCATGGTATATTACTATAATCTGTGGCAAGTGCCAGAAGACCCTTTAATCTTAACAGAAGGCAAATGGTAGGTAAATTCGGGTTGGTAGATAGGGATAAAGAGGATTTAGACCATGAGAGACTCTTAAATACAGAGAACAAACTGATGGTTAAGGCGGGGGCGGGGGGTGGAGAGGTGAAAATGGGTGATGGGCATTGAGGAGGGCACTTGTTGGGATGAGCACTGGGTGTTGTATGTAAGCAATGAATCATGGGAATTTACCCCCAAAACCAAAAGCACACTGTATATACTGTATGTTAGCCAATAGATGGGATCTTTTGAAATCAGTGTTGTTCTAGCACAGAACTTCCCCCATAGAACAGTAGAAGAGCCTAGTGCACATTGAAGGTTTTCACCATGTCTGCAGTCCATTGAAGTACTCAGAGTATGTTTTTGCTTTTGTTTTGTTTTGTTTTGGCTTATATAGCTGGTTAGAGGCAGAGGCAGGTTTGGGGCTTACAAAGAAGTTACATGAACATATTATGTGTTTGGAATTACCTGTCTAGGAAGTTAGGGGATTTCTTGTTATGGTAAAAGATAACATGAACTAGGGCAGTTTAGTGGTATCAGTATATCCAGAAGGTATTTGCAAAAATAGACATATGTATGGTTATGTGCCTTAAAGGCAGCAGTATAATTAATTCTTTTTTTTTTTTTTTAGTGTTTATTTTGAGGGGGAGAGAGCGCGAGTGCGTGCGAGTGAGTGGGGGAGGGGCAGAGGGAGAGACACTGTGAGTCCGAAGAAGGCTCCAGGCTCTGAGCTGTCAGCACAGAGCCCGATGCAGGTCTCAAACTCACAAACTGTGAGATCATGACCTGAGCCAAGGTTAGACACTTCACTAACTGAGCCACCCAGGTGCCCCTAATTAATTATTCCTTGATAGGTGACTTTGAAGTACTACATAGTGCCTAGCAATGCTTTTAGTGAATGTGATCCTGAAGTTTAAGAATGCCTTGGGATTTTCTATCAAATTAGTATTTTGTCCCCTTTTTCTTAAAAAACTTGAAAGTGTTTTTAGAGATCATCTTCAGAGTTGCCTTTTTTTCTCCTGAAGATGGAAACCTTTGACTTTCTTTTGCACGAAACCAAGTTTTATTTATATTTGGAAATTCAGGAGCCAATGGCTGACTTATGAGTTATTCACCATTTAATGTAGAAAGCTTTCTTGTCTTGTCAGTGGGGCTCTAGTTTTTTTGTACCATTAGTTAAGTATTTTACTTGAACATAGTATTGGATTTTTGCACTGAGTTTTCACTTTTCGCTGATTCTTTAATCTTCAAAATCAAATATCATAGAGAAAATATGGAAAGGGTGTGCATGTGTGCACATATTAAGTGAGATGATAAACTGGTAGCAATTAAAACAATCTGGCATACAGCAAGAGCATAATAAATGCTTACCTTCTTTCTTTGGTCTAAGCCAGGGTCTTAGCCTTTCTTTGGTCTAAGCCCCTTTTTTGCATCCTCAGAAGTTATACCAATGTTAAATATGGTGTATATTTACTGAAAAATATTTAAAACAGACCCAACATTAGGTAGGGTCAACTGTGGAGGGAAACAATTTCTATGGAACTCTCTGGTTCTTAATTTATATTGAAATTACTGATGCTTCTTTTTCCCAGAAGTGTGTATAGTATTCTGTTTTGCACATAGTGGCCACTTAAGGATGTCATCATGCAATAAAAATAACGTTAAGGAAGGAATCTGAAGGCCTGCATGCAGTCTTAGCTTATTGATTTCTATGGTGTTTGCACCTGCTGAATTTCTTTGAACATTTTGTCTTGCCTTTCTTGGTCCAGCACTGTGAACAGATTGCACCCTCCTCCTTATACTTTAGTATATAAATTCATACAGAAAAGAGGAGCTCAGAAAAGGAGCTCTGGAGAGGGAGGTTGGTTGTATCCATCTTGGATCAAAATTGCTAGTCCAGGAGGAGAGAACCATATGCAGGACATTTTTAGTTGAGGATCAGGGTGTATGCAGACCAGAAATTCAGTAAATAGAAAGGTGCAAACCTTGAAAGAAAGACCAGGGTCTTAATTACAACAGAAATAGCAACGACAACAACATATAATTGCAGGAAATGAAGGTGCAGGTTTTCAAAGACAGGAAAAGCACAGCTGGATGATGCCAGTAACAAGAGAAAACTACAAATGAGGTGGCTTCTGTACCATAAACTTAGATTTTTTCTCATAGCTCATCTCTTTTGATCTCTCTCCCATTTCTTGCTAACTAAGCTAAGAAAATTTTTTCACCTTTTCTCCTTCCCACTCAGCCTTCTTCCCCACACCATTTTCTCCTCATTGTTTAATTTTCTCTCAGAATTCATGTGATCACAAACTATGCTAGAGATACTCCTGGATTGTTTTTTTTTCCCTAAGATACTTAGCTGACTTTTTTGTGAAAGAGAAACAAAACATCAAGCTATAACTACAAATTAGAAAATTTCAAACGCATTGCTTCTGTTTATTAAATACTTAGTATTCTTGCTGCACTCTGTATCAGTCAACTGTCACCATAACAGGCCACTCCAAAAGTTAGTGGCATACCAAAATACTATCATCGTGCTCACAGATTTGCAGGTTGGTTGGGGTGGCTCTTTTCCACACATGCCTCATTCTTCTGGGGCAAGTGGGCTACCCATGGTCATGTTCTTTTTAAGAAAGTTGCAGAAGTTCAGGACGGAAGCCCATCCATGCAAGCACATCTCATATCTGTGTGCATGGCTATCTTTAATATGTTATTGATCAAAGCATGTAATATGGCCAAGCCCATCATCAGTGCAGCAAGGAAATAAATTCTCTCTAGGGGGAGGAAGTTAAAAGTGGCAGAGGGTGAGGATATAGAGATGAGAGAATTAACACAGGCTACTGTAATCTTTTCTGAACTTTACATTTATGTTTACATTTTACCTTGTAGTCATTAGTGTATATGTATACTATTTTGTGTTCTGTCACTTTAGTTTAATATGATTTTGTAAAGATAATTTCTATGTAGGTATATATTTTGCTATTTAAAAATACGCAGTTGTTTGCTTAACTCAAACTGTGCCTCTTGGTCCATCTGTATAAAAATAATATGAGATGCTTATTAAAAATATAGATCCCTTAGCCTTAACCCCGACTGCTCTGGAATTGGGGTCGAGGCTTGAGAATCTTCATTATTATCAAACTCATCAGGTCATTCCTCTGCATATTCAAGTTTAGAACCTCTTCCTTAGTGGGAGGACATTTGTATTGTTTCCATTTTTCTAGCATTATAAACAATAGCCAGCAACATTTGTATAAATGACTAATTTGGGAGGAGTATTCAGTAGTCTTTCCCTGATCCATGACCAAGTAATTTGCAGTTGACAGAAATAATGTTCCATGTAAAGAATGGAGTTTGGAGGGCTGCTAGTGGTGAAATTACAAACAGGCTTAAGAAATCTGTTCAGTTTTTTTTTTTTTTTAATTTTTTATATTATTAGAGACAGAATGCTGATGAGTGGGGTAGGGACAGAGGGAGAGAGAGAGAGAGAGAGAGAGAGAGAGAGAGAGAGAGAGAGAGAGAGAGAGAGGCAGAGAGAGAGAGAGAGGCAGGCAGTGAGAGAGAATCTCAGGCAGGCTCCATGGCCAGTGTGGAGTCCAATGCAGGGCTCAATCCCATGATCCTGGGATCATGACCTGAATTGAAATCAAGAGTGGACATTCAACCGAATGAGCCACCCACACACCCCAAATCTTTTAAGTTTTTTAATGTTCATTAAAATAAGACCTTGAATTAGATAAGAAGAATTTCTGTAAGTATTTTCTACATCTTTAATTTGTGATGTTGGGTATTGAGTAACATAGTCATGGTTCCATTGCTAGTTCTTGCTACTGTTTTAAATGAACATAGAAAAGTTGACAAGTTTAAAGAATTTTTTTTCACCTCTGTAAATTTGGCAGTTTGATATTTTTACTCAACTAATTTATTCTTCCTGGCATTTTATGTGACCTTGTTTATATACTATATTATTTTTCTTTTATTGTCAGATAGTCTTGGTTATTTCAGCTCTTTAATAAGGTTATTGGAAATGAAAATGCACTGATACCATGGTGGATACTGCCAGTGCTTATCCACTATGCGTTCTTTTCTTCACAAACAGAATCTTGATTTCATTTTTATTTTTATTTTTTAAATGCTTATTTTTTTTTTGAGAGAGAGAGAGAGAATGAGAATACAAGTGGGGGAAGGGCAGAGAGAGAGGGAGATACAGAATCTGAAGCACGCACCAGGCTCTGAGCTGTCAGCACAGAGCCCGCTGTGGGGCTGGAACCCACGAACTGCAAGATCATGATCTGAGCCGAAGTCGGATGCTTAACCAACTGAGCCATTCAGGCTCCCCTAAATACTTCTGGGTATATTTCTTAAGAAAAAAGATGTTTTCTTACATAACCGTAGTGTAGCTATCAAATTCAGGAATTTAGTAGTAATAAAATATTACTAAGCAGTCCATATTCATATTTCTCCAATTGTCCCAGTAATGTCCTGTATAGCATTTAGTGTTAGATGCAATTTGATTTCCCACGTTACATTTGATTGTCATGCCTTTGTGGTCCTCATTAATCAAGGAACTCATTCTTGGTCTTTTACGGTATAGACATTTTGGATATAATAGAGTAATTATTTTGTAAAATGTTCCTCAGTTTGGATTTGTGTGATGCTTCCTCAAGTTTAGATTCTGGCTGTGCATTTTTGGCAGGAATACCTCACTCAGGTGATATATTCTTCTTGGTGTATCACACAATATGAGGAGACATATACTGTCATTTTCTCCAGTTATTGGTAATATTAAATTTGATTACTTGAGGTGGTGTCTGTTATGTTTCTTCATTATAAAGTTATTCTTTCTCCCTTTAAAATTTGTAGTAAGAGAGTTTGAAACTATGCAACTATACTGTTTCTCATCAAACTTTCACCCAATAGTTTTAGCATCTATTGATGATTCTTGATTGAATTATTACTAAGATGAGTGCAAAATATTTTCAAGAAATATTTCAGCAGATCCTTTTATTCTAGTGTGACTTATTTTTCCTATCATTTCCATTGAGCTTTCTCTGTTTCATGGTGCTATCTTACAGTTTGGGGGAACTTAAATTTTAAGAAATATGGAGATGTAGGAAGGAACGTGGTCCTAAGTAGGGATGTTCAGGGAAGGGTTTGATAGTGGAATCCCATCCCTCTTTTCTCTTTTCCTCTCTAACAGAGTATATATAAGAGATCATATAGACCAACAGATCTGAAGTAAATGGGGACAAGTGGTTAATTCTGTTTAGGATCTTTTATGACAGATTAGAGAATGAGATGATCTTTTTCCTCAAAGAGATCTTAGGGTCCCCCTGATGTCATATACCTACTTACTGCATGGCCTGCCTTTTGACATGTCTTTTTCAAACATCTCAGGTGCATGAATGCTGACTAGTTAGAGCTGCCTGGGTTTCATTCAGTGGCCCCAGCCCCTAGGTAAAGTAGTCCAATGGATAAACCTGTTGTCCTTAATTTTGCTCAGGGTTAGCCATTGTGCATCTCACTCCATTTCTTATTAGGAGGGATAAATTAGGCAGTGAAGAATGGGCCAGAAACTGTTAATTCAGTAAGACTTCTTGGGAAGTAATATAGAAGTTCCCTTTTGGAAACATGGGAATGGAGTTAGGGCTCCCCACAGCATGGTTTATTCTTCATAAAATAATGAAATTTGTTGAGTCTCTCTCAAGTTCTAAATTTTTTCTTCTCTATACTAGTTTATTTTTTGTCCCTTCCCCAAAGGTCATTTATTTTTTGTCCTTGAATATTTTCAGATTTTAAAATGTAATGATTTTGTTTTTTCTCCTCTAGCACCAGCAGACATTTCTGAATCAGCTGAGAGAAATCACTGGGATTAATGATGCCCAGATACTTCAGCAAGCCTTGAAGGTATGGCCGCTGTTTTATGGCATATAGTTTATTTACTCCCTCATCTCTACTGCATACCTTATTTGAAAGGTTTTTAGTTACATTATGTGGTATAGTAGTAGAGATATAGGAAAGAAATTTTATAATGTAAGAGCCTTACTTATGCTATAATTTTGAGCATGTTAGTTTTCACAACCCAATGTTTCAAGATACCTTGGGGGTGACAGATGATCTCTGTCAATATGAAACACTTTTCATGCAAAATGGAGGGATATGAATCCAAATGCCGTGGCTAGAGTGGGGTGGGGTGGAGAAATAATGGGGAGGGGGAGGAGGATAAAGAAATAGGAGATTAATAGAAGGTCAGAAGCTTACATTTTTTTCTTTCCAAGAAGAAATAAAACTTGACTAACGTTTAACTAATTGCACCTTAAGAACATGCAGTCGCAAAGCTGTTAGTATATGCAGTAAATGAAGGGCATCGTTCTGGTTGTATCTTCTGAAGTTCCCTCATTTCCACATGGAGAAGCCCAAATGAGTCAAATCACATGGATATGCCCATTGAAAAAGATCAAGTAGATGAAAGATGTTTAAGAACTAGAACTGCATTTTAAAGTTATTTCTATATTGCTACTAATGGCTAACAGCAGGATGACATTTTTGCTATTGTAAGGCATACACACAGCTTCAATCCTTTGCAACGTGTTCCATGAGACAAATTTAATTATGTAATTTTTGATTCTGAGCCAAAAGTTTGTCATTTGTTTCCAGAAATAATTTTATCTTTTTAGATGATTGTAATCATCATAATAACTAGCAGTTATTAAGCACCTATAGCACTAGGTGCTATTCTAAGTACTTTATGTGGCTAACATCCTCCTAGTAACTCTGTGAGGTAGGTGTTACATTCATCCCCTTTTATTTTTTTTTTTTAATTTTTTTTTTAACGTTTATTTATTTTTGAGACAGAGAGAGACAGAGCATGAACGGGGGAGGGTCAGAGAGAGGGAGACACAGAATCTGAAACAGGCTTCAGGCTCTGAGCTGTCAGCACAGAGCCCGACGCGGGGCTTGAACTCACGGACCGCAAGATCATGACCTGAGCCAAAGTTGGACGCTCAACCGACTAAGCCACCCAGGTGCCCCCCAATTTTTTTTTAATGTTTATTTATTTTTGAGATAGAGACAGAGCATGAATGGGGGAGGGGCAGAGAGAGGGAGACACAGAATCGGAAACAGGCTCCAGGCTCTGAGCCATCAGCCCAGAGCCTGACACGGGGCTTGAACTCACAAACCGTGAGATCGTGACCTGAGCTGAAGTCGGACGCTCAACCGACTGAGCCACCCAGGCGCCCCCATTCATCCCCTTTTAAAAGATGAGTAAACGGGTTAAAGTGACTTGCTCAAGCTCACACAGTTGAAATGTGGAAACCAAGCAGCCTGATCTTGGAGTGCCGCACTTAATTTCTGCTTTTACTGCAGTCTTTGCTTCAGCTTTTTTTCCTGTCAGCAAAATGATGAAACAGTTTTGTTTAGAGTGTTAATGCAGGGGTTATGAAGCCACTGTTAAGTATTTGGAGAGGAAGCAAAAATGTCATACCTCAATTTTTATGATTATGACATTTAGATGATTGCTAGTCCTTTCTTTATCCTGATGAATATGATTCCATCACTCTGTGTCTGTTTTCAGAAAGTGCCTTTCCCATTCTCTGTCTCTGAGTGTGAGGCCGTCCCCTTACCTGGTCAGAGCAAGTCTGGGGAATTCACTTTTTTTTTTTTTTTTAACCTGGGAACTGTGTAGAATATGTTTACTCGAATGTAAAGGTTCAAATTAACTATTGTCATCATTTTCTTTGAGGTACCTTGTGTGACTTCAGGTTTTGTTTTTTTTTTGTTTTTTTTTTTTTTTTTTTTTTTTTTGAACTTTGGTTTCAGTTAACAGTAGTTGGGGGAAGGGGACTATTCTTAAACCTTAACTATTACCCAGTATAAATGTGTAAGATATTTAATAATGAATCAACTTTCTTAGTAATATACTGACAAGGAGTGTACTTTTGGGAACCACAAGGTCATTGACTGATTTGAGTACTTTTATTTTAAGAATCTATTTTTAGCCCTCCAAAGCAAGTGATCTTCAAGAAATCCCTGTTGCATTTAGTTTATTATTATTATAAGAGTATATAGAAAGCAATTAGCACATTTCTTGGCACATAGTAAGAGTTCAATAATGTTAGTCATGGTTATTGCAAATTACTTTACAACTATTTAACTCATCTAACATAGATTATGTTATACTCGTATTTTTGGTGAGTCATTTAGAGTTTTATAATGGTTGTGATAATAAAGTTTAAAGCTGTGATGCTTTGGGGTGCCTGAGTGGCTCAGTCAGTTGTGTCTAACTTCAGCTCAGGTCATGATCTCGTGGTCTGTGAGTTCGAACCCTGTGTTGAGCTCTGTGCTGACAGCTCAGAGCCTGGAGCCTGCTTCAGATTCTGTCTCCCTCTCTCTCTGCCCCTCCCCCACTCGTAATTGTTTCTCTCTCTCTCTCTCAAAAATAAATAAGCATTGAAAAAAATAAAAATAAAGCAGTGGTACTTTTCCAACTGTACTTTTACTTTTTTTCTCTTCCTGGCTAACTGGAATTGGAGTTGGGGTGGGGATTGGGGATCTTATTCTTGTAGTTGCTCAGGCTTCAAACCTTGGAATCATCCTGATCTTTCTTTCACATATTTAATGTGAGAGCAAATAATGTTGGACTTTCTGCTTCAGTCCTTTCTCTCCTGTAGTGTATACTCAACACAGCCAGAGTGATCCATTTAAAATGTAAGTCATACCATATCATTTCTGTCCAAAACCCTCCACTAGTTTCCTATTACAGTCTGTGTGTATGCTGGAGTTCATGAGGCCTTCATAGTCTTAGGTGTTCTGGCCTTCTGTTACAAAGATCACTTCATTATTAATATCTGGGTTTCCTAATGTTGTTTCAGTTATCTGTCCTAGAGCTAAGTCTTCTATTTATTAACTCTACAGACAGTGTAGAGATAGAACTGGTCATGTCTCTTTTCATTGTTTTGTTGTAAAAATTAGTTTTCTAGCATCTGCTTCCTCCTAAATTAACTTTAGAATAATTTTATTCAGAAACGTTTTTGATGAGAACTACATAAAATTTATATATTTAATTTGGGTAGGATTGTTATCTTGACAGTATTGAGTATTCTTGTCTAGTTCTCTATGTCTCTGTACTATCAAGCTTCAGAATATTTTGCGATTTTCTTCCTTCAAGTCTGACATTTGCTTAAGTTTGCCTCTAGGTATGTATTCAGCATATATATTAAAGGGGAATATCTTTTATAGTTTTATAGTCTTCTTGTAGAAGTAGTGTTTTAAATATTCATTTTCACTCTTTTATATGGCAGGTTCCAAAAACAGTTTTTAGTTTGTTCATTTGTTTAGGAGCATAAATTTGTGATTGACTTTTGTTAAGGAGAAATGAAAGTAATGGAAAACTAAGTAATTACAGAATTACTACTTATGTCACGTTAGTTGTCTTAACAGAAAACGGAATTACTATTGATAGAATATATTGTTTATGATCAATTTACACTATAAAATAGTATAAATCATTCAGATAGAATGATTTCAAATCTAAAAGTGACTTTTGCTATTTAAGTATTAGTTGCTATGGAGAAAATCAAATAAATCGTGTGAGAATGTATGGAGTTATTCCAAAATGTTTGATGTTCCATTCTTGATATTTGAAGGATAGTAATGGAAACTTGGAATTAGCAGTGGCTTTCCTTACTGCAAAGAATGCCAAGACCCCTCAGCAAGAGGAGACAACTTACTACCAAACAGCACTTCCTGGCAATGATAGATACATCAGTGTGGGAAGCCAAGCAGACACAAGTAAGTTTACTTCTCTCTTAATATTTTAATAAGAATGTAATGAAAAATTTTCCTTGGAAATATATTAATTTTGTTGAAGCAGAGGTGAAGGACAAAGAACTACTTAACCTTGGTTGTTTTTAGTGTAGTTGAAAAGAGTATATGTTTTTATTAGTTGCATTCGTTTTTTTGTTTTTTGTTTTTTTTTTCCAGTCTAGGAGTAAAACATTGTATTTAAGTTGTATATCCTTTCACAGAGCATTTCATTTAGTATTCATTGTTTTGGAATATAGAACAGCTGTAGGTGTTACTCATTAAAGAAACAAACATTTCAAAGGTTTTACATGGGCACAAACATTTGTTTTATAGGTTTTAAGTGTTGGTAGAGGACTTAGTATTATTTTTGAAGGCAAACTATTGTTTCTAATTACTGATAGGTTTACCACTTACCGGAATTTCCCTTCCTTCAACCCTTGTTCCTCCCCCAAATTAAGATTTTAGAAAAAAGTCTATTACTGTGTAACAAAGTACACACACATACTCACACAGACATACATACATATGTAGGGAAAGGATTATATGGGACTCTACATTTTCTTTATAATATGAATATATATTTTCAAAATATGTTTAATTACCTCTGTGTTTCATTTTGGTGTAATAACTGCACTATATAACATGTAGATATTTATTTTTATGCATTCTGGATTTACAGCATTTGGTTACTAACTAGTATTTGAAGAGAAGAAAATTTCTGATTTTTGTATTTTAAAGATTTTATTTTTAAGTAATCTCTACACCCAACATGGGGCTTGAACTCACAACCCTGAGATCAAGAGTTCCATGCTCTACCTACTGAACCAGCTCGGCACCCCTCTAATTTTGTTTGTACACTTTCTCAAAGTTAGGAAACGACTAGGAAGAAAGAACATATAAACATAGATGTTTATAACTGTTGGTGTTAAAGATTAGTGTTTGTTGGTAAAATATTTTAATTTCAAAATTTGGGGATAATCTTAATATTTTTTGTTCCACAAATGACCTTATGTCACCCAAAGCTGAAATACTCCCATCTCACATAGATAATAGGCAATGGATGAAGTTTTATAAATGTGAAACAGCTCCAAGTGTTTTTATGTGTAAGTTGAAGACAAACTGTGGTTTGGCTCCTATCTACATCTCTAACTTCATTTTCTACTGTTTTTCTCTTCTCACTTTATATGTGATAATTCAGAATGGCTTGAAGTTCTTATCATCCAGTGCTATTTAATTCCTCCGGTCTTTATATTGCTGTTCCTTCTGTTGGGAGGGCCTTCTAGCCTTTGCCCCAACCTCATTACCTCTGGTGTTGTAAGACTTAGGTCAGGAGTTTTTGCTGTAGCAGGTGCTTCTCCAGTGCCCAGAGCATACTTGGGTCTTAATGAGTACTGTGCCTCTCTTTCTTACCAAACAGGAAGCTTAACAGGGCAAAAGACCATTGATGTTTGTACCATCATGCTAGATTTGCATGGTTACTCAAAAAGTGTTTGTTGAATTATTTTTGATAATACATGTAAAAAAGCTGTTTCAAAACCAATGAAAGGGAATGAGATTGAGAAGCTTGATGCAAGAAGTTAGAAAAAAGAGAAGTAATATGAGTAGAGAAAGAATTAATGTGTGAGAATAGCATCTAATATCTTTCAAGGTTCTGAGACTTGGGGGGAAATGAAATTAGGTACAAAAAAGAAAAAAGTTTTTGATTGAAGGCAGTTGGTTCAAGTGAAGGCAGCAGGAAATTGACTAAACATGGTTCACTGTTCTAGTGGAAAGGATGACAAGACTGATAGCTATGAATTCTTAATATAGATGGTAGACTTTGTGACATGAGGTAGTATATATATATATATATATATATATAGGTAGGTAGGTAGGGGAATTAGGGTTATAAGACTGTCCTGAATAAAAGAAGAGGTATCATTTGTTCTGTGAAAGTCCGTGAATAATGCTTAAGCCAGATGTTATACCTGTTCAACACTGTTGACAAAGAATAGTGAAAATGTTATGGACAAGAGAGCTTCAAACAGATGTTCTTAGGGAGAAGGCAACCAGATTTCAGAAGGCATGTGTCCTATATAAATAATAATTAAAAATTTTGTGTGTGTGTGTAGCTCTTGAAAAATATTCCTTAAGCAATTTTATATTCCATGTGAAATGGTAGAGAAAGGAAATTTCAGGTTTGATTATAACTGATTATCATATTGAGCAAATTGTGTGCTGTTGTAATTTCTTTATCAATGAAACGTGCTATCCTTCTCATCAAGGTGCTAATTTACACTTAGTAATTCAATAATTTGGATAGTGTGTCCATAAAGTTGTTTTCAGATTGTTGAGAAAAACCCTTGTAAAAATAGAATGTCGTGATTGTATCATAACAGTATCAAATTGGGGAAAAAATATCTGATGAAGTAACCATTCTTTTTCATTTAACAGATGTGCACCATATTTCAAAAAGTTCTAAGTGTGATTGCCATTGGGAAATAGTCTTGATTCAGCATTTAAATTGGCAGTGTCATACTAGTGTTATATGTTTTCAAAATGAGAAAGTAAGGAGATGTCATGCATTCAACAGATCAGATTCTTTAAATCACTGTGCTATTATTCCTCAGGAGAAATGAAATCTTTTGTGTATTTTTAATTCTTGGAAGAAGTGGTAAAACATGTGGGGCGGAAGGATAGGAAATAATTACAACTATATATTCAAATACAGGCCTCCACTGAAAAAGCTGTGTGTTGCAGGAGCGTGGCATATTGAGTGATCAGAGTGAGGAAATTCTCAAGAGATTGTTCTACTTATGAAAATCCTTTCTGAGCATTTTCTTAATTTTATATGAAATACATTGTTATTTAAGAATTGACCATAGTTTAGCTTAATTTTTTCAAATATGGCTTGTTTTTTTTTATTTTTTAAATTAAAAACAAATTTTATTCCTTCTTTTCTAAGTATTAAGTCGTTACAACCAGGGCTAAAACATAAACAACACCTTGCTAACTTCAAGTGTGTCATCTATTGGTTGTGGTGCTAGCAAAACATCTACATTTTGAAAGAAAAGTCTAATGCTAAATACATAAGATTCCTTGTGGCTATAAACTCTTTTAGAAGGAATAAAATGTATCTTTTTTTAATGACTAGAAAAGTTTAGCTTTTAACATAATATCCCATAGAAGTCACATTGGGGGCTTGTGGGGAAATTTTCTTTTATGCATAACTGGGTATGTCAGGAAAATAGATCACTTGATTTGGAGATTCAACACATATTTGTGAACCTTCATTTAATATTGAAGAAGTAATTACATTTTCAATAGTAGGGCAGTGAGTGGGCTTTTTAGTGCATTTTTACCTTTCCTTTTTGAGAGAAAAAGAAAACATTTCAAGGAAAGCTTGTACTCTGCATAATAAGGAATTAAGTAGTAGTGTACCTGGCATCCTTTTATTGCTTTGGTAATTTTCCATACTGTAATTTAATACTCTCTTAAATTTTGAGAAAAGGTCTAAATCATTCATGGTAATATTAGCAAAAATTTTAGACATCTTTTTTAACTACTTGGATCTCCTGTCCAGATTAGATATTGTGGATTATCCAACAAATGCTTCCCACCTCCAGCTTAAATTGGAAATAAAATTGTTTTGGAGTTTTGCAGTAAAAGGTACTAATGCAAAGGGAACAAGGGAACAGTGCAAGATATTGAGATATCATAGGTATACTTAATATCCTCTAAGTTTTTGTGTCATGGCAAACTCTGTCATTGACATGACCATACAAGGCTTTTGCCCAATTTGAAATCAAGTAGTAATCTTCTTTCTTTCATGACCATTAAATTCTTTTGAACTTTTTTAAAACAGGAAAAAAGTATATGCCCACCAGAACAAGATGTGCTACAATTGAGCAATCAAAGTATGGATCAAAAGATGAGAGGGATTTGGGTAGGTAATTTTAACACAGAAAGTAATGCCGCATATTGGCTTAAGTTTTAGAGAAATTGGTATAACACATTAGAATGACTGTTAAATGGTCGACCCTTAACAAATTTAGACTCAGTGTATCCCCCCCCTCCCCCCCAAAGAATTGAATTATTAGGTGAGAATTGCAAGGAAAGTGAGAGGCTCTGTCTTAGAACTCTGGTCTTGGTTATATTGCTTGGCCACTCTAAAAGTGATTTAAAGCACAAGTGATAAATAGATCCAAGTGTAGTGTTGTCATCTCTCCTGAGGGTAAATCACTTAATGTTAAGCAGTTTAGGATATTATTAATTGAACAGTAATATTTTTCCTGTTCTTCAAATATGTTAAGTAACTGCAGATAGAAAAAAAATAATGCAAAGAAAGTTAAATCTTTTTCCATAGAGATTTCTAATGCATAAAACTATTTGGATGATTCACAAAAAGTCAAGGTTAAGCTGAAAAATAAGATGTTACAGTGGTGTGAAAGTTACTTATATCTGGTTGGATGCAACTAGGCTAGGCTTACATTCTAATCTAAGCATGTACTTAGAATTCTGTTAGACATATACTGCAGAATGACTTGTGTAAATTTATGAATTATATATATATATATTAATGTTTATTTTTGAGACGGACAGAGAGAGAGAGAGAAAGAGCATGAGCAAGGGAGGGGCAGAGAGAGAGGGAGACACAGAATCCAAAGCAGGCTCCAGGCTATGAGCTATCAGGACAGAGCCTGACACGGGGCTTGAACCCATGAACAGTGAGATCGTGACCTGAGCCGAAGTCAGACCTTAACCAACTGAGCCACCCAGGTACTCCAAATTTGTGAGTTTTCTTAAATTTTACTGCCAAATGATAGCTGTGGGCTATAACTTTTGTTGACTAATACTGAATGTTGTTGTTGTTGTTTTTTCCCCACAATCCAAGTTGCAAAACAATGAAGTTTATGACAAAATTCAGGAATGGCTGCTGTACTCTTCACTTTTCTTACCAGTACTGCCATTATAATGTCAGCAGCTATTATTAAAAATAGAACAAGACCATTTTGAGCTGAGCTATTCAATAAAGTTGCCTGTAGTCACATGTGGGAACTTAAATTTAAATATAAATTAAAATTAAATAATACTAAAATTTAGTTCCTCTGTTGGACTAGACACATTTTCAATGCTCAGTAGTAGTCACATGTGCCTAGTGGCTACCATATTGGACAGTACAGATTAATAGTACATTTCCATCATCACAGAAATTTCTATTGGACCTCCCTGTTTGAGAGAGTCTGAATTCAGCAGTGAGAAGATTGGAAAAGTAGGAACATCTTTGGAGCTGAGTGAGAGCAGAGGAGAATGGGAGAATGCAGTGGGAAACATTTGTCTCCTTGAGCTGTGTTACACTGTGTATGTCTTCTTGCTTTTAAGTACTGTTCTAACATGATACTTGATTATGCTGTTGGTCCTAGAACTTACTAGAAAAAGTTTTAGGTGGATGAAGCATATGTTCTTAAGTCTTCTAATTAGTGTCACTGTGAAGATGACTCACTCAGTTTTGTCTCTATTCCATAGTCAAGATTTAGCTTTTGTTTGTTTAATAAATATTTATTGATTCCCTCATCTGTGTCAGGTACTTTTTTAATACTTAGAAAACAGAGTCTCAGTTTACATAGGGGAGAGACAGTAAACAATAAATAAATAATGTCAGGCAGTAGTAAATTCATGAAAAACAGTAGAGCAGGGTGAAGGGATGGAGGGTGACAAGGATGTGGTTGTAGGTCAGGCATGAGTTGTGCCAAACAAGGGGTCAGTTGGGGAATATCTGTTGGATGAGTTCTCATTTACGAAGACACCTGAGTGAAGTTAGGGAGTAAACCTTGTGAATGTCTGAGGCAGGTACATCCCAGGCTAGGTAGGAGTATATTGGGCTCAGGAGATGAATGGTGAGAGGATCCATGGTGAAGCAGAGTGCATGATGGTGAGAATGGTAGTGTCCTTACTTCCAGTCTGCTGACCATCCCTTTGATCATACTTGCCTATCTCTCCTAATGCATCCCCATCCTTCTGGTGGCCTAGTGATTTTTGTTTTTATTTTTACAAGCTCTCTGTAATCTCCCCAAACAGTTCTTTGTACTCATCACTCCCTTGCCTAGAAATCTTTGCCAGTGGTGAAGGATTTCCCTTAGGTTTAACCTTATGTAGGTAAAGAAAACAATGGAAGAGCTTTTTTCCTCCTAAATTCAAAATCTTTACATGTATTGTAATTCAACTATATTATGGGCTAAATTGGCTTTTGTAAACTAACTTGAAAGCCTCATGTCATTTAGTATACTATTTTCACGGGAAAATGAATTATGAGTTATAAATAATGCATATATTTGAAAGTCTAATTCATTGTTATGTTGATGACTGCCTGTATTTTGGAATAAACAGAGAAATGTTTTGGAGTTGGTACTTAAGTTTTACTCAAATGGTAATTCTTTGGAGAGTGAAAGATTTATTAGGGTAAGTGTTATGTTTCGGTATATATATTTCTGACTGTATAGAAAAAATGTTTTAATTTGGGCAGACTTGAAAATGTTGGAGGTTAATGTTTATAGGCTTTTGTAACCTGTGATTTTCTATAGTGTTACTCAGCTAACAGTAACACATTTGTGCCCTGAGCTGTGTTCACAC
This sequence comes from Felis catus, assembly GCF_018350175.1. NCBI lineage: Eukaryota > Metazoa > Chordata > Mammalia > Carnivora > Felidae > Felis > Felis catus. The sequence goes on along the minus strand of NC_058376.1, from coordinate 27,750,037 downwards.
TAGTACTAGAGGGAGGGTTGGTTGAAACATTTTGGTGTTTTACTGAGATCCTCCCTTGGCACAGTTATAAAAATATTCGTAATACTCTGATATTTGCTTGGATTTTTACAAAGGCTAAATTTTTATAATTGAAATTATAAATTGTTTCATTTAGAACTTGTTTATAGCTATGCTTATTCTCTGTTCCATTTTGAGTATAAGCATATAAGAAACTCATAGGGTGCTAGGCTTCATTGTGAAATTAATAGTTCATTACATGTTTCTTGTTTTAGGGAAATTGTTCTCCTAACTCCAGAAAAAGAAACTCATGCTTAAGCATTTTATTGAAATAACATTTAATTTGCTAATATCTAGTCTTAAAATCATGTGTATTTGGTGTAAGAGTAGGTTGTAATAGTCTTTGAGGATTGCCCTATTGTTCTAAAATATCCTATGGGAATAAGCGTTATGGAGTAATGGGAACATCATGGAGAAAATTATTGTAATTGTAGTAAAACTACAAATAATGAATAAGCCTCCTCCATTGCTTAAAGGAAAAAGCCCCAGCTTTTCAGCTAAGGACCAATAATAGTCTCTGATCAACCTATCTTTTTAGCATTGAAGACTACTGTTGCTTGTTTATTCCTCTCCTTACACTCTGACACCAGATATGTGCATTTTTCCCACCTCTGACAGATTCTCCAACACCAACTGGGTATCCTACAATTCAATTCAATTCTGAAACTGTCTACCTGGAGTTAGCATCGGGTTCCATAAGTTAAGAGCTCTCAGTCCCACAAGACTGTCCCCACTTTACATGCCAGTCACAAGTTCTACATTCTACATAGTCCACACTTCTGTCTGACTTGGCTACTAATTGGGGGTTCTCATAATCTCCTCCTTGATTTTGATAATTTGCAATAATGGCTCACAGAACTCAGGGAAACACTACATGGACTGGTTTATTGTATAAGAAAGGATATGATAAAGGATACAGATGAACAAGCCAGATGAAGAGGTATATAGAGTAGGATCTGGAAGGGATCCAAGAGCTGGAGCTCCTGTCTCATGGAGTTGGGGTGTGCCACTGTCCCAGCAGGTGAATATGTTCACCAGTTCGGAAGCACTCTGAACCCTGTACTTTAAGGATTTTTATGGAGGTTTCATCAGGTAGGCATGGTTGATTACTAACTTAATCTCTAGCCCTTCTTTTCTCCCCAGGGAAAAAAGTTCCTCTCAAAGTTCCAAGCTTCTCATCATGGCTTGGTTTTTCTGGTGACCAGCATTCATCCTGAAGCCATACAGGAGCTGGTGAGCATCAGTTCATCCTGAGCTATACAGGAGTCCCCCAGGAGTCATCTCATTAGAACAAAAGATGTTCCTGTCACCCAGAAAATTCCAAGTGATTTAGGAACTCTGTGTCAGGAAATGGGTCAAAGACCAAATATAGAAACTAAAGATGCTCCTAGCATCTTTGTCACTCACCTTGCTCTTTGAATGGATTGTTTACCAATGTATGATTTTATAACACCACAGAAAAGATTTCCTTCCAAATGTTGGAAGAATGTCTGCTTTATGAAACAAATAAAAATTGTTAGTATCACTTGATTTCACCAGAAAAGACTTTAAATGTTGGGAAGATATGTGCATAGTGATAGAAACAAGTTTTCAAAGGTACCATTTTTGCTTGAAAACTCCACATTAATCATTGGCAGCACATATTCTCATTTGTTCTCCCTCAGGTGACAGGATCACTTTGTTTATTCTAGAGAGAATATCTGCCAAATTTTGAAGTTTGAGTAATCGTAGTTTGTTAGTTGTTTTTTTCAAGTAAAAATAGTGCTCTGTGAAAAAAATATCTGCCAGTTCAGCTGGCTTGCAACTCAAGCATTGTACTAACATGTTTTGCACATGCGCAAGCGGGGGAGGAGCAGAGAGAGAGAGAGGGAGAGAGAGAATCCCAAATAGGCTCTGTGCTGTGAGCACAGAGCTGATGAGGGGCTCAGACTCACAAACGGAACCATGAGATCATGACCTGAGCCGAAATCACAGATCGGATGCCTAATCAACTGAGCCACCCAGGCGCCCCACACTAGTGTTTTTTCTGGAGCAAAAGCTTACTTTGGAAGCAGCAGAAGTACTATGCATACTTTGTATTTTGTCACATAGGGTTAAAAGAATATGTAAATCAGTGTTTGAGATTTAGTAAAATATTTTCCTTTATATCAAGGATCTAAGAGAAACAGGCTTTTTTTTTTTTTTTTTTGAATAGTGAGTATGCTTAGTTGTGACAGTGAATTGCTCAAAGAACTTGGTGCTACTGCCTCAATTTCTGCAGATGCAGCCGTTTTATCCATCATTGTTTTGCATCATCAGTGCAAATATGACCACAGGAGAAAAGGCAGATAACATGTTGGTATTTTTAGGAGAAAGACTTTTACCTATGGGACCCTTTTATTTTAGGGTCATGGGGGAATCCTGAAGGCTTTATTGACCACTCTTGGAGATTTGCTACTATGGAGGAAAGATTTAATAGTTAGAAGACATAAATTTAAAACCTGTCCACCATTCTTTATTCTTATGATGGTATACTTCGTTTCTCACAACTGCAGTTATCTTTGAAATAGGTTTAAAACATCTTGACTTGTTTTTTACTTTTGTGTTTCTTGGGTTACAGTTTAATTATAAAAAACTCTAATTATAAGTTGTTACTATTTCTAAATGAGTTTTTGTTCTAGCCAGTTTGCTTTACTTGTCAGACATGAAACAGTAAACACTCCAGATAGTTTTAAAGAAGAAATTTAATACAGGGGATTAGGTTCTTACAACAAAACAAAACAAAACACTGGAAGTACTAGAGGTGGGATCTCCAGCTCAGCCTTAGGAAATGATTCCCAGGCTCTTGCAGGACTGGCCACCCAGGGAAGCAGCTCCCTCTGCCACAATCAGGAAGACAGTGAATCAGGAGGCCGCCTCTGGGACTACTGAGTTCAAGAACTTACTTCTGCAGCTGCAGCCCAGAGAACAAGCAGGCAGGGTTAGGTAACTGCCACTGAGCTGTGCCTGAACATTGGAATGCAGTCTAGTTGCCACTTCTCTATCTCTTGACATCCCGAATCTGGAAATTGGACACTGGAATGCTATGTGGAACAACACGTATCTGTTCAGTCATGCTGGAGAAAATAGCCAAAAGCAGCAGGATAATGGCTTTCCCCTCGCTCCTTCCTTCTCAGTCTCTTGTTAGTGCATCTGACTGATGCAACCTAAATTCTATTCAGAACCATAGGTACAAGTGAATTGGGAAAATAGATTTGTTTAATCTTCCTAGCTTTTGTAGCTGAAGACAGCACATTAGGAGGATGAGAGACTGGAGTCTGAGGGCTAAGTAATCATATCTCCCATACCGGTTTTTCTGCTTCTTTGTGATTTTCAATTTTTTTTTTTTTTTTTTTTTTTTTACCTCCATTGTTCATTCTTTACTCACTTGCGTTCTAGTCATTTAATAACCACGGTAGTTCTCATTTTTGGGGGCCCATTCGTGCCTCTCTAGTCCTAGATTCTTCAACAATTTTTAAGCTGGACTGGATAGCTACACCCAGGGTGACATCCGTCTGCAACGTTTGTCTAGATGGACTTGGGTCTTGTAAGCAAGACTTAGGAAACTTTCGCTTGCTGGTATATGTAGGCATGCTCCATCATTTCAGTTACCTTGCTATATTCTGTTCTACATTTTACCTGACTGAATTTTTTTGTACTCTACTTATTACATTTTCATGAGGTTTCATTGTACTCTCTTAACGACGTTTAAAAAACACCTTCCATAGCCAACAAATATTTCTAATATTCTTGTAAGCTGTTGTTTAGAGAAAAAAAGTGTCGATAACAATAGAAGTAGACTTTTGAAACTATCAATATACATTATTTCTTTCTCAGTAAGTATGGCATATTCTTTTTGAGTAACTATATATAACCCTACAGTCAATTGGTAAAATACAGGCACCTTATTTTCCCATCCCCAACCCCTTTTCGTGTTTCCACTCTTGCAAAATTCTTTTCTAAGAGTTACAAAGAAACCAATTAATTTTTAATGTGTCTCAATATAAAACATTCAAAATACCTGTAACCATAAGCCCAACCTCACAAAGATAAGGTAAAACAGCTATAGCTTTTTCTCTTTCTTACTGTATTGTTGTGCAGTCCCCTACTTAGCAATGCATTATGGTTCTTATGATAATAGAGGTATTATTGCCATCTTTTGAGTGAAGGAAACTGACCAATATAGAAAATTGGATTAAAAAGTGTTTTTTCTGAAGGTAGTAATAGCTGTAGCCATTATTCTTTGGAAGAAGAATACTTACAGCATCAAGACTATTTTCTTTCTTGCAAAAGAAAATAGTATCACTTATTTGTATATTTCTTGCTTTTTGTGAAATGAAATTTTTTTTTTAAATGAAAAGGACTGCATGTTCATTCATTAATTCGGATGGTAGCAAAGTGTTTAAAATAGAAAGTGAAAGGCCCTGATACTTCTAATCCTATAACCCTCAAAATTAATTACTGTTAACAGTTTAGTACATTCTTCCAGTCTTTAAAAAAATGTATATATAAATATATATTTATGGTCAGTTAGTTTCTGAAACATAATTTTTGAGATCTCCTTTATTATCATACTTTGATAGATAATGTGTAGGTGGTAGTATGTATGAATTGTAGTGAGTATATGATTGAATTAACTTCAGAAAGCATAAATACAACTTTAATTATGTTGATTTCAATTTTTGTTGGGAAAGAACCAATTTTTTTTTTTAGCATTCTTCTGCTTATTAGCTTTTAATCAGAGGCTTCCCAGTAAATACTGAGATTCCTCTGCAATGAAAATTATTTATGCTCTTATTGCTTTAGGTATATTTTCTAGGGAAGAACATTGAGTTTTAAAACATAACCAATTTAAAATGTGTTTGCATTCTCTTCAGAGAGGCTCTTATGGAGAATTAAGTTGGTGCTGACTTTGGTTTGAAAGGATATATTGGGTATAAAATCCCCATGATAAGAATTACCTTGATTTTGTTTGACTTTTAATTTTGAGAAAGATAGTTTTGCTTTTCAGATGTGATTGATCTCACTGGAGATGATAAAGATGATCTTCAGAGAGCAATTGCCTTGAGTTTGGCGGAATCAAACAGGGCATTCAGGGAGACTGGAATAACTGATGAGGAGCAAGCCATTAGCAGGTAAAAACATAATTTGTATAAAGTAGATATAAGTACTATTTATAATAGAAATAATAATTGGCTTTAATTAATTTCAAGAGGCACAAAGATATACTTTGTTATTTTAAATAAATCACTAATAAACTTCAGTACTGTTGTTATATGTTCTGTAACCAAAATTTTCATATTCTAGTTTGATTGTATTTGGAGCTTAGATTTTTAGGATTTTGGAGTGGCATTATGAGGCATTAAAATTTAGATGTATGTTTTCATATTGTTTTGATTGTTTTCTTACCCTAATCTCTTTTGGATATATTGTCCAATTCAGTTTATAGTCATTTATAGCAGGGGTTAGCAACCTTTTTCTGTAAAGGGCCAATAGCAAATGTTTTAGGCCTTATTGGCCATATGGTTTCTGTCACAATTACTCAACTCTAGTATTATAGTGCCAAAGCAGGCATAGATAATATATAATTTAATGAGTGTGACTATGGTCCAATAAATCTTGATTTTAAAAATAAGCTGCCGACTGGATATAGCCCATGGGCCTTAATTCTCCATTTTCTGATCTATAATATGATAGTATGTTTATAGGTTTGTTTGTTTGTTTGTTTTTCTTTTAAAGAAATAGGCAAGATTCCAAGATGTGTGATAGAATGAATCTTTTGATTTAATAATGAAAACTTTTTTAGTTTGAAACATTTTGATTCATCAGTGGATCAAATAAAAATAAATTTGATTTTTTCATGAAACAATGTTGACTTAAAAAAATCTTTATCATCTTCTAAACAACTTTGTGGAGGTAATGGTAACTCTTTTATTGAAGAGGAAATTGTTCTTTTAGGAGGTTAAATGATTTTCCAAAGGCACACAACTAAGGTAAATCTGACGACGCCAGTGTTCTTTACCCTCTAACGCAGTTGTTTGGTAGCAGAATGTACCAGCTTTCTCAGATAATTTCCCTTGGCACAATATCAATAATGCATTTCTTTCTAGGTAATTTGAGATTACTGTATGGTAGGAGATGCCTCAAAATGCTATATTTAGCAAAGGCACATAATTTTTCTTAGTAATACTTCTTAATGTCTTTAAATGTTACTTTGTAAGACAGTAAGATGGAAAGACTTAAATTAAGATTTATTGTCTTTTTCAGTTGAGCTAATTTCAGTTAATGCCAGTAATTTTAAATGAAAAACCCAAAATTCATACATTATCTTTAGACATTTTAATTAGGCTTTTTTTTGTGTGTGAAGGATTTAGAGAAACTGTAAAATTAGTTTTTGCCTCAAAAAAAGGATCGGAATGAAATAATTATCTTGAATAATTATAAAACTTGGCAGGACTTAAACTTTGAGGAGAAATATTTTAAACATGAAATAGGTGAGTTGGATTTCATATTTAAGGGCAATGATCTTTTATGTGTAAAAGATTGTAAGATAGAATATATATTATAATGCAAATCTTGTTTTTAAAAGTATACGTATATTGTTGAAGCGAATTTACACGAGTATACAACAGAAAAAAGTCTGGAAGCTTATATACCAAATAGTGTCACTAGTTTTTATATCATGTGTTTTCTAATTGAAACAGCACGTACCAGTTAGTTAATAAATAAAAGTAACTTGAAAGTTAAGGATTAAAACTTATTCCTAATCTGTTACTTAATGTATATGTTATGTATTGCTCTAGATACTCACTTTTGTCCAAATGGGAACCTGTATCTCTTAAGATAATGTTCTTTTTTATTCTTGGTCTTTTAAATTCTAATATAGTCTTAAAATAGTGAATACTTTATAAATATTTTTATTGTACATAACATTACCGACATTTGGTGTGGTGTAATATGCCATGAAATTTTACATAAAATTATATTCTGTAGAAGTAAAAAATCATATTAATTTAGTTGCAAAATGTAAGCCTTCTGTGGTATGTGTAGATTTTATAATTTACAGCTAACAAAAATATGTCAAGTGTAAAATGTGCAGTTAATAAGCACATATGTAAATCATACTGTGTCAGACAGGGGCACCTGGGTGACTCAGTCAGTTAAGCCTCCGACTTTGACTCAGGTTTTGATCTCACGGTTCATAGGTTTGGGCCCCGCATCTGGCTCTGTGCTGACAGCTCAGAGTCTGGAGCCTGCTTCAGATTCTGTGTCTCCCTGTCTCTCTGCCCTTCCCCCACTCGTACTCTGTCTCCCTCTCTTTCTTTCAAAAATAAACACTAAAAAAAAAAAAAAAATCAAAAGGGAATAAGAGAATTGTAGCTAAATATATGGCAAAGAGATATTTATATTTGTTCCTATGGGTTTTATGAAGGTTTAGGATTCTAAATTCAAAAGAGAAAATGATTTTTAAGAAACAGTTTAAATATCATGCATCAAAGTAAATTTAACTATTTGCTCATTACTTATGTTCAGATAGCAAAGTTTTACCCAACAGAGTCCTAGAATCATTTGACTATGATTATATTTCAGCAGATGTACTTTAATATGAGTTCATACATTTGGAATACTACATTATAATTATATGAGTTACAGCATATCTTTTTATATCTCACAATCCTCTGTGTAGACACTCACAAATTTCATGGTAAATTTCTTAAGTTGAACATTTAAAAAAAAAGTTTGTTTTTGTTTTTTTTTGACATTTATTTATTTTTGAGAGAGAGAGACAGACAGACACAGGATCCCAAGCAGGCTCTGCACTGTAAGCAAAAGAGAAAGAGAGAAAGCAAATTCTAGGGAGTATGCTACTAAGCTTGCCACACTTAGAAAAACAAACCCACAAACAAAACCCCGAGACAGTACTACTGATTGGTAGGTCGGTCATATTTAAATGTCCCTTGGGGAATTTAGTTGTTTTTTTTTTTTTGTTTTTTTGTTTTGTTTTGTTTTGTTTTTTTTGTTTTTTTTTTTTAGAGTGAGCTTGAGCAGGGGAGTTGGGGAGGGAGAGAGAGAGAGAGAAGGAGGGAGGGAGGGAATCTTAGGCAGGCTCCATGCTCAGCATAGAGCCCAAGGTGGGGCTCCATCCCATGACCCTGGGATCATGGGCTGAAATCAAGAGTTGGGTGCTCGGGGCATCTGGGTGGCTCAATTGGTTAAGTGTCTGACTTTGGCTCAGGTCATGATCTCATGGTTCATGGGTTCAAGCCCTGCATTGGGCTGTGTGCTGACAGCCCAAAGCCTGGAGCCTGCTTCGGATTCTCTCTCTCTCTCTCTCTCTCTCTCTCTCTCTCTCTCTCTCTCTCTCTGTCTCCCTCCCTCCCTCCCTCCCTGCTCACTCTCTTTCTCTCTCTGTCTCTCTCTCAAAAATAAATAAACATTAAAAAAATTAAAAAAAAAGAAAAAGTTGGATGCTCAGCCAACTGAGCCACCCAGGCACCCTGGGGAATTTAGTTTTGAATGGTGTTGTTTTTGTGTTGTTTCTAGGTCCTGGCAGAATCAAAAGTATATTGTCTCTCTAGGAGGGTGTCTTTATCCTTGGCCTCAGAGAACCCCTTCGGTAGCTTTTGAAGCTCTGTAAGCACCCACCCTGAAAATTACCACACACACTTGGAAAGAAAAAAAAAATTACCGTGAGAATCAGCAAGAGCAATAGGCAGTACACATGTATTTAGATATTGTGATTGATAGAGTTATGCTTTAGCTTTTACAGGATATAAGAAATCCTTGAAAATATGACGTAGTACATTTGAAAAAGAAGGAAAATATCTTCTGGAAATGAAAATTAGAATTACCAAAGTAAGACCAGAAAAGAAAACAGAATATAGGTTAATAGGTTAGAAATAGCTAAAGAACGGGGGAGGAGGCACGGGAGTCACGATCCCAGGGTCACGGGATTGAAGTCTGCATCGGGCTTTACACCAAGCATGGAGCCTGCTTGGAATTCTCTCTGCCCCTCTCCCTGCTTGCACATGCATGCGTGCTGGCTCTCTCTCTAAAACAAAAAAAAAAAAACAAAACAAAAAAAAACAAAAAAAACAAAAAAGTAGCTAAAGAACATTAGTCTGGAGGGTGAATAGGAGAAGAAATTCTCCAATTTGTAACAGATAGCTAAAAAAAAAAAGATGAAAAATACGGAGATAGGTTAAAAGACATGCAAAATAAAGTGAGTAGGTCTAACATACTTTAATTGGTGTTACAGAAGGAGAGGAGAGGGTGGCTCAAAGGCCATATTTAAAGAGATAATAATTTATAATTTTTCAAAAGTGGAAAAAATAACCTATAATTTCGCAAAGCCCAACAAATCCTAGTTGGGAAAATTAAAAGAAACCCACACCAGAGTCACGATAATGATGCTCCAGAACATTTAGGACTGAGAAAATCTTTAAAATATTCACAGAGAAAAAAGGAATTATCCTAAAAATAGTGACAGTGAAGGTGACAAATGACACAGTTGACACAGTAATAAGACACATGAAAATCATGAAATGATTTTCAGTGAATAAAAAGAACTGCCAGGATTCTTTGCTCAGTGAAACAGTGAGGGGTGGTCTCACCAGGGCACTTTTCCTTGTGATTCAGGCTCCAAGGGCAGTTCTGGAAGACTGAATGTGGGGTGGTTATACTGCCTCCACTGCTACAAAATCAGTATGTCCCATTCCGGTAGTTGTAATTTTACCTCTTTTTGCAGTAATTTTCTGCTTGAACCTGACCTTTCATCTAGAAGGGTAAGTGCAAGAGGAAAAAGAAATTTTTACAAAATTTACAGGGGCTCATTGTGGCTCCCACATAGGCCTCCATGGGCCACTGTAGAGAAACTGAGTGAGCAGTGTGTTCAACTGACTATTGACTATTTTTACACTCCAAGACCATTCAGTCCAACAAGGAAGTCCAGGGGTCTGAGCTGGAGTTAAGTTTGGGAGCCACCTGGGGTAGGGGGTTTACCAACCAGAGTGGCCTGCCGTTGCCCTTAGGAAAAGAAAAAAGCATCATGTCCAGGAGCAGTTAGGGTGGGATTCTGAATTTTTATTACGTTTCTTTATTTTTGAGAGGCAGAGAGAGACAGAGCATGAGTGGGGGAGGGGCAGAGAGAGAGGGAGACACAGAATCAAAAGCTGTCAGCCCAGAGCCCGATGCTGGGGTTGAACCCACGAACCGTGAGATCATGACCTGAGCCGAAGTCGGACACTCAACCGACTGAGTCACCCAGGCACCCAGGATTCAGAATTTTTATAAAAGTTCTCTTTTTTTTTTATTAAAAAAATGTTTTTAATGTTTGTCTTTGAGAGAGAGACACACAGAATGCAAGCAGGAGAGGGGCAGAGAGAGGAGGAGACAAAGAATCTGAAGCAGGTTCCAGGCTCTGAGCTGTCAGCACAGAGCCCAACATGGGGCTGAAACTCATGCAACAGTGAGATCATGACCTGAGCCAAAGTCAGTCACTTAACCAACTGAGCCACCCAGGCACCCCTAAAATAGATCTCTTAACTCCTACCCTTTTTATTTAGGAAGCTGTTGTGAGAGGAAACTGCATTAAGAAGATGTGTAGGTGAGGCAGTCAATTATAAATCTTTTTAGTTTTGTGAAAATAATAGTAAGGCTCAACAATACCGGATACCTGTGGATCATAGAAGACCCATGGAATGCTTTAATTACTATTTAATTACTATTCATTTTTTGAGTCATTTCTGACATTGTCAGAGTACAAGTGGTCTGGAAAAATTGAAAATATGAAACAGATTAGTTTCAAGGAATGCAGGACTGTGGCCAGAATTGACTGATTCGATGGGAACAGCAACACTGTAACTTGAAACAGTGTCAATAGTGAGGTACCACTGCTAGTCCCAAGAAGGGCAGAGGCCAGTAAGTGGGGAGAGCTGAGTGGCCAAAGGTTCTTTGTAGTCAGTCTTCCAGAATTGGCAGGCAGGCATCCCCCATACAGTGTGTCCTACCTCACCACAGGAGAAACAAATCAACTTTTGGAAGCAGTCACACGTCTGACAGGCAGGCAGTGGTAGCCTCTGTGTCGGAAACATAGAATCTCTTAATTTGTATTCAACATACGATTATTGACATGTTGCCTTGTTGGCTGTAATGATAGATTGCAGCAGTGGCGGCCGTCTGGTTAGTGCACACTTGCCAAGTCATCCCCTTAGAGAACAGGCCCCACTGTTCCTCCATCACAGTGGCTAAGATGAAACAGCAGGACTATACCAAATATTGGTAAGCACGTGGAGTACCTGGAACTGTCACATATTGTTGGTAGGGGTGTATAACGGAATTACCACTTTGGAAAATCTGGAAAACTGGGTACTTACAATGAATTTCAACATATACTATACTAGTACTTAGTGTTTCCATTCCTAGGTATAGACCCTTGAGAAAGGAGTCCATTAGTTTTATTGATAATAACTAAAAACTGCAAACAATTAAAACGACGCAAAAGAGTGACTGCTGTATGATTTCATTTCTGTGATGTTTAAGGACAGGCAAAACTAATTTACAGTGACAGAAGTCAGAATGGTGATTTCCTGGGAATCACTCTTGGCTATAAAAAGGGTATGAGAGAATTTACTAGAACGATGGATATTTTCTGTATTTTTATCTAGGTGGTAGTTAAATAGGTGTATAGATATGTAAAAAGTTTCCCTGAGCTGTACATTGAAGATTTGTGTATCTTATATGCAAATTATCCCTCTACAAAGTACTCTTTCCAAGAAAAGCATGCTTTGAGCTATGTTGATTAATAATCAACATAGCTCAAAAAGAATTTCTATGTACAAAAAGAATGATAGGGAGAAATTTTAAAAAGCTACCATTTATAACATAAGACTGTCAAAGACAAGAATAAATTTAATGAATGTGCAAGAACTTCCAAGAAAATTAGCAAATATCATTGAGACACATTAATGAATATGTAAATAATTGGAAACATATTGTATTTCACAAATTGGAGGACTGAATGTTGTAAAAATGGTCATTTTTCCTTAAACTGATTTATGGATATAGTATGATCCTAGTCATAATACCATTTTTTTCAAAAAGGAAAATTACAAAATTATTCCTCCCTTCCTTCTTTCCTCCCCCTCCCTCCCTTCTTTCTTTCCTCCTTCAGTCCTCTGTCTCCTCCCTTCCCCTCCCTTCCCCTTCCCTTCTCCTTCCCTTCCCTCTTTCCTTTTCATTTTCTTTTTTGTTGGTCTATACAGCCTAAATGATATGTATGTTTTTCAGTGAGTATGATGTTTCCCTAAATGTACTCAGATGATCTAAAGTGGGATGTTTTCAACATTACTGCTATGATGCAATTTAAATAATTTAAATAAAATTAACACTACAAACATAATAAAACTAGCAAAAACCCAAAAATCAAAATCAGTACAATAGAAATTTAATGGGAAGGTGAACATTTATCACAAGTAAGTGCTTTAAATAGTCCATGTAGAGTGTAGAAGGAAAAGAGCAAAACATTTTACCATCTTTGTGTATTGCTGCATGGTCATGACCAGTGTTGGGAAGATAAGAAAGCAGGTGATGGGTAGTGGGAATTGGTTTTTGATTTGTGGCTTTTGGGGTTGCATCTCTCAGCATGCTGTATTTTGCTATAAGCTATTTCTAAGCTCTCTGAAATTTGCAGTGTTGTTTTTTTTTCTTTGTTTTTGTTTTTTGTTTTTTCTCTCTACTGGCAGACTTAATATCTGGATTTGTAGCTATTGCATACTTTATATTTCAGAGCATGGATAGTATCAGTGGCTTTACTTTGGTGAGGTCAGGGAAGGAACTCTTATTTATGTAGGACCTGGCTTTATAGAAAGTTTATATTCATTTTGCCAATACTAGACTATAAAAAGGGATGGGGTCTTGGGAATAGAGTAATATTTGGGTTAGAGATTGGGCTTTTGCCAGAAAAATAGAGAAGCAGCAGCCACATCTAATATCTTAATCCTTTCACTGTAAACATTTGTTTAGCCCTTAGTATTTATCATATGTGCTCTAGGAATGAAACAAATCTGTGTTTTTACCCTCCAGATGCTGATGCGAGAGACTGGCTGAGTAATAAATATTTTTGGTGCAGTGTGATAAATGTATTAATAGCTTTTTAGGAGTCAGGAAGAGGTGGTGGGAAACTTAGTGAAGTGTGTTGTAAGTCCCTGGTGATACAAAACTGAATGTGTTATAAACTGTAAATCAAGGTCACAGAGTCATGGCATTCTTCCATCCACCATCTTTTAGTACGATAGCTCTACCATGTGGTGTGGTTAAGGAATGTTACAATAAACCTAGTTCTTTGAAACCCATATTTTTTGTTATAATGAATGAAGAGATCTACATATGACTGAGTTGAGGCTTCTTCTTTCCTGTTTGTGGTATTTGCAGCTTTCCCCAGAACTCATTGCTTGTTTTAGTTCATTCATCTCTAATTACCAAGGCTGAAATAAGTTTCCTTTATTTATACTCCTAAATATGCATATGCATTACAAAAAGAACAAAATTGTCAAAGGAAAGCACTCCCATTTGTAAAAGTCAATAAAAAATTAAATATACCTTATATACAGCAGTCTTTTGCATTATAGTTCCCTATTGTATACTTACATTAACTAATTGCCTTGTACAAAATCAGTTCTAATATATTATATTATATTGAACTGTACAACTTGAACAGTAGGTAGGGAGTCTTTCAAGTTGGCTTTTTTACTTTTTATTTCCCCCTTATGTTCTTGAAAACTTCATAACAATGGGCTATTCTAGACAAATTCTTACTTTCTTCTGCCCCAACTCACCTAACTAAATATTTCCAAGGATTCTGGTACCTTTTACTGGTAAATAGTTGATAAGAAAAAGCTTCCCATGGGCTGTGGTTGCATGTAAGAGCTGGTTTTTGGGCACAGTACTGTTGCTAATATTGGATCACTTTTAAAAGTTACAGAGGTATTGCAAACTGCTTTTTATTTTTATTTTATTTTTTTATTTATCTTGAGAGAGGGTTCACATGTGTGCAAATGGGGGATGGGCAGAGAAAGAGGGAGAGAGAATCCCAATCAGGCTCTGCGCTGACAGCGCAGAATCCGACGTGGGGGTCTATTCCGTGAACCATCAGATTATGACCTGAGCCTAAATCAAGAGTCAGACGCTTAATCAACTGAGCCACACAGGCACCCCTGAGGTGTTCATTTATAAATGTTTTGAGTTTGATCTTTGCATTTCAACCTATCATGTTGTTACCTGCTATTTTTTAGGATGTGGTTTCATTGATTCCCAAACGGAGACTTTATCCTGTATTCACATAACTTAAGTGATGATGTTATCCTGTATTCACATAACTTAAGCGATGATAAGTTGAGTCCTATTATATTTTATCTAATGTCATGTTGAAAATAATACTGTTAGAGATAAAAGTATAATTTACTTTTCCCCCATAATTAAGGAATATAGCTATATGAATTTGACATTAATCTCATAGGGCAAAATCTTTAAAATAAAGATGGTGTAGCATGAGTGAGATTTTCACAAGTAGCCAAAATGTTGGAAAAACTTACTCTTGATAAAGTCTTTTTAATTAACACAAAATGGGTTAAGACGCTTTGGATATTACTTATGCTTATTAAGAGTAGTGACACGTTTTGAACAGGCAAAATGCTTTGTTAGTTATATTGGGAATTAAGGTTTTCCTGCATGTTGTTACTTGCTTACGAGCAAGAAAAACGTGATTAAGCAAAGCAGCCTTATTCTTGCCATGTTTAGATGTATGTAAGATATTATTTAGATAAGCTTATTTTTAAGAGGTAAATCTTTTATTATTCTGATAGGTATGTAGGTAAGCTTTTGGGTGAAAAAATAAACACATAAGTATTCTCTTTATTTAGCTCTCATAAGTCATAGAACCCTAGAACTGAAAGAACTCTAGAATTTACCTTAGCTTTTTGTTCCCTTTTAATAGAAAAGGAAAATTCATGGTCAGAGGAGTAAAAGTGCAGTTTGTTTAGGAATGTTTTCTTGATGATTTAAAGCAGTTATTATTAAAAACTAGTCTTTATGTTATTTTATAAATATTTACTAGAATGATTTCTTAGAAAACTTAATATAGGTGCTATATTCCTGGTACTAAACCTCAAATTTGTTGAACCATAATTTAACATATTTTCTGTTTTATAACACTGTCTTTTGCATTTGAAATTTCCTTTTTCTTAGGAAAAAAGGCTGTGTGTCTCTTGATATGTTTGCCACTACTGTGTGCTTACAGAAAACTAACTTCTACTTGAGTAAAGTTAGTGTTTAACATTAATTCCCCAGATACGTTATCCCTAGCTTAAGTAATTAAAATCCTTAGTTTGTGGTATGTTATTTCCTAGGTTACAGCACTAAATTAATAGTGCATTTTTTTTTTTATCATTTTCTTTCCATTGTTTAAGAGTTCTTGAAGCCAGCATAGCAGAAAATAAAGCCTGTTTAAAGAGGACGCCTACAGAAGTTTGGAGGGATTCTCGAAACCCTTACGATAGAAAAAGGCAGGACAAAGCTCCTGTTGGACTAAAGAATGTTGGCAATACTTGCTGGTTTAGTGCTGTTATTCAGGTAAGGATCTTCATGCAGATCTTACTTGGTGGGCATGATGGCAATGGAAAGTGGGTTGGGGTGTGTGTCTTTTAAATTGTGTACTTTAAACATAAATGTAAGCAAGGTTTTAATATGACTTTCTGTCCAATGAACTAGTTGTGGATTGTTAATACTCCTCTCTCTTCTCTTGTCCTCACCCCAGTATGAAGCTTTAATGGTAGAGTGGTACTTACCCCTTTCACTTATTTGGAAATAATCTCCTTTCTCCCTTCTGTTAGGAGTTATTGTCAGAGTAGAAAGAGTAAAAAATATTTTGTATGTATTACTCTGCAAATCTTGAGAAGGATATAACCGAGATATGAAAGCAGAACTGTTATTTTTTGTTGTTGTTAACCAAATTAAATTATTGTACATGATGGAAGATGTTATTCATAGAATTATACTCATTTTAATTACTTATATTCTTAATATAAGGTGACAATTTGAGGAGGGTATAGATTGACATAATTTTCTAAGCATATGATGTGTAAAGAATAAATATTGATAAATCAAGAGTAATGAATTTTTTTTTAACTTGAAAGGCCCTTAATGAAATGTTTCTTGAAACCCTTATTCTAAAATGAAAAATATTTGTATGCATAGTTATGTATCCTCTTCTCAATTTGGACTAATTTTCTTTTTCTTTCTTTCTTTCTTTCTTTTTCTTTCTTTCTTTCTTTCTTTCTTTCTTTCTTTCTTTCTTTCTTTCTTTCTTTCTTTCTTTTTAACTTTTCTTTTATGAGATACTATTGTCGTAATTCTTTACTATTCTCAGGTAGACATTGGTAATGTTATCCATCAGATTAGAAAACATGAAATTAAATGATCTCCTTAAAACAATCTATGGGGGCGCCTGGGTGGCTCAGTCAGTTAAGCGTCTGACTTCGGCTCAGGTCATGATCTCACAGTTGGTGAGTTCGAGCCCTGCATCAGGCTCTGTGCTCACAGCTTGGAGCCTGGAGCCTGCTTTGGATTCTTTGTCTCCCTCTCTCTCTGCTCCTCCCCTGCTTGCACTCTGTCTCTGTCTCTCTCTCTCAAAAATAAATAAACATTAAAAAATTAAAAAAATAAAATAAAATAAAAAAATAAAACAATCTATGAATAATAACATACTCAATTTTTATGACCCTTTAGGAAAATCTTTTGTTTTCCTAATACAGTTGAATTATAGCTTATTATTTAGTATTCCTGAGGAGTACGGTTTAAATCATTATGTATGACATTTTTTCTTATATTTAAAATATCTCTTCATTCTGTAGCTTCCCAAATCCGTAGGTACGATGGTATAAACTTTTGTGTGATATTAAAGCAACTAACTGGTTATTTAGTCCATTTTCTATAAAGTTGTTAATTGTCTTCTGTAATTTTAACCTTTTTTCTACTTCAGTGTTATAATTTCCAACTGTCACCCCCTTTTTTGTTTGGCACATAATATCGTACAATTTGATTCCCTTTGGTTTTCTAGATTTATGTCTCTAAATTCTGTAGTGTATACTAGTTTTAAGTAATATACTGTGTTATTTGTTTTTCAGGGTATTAAAATGTTAATGAATACCTGAATTAACATAAATCTGTAATAATACCTTTGTTCTTGTCTTTGATTATACATTAATTATTCATGTACCTGACAATAATATCTACAATTTTATTAGAATCTTTATGTCTTGCTTTACTTTACTTTGCACTGTTAGTAAGAGTTTTTACATTTTCTTGTTCAATATAAGTTTTATAATTTAGACCTTATTTTAAAAATATGAAGCACAGTTTGAAGGCTGTGATGTGAGTCTTCAATTATGCTTTGCTGCTTGTATTTGGACAAGTAGATGCTGTCTCTGCACTTTAATGGCCAGCTAATGAGGCTCATTGGTTAATGAGGCCTCTTTTAGAAAAACTGTTAGAAGAAAGTACTTGCAAATAATCAATATTTCTTAGTTAGAATAGGTGCTTTGTATTTCTCTACACCGTATTGTAAGAAAGTCCTGTTTGAAATGATGACTAAATTCATACTAATAGAAATGGGGATAACCACTTTTTGTTTTCATAGGATAAACTTCTTTCAGTATCTTGGTTCAAATTTTTTTTTAATTTTCTTTTATATTTATTTGAGAGAGAGAGAGGGAGAGAGAGAGAGAGAGAGAGAGAGAGAGAGAGAGCGCGCGTGAGCATGCAAGAGTGGGGAAAGGGCAGAGAGAGAGAGAGAGAGAGACACAAAATCCAAAGCAGGCTCTAGGCTCTGAGCTGTCAGTATAGAGTTTGACACAGAGCTCGAACTCATGAACCACCAGGTCATGACCTGAGTCAAAGTGGGACGCTTAACTGACTGAACTACTCAGGCACTCCCAGAATTTTATTTTATTTATTATTACTATTTTTTAATGTTTATTTATTTTTGAGACAGAGTTTAAGTGGGGGTAGGGGCAGAGAGAGAGAGAGAGACAGAGAGACAGAGAGAGAGACACAGAATCCAAAGCAGGCTCCAGACTCTGAGCCATCAGCACAGAGCCCGATGCGGGACTCGAACTCACTAACCACAAGATCATGACCTGAGCCGAAGTCAGACACTTAATTGACTGAGACATCCAGGTGCCCCCAGAATTTTATTTTATTTTATTATTATTATTTTTAATTTTTAACGTTTATTTTTGAGACAGAGACAGAGCATGAGTGGGGGAGGGGCAGAGAGGGAGACACAGAATCCAAAACAGGCTCCAGGCTCTGAGCTGTCAGCACGGAGCCCATTTGGGGCTCAAACCCACGAGTTGTGAGGTCATGACCTGAGCCAAAGTCAGACACTCAACCGACTGAGCCACCCAGGCACCCTGAGAATTTTATTTTAAAGTGAAGAAATTAAGCAGAGTGTTTTTGTGCAGGCATCTGTTCTTCAATCATTGTGGAAATTAAAATTTTGATTCTTCAAACATTAGATTTGAAGTTATATAGTAGTTCTTGTATATTACATTGATTGCACATGGAAGAATAGTATCCTTAAATATTTTATGTTATTAAGTTTATTCATTTTTGAGAGAGAGGGAGAGACAGAGAGAAAACGAATGAACGAATACAAGCAGGGGAGGGGCAGAGAGAGAGGGAGGCAGAGAATCTGAGGCAGGCTCTGAGCTGTCAGCACAAAGCCAGATGTGGGGCTTGAACTCAACGATCTGTGTGATCCTGACCTGAGCTGAAGTCGGATGCTAAACTGACGGAACCACCCAGGCACCCCTTAGTTCAAATTTGAAACTGTTGTCCATCTATTTCTACTCTAAGTGGTGTTTGCTAATCTTAGCTTTTGTTTTACTTTTCAAATTTTTGGTGTTTTTTGGTGGGGAAGAGAATGGACTACAAAAATTGCTTGTCCTATTTAAAATTTGAAATAATTTCACTAATTTTTAAATTTTTCCTTGGATTAGTGGCTGTGTAACTGGTAATGTAGCCTTACCACACTCCTAACATAGGCTAGTATAGGGTTCTTGGGATTATTGTTATTATTATATTATTTTTTGCAAAATCTAGACACATTGCAGAAATGACCTCTAGCCTTGAAAAGTTTGGGTTATAATGAAGTATTAAGATTATTGGCTTTTGGGTGTGTGGATACACATTACACTTCAGGTTTTGGGAAATTGTGGGTAGGAAGAAAAATTTGTCAAAAGACCACTTCAAGGTTTTTTTTTTTGTTTTTTGTTTTTGCTGTAATTTTATTTTATTTTATTTTATTTTTTTAACGTTTATTTATTTTTGAGACAGAGACAGAGCATGAACGGGGGAGGGTCAGAGAGAGAGGGAGACACAGAATCCGAAATAGGCTCCAGGCTCTGAGCCGTCAGCACAGAGCCTGATGCGGGGCCCGTACTCACGGACTGCGAGATCATGACCTGAGCCAAAGTCAGACGCTCAACTGACTGAGCCACCCAGGCGCCCCATGTTTTTGCTGTAATTTTAAAGTCTGTTCTATTTTTAAAAATTTTTTTAAATGTTTATTTTTTAGAGAGATAGAGTGTGAGTGGGAGAGGGGCAGAGAGAAAGGGAGACGCAGAATCCTAAGCAGGCTCCAGGCTCTGAGTAGTCAGCACAGAGCCCGATGTGGGGCTTGAACGCAAAAACTGCAAGGTCATGACTTGAGCTGAAGTTGGATGCTCAACTGATTGAGCCACCCAGGCGCCCAAGTCTATCCTATTTTTAAGTAGCTTTTCATTTTCATCTCTAGTAATTAAAATCTTTTATCTTTTTTCATTTTGTGACATTACTTTTTAATTCCATGGATATCATCTGAGGTGTAAAAATTTATCATCATAAATGGAATTTTTCACCTATGAAAGAAAGTCGGGCAGGAAATCTCTTGTTAGTGCTGGAAGTCTCTTATTTTTTTTTCCAAAGTGAATTGAAACTTGTTCAAACTATGACGTAAATGTACTGTAAAGTTTCACTTACAGGGTTTTCTCAGGGGTGGAATTTACTTAGTTGGCAGGACTAGTGTGAAACAACTGGGACTTCTTTTCCTTGTAAATATATCTGCCAATTATAGACATTTACTTGGATTATAAACCTCTAACTGCAGAATAGGTAGCGGGGATAGACAGACTACAGAGGGTACATCTTTGTTTTACTTGTTCTTTTAGATACTGGCACCAATATTTTGGGAGAAAAGGGAAACAATATCAGAAAGGGACTATAAGCAAGGAGAAGATGGTTCAGAGGATGGCTTAAATCTTTTGGATGCTAGCAATATTAGCCTGACCGTCCTAGATTGGGCATTAACTCGTTATCTAGTCGAGTATTTTTATCCTGGAAGTTATATGTAAAAGGACTAATTGGTGCTCTTTTTCTCCACTAGGGTATCAGTGAAATGAGGTACTCATTTAGAGGTATATATTCTCTCTTGCTAGTTTGGGGTATAATTCATGGATTCTCATGATGGCCCTTGGTGCCTTTCCCATTTGGATGCCTCTGAGATGCTCAGAAGTAAGATGCTCATACATCTGTTTGCCTTGTACAGCCCCAGTTCACTTCTACTGTAGATCCACCGGTGCTTATTAATAAGTCTTATAACTCTATTTCACACTCAAAAGGGTTGTTAGTTGGAAGATAAAGGATATGGTCACCTTCCTCATAAATCGTGTAATTCCACAAGTATCCTGAGGGCAGAGCACAGATTTTCTAGGTTATTGTTTTATACCAGTATATGGTATAGTGTCTAACACATTGGAGGAATCCTTTAGGTAATTATTGAATGGGTGACTGAAAGAACCAAAAAGGAGCATATATTATATATGGTGGAATTGAAAACTTAAGATGCTTCTCTCACCCAAATGATCGGGATCGAGAAGATGCTATAAGTTTTCAAAAAATGTTAGGACATCATTTAACATGTTTATTCACATTATTTTCTCTTAACTCTTTAATTTTCATCAAAGAACAGAAGTACCTGGTTCAAAGAGAAAATACAAAATTCCACAGCAATAAAAGGCTTATAGTGAAAAACTACAGTAATCTGCCCCAAACCTCCCTACCTTATAGTGATGAGTCTTAAAACTAACCACAACCAGTTCTAGATTTTTTTTCTTGTCATTTTTCTAAATGACATGCCTTCCTGCTGAGATAGATGAGGATTTAGCTGTCCATTTCATGTACCTAGAATTGCCTTTCTTTTCATTCTCAACATAGTTATATCATAAGTTTAAATAGTCAGTAGTCAGTGTTTACATTTTCTATGATTTTGTAAACATTATAATGGTTTACTAGGAGTATCCCTTTGTAATTTTTTGTTTTCCTGGAGTAGTCAGTTTCCCATTTTTTTCTTTCCATTTTTTATTTACTTATTCTTAAAATTTCCTCTAACATCCCTGTTATGGTTCTGTATGCACAAACATATTAACTCTCCCTCTTTCTTGCTTTCTTTGTTTCATTTTTTTTTTAATTAAAAAAATTTTTTTTAACATTTCTCCTTTTTTTTTTTTTTTTAGAGTAAGAGAGACAGAGTGTGAGTGGGGGAGGAGCAGAGAGAGAGGGAGACACAGTATCTGAAGCAGGCTCCAGGCTCTGAGCTATCAGCACAGAGCCCGATGCGGGGCTCAAACTCAGAAATCGCGAGATCATGACCTGAGCTGAAGTCGGCTGCTTCGACTGAGCCGCCTAGGCAGTTCGTTCCTTCCTTCCTTCCTTCCTTCCTTCCTTCCTTGCTTCCTTCCTTCCTTCCTTCCTTCCAAATTTGGTTCCCTTTACCACAGATTTCTCTGTCTCAGGTTCAAGCTGGATTCTGATTCTTTGTGTTTTAAGTATGATTGCTGGCTTTCTAAAAGGAAGCCTAGAGAAAGGTGATTGTGTGAAGGTTGATTGGGGATCACTTTGCAGGGTTTTTTACTTACTCCTCCTATTTGTAGCCCTGAGTCTCATTGCCTCACACACACACAGACACTATGATTTTTCTGAAACCAAGTCCATTCACTTCAGTTATATCCAAAGACAAAATTTCCTGTATCCCACAGAAGGAAGTGGTAGTTGTCTCAATCTTCTGTATCTGGGAAGGACATGGAGATTTAATTGCTCTGTATACAGACTTTCATCTTTTAATCATGCCATCTATTTCCAGTCCCTGCCTTACTCTGAACTTATGTGATACCATTTTTTTTTTCCTAATCCACCAAGGAGAAGTGATCTTACTTTTCCTCAGTATCTTCATTATAGACAGTTTATATCCCTTTGCTTTCTTGTCATCGCTCTTTGTTTTCCACAAGTTATTTGAAATCTCATCTCATAGCTTTCTGTTATTAACAAGAATTTAGCCAAATTCCATTTTAGCAAGTGACCTTCAAAATTTAGTTTTTAGCTTCGGACTCAGTGAAAGGATACTTGTTTTCAGGATGCATCAATCACAGGCACAGTTTAGGCAGCAGTGACATTTACCTTTTCCCACCTTTTTTTTGAAGAAATAGGTTGATCAATACTATTATGACTATGGTTGAGGATTTACAGTATTTGTGACTTAAAAACATTAATTTCTGTGATTTATTGTAATGATCACAAGTTCTACTTAGAGTTGTAGCTTATTAGGTTGTATTAGACCACTTACGTGGTCATATTTTTCTGGAACTCAACTCAACCAAACCAAAAGAACATCAACAAAAAAATCAACTATGTCACCTAACACTAAAGCAGTGAGGGATTTTGAGACTAAGCTCTGAAAGATCAGCATTTTTAGAGTAAGCTTCATATTTTGGGCAGATTTTATCCTTGAGACAGTTCCAGAAATGGCTGCTGAGTGGTTGGGAAGGTAAGCATAGTTTTGTACAAACTTGGAGCATTAGTAAACACGTTAGACTTCCAGTTAAATTCTAGAGGGCTAGAATGTTGGATTAGTGGGAACTGAAAATAAGCCAGGCTTCATAGTGTTTGAATTCCAGCTTCATCTCAGTATTGTTTGGATTAAGTTGATCTGGGACTGCAAATGACGCCAGTTTTAGTGCCTGCCAAAAGCAAATGTGTAAATTCTGTTAGAAGGTAATATTATCTAGAACTTTGAATTTTCTCCACTTTTTCCACATAAAAATAAATGTTTAGTATTCAAATCAGTTATAATCAGTTATAATCAAAAATTAAAATAACTGGCAATATGAAACCTGAAAATTGAATTGTTTGTTATAATAACTATTAGTATGATGAAGGAATTAAAAGCAAGATTGAGAATTTCAATAGAAAAGTAAAAAGTATAAAAAAAAGCAAAATAGAAATTTTAGAATTGCTGAATATAATAAAGTTAATCAGTGGATGACTTTAGCAGTATATTTGACACAACTGAAGAGAAAATTAGTTAACTGGACATTTGGTTTGAAGAACATTTTCAGACTGAAGCCATGAAGTACAGATAAGAGGATATAAGAGATATTTTGGACATGGTGAATTGTGTTGACATAACATTTATGGTTATAGAGGGAAAGTAAAAAGGGAATATAGCAAAAGTAATATTTGAAAAGATGCCTGAGAATATTCCAAATGTGATGAATGGGATCAAGCCACAGATACTGGAAACAATAGGAATCAAGTAGCATAAACATAAAGAATATTGTGCCAAGGCACATAAAATGGAAAAAAACTATGGACAAAGAGAAAATCCTAAAAGTAGCCAGGTGGAAAAGATGTATAGGCACACCTCAGAGACACATGGGTTTTGTTCCACACAATCGCAATAAAATGAATATCTTAATAAAGCAAGTCAAATCAATATTTTGGTTTCTTAGTGTGTATAAAAGTTATGTTTATACTGTACTGCAGCCTATTCAGTATACAGTATGATTACATTAAAAAAAACATGTATACCTTAATTAAAAATAATTTATTGCTAAAAAATACTATTATCTGAGCTTTCAATGAGTCATAATCGTTTTGGTGGTGGAGGGTCTCATTTCAATATTGATGGCTACCAACTGATGAGGGTGGTGGTTGCTGAAGGTTAGGGTGGTTGTGGCAGTTTCTTACACTAAGATGGCAGTGAAATTTTCCCAAACTGTTGAAAACCAAATCAATTGAATGAACACTTAGAAGCCACTGTAGTATTAGTAATTGGCCTGATTTCAATATTGTTGTGTCCTAAGAAATAGGGAAGCCTGAGGAGAGTCAGAGAGAAGGAGGAATGGCCAGTTGGGGCAGCAATCATAACACATACAACATAATTGATTAAGCTTCATCGTTTGTGGGCATGATTTGCAGAGCCTCCCAAAAGTTTACATTAGTAACACGCAAGATCACTGATTGTAGATCACCATAAAAGATATAATAATAGAAATTTTAAAAAATTGCAAGAATTACCAAAATGTGACACAGAAACACAAAATGAGTAAGTGCTTTTGGAAAAGTGGTGCCAATAGGCTTGCTTGACAAAGGGTTGCCATCAACCTTCAATTATAGAAAACATGAGCTCTACAAAATGCATTAAGATGAAGCGTTAAAAGAAGAGGTGCCTGTATCACCTCTATAAAGAAACAAGACGAAGATTGACAGCTGACTTCTGAACAGAAATACTGTTTTTAGAGTGCTATAAAAAATAACTGGCCATCTAAAATTCTATAACTGTCAAAAATCTTACAAAAATGAAGAAAAACAATTTCACACTAAGCAGAAGCTGAAGTAATTCATCACCAATAGACCCACACCAAAAGAAATATAATTGTTTAGAAAGGCATTCAGGGAGAAGAAAAATGTTCCCTAATGGGAGTTTAGAGTAAAGAAGTGGGATTGAGATTATCCTAATTTGTCATTATTCTCTTTCCTGTTTAAACTCCTCATAAAACAGTCTGTATTTTATCATTTTTCTATCCCATTTCTTCAGTACTCCTTGCTGCCTCTCTTCCATCATTCTACTGAAAAGGTGATTTCCCAGTTGCCAAATCCAAAAGTTAGTTTTCTTCCCTTACTTTACTGGATCTGGCAACATTTGAGAGTATAGGTCCCTGATTTATCATGGTTCAGTTTATGATTTTTTGACATACAGTGGTACAAAAGCAGTATATATTCAGTAGAAGTTGTACTCTAAATTTTGATCATTTCTTGGGCTAGCAGTGTGCCGTATAGTACTTTTTTGTGATGCTAGCTCCTAGTCAGACATATGATCATGAGGGTAAACAATGATATACGTACAACCATTCTGTACCCATACAACCTATTCTGTTTTTCACTTTCAGTACAGTATTTAATAAATTACCTTATATATTCACCACTTGTTATAAAATAGACTTTGTATTAGATGATTTTGCCCACCTGTACGCTAATGTAAATGTTCAGAACACTTTTGAGGTAGGCTAGGCTAAGCGAAGATGTTCGGTACATTTTGTGTATTAAATGCGTTTTCAGCTTAATGATACTTTAATCGTAGGGAGGGTTTATCCAGATGTAACCCCATCATAAATCAAGAAGTTCTGTATTGTAAATCTTGTCCATCTTGAAATTTGCCATTGATTCTTTGAAGTACTTCAGAATTTTCTGTGGTACTTTATTTTTCTATCTTTGTTGAGAAGCCCCTGATCTAGGTACTTTTTAAAGTTCCACAGTTACTCTGATACACTGCTATATTTGAAGGACATTTTCTCCTTTTTCTTTTTGCTTGCATACTCTTCACTTCCCATACTATTCTTATTTTGCCAGAGACTCAATATATTTTAGTCTCTGCTTCTTGTTCTCCTCGTGTCTGCATGTAGTGGGTACTCCATAAATATTTATTAAATGAATGAATAAATTAATTATCTCACATGTTCATTTTGTTTAATTGAGAAATACTTCGAGATTACAAGATAACCAAAATATTTTCCTACAGTTTCTGTTGCCAGCTTTATGATTTTATCTTTCTTTCTTTTTTAATTTTTTTTTAATGTTTATTATTTTTGAGAGAGAGAGAGACAAAGAGAGAGCAAGCAGGGAAGGGGAAGAGAGAGGGAGACACAGAATCTGAAGCAGGCTCCAGGCTCTGAGCTGTCAGCACAGAGCCCGATGCGAGGCTCGAACTCACAAACCACCAGATCATGACCTGAGCAGAAGTCGGCTGCCCAACCGACTGATCCACCCAGGCACCCTTGGTTTTATATTTCATATTTAGGTCTTTAAACCACATCTATATCTATATATCTATATATCTATATCCTAGTTTTTTCTTTATATATAGTGGGCCAGTTTTCCCAACCCCCAACTCCTAAACAAAATCTTGTTTTATGATTGATTTGTGGTGCTACCTTTATGTTCTATCAAGTTGGCTCACACAACTTTGCTAAGACCTCATGCATCCTTGCCTCCTATAGTGATTTTCAACAGAAAGGAATATATTTTACATTGTAAAACACTTGACACACACGTGTATATAAAATGCATACAATGAAAATTTTGCAAACAGTACTCTGGTGTGTTTACTGTGTATGACAGGTTCTGCTATTTTCAGTTGCATTTTATTTCATTTTTTTAAACAAATAATCATGATGATGACAATATGAGTTCTAGGAAGCTTTCCTGTGGACATCTTTCATATGCTCTCATCCTCTGTGAGATCAATAGAATTGTATCTTGGAGTCAGATTTCTATTCTAGTATCTTTCTCCTTTCTGGGCTGTGTGTCTTCTTGAGCATAGAGATAATATGTAATTTCTTTATGTCTCTATCACCTAGCAGCTGGCCCATAAATTTATTAGTGCTACATTTTTGTAATATTGATACCTCAAGATAACTCAGCGAATATAACATGTTTAAAAAGTTCTAGACTTAGCATTTGTGTACCTTTTGAGGAAACTGCTTATTAAGCACATAGAGAAAGAAAGATTTAATATATAGTGTAATTTTTTGTGTTGTCCACAATTAATTTTCTGCTTTTCAGTACAATAAATATTGTTAATGATAAAGAATAGTGTGTCAGTATGTAAGAAATTTGACATCTTCTCCAGGAGAAAATAGGTCTTGTGCTAGTGGCAACAATCCTGTGTATAAGTAGAATAGTTGTCAAAAATAAATCTCTAAGACCATATTTTTATAGTTCTGTTAATAGAACTTTCCCCTAGATTTTTTTAAATTGTTGTTCTTTTTCAGTCATTATTCAATCTTTTGGAATTTAGAAGATTAGTTCTGAATTACAAGCCTCCGTCAAATGCTCAAGATTTACCCCGAAACCAAAAGGTAAAACTATGAAAGATTTTTAAGCAGTGTGTGTGTGTGTGTGTGTGTGTGTGTGTGTGTGTGTGTGATCATATTCTTTTATCTGTGCTTGATTTTAGGGCAGTTTGTCTCATCAAATATGAAACTGTTAATTTTGAATGTCAGCCCATTAATCTCAGTTACTATAGTAACTTTCTATTCTTTATCAGTATATTATAAATCTGAATTTTTCTTCACATGTGTGTCAGTAATATGCTAGTTTATTGTGTCACTTTAGTAATTGCTTTTCACTTTCTCTTTTTAAAGTTCATTTATTTATTTTGGGGGGTGGGGAGAGGAGCAGAGAGAGAGAGAGAGAGAGAGAATCCCAAGCAGGGATTGACAGCTCTGAGAAAGCACAGAACCCAACATGGGGCTCGATTCCATGAACTGTGAGATCATGACTTGAGCTGAAATCAAGAGTTGTGTTGCTCAACTGACAGAGCCACCTGGGTGCCCCTGCTTTTTTCTCCTTTTTGAATTGTCAAATTTCAGAAACTTTATAGGTTTTAATTTATAATTCAAGGTTTTTCTTCAATTGCCTCCCGAAAAATTGTGTGAAAATAAAAATTTTTGTGTAGATGAGCCCTTTAAAAGATTAGTTTTACCTGAGTGTGGTTTTGATTTGTATTTCCCTGATAAGGAGCGACGCTGAACATCTTTTCATGTGCCTGTTGGCCATCTGGATGTCTTCTTTAGAGAAGTGTCTATTCATGTTTTCTGCCCATTTCTTCACTGGGTTGTTTTTCGGGTGTGGTTCTGGAAAGCAGTGTGGAGGTTCCTCAGAAAATTAAAAATAGACCTACCCTATGACCCAGCAATAGCACTGCTAGGAATTTATCCAAGGGATACAGGAGTACTGATGCATAGGGCCACTTGTACCCCAATGTTCATAGCAGCACTCTCAACAATAGCCAAATTATGGAAGAGCCTAAATGTCCATCAACTGATGAATGGATAAAGAAATTGTGGTTTATATACACAATGGAATATTACGTGGCAATGAGAAAAAATGAAATATGGCCTTTTGTAGCAATGTGGATGGAACTGGAGAGTGTGATGCTAAGTGAAATAAGCCATACAGAGAAAAACAGATACCATATGGTTTCACTCTTATGTGGATCCTGAGAAACTTAACAGAAACCCATGGGGGAGGGGAAGGAAAAAAAAAAAAAAAAGAGGTTAGAGTGGGAGAGAGCCAAAGCATAAGAGACTGTTAAAAACTGAGAACAAACTGAGGGTTGATGGGGGGTGGGAGGGAGGAGAGGGTGGGTGATGGGTATTGAGGAGGGCACCTTTTGGGATGAGCACTGGGTGTTGTATGGAAACCAATTTGTCAATAAATCTCATATAAAAAATAATAATAAAAAAAATAAAAGATTAGTTTTGCACTGGCTGTCTTTGCAGTGCCAATCTATAACTTCCTTTTTGTAAGTTTATATTGTTAGGCAATATAACATGACAGAACACACACATAATCAGGGCTAGATTGCCTGGGTATTCTGGCTGTGGATTTAGGGTTTGAACTGTCTGTTCAGTTTCCTTTCCTGAAAGGTGTAAATAATATTAGTAATTATTGTATACGGTTTTGAGAATTAAATGAGGTAAAACATACAAAGGGCTTAGAAGTACATAGTTCATAGTAAGTACCTCAGATGATGTTATTGTATTCATGTTTTTCAAAGTAGGACTGATGCAGAAATTTATATTTAATGTAAGAAATTAATTATGGAGGTGATACATGTGAGTATTTAGGGCTTTAAGGATCTTGTCATAAAAAAAATTGTAGCCCTAAAAGGGGACTGGTTGCACAAAGAAGTTAAAGTGTTAGGTTACTGTAAAGTATTGAACTTTGCGTGACTTCCTTTTAGTGTTAATGATATGTAATAGAATTATATTTTTCTTCTTTTTTTAATTTTTTTTAATGTTTACTTATATTTGAGAGAGAGAAGAGAGAGATAGAGTGTGATAGAGCTCAAATTCTTGGACCGCAAGATCATGACCTGAGCCAAAGTCGGACACTTAACCAACTGAGCCACCCAGGCTCCCCTGTTTTTCTTTTTTTTTAAATATTTATTTATTTATTTTGAGAGAGAGCACGCATACATGTGAGTGAGCAGGGGAAGGAGACAGAGGATCCCAAGCAGGCTCTGTGCTGTCAGTGCAGAGCCTGATGTGGGGCTTGAACTCATAAACCGTGAGATCATGACCTGAGCCTAGACCCAGAGTCAGACACTTAACCAGTTGAGCCACCCAGGCGTTCCTATTTTTCTTTTAGTGTGTAATTTGAAAACCACTTGTTCTGTAAACATGAAACATTTATAATGCAAACTAGTGGGAACACAATGATTTATAGCTAGCTTTTCAGGCCATAATCTTTGAGCAGTAGGGTATCAGGCTGGTAAGCAAGCCTAAACAAGCCATTTTCAAAAGGGAACCAAGATTACCTGACAACCCCACAGACTTGCAGAGAAATTAAGCAAAACCCCTTCACTCATTACAGTTGTTCCATGAAATTTTTTGGACCGTTGCTTCCATTATCACACCTTGTTAATAATCACAGTTCTCTCCTCCTCCTTTTTTTTTTTTTAATAATGCTTTCCTTTTTTTTTTTAAATGTTTATTTACTTATTTCGAAAGAGAGTGTGTGCATGTGGCCTACGAGCTGGGGAGGGGCAGAGGGAGAGAGGGAGAGAGAGAATCCCAAGTAGGCTCTGCATTGTCAGCACAGAGCCAAGCGTGGAGCTCCATCTCATGAATTGAGAGATCATGACTTGAGCCAAAATTAAAGAGTTGGGCGCTTAACTGACTGAGCCACCCGAGTGCCCCCACAGCTCTTTCTTCTCATGTCTCAGTTGAAGTTTATTTATAATTTACGTGACATTATTTGGAAATATTGCTTCCAATTAGGTATTTATATGTATCTTGACTTTTTCTCTTTTGTTTCTGGATTTTAGTGCTTTAAAGAGTTTTATTTTATTTTTCAAAATGTTGAATAAGACCAAGTTAGTTTTAGAGTCGTATTTAAAAACGATCATAACATCCATGCTTATGTACCAGAGCTAATTTTAAGATTGTTCAGCTGAGTACCCGTGAAATATATAAATCTTACCTTCACCTTTCTAGAGAAATTTGTTTTCTTGCAGTAATGATCAGTATGTCCAGGTGTCCCTTCAGGTTAAGGAATTGAAAGGATCTCTACTTCAATTGTGAAAAAAAACCCTTTATTTAGAAGAATCTGTGCAGTTTTTTAAAAGATTATTTCACAAATGAAGTTATTCTTTAAGTTTATTATTTTTATTTATTTTGGTAGAGAGATAGCAAGCAGGAGAGGGGCAGGAGACGGAGACAGAATCTCAAGCAGGCTCTGCACTGGCCCCACAGAGCCTGTTGTGGGGCTCAAACTCATGAACCCTTGAGATCATGACTTGAGCTGAAGTCAAGAGTTGGATGCTTAACTGACTGAGCCACCCCAGTGCCGCTGAAGTTATTCTTTAATGTGGCATGGTAACATCAATACATACTATAATGGACATCTCTGAAGCAGATATGTGGGACTAATAGGTAGTTATCAGCCACTGATTGGTGCTACATTCAGCTAAGGTGATGAAAAACACCAGGTGTACTGACTGAGCCACCCACACGCCCCAAGGTACTGTTTGTAATTTTAATGTCTAGGAGAATTGTGAGGTACTAGAAGTCTAAAGATGGATTCTCACCATAACATCTCACCCCTCCCCACTCCCATTCATAATGTCTTTTGGCTTAAACAGTCATAAACTGATGACAAAACATGTTCAAATGTTGAGAAAACAGAGATAAATAGTTCAGAATAGTGGTAATCTTCATACAAATAGCTAAAACCTTATTACTCATAAGGTATATTATTTAAAGTCTTGTTTAAGGGTGAATATTTCCAAATAAACAATATTTTCTCATTTTCCACTACTCAGAGATAAGATGCATATGAGCAGGGAATATGTTTAATTGAATTCCGTTTGGCAAACACCTGAAGGAATTTGAATTTTCAAATGACAGAGTCATTCTGGAATTTCTGTCTTTAGTTATGAATAAAGTAATAAGATTGGATTTACAGGTTTCAGTAAATTTTGAAGGATTCAAAGCATGCAAAGTATATTTTCTGACTGCGGTGGAATAAAGATGGAATTTGACAACAGAAAGATATTAGAAAATCTCTCTGATTATGGAAAATTAAGTAATATACCTTTAAATAACCCAAGGGACAAAGAGAAAATCAGAGGGGAAATTTCAGAATATTTTAAATTAAAACACAACATACCAAAATTAGAAGGATATAGCTAAGGCAGATGTTAGTGGAAAACACATGAACTAAACACATTAGAAATTAAGAATAGTTTCAAATTTATGACATTGGCTTGCACATCAAGAAATTAGAAAAAAGAAAGCACATTAATATTTGAAAGTAGAAGAAAAAATAATAAAGGCAAGAGCTAGATTATTGAAATAGAAATGAAATTGAAATAGTAGAGAAAATTAATGGAACCAAAAGCTGCTTCTTAAGATCAGTAAAGTGAATTTCTAGGTAGTCTGAGCAAAAAAAAAGAAGAAACAAATTACCAGTATAAACAATGAAAGAGAGGGACATCACTATAAATTCTCTAGAAAATAAAATAGAACAGTGGAATATTATAAATAGACAAATATGTTGAAAGCCACAAACTACTGAAGCTCACTGATGGAAAAATAGATAACCTGAGTATCCCTATATTACATAAAGAAATAGAAAATTTAGTTAACCTACTCACCAAAAAATTCAACAGTGAAGTAGCTTACTGGTGAATTATACCAAACATGTAAGGAAAGAATAATACCAGTTCTCTACATGTTTTTTCAGAAAATTGAGAATGAGGTAAAACTTCCCAGTTCATTCCATGCGCCCAGCATTACTGTGAAGCCAAATAGAAAAAGATATTTCTTTTATTTTTTTTTTAATTTTTAAATACTTTTTTAAGTTTATTTATTTTGAAAGAGAGAGCATGTGTGAGCAGGGCTGGGTCAGAGGAAGAGGGAGAGAGAGAGTCCCAAGCAGGCTGTGTGCTGTCAACACCGAGCCTGACACAGGGCTCCATCCTAGGAACTGCAAGATGGTGACCTGAGCTGAAATCCAGGTGCGCTGCTCAACCAACTGAGCCATCCAAGCACCCTTAGAAAAAGATATTTCAAGAAAAAGAAACTAATGACCAATATTCTTCATGAATATAAAAGCAAAATGTTGTAGCAGATATTTGGCAAATAACTCTTGAAACATCCATAAAGGATACTACCTCAGCAACTGGAGTTTATGTAGACTGCAAGGTTGGTTTAGTGTTCAAAAATCAGTCTAATTCACCATAGTAACAGACTAAAGAAGAAAACCATATAATCACCTTAGTAGATAAAGAATTTGACAAAAGCTGATGTACCTAAAATCTCTCAGAAACTAGAAACTGGAAGAAGCTTTTTTATCTTGATAAAAATCATTTATGAAAAGCCTACAACTAATATAATACTTAGGTGAAAGACTAAATGCTTTGCCCCAAAAATCAGGAGCAAGCAAGGATATCTGTCCTCACCACTTCTGTTAAACAGTAGACTGGAGTTCTTAACCGGTGCTATAAAGCAGGAAAAGGAAATAAACATGAAGATTAGAAGGGAAGAAATAAAGGTGTCTTTGTGTATATGCTTGGTTGCCTATGTAGAAAATTCTAAGTACTGTACAAAAATAAATAAAAGATGGTAGAACCAAGGAATGAGCTCAGCAAGGTTACCTGATATGAGGCAAACATGCAAAAATCAATTTTATTTCTGGGGGCACCTGGGTGGCTCAGTCAGTTAAGTGTTGGGCTGTTGACTTCAGCTCAGGTCATGATCTCACGGTTCATGAGTTCGAGTTCTGTGTCGGGCTCTGCACTGACAGCACAGAGCCTTCTGGGATTCTGTCACCCTCTCTCTCCTCCTCCCCCTCTTCTTCTTTCTCTCTCTCTCAAAAGAAACTTTAATTTTTTTTTAATGTTTATTTTTGAGAGAGAGAGAGAGAGAGAGACAGAGTGTGAGCAGGGGAGGGGCAGAATAGGAAGGAGACACAGAATCAGAAGCAAACTCCAGGCTTCCAGCTGTCAGCACAGAGCCTGATATAGGGCTCAAACTCATGAACCCTGAAATCATGACCTGAGCCGAAGTTGGACACTTAATCAACTGAGCCACCCAGGCGCCCCTCAAAATAAACTTAAAAAAAAATATCAGTTGTATTTGTAAATACAGTGGGAAATTTAAATTAAAAAATACATATATACAGTAGCATAAAATGTGGACTATTGGGGTAAAGTGGACAAAAGATACTTGTAGAAAACCACAAAATTTTGCTGAGAGAAATTAAAGAGATAGATATGTTTAAGGATGACAGGATTCAATATTGATTGTTATGATATCAGTTATCCCCAGTTTAATCTATAGATTCAGTGCAATCCCGATCATAATTCCAGCAGACTTTTTCATAGGAATTGACAAATTGATATTACATTTGTATAGAAAATCGGACTACTAGAATAGCCATAGTAGTTTTAAAAAGAAAGACAATGTTGGAAGAATCAACTCTTATGCATTATTTTTGGTGAAAAGATAGTCTAGTCATACAGATCAATGGAACAGAATAGAATCCAGAAATAGACCTACACATATAGAGTGAGTTGGTTTTAATGAGAATTGACAAAACAATTCAGTAGACAAAGGAAAATCTTTTAAACTAACGGTATCATAGACAAAAAGATAACCCTCAGCCCTTACAGAACATATCTTTTTCAAATATATGAAAAAAACTGATAATGGATTATAGACCTAAAAGAAAACAAACTATAAAAATTCTTGATGAAAACATTAGAGAAAATTTTAATGTCTTAGGTTAAGAAAAGATTTCTTAAGTGGGAGAAAACAAGGACACAAATCATAAAAAAATGATTAATTGGACTTCATCAAAATTAAAAACTTATTATCTGAAAAATTTATACAAAATGAAAAGTTAAGCCACAACTGGGAGCAAATTGCTCTCAGCCAATTTCTGTGGCTAGAAAATCTTTCTGAATTTCAGAAGGTGAAATTGTAAATGATGTTAAATGCAGCTACTACATTTGGCTAAATTATGAAAATATCACCACATGCAGAAACTATTCAAACTATTCTTAGTCTTTTTTTAAAAAAGACTTATTAAGGTGTAACTGATGTACAATATACTATAAAGCGCACACTTAGCAAAACACGTACCAGATAAAGGAATTGTATCTAGAATATATACAGAACTTACATAAGTCAATAATAAGATAAGCTATTACTGTTCTGGGAAAAATATTTGGACAGACACTTCACCAAAAAGGATCTACAGACAAATAACTACATTAAAAGGTGCTTGACATTATTTCATAGGAAAATGGAAATTAAAACTAGAGGTGCCATTTTGTATCCACTGGAAGAACTAGTTAAAAATATAACCCATATCCAAATGATGTAGAAAATGGATCTAGAACTCTTATTAAGCTGTCAGTGGGAATATAACATGTATAACGCTTCTGCAAAAGCAGTTTGGTTGTTTCTTGAAAAAATAAATCTACATACAACCTAAGCTCTCTCCAAGTTTTTACTCAAGAGAAATTAAAACATATGTCCACACAAAGACATGTACGGTAATAGCCACAACAGCTGGAATAGGTCACTAGATAAAGAAGTGTGGGATATTCAGACAATTAGAATACTACTGAGCGTTAAGACAGAATGGATCATTAACACACACAGTCTTGGGGATGAAACTCAAAATAATCACTTCTATTGTAAGAAACCAGACTAAAATGAGTACATAGAGTATGATCTGATTTGTGTAAATTTCTAGAAAATACAAAGTGACCATGGTTGCCCTGGGATGATCAGGGAAAGGGAGTAAAGTTTGAAGAAACTTGTGGGAGTGATGGATAGGTACATTGTCTTGCCTATGGTGATGCTTTCATGGATGTATACATGTCTGAAGCTCAGGAAAGTATGTGCTTTATAATGTACAGTATATTGTACATCAGTTATACTTTGATAAGTCTTTTTTTTAAAAGACTAAGAATAGTTTGGATAGTTTCTGCATGTGGTGATATTTTCATAATTTAGCCAAATGTAGTAGCTGCATTTAACATCATTTACAATTTTGCCTTTTGAAATGCAAAAAGATTTTCTAGCCATGGAAATTAGCTGAGAACAAAAATGTTTAAATAAATTATTTTACTTTTCCAATATACTTCTCAGCAGAAATACACTAAATTTTCAAAAGCCTATTTATTTCATCCTTGTTCTTAGCAAGGAATGTCTCAAAAAACTGTGCTAACTTAGATTTGGTCATAAAAGAAAGAAATTGAGCTCAGAAAATTAAGGGTATTTTGGAAATTATTTTGTGGATTAAAATTGTATTTATACTTTTAAAACCTGTCTATATAAGGCATTTGAGGGGGAGTAGGAAGTACAACAGAAAAATTATAGGTTAGTTTTCTTTCATTTAAAACTTTTACATTTACCCTTTATCATCGATGATGGATTTTATGATACTTACATAAAATACATGTTTTCTATAACTTAGCACTTTCATTCAGACAATGCACTTTGTGATTGCTGTAATGGTGTATTGTTTTTGGATCAAATGACAAGCATTTGGAGCCAAATGTTTTATTCCTTTACACTTGTTTCTTAGGACTCCTTTTTAAAATGCATTCTAGGAACAACTATTTCTCCATTGATTATATCATTCTGGACAGCACTATACATATACACACACATCCCTACAGTTTATAATGTTGAGAACACCAACTATATACATTTGGAAGATTTTTCTCATATTTCAGTCGAATAGATTACGTGTTGAAATTGTTATTGCAAGAGCTAACTATATAATAAGAACTGCTTGTTTGATTTGTTACCATATTTATTTAACTGAGATATGTGAATTCCATTCTTTAAAAACATTTCCTTCTTGTTTTAAAGTAAGTTGTTCGGGGCGCCTGGGTGGCTCAGTCGGTTGAGCGTCCGACTTCAGCTCAGGTCATGATCTCACCGTTCGTGAGTTCCAGCTCCGCGTCAGGCTTTGGGCTGATGGCTCAGAGCCTGGAGCCTGCTTCCGATTCTGTGTCTCCCTCTCTCTGCCCCTCCCCCATTCATGCTCTGTCTCTCTCTGTCTCAAAAATAAATAAACATTAAAAAAAATTTTTTAAAAATTAAGTTGTTCATCATTGATAATATTGGGTTTTTTGTTTTTTTCTGGAGGGTTTAAACCAAATGTAAAGAATTGAATACCTGCTTTGTGTAGTAGAAAGTTGTGGAAGAAATTTAGAAGTTCTTGTTTTTGAGAAGCTTACAGTCTATTGAGACACAAAAGTTAAGATTTCAAAGGAACACTAGAAGCATGATACATTAGTCTAATATTAGGAACTACTCTAATTACTTATTAGACTCGTATTGTCTGATTATTAGGATCATCACAGGACACTCCCAGTTGGTGATTCATTGCTGAGTGAAAGACATTCATTTTAGTAGATGTGGAGTTTGAAGGAATTATTGACTTGAAGGGGTCTGGGAAGGCTTCATGGAAGAGGAGGGATCTTTGTTTAAATGGGCTTATTGAGGAAAAGTACTTAAATAGTGCCTGGCACGAAGTTAGCACTCATTGAATATCGGCTGTTGTTATTGCTGTCCACAGCAGCTGGGCTTTGCTGAATGGAAAGAATTATAATAAATAGGCTTGAATGAGGAGGATATTCTTGGCTGGGTAATAACATGATTAGCTATAAAAATGTAGCATTTGTGCTAAAATTGTGAGCTAAGCGTAGGTCCTCTGCTGTTTTTGTGCTCTACTCTGTTGAATCTCCTAGATCACAACAGTCTTCTTTAATTACGATGTAAGGAGTGCTGGACTCCTCCCTAATCAATATTAGTTAAGTTTTTGCATTTTAAAATGAATATCTGTTTACCAATAAAGATTAATCTTCACTTAAGATTTTTCCTCCCAATAGGAGCATCGGAATTTGCCTTTTATGCGTGAGCTGAGGTATCTATTTGCACTTCTTGTTGGTACTAAAAGGAAATATGTAGATCCATCAAGAGCAGTTGAAATTCTTAAGGATGCTTTCAAATCAAATGACTCTCAGCAGGTAGTTTTTTTTTTTTTTTTGTACTTATATATTACTGATCGTATTTTATTTAATTTGATTGTTCCTTAGTTTTTTCAAAGATACATGACAATTGATGATGTTGTTATTCATCTTTATTAAAAATAAGTTAAAAATAAGTTGTAGTCATTTGAAACATTGCTTATTTGGAAGGTTTACTTTTACATTAAAAAAATAACGGTGATCTTGAAAAGTCTTAAATGAAGCTGTGATTTATATTATGATTGAAATTAAGAAGTGAAAACGGGTAAAATTAAGAGTGTTCACAAATGTGTATATATAAATCTTCATGAATGTGTGATAGTCCAATGCTAGTAGAGTATACATGCTTTTGATATGTCTGTTTTTGTTGACAGGGAGTAGTTTCTTTAATTACTCAGAAAAGGTTTCTGAACTACATTAACTTCGTTATTGCTGCTTCTGGTTTTCAATCTTTGCATAGTGCTATTTTGTGGTTTTCAAAATCTATTTCTTAAAGATATTTGGGAGTTTCGCATACAATTTGAGAAGTCAGAAATTAAAAAAGAAGAAAAATAAGAAAAGCAAAGAAAATAGCAGTGTAGTAGCAGCAGTGATGGAGGAGATGGCAGTGAAGCAGATGAAACGTTTCAGGAGAGATTCCTAAAGCCACCGCACTTGCAGCGGACTGGGCTGTATCTGTTATGTGGATATGTAGAAACAGTGTTTGGAGAAGGTTCTGAAAAGATATGTAATTCTGCCACTGTCTTCCCCATGTTTTTTTTTGTTTGTTTGTTTGTTTTTAAAGACACCTTTTATGGCAAAGATACATCAATGAAAAAGGTGCTCACATTAGGATTTGCTCTTATTTATTTTTGCTTGGTTTGGTTTTTAAAAAAATTTCTAACAAAGTTCCAGTGCTGTTTAGGTTTAATGTCTTACTCTTATCTGTTATAATAACACTTAACATAGTCAAATATTCTTAAAAACAATCTCAAACCCCATTTTAGAGTACTCCTGGTTCTACGTCTTTTTTTTTTTTTTTTTTTTTTTTTTTTTGGTAGCACTATTTCTTTAGTATGTGCATTATATTCTCTAATAGCTTTGGGCATAAAATTAAATTTGAAAAGTCACTTCTATTTCCTGACTTATTGTCTCTTATGGAATTGCTTTTTCTATGTCTTTTTCTTGGTTACTATGAATAGTAATCTTTGGGTATCTTTTCATATTTAAGAATGAGGCTGCACAAACTTATTGGGAGGCTTATATGTACACTGTAGACTTTTTAGTTTTGTTAGAGTGGACAGGGAGACAACTAGCTGTTGTTAGGCTGTTACAGACTCTTGACTGCCACGATGTGGATGCCATTGCTTTAGGCTGCAGTGTAGACTAACTAGTTTTCTCGTTGTTAGTTCTTTTTCTCTGGAGATCTTTTAGAGTAGTTGCACGTTATATTCAGGTTGATACAGGTTTGATTCTCTTCTCGCAGACGCTTGAATCTGAAACACACGTTAGTGACAGAGTGGAATAAATCCACGAGTGAAGTAAACATCATTACTTGTTTAGAACGTGAATTCATACTTATATTTGATAGTCTTCTTAAATATATCATGTTTTCGAATATGCAAGAGTCTTGTGGGATACCCTTTGGTATACAGTACTGTCAATTTTAATTATACCTATAATTGTCACAGTTTAAAATTAAAATGTTGTGGGAAAGACCTCATCTTTTTTCTCTTGATGAAAGCAGGCAGAATTCTTTTGTAAATGTTGATTTTAGATCAACTGCTTAAAAAGGGATTGATTTATCCTGAATAGTATTGTGATAAGTAGGAAACGTGTGTTTCTTGTTAGATTTAACCTTGCAAGATAAGTAAATTACAGAATTTTAAAGTTATGGAAAGTTGTGTTTAAGGTGTTCTATTAGTTTGTGGGGCAGCTGTAACCAATTACCATAAACCAGTGACTTCAAAGCAACTGAAAACTATTCTCTCACAGTTCCAGAGGCCAGAAGTCTAAAGTAGAGGTGGTGGCAGGGCTGTGGTCCCTCCCATGGCCCTAAGGGAGACTTCTTCTTGCCCTAACCATCTGTTGGTGGCTTGTGGTATTCCTTGACTTTTCGTGGCATAGCTCCTGTCTCTGTTACATGGCCTTTTCCCCTGTGTGTCTTTGAGTGTGCTTCCTCTCTGTTTCTTGTAAGAGTACCTATCCATTGGATTTGGGGCCAACCCTAATCAAGGATGATCTCATGTAGAGATTTACCTTAATTATATCTGCAAATACCCGTATTCTAAATAAGATTCCATTCTGAGGTTCCAGGTGGACATACATATTGGTGGGCCACCATTTAACCCACTCCAGTTCATTTGGATGTTTATAACTTGATTTTTGTGCTGAGTTTAGTCGTCTCTAACTATATGGCTTTGGAACAATTCACTTAAGCTTCTTAGATCCTAGTTTCAGCATTCTAAAGGTGAATGGATAGACCCAGATGCTCTTCAGAAAACTTCTAGCAGGAAATATATGTAATAGTAAATTTGTTCAATACTTGGGGCTCTTTTGATAAATAAAGGCAGATTGCGTACATTGATTCATCTGTCTTTGGCAGAGCAGACTTAGTTGGATTGGTTTATTTTTTCTCCCTGGGTTCTAGATGAACCTATTTTCTATGTTCTACCTCACATTATTGAAAGGATTATGGTAGTTCAAGAGTAAAATTGCCACTGTCTATTCCTGTTTTTCTATGTTAGGGGAACTAGGACTGAAAGAAGGGATGGCAACAGGTGAGGTTTGTGCTAGTTCTGAACGGAGAATTTTAGAGTTCATGAGATGGTGGACTTGATACTGGGAGTTGGTGACTGATTACACTAAACCTGTCCAAGGTAACATATCTTAGTAAAAGTGCACATGGCTTAAAAAGTTGTGTGTAAAGTTGAATTAAGAAAATGAATTGTCAAAAATCACATCTTCATTCTAAGAGAGAAGCCAGTAATAATTCTTTATATAATAAAGAACTCTGTTAATGTGGGTCCTTTATTTTATAAGCATTCATTAGAGAACTCTTTTTTGGGGTGATAATTGTTTTTAAAAATCTCATTTGCAAATTAGAATTTATGTGTGTGTGTGTGTATGTGTATAATACATATATTTAACATATAACACATGTGTATATTTTTTCCCATATTATAACCTAATCACTGTGATTTATCATTATAATGCTGATTCTCAGATCCTAGTTTTATTCTCTGGTTAGATTATAAATATTTCTTGTATTTGATGTGAAACATTTCATATAATACTTTTGGGAGAAGTCAGTAATTTTATATTTGATATGACGGGCTGTAAGTTTTATATTGCAATATTTAGTATTTTTATGAGTAGGCTTAATAAGACCTTGTTTTCTTTCCACAGCAAGATGTGAGTGAGTTTACACACAAATTATTAGATTGGTTAGAAGATGCCTTCCAAATGAAAGCTGAAGAAGAGATGTAAGTTACCATAACATTTAGTGATGAGGTTTTAGGAGATTGATAAATAATGCTCATTTTTTCCTTTTATGTATCAGTGTTTATGGATAAATAGGAAGCTGAGATAAATATGGTGGG
This sequence comes from Felis catus, assembly GCF_018350175.1. Classification (NCBI taxonomy): domain Eukaryota; kingdom Metazoa; phylum Chordata; class Mammalia; order Carnivora; family Felidae; genus Felis; species Felis catus. Next base: position 27,708,889 of record NC_058376.1, on the reverse strand, counting down.
AACCCAAAATATTGTCAAGTTTGAAATTTTTGGCCAAAATGCTGGGTAGTTTTAGATTTCTATTGTAAGATTAGAGAATCCAGCCAGAAATATCTAAAAGGCAACCCCTGAGAGGCTGATCCCACATGCCCAGTTGTTTTCTTTGGATTTGACAGTCTGTTTTCATGAGGAGGAATGGGTTAGTGGTGAGAAGAGATCCCAAGAGTGTTATTTCCAATGGAATCCTATTACATGGCATCACAAGGACAAGGATATGAAGTTCCTCTTCGACATTCTCTAGCTTTTTATTTTCTGCCCATCAGGTTGAACCATTAAGATTTTGGTTGTTTAAGAAATCTACACACTTTCAGCACGGTCCTACTCCCATTCCGGTGAGGCCCCTCTCTTAATACCAACCACTGGTTCCTTTGTGTGTCTTCATGAAACATGGGTGGACCATTTAGGATTTGCCAGCACATGTTCTGATGTGATCCTACAAGATGAAATACATAAATTAACACCTAGAAGACAGAACTCCAGGGCAGAAAATTGTCTCCCTTCTCTTTTTTTCTTATTTTTAAATTATGACCAGCTTCACTGTTCAGTAAAAGTCATTGTACAGGTCTGCAATGAAACTAAATTAAAGTAAAAAATTTCTACTTCTACAATGTTAGCCAATAAGAAATGCCCCTAATCTTTAATAGAGACTTCCCCCTTTCATCCTTCATTTCCCAGGAGAAAAATAATTTCCCATATTATATTCCCTTGGTCTTTGAATGTAAAGTCAAGTCCACAGAAATTTTATACTTAAAAATCCGATTTTATTTTTGCCTTTGTGGTTGGAGTCAAACAAAAAATAAAAGTCACTTCCGAGTTCCTAAGTTTGTTCAGCCTAATGCTACATACATGTTATTTCTGTGCCTGAATAGCACTGGAGTTCTGCAGCTGTAGCCTGGGCTCTCTCACTCAGGTGTGTATAGATCCTTCAGTCCTTCAGATGTTCACTTTCATATGCTTGAATTTTAGCTTTCAGAGGGTTATTACAACACACATGTTTAACACTGAATGGTCTCTTACCTTTGAAATTTTGAAACAAAAGCTAAACTTCAACCCTCTAGCTCTCAGTTCAACTATATAATATTCTCGGAACTTTGTGCAATCCAGACCCAAGTCGTTGCCAAAGGCAGTAGCAGAAATTTAGGATATGTTGTAAACAGGAAATCATTGGTTTTAATTCTGCCAGGATGCCTGCTTGCAGAGGGGCCACTTGCTTGCAGACGGCAATGTGTTGTGAATATAAATAGAGGTGGGAGAAATCTCTGAAGAGATAAATTATGGTGCTAAGCCCATATAGTATTTGAAGAAAAAAAGTTCTAATTTTGGTAAATTTTACTCAGAATGGGACAATTGAAAGCTCCTTCCTTCTTGGCATGTTTAGAAGTTTATGATGGTGACAGCTCCGGTCCTCAGGTTCTCCTCTTTCCTATCCACCCAAAGTTTTAGTTGCATTTTCCTTACGAGCTTCAGTTCCTAAGGCTCCAAGTGGTATATTGCATGACTTACTTTTGTGCCACAGTGGTGGTGCCCATGGCCGTTTGGTATGGAATTGCTTAGGCTTCTGAAACCTGCCCCTTAGGTTAGTTTCTTTCTTCTCTTCATGTTAGTTTCTCTCTTCATGTTAGTTTCATCTGGAAAATCTCCCCATCAGATACCTGAAATGAATCTGCTGTTGATGCATCTGAAACCTGAATCCCAGCATCTTACACTCTTTCCTCAGCTTTTGAATGTTCAACACCTTGTGTATATTTCTTTCTGCTGCATCTTTTTTCTGGGTGGCATATGCCTCTAAAGTTCACATACTTGTGTATTTTATTCTTCTTTTAGGATGATTTGGCTGAATTTTTAACAGTTTAACCTGCTTCTTAGCCTGTATATCATGCAGAGCCAGCCCTGTTTGTTGGATGAGTGTCTTTTTTTTTCCTATTCTTTGGGTTTGTTTTCTGGCCTTTACATTTGTTTTTTTCTAATTTATCCCTTTGATATTGTCTTGATAGGTGCCTCATAATGAGAGTTAGCAGACCCTGATCCATGAGAGTTGTCCACCCTGGTTTCTGTCTTGTACAGCTCATGTCCCTTGTATCTTTCCTTAGAGTTCTAATACCAAAAATTCACTGGGCATGTTTCCTGAGAGTGTGAATAGTATCTGTATCCTCAGTCTGTGATAATGGAGTCTCTGAAGTTCTGTCAGTAATTCTTTGAATTTTACCCTGAAATCCCTAGTTCCTCCTCTCAAACCTATCCAGATTTTCTAAAAGTACTTCATTTAGTTTATCCTATCTTTAGTATATCATCCCCAATTGCTTTTTACCTGTTTCCATAGAAGGGTGCCTAAATCCTTATTCCTTCTGGGGGGGGGGGGCATTTTATCTTGATTTTGGAGATCTTGTTTATTATTTATTTTTATGTTTATTTTCTTTGGGTTCTAGTCACCTTTTCTGACCTAGTAACTAATGTTCTCCATGTTCATTTCCCCATAATTTTCTATCTGCTCTTAACTGTTTGTGGAGCTAAAACTATTTTTGAATGCCTCTCCCTATTAAAACAGAGCTTCCCAGTTGGTGTGGCATGGCTAGCCAGATATGGGTATGTGGAGATATTGATCCTATTTCTGTGACCATGAGAAAATATGTCTTTTTACCTCAGAGTTCTCTGAATATATTATATATGTACCAAAGGTGTTAAAAAGATTGGGAAGCTGTGACTCTGTTAGCTATCCTAGGCCTTTGAATTCCTGTTCCAGCCTAATTCCCAAAGATAAGATGTCCCTGATACAAATTTTCTGTAGTGATTTCTTTTGGCCTTTGTTATTTGTGTCAGTCTATCTTTACTACTGCTTTCATGCAAGTGGTGGGTCTCTCTCATTTTTATTATAGGAATCTCGTATCTTTTTAATTGATCTTCACTTGCGTTCCTTACTTTTCTGTTGGTATAACCAGTCTGGGCCCCTGAGATTCATAGTTTAAATGTAGGGCAAAGAGGGGCACCTGGGTAGCTCAGTTGGCTACGCGTCCAACTTCATCTCAGGTCATGATCTCGCGGTTCGTGAGTTTGAGCCCCACATTAGGCTCTGTGCTGACATCTCAGAGCCTGGAGCCTGCATCGGATTCTGTGTCTCCCTCTCCCTCTGCCCCTTCCCCACTCAAAAATGAATAAATGTTAAAAAAAAATTAAAAAAAAATAAATGCCGGGCAAAGAATAGGACCTCTGAGAGGTTGGAAAGGACAAGGTAAACAATTTTTAGAAGATCAGTGTTCTGGGTTTAGAAGTTTAGAAGATCAGGGAAGGTCAGTGTTCACCACAGATTAGTGGAGAGTAGGACAAAATTCAGGCAGGATGATTTGAAAAGAGATTTAGAAAGTACATTCAGAATTGGGAGAGCTGCTCAACATCCAGTTTCTTCTGGCAAGTCACCAACCTGGGAAGTTATTGCTCATGGAGTACGTGTGTGACCATAAGGAGAAAAGTCAGGAATGTTGATTTCCTACATAAAAACAAGAGGCCACGGGAAGGAGATTCCTGCTAATATTCACATCTAAAGATTCATAGATTTTTACGTCAAGAGAGACAATCTTTGGATTATTCCTGTTTCCCATATCAGTCTTAAGTCCTTTTTATTCTCACAGTGTAAAATACATAAGGTATGAAGTAAATTTTTCCTATAGAGTTAAAATGCCCAAAAACTAAATATAGGTAGTGGGAGAGGATACATTGATTTTGGTGTCAGATTTGAGTCCACTTCACAGCTTGAGCACTTACTAATTTTGGGAATTTGGGCAAGTGACTTAACTTGCTTTATTTATAGCTTTATTAGTACAATAGAGGTAATTATACTACCTGTTATCAGGTAATTATACTACCAGATAGTCCAGTGACAACAACCCCAACAGTTTACAGTCTTATATTGTTAGATGTGTCCATTGGGTGTGAGCAAGGGGCTGTGCCCATTCTTTCGCTCAAGCCCAGGGGTGACAGAGGCTTTGCCTCATTACCTCTTCTGGGATCACCACAGCAGTGAAAGTACATGGGCTCCCAAAGTTTCTGCCACACATCACTTCTGCTCACGCTTTGTTGGGCAGAGCAAGTCATGTCGTCCACTTGAGTTCAAAGTGAGTGAGAATGCTTTACACCCATTAGGATAGCTACCATCAAAACCCCCAGAAAATAACAACTGTTGGCATGGATGTGAAAAGAATTGGAACCCTTGTGCACTGTTAATGGGAATGTGAAATGGTGCAGTTGCTTGGGAAACATCATTGTGCTTCCTCAAAAGATTAAAAATAGAATTACTATTTAATGGAAGGAATACCTTCACAATGTATACATATATCAAATCTTCACGTTGCATGCTTTAGATTTTGTCACTGATGCCTCATAAAGATTATATGATCCAACAATTCTACTGCTGGGTCTTAAAGAGATATTTGTACACCCATGTTCATAGCAGCATTATTCACAATAGCCAAATGGTGGAAACTACCCAAATGAATAGATAATATAATAGATGAATGATGAATAGATAAATAGATAAATGAATAGATAAATAAAATGTGGTATACATACAATGGAATATCCTTAAAAAAGAAGGAAATCCTGACACATGCTGCAACATGGATGCTTAGTGAAATAAGCCAGTCACAAAAGATAGACACCATATGCCACTTATGTGACGTGTCAAGAGTTGTAAAACTCATAGGAACAAAGTAAGAATGGTGGTTGCCAGGGCCTGGGAGGGAGGGAAAAGTGTGGAGTTGTTCAGGGAGTGTTGTGTTTCAGTTTGGCAAGATGAGAAGACTCCTGGAGATTGGTTGCACAACAATATGAATATACTTAACATTACCGACTAAACACTTAAAAATGGTTAGATGGTAAATTTTATGTTATGTGTATCTTACCCTAATTAAAAGTTTTTTAAATGGGGGTGTCTGGGTGGCTCAGTTGGTTAGGCATCTGACTCTCATGGCTCAGGTCGTGATCCACAACTCTTGAGATCGAGAGCCCCCCATTGGACTCTGAGCTGACAGTGAGGAACCTGCTTGGGATTCTCTCTCTGTGTGCTCTCTCTTCTCTCTTTGTCTCTCAAAATAAATAAACATTAATTTTTTTTAATGTAAATAAAATGTGAGTGGGAAAGTATATCTTAACCATGTACCTGAAACTAGAGAGCCAGAAATCTTTTTTTTTTTTTTTTTTTTTTTTTTGAGAGAGAGAGCGCACAAGCAAGGGAGGGGCAGAGAGAGGGGGACAGAAGATCAGTAGCTGGCTCTGTGCTGACAGCAGTGAGCTTGACATGGGGCTTGAACTCACAAATAGCGAGATCATGACCTGAACTGAAGTCAGCAGCTCAACTGACTGAGCCACCAGGTGCTGAGGCCAGAAATCTTTTTGAATAGTGCTGACAACTACCATACTACCTCATAGGATTGTTGTGAGGATGAAGTGAAGTCCTTCCCACCAGTTGTTTTAAGGAGTAAATGGTGATGCACATTTATAAAGACACAGTGTCCTTCACCCATCCCCCACCTTTTTTTTTTTTTTTTTTAGCAAATCAGTTTTATTGGTTTAAACACAAAATTTATGAAGATAAATTTTATACACAGTTGTGGATACCACACACTTTTGTGTAGTAATGCCAAGATAAACTGTTTTCAGACCACAGAGAATAAAACAAAAAGAAAAGGTTAAAAAAATTGTCAACTTCTATTTGCTTCAAGGGAAAAAGAAAAAGAAAAAAACAATGTATCTGATAAATAATTTGGAAAATTCACAAATGACTACTTGTGCCTGCAACATGAAGGATGGAGTAGCTCCTTAGCTACTTTGGGTCTAACCCGGTGTTTTGCTCCTTCATTGTGACAGGCTGTTATCTTTGAATGTTGTGTACTGTTCTATTTTAAATTTGGGAGATTACATATTAAAAATTTACAAAATTGCCTCTGATTAAGGGTGGCTTTTCTTTGTTCCCAACAAGTCCAAATAAGCATGTATTGCATAGAATAAATGTATGAGATCAGAATGAACAATGATAAGGAGAAGATCAGTACTCCTTGAGCATAGACTATGTCAGGTCTTCTTGTTTTTGTTTTTGTTTTTGTTTTCAGGATTTCTCCACTTTTTTTTTTTTAATTTTTAAAAAACATTTACTTATTTTTTTATTTTTATTTTTCAATATATGAAATTTATTGTCAAATTGGATTCCATACAACACCCAGTGCTCATCCCAAAAGGCGCCCTCCTCAATACCCATCACCCACCCTCTCTTCCCTCCCACCCCCATCAACCCTCAGTTTGTTCTCAGTTTTTAAGGGTCTCTTATGCTTGGCTGTCTCCCACTCTAGCTTCTTTTTTTTTTTTTTTTTCCTTCCCTTCCCCCATGGGTAGGTCTTCTTGTAATGTTGTGCCATTTTAACCCTACAACAGCCCTTTGAGTTCAATTACTATTATTATCCTCAGTTGACATGTGAAAAAATGGAAGGCTAAGTTTAAGTGCCTTATCCGAGGTGATGTAAATAGCAGCCCTGAGTGAGTGACAATCACATAAATAAATGTCACTGACTTGGCATATATTGTTCTTTTAATGTTTTCTGTTACATACAGATACAAAAATTATAGCCACATTTATGTTTTATACCATGCTTTAGGGATGAAGAGAAGCCAAAGAACCCCATGGTAGAGTTGTTCTATGGGAGATTCCTTGCTGTGGGAGTACTTGAAGGTATGGTTACACATGTTTTTATTTATTACATTTGAAGGGATATTATTATCGATTAGCTCTTGTCTTGATAGTGACTCCTTATTTGTTGACTGGTTTTTAATTTTAATTTGACTTATTCTGTCTACTGGTTCATGTTGCATTGTTACTACTAATCACTTGCACAGAAAACACAGAATTGAGTGAATGAAGAGGAAGGTACAAGGTCTATTATCACATACTAATTTATACTGGGTTAATGTTATGCTAATAGTCTTTCCCTGAGAAGGCTTCTGTGATTCTGTGAATTTGGGGGTACAGGGAATAAGGGGGCATTTGGTTTTGAAAATGATATTGGAGTTGAATATTGGTTTTGCTATGATGATCACTGTTTTTGAGGATTTCAAGTCTATGAATGTTGAAAGCTGCATTTAACAATGTAGCATAATCAGGGTATTGCATTTTTGGGGTGATTATAAAATTCTTTAGGTTCTCGTTTTCAAGAGAGAAGTGTACTCTTTTGAAAAAATCATTTAAGAGTGACACTACTCTATCTACCTTAAATGCCTATTACTTTAAATCTGGGTCTAACCAGTTACTCTTCGGTTTTCCTAACAAGGGAAGGGAAAGGACTCATTAGATATACTTCAAATACTAATAATTACTAATCCCAAAGCATGAATTTTTGAAAAAATTTGAAACATTTTCCAAATTTTCGAAATGGCCCAGCACATCAACTTTTAGAAAGTTAACCCAAATCACTTGAAGTATAAAATTTGGAAAATTGGTTTTCCTTCAGGATCTTAAGTAATGGATTCCTATGAAGTTTTGTTTGAACATAATTTTATAATTTGGGATTCAGAAAAAGGCAGACATTAACTCAGGATTCAGTCAGGCGTTTAAAAGGTTACACTGTCAGTACATTTTTTAAAATTGTTGCCTCAAATACTGAATATTCATTATATAAATAGTGGGATATTTTCCAGTTTGGATTGTCCATACTGTCCTACTGATTTTTACTTGAAGTAGAACACTGTATTTGAAGCAGTAGGGTGGCTCTAATCAGGTTGACTGTGTACTATTTATACCCTTTCTACTTCTGTTACCTTGATTCTTGAAAGTGATTTATTGGGGCACCTGGGTGGCTCAGTCAGTTAAGCCTCTGACTTCCGCTCAGGTCATGATCTCACAGTTTGTGAGTTTGAGCCCTGTGTAGGGCTCTGTGCGGACAGCTCAGAACCTGGAGCCTGCTTCAGATTCTTTGTCTTCCTCTCTCTCTGCCTTTCCCCTACTCACGCTCTCTCAAAAATAAATAAACATTAAAAAAAAAGTGGTTTATTGAAATAGTTAATTTGTCAATCAGTATTGAAGACCTGGTACTGGGTATTAGTTGTTTCAAAACTATTCTACATAAATGTGATTTTAGTACATTTCCACACGACCTATGTATTTGCTTCAGTAAAAATGATTTGGTTTCTTGCTCTTATCACTTTTACATATATTTTCTTAATGCTTTCTTTTAGACCAGAGGCTCTCAATTGGAGGTGATTTTCATTTGCTTTCTAAAGTTCCCTCGTTGCAAAAGTTCCTCAACTTTTCCAGAACATCTAGTCCATTGACCCTTTCATTTTATTCCTCTAGGCCCTTTTCTTTACTTACTTCTTTGCCCATTATGATCATTCTTAGAAATCCTAACACTCCCTTTCCCCCATTCCCCATCCACTACCTCTCCGGCTGTTCCCTGACCGTCACTGGGATATTCATTTTCTCTCTGTGTGCACCAAGTACCCGAGTATTACTGGGGAAAAGTCACTCAGTGGGCAAACTAGAAATGTTCCATGAATTTGTAGCATATACTAAGTGTCCCTGGTCCCAATCCTGTGACACTACCTGGCATCCTTAACTTGTTTTGTTAAATCACTGTCTTCTATCCCATTTTCTGCAATAACGATTTTTATCTTTTCTGTTTTTTAAAAAATTAGTTTAGAGAGAATGCACGTGCACCCACAGTGGCAGAGGGGGAGAGGTAGAGGGAAAGAGAGAGAGAGAGAGAGAGAGAGAGAGAGAGAGAGAGAGAGAGAGAGAATCTTAAGCAGGCTCCACACACCATGGAGCCCAACATGGGACTTGATCCCAGGACCCTGGGATTGTGACCTGAGCCAAAGTCAAGAGTTGGACACTCAACCTACTGAGCAACCAATACCAATGCACTCCTTACCTTTTCTGTTTCTAATTTAACCTCTCTGTCTCTTCATTCACTCGGAAAGACCTTCCTTCAGGTTTTATGGATTTACCATGAAGCTAAGAAATCTAACCAGAGGTCCTAAGGTCCCGAATCTAATTTTGTTTGTAATTTTCTATCTTAGGTCTTAAAAGCAAGTTTCTCAAATATGTGAATTTCAGGCTCCACAACCTGGATCCATCCCAGCCTATACCACATTCTTTTTATTTGTCCTTCCAGATAATAAGGAATTATTCAGTCTTACTTCCAAAGGCTATTGTTTATATGTTCTCAGAATCTCATCCCTTCATGCTTTCACTCAGACCTTGCCCTCTTTGTTATCTTGCCTTTTTCCTGTATTTTCAGCTTCTCCCTCCACTGTCTTCCTCATCAATATTTAGATGTGGTCTTGTAACTCCCATTGTAAACAAAAAAGAGCTCCCTTCACATAGTCTTCCAGTTAATCTCATTCAGTTGAGAGAGGAGTTTGTTTTTACCTGCTAAGTCCCCATTTATTCAACCCATCCCACTTTTGCTTCTGGCCCCAGACTTCTTCTAAAAGAGCACTTTCTAAGGTTATCAATTTCTAATATGTGTTCAAGGCTGTCAGATTCCACTTAGTTCTCCTATTGAACTCTTATCAACTATTCATGCTATTTATTCTTTGTCCCTTTTCTTCTTTTTTTTAAATTTTTTAAAACATTTATTTATTTTTGAGAGATAGAGCATGAGCAGGGGAGGGGCAGAGAGAGATGGAGACACAGAATCTGAAGCAGGCTCCAGGCTCTGAGCTGTCAGCACAGAGTCCGACGTGGGGCTTGAACCCATGAGATCACGACGTGGGCTGAAGTCAGATGCTTAACCGATTGAGCCACCCAGGCACCCCTGTTCCTTTTCTTTTTTACTATTCAGTCCTTAAAAACACTTCTCTGGCTTCTATGGTACCATATTCCCTTGTCTGTTTTTCCCTACCTCTGCGGCTACTTCTTAGAAGTTGTAATTATAGCCTCCTGTTTTATCTAAAGGTAGGAGATCCTTGGGACTCAGCTCAGGCCCCCTGCCTTTTCCTGTCTGCCACTTTTCCCCGGCAGAGTCTCATTCACTCTCTTGATCCACCACTGTCAGTAGCCAGCAATTCTCTCATTTATAACTTCAGACCAGAAGATTAATTTTAGTTACAGACTCATATCCAACTCTCTTCTCAACTTGAAATGCCATGGGCCTAAAACTGTGATTGCCACTACTGCCTTAAAACAAAAGGAAAAAAAAAATTCTCTGCTCTTTATTTAGTGGAGCCCCTTTTAGAACATAAACAATCAATTGAGTTGCTTATGCTAGAAATCCGAGTATCATTCTTCTTTTTTTTTTTTTTCCAACGTTTATTTATTTTTGGGACAGAGAGAGACAGAGCATGAATGGGGGAGGGTCAGAGAGAGAGGGAGACACAGAATCGGAAACAGGCTCCAGGCTCTGAGCCATCAGCCCAGAGCCTGACGCGGGGCTCGAACTCACGGACCGCGAGATCGTGACCTGGCTGAAGTCGGACGCTTAACCGACTGCGCCACCCAGGCGCCCCCCGAGTATCATTCTTGATACCTTCCTTACTCTTCTGTCCCCTTTCCTGCCAATGAACCACCAGTCAATCATAAATACTCCTTCTTGAATATGTGTATAAAAATTTCATCTGCTTTTGTGCACTTTTACTATTAACATCCTATCCCACACTGCCTTTATTTCTAGATGGATTCTTTAAGTCTTCTAACAGTCTACCATCTATTTAACACAGAATCCATAAAGATGTTTCAAAGATAAAAATCTGATCCTATTATTCCTAGATTTAACTATTCAGTGACTTTCTGTTATACTCCAAATATATTGAGGAGAAAAAAAATTCTTAACATGGGCTTCTAAAGCTTTATAGATTTTGTCCCCTTACCTGATTCTTCATTATCATCTTCCTGTTGCTCCCCTAAGGAATAATGTCCTCCCCTTAAGCCTTCAGATATGCCAAGTTCTTTGCATCCTTGAAGTCTTTGCATGTGTTGTCCCTTAGCCAAGAATTCTCCACAGCACCCTGACACTCTGGCCTGGCTAACTCCTACTCACCATTCAAGTCTCAGTGTAAATGTCATTTTGCTATGGAAGTCTTCTCTGCTTTACCCTCCAGCCCTAACGACTAGGTTAGCTCTCCTTTTCATACCCTCTCACATTACTCTGTTTTACCACAAATTTTTATAGCACTTCTAATGATAAGTAATTTTTTGTTCATAATTATATGTACAATTAATATGTGTAATATCGTTCTTCCAAAAGAGGCTGAGAGTTTCCTCAGCTCAGGGACCATATATATCTGTTTCATCCACTGCTATACATATTCTCAGTGTTTAGCACAGTATCTTGTCCTTAGAAAGTATTTTTTGAAAGAATATATGTATTTACACACACATACATATAATTACTTCCATATATACAGGTGTGTAATTAATATCTATGGTTCGATGTGAATGTGCATATGTGCATGTATAAACCAACAAGAAAATTACAATGACTACTCTGTGGAACATAATCAGAGTTATGGTTTTCAGGTTCAGGAGGTAATTCATACACATTTACTTTTAGTGGCTAAAAGGCCATATTGAGTAACAATTAACTTTCCCTTCTTCCGTAGGGAAAAAATTTGAAAATACTGAAATGTTTGGTCAGTACCCGCTTCAGGTCAATGGATTCAAAGATCTACATGAGTGCCTAGAAGCTGCTATGATTGAAGGAGAAATTGAGTCCTTACATTCAGAGAATTCAGGCAAATCAGGCCAAGAGGTGAGTTTAGCATCTTCATTTTTCATTTCTCCCCAGGTCTTTCTTACACTGCTGTAAAGTATAATTTAAGGCTCTAATTATATAGCTGCCTAATACTTGAGAGAATACTCAGATTATGTGTTTGGATTTAATTATGGTAATTTAGACATTTGGGAAACCTGCACAAACAAGTCTGTAATCTTACATTAAATTCTCACTTAAACAATTTAGCTTAAAATTTTCTGTTAAAGCCTTCTTTTAGGACATTGTTAAGTCTGTTTAGAATTTTTAAGGAAGGTACCAGTCACTGTGGCATGCTAGTCCTAGAAGTGAGGAAGAAAAACACTGATAGGAGGGTGGAATTTTATATAGACATATGTTACTAATATCAAATAGTGTTGGAATTTGTCTAGATTCCCTTTTTGGTAAAATTACTGTGTAATTGCATGAAGAGCAGATGGAAGAAGTTGGCTTTCTCAAGAGAGATATAACCTAAAAAATATAAACCTGTTTGTTTCCACTGATCTCTGTCTTTTCATTCATGTCTCTAGATCCATCTGTATATCCATCCACCCATCCATAAATTCATCCATGTGTGTTACTAGAATAGAAGGCAAAGGACAGATCATGTGCTGCAAAATCGCTTATCATTAAGCAGTTGCTGCTAGTTTTCTACTTGTAAGCTCTATTCCGGAGGGTAGAGAGCTTCATATGTGTTATTCTCCACATAGCCCTAGTGGATAGTACAGTGACCACAGGTAGAATTATGTAATGACTGAATGAATGAAATGTCTCAATGTTACCAAAAAAGTTTCTGAGGTCGTTATCCCTGAAGAGGTGCTTAATAAATATTAAGTGATGATATCTCTGTGTTTATCTAAAAAGGGGCTGAGTTCTTGTGTCTTTGAAAATAAATTGCCTGTATCTAAATTTGTGCTTTTTGTTTAGAAAAAGATATGATTAATCATTTTTTTTGTTCTTCGTCCTCATTTCCTTCTCTTATGTACCCAACAAAAAAAGAAAGAAATAACATTTACTCTTTTTTGGCTTTTCGTTTTTAAGAGTGGGGAGAGAGCGGGGGTAAAAGAAAATATTTGAGATAGTTTTGCTCTCTACATCATAGATCATCTACTTTAGTGAGTCTCAGCAGATGCCTAAGCCCTGCTTCAGAGCTGTCCATCAGAATCTCGGGTAGGGATATGGTACCTGGGCCCAAGAGCTCTGCCCCTGATTCCCATATAGACGTCCAACTAAGAATATTTAAATTAGGCTGAAAGAATATTTAAATTAGGCTTTAAATTAGTCTCTAAATATTGGGACTCTCCTAGGATCCTATAATGGAACAAGAAAGCAGATTCCCCTCCCCACTCTGCCCCAAAATGTGATCTGTTTTCTGTTTAATAAAAGGATGACGGGTTGGGGCAGGGAAAGGAGGGATGGCATTCTCCTTACTCTATCAAACTGACTTATAAGTGAAATAGACATTGGTTTATTGGTAAATAATTTAGAAATTAATTGGTAAATAATCTCTCTCACATAAGAAAATGTTTTTCTTACATTGAATATGAATTTCATTTATCTTAAAAGCTCTAGTTTGTTCTCCATCTTTGGCTTCATACCCTGAATGCCCTATACTGTAGTATGTATTTTCTGCCTGGGTTTTTACATCCAACCTAAGGGGTACAGTCATTTGTTTCCTCTGAATTCAGCAGTTTGTAAGCAGTCTTAATAATAGCAAATTCAATTACCTGTGATTCCTATTACCAGTTGCCTAGATTTGCAGGACACATTAGTTTCAATAATAATTTAGCCTGATTTAAGAGACTATCACTGACTAAAGTAGACTGTCTTAAAAGTTTATAATAGTGTGCTTAAATTATAGCCTTATTTCATTATGTCTTTCAGAATAACTGTTTTGTTTCCTAAGTATCTATAAAGACCAATGAATAATATTTTAGGTTTGTTTCTAAATTTGCATAGTCCCTGGTGATAAAACCTTTTATCTCCTACACTATTATTTAGTAAAAATTATTGATTTTACTTTGATACAGAAAACATCTGCTTTGCTGAAATAGCTGCAGTCTAGTAATAGAGAAGACCTCTAGTCTCCTGAATCACTCGTGTTAAAATATCCAGTGTGACCTATGAGAGTTTAAATTTCTGGAATGACATATCAAGAGACAACTGAATAAATTAAAAATGATTATGTGTAAGATAACTGTACAAATATTTTTATAAATCATAAATTTTAAATTTTAATGAAATTGTATGCAATTTATGGATGAATCAAACTATCTTGGAAAGCCGGAGATTTTTTTGATTGCCTGTTGGAGCAAAAAAATTTCAGATAGTAAATACCTCACTTCTATAAATAGTGTGTTGTACATTTTCTTTTGATTACTGCTATTCACATATAAGTATTTGTACTATCCTACGACTTGCATTTTTCACCCACTAGTGTATCATGAACATCATTCCATGTGAATGTATATGGCTTTACACCATTCTTTTTAAAACCGGCATAGTATCAAATAGCCTGTATTTCTAAAATTAAACAGTTTTAATTCTTCTGTAAGACAGTAGTTGGACAAAGAATAATTTTAAAGAATGCTTATGTATAAATACCCTTGAGAATTTAGGAATGAAGGATAGTCAGAAGCGGGATCTTTGGGTCACCAGGCGTACTCATGTAAAAATGTAAGTACTGCCAAATTTCCCTTCATAAAGCTGTACTAAGTTATAGTCAGAGTACTAAGAGACATTTTATGGAGCTTTGAAACTAAATTAGGGAAACAGCACCTACATGTACCATATTAGACATAGGTAAATGTTGTATGGGAAATTTATCTTTAAAAGTGAAAAGGCACTTTGTAGTCCGTTTTCAATTGCAACAACGTGGGTGGAACTACAGGGTATTATGCTAAGTGAAATAAGTCAGAGAAAGACAGATATCATAGGATTTCACTCATATGTGAAATGTAAGATACGAAACAGATGAACATAAGGGAAGGGAAGCAAAAATAATATAAAAGCAGGGAGGGAGCAAAACATAAGAGACTTAAATACAGAGAACAAACTGAGAGTACTAGATGGGCTGTGGGTGGGGGGATGGGCTAAATGGGGAAGGAGCATTAAGGAGGGCACTTGTTGGGATGAGCACTGGTTGTTATACATGGGGGATGAATCACTAGAATCTACTCCTGAAGTCGTTATTGCACTATATGCTAACTAACTTGGATGTAAATTAAAAATAAATAAATAAACTTAAAAAGAAAGTGAAAGGGCAAATGTGTGAAGCTGATTAAATGACTAAAACTAATTTTTGAGTTGGAATAGGAAGTTTTTGCTTTTCATGCTTAATGTATATCCTGGTTTTGTCTGGTGTTCTGTGGGAATCTGATCGGTATGTCTGCTTTTTCTGCCTGCTGCTCCCTGTGTTCATGTAAAATCACAAAAGCAAGGTATTTAAAACATGTTAATAGAAAAATCAGCTGTTAGAACTCATAAAAATTATTACATTCTCTCTAGAAAATATTTGTTATAGTCATAATAAGTTCAGGAGCATTTTTGTTGCCCATGTTGATTATGTATTTTTTTTATTCACTGCCCTAATCTGTTACTTCTGTAGGGTTGTTATACAATACAATATAATAAATAATAAATGTGTTTACAGAAAAGAATAAAGCCTTATTTTTACCTTTAATGACTTGTGTCTCACAAGCATGGCCTGCCAATTAGAGAAGTAAATACAGTTTTTTATTGAATACAAAAATAATATTCTGAAAGAAAAACATCTGATTGTTGTATATGTAAAATTCTAGTTCTCTACTGCTATACTTATGCTAGACAAACCCGTAATATTTTCTAAGATGAATTAAAGGAATGTCTGGCTGTCTCTTCTTGTCCCATCAGCTTTAGAATAAGAAAGTGAATTGGGGCGCCTGGGTGGCTCAGTTGGTTAGGCGACCAACTTTGGCTCAGATAATGATTTGAGTTTGTGAGTTCGAGCCCTGAATCTGGCTCTGTGCTGACAGCTCAGAGCCTGGAGCCTACTTCAGATTCTGTGTCTCCCCTCTCTCTACCCCTCCCCTGCTCACACTCTGTGTCTGTCTCTCAATAATAAATAAATGTTAAAAAAAATTAAAAAAAAGAATAAGAAAGTGAAATCCTTCCACTCTTGTAATATTAAAAAAACTGTCACTGTTGTTAGAGTAAAAACAGTCACAACGGAGACATATTACATAACTATTATAAACATTCTTTCTTAAGGTATGGAAGTTATTTCCTGGACTTTTCATGGTCTACAGAGAAGCATATGCCCAATTTGGGTGATTTTATTTCTATTGGCCATGGTAGGTTTCCATGAGTTAAAGTATGTAACTATTTAATTTTAATGGTTGACATTTAAAATACTGAAATAAAATATGAAAGTAATAGTTCTTGAAACCTACTTACTTACTTTAGTATCATAAATTGGAGTAGAGAATATTATCCTAAGGCATCAAAAGTTTTCTTTATGATATATATGTAGTATGACTTAATTTAAATACTAACTTCAGTTTTGCATTAGAATTAACTAAAATTTTTGCCAGTGCCATGTGAGAACAAATAAATAAGCAGACTTTGCTCAAGAGATTTTTAAACTTAAGAGATACTTCTGGTGTTAGCTCTTTTGTAACTTTCCAGTCAACTTCAGTTTTAATAGCCATATAAAATAAATTTCTTCAACTTCAGCTTTTGGTTAAATAGAAACCGAATCTAACTCAGGAAATTGCAATTCATGTAATCATAATTAGCGTTTGGGGAGGGAGAAATAGTTTTGAATAACCATTTACATTTATTAGCTTTATTTAGAGAAAAGTAGCAACTTTTAAGATCTTAGTCAAATTCAGTTTGCCAAATGTGCATTGTTCCTGCTTTTTGGGATGTTTGAATTTAAATTAGTGTACTCTTAGTCTCATGACATGCGTGGTGGCACTTTGTGGCGCTTGAAAATACCACCATGTGTAGCAATTACTTTTTATAGTAGTACATTGTACACTTTATAATAAGTATTTAAAAATATTTGTTACGTTATTTTATATTTCATTTGGTGATTCATGAATTTTTATTCATTCTTTAAAAATATGTTTATGTAGTTAGGGCACCTGGGTGGTTCCCTTGGTTAAGTGACCAACCCTGGTTTCAGCTCAGGTCATGATCTCACAGTTTGTGAGATTGAGCCCCGAGTTGGGCTCTGTGCTGACAGTGTAGAGCTTGCTTGGGATTCTCTCTCTCTCCCTCTCTGTGTCCCTTCATGCTTGGCTCTTGCTCTCTCTCCCTCTCTCTCAAATAAATAAACTTAATAAAAAAATTATGTTTATGTAGGAGTGCCTGAGTGGCTCAGTCGGTTAACTCAGTGGCTGACTCTTGATTTTTGGCTCAGGTCATGATCTCACAGTATGGGATCAGTCCCATGTCAAGCTCTGTGCTGACAAAACAGAGCCTACTTCAGATTCTCCCTCTCTTTCCCTCTCTTTCCCTGCCTCTGTCCCACTCGTGTGCATGTTCTGTCTCTCTCTCTGTCTCTCTCTCTCTCTCAAAATAAATAAATAAATATTAAAAAATATCTTTGTGTAAAACTTGAATCTTTTTTTATGAAAATAATTTTCTTTAGAGGTTTTGTTACATTTCATGCTTAATTAAACAGTTGCCAAAGTTTGTGGATGAATTGTCTGGCTCATCATGAGACATTTAATTTTTTAAACACTAGTCCTTTAAAAAGATTTTAAATATAGTTACCGTTAGTATAAATTTCATATTTGTTAGTAATCTTTTTCTTAAATTAGAATTCCAGTAGGAAAATTAAATTTAAAACAGGGAAATATCAGTCTCTAGTTTTTAGTGTGAGAACTGTGATCATTTATGCTCTAAGAATATATTTGTGTGTGTGTGTGTGTGTGTGTGTGTGTGTGTGTGTGTGTGCGCGCGCACGCGCGCTACATCCTACAAGTTGCTTTGTCAAAGGTTTTGAATGGTGGTCAATTGTAGTAAGTGTATGACCATTTCTGGTAGTAATAGTGAGATAATATTGAAGACGCCAGATACTTGAGCTATTAAACCATAATTTTAACCAATGTCTACCTTTTTTAGGTTAGAAAAGTTTTTAAGGTATTTATTTATTTTGAGAGAAAGAGAGAGAGGGAGAGAGAGAATCCTAAGCATGCTCTGTGCTGTCAGCGCAGAGCCCGACTTGGGGCTCAGTCTCACAAACTGCGAGATCGTGACCTGAGCTGAAATCAAGAGTTGGACACTTAACCTATTGAGTCACCCAGGCAGCCCTTTGTTAGGAATTTTAATGTAAAAAATTATCATGGAAGAAGGAGAGTTGTTAGAAGATTTTTTTTTTTTTTCTTTCCTGGTTGAGTATTATTCCCATCCTTAGAATTTTCAAGAGGTATGGAAAACTTTTGGGAAGAAGTTGAATTTTAACTAATTTGCATACCTAGTCAAGTATTTGTGATGTCAGCATTGTGATGATACATATAAAAATGCCAGTGATAACACTCTGTGCCTAACATTGTAATGGAGAGAACAAAAAGGTTATAATAAGGTTTTTTGTTATTTTCTTTCAGCATTGGTTTACCAAATTACCACCTGTGTTAACATTTGAATTATCAAGATTTGAATTTAATCAGGCATTGGGAAGACCAGAAAAAATTCACAACAAATTAGAATTTCCTCAAGTTTTATATCTGGACAGGTATCGTTTGTTATACAGCATGACTTAATTTTACAACTGTTTAGTAACCAAGTAAAGAATTATTATTGTGTTTAGAGAAAATTTTTGCTTAATTTCTTTAGAATTAATCATTAATTAATTAATTAATATGTTGAATACTGTTTGTCAAGGAACGTGGAGTTCTCTTTTTAGTTAGAAAAGTATAGTTACTGGGAATAATGTTATAAGGAAGTTAAAAAATTTATATTTGTATTACAGTTGTCAGAATTTTAAAAAATACTATTTTATACTGTATAATACTTGATTGTAAAATTTTAAATGAGTGGATCTTCTGTGGTGTTGGCTAGACTTAATATTGTGTCTATTTCCATGATATTTAGAAATGGTAATGTTGTTAATTTTTCTTTTTCCTATAGATATATGCACAGAAACAGAGAAATAACAAGAATTAAGAGGGAAGAAATCAAGAGACTAAAAGATTACCTCACAGTATTACAACAAAGACTAGAAAGGTATTACAGCTTTAAGAAGTTATGATCTAACTATAGGAAGTCATATTTTTAGTGACTCTCTGAAATCTTTCATTTTAAATTTACTTTGGGTGACTTATAATTCTAGTAGTAATCATTGTGGACTGATATTTTGCTTGAGTAGTTTAGTTTTGAATTTTGTTAGAAACTAATTTATAGTTGATATTAAAGATTATTTTAGTGTTTAAAATTAAGTATTTTTACTGTCGAGTAGTAATGCTCATGGTACTGAAAAATAGATGCAAAGTTAAACTAATCTTTAAAAAAATCCAAAAAAAAAGGGACACCTGGCTGGCTCAGTCAGTAGAGCATGTGACTTTTGAACTCTGTATCGTGAGTTTGAGCCCTACATTGGATGAAGAAATTACTTAAAAAAACAAACAAACAAACAAAAGAAACAAAGTTAAACTAATCTAAAATTTTATGCTTGTAGGAGACTAAATATCATTCTTGAGATTTCAATTAAAATGAATGGTGACTTTTTCTCCTTAGTATAGGAGATACAAACTCAGATGCCTACTAGGGCTTCATGGAGGCTTTATAAAGAAGGGAAGCAAGTTTGTGTATGCTGTTTGGCAAGAGGAGCCTAGAGGTCACATCTCTGTGGAGAGGGAATGTCTACTGTCTGCACCAGTGGGTGGTGTCACATGTGATACCACGTGTGAATATTTGACAGCTTCCCAAAAGATGCCAGAATCTGGACAGTCAGAAATGTTCTGTAATTCAGACAAAGTCTACAGGCTGAAATGTGGCCTCAGACGTCCCAGTTTGCAACATCAGATTAATCTGTATCTCTTGTTTTAGTGTTAATTTTCAAATTAATAGCCCAAAACTTTTTAAACAAAAATAATATATCATATTTCAATAATTTTTATTTTTTAAATGTATCAGTAATCATATTAAAAAACAATCAGAGGTAAAAGGTAGGATGATACTATTAGTCACAATCTTAGTCATGAGACCAGATGACAGATCTAAAAATAAAAACAGTCTCAGGATATGGAACTGTCTGTTTTCATTTTCCTATTGGGTTACAACTTAGAGCAGCGTTTAAAATTTATAACAGTATATGGACACATTCAGTTGTAATCAACTTTGTTTTCCTTAATTTAGAGAACGTATAAGTTATTTCTTAAATGTATCTTTAGTTTTTACATCTTCATTTGAAAGCAAAATTAATTTCATTGTTGAAAAAGATTTACTGAAGTGTTTTTTATCATGTTTTATAACAATTATTGAAAACAACCAAATGTGCTTTATATACAGCTAAAAGCATTTGTACATTTTATGGTTAACAGATATTTAAGCTATGGTTCGGGTCCCAAACGATTCCCCTTGGTAGATGTTCTACAGTATGCGTTGGAATTTGCTTCAAGCAAACCTGTTTGTACATCTCCTGTTGATGATATTGATGCTAGTTCCCCACCTAGTGGTTCCATACCACAGACATTACCAAGGTAAAAAGTTTTCTTTATACAAGGGCCAGCTCTTTCACCTATGTTACACAGTAATAATTGATGCCTTTAAAAAGGTTTTATGAACTGCACATTGTGATTTATTTTAGTAGACTGTAAAAATATTAGAGTCACTTAGAAGATTGCATATTTTCTGGGTGCTTTGTTATTTTACTGTTTCAGTATATTCTATGGATGTGAATTGAAATTTTCATCTTATCTGTTTCTGTTTGGAATTATACTTTAGATTGTTTTGGTATATATTTCCACCTTTTATCCATGAAAATACCGTTAAGTTAGTTTTTTCTGTAATGTAAGCAGATAAATATTATATAATTCCAGTATACATAAGATTTATTGACATGATTAAACCATTTCTTCTATAAAGCCACAATTTCATCATTATAATAATGTATTCTTCATATATTGGGATCTCATTGGATATTAAATTAATCCACATATTTCTCTTTTTTAAAGGAGTTTTCTGTTTGAAAATATAAGCCAATTTAATGCGTATTTGGCGCAATTTTTGTCCAGAGCTTCATTTAGGAAGTTTAATAATAAATATCTCATGCTTTAATGATACAGCACAACAGAACAACAGGGAGCCCCTTCTGCGGAACTGCCAAGCACGTCACCTGCACCACTAGCTGCCGTTTCATCGAGATCAGTCATACATAAACCGTTCACTCAGTCTCGGATACCTCCAGATCTGCCCATGCATCCAGCACCAAGGCACATCACAGAGGAAGAACTTTCTGTGCTAGAAAGCTGTTTACATCGCTGGAGGACGGAAATAGAAAATGACACCAGAGGTAAGAAGCTTCTCAGGGCATGGTTACTGTCACTTCAGTTGGATATGTATAATGTTAAAATTGAGAAGGGAAATCACTTCTGGATTTCATATGTAAATATTATAAAGTTTTTGTTTTGTTTTTTTTTGTTTAGGAAGTTTTTTTCTATAAGATAAACTAGTCTGTCTACCTGTTTTTCTGATCTTACTATCAGGTTCAGAGAGACCAAAAGATTTTCCCTGGGCTACTTAGTTGATTAATGACATAGCAGATGGTCTGATTTTCTAGTTTAGGGCTCTAAATTTATATCAAACTGGTATTCACAGCAATTCCACTGGTGAAACATCATACGGCATTAGATTTTGTATTTGTCAGTTAGGTCCTTCCCCTAAAGTTTGTGTAATGAGTTAAATTGGTAAAAAAAAAAAAAAAAAAAAGTTTTTTTTAGGTTTAAGAATTAGAAGTGTGAATTTTAATTTTCAGTATGCTCTAACAGATTTCCAGATATGATCTAATAGCTCAGTGCCTGTCTGTTATGTGTTTTAACTGGCATGTAACAAATTTAGAAAGAAGGACAATGCTCTGTTGGGAGTAGGAGTGTGCACGCGTGCTTGTGGGTATGTGTTGGTGTTCAGTTGCCATCTGGCCTTTCTTGGTAGGAACTCTCCTTTATTCTGAAATTATGTCTTTGCTATTTTACTATTGTTACAATATCCTTTTTCTTTTATTTTAATGAAGTCTTGTTAATATTTTATGATAGATTTTATTGTACTTTTTTCTTACATGTGAAAATATATGCCATTACCGTTACCCAATATTATCCTAATTTTGTTTTTCTATGAAAAAAGAAAAATTGAAGAGCTACTGTTTTATACCAAAAGATTGGAATTATGTTAAACAATCTGGATTGTTGGATTGTAGATGCCCAACTTGCCTCTTTATAGGCAATATGTAAATAAAGAGCAGTCCTAATGTAATATAACATAACAATAAGTAGGGTATGATTGTTGACTGGCAATTAGCGTTAGTGGCTGTAAACATTTCCCTTCGTATTTGTCATATATAAGGAATTTTTTACACTTCATTTCATTAGTAAACATTTATTGAGCACTGTACTAGGAATTGAATAATTTTCTGCTGGACTTGGCAGATTGTGTTTGTTTTTATAAGATTCCTTTCAAAGGGGTGGAAGCTAGGATGCTTTGACATCAAGGTAGTCATTGAGGAAGGAAAGAAATGAACAGATAGAATCTACTTTTTGGAGAAACTGACACAGGTAGGTCATTGACGAGGTGAGAGGGAGGGAGGAATTAGGGATGATTCTCTTAGTTTCTAAAACTGGTATGAATAGATAGATGGAATGTACTTTTGAAAAGAGCAAACTGGTGGGAGAGCAGGTCCCTACTTTGGAGGGGGAGATAGGAATATGATGAGTCCACTTTTGGCCATTTTAAGTTTGAGGAACTTGGGAGACATTCATACGATAAGGTTTTGGACTTTAATACTTAATACTTTGGACCTTAATAATACCGTGGATCAGGTAAGATTTTCCTTGGAATATTTATTTACTCTCTTTTATCCCTGTTATTAGCTTTAGCATTATTTTTTAAACTTTGTGTAATATTCCAACATCTGAGTAGGATATAATTTATTTAATTTCTATATGGATACTCATTGCAAATAGTGCTGGCCCTCTACATACATATTAACACACTTTCATGAGCAGGATATATTCTTAAAAGTGTCATTTCCAGGGGCACCTGGGTGGCTCAGTGGTTAACCCTCCAACTTTGGCTCAGGTTATGATCTTACAGGTAGTGGGTTTGAGCCCCGTGTCAGGCTCTGTACTGATAGCTCAGAGCTTGCAGCCTGCTTTAGATTCTTTGTCTCCCTCTCTTTCTGACCCTTCCCCTGCTCGCACTCTCTCTCTCTTTCTCTCAAAAATAAATAAACATGAAAATAAAATTTTTTTAAATGTTATTTTGGTCCAAAGTGTGTATATTTCAAATTTTAAATTTTAACTGTTTAAAAAATTTCCCTCCAAAACATTGAAACAGTTTTTATTCCCACTAACTTATGAAAGAGCCTGTTGCCTAACATCCTCCTTACATTTTTCTAACTTTTTAAATTGTGGTAGCCTGAAAGTTGAAAGAATGGTACTTTAGTGTCTTAATTTGCATTTCCTTAATTTTGAGTAAAATTATATTTTTCTATAAATTTCTCACGACATTTACCCATTTTTTATATTGGACCATTTATCTTTCTCTTACTGCTTAATAGAAACTTTAATGGTATGGTTATTAACTTGTTGCCTGTAGTGTATGCTGTGGGTATTATTTTCTCAGTTTGTCATTTGTCCTTTTTTATGTTGATTTTGTTTTATTTTTATAAAGTAGTTTTTTTTAAACATTTTCAAGCTTATTTTGAGAGAGAGAGAGCACACGTGTGTGCATGCGTGAGCAGTGGGGTTGGGAGGGGCAGAGGGAGAGGGAGAGAGAGAATCCTAATTAGGCTCAGTGCTGTTAGTGCAGAGCCCGATGTAGGGCTTGATCCCGTGAACCATGAAATCATGACCTGCGCCGAAATCAAGAGTTGTTGTTTGACTGAGCTACACAGGCACCCCTATAATGTAGATTTTTTTAAGTTTGTGAAGAGAGTCTTTTTCCTTTATGGTTACTAGATTTTCTGTCAATCTTAGAAAAAGCTCTTACCCCACTCTGAAGTTATTATTTTTTTGGTAGTCTTTCACGGTTTCTTCCTGATTCTTTGCAACAGCTTCATAGTATAGGGTATACTGTAATTTTAATCATTTCCTCATTAACAGATATTTAGGTTGTCTCTAGTTTTTAATTGTTATGGGCAATACAGCTGTGAATAATTTTGTAGAATGGATTTCTCCTGGAAGTAGAGGTAGTAAGTTATTGGGAGGCTCAACACTATTTCCATTAGTGATCATAAATTTGTATTCAGTTAATACATATATGTGTATAGAAGGTATGTGGTAATGTTATTTTATTTCAATCCAAAGTTTTCCTATTTTCTATAAATATGTAAGGGACTTTAGATTCAATTTTTTTTTTAATTTATTTGAGAGAGAGAGAGAGAGAGAGAGAGAGCACGTGCACAGAGGGAGAAGGCAAAGGGAGAGAGAGAGAGAGAGAGAGAATATTAAACAGGCTGCACGCTCAGTGTGGAGCCCAACTCAGGGCTCAATCTCATGACTGGGGGATCATGACCTGAGCTGAAATTGAGTCGGCGTTTAACCAACTTGAGCCATCCAGGCACCCCTAGATTCAATTTTTATTGGAACTTACCTTGATATATTTGAACAAGTTTACTTTTATAGTCTTGGCACATTTTGCAAGTGAACCATACTTGTTTGGTTTTTAATTCTGCATTCATGCTATATCTTTTAGTAACGAGAACTGTATTTCATCTTATACAGACTCCAAATAGTGATGGTCTTAAGAATAGTTTTAAGAATTTTTATTTCTCTAACATATTGGGAGGAAAACCATTAGTCCCTATCTCATGTCTGGTAGAGACGTACTTGATTTAATCATTAAATCACATCTTGTATCCTTAGATTTGCAGGAAAGCATATCAAGAATCCATCGAACAATTGAACTAATGTACTCTGACAAATCTATGATCCAAGTAAGTTAAATTTTGAGTTGGTAAATGCTATCAATTATTTACATATTTTTATTTATATTATTAACCTAATTCTTAACCTCCTTCTCCTTATATATTTTGTTATAAAATTGCTGATCTTAAAGATTCCATATTAATATTTCCCACATTGAGTTGTATTCTCATACTATATTTGTTGTTTATTCTCTTGATTATTTTACAATAAAACCTAGCAAAATTTTTTGGAAGGTCTTAGTATTTAAAAAAAGTAGAAAGAAATTATATGATCGTTAAGGATGTTCAGATTGTGGGGGAAGAATATAGGGCTCAGTTACATTTTAACTTTTGGTATACGTTATGTAGGCCATGTTTTTAATTCAGTCATCAATTTATAATTGTGAAGATTTAGCCAGATTACACTATATAAAAAATATTCATCATAAGTTCTTTATTTGAAGGAAATACATTTCAAAGTTTTGAAAATCCTATTTATACACATGCTTTACATGTCTTTAGCTTACTTATTTTCCCTTTTTTTTTCATAGTTTAATTTTTTCAAAATTTTAATCACAGTTTTGTTAAAAACATATTCTTCTGTGGTATTCTCCATTCAGATAGTTTATGGGTTTCATGGAATGTTGCATTAATAGCGTACTTAATTGTGATTAAACTCTTCTATTTTCACATTTAGGTTCCTTACCGCTTACATGCTGTTTTAGTTCATGAAGGTCAAGCTAATGCCGGGCACTACTGGGCATACATTTTTGATCATCGTGAAAATAGGTGGATGAAGTACAATGATATTGCTGTGACAAAATCATCATGGGAAGAGCTAGTGAGGGACTCTTTTGGTGGTTATAGAAATGCCAGTGCATACTGTTTAATGTACATAAATGATAAGGCACAATTCTTAATAAAAGGTAAGAACATGAAATATATAGGGTGGTCTATATATTTTTTCATTTTTATTTTTTTTTTTAACGTTTATTTATTATTGAGAGACAGAGAGACGGAGCATGAGCAGGGGAGGGGCAGAGAGGAGGAGACACAGAATCCGAAGCAGGCTCCAGGCTCCAAGCTGTCAGCACAGAGCCCAATGCGGGGCTCGAACTCACAAACCGCGAGATCATGACCTGAGCCGAAGTCGGCTGCTCAACCGACTGAGCCACCCAGGCGCCCCTAGGGTGGTCTATATTTTTAAATAAGTAGCCCTTTTATGTGACTCCAGTCTCTAGTATGATCAGTTAAGTAATTGACTCAGAGGGTGATTGGATATCATTAGCAAATGTAGTTGGCCTGTTGTAAATGAGAAACTGGAATTGAAAAGTAATGTGATCAAGGCTGACAATTGGAATATATTTTGTATTCACAGTTAACTATTTAGTAACTACTATAAAATGTAAATCTGGGGCGCCTGGGTGGCGCAGTCGGTTAAGCGTCCGACTTCAGCCAGGTCGCGATCTCGCGGTCCGTGAGTTCGAGCCCCGCGTCGGGCTCTGGGCTGATGGCTCAGAGCCTGGAGCCTGTTTCCGATTCTGTGTCTCCCTCTCTCTCTGCCCCTCCCCTGTTCACGCTCTGTCTCTCTCTGTCCCAAAAATAAATAAATGTTGAAAAAAAAAATTAAAAAAAAAAATGTAAATCTGACCTGTTTCTCCTTGCTAATATCCCTTTAAGGATCACATCATATATTGACTCATATTTAAGCTCCTTAACCTAATATGTAAGGCCTCTATTTATTGGCCTCTGGTTCTCTCTCAAGCTTCATTTATAATCATTGTCCATTTCAAAGTTTATATACTTTACTGATATTCGAACTGCTTGTTGTGTTGTCTTTACACCAAATGATTTCACACATTTATATCACTATTTATTTTTATTTTTATTTTTTGGCAGTAATGTTCTTATTTTTTTATTCTTTGTCTAATTTCTGCTCATCTGTCAAGATTCAATTCAAGTGTCACTTGCTCTGCCAAGTTTTTTGTTTTTTTTGTTTTTTTTTTTTTTTTGACCTCTACCAAAAAATATCTCTCCTTGTGCTTTCATAGCATACCTCGGTCAGGTACTTTTACATGTTTTGGAATTGTATGTTGACATGCCTTTTCCACTTCACTCTGATCTGCTCAGAATCAGGGGCCATGTCATACAATGTCTTAATAGTTTTATTTCTTATATTCTAACATAGGCTTTGCATATAGGAGAAACTTAAAAGGTTTGTTGAAACCAATATAATCAACTTTCCAGCACTAGCTAGGCAGTCTACTTACAACTGAAAGCTGAAATATATTTTGTGGTTCAATAACTTTTAAATACGACTTACATAGTGGTTTTTAAATATCTTGCTATATTGATTAGTTTTCAAATTGCATGTAAGTATATTGCTGTACTTAACTGCTTTAGGTAAAAAAGAATTTTAGTTCTATTTTGAGCTTAATAAGGTTATGAGTTATTCTCATTTTGTGATAATTTTTATTTCATAAATAGTCAAACATCTAGTATTTTCTTACAACAGAAAAAGTAGTACTATGTCAATGTTTGAGTAGTAGATGATTTTGACTTTATATCTTGTTCCATTTTTTTACTCTTTAAATTAAAAAGAAAAAGCTGAAAATATTTCCATAATGGATTATCAGATGTTTGCATCATTGTTTTTCCAAGCATTTGTTTGAGTTTTCTTTCAATTTTTAATATTGATTTCCTAAATGGTAATAATTCATACTTTAAATCCCATTTGAAACGCATCCTATTTTGAGCTTTGCACTTCCTTTAATTCTTCATTTTATATTAGTTTTTGAAATATGATTTTCAGAGGAGTTAAATAAAGAAACTGGGCAGGCTCTTGTTGGAATTGAAACATTACCACCGGATTTAAGAGATTTTGTTGAGGAAGACAACCAGCGATTTGAAAAAGAACTAGAAGAATGGGATGCACAACTTGCCCAGAAAGCTTTGCAGGAAAAACTTCTAGCATCTCAGAAGTTGAGGGAGTCAGAGTCTTCTGTAACAACAGGTTAGTATAGTTTTACTGAAATGTATTTTATTATCAATATATTTATTACTGATATTTTATTATAATAATAAGATACATTCTTTTCAAAAGAAAACTCTAATTATCTTAAAGTATGAAGAAAGAAGCCAGTAAAAATCAACTGAAATTCCATTACTCAGAGATAACCACAGGTAACAGTTTAGCTAAACCCCTTTGCCAGGCAGCACTGTATACACATATATACACACACATCATATATGAGATGATTCTGCTAGCCCTTTCTTTACCTACAACCACCTACTTAGATTGGGCTTGACCTTTGGCCAGAAGCATAGAAAAGCCATGAAACAGATAAGTAATCCATACCTTTTCACTACAGCTATCAGGAGCATGAACTCTAGTAATTTCCCACTTGGACAAAATAACACTATTGGTATATTCATATATATTTTGTGTAGTACTTTAGGTAATATTTTGTGTAATTACACTATTATAGAGCAATCGAGTTTTTTCAAAATTTTTATTTTTATTTTATTTATTTTTAAAGTTTATTTATTTACTTTGAGAGAGAGAGAGTGGTGGGGACACAGAGAGAGAGAGGGATAGAGAGAACCCCAAGCAGGTTCCACGCTGTCAGTGCAG
Organism: Felis catus; assembly: GCF_018350175.1. Classification (NCBI taxonomy): domain Eukaryota; kingdom Metazoa; phylum Chordata; class Mammalia; order Carnivora; family Felidae; genus Felis; species Felis catus. The sequence goes on along the minus strand of NC_058376.1, from coordinate 27,680,385 downwards.
AATCTGACATGGGACTCGAACCCACGAACTGTGGGATCATGACCCGAGCCAGCCAATACCAAGAGTCAGATGTTTGACTGAGCCACTCAGGCACCCCTTTTTCAGAATTTTTATTTATTTTTTTTTTAATTTTTTTTTCAATGTTTTTTATTTATTTTTGGGACAGAGAGAGACAGAGCATGAACGGGGGAGGGGCAGAGAGAGAGGGAGACACAGAATCGGAAACAGGCTCCAGGCTCCGAGCCATCAGCCCAGAGCCTGACGCGGGGCTCGAACTCCCGGACCGCGAGATCGTGACCTGGCTGAAGTCGGACGCTTAACCGACTGCACCACCCAGGCGCCCCCAGAATTTTTAAAATTACAAACAAAAAATTAGCTGAAACTGAGTATCTAATTATTTTAAGTTAAAATGTGTATAGACCTATAAAATAGAGGTCAATGTATAAAAGTATAAATATTTAAAAATATTCTAAAGTTATTAGTTGAAGAAATTAATAAAATATTCAGAGTAAACACAGTAAAAAAGTAAACATGATTCTAGCAAAGTTGAAAATAAAATGTCTTTTGATTTTTTTTTTAAAGATTACTTTCATCATCACAGAGTTAATATATTTTAAGGCAACATATTTTCTACTGTGAAAATGTGCTATTTCTCTGTAGTAGTTGGAGAAATCAGAAGAGATAAATGCAGATATTTTTGTCAAACTCATTTGTCTCATTTTTTATAATTCTCAGTGGATCTTTTCAAATGACCTTTTTATGCAACATGTACATGTTTTGTGTTTTGTTTTTAAGAACACATTTTAAGTGTTTAATTTCATCTTTTACAGATAGATTTCCATACAGATTACTTAACTGAATTTCAGCATTATCATTTGAACTTTAGAAGAAATTACTCTCTTAATGGAGGATGTACAGTACCACAATATGATATTATGAATTATGTAGGCAGATATAGATCTGTCCGGACTTGTTAACTTGTTTTCATATAAATTGAATAGTTGAGTGCTTGATCTTGATGTTAATAGGCATTGATTCAGAAGTTTTAAAAAACCAAGATAATGGTATTATACCAATACCACTTTGCAATGCGGTAAGCTCTACCATGATGCAGGACTGTATTTCTTTTCATACCGTAAGAGCCACCGTGTAGGCCACATGAAGGTCTGTGGTTTCACAATAAATCAGTTTCATTTTAGTGACTTTGTCTACTTCAGTAGGAAATGAAATCAGTAAATATCAAGAGGTTTCTGTGCTCGAATCATAGTGTATACATTATAGTTCCTTTCATTTTAGAACCAATTCCATCCCCTTGTGATTTCATCCCTTACCACCCCTTGTCTTCTATACATATCCTTCCCAAACTTCTCCCTGGAACTGACTCCAGTGGAGCTACTTTGTTATACCTCCATTGGCTTTTCTGCACACCTTTTCCACATGGCTGTTATTAGTGGGAGAATGTGGCTGCCTAATTGGCATAAGTGATGGTGGTACCTAAGTACTCAGATGTTAAGGTGAATGCATTCATTGGTTAAGCTCTAACTCTGTTCTTGGCTCACCTGTATTTTGTGGCACCAAAATATTAAATGCTATACAGTCTCCTCTTTGTCTTGTCTCTCACAAGACTAAATTTACAGACTTAATACATTTTATTTCTGTTTAAACTAATACATTTTCTCCATTAATATTCCTGTCTGACTTTGCTCTACCATTTACATTCTCTCTGTATAAAAGGCCACATTTACATGCCCCATACCCTTTATCCTGGAGAATATCCCCTACCATATACTTTAAATGCTGTTTAATAATTTCAAAAAATACTAGTAGGTATTGGGCATATATTTTCCTGTCTCTCTTTTTAGTATTAAAAAATATGAGAATTCAGATGTATTTCTGAGAGGGATCAGAATAACTAAAATATAAAGAGACACAAATGGTCAGTTTACATATAACTATTATGGTAATTATCTTCCGGATTGGGTTTTTAGAAAGCTGTGGCAGTACTGCTGCAATTGGAAACATTGAGTTCTCTATAGAGAATTGCTGGAAATACACAGTTTGAGTTAGGAATAGAATGTGCTAAGTCTGTAAATTTGGGGAGTGAGATTATTGTTTCTATTATTGTTTCTATTGGTTTCTATTACTATTATTTTACATATCCTATTAAGAAGTCCATCCTCTTTTGCAGGGTAATTTAACATATCACAATTGAATACGGGGGCTCATTCATGTTTATTAGAACCACTTATCTCTCCTATCATTAGTAGAGAAATTTTACTTTAATGCCCATGTCATCTTATTTCTCTTCACAGTTTCCAAAGTAATTGCCGAATTTGGTATATTTTCAACATATCAAAGAGAACCTGTATTTAAATCTCTCAGGTGGACACTAAAATTATGAGTGACTAGTGGAAGTAATACAAGGAAGTCTTGTTCATAGTGATTTTTCTTTTCTCCTTGCAAATCTTCGCAATAAAGCTGTACTGTAAAAGCTATTAAAATCCTATTTCTTCTAAGTGATATTCCAAAGAAGAGTATTAATTTATATAGTATTAATGAAATGAGTATTTGTCCTGCTAACACAGTGACCAAGAAATCCATAGACCTCTCTTCTCTAGTACTATTCCTTGTTTTACTGATGAAACTAGTAATAAATGATGGGACCAAAAATTATTTTGTCCTTAAACGAAATAATGCTACCTCCTTAAACCTGCTTACTGCAAAGAAAAACTTGCCTGGACACTTACATTTAGAGATCTATTCAGTAGTTCATTACTATAAGTATATATGTCAGAAGTAGCTGGGGAGTTTTCTTGAGTATATACAGCACATTGCACCTAAGTAAGATCACCTAAGACTTAACTGGGATCAGAATCTCTGAAGGAAGAGTCGAGAATATATATTTTTAAAAAGACCTTCAGATATTTCTGAGACCGTACCCTTGGTTAAACAGTATGGCTCCAGGCTGTATTTATAAAACAGAGAAATTATTTGGAAGGAGAAAAGAGCTTTGCACTTTTACTTGTGTTTCTCCTATCTTCAAGTACTTATTAAGGACTTAGTAAGGACTTCTTTAACAACCTGTATAGCATATCCAGATTTTTTTTTAAAGGTAGAAAAATTAAGGTGGTAATGGTTGATATTGGTATGAATTGCATTCCATAGCATTTCATAAATTTACCTAGAGGTAGCATGTAGAAATCACTCTGGGACTTTTCTACAGATACAGTCTACAAGTAGAAACAAGCCGATATTTCAGGAAAGTACAGCTGGCTTCTGAGAGTAAGACTTGGTAGAATGAACAATATCCTCATTATTCTCAAGTTCCCTTAAAACAGGGACTGAGTGATTTTCTTATTTATAGCTCCAGAATCTAGCATAATAAATGACATATGGTAGGTGACCCTTGAATGTTTTCTGAATTGAATTCATTTCCTGTGGAGATTCCAATAATGAGTTTCCTACACGTGATACTCATTGTATGGGAATACTAGCGTTTTTAAAGTAAAGCCCAAGAAATTATACATTAGAGAAGCAGGCTAAAAATGTGTGGTACAGATGTAGCTCTGTCCTAGGTAAATTTTAGATTTAATTTTGGTTTCTAAGCCTCTACCCCCCCCCCCCCCCCCCCCACCTTCCCATGATTTTGTTTGTGGTAGCTCCCAGGAATTTGAAGTCTTAAAAGTTTGTCTGGTGATTCTATGCAACCAGCCTACCATGGCTCTTTATAGCCTGCTTTGGGGGAATCATTGATTTTAAATACATTTCTAGAAATGAATGGTCTGCATATCTTTGAAATAATCTTCTTTAAATATTTTTCTAAGTGTGAATGTAATAAGTAAGTCACTCATCAGTAAGTCAAGGTATTAAATATTTCTTTTTTAAAAAATCTTTTTTAAATTTATTTTGAGAGAGAGCACGTGTGCACACATGAGCAGGGAGGGGTAGAGAGAGGGGGAGAGGGAGAATTCCAAGCAGGCTCCATGTTCTTAGGGTAGAGCCCAATGTGAGGCTCAGTTTCACAAACCGTGAGATCATGAACTGAGCCAAGATCAAGAGTTGGATGCTTGACCAACAGAGAGCCACCAGGAGCCCCTATTAAATATTTCTGAAAGATATGAGATGTTGCTCCTTTTTTTTTTTTTTAGTAGTGATTTAAGAGCAGATCCTTATGCTGTAACAGAAAGCCAATTGGTTATCAAGTTAACTCTCCTGTTAAAAATTTGAAGAGGATAGCCAGGAAATACACATAAACAGAATACTCCCAAGCCTTCCCAATCCCTTACTCACTGTGAAGGTGAACCAAAGGAACAGGCTTAGAGTACTCTTAGAGTGTTGGGCCTTCTCTAATGTCTGAAAAGGTGAGTGAAGCCCCTACATTTTGAACATAGAGCACGAGTAGAAAATCTGTTATGTGGAGGATAACCATTTAAAAATCTCAGTGAAGTACCCACAAGACAAATACACGATTTGAGAGATACTTTGGGTACAGGGATATTATATACCTCCATAGAGAACTGGTAATCACCAGCTGTATTCCAAATTGAAGTCTGAGCAATAATATTAAACTGAGGGACCAATTAGTATATAAAGTGTCAGAACACAGATAAAGAAAACAACGTGGTCTCTATTAATTGATTTCCTACCATTTATACAGGCCAGCTGTGAGGATGCTTTTGTAGAGTTACAGGAAGAACAAAAAGCATTGTATGTATTTACATACACACAAAGCCAAACTCTTTGTCCTGTTGTTTTTAACAATGAAGTGGAAATTGCCTGTATGTGCAGTAGGTGAAATATAAGTGGTATGAACCCTCCATATGATATAACCACTGAACATTATATTGACACAAAAAAATGTTTGTTACGTTACGCTAAAAGCAGTATATTCAGAATAATTCCTTTTGTTTATAAAATATGGGTAAGTAAAGTCTGAAAATATATAAACTAAAATATTAATAGCACTTATCTCTGGGTAGTGAAAGAATTTCTAATTTTCCTCATTTTAGTTATGCTAGGAAACATGTTTTTTATTCTTCTGGTTTGACAAAACAAAGCCAAAACCTTTCTGCTTTTTTATAAGGACCCTGTATTTGACTCCCTTGTAATTCTTCCACATCTGTTTCTCTGTGAATACTTTGTTTCATATAAACAGATTATTTCCCATTACTTTTGCTTGAGGGGAACTTTCTTATCATGGCATTTCTTATGAAGTATCCTTCATTTAAAAAATATCGTCTGAGAGTCAGTATTCTTGAAATTTTGCCCATTCTTCAAGGCTTTCCTCATATCCCAAAGTCTATGAATCCCCCTAATGTTATACCTGTAGCAATAATTATCTTTCTTCCTCTTAATCCCAACTACTCTCACTACCACATTTAAGTTGTACCTATATTTTGATTTGTTTACCAATGTAAAGGCTCATTAATAGCAAGGATTTTATTAATCTTTTATCTGTTCTTACAGTGGCTTTGCATATGCTAGTCCTTCAGCCTGGAATCTTCTTTCTCATCTCCCAGGATAATCTGCTCTACAAATCCTTCAAGATTCAGCTCATTTGGCATTTCTTCTAGGAAATCTTTCTTAACATGCAGCATCATCCCAAGTGTGTGTATTGGGCCCACAGTGTTTCTATAGAACCTCGTGCATAACTCTGTTATTGCATTTAATACTTTGTATTGTAATGGGGTATATATTAATCTGATTTTATTGAGAGTTCCTTAAAGTGAGTGAATTTTAGGTCAACTTTCTTTTTCATTGCTGATATCTAGCACAGTACTGTAAAATGGCAGAGGATCAAACATACTGGATGAAGTTTGGGTTTTTGTTTCCAAACTCCTGGATGTCAAATCCTTATAGGTTCATCTACTGTTACTACAGTGCCACTCAAATGTAAGTTCCCTGGAAGATACGTAGACGAGGATAAATTCTAGAAGAAATAGTACTATGTGATATTTAGGCAAGATCATTCATCATTATTCATAAGGTTTTTGAACTCAAATCCCTATATGGAAGGAAATCTTGACCCTGGGGACCTAAGATATATTTGACTATGTTGATCACATAAAAGTACTTTTGTTTTTAACAACTTATTTTGTGTAGACTGTCCATGTTTCACTTTAGACCAGTGTCAGAGCAGGTGGATTTCTTGGCCCTCACTGCATCCTCCTCTCAGCTGGAGGTATACCCTAAGATTTTCTTTACCTTATCCATCATACAGGGCACTGAAAGAACATTGCAGTGCAAGGTCAGGAGATGCAGAAATAGTCAAATATTTATTTGACTTCTTTAAACTTCCCTTTTGTCACACACATTGTAAGCATTCCTTCCTGTAGTTTTCCTTGTCGTAGTGTCATTTCACCTATATCAGCCTGGTTCCTTCTGCCAGGAACTTAGAGTCATCTTCCGCCTCCAACCTTTATGTCCAAAATACGTCTTCAGTTTACCAGTTCTCTCTGTCTCTGTTGTCCAGAAACACCGTCATCTCTTGCTCTTATTGCTCTGGTACCTTCTAGTACTTCTGGTTTTACTTTCTAGTTTTACTTTCTGGTTTTACTTTCCTCTCTTATCCACTCTTCACATTGTAGCCAGGATTATTTTTTTTAAGCTTGCCGCATTGCCATTATATTTAAAACATTTATGCACTTCCTTTTATCCTTAAAACTTGTATTAGACTTGAAGGCCCTTACGATTTTTGCCTTTGTCCTCTCTGCCATATATCTCCTATTACACTGTAGCCCAGCCACACTGACCTTCTTTCAGATCATCCTTCCATCAAGGAATAGGATGATCAACCCATTATCCTTAAGCCGAAAAGTTTATTTCATATTCCATAATCTAAGTTATCACTCCCCCATTTTATTCCTAGAATGTATTGTAATATTGTCACAGTTCATATGTGTGATTCTTTTGATTAATGACTTTCTCCAGAGCTGACTCTAAACTTCATGAGAGGACAGACTGGCTGCTTTGTTCACACTTTGAGTCTCACTGTCTAGCCTAGTGCCTGGCACATAGTTAAATGCTTAATTAAAATGTATTGGATGGATGGAGTACCATGCATATATGTTGAAATTATAGCATTTATTTTTGAATAATATTTCATTTTGAGAGGTTTTTTTTTAATCAAATATTGGAAAGGATGACAGTAGCCCTATTGTGTCCCACCAGTTGGTTGAGGAAGGGCTCACTTAACCAATCCGAGTAACATTGTAGAACATTTTAGTGTACTTTCTTGTATACTCCTTGCATCTTTGTATAGAAGGATACTCCTTGTATCCATTACTTATTAATTCATTTGTTCCATTAAGGTATTGTATGCTTTTTATACTAGGTTTTGAAGAAATAGCAATGCAAAAATGAGATAGTATCTCTCCTCTTGAGATTCTCAGGGTCTAGCAGGGTATATGGGCTTGAAATGAGAACAATAGTAATTAAGTCATAATTAGGGTAAAGTGCTACTGAAAGAAAGAATAAGTTACTTGAGAACAGTGGTTCTCATTTGAGAGTGACTTTGCCCCCCAGGGGACATTTGACAAACTGAAGACATTTCTGGTTGTCACACCTGGAAGGACCGTGCCACTTGCATCTAGTGGGTAGATGTCATGGTGCACAGTAGATCTACATGCCATCTAGATGCATCTAGATGCCACAGTGCACAGGACAACCCTTCGCACCAAAGAATCACAGTGAACCACAACGTAATAGGTGCCAAAGCTGAGACACCCAGCTCTAGAAGTGGTGTAATCAGGAATACTTGAAGTGGCATTTAAACAAAAAGACACATAGACATTCTTAGATGCAGGAGTGAGAGTGGAGAGTGGGTGAATGTACAGGCAGAGGGAAGAAAATGTGGAAAGATCTGGAGGTTGAAAGGAAAACCTCTTTGGTGTATTAAGCTCCCTTTTTGAACAGAGAGCAAAAGTCACAAAGTTCTGTTGGAAAGAGAGGCAGAGACCCACTTACATGAAGCACTTTGTGGATATTCAGAGTACATTGCTGCATTGGTGGATTTGGGGCTCAGAACCTGGATGATAGATAAAACTTTGAGAGTTCTTCACAGGGATAACATTTAAAGTCTTTTTTTTTTTAAATATTTATTCATTTTTGAGAGAGAGAGCATGAGCTGGGGAAGGGCAGAGATAGAGGGAGACAGCTGTCAGCACAGAGCCCAACGTGGGGCCCGAACCCACAAATTGCGAGATCACGACCTGAGACAAAGTCAGACGCTTAACCGACTGAGCCACCCAGGCACCCCTTGAAGTCTTGATTTTATATTAATTTCAGTTTGCTAGGTTGTAATGGTTTTTCCTATGACAACACTCAGTTACCAGGACAGGTTCAGAAAAGATAGCAGGTAGGGTTCATTCAAGGTTAGGGTTTTGTCAGGTGTGAAAAAGGATTCTGTGGCCAGAGAAACAGCTGTGTTTCCTATGGAAATTCAGACCAGGATTGTTATATAAACTAAATCCCACCCCCTAACCCCCCGCATTTTTTTTCTTTTTGGTAGAATGTTACTGATTTTCCAAAATGAGATTGCTATGAATTTCTAACCATAGACTATGATACAATGAGTATTTTCTCTAGTCATTGACTACTCTTCAACCTGAATGTGGAGGGGTTATAAATTCTGGGGTAGGTGCTATATGTTTAGTGATACATTAAATAAAAGTAAAATTAATTACTGTATAACTTTGAATTAGAAATAAATAACAGATTCATCTTAGTACAGGCTCTCTGTGACTTGTATTAGATATACAACTGATTCTTTTCTTATGAAGCACAAGCAGGAGAAGCAGAATATCTAGAGCAGCCATCAAGAAGTGATTTCTCAAAGCACTTGAAAGAAGAAACTATTCGAATAATTACCAAGGCATCACATGAGCATGAAGATAAAAGTCCTGAAACAGTTTTGCAGTCGGTAAGAACTTTTCTTTTAGCTCTCTGAACATGGCCATCTTCATGACATTTCCTGCAGTGTAATGGAGAGCTTCCTGCATGGGAGTCAGGAGAAAGGAGGCCAGAGGGCCCCTTAAAGGGATCAGGGGCTGTGGGTGGTACCTAACCCCCTAGGCTGTATTTTCCTCACCTGTAATTTTTTTTATTAAAGATTTTTTTAAGCTTATTTGTTTATTTTGAGGGAGAGAGAAAGCGGGGAGGTGCAGAGAGAGAGAGAGAGAGAAAAAGAGAGAGAGAATCCCAAGCAGGCCCCACAGCCCCACACTGTCAGCACAGAGCCCAACGTGGCTCTCCAGAGCCTCAAGAACTGTGAGATCATGACCTGATCTGTAATCCAAGAGTTGGATGCTTAACTGACTGAGCCACCAAGCCCCCCTAAAGCTGTAATTTTCTAAATAGCTTTTTTTTAACTAAATTTCTGTCTTCCTTTTAGAGAATTACAAAAAATCATAACTATAGACTGTTGATCATTTGATTTGGAACTTAAAAAGAAAAGTATAAAATTTAGCATTATTTCTTTTTTTCCCCTCACCCCTCCCTCCATCTTTGGTCTTCATACATTGAAATAGTTGGGAATGTAAGGTAATAATTTTCATTGTTTCATGGAATATGTTTAATAGTAAAGTACTAGATATTCTAGGTTAGAGTATTATTAGCAGGATAAATGTGATATTGCAATGTGGCTTATGCATATTTCAGTAGTGTCCTATACAAAATTGTCATTATAACCCTCCTGTATTGTGGCTCTCAAGTATGTCTTTTTATAGCAATAAATTGAGTACACTGGTATTATACTGTGTTTTCAGTAAATACGACATTCTGAGAGATGTTATTTCAAGAATTTTCTACTACAAAAACGTTCAGTTGTTGTAGTTACTTATTTTTTTAATAAGTGAGCAAAGCAGCTATAATGCAGGTTTCATGATAGCTAATTTTAGTATTTGTAGATTAGCCTCCAAGAGAAGTAACGGGAACAGGGCATATAATTTTTCAACACACAATTTTCTATTTAGTGAACTTAATCTCAGCAATAACCTGCTAATTACAATGAGGTCTTTAATATGATAGGACCTTGATTAACCAAAATGTTCAGTTAATAAGGTATGTTAATTATGTTTCAATAAATGAAATAATCAAATTACTTTTTTTATTTCATTCCCTGTTTGAAAATTTTTTACTATATATTATTTTGCTATAAAAATGTATTAACATAGATTTTTTTTAATATTATTATTCTAAATTTTGCAAATGCCCTGGAGATTCTAAATGAGCTTTGATGAACCCCTGCTAACTCTATAGCACTCCTGGAAAATGCTTCTTGTAATGGATCTGGGATGTCTCACTTCTTGGGTCCTGGTAGAAGAGGAAGATGTAGGGAGGTAAAAAGGGCAGAGAAGTAGATACAAGGGAGAAATATTTTTGCCTGATATAAAAATGTAATTTGCTTGGCCCTTTGCTAATTAGGAATTTTATTTGTTAAAGCCTACATTATAGTTAATAAGTATCCTCCTTTTAACTGTAATCAAAAAGCCAAAAGTTGTATTTAGCTTAATATGGAAACGTGATTTTTTTTAGTTTGGCTAATCATGTGTAACATAAATTTGCAGAAACCAGCACTTAAATTTTGTTACTTTGTTAAATTAAGTTACTAATACAGATATCATCTTACAAGCCTACAACCTACTGCTTCGTTCTACTTGAGAGAGGAGGATAGCACTGAGAGAGTATGATAGAGAGCTAGTGTAAATATTTTTCCATTTGGCTTATCTTCTGGAGTAGTACCAACAGTTGGCCCCAGTTGTTTGTATAAATCCTGCAACATATTTAGGAATATGTTAATCATGGCTATCTGAAGGATTTTGTTCTTGGTCTCATGATTAGTTGCTTAGGATCATAGTAACCACCTCCTGGTTTTTCTCATTTAAAGGTATACATATGTTAGAAACTAAATTGTATAGATGAAAAGAGTGTTTAGACTTTAGGATTAGATAGTCCTGGGTTTTTTAATATTGGTTTTCATTCTCACTAACTAGGCAAACTTAAGTAAGGTGCTTAATTTTTCTAAACCTGTTTGCTTTTACATAAAATGGACATGATTGTGGGATTAGTTAGGATTATTTTTTGAGGGTGCCTAGCATGTAGTGTAAGTACTAAGCAGCTGTTAGTTTCTTTTTGTTGCTTAAATACTAACCATTTCACAAATATACAATATATTAAGTTCCAATCTTAGTCGAAGAATTCTCTGGAAAGCATAGTCCTAGAAACCATAGAGAGATGTTTTCCTAAGTGTTCACACTGCTTACTTTTTATAAGAATGCCTTTAATTTTAAGTGGAATATTTTAGGAAATTTGAAAAATACAGAAAAGTATACTTTAAGAAAGTAATCTTTGTAGTCCCACTTTTCAAAGCTATAATCACTGTTAATATTTTGGTATGCTCTTTTTCGTTCTTATTTCTATGTACAGGTTTGGGATTTTTTTTTTTTTTTTTTTTTGCTGAGGTACTACTGCATGTAAAATTTTGTATGTATCTTGCCTTGTCTTCTTTTAATATTTAACACTGTAACATAACCATTTCCCCATGTTAAAAATTTTGTAAAAAACATTTAATGGTTAGGTGTTATTCCATTAAGTGATTAAATTCTTATTTACACACCCATTCCCCCATTGTATATTTGTTTCTACTTTTGCATTATTACAAATAGGCTGTTACAAATGAAACTTATTCTGTATTTCAGTTTATTTCTTTAGAATACATTCCCCATTGTTGAATTACTAGGTTAAAAGATAGGAGCATATTAAGGGGATCAAGGAAATTGTAGTTACATAGCTTCCTAAAAGCCCTTTCATGAGAAACCACTTTTTTAAAAAATCCACTTAATGGATTTCAGGCAATTAATAAAAGTCTTTGTATTTTAATTATTTTTGGAACTTCTATTAACTGAAGAACTTATTAACTCCTTTCAAGTTTAGCCTTTGTTAAGGTGTTTTATAGGGTCTGACAATAGTAGAAAAAGATAAATACACATGTACTTTACTTTAATGAACCCTCATATTCTTTATATGGAAAAATTTTATGGTGCTTTAGGATACCTAGACTTGATGAATAATACAAAAGAATTATTATATTCACCCAAAGTTTTTTCCCTTTTTCAACTTGCACCCATATTATTTGTCAGTATGATGCTGTTGAAACTCTTGTGTGGTAACTGAAAAGGTTTATAAAACATCTTTTCCTAAGTGCAACTGTTTTTTTTTTTTTTCCAAAGGCAATATGTTTTTTTTATAAGGAGTAGTATTCTAAGTAATATTCCCAGTTGCTACTTGCCTTTCCTTTATATTCTTTCTTCTTAAAATAGTATTGTTTTAGATTAGTTTGATTGTGAGAAATTTTATACCAGTGTCTAGACAGATCACCTAATTAACCTGCTTAAATTTCACTCTTAGGAAGAGACCTAGCACAATTATTCTTCTTTCATATGCTAAACGGATTAAAAATCCTTAATTAAATGTCATGGGCTAATAAGCATATCTCTCTAGGTATGTATGATAGTAATATTGGGTTATTCTATTCAAATATAAGCACTTTAAAGTAATATAATATAATATTGGTAATACTTGTCATTATAGAACCACTAACGTGTATCAGGTATTGCATTAGCTGAATATTATCTCTCGTGACCACAATTATGCAGGTTGGTTATTTCCTCTTGAAAAGTTGAGGACTCAAAATAAGGAAACCTTTTCTAGATGTGTTATGTTTAAAAATAGCATTTCTTTTAAAAGGAACAATATCAGTCTTGGCCATTAGTTTTTGTTTTATTGTTTAAACTCTTTTTGCATATGTACTTAGACTCTTAGACTCTTAGAATTCATTAGACTCTTCTATATAAATATATCATACAAGTCTCTCACAGACTTTACAGAGTGAGTTAAACCCAGTAGAGTATGGATATTAATTGGATATACACTTACTTATTAGAAAGGTAGAGCCATAAGAAAGAAAACCTATAAATTCTCTGGGTTCAGAGGAGGTCATGTCAGTAAATGTTCTCATCTCTAAAATTTACTTAGGGGCGCCTGGGTGGTTCAGTCGGTTAAGTGTCCGACTTCAGCTCACGTCATGATCTCACAGTTTGTGAGTTCGAGCCCCGCGTCGGGCCGTGTGCTGACAGCTGAGAGCCCGGAGCCTGCTTTGGACTCTGTGTCACATTATCTCTCTCTGCCCCTTCCCTGCTTGCACTCTTGTCTCTTTCTGTCTCTCAAAAATAAGTAAGTGTAAAAAAATAAAAATAAAATAAAATTTACTTATATTCCAAATTGAAATAAAACCCCTTCAAAAGGAAATACAACCCCCTTAATTGCTTTCATTGAAATTTTCTGTTTATTTTATGTCAAAACTAAAGTTTACCTTTGCTTCAGAAAACTAAAGCTGCAAATTGAAATTACTTAAGCAAGCTACTTTCGAGCACTTAAGTACTTGTGAAATTTCTTTATGATAAATAGTGAAAATATGCTAATTATAAATTTATTCGGTAATAGAAAGTTCCTTGTGAAATCTGGACAGTATTTTGGGTTTTTTTGGTTGGGGTGGATTTTTGTTTTGTTTGAGAGGAGGAGAGGCAGAGGGAGAGGAAGAGAGAGAATTTTGAGCAGTCTCCACACTCAGCTGGAAACCTGACCTCCCTCCAAGATCATGACCTGAGCTGAAATCGAGAGTTGGACACCTAACCCACTGAGCCTCCCAGGTGCCCCCACATAGTATTTTGAATGAACATATTAGGATCTTTGAGTAGACTTTTCTGGATTTCACTCTGCCTTCTACTCCATTAGTGTGGATTAGGGAAATTCATAGAATTTGTTACCAAGTAAAACAATAAAAAAAGAAAGAAATTTGATTGAGTTGTTAAGGAGTGATGTCAGCAGCTTTTTCAGAAGGAGGAATTCATTAGACTCTTCTATATAAACACATCGTACAAGACTCTCATAGACTTTACAGAGTGAGTTAAACCCAGTAGAGTATGGATATTAATTGGATATACAATTACTTATTAGAAAGGTAGAGCCATAAGAAAGAAAACCTGTAAATTCTCTGGGTTCAGAGGAGGTCATGTCTTATTTTGATGAAGTTATCAGTAAAGGATTTATGGAATTATTAGAATTTAAAAAAACAAAAGCTTCAGCTATAACTTATAGATAACAGTAGGAACTACAACTCTAGTATTTATTATTTTTAAGGATTTGGTATCCTTGTACAAACGCTTTGTGGAAAAAAAAAGAAAATTTAGTGGTTGAGATGTAAAAGGAAAGCTATAGATCTTGTATTATTACTTGATTAATGCATTCACTTTTAATGTCAGTGTTAGGTGGTCATTTCATACTAAGCAAATGCAGGTGTTTTTAAAAGATTCATGAATCTCTGCCCTTTAACACTTGTTACTTCCATTGTTCTCTTTTCTAATGTTAATACTAATAATTTTTTTCTGCAGAAACCTGAAAATACCACAAGCCAACCACCTTCTAACCAGCAAATTGTAGAGGTGGCGATTCCTCATGTAGGGAAATTCATGATTGAGTCAAAGGAGGGGGGTTATGATGATGAGGTACCTTTGTTATAGATGTCTGCACTGTTCTTACTTATGTTTGGCTATTTAATACACATACTTGGGGCATGCATGCACCTTCACCTTTATGTCTATTGCTGCATAACATACAGCTTACCCACCCGTGATCTGAAATTACCTTACCAACTGCTAACAACTTTGAATTTCAAATGAAAGTTTAAGTAGAAAGCTTACGGAATTTGTCAAAAGGATAATTTTATGTTTCCAGAGTTAATTCTTTATGTAGACATATGATCAGTTTATTCTCAGATTGATGTCTATCAATAAGGTTTGTTTCATTGAATAGCAAAAATTTGAATATTTAAAAATAAGTTTTTCCTATTTCACTTGAATTATGTATTATAATACTTAACCCACCATTTCCTGCCAAAAGATCCTACAGCATGATTGAAAATAGATAGTGGATCTTTTTGTTTCTGCAACCTCCATATGAATGTGAAGTGAGTGATTCATCATTTCTCAATGCCTACCAGTGCTTTATACACTGTGGCAACTCCATTTTATCTCTTCACTCTTAGTTCTTTCTCATCTACTTAGTTTCCCAAATTATAAAGAGGCAGTTTTGCTTTCTATAATATGGTTCTTGAGACTCCAGATGAAAATGTGCTATTGTCCTTATCCTATCAGATCCCCCCAGCTTTTCACTTTTTTCTTAAACCTCTTACATTCGATCTTTTTTTTTTATATTTGAGAGAAGGGCCAGTGAAGCTGTTTCCGAATAGTAACACAGGGAAGACCTTGAATTCTATCATTTATTAGTTTTTACTGGCATGGATGAGAATTTAATATATATTAAATAGTTTTTTCCAAGTAACTTTTTCAACTTACTCCAAAGTTACAATTAAGCTGTTAAATAGGAATTAATCACCAAAATCAGAGGTGTCACAAAGACATTAATATTTCTGTGCCAGTGTAAGAGACCATGGGCCATGAGGAAAATGAGAAGCTGGTTTGTGAGATAGGAACTGGTCAGAAGGATTTTCTGAAGCAGATGTTAGATATATTGTGACTCTGAGTGTATAATCACACCATTATACGAATCAAAGGTTACGGATGCAATCTCTTGATTGCGCTAATGCAATAGCTTCCTAGTTCCTTGAGTTGTTTCATTTTGCAGGTATTTTAAAATGTAAACAGCTAAGAATGATAAACAATTATAAAAACAAAGAAACACTTAAGTATTTACCAGTTAATAGCAGTACACTGTTCCAGTTAGCCATTTTATTACCATGTTGGTGCTTGAAAGTTATGGAAACTGGAATTTTTTAATACAAATGTTAATTTATTGATCAAGCACCTGAGTGCTTATTTTAGGGTGAGCCTTCTGGTATTTTAAAAAAGTAGAATTGTGATTAATCATTTAACACTATATTTTGTGCAAATGCTTATGCTGTTGGCAGAGATGCATTGTGTTTTGTTTTTGGAATTGATTGGAGTGACAGTTTAACAGTGCATGTACCTCGGAACTTAAAGTCATGTGGATACAGGGCTGCAGCTTATAGACATTTAGGTTGTAGAATTATGCAGGGGTGCCCAGCCCAAAGGCAGAAGTGGAAGTGAAATTGAGCTCATGCTGAGCTCCTCAAACCTTAAAGAAGAGGCACTTTTTAAAATAAAAACTGTTGCTTGTTCTAAGTGGTTCTCAGAGAGCAGCACATTTTTTAAATTTGTCAAGAGGAGGTGCCTTTTTAAAATTCTTCAGTTCAGAGAGGGTGCCTCTGTGCAGTTTGCACAAAGGCACCCTATGGAGCTAGCTGTGGCCCTGTATGGATGCTTTTGAAAGATACTTAACGTGCATACTGGATCATATTTGCTATAAAATATGCAGTGGTTGATTTATAAATAGTAAAAAAACAAAGGACTTTTAACTTGCATGTAAAGAAATTTGTTTTTATTTTTTACTTTTATGTTAACCATTCAAAAACTCTTTAAATTCCTTGTGGCAGATCATGATGACACCGAACATGCAAGGTATTATCATGGCGATAGGTAAATCCAGGAATGTATATGACAGGTGTGGCCCTGAAGCAGGGTTCTTTAAGGTACAATTAACATTTTCATTTATTTTTTTTTTTATTTTTTTTAATTCTTAAACTATTTTATTTTCTTGAATTAAATTTGATTTCCTATATAGTTTCTCTTTTCCTGCCTTAGCCATGGCTACCTGATGATCTGAGGGTTTCTTTTATACATGAATCTAGGACTGATTCTTTCTGTTTGTTTGTTTTTGGTAACCCAGATAATTTAACAACAACAAAAAAGGCATTTTACTTCGGTTACCCTAATAGTGCACCTCTGGTTTATTAGCAGAAATTTCAATTGTGTTTTTATTCTAAGGGAATAAAAGGAATTAAGCAAAAATAGGAACTGAGTAACTGCTTCCGGTATTGTTTATTTTCTTCTCATTTGTAATACTCTTAGCAGGGTTATTTACCTCATTACCTGGGTTTTGTTGTCTCCCGGCTTCAAAGAATGAAGAGATGAAAAATAAAATGAGCAGCAGGCAAAGTTTATTAGAGTGTAACGAAGTAACAATAGTAGGAAAGCTCTCTTTACAGGGAGGAGGCATTTGAAGGTCAATACCCAGGGCTCATATGTAGGCAAGGGTCTTTGTTTTTTGAGGTTTTGGTCCTTCTGTTCCTTCTCAGGCCATACCCTTACTGGCTTGATAACTCTAGGTGCTGGGTTGTCCATTCCTGATTGGCTCGACTCCATTGTGTGAGGCGTCAGACTGTGGGCCTACTGTCTCTCGTAGAACATAAATTGAATGGTTTACTTTTTTTAGTTCGGTATTTTGAGTGTCAAATTCCTGAGGGAAACCTGAGGGGGAGTAGGTGGTGTCTGTTACATTCTTAAGAGGAACCTTACATAAGCCCGAGAGGGTTCGCTGTGGTCAGAAGCTCCCAGCATTGTTCCAAAATAGGTGTTTTCCCCAGGTTCTAACCATCCCCCTCTGCCTATTTTATCCTGTTCTCCCTATCATAATCCTATTAGTCAGTATTCTAATATTTTTTTTCCAAATTTCACTATCATTTGATACTAAACTGCTTTCTTCATTTGGTTGTTTTAAAAATTATTTGTTCATTTATTTTTGTTTCTTACTCACTTATGTTTTCTTCAGCTTTAATTTTTGATGTCCTTGTCATTTCAAGACATTGAGTCCATCAAGCAGTTCCATTATTCCGTGACCACATCTTTTTTTCCCTCTAATATCAGATCTTTATGGTGTTTTGATTACAGTATTATTGGTTTTATTTTTTTGAAAGATGAAAACACTGTATGTTTTGTCATTTTATTTTGATTTACCAAAAATTTCAAGTTTTTTTCTAAAAGTAACATCAGTTTGCTACAAGAAGCTGTATGCTCCCTTATTTGACCTTAAAAATCTAAAATTTTCCCTTAAGCTTCTATACTCTTCCCTCATCCAACTCAGTCTTCAAAAAGTTGCTTATTTTCACTATTTCTTTCATTCTATTGTACAAAAAAAAGGCCTTGTGCATAGTAGCTTTATATCAATAAACACTTTTGAGCTTGTTAGGATTAGAGTGACCAGCCATCTTGGTGTACCCAGGGCTAAGGAGTTTTCTGGAATATAGGATTTTAAGTGCTAAACCACAGACTGGTCCCAGGGTGAGTTGATCACTCTATTAAGATCTATAAGAAAGGTTGAAAACTGCTGCTATTGAAATAAAAAAATCAAAACTTTATGTTTAAAAATTCACCTTTATTTTCAGGTAGTCGTATTTTCTTTGCTTAAAATGCGCTGAATGTATGTCTTCTAAAGTTTTTATCTATTTCTCATGGGAAAATTATCTGTCATTTACAGTAACATTGTCATTTTTTGGTCAAGTTGGGTAGGTATCTTTATGTTGAGTTGTAAATCTCACTGCTTTTAGTTTAATACCTGCACATATTTTAAAGAGCCAGCTAATTATACACACTACAAACAACAGTCACACTGCACCGTTACTCCCACGATGGTAACAGCTTCCAGTTATTTTATCTACTACTTTTGGCATGAATTCCATGTCTTTAAGAAAACATGCATGCTTGTATTTCTGTGATTCTTAGTTTACACATTTCCTATTGAATTTCTTATTTATAGGATATGAACAATGCACTCTCCTCACACATACAGACGCGCGTGTGCATGTAAAATTTCGTCATTTTGATTAAATCAGAATTCTCAGTTTCTATTATTATTTCTGTGTATGCTACTCAGGATTGAACTAAGCCATAAACATTATTACTTTTACTTTTTTTGTTTCCCTTCAGCTTTCATTTTCTTTGGAGTTGTTTTAGTTTTTGTTTTGCTTAGTTTTCCATATGTGTTACTGATGTACTTTAAACTCTCCACCAGTTGCTTAAATCTCCTTGTATTCTGTTGTCAGTTTTAACTTCTCAGGAGCTTCAGTTTATTCTGGAATAGACTTCTTCTGGAATAGACTTATAGAATAATAGACTTAATAGAAGAAGTCTGTTTTAGAAGTCTATTCCAGAGCTTTGTAAACTGCTTTAGTGACTGCATTGATTTTCCTTTTCCCCCAGCATATAACTGATATCTTGGGATCTTTATTCACCATTACCCTGGGGATGCCCTTTACATCTTGTCATTTATGTATTTTCTATATTTCATATATTTCTCTTTTTCGGTTTACCTTCTGATTTTGAGGCAGCAGTAAATCTCTCAAGTTTATATCCAAGTATATTTATTTTCATCTATCTGTAATTAAGGGATATATATGTGTGTGTGTGATCTTATGTAAACATTAATCAGTTGATAAATAATGTGTATTTTTGGTATAGGTAAAATGATTAGGTTTTTGAAAATTCTAGCTGGTAGTATATAATTTTAGAAAATTTGTCATGTAAATAACAAAATTAATATGTACACAATGCAGTCTATTCAGTAATACACACGTGTCTAAAATAAAACTAATAATGGCAGTCTCTGCTACTGCCCTGTGTAGCCACTGTTATCACTGTGTAAACTTTCTGATTTTTTCCCTTTTGTTTATATAAACTTGCATATATAGGGAAATTTCTTTTCATTTTTATTTTTTTTTTTTAATTTTTTTCAACGTTTATTTATTTTTTTTGGGACAGAGAGAGACAGAGCATGAATGGGAGAGGGGCAGAGAGAGAGGGAGACACAGAATCGGAAACAGGCTCCAGGCTCTGAGCCATCAGCCCAGAGCCCGACGCGGGGCTCGAACTCACGGACCGCGAGATCGTGACCTGAGCTGAAGTCGGACGCTTAACCGACTGCGCCACCCAGGCACCCCTCTTTTCATTTTTAAATTTTACTATTAACATTATTTTGTAATTCATATAACTCAAATATATTGTGGTCATTCTTTTTTTTATAGTGAGTATTAAAGTGAAGACAATATATCTACCATATTATCTTTACTATCTACATTTGATATTCCATTATATATATATATACTTTCACTTACTATATATTACCCTTTTTATGGACATAAGTCATGTTGTTTCCCAGCCTTCCATTTCTGTGTAAGCTAGTTTATGGTACCTTTAGTTTATGGTACCATTTTTCATAAAGAAGTTTTAAAAACACTGTGCTTTCAAATCTTTCTGCTTCTTTCTGGATTCTGGAGTTTCGTTGCTATATAAAAAGCCTTCTTTCACCCAAAGTATAAGTTTTCTGCAATAGTTTCTTAAAGCATTTTTCTTAATAAATTTTTATTTTATGAATTCAGATGTACACGCTATTTACAGTTAACTCTGTAACATTTTATTTGGGTTTTCTACATTCTCTTAAAATTTTTTATTATATTTTTCTTTTTTGTACTAGCTTCATCACGTTTGATTTTATGCTTATGTTAGTTTTAATTTCTATTTTTTTTTTGTACTCTGGTGTAGTTTACATAGTAATTGTCTGTTCCATAAGAGTAAGTTAGAACTTGAAAAACATGAGTCTAGCCCCTTTTTTTGGTAGTAGATTTTTTGACAATTTTTTTGGTTCCTTCCACAGTGATTGGCCTGTTAAAATGTTCTGTTTTCTTGGCAGTTGATTCTAATCATTATCAACATTCAGTATTAATTCACAAAATGTGTATGTAGCACAGCACTAACATATGATCACTGCTTCTGTCTTACTTTTTCCCTAAATTAGATGTAGCATATTTTTAAATCTTATTTTTTTAATGCTTAGTTTATTATCGATGAGGAAAAATGAGGGAAAAGGTGTATATGTCTCTATATCCATATATATATATATCTATATATATATATATCTATATATCTATATATATTCTGTCACATTACCAAAAAAAATCTTTATTGGGTTTATTTTATATTGGCTTTTTGGCTATGAGAAGTTTTTCAACTCTGTGCCTTGTTCTATATAAGGACTTATTTATGTATTGTGATTAGATCAATTTTAAATGTTACATATATTTGCTAGTGGTAAAACCATATGATGAAATTTTTTTTACTGATAAAAAGATAATTTGGTGAATAAAACTTCTGTCTGGGTAATTGAACTTGTTAAGGTTTAACCTCTTAATTAAGAAGAGTCACCAGCTCAGTCAGCCATGGTTACTGTATCAACCACAGATCCTTCCCCATGGGAGTCTGCCCCCCTACAAACACATAATATAAGAGTTAATAGGCAGGCAGACCTGGAAGAATAAAATGAGGAAAGATGCTCACCTGGGTTCTTTTCCCAAATGGACTTTGTTATGGTTAGTTTCCACTGCTAATAGAAAATCCCCGAATATAGTGGTTTAAAGAGAGGCATTTTTGTCATGTAAAAATGAAATTCAGAGAAAGGCAGTACAAGACTGCTATGATGAGCAAATAGGAAAGCCAGAAGGAAAATATTCACACAGTACTTGTTGCTTGTATGTGTATGTGTACAGTGGGTACAGTGGGTGGGTCATATCATAATTATAATCAAGGGATTTATATACTTTTTTTTCATTTACTTTGAAAGACATTACAATTTTTTTGCCTTTTTTTTTTTTTGACCTGTATCTATTTCAGTGTCCTAAAGATTTTAATGAAGTACTAACACTTCTGTATTAATGAAACTTTTTTCTTTTAAGTTATTTTATGGCTTCATAACAGTTGTTCCTCATTGACATAATTTTATCAGTTCTTTTTATTTTTGAAATGCCTGTTATTATTACCCCTTTGTTTACTCAAAAGATATAAGAATATATTTATTATCACAACATAAAACATGCCAAAAAGTACAGCTCATGAGTGTGCAGCTCAGTGAATTACCACAGAGAGGACATGTCCGTGTAACTACCAGTCAGCCCTAGAACATTATAGTACTTCAGAAGCTACTTTTGTTTCTCATTCCTATCACCGCTACTTTCTCCCACTACCCAAAAGCAGACATTATCAGGACTTGTAACAACATAAGCAAGTGTACTTAATACACTTGGAATCTTGTAGTACAGTTCCTTTTTCGTCTGGCTGCTTTTATTTAAGAACGTGTTTGGAGCTTTAGCTATGTTACTGACTGTAGTTTATCGATCTCATGGTATCCCACTGTATGCCAGTACTGTAAGTTTTTTACATCCTGTTGATGGGCATATTCAAGATGTATTTATCATCTGCTTATATCAAGGTTTTGTCTTAAATCTCATGTATGTAGCTGGAAAAATGATGGACTGAGTTTCTGCCTTACCGGAGCTTATCTTTTACTGGGGAAGCCAACACTAGTTAGAATTTTAATCAGTATGATGAGGGAGTGGTTTAACTTGGAAAAACATTCAATGGGAAAACAGAGCTGGTATCTAGAGGGGGCTTCTTCAAGAAGTACCTCCAAATACTCCAAAACATAACATTTTGACTAAGGCATCTTTTTTGCACTGACTTGAAATACCATCTTTATTACGTATTAATACGTAATAATCCACTGATGTATTTTTCTGGTTTTGAACACTACACGTATGTACATTATGGGTCATTTATAATATATTTTGATGTTTTGTAGGAAAAACACTTTGTTGTTTTTGTTTTTTCATAAATGAAAAGTTTGGCAAGTCTCTCTTTTTTTGGATGATTTTAGAATCACTTGCCACCTCTGTCCCCAAATCCTTTCAGAATTTGATTGCACTTGCATTATGTTTATGATGAATTTAGGGTGAGATGGATAAATAACTTTTTTTTTTTTTTTTACTATTTTCAGTCTTCCCAAAAAGAAACGTGGTATGCCTCTTCATTTTTAGTCTTCTGTTATGTCATTTAGTAAGGTTTTCTAATTTTACTTTAGTAATGGTCTTATACCTTTCTTGTTTATTCCTAGATGTATAAAAAATTTTTGTTTTTATGAATTGAATCACTTACCCTACTTTTTCTATCAATTTATTGGTATGATAAGTAATGGGAGAGCTAATTAATTTTATTTGTTTATATTGTATCTAGTTACCTTATTGAACTCTTCATGTTTTTTACTAATAAATTTTTACTTGAGAGTCTTATAATTATTTCAGTATACTCTCTCCCAATAATTATCTTATTATTGGGATAATTTTCATTATACTTTTTATTTCATCACTGTTTTTATTTTGTTGACCAGACTTTTCATAATATAGTTAAATACTAAAATAATGGTAGTAAGCTTCTTTGCCTACTTTGTGATTTTAATGGAAGTGTCTCTAGTGTTTTGTTTTCAAGTATGATGTGTAGTATTGGTTTTTTATAGATTTTCCTTTACAAATTAAAGACATTTTCTTAAATTCATAGTTGAGACTTTCTTCTAAACTGGTTGGTATTGGAATTTAGAAATATTCTAATGCATCTGTTTGAGATGTGAACAGATTTTTCTGTAATTAACCCTTGGAGTGTAAAGATTTTAACATTTACCATCCCCTCTTTTTTAACCATTGTAAACACTCTTTATATATTCTTTTTATACACAGTGTAGTTTATCAAAAATGGATGAGTGTTGGCATCTGTGTTTATAGATAAATTGATCTATAGTTTTTTAAAATATTTTTTATACTTTATATTCATATTATTCTGGCCTTGTGTAATCATTAAGGAGACTTTGCCCTTTTCTCAGGCTTTGGAGGACTTTAGATAGAGACATCATTTGGTTCTTGAAGATATGACGTAACATCACATCTCTAAAACGGTGTGAACCTGATTATTGCATACAGATCTTGGGCAACTATTTCAGTTTTTCTCCAGTTTTACTGTGTCTCTTCAAGAACTTGGTACTTTTTCTACCTTTTAAAGCAATTCTGGCCATTTCTATTTTCCTAGATGATTATCTGTTTAATCAAAAATTTGTAGTTTATTGGCATACAGCTATATGTATTATTTTAAAATAAATTTTAAAGCTTTTTTTTTGTATTTTTGATATTGTCACCTTTTTAATATCTGGTGTTGAATTTTCTCCCATACCTTGATATTTCATCCAGCTTTTTGGAAAGAAAAGCTTTTGACTATTTCTTATCTAATTGCCACATTATTTTATTTCTTCTATCTTACTTTAGTTTCTTCCCCCAGCCCCGCCATCCCCCAGCCTCTTGAAATGTGTTTTTTCTATAGTGGTTAAGTTGGAATTTTCCTTTGACTAGTAGTCTGGCTATGTCCAATAGTTTTTGATATCTTATGATCCCAATTATTAATATAATTTTGAATCCTTTGGCCCAAGAATAATTTGAGACTATCTTTTTACTTCCTAAGAGTTTAGTTTGGGAGTTGTCCTTTTTTTTTTTTATTTTTTTTTTACATGTTTTATTTATTTTTGAGAGAGACAGAGACAGAGACAGAGACAGAGACAGTGCAAGCAGGGGAGGGGCAGAGAGCTGGGGAGACACAGAATCTGAAGCAGGCTCCAGGCTCCAAGCTGTCAACACAGACCCGAAGGCAGGGCTCTAACCCACAAACTGTGAGATCATGACCTGAGCCAAAGCAGGATGTTCAACCGACTGAGCCACCCAGGTGCCCCGGGAGTTGTCTTTATTTTTAATTCCTATTTGTATTGCATTGTGGTCAAATACTATAGCCTATATGATTATAATCCCCTGGGATTTGAAGTAGGTTTTCTTCAATTTTTTGGTACATTGTCAGTTTTTTAAAAAGGAGTCTATAAATATATAATTTATACATACACACACACACACACACACACACACACACACACACGTATTCTCTCTCTAAAGTCACCTAACCTTATTTCACAGATAAGTGCATTAAGACTTGGAGAACTTTGTGACTTTTTTTATGTCACAATTAATAAATGGTATACCTAGCTTTTGAACCTTAGTCTAACTGATTTTCCCTTAGATCTTACTGCCTCGAGAATATATTGTATATTTGGTATCTTCTGATGTATGTATATAGTTACATCAAAATAAAGTTTATAAAAATTATACATTTAGAATATTTTATAATATGATTTAGAAAGGTAGAAAAAGTCTAGGTAGAAATTATTTCGTCTTTGGAACTGAAGATTTCAAAAGAGAGAAACTAGTCTCATTGAAGGGTCATCTGTAGATAGATGGGAAACAAACAAGAAAGGACATTATACATGTAGAGAACCTAAGAAACAAGGGCATGTGTGCATCTGTGGGGAAACCAGCCTGACCTAGGTTGAGAGAAGTCTTTGTTCAAGAGTCATAGGAAATAAGACCGAATAGGTAACTTTGGACCTGATTAGTAGGACCATGTTAAAAGTCTGGTGAAAGATAATTTTAAAAATTGTTTACAAAGCAGTTCCATCACCTAATGACCAGTATTAACATTTCATTTCGTATTTGTGTAGTGGTTTCATTGCAGTATCTGTGGTAATTAATTGCCTGCACAGGCAGCCAAAGTATGGAAAGGACAAACGTTAATTCTAGGGGAGTATTTCGAGGCAGTAGTGTGAATAAAATTGAACAACTCAGCAGTGTTAACTTTACTTATAATGATATGGTGAAGAACTCTGCTAAATATACCGGCATGGAACATCTGTTGAAAATTTGAAGAATTAAATATGATTGTGGTATATTTTAGACATCAGAAAACCTTTTTAGAAGGCAGTTCATAAATAAAAAATAATTGATAATTATAAAAAATAATTTGTGCTGGTAAAAAGTGTTTTATGTGTTTGAAAAATTACTTGTAGAAATTTAAATGTACCTTACTACGTTTTCTGGATTCAACATCTATAGATTGTAACTTTGGCATTTACTTATGAAAATTGGGATAATCTTAAATAGAACATCAAGAGATAAACATAATCTTAAAATAAAAGGGGAATATATATTCCACCTCACTAATAGAAATCTCTTTGCTCTCTATGAAAAAAATACAGCCTCTATTTTGAACATATGTAAAAATATACATAACCATTTAGTATTATAACTCCTTATCTCTAAACCAACAATATTACTTTAAGAGACTCAATATATAGATTTCTTTTATTTTGGTCATACTAATTTTGACCTGAAATGTTTGAATATTCAAAAGAACTTTTAATAGTCCGTGACAGTCATTGTCTGAGCACCATGATAAGAAAGAACAGTTATTAATGGTTTTGTTTTACATTTATTCTCAAAATCAGTACAGTTTGGTTAGTAAATGAACACGTGCCCCTTTTTTCATATTGGGAAAATGGGAAGACTTTAGAGTTCTAAGCGAAGCTTCTGTGTGCTAGTTAGGTATACCGTGAAGTAAGCCTTAATAATCTTACATGTCAAAATATATTTTCATGGCTATTTTTAACCACAACAGCAAGACTTTAACATAGCTTATATAACCAAAAAAAGCACAATGTATTTTAGCCATAAAATAATAATTCTTTTTATAATGCTAAACATATAGAAAATACTTATTATTGCCTTCCCTTTAGTGAAATATAAGAATGCATGACTAGAATATTTCATTTAATGTTTGTCCGTTATATTTTCTCCCTTTCTGTAAAATATAGTGTAGCATCTGGATAGCAAAGAATTGCTTAAGAAAGATATGCATTAAAAAAAAAAAAACTTTTCTAATAGAATGGATTTTTTATAATATATTTTACATGTGGCCCCAAAATGTTTTACAGTTAATAGAGCTAGGATTTAGATAAAAGTCCAATATTAGTGAAATTTTTAAAAGTGTGATTTTTAATCATATGCGTTTCTTATATACAACAATATTTAATGTATAACCCTACCCTTGTTTCTGTATGAGCAAATATTTTCCAAATGATTGCTCATGTGTAGAAACATGTATCAGTGTTTATTATTTCCCATTATAATTAGTTGTAAATTCTGAGATGTTCCTATTTATAAAGAAAAAGGACGCTCAAGCATTAAGGTAATAATAGTGATAATATTCATTAATTATTACACTAATAAAATTCAGATATTTTTGAAGCAACAAGGAATTCATTCTGTGGTAACTACAATCTCAGGGCTTGCTTTTTCATTATTTTGGGGCCCTTTAGCTAAAACTTAATCGCAGTGGTATTATTATGCATATAAGAGCCAGCCATTTTCTTTCAGTTATGGGTATTTCAGGAAACTGTATTTCAATCCTAGAATTTGGGATATTCAAGGTACACATGAAACTGATACTAGAAACCACAGGATAAGAGATCCCTAGTATCTCAGTCTTATGATGCCTTTGCTCCAAACAGTTTTACGCTAGTATTCACATAGTAAGCTTAGGTGTATTGTTCAGTTTAATAGTTCTCTGCATTAAAACAAAGAACTATTTATACAGTGAAAAGATGAGGGCGTATATGGTCAGTTTTAGAAAATTCTTTTAAACTGTGGAATATGAGACAATATTTGTAGATGTACCATGTGCCATCTTGTTGGTAATACTTTAAAGGAAGAAAGTGTATTTGAACACAAGAACATGTAGAGCTGTAATATTGAACGATTTTAATTATCATAATTAATCAAAATTGGCATTTTGTTACATTTTCTAGGCAATTAAGTTGGAGTATTCAAGATTGGTTAAATTGGCCCAAGAAGACACCCCACCAGAAACAGATTATCGTTTACATCATGTAGTGGTCTATTTTATCCAGAACCAGGCACCAAAGAAAATCATTGAGAAAACATTGCTAGAACAATTTGGAGATAGAAATTTGAGTTTTGATGAAAGGTAATTTAAGAAAATTAAAATGTGAAATATCTAACATATTGTTAAATTGTCTTTTTAAAATTGCTTTTAGTGCAGTTTCTAAATGTTTATACATATTCAAAGAAAGACCTATTTCATAAATACAGGACAAAACTTAGACTTCCCTTAATTTTGAACAGTTGTTTTGGAATTTCTCTGGAGTTTATAGTCATAACGTTTAGAAGTTTGAGCTGAAAATAATTTATATTGTTTTAGTACATTTTACTTGTTGACCAAGATACTGAGCTAAGCAACATAAAGATGTACAGAAGAATATAATGTAAGCACTACCCTTTGGGGACTTAATATTTTAGGGAAATAAAGAATTTCTAGTCTCTGCACTATGTATATTTTGAGTGAGATAGTTATTTATTGTGGGAAGCTGTCCTATAATTTGTAGGATATTTAGCAGTGTTCCTGACCTGTACCTGCTAAATGTCGGTAACGCCTCCCTCAAGAGGTGACAACCCAAAGTGTCTCCAGATGTTGAGAGATAACCCCTTGAAGAGCAAAATTACCCTCATTTGACAATCACTAGAGAAAAGTATTTAACCGTATATACTAATAAAATAAAATAGTTAAATGTCCTCTGACATCAAGAGAAGCCTTAAAATGGTTAAATTACAGTTCACCCTTGAACAATGTGGAGATTAGGGGCATTGACCCTCTGTGCAGTTGAAAACCTGCACATAAAGTTGTGTAACTTTTGACTCTGCTAAATTTAAACTGCTAATAACTTCCTCTTGACTGGAGGCCTTACTGATAACGTAAACAGTCGATGAACACATATTTTATATGTTCTATGTATCAGATACTGTATTCTTACAATAAGGTAAGCTAGAGAAAAGAAAATGTTATTAAAATCTTAAGAAAGAGAAAACACATTTACGTTATTGTAAAAAATCTGTGTGTAAGTGAACCCATGAAGTTCAAACCCATGTTGTTCAAGGATCAACTATAGTTTGGTTTACCCAAAAATGTTTTCTTGTGAAAATTCCTATAAACTATAATTTTTGGCTGAAGTTGGAAAATTAAAATACAATCTAGCTAAAATGAATACCATTAAAAAATTTAGGCCTCAGGTAAACATCAAAGTATTAGAAGTTATTTTATTTTTATTTTTTTAAGTTTATTTATTGTGAGAGAGTATGGAAGGGAAAGAGAGTGAGGGAGAGTGAGAGGATCCCAAGCAGGCTCCGCACTGTCTGCGTAGAGCCCAACTCAGGGCTTGAATTCACAAACTGTGGTGATCATAACCTGAGCTAAAATCAAGAGTTGGATGCTTAACTGAGCCATGTAGGCACCCCAGGAACTTATTTTAGAATACAGAATCGTTTATGTTATCTTGGGGTTTGTAGTCCATTTTAATTCTGAAATAAATTATTATCCTTTCTTGAATATCTCAAAAATACTGAATTAGGGGCGCCTGGGTGGCACAGTCGGTTAAGTGTCCGACTTCAGCCAGGTCACGATCTTGCGGTCCGGGAGTTCGAGCCCCGCATCAGGCTCGGGGCTGATGGCTCGGAGCCTGGAGCCTGTTTCCGATTCTGTGTCTCCCTCTCTCTCTGCCCCTCCCCTGTTCATGCTCTGTCTCTCTCTGTCCCAAAAATAAATAAAAAAACGTTGAAAAAAATATATTGAATTAAAAATCTATGTGGCAGAGAAGAAAATGAGGAAAACAAAGCATCTAGGATTAAATTCCTGCTTCACCATGTATCTGCTGTGAAATTTAGGATTAAGTGAAGTAATACAAGTAAATGGTTTTGAACAATATTTGATAGATAATAAAGTGCTCATTGAATGTTGACTGTTATATTTTATTTGTAGTCGTAGGAGCATCATTAATTTTACATGTAACCACAAAGAGCTCAGAAATATGCCAGATTATGACCCTTATTATTTGGGCTGTTGGGACACCATGTTCCAGTGAATATACGCTATTGAATTGGGGGCAAATATTAATGGGGTAATCACATTCACTTTCACTCTTTTGTAGTTATTTGTCCTGAGGACTGCAAATTCATCAGTTCATTTTGATAACCTAATTTGTCTTATACTTGAAAAGTTAAGATGCATGCGATAGCTAAACATACTCTGCAGAGAAGTCTTTAACAATGATTCTGATCATAACATGTGAACAATGGCTCTATTACCTGAAATGATAGGCACAGTTTAGATTCCTTTTTGCTGTTTATGAATCATGCCATTTGAAATGGGAAGATGAGATTTAATATCTCCTGAGCTTGCTTAATATATATATATATGTTATAAAAAACACATTTCATTTGTTTTTACTTATACAATATATATTAATAAAATGTAATTTAAAAGCCATTTGTAAATATAACATGTAAATTTGAGGTAGCATTATTGATGCTGTCTACTTTATATCCTTTGTAACTATCCAGTCCAACATTGATGCAAAAAACATTTTCAATTAAAGTTATTTGAGAGTTGCTTCCTCCAAAAGTATTGCTTAGTGACAGTGGATTTTATTTTCATGTATGTTGGGTAGTTTAGTTTTGTGTCATATGCTTTTCACTTTTTGTGAATTTCACTTTTGATTTACGAATATATTTCTTTTATTTGAAGGTGTCACAACATAATGAAAGTTGCTCAAGCCAAACTTGAAATGATAAAACCTGAAGAAGTAAACTTAGAGGAATATGAGGTAATGTGCCTTTTGAGAGGTTGAACTGTAGATTGAGGAATTTCGGTAGTTCACTGACCTTTCTTTCATTTCCTCACCACTGAGCACATTTCATTATTGGACAGTGTTGTACATGTGAGAGAACATGCATGAGTGCTCATATCGTGCTTGTGGTAATTTTTGTACACAAAATTCTTTGTGTTAACTTTGACTTTAAAATTAATACTGTTTTTTTTTTAGTTTACCAATTCAAACACCCAGTATTTCTTTAGACTTTTAAACTTAACTTTATACATTGCCTTTTTAAATTTACAAATCTAGTAAGTTTTTAAATTAATTTACTTTTGAGAGAGAGAGTGTGTGTGTATATGAGTATGAGTAGGGGAGGAGCAGAAAGAGAGAGAGAGAGAAAGAGAAAATACCAATCAGGCTCATAAGGGCTCGATCTCACGAGCCATGATATCATGACCTGAGCTGAAATCAAGAGTAGGACGCTTAACTGACAGAGCCACCCAGGCACCCCTATCTAGTAAATTTTAAGTTGATTTCACGAGTGCCTTTGATTAATTTTGGTCACATTTACAAACTTAATGACTTCATGTTCTCTTAAACAATTATTGTGATTCACCACATTAACATATAGGAGGAAGGATATAGAAAAATAATCATTTTTGAAAAAAATCCTGAGCTAACCTGAAATACAACTATGATAATCTACTAAAGAGTGTCTCAAAAAAAAACAACAAAACTGCATAGCAAAAATCATATGGGACTATGGACATTGAAAGCTTTCCTTTTGTGATCAGGAAAAAGACAGGGATGTCTGCAACCACTACTGCTATTCAGAATTGTACTAGAAATTCACGTGGGCAGCAAGGCAACAAACATAAGCAAAAAGTAAAAGATTTGGAAAGAAGAAACAAAGTTATCATTATTTGCAGATTTTACACCTAGGAAATAAAAAATCTACAGATAAATTTATTAGAACTAATAAAACAGTTTTCCAACAGGCAGAACTTATGTCACATACCAATTTCATTCTTTTATCCCAGCAACAGATAATCGGAAAATGAAATTTTAAGAAAATGACACCATTTACAATAGCATCCAGAACTATAGAGTAACTAGAAGTAAATTTAACAAGAGATGTGCATGACTTTAGGAGGCATTAAAGAAGACCTAAATAAATGGATATACATACTATGGAAAACTTAGTATTGTAAAGATGTCATTTTTTCCCCAGAGTAGTTTATTGATTCATTGCAGTCCCTGTCAAACTTTTAGCAGATTGTTTGATGGAGCTTGATAAGCTGATTCAAAATTTTTATGAAATGTGGACATCTCAGTCTAGCCCAGACATTCTTGAAGAATGTAGGATGGCTCATTCTACTAGAAATCAAGAGGTAGCATTCTTAACCGTTATGCTTTATAATAGTAGTAGCATAAGGGTAGGTAACTTACAACAAGATACCAGAAGAGAAAATCTAAGAACATGCACATAATATATGCCAGAGATGACAAACAAGTGGGTTGGTTACTCACTCTACCCTGTCCCCAAGATTCAAGTTACATGAAACTTGATTTTTAATTATGATTTGCCTCTGCACTCCATCCCCAGGGTTGCAACATTAGATTCACTTTAACATATTTTTGTTCTGAAAACTTCTCATATTTCTAACTGCAGAGCCATTAAATCTTACAGGTATTTATAGGACATGGTTTTAGATTCTGTGTATCCCATATATCTTTATCCTGCTCTGAGTCATGAGTCAGCCAGCCTTGGCCCACAGACCAAATCCAGCCTACCACCAGCTTTTATAAATACAGTTTTATTGGAACACAACTACAACTATTTGTTTATGTATTATACACGAGTGTTTTTACACTACAATCACAGAGTTGAATAGTGACAACAGAGACTACATGGCCTGCAAAGCCTAAAACACTTACCGTCTAGGTCTTTAACAGAAGAAATTTACTCACAACTCCTCAGACAGTTCTAATGACAGTAGAGTGGCAATTTAAATACTTTCCCAGAAAAGCTAACTTCACACTTGTAGGACAAATTTTATCTTTATGTGTTATTAAGGCCGACTAATACTGTAAGATTATGCTTCAAAAAATTAAAATTAAAAATTAATTTATATTCAAGGAGAGTATAGTTGGTCAACTGGTCTATATGTTTCTTACTTTCATTTGCTTATGTAATATGTATATAAGAGCTTTTATATATATATATATATATGTATATAAGAGCTTATATGTATATAAGATACTTTTATTATCAGTATCTTAGTTTAAATCCTATATTGAATTTGGTTATGGTTTTCCTTGAAAAAATTTTTTTAAATAACTTAAAGAAAAATCCTGATTTGTTGTCTTGAGTTAGAGGGTGTCAGTTCTGAATTGTTTAGTCCTATTATATGCCCAGTAATTGGTTTTTTTGGAGGAAGAGACAACTGAAATGTGACATGCTTGTATATTTTTCACCATACCTCAGATGAATAAACTACTCAGCTACCACATTTAAAATAAAATGTAACCTAAATTTGGCAAAAATAAAAGGTTAAATAAATGCATTATACTGTTTTTCTTTTAGTTTCTTAATATTCTTCATCAAATAATAGTCTTCAGTGTTGATTCTGTTAGAGTAGTAACTTCATTTACCTCCTACATCCGATTGTGATGTACATCTGTAATAATATCTTAATAATAATATGCCTTTAGACAGAACAGTTTTTGAAAGAGAGAAAACCTGGTTGATTATCTTGCCTTTGCATTTCTGTTATCTTTTAGTGAATCATTGTTATTTCATTTTTCATTAATGTCTAGTAATTTTTACATTTATTATATTAATAAAGTGGTCTTGTGTATCAGAAACTAAAGTTTTGATTTAGGTCTTATCTTAAGTTTGGTTTCTTTGCTTCTATTACTTTGAATAGTTGTCAGAATAACACATTGCTTTATGAACAGTTTTCATTGTAGTTTTAATATCTTACTTTGTATATTTTTAATATTTTCTTTCACCTACAGGAGTGGCATCAGGATTATAGGAAGTTCAGGGAAACAACCATGTATCTCATAATTGGGCTAGAAAATTTTCAAAGAGAAAGGTAAGGCAGAATGGTCAAATATGAAAAGCTTAATTTTTGCATTTAATTCTATTCAGATATGACCTCATCTTTAGAAAAGGTTTTATTCACTGTATGTATTTTTAATAAACTTTTAATTTTAGAAGTTTTATCTTTATAGAGAAATTGTATAGTTGGTACTGGAAGTTTCCATATACCCCACATACTTTCCATTTTCAATTAAATCTATAAGGTTGGCATTAGTGTCTTTGTTTTTATTAGCTCTCACATTCTACAATTGAAGTTTAGGATGGAATAGGATTAGATTAAAGCCTAGAAGTTTGCTGGCGACCAAACAAGCTGGAAGCCCAACACACAGAATTCTTTGTATACCATAATATCTGCCTTTAGTCTCCAGCCTTTTTCATATTCTTTCTGAGTCTAATCTTGACTTCAAAGCAGAGACAGTGTTTCCAATATGTCTCTTTGTCCAAAGTTTCATTACTATAAAAACTATAGCTATAGAAAATTGATCAGCTGTCTTCTAAGTATTATGACTAGAAACACATTTTAGATCATTTTTCATTTAAGGTACAGATGGTTTTAAAGGAGTTTCTACTTCTTAAACTATAATATTATTATTTTTTATTTTAATTGTTATTAAGAACAAAGGATAAATATTGATTTATTTACTTATACACTGATTTGCATTTACTTATTCACATATTTCTTAACTCATATCCTTTAATATTAATGTACTTGACTAGTGATTTTTTTAGAACAACTATATATATATATATATATATATTTAAACATGGTAATTTATTTTATGTGATTGTTTAAATACATTGCTTAAAAATGTTCAAAAGGCATTGTAAAAAACATATTTAAAAAATAGATATTTCTAACTTATTGGTGAATCACTGAAAGTAAGCAAGTTGCCACACATTTTTAAACCATTCCTGAAACTATTACCTTACATCGTTTTTAAATTACAAAACACGGATATTCACTGTGTAATATAACACACTGCTTAGTAGTAAGGTTAGTTTCCTTCTAATGTATACTTACAGGGATTATTAATTTGTAGGGTCCAGCAAAGTTATTTAAACTGAGCTGATAGAAACTTAAAAACTAGAACGGTAAAAGGAGTTGAAATCGAGCACTATTCACCTATGTTAGTTTGTCTAGAAAGCATTTGTAAAATGTCTTAATCTAACCTGTATTAAAATTTCTATTTCAACTCCAATATATAAACATAAGTTATATTTTTAAATCAGTAGAGGTTATGTTTAGCATAAAATAAACCACAAGTTGTCCCCCAGATTTCTTAAGCATGTTTGTGTCGGGCCTACAATACATTAGATAAATGAGACAAATGAGTTTTCTTGCTTTGTTTTTGAGAAAAGGGGGTAGAGGGAATGGAATCCACATAACTTTATTTCATTTAATAATTGTGTATCTAAAATTAATTTACAACTGTAGACTTTCGAGTAGAACAAGTATACTGAGAAACAGTAGGCATTATTTGTAGATTTTTTTTTACTTCCAATCTCATAACGAAGTCTAAAGTCAATAGGTAAAAAATTATTAAAAAGTTAAATTGTAATCACTAATTACACCCAAATTAACCTTGAAAAGGCAGCATTAAGAGTAGCTAAAAAATGGAAATTAGTTAACAAAGGAAATAAAGGGCAACAAATACAAAGAAGAAATTGTCAAAGACAGAATACTCTAATGAACTTAAAATTTAAACGAATAATAGACTTGATCTAATCAATAACGTGAAACATTTTTTTCAAGCCTCAGTCTGGTAATAATACGGTTTGATAGTCTCAAGGAAGTGAAAAATTAATACTCAGGAAACACTATATGAAAATAACCAACTATCAAATTTAATGCTCAAATGCAATTACTGTATTTCAAAAAATATTAAAAACTAGCTAGTCATTTATTTTGAATCTTTTTACAGTAGCAAAAGTTCCTCTGAAATTTAAGATATTTGAAAACAAATAATTGAACTCTGGGACAAAAATCTTCTTTGTATCACCTATGAACTTCCTACTTGAAAATCTAAGTATACTGTTACTGAAAAACATAAAGACAACAAAAGTCTCTGTTTTGAGACCACGCTAGAATCATTTATCCAAATGACAAAGCTCTTAATTTAAAAGAAAGTGCTATATTTTCAATACTCTGTAATAATGTATTCAATTAAAAGGGTTATTGAATTCCTTCTTTTCTTTCTTTCTTTTCTTTCCTGGTTTTATATAATGTACAGGAAACTCTCACTGCGATATTGATGCAATTTTGTTTTTAAATGACAGCACAGACTGTTACTTCTAGAGCTGTGCTGTCTATCCAGCCTGGTTGCTACCAGACACATGAGACAGTTTAAATTTAATTAATTTTCCAACTAAAAATTCAGCGTCTAAGTCATACTAGCCACATTTTGAATGTTCAGTAGCCAGCCACTTGCGGCTAGTGGCTACCCTGTCCGCCAGCAGAGACACGACACTGCTGTCTTTGTGGAAAATGCTGGTGGCCTTGCTGCCCTGTTTGGTGGACAGTGAGCACTGCCATCACTTTTACACTTAGCAAAGTTTAAAAGTTGCACAGAATTAAAAAGCACTGTTGATACTTGGACACAAGTCATCCTGTAATTTATAAGGTAATTCAGTTTGGTCACTGAAATAGAGAACTATTTTGATAAGTAGCTCCATTTTATGAGTTATTTTATTTCGGCCACAGTTATATTTCTTTAATAGGAATATTCAAGTTCACTTTAAGAGAGCTGAGATTGGTATTTCTAAGATAAATAGTAATGTGATCTTATAAGTGGACAGAGTAAGATCAAGAAGGCATTTCCATTTTATAGATAAACTAGGCTCCACAGTAATTGCATCCACAGATGCAGTAACTTTTTCAAGGCCACACGATTAACTAGGGAGAAAAAAATTGAAATAGAGATCTGTATTCTTATAAAATTTAATGAAATCAGGTGAGTATTCTTTGGTAAGAATTAAAAAGAAGAAGCTGTCGCTGTTTTGCTCTCTGCATTAACTTCTTATATTAGCTTCTCTTGGTATGTTCAAAGTATGTTCAAATTTCATAATTTGCTTATTCTCAAATATATGCTTATTCTCAAATACATGCTTATTCAGAAAGTGAATATTCTGGTGTAGCAAATGTTTATTAAATTGGAAAGGTCAACTAGAAAATTAGTTAATGGTGAAAAATAGTATTTATGGAATATTACAAGAAGAAATGTTAATTTTACACTTTAAATATAGTAGTTACCACAGCTAGTCGGTTAGAAAATATTGTCAAAAGGTTCTGTCCAACTTTTTTTTTTTAAATAAAAACACAAAACTTGAAAACCTTGAATGAATACTGATTGATAGGCCATTGTCAAGTCTGTGAATAGTGAAGTGAAATCATGTTTTTAGGAACCACAATTTTATAATAATACAAGTGAGGATCAAAAGAGTCTACAGGGTACATGGTCTTATTTTACTTTGAAATAAGAATGTGGTACCTGGACTGCTGAGTCTTACTGTGATTTATTTGAAGATATGTTTGTAAGCACTTTAAAGGTTGATAAAATATGGAAATTGTGTGCTTCAGTAGAAAATTGGAACAGGGCCACAGTTTCAGAGCTATTCTTAGAGAGGTGACTCAGGTCTTGAAGGCCAGATATGAATGTCATTCACTGAGACTTTTTAATAGGAAACTTAATAGCTATAAAAGAGAAGGCAGATGTGCCAGCAGACTAATTTAGTGGTGTAAATCAGTATTTAATGTTATTATCACTCCCTTCTTTTCTTCTTTCATAAATAAAACAAAAAACCTTTACCTGAGGTTATGTTTATATTTTTTCAAAATAAAATCCCATATTCTTAAGTTTTCTCAAAAACAAGTTCCTGGGAGAAGCCTTTTCAAAAAAGTGTATGAAATAACTTATTTTTTATGAAATAGCTTCAGGTGTGTCATATGAGACGCCATTAATGTGTACATTAGTTTCCAATTCTACATTTATATTCAAAGTACAGAATTGATTTATATTTAAGCACATGAAATTAAATAATAAAAACTTAATGTAACCTAGAGTTTTAAAAGTGTTTGTTTATAATATTTCGCCTTTTAGAATGTTACATTTTTCTGAATTAATCTATAAGAAGGTATGTTGTAACTGGAAAAACTGGCACAAAGGAGACATCTTAGTATCATTCATATTTCAGTTATACAAATATATAGCTATATTTATTTCTTACCCCATATTGTGAGAGGATAACTGTTTTAGAGGTAAATAGAATCCTCAAACATTTTTACCCTCCTCCCTTTCTAAAACCTAGTTTGAACTTCGTAACATATAGACTTATGTTAATGTAACATTATTAATATTACTTGTTAAACTTTTTATAAAAGACCGACCGGCCAGCTGTTATGTTCCTACACTCTTCTTTGTGTGTGTATTCCACCAGAATGTCCAGCTGTAGAAGCATTTTTTTTTTTCCATTTCTACTTCCCCATTTCCTTTGGATATTCTCCCCTCTACCAATTATATTATTCTCCATGATGAGAACCATGGGTGCACACGGAAAAATACCTGAATAGTCACTGAATGAAACACACGATGTTTGTGATAAAGAAACAAAGTAATCTGACCCTTTCTTCAAACAAAAATGACATTATGTTGTTAAAAAAAGTAGATTCTTGACTTCCCTATCAGTCTAAATGGAAGACATCAGGGAATCAGGAGAGAGGAACTACCTGAATTCAATAATTACGGGCTTTTTCCTCCCAGTCTTTTCTTAATTCCTAGCTCCATTAAAAAAATTTTTTTTCAATGTTTATTTTTAAGAGAGAAAGAGAGAGTACGAGTAGGGGAGGGGCAGAGAGATGGACACACAGAATCTGAAGCAGGCTCCAGGCTCTGAGCTGTCAGCACAGAACCCGATGCAGGGCTCGAACTCAGGAACTGTGAAATCATGACCTGAGCCGAAGTCAGATGCTTAACTGACTGAGTCACCCAGGTGCCTCTAGCCTAGCTCCATTTTTTTGTTTTTGTTTTTTTCCTTTATGACATAACTATCTCCTGGTCTCAGATGTGGCTGTTGGTAAAACAGCTTTTAGATGATACATTTATTGTAAGGTTCTGGATAATCAAAATTTAAATGTATACTTAAGTATTTTATAATTGTAGTTGACTTTTTTTTTTTACAAAGATGAAATAATGCCTTATGTTTCTTTTAATTTTTAAGTTATATAGATTCCTTGCTGTTCCTTATCTGCGCTTATCAGAATAACAAAGAACTCTTGTCCAAAGGCCGATACAGAGGACATGATGAAGAATTGATATCACATTATAGAAGAGAGTGTTTACTAGTAAGTTGAATGTACTTAGGAGGTCATGTTTACGTTATTGTTTTGTCTTACACTGAACAGATTTTCCAGACTCCTATAGAAGTGATTGACTATAAACTCTGATGAGGAAAGTATCATGATGATGACATCATCATGATGTAATCTGGGTATAATCACTTAAGATGCAGGAATGCACTCAATTCTTTAATATCTTTTCTCTTTATTGGTCCTAAATATTGCAGGTGGTACCAGAAATGTTCTTAATATAGGATCAAAATAATTAATTTTATATTTTGGTTTCTTCATTATTCTACTATTCCCTTTTTTGATGAGAGAAGGGGGGGGACTGCACAGGCCTTGAGCAATTATTATTCCAGAAAAATAATAGATTTTTCTGAGTTTTTTAAAATGCAGTAGTAGATTTGGTGTACATAGTGTTAAATGATTCATTGTAATATAGTATCCTTTTTTTCCCACCTAGTCATTGATAGTTTTTTTTCCTCAAATATTTTCACTATGTGCAGAAATATTACTGTTGTTATATAAACTTTAAAAAAGTCTTTTTAGCAGTTTTGTAGCACCAAACTAGTTTCTAAAGGTCTGGAGTACTTTGTTAATATTTCTCAAGTCAGCTAACCTTGATGTATAAGATCACAAATTCCATCTTTATACATTTTTCTGATTAAATTTAATTCTTTTTTTTTTAATTTTTTTTAACATTTATTTATTTTTGAGACAGAGACAGAGCATGAACAGGGGAGGGTCAGAGAGAGAGAGGGAGACACAGAATCTGAAACAGGCTCCAGGCTCTGAGCTGTCAGCACAGAGCCTGACACGGGGCTTGAACTCACGAACCACGAGATCATGACCTGAGCCAAAGTCGGACGCTTAACCGACTGAGCCACCCAGGCGCCCCTAAATTTAATTCTTAGTTAACTATTAACATCATTCTGTTATATACTGTGAACACCTAAGCTGCAATTTTTTTTTCCTGTACAAGGAGAAATATATATGTACATATACACACAAAGATATTCAAGGGTATATGATTTTTCAACCTATATAAGTTACATGATTTAAGTATACTTTAAAAAACTTTAAGTGGTATGCTGATAAAATGTTTTCTTGCAGTAGAACTACATAAGCTACTTGTAATCTTAATAATGTCTTTAGAATTTTCAAATGAGAATATTAGATGACGATGATCTTACTATTTTTCTCTCAGCTGCTTTTATTGCATTTGAGTATATTTTAGAATTTGAATTGTTAGTGATTAGCATCCATTGAGGATAGTTCTTAATTTGGCCAGTTTCAAAGGTTTTTAATCATTCCCCAAGAAGGAAGACCTGAATTGTGTATATTTTAGATTTAAAAAATGCAGAATTGTATATATTTATATATTTAATGAACTAAAGCAATTTTTAATGTAAAAATTGAAGGCTTGGGATATGGCAATATTTTGGTAAAGCTATTTTAAATATAAATATAGCCAAAACGTGATGGTTATTTTAAAACATGAAAAAAATGGTAGAATGTTTCACCCCATATTATGATACTAAACCATTCGCACCTAGTTTGGTGTTTCATAGGGATTTAAATGACACTGCATGAGGGTTATTTTAGTGTTCCTTTCAGGGTTTTTCATACTGAGTATTTGCTGAGTGTCATGTTTGAGGGATACAGAGACAGTTAAGACCTGTTTATTTGCCATCCCCCAAGAACTCAGTCTGTACCATAAATGATTTTTATATTCCAGATTAAGTGTCTTTATGAGAAATATGCAAAATAATATGCTTGTAGTTGTCAAGGAGAACCTTAAGGGATAAGTTGAACACTGATCTGGATCTTGATAGACAAATAGGATTTTTATGCCTTGTAGAGAAGGCAGAAAAATGTTCCAGCCAAAGGGACACTATATGAAAAGACCTGGAAAGTATACAACAGAAAATGAAGATAGATCCACTGGTGCTAGATTCTGAGGAGCAGGGTTAGGTGCAAGTGATGAAGCTAACAATACTTGTTGATGTCAGCCTATGTTGAAGCTTATGCAGCATTCTCATGTGCCTTTGTAAGTTTGAGTAGGTTTGGCTTGGTCACATTTGTTGTCAGAAAATAAATCTGGCTGTAAGTAGTATACTAGATGGTGGACTGGAAAGGAGTAGAGATGGAAGTCTTCCCTAGAGAGGGAAGAAGGAGAGAGCCTCAACTAAGACAGAAGTGCAGTGGGTATGAAGAAGAGGGCATAAAAGATGGTGGAAGAAGTGAAATCAAGGGACCTGGTAACTATTAGATGAGTAGAAAGAAGGAAATAGGGTTGTCAAAACTGCTTGACTTTACAGTTTTGTGTTTGGCTTTGGGGAATCTAAGATGACGAATAAGTTTGGCTTTGGGTGTACTATGTTTAGATTGTTTTCAGATAACATTAATTTCATAATGGTAGTAACTATTATAAGTTTGAATGCATATTGCAAAAATTATGCTAGATACTTAAAGGCTTCTCTTGTTTAATCCTCTCAACCACTGTCTAAAAAAGGTGATATTTCATTTTACATATGAAGAAACTGAAGCTAAGAGATTGCTTATTTACTCAAGCCACTGCTTAGTGGCTGAGTTAGACTACTAACATAAGCCTCTCTACAAAATCAAGATATAAATTACACAAGAATGATAAAATATAAACATGAGAAATAATATTTTTATTTTGTAATTCAGCTTAACTATGAATATTTCAAAATCATATCTATCATGCTCTAAATGTTAAGATTTCACCTAAACCCTTAAATACTATAACTTGTACTATACCTATAATACCTTACCTGTTTCTTAGGTCTATATTTCTTACCTCATGAATTTCTGTCTTCTGCTATCAAGGGTCAGCACAACTGGCCTGTGCTCTAGCCTGTCACTTGTTTTTGTAAATAAAGTTTTATTGAAACATAGTCATACCTTCTCATTTGCATATTATATATGGCTGTCTTTGTGTAACAATGGCAGAATTTAGTAGTTACAACAGAAAGTGTATCGCTGTCAGAGCCTAAAATATTTCCCATCTTCTCCTTTACAGAAGTTTGCTAATCTCTGTACCAAATTGTAAACTCTGTGAGAATTTTCTGTATTAATCAGTTGGGTTCCCCTGAATCTAGAATAGTCTCTGGCATATCTCATGTACTCAGTAAGAATTTTTTGAAGGAATAATGAACTAATTGATTACCTTTAAATTTTAGATTCAAGAAATATAACAGTATTTATTCAATTGGCATTTATGGAGAAGATGATAAAGTGTTTTTCAAAGATAATATGGCGTCTGAATTTTTTTTTTTTTAAATTACTTTGATGGCACACCAAATTTTAGAATTGGGGAAATTTCACCTCTGGAGAATTAAAATATGGCCCCTGTAGTGATAATCAGAAAATTATAAGCTGAACATGAACTTTAAAAACATGACAACAGTATTTTCCCCACTTCTTTTTGTTCTTGTTTCTGTTATTCTCGTATGCACAGCTTTTTCTAAGAGACTTCACGCTAGAACAGATAGAGATTGTTTTTCTTGATTGCCATTTGTTCTAATACTGTTTGTGAACATACTTTTTCTGTTGTCTTCAGTATTAACACAGGATTTTTATTTAGTTAAAAACAAAACTTTTTCTTTTTCTCAATGCATTAAGAAATTAAATGAGCAAGCTGCAGAACTATTTGAATCTGGAGAGGATCGAGAAGTAAACAATGGTTTGATTATTATGAATGAGTTTATTGTCCCATTTTTGCCCTTGTTATTGGTGGATGAAATGGAAGAGAAAGATATTCTTGCTGTGGAAGACATGAGAAATCGATGGTGTTCCTATCTTGGACAAGAAATGGAATGTAAGTTTAAACAATGCTAGTGGACACTTCAGCTGGGATTAACAGTAGTTGGAATTAGATGTTATTTATTCTTGTCATTTTTTATATTATTTTTACATTCATGTAAAAATATTATAGTACATTATAGTATTTTTACATTCATGTCATTCCCTTTTTTTTCTATTTACAAACCAAGTGCACACTGCCTTGCCATTTATATTTTACCTCTTTCCCCCAAATGGTAATACATATTTTGAAATGAAACATTAGTTGAGCACACTCTAAGTTAATAAATTATGTTGAAGATGATGATTTCTTTCCCTCTCTGTCTTTAGCTATATCTAATTGTTTGTATTTACAGCAAACCTCCAAGAGAAGCTGACGGATTTTCTGCCAAAACTGCTTGATTGTTCTACTGAGATTAAAGGTTTCCATGAACCACCGAAGTTACCGTCATATTCCACACATGAACTCTGCGAGCGGTTTGCCCGAATCATGTTATCCCTCAGTCGAACTCCTGCTGATGGAAGATAAACTGCACACACTTTCCCTGAACACACTGTATAAACTTTTTTTAGTTCTTAACCCTTGCCTTCCTGTCACAGGGTTTGCTTGTTGCTGCTATAGTTTTTAACTTTTTTTTATTTTAATAACTGCAGAAGACAGACCATAGAGACTTTAGCCAGACTGCAAACAATAAAGCTGAGAATCGCATGGCGCTCAGACTTTGTTTTAACCAGAACTGATGTACAATTACAAATCTGATTGGTTTCATTATGGCAAAGCCATGCTTTTGCCACCTTTCTGTTACAGTATTACTTTGCTTTTATCTTTTCTTTATCTACAGCTTTCCATTCAGTCTGGATCCTTCCATGACTACAACCATTTAAGTGTTCAGCACTGTGTACGATACATAATACTTGGTAGCTTGTAAATGAAATTAAAGAATAAAGTTTTATTTATGGCTACCTATGTGTTTGTAAGCAGGTATATTGTATATTAGTGTATCATTTTAATTATATAAAAATGAATTTTGTCTGGGGATTGTTTAAGATTAGGTGGATAGATGAATAGATTAATACAAACTTTTAATTTGTCTCTGTAGCACATTGGAAGTTTACTAAGTATTGACACTTAAATATATCTATATTTTTGACTAAGTTGTTAAAACTTAGTATGGCACCTAAACCTGTTTTGAATTCACATCAGGTTTTCACTGAAGTGAACGGCTGATACTTACTTAAGTCAACCACACTGAAACTTTTAACTTTCCCTTAGATTAACCTTTTATTTTTTTATGTATTTACAAATAATATAGCAAGGTGATTATTTCAAGAGATACCAGAAAAAAAGTACTTGAATAAGGGCTATTTAAATAGTGAAACTTATAAGAAATCTGTATATGTGTATACACACACACACACACACACACACACACACACACACACACACACATTCTTCATAATGGAGGACAATGTTTTGCATTATATAATCATTCTATTTTTGTAACTTGTATACCACTTTAATTGAAAATGTTCTCTACTAATCAATGCTGTGAAATGAAGTTGATATTGTTGAACTAGAAGTTATGAGTATCTTACCTGCTTTTATTTTCCTCCTTTTCAAAAAGAAAAAGCTGTAGAACATTTTGTAGATGGAACTGCTGTTTAAGATTAATGAAGTAATATTGTGAATGGAAATTGATGCTTTAAAGGTAATCATGTTACCAATAACCTATTTTTGAATTTATAAAAATTTCTTTATAAACGATACTTTGTTAGCATAGTAAAATATATCATTATACTATGTGTATGTTTGTTATACCGTCGCCAAAACTAGAACTCTTTATAAGTGCCTCTGATAAAAGATCCCAGATAGAGGAAGAAGCAAATATTAAGTTACTGTATAATGTTCCTTATCAAGATATCAATGCACTACTAAGGTATTAATGACAAGGAATTGATACCATTTCTGTTTTAAGGTTAGATTTTGCCTGTTGTAGCTATCAAAACGTGTTTTGGTTTAGATTTTAAATTCTCCACTGAGCAGAATTGGTATTCTACATTAGTTTTCAAGTCCTGTCCAAAGTTTAAAAACTCCGTATGTATCATCAAAGCATTTGTAAACTGTCTTCAGTATTTTATAATATTCTTCCATATGGTAAAATTGTTTGTGTTTATGTGTATAATTGACCACTGAGACACAAAGTGCTCAAACACCATACGGAAATTACTCCCTTCACAAGGCACATCCAGGGAATCATATGTGGCTCTTGTGCTGAAGGTAAGTATTATTTTTGTATTTACTTTCTACTTAAAAGCCAGTTTATTCATTCTTGGTAGTGAATCTGAAGTGCTCTTTTAAAAATGACCTTTTTCAAGA
This sequence comes from Felis catus, assembly GCF_018350175.1. Classification (NCBI taxonomy): domain Eukaryota; kingdom Metazoa; phylum Chordata; class Mammalia; order Carnivora; family Felidae; genus Felis; species Felis catus. Next base: position 27,635,397 of record NC_058376.1, on the reverse strand, counting down.
CCTGGGGAAACAACTTGTTTTTATATCAATAAGTTTCAGTCTAGTCTAATCTAGAACCACGGCACTAAATAAAACTATCAGTAACATTTTATGCACCTTCAGTTGATGCTGTTTAATTTCCATTTACTTATAACCCCTTGTTTGTTAGAAGCTTGTGAGTATTTCCTGCACTTGCAATTTCAAGGAAGTAACTAAAGATTTCATTTTCTTAGTTTTATATTAATTGAGACTAAGGTGGACTTTTTCCTCCTATACCTAATTCTCCAGAGTTCAGTGTCTTTGTCTTCCCCCAAAAGTGTAGTCACACAGGTGCTTGGAGGCAGTGAGTAGGGATCCCCTGTGTAATCATTTTTTTTAATTTTTTTTACATCATTAACAAGATCAAATATCATTTGTTATACCCATGATAACTTCATCCAGAGTATGTAAATTAGTCTCAGGGCTGCCATAATAAAGCAGTACAAACTTGGTGGGTAGTTTATAAAACAAATCTATTTTCTCACTGTTCTGGAGTCTAGAAATGTAAGATCAATGTGTAGGCACATTTAGTTTCTCTAGAGGCTTCTCTCTTTGGCTTACAGACAGCCTTCTTGCTGTGTCCTTACGTGGCTTTTGCTCTATGCACATACACATCTTTGGTGTCTCTTCCTCTTATAAGGACACCAGTCCTACTGGATGAGGGTGCCATCCTTACAACCTCATCGACCTCATTCAGTCTTCTTTAAAAGTCTTATTTCCAAATACAGTTGCATTGAGGGTAGCGGCTCCAACATATGATTTTGGAGGTTGGTGACACGATTCAGTCCACAGAATATGATGGCCCAGTTTATATATACCTCCTTTCCAGACGCAGAAGTATGATTGTTAGCCTCTTCCCTTTAACCTCAAGATTATGATGCAAATATCTATGGCTCTGCTCTTAGATCTACTTACTGTTTTCTTTTACTTTCACCATATCCTAAAAACTATTTTGAAGTTATAAGAAACCAAGTTAAGAATTGCTCACAATGCATTCATCTATTCAGTTCAGTGTATTTTCATTGAACAAATCTTTGTTGAAAGAATGCAATACTCCATGTTGATTTGCCCTTTATTATGTGGGGTTTTATTCATCATTTTCACCTAAATTTATACCATGGATCTGGTTTCTGTTTTGCTAGTGTTTTATTCTTACCTACTCGACTTCCCTTTTCCATCCCCCATTCCACCCCCAGCCTGGAAGTTAACTACTGTCAGCCATTGTGGCCACATATTTTTCCATGTTTGGACAGTGTTATGCAGTATATACACATAAGTGTGGAGTTTTTGAGGGGAGCAGAAAGAGAGAAGGTCATCTATTATATAGGCCTTTTTCCTCCCCACTCCTGTATTTCTGGCCTCCAGTTCCTTCTTTTTCTAGTGGGCTTTTTAGAAATGGCAATAATAAAATAATAAATAATGTGACCCTAATAATAAAAGTATTTGAGTCCTGATTGAGGGAACTGTATACAGAGTTGAATACATACATGTATATACATCGGAATTTCAAATACCCTGTTCATTCTATATACGGTTTTTCCCAATGGCTGTTTCAAACCACTACCATTCTCAACCTCCTATTCAATGCCAGCTCCAGTAAAACAGGATGATTTTTCCTTTGCCTTACCAAGAAAATGGGGCTATTGGGTATGATACCCTTCAACTTTTAACCTCTGTAACTGTACATTTACACTTAATTATTATTAGGTAACCAAGATGTAATAAGGAAATGGATATTGATAACCCAGTGTTATGAGAAAAATATAAAATACAAAAAATATATAAAATGTAAAATGAATTTATATGGTTGAAAGTACATCATGGGGGGGGCATATTTGCTCTTCTGTAGAATTAAAAAAAGCTCACTCTTGGCCTTACAGCAGCCCACAGCCTGCACAGTTTTTCCTTTATCAAATGGTTCTTACTTTTTCAGTAATTCAGAGCGAGTCTAGTATTCTTAATCCTGATTGTGCATCAGAAGCATATGAGAAGTGTTCTTTTAAAAAGGTTTCTAGAGGCGCCTGGGTGGCTCAGTCGGTTGCGTGTCTGACTTCAGCTTGGGTCATGATCTCACAGTTGGTGGGTTCGAACCCCACGTCAGGCTCTGTGCTGATAGCTCAGAGCCTGGAGTCTGCTTCGGATTCTGTGTCTCTCTCTCTTTCTGCCCCTCCCATGCTCATGCTGTCTCTCTCTGTCTCTCAAAAATAAACGTTAAAATAAATAAATAAAAGTAAAAAAGGTTTCTAGGTCATATCTATCAGATTCTTAAGAGACTTTTAAAGTGAGAACTAGTTTGAGAACATTTGGTAGGTGTTTCCCCAACTTCATTTTTCTAAGAATGAGCTCTGCCCTTATTTTAGAGACTGAGTCTAGCTAAAGTAGGGTGGAAAAATTTGCTTTTTGCATTCTTGTATGTCACATGAAAAGGCAAGGGATTTAAATTTGCTGATGGTCCCCTCAGCCATAGAGCATGCCCATTTTTGTATGTGCTCTAGCCAAAGCTATGCTCAAATGTTTTTCAGTCACAACTTTCTGAACTTCTCTCTCTTTTCTAAGTGGTTAAGACTGCAGGCTCTAGAACTAGACTGCCAGGTCTGGATACTGGGCCAACTATTGTACAGCTGTTACTCTTGAACTTTTCTATGCCTTACTATATTTCTTCATCTATAAAATGGGATTACAGTATAACCTACCTTATAGGATTCTCTTAAAAGTGTAAATGGTTTTCTGTATATAAAACTCTTGGAAAATGGCAGCCACATAGTAAATGTTCGATAATTGTCAGCCCATGGGCACCTGGGTGGCTCAGTCAGAGTCTGAGTCTTGATTTCAGCTCAGGTCATGATCTCACGGTTTGTCATGAGTTCCCAGCCCTGTGTCAGGCTCTGCGCTGACAGGGATTCCATCTCTCTCTCTCTCTCTCTCTCTCTCTGCCCCTTCCCCACTCACACGCATGTTCCCTCTCTTTCTGAAAATAAACATTAAAAAAATAATTGTCATTCCTTTTTATAATTTGTCACTGTTGGTTACTGCTGATTTTCAGAATCTGCCTTCCTGAGACAGGCTTCTTTGGGCTACTCTCATTCCTACCTGCGTTTCCTTTTTTTCTTACTCCTTAAATGTGAGTGCTGTCAAGGTTCTGTACTTGGCCCCCTTCTAAGTCTTCACCTTTTCTGGATGGTTTTATCTACTGGTTTGTCTTCTTTTACTGCCTACGTGCTGATGATTCACAAGTCTGTATCTCTAATTTCTAACCAAACCAGCTTTGTACATTTTAGACCCATATATGTTTCCAATTGTCTGGTTAACATACAGGCTTGGATAGTTCCCTGGCACTTCAAACTTTGCACATGCCACAGTGAATTCATCACTTCTTGCCAAACCTGATTCTCTTATAGTATAGTGTAGTATTATAGTATTATACTATAATTCATTCATTCATTCATTCATTCAAATACAGATGATACACTGGCCTCTCTGTCTTTGATCTTGCCCCTACAGTTAATCTTCTATACTGTTTGCAGAGCAATCTTTCAAAGAAGTTTTACATGTCTGTCTGCCATTGCTGGACAGAGCTCCTTTAGAGAGAAATAACATCCTGGTTTTGTTTCCTCAGCACCTGTTAAATTATCTGGCAACTCACTAGAGGTGCAGTCTTGCAGTTCTCTGGCCCTGCAGCCATCTTTGACCTGCATTTTTTGATATGATAACCACTAGCTACTTACAGCTATTTAATCAAAATAAAGTTAAAATTACTTAGTCATACTAGCCACATTGCTCTAAATTGGACAACATGCTTTAGAACATTTCCATTACCACAGAAAGTTGTATTGGACAGAAATGCCCAAGATCCTTGCTGATGTGGACATTTTCCTTTATTGACAACACGAGAACATTCAAGCACCTGTAAAGTGTGTTAGCTTGAGAAAGTCCATCTTTAACATTTATGTCTTTTTATCTTTATCTTGCCATTAACCACTTTATGGCACCTGCTTTTCAGATAGCACCTCTAACAGCATGTGTTCAACTAGGAAAGCCCACAGTAGGTATTTCAACAGAGGAGATGTTGTAGAGGCATAGGGGACGACCCAGAGATCCTACCTACAGGACGTAGCCACTGTTTCCAGGAGTGAGGAAACAAAAGGGGAGAAGATGGGGTTACCAGAACCTTGGAGCTCCAAAATAGGGGTACTTGTGGACTTGGTGCACAAATGTCTGAGACAGTTCACCACTTAACTGTTCTTGCTACTTCTAAGGTATGCAGTGAAGATAGTTCCAGAAGTTCTGAAAGTAGTTGAAGACTGGAATCAACTGACATTAGGTCAACACAGTAGGATTGGCAAGCAAAGATAAAAAAGTAAATCTTGTTTTCCTCTTACCTTCTACTTTCCCCCTAGTACTTACTGGCAGAACCTAAATGGCCTGCAGCAGTCAAGGGGGTCAGGAGAATACAGTTTGTGGAGTCCCAGCCCCAGTATCAAGGATTGAAGGGTGGAATTGGAGCTGAGAGATAATAGGTAAAGAAAAACTAGCTTCCTTTTAAAAATCCCTTTTTAGCCAAAGATGTTAATCCCTAAAATGCTAAATATTCAGGTATGTATTTGTAGACTGTCTCTGGGACCTCAAGAATAAAATGCACTAAATCTGATTTGAATCATGTTGCTCTTTTCCATCAAATGAAACATTTAAGTGATCTATTTATGCTTTGTTTTAAAAGTCAGTAGTGGAAGAAATTCACTCCCAACTATTCATTCACCCTTCCTTCCTTCCTTCCTTTTTTTTTTTTTTTTTTTTAATTGCATGCATGCCACATACCACACAATCTGCCAGGTGTATATACATAAAACAAAATAAACTTAATAAGACAAAAGTAGTAATTCACCCAAACCCATCTACCTGAAATGAGACACTGTTAACATTTTTATGTTAATCCTGCACATCACTATGGATGTACATATATACACACACAAATATACTTAAATGATTTTCATGAAAAACTTTATAAGTACACATACTTTTTCAAGAATGTATGTATAGATCTCTGTTCTACAGTATTTGATTACAAGGAAAATGAGCTATTACTTATTCATGGACATAAAATATAGGCTGCTACTTATGTCTGTGTATATACTAATATTGTTTTCATGCCTTGTGCCTTTCTCCTAGATTTCTAGATGTACAATTTCTGAGTTATTGACTGTACAAGTTTAAATTTTTGAGCCAATTTGTCAAACTGGCCTTCACCAAAACTATTTCATATTATACTGCCACCACTAGAACGTGAGAGTGTGTTTTCACAGGCTCGGCAACATAGAATATTATCAGTTTTTAATATTTTTCAGTAAAATTTATTGTATTTTTTAGTGAGAGTGAACATATTTTAATATGTTGATAGCTGCTTGTATTTACCGTGTAGTTAACTGCTTATACTCTGCACTTGTAGGGGGATGATCGTGGCTGAATTTATAGTAGCTTATGTTAGGAATCATTAATTCTTTTTATAAACATTGCAAAAATTATCCTCATTTATTTTAAACTTATAATATTGTTTTATGACTTTTTATTTTTATGTAATCAAATCTGTTGACAACCTACTTTATAATTTCTACCTTTGATATCGTGTCTAGAAAGAATTTTCCCTGTCCAAGATTATAAAAATACTCATCTATGTTTTCTTCTGATATTTTTATGATTTTTTTTGTCGGTTCCTAATGTATTTGGAAATTATATTAATTTAAGGAGTGAGGTAAAGATTCACAAATTTCTAACAAGATTATCTAGTTGTCTAATACCATTTATAAAATAATTCCTCTTTTCCCTTACTGATCTAAAATGTAATCTCCACTAGATAATAAATTTTTATATTTGATATTTATAAACAGTTCAATTTATGTTTTTGTCTATTCAACTATCATTACTAATTTAATTACTGTTGTTTTAACATTGATTTAAAATATTTTATAACTAATAAGTGTTTTCCTATCTAACACATTAAGTGTTACTCCCCAACACATACATCCTTAATACTGCTTCGGCTCAGGTCATGATCTTGTGGTCTGTGGTTTTCGAGCCCTACATCGGGCTGTGTTCTGACAGCTCAGAGCCTGGTGCCTGCTTTGGAGTCTGTCTCCCTCTCTCTGCCCCTTTCCCGCTCAAGCTCTGCCTGTCTCCCTCTCTCTCTCTTTCTCTCTCTCTCTCTCTCTCTCTCTCTCTCTCTCTCAAAAATAAACATTAAAAAATTAAAAATCCTATTGGCATTTTGATTGTAATTACTTTGACCTACATAAATTGACATATAGAGAAATCATGGTGCCTTCACAATTGTGAATCTTATTATCCAAGAATATTATTTGTCCTTTCATTAGGTTCATATGTCCCTCAGTTGGAGTTTTAATGTTTTTATGAATGAGCTTCTCTTTCCAACTTAAAAAAAAAAAGTTTTCTAACTGAATATTTTGGAATGGAATTACCATGCTCAGACTTTTTGGTTTCAGGACCTCTTCACACTTGAAGATTTTTGAGGACCTAAAAAAGCTGTTATTTGCACAAGTTATATCTATTGATATTTATCATATTAGAAATTGAAATGGTAAAAAATTTATAATATTTTAAAATGGTAGAATATCAACATAACATTGATGTTAACAAAAAAATATATAATCTCTTTTAAGTGAAAAATAGCTAGATTTTTGCCTGGTCCTTCTTTTGGAAGCTGGTGTGCATAAATCATCAGCCTGAGTCTTGAAATAAAGTACTAATCATAACAGCCCCTACTCCTTATAGTAATTATAAAAATTATGTGGTACTCACACTTCCACCCAACACATAAAATTAACTTAAAATTTGGGTTAGCAAACACTAAATTTTTTTCTTTTATTTTAAAAATAAGGATCATTTTTCAAAGAAGTAATTTCATTTCTTTGAAAAATAAAAATTGTGTAAGCTTAACAGTTTGGAATGTTAGTATGCTTTCAGTAATACTGGAAATTTCACAAGAAGACACTGCTCTTTGCTTGGGTTGCATTTTCTTTACCCCGTATTTTGAAAATGTCTCCAAAAAGAAAGCTTACCTGGTGTGCTTCACTGCCCTCAGTTACTGCCACCTTATACTGTCTATTGTCCAAACAGTGAAATGAGTTGTTTCGTTATGTCCAGTTTTAGGGTTATTGACGGCAGGAAAGTTATTCTGTTACCAACTTTTCCATGATGGCTAAATCACAAAAGTCTATAAATCTTTTAGAAGATAGCATAGGAAGGAATATTTTTAAGATCTTGGAATAACAATGGATTTCTCAACAGAAAAACATGAAGGAAATTTTTGATAAATTTAATTACATTAGATTAAGAATTCTATCATCAAAAGATTCCCTAAGACTAAAAAGACAGGGCAATGTGGGGGGGGGGGGGGAGGGGAGAATATTTGCAATGTGGAGGATGAAATGCAATAATAAAATGATGTAAATAATAAATTTATGGTTTGAGTAAGATAAGCATGACATACTTTCTGAAATGTTCCCAGATGTTTATCATTAAAAAATCAACAGATAGCTAAAGAAAAACCAACAGACAACATTTTCAACAAAAATAAGTGACAAGGCATTCTCATAAATTACAAAATACAAATCAATTGAGCCAAACTGGGGAACCAAAATATTTTGGCAAAACTTTGGCAGGTTTTGCAGATGTGAGGAGTTAGTAGAATAAAGAAAAAAAGGGAAATTCTGTGTCTTAAGACCTCCAGAAAACGAATTACGAATAAATATCCATAAAGTAAGAAGATCCCCAGCCTGGAATCTTCTCCAAGTAGATCTGAGAACAACTAAAAAAACAGAGAGAAGGCTCCATCTGCTTCAATGGAGCCATGGGCTCTATGGGGTTGATGAATACAAAAGCCATGGGCACTATGGGGTTGCAAGAAGTCAGAGGCGGGTAGGGCAGTATAACCCTCAAGGAAAGTAAAAAATGGTCAAAAGCAAAACTGTATTTCATAAGGACAGAAATCATCCTGGGGAAAAAGCTGCTGGGAGTAGAATTCCATTAAGATGGACCTAACCCCAAACTCTTATTAATCATAAATTCCTACTCTTCCCGGTACCATAACAGCATTCCTGCATCTCCAGGAATTAGTGAAGATATGGTGTCCATTATACCTGAAGTTCTTGATTATATCCTTTCCTCCAATGCACAGTCACCTCGGTAAGTGGACACAAGTTCCTTTAGGGGAAGGTTATGACTTTTATTATGGATATTTCTGCCACACAAATTGGAAAATTTCGTAAGGGGACTAAGTCTCACCTTCATTCATGTGGCTCTGGGACCATCTTCACATTTTGGAATTGGCTGAGGGCCCATGACTCTTCATTTTGGTGATTCAAGTCAAACTCCCATTCAACAGATTTATAGTCCTTTCTAAAGTAGTTTAATTGGCTACTTAGCTATTTCCCTCCTATGGCATCATAACAATTAGATGTTGCCATGATCACACCTTCCAGTTACTTTGGCTGTGCTGTCATTAAAGTAACCATGACCACCTTGTCTCTGCTGCTTCAGTGATGCTACAGGACCCCTACCTGTCTTGTGATCACATTGAGTTCTGGGAACCTATTTTGAGGGCAGCATTTCCTATTGTCATTTCTGATGCACAGAGAATAACCACAAGAGTTCTCCAAGAATGTTGGTGATGACTTCATTAATATGTTTTCCAAAGATTTAATAAATGGAGTGTTTTCTGGACTCTCCAGTGACATAGTAGGTGAGTGAGCAGGTCTTACATAATAAATCTACTCCAGTATTTCAGTCTCCCTAAACTTTTGGGCAATTCCATTTATGATAAACCAAGCGAGTTCTGCCATCTCAACTTTGTTAAGTGTTGGCCATGTGTGGGTCCAAGTTTCAGGCAACAAATCAAGAAAACTCTTACAGCTGCTCCTAGACATCATAGCCAAGAATTGAATCCAAAGTCTCTACTTAGTGCTTCATATCTATAGATTCTGCCCAATCCAACAGTACATCCCCTCACTCTGATTAAATACCCATTTCACACATAGTCCTTAGATTTCTCTCAATATAAATTGACAAAGTTTTGCATTACTTTTATATATGATGTCTCCTCTTAGGTCACACTCCATAGTCGAACGCTGGAGCCTACTGGGACTTGAGTCTGATTGTAGACCTGTAAGCTGTGAGAGGTAGTGAGTGTGAAAATATTGAAAGACATCAGCAGTTCCCTACCTCAGAGGAGACCATTACAGGTTCTCCAAGCAAGGGATATCTAGGCTCAGACAGGGGAGGGAAGCTGCCCTTATTTAGCAGAACTTAGGGTTCAAGGTCCTCAGCTTCTTTGGAAACTGCTCGTGTGTCCCCATTTCAATTTTTAGGGTCCCACTCTTCCCCAATCAATTACCTAACTTTAACATAAGAGAACTGTGAATTCAACTTGCTTTTTAATTCTGTGCCACCCACAGAATTAAACTTTGGGTATGGTTTTAGAAACAGCCTTGAGGCTACAGGAGACAAGGGTTTCCTTTAGGGTCACTGCAGAAGCTTTCTTGTCCTTTATCCAGACTTTGAGGATAAAGTCTGGAGCTCATCATTTTCTTTCTTCAAATTCTTTAGTGCACTTCAGAGTAACCCTTACACTCCAGTTCCACTGAAATATGGCAGCAGCCACTTACTTTCAAGTCAAAGTCTTGCCTTCTGGAGTCATTTAACCGTAAGTGATTTCAGGTGATAATTTAAGTCACAACTTTGAGGTTGCAATCAGTGGACTATCAGTGTCCCCTTCATACCAGTGCCTTTATGATAAGCAACATGAATTCACTTTAATCAGATTAGAGATAATAGAGATTGTCATGCTGAAGATTCTGTGACCCTGGAGCCACTTTTGATATCAATAACTAACTACACTTACGAGGTTGAACAAGGGAAGCAGAACTGCTATGAGTTATGAGAGAAGATACTTATGATGATTAAAACTACACAATTGTGGAAGGATCTGGGAGGTGAAATTCTAGTTGGGAAATTAGGGAAGGTGTCACTGACCAGTCAACCTGGGAAGCCAATCATACCCAGCTGCTACAGCAGGGTCTTAAAGAGAAAGCTCACAGGCCGATCTATGAGAAGGTGTGCTTGTTTAACTACCACCTCTACTATGATGATGGGCCTGGGGCAACTGATAGTCAACAGAGTTAGCAGTCAAAGAGCTGGGTGTAGAGTGGAGAAGAGCAGATACAAACTAGAATGTGTTGGCACCTCTCCATGTGTTAGTCACCACATCTAACCAATAGCCTTTGAGAATAAAAGCTAGTTCTTCTACTTTCCCAATATTGTGATTCTTTTGACCAATGCTAACTAGCAGCCGTATAGAAAAGGAGATTCTAGGAAATGGACTTACAACTTTAACAGTTGACACACTTCTGGCTATGATGAAGGCATGTAAGAAACACATAGCCACAAAGCAAATGTGGTGGGTGGCTGTGTGTGTGTGTGTGTGTGTGTGTGTGTGTGTGTGTTCATACATACAATATCTATTATACAAGAATGCTTGAGAATTCAATAAAAAAGTAGACTTGAACAGGGTCTTTACAAAAAAAAAAATCTAAATGACTGATACACATGGAAAAGTGCTCCACCTCAATAATCAGGAAAATACAAATTAAAACCACAAGATCGCACCAAACACCCACAAGATTGGCAAAAAAAAAAGTTAACTTTTGGCACTACCAAATGTTGGGATGTGTATGTAGCAATAGGATCACTCAAATTATGCTGGTGGGTGTGTGAATTAGTGCAACCATTCTGGAAAACATTTTAATATTTGGTATTATTTTAAAACGTCTAGAGTTATAAGTACATTATTCAGTAATTCCTAAGTATTTTTCCTAAAGATGATTGGGTATATGTGTATCAGTTTACACATACAAAAATTTTCTTAAAAGCTATTCATACTAGAAACAACCCAAATACCCATCAACAGGAAACTGATACATTGTAGTATATTCCCAAAATGGAATATTATACAGCAACAAAAAGGAGCAAATGACAGCTATCTTTTTCAGCATAGGTGACTCTTTTGTGATAACACTGAGTGAAAGAAGCAAGACAAAATCATATATAGTATCATTCTATTTTTTAATGTTCAAAAATACCCTGGGTAAAATCACATATATAGGAATTCATTCATGAATAGTAAAATTAAAAGATAAGAAAAGGATTACCATTAAGTCAGGATAATGGCTACTTCAAGGAGGGAGGAGTGATGTATGGTTGAAAAAAGACACTGGGGAGACTTGCTTCCAATTTCATATGATCTGATATGTTTTCATTTTCTGTGTGTATATAAGTTTAGAATTGGAGCAGAATTATCACTCAGAGATATTAATATGAGAATCAGCTCTGAGATGCAGTTAAAGCCAAAGGAATTTCCATGATATGTAATAAGATGATATAGAGAGAAAAGAGGAGGGCCCAGGGCTGACTTTTGAGGAGCATAAAAGGTGCTATATTTGAGAGAAAACCAGCACAGGAAATAGAGAAGAATATGAAGTGAAGTAGGAAAGTCTTATGTCTCTTAGTCTAAGAATAGTTTTTCTACAAGTAGGAACTGGCCACCTATAAGTTTTTCTGAGTAAAATGGGGACAGAAGGGTGAGTTATCTTGACAAGGATTATCTGAGTGGAGTGGTGGGGACAGAAGGCATGATGGAATGGCTTCAAGAATTCAGCAGGTACTGTGCAGCTAGAAAGGACTCTGATTAACAAGATACTTACAATACTGGATACAAGATTAGGACAGTTTTAATGCATCCCTCAGGCTGGGAAGAGAGTGAGGAATATTTTTAATGGCCAAGAATCATGTGAGCCTGGATCATAGTTCTGATCAACTATGCCAAAAGGAAGACTAAATTACTTTCCTAGTCTCCCTATAGAAAATATTACAAAATCATTAACATGTGAAGACATGTGGCCAAAAAGTCAGAAAAAATATTATTGAGATGACCGGATTTAATTATATTGGTTAGTATGTGTCATATTTTTTATAGTTTTTGCTATTCCTTTTCCTATTCCAGTAAATATTAACTTTTCTACATAATTTTACCTTTTTTTTTTTTTTTAATTGAAAAGCTCCTCCTCCCACCACAAATTGGATCCTTGGGCCCATGAAACTTAATTCAAGCCAGTAAGCAGGGGAGGGAGCGTAAAGCCGAGGAAAAAGGAAAAGCATTAGGAAAAGGGGGAAAAGCTTCTCCCCAAGGAAGGTGGTAAAGAAACATGTCTTTTTCATCCTTTACTCTGGATGGATGGAGAAATTCACAGCCACAAACTCCTTATCTGTGGATATGGTTTGAGTCTAGACCTGACACTGTATACATGATCTGAAAAACCTCAAGATGTGAATGTTTTCCCCTTGAAGTGGTGCCAGGTTGATAGTGGCAGCAGGAATCTGGCATCAGTGGCAAATTCAAATCCTTTGTGGGGCAAGCAATTTATACCCACAAGGACTGAAAATAGAAAATGAAAAGTGTTGGCCCTGAGCAACGTGATTTTTAAATTGATTTTATATAATCCATGACCAAGAGGTAAATATAAACATTTGCAGAAATTGGCATCAAGAGTCCTTTCAGATATTGACGCTGGAAAAGAATTTGCCTCCGTTTTGACGGCGATTATACATTAGGAAAGGAAGAATTTTGGAAAATAGAAGGGTTGAAATAGCAAGATGTGATCACATTTATCAGACTGATAAAACTTCCAATAAATATGGCCTTAAAATAATCTTTAGAACCTCTTTGTTATCCCGTGTTGAGGTGGGAACAGAGAGGAGCTGCCTAGATCCCCTTTGTAGGGGGCACTTCTTGCTGGCAGGTCCTATAGGGTCTGCCTCAGTGCAGAGTGCTTGCTTCATCCAAGGGCATTGCCCTCACTGGGGTCCCACAGATGCACGGAGTGTATAAAGGTCATGCCATTTTGGCCCAGTACAGAGCCATGTATGCTCCAGAGTTCCCCCACTGGATTGGCGAAGGCTTTGACCCTCACTCTTAGCCTTCTCTCTCTATCTAGTCCTATCTTCCCCCATCACTCCCACAGGTGATCATCTGTTTTCTGCACACAAATTCTGCCTCAGTGTGAGCTTCCAGAAAAATGCAATCGGGGACACATGTTTATCCAATTAGATTTGATTAGGTTTCTCAACTATATTGATGCAAAAATAGAACCAAATTCTTACAAGCAATTATCTTTCATTACAGGTTAATAAATGCGTGTTCTGAAATGTCTATAGTCAGTTTCTTCAATCCAAACTAGTTCATCTAGGTATGATCATCCTGGCTGACAGTACTCAAAAAAGTGACAAGAAATGGTTGTACTAGAGGTCCCCCCTAATGTGAAAATTTACTAACAAATTTGTCAAATTTTTCTATGCCTTTACCAATGTGTGTATACTGGCCTTTTGATCACTTTATTGATAATTATTTTAAAAGCGCTTATAGCTGAAGAAGGGATAGTTACCCTGCAATAATGTGATTGTTGTCTTCTAAATTCCCAGTAGGTGGTGTCATAATACTGTATTTAGGGATTTTTTTTTTTAATGGGGTAGAAAAAGAAGAAAGGCTAATATACTTGCTCAAATATATGTACTTTCACTTTAAAAGCTGTTTTACTTTTTCTTCTAAGGTGGCACTATTATAAACACCTTAATCCCTTATGATATATATCTTTAATTCACATTTTTACAAAACAGTATGTACTAAGTGACAGCATTTTATTATCTTATTCTTTGGAGTTATACAAGGCTACACAATCAATCAGAAGAATAGGATGGACAAAATGTTTCTAAACATTTTTTCCTGGGATCTTTTTCTTTACTCCCATATCTTAGACATATAAAAAAAAAGAAACTATTCTTGTTCTGGAATTGAAACAGAAATGTAGGGCCTATCATTATAACCATTAAAAACCTTTATTTTGCACTCAAAATATTTTCTACTTTTAGCTACTCTTTTGAACTATCTGTATCATAAATGATTGACCTTGCTGGAAATCCCCCTATTTCTAGTTGAATTGAATGTAGTCTTATTTTTCCTTGCATTTTAATAAATCTTACATTTTCTTTGGCATTATAATACATACTAATTCAGAGGATAGTACGGCCTCAGTGTAAGGATGAATCTCAGTGTTCCATGTAACATTTCATGTTCTTAGTGTTTCCCCAACTAGATTATATACCCTTTGAAGATAGGCCCATGGATTAGTGGGGTTTATTTTGTTTGTTTCGTAACCACCACAAAGCCTGTCTTAAACTATGCAAAGCTACATAGTAGATGTTTGGAAAATGTATGTTAAATAATGTGCTACTATTTAAATTTAAAAAATTAACTTTCCTGGGGTGCCTGGATGGCTCAGTCGGTTAAGCATCCGACTTCAGCTCAGGTCATGATCTCCCAGTTCATGGGTTTGAGCCCTGCATCAGGCTCTGTGCTGACAGTTCAGAGCCTGGGGTCTGCTTCTGATTCTGTGTCTCCTTCTCCCTCTCTGCCCCTCCCCCGCTTGAGCTCTCTCTCGCTCGCTCACTCACTCTCAAAGATAAATAAAACGTTAAAAAAATTTAACTTCTCCTTGAAATATTCTTATGCCCTAGAAATGAGGTGTTTACAGTGTGAGGTCTATTATTTTGCTAATTTAATGTTTGTGATACTTCAGTAGTAAGGAATCTGAAGATGTATGCTCCCCATAGGGTTAGTCTTTAATGGAATTATATAAAATTCTTTTGAAAAGTTATAAGTATTTTACTTATTTTTAACAGTCTGCTAAAGAAGTTAAAGCATTTTTAAGTTTCTATTTTCTGAAATTATAAAGTTAAGATGAGATAGTTTTAAGTTAAAAAAATAGCTTTCAGGGTACCTAGGTGGCTTAGTCATTAAGCATCAGACTTTGGCTCAGGTCATGATCTCACAGTTCATGAGTTCAAGCCCCCCATTGGGTGAGCTTATGCCCTGCTTTGGGTAAAACACAAGCCACGGATGACCCCTGCTTCTCTCTCTCTCTCTCTCTCGCTCTCTCTCTCTCTCTCTCTCTCTCTTTCTCTCTCTGCCCCTCACTCACTTGTGCCCTCTTTTTCTCCCTCAGGAAAAAAAAATAGTTTTCAAAAAATACTGAGATATCTCATTACTTTCAAGAAAATATTGAACACGCAGGCCTTGAAAGGGCAGAAAAGTATGGCAGTCTCAGGGACTTAGCCATAAGAATCCATTGACATTTCCAGGGGGAAGTTGTCTCTAGACTTTCTCCCTGAATTTAGTAGTTTGAAGAGCCATTTTCTGAAGGCTCTATAGGAGCTCTATGGATTTGATCCTAAGTTGTAATGGTCTCCAATGTATGGAAGTAATGATCTTTCTCCTTGAGAGCCAAGATCCATTACACCAGGTATTATACTTGAATTATATTTCCTTAAAATTCATGTTGAGGTTCTAACTCCCCATTACCTCAGAGTATGACTATTGGTAAGTAGAGTTATTAAAGAAGTAACTAAGAGAGAATGCAGTGATTAAAGTGGGCCCTGGCTCAGTATGACTGGTGACCATATAAGAAGGAGAAATTTATACACAGATATGTCGACGTGGAAGATCATGTGAAGACACAGGGAGAAGACTCAGAAGAAACCAATCTTGTCAACACCTTGTTCTTGCACTTCTAGTCTCCAGAAACATGAGAAAATAAATTTCCATTTTAAACCACTCAAATTATTGTACTTTGTTACAGTACTTTGCAGCCCTAGCAAACTAATATACCAGCCAATGTTTAGATGATCTTTTTGGTCTCTCCCTTTAGTGCAAATGTTCTCAAATCTTTCCTTTGCTTAAAAATGGAAGAAAACCTTTGTAGAATGCAAATCTGGGAACCGCACGCAAAGAGAGTGGGTCACCAGATTTGACTCTAACCAGGGTGGTCTCCAGTGGCATGAGGACGCCAACATTCTCTTTTTTGGATTCCATAAACCTGGTGGGAAATGACTCTTCCTTGAGGTAAAACTAAACAAAAGCAAAACAAACAAAAATAGTTCTCCCAACCCAATTCAGAAACCTAAGGTCAATAACTAAAATTTTGAGTGGAGTTTTTATTTCTGCGAATGATATAATCATTTGCTTCAGAGCAGTCATTCCTGTTTGAATTAAAAAAAAATCTGCAAACAAAAATGTACGTGTGGCTACATGAAAGCACTGGAGCACTAGCTAAGTAACGTGACTTGCTGGCATCCTTAGCTGGGCTGCCTGCTAGAAATAAAAGATACATCATTCAGAGTATGTCTCTGAATATGGTCTCTTCTAACTTTCTATATGATAGGAAGCAAGCTGAATCAGACAAAGCAAATAAAAACAAAAACTAGCGTAAAAGAAGACATAACCTTGAATTTAAATGACGGGGGAAAAACATTAGAAAAAGATACATGGGAGATCTAGATCATGAAAAAGTCATATAAGGACTTTACAATAAGTGTAATAAATAGGTTCAAGGAGTTCCAAGGCAAAATCGAAAATTTCAAATGGCAATTAGAAATGTAAGAAAGAATGACAAACAAAATATAAAGTAAATATATGGGAGAAAAAACACTTCTGGAATGGTGGAGTAAGAACTTCCGAAAATATATTCCTCCATAAAAACTTTGAGAACATGAGAGAAAATGATCAAAACCAACTTTTTTTTTTAACACTCAATATTAATCAAAGGACTGTACAACCTAAGAAATGTATACTCATCAAAAATGACAATCTTGGTAAGAAGAATGAGCTCTTTGGCATTTTAACCTGCCCTATTCCTGTCCCCTCCTCCTGCTCTATCGTAGCCTTGAAAACCAGGGTCTACGTAACCTCTGAAGGGGGCAGAATGGGTTTGGTACTCTCCAAGAAGCCTCATCCCCAGATAATTGTTACTACTTCACTCTGGCAGCTAGCTACTTGGGAAAGCCCACCTCAAAGGACTTATTTTTATTTGAATTGACTCAGAATTTGCTATGTGGTCCTATGCCCAGAGCATTTTTAAAAAACAATCAGTGACAATTCTTTAACATCCAGGTAGCTCACTGAGGTGGTGACATACCAGTTGTGGCAAACAAGAGGCTGGCCCAAAAACAAAAGACAATTTAGAGAATAAGGTGTTCATATGGGGTTTTAAAAAGCTGTGACATAGTCCTGGGGATATAGAAGATCAAGCACATGGGCAAAGCTGTGGTATGTCCAGGCCAGGAAAGATCTAAGAAGTCCTTAATCTCTCACAAATAGGAAATCAAGCAGACTATGGTGGTCTTGCTAAATGGAGAAGACACAAATTAGAAGACAGAAGCTGAGATGCCTGGAAGTTGTACAGCAGGGTACCTCAGGGGAGGTGGCCATTTTGAATTTGTTTAGAGGTTAGAGACATGGATTTTATGTTCTTTTGCTGTCTTTTTCCCTCTCAGTCTTTTCTCACTTCAGTAGTATTTTCCTGCTATCAGTTTTCTGGCTTTTCTCAGCCAGAGATAGTGTGATTTTTTACAAGTGCCCCCCACTACCACTGGATGGCCTCAAAGACTACAATTAACTTTAGGCTAAAAGTTATAGAAATAGGTGCATACTTCATATCGCTCCACTACCTTCCCTTGCGGGTATACTCCACATCTAATTCTGTCTGCTTCAGTTCACTCTCCGTTGCCCTTTTGCATTAGTCCAGATTTTCTATATGCTTCTTATAGGGTGCATTCTCTGATAGAACATTACTCCACAATTAATGGAAACCTTCTGATTGATTAATCTTGAGTTCTGAAAAAATTGATACTGATAAGTACCTGATAGAAAATTTGTAAACAAGTAACATCTGTTCTATACATTGAATTTATTCTGAATATAAAGGCACTGATAAGGTTGATGTTAATTTGAAACAATAGATGCAAGACATATCAAATATGCCCAAATCCCTAGTTAACATAAAATGCTTAGTTTGACATCCAACAGACAAGAACAGCACTGGACTCCCTGCCTGTCTCCGGAATGCACTGATCTTGCTGCAGACAGTTACGTGAGGTTATTATGACTACCTCCTTCTGTTTCGAGTCAGAATACTTGTGAACAAAGGATCAGCTGGAAATAGACAATAGCCAAAGGAAATAGACTGGCCAAATAATAAATAAAAAGTGGTAAATCCCTTCCAGCTGTCATGGCTTGTTTGATTGATGGCTTGTTTCATTAATTTCTTGAATGAAAATAAATGTATTTTGTAACAGTAAGTAGTTTTCTTGGTTATTTATTTTATTTTTTATAAAGTATTTATTTTGAAAATGAGAGAGAGAGAGAGAGAGAGAGAGAGAGAGAGAGAGAGAGAGAGAGAAAGCAGAGGAGGGGCAGAGACAGAGAGGGAGAGAAAGAGAGAATCCAAAGCAGGCTCTGCACTGTCAGCCTAGATCCCAAGGAGGGGCTCGAGCTCACCAACAGTGAGATCATGACCTGAGCCGAAATCAACAGTCGGATGCTTAACCCATTGAGCCACCCAGGCGTCTCATGATTATTTCTTTTAATTGACGTCATCAGCCAGGTCTTTTTTGCAACTGGAGATAGAATCTAAATTTAGAGTGTACAAATTTAATTGGCAGTTGACTTAAATGCAGTAGTCTTGCAACTCCAATGCTCTAACTACTGGGTAGTTTAGTTCTATTCCTTTTTTTTTAACTTTCAAAATTAGATATAATTAATAACATGTACAGGCAAGTTGTTTTATATTTATAGACACATTAATCATTTTATTTGTTCAATATTTCTTATGATCTAACTGTCACTCTATCATCAATTTTCTTCTCATTGAAGTACACTTGAAGTTCCTCTCATTAGGTGATAAACATTCAAAGATTTTGATTTCTAACATGTCTTTACTTCACCCTTGTTCTAGTACTAGAGTTCGGCAGGATACACAATTCTTGGTTGGTATGTATTTTCTTCTCACACTTTGTCTTTCTATTATCTTCTGCCTTCCCTTGTTACTGTTGAACATTCCATCATTAATCTGTCTGTTATCACTCAATCTATCTTGCCTTTGTAGGTAGTCTGCCTTTTCTCTCTTATGTGTTTAAGAACTTTGTTTGGTGTTTGCATTTTCACTACGATATTTCCAAATGTATAGTTCTTTGTATTCATCCTATTTGGGATATATTGGCAGATACCTTTCTCCCATATACTCATTGAGAGACTCAGTTCTTTTATTCTGTGGCTCAATGATTCACTTTTCTTGGTCTTAATCCAACCAGCAGAAAAGAAGAGACTATTGTGGAGGAACCCTAGGTTACTAATATCTTTGGCCCAGAATGACATATATCAGTCATTTCCATTCATTTTTCATTGAACAAATACTAATCACATGCTTCCTGTAGATGCCAGTGGGCAGCTGCTCATAGCCCATCTTTTTCTTTCCAGGTATAGAACACATTTCTCCTCTTTCCAAGAAAAACAGCCCAAAGTCATTCAGTTATTACATTATTAGACAAAAGTCAAAGCTCTTTAGGTGATGCCCAGTGTAGTCGGCTGAATAACGACCACCCACAGATATTAGGTCCTAATCCCTAGAACATACCAATGTTACCTTATAAAGGAAAAGAGTCTTTGCATTTGTGCTTAAATTAAGGATCTTGACATTGGATATTATTCTGGATTATCTGAATGAACTTTAGCTGTAATCACAAGTGTCCTTATGAGAGAGGAAGAAAGAAATTGAGACAGAAGAGAAGACAAGAAAAGGAGAGGCCCACATAAAGGTGGATGCAGAGATTGGCGTGATAGGATCACAGCAAAAGAATACCAGCAACCACCAACAGCTGGAAGAGACAAGGAATGGATTCTCCTCAAGAGCTAGAGGAAGCACAGACTTGCCAATACCTTGATTTCAGCCCAGAGAAACTGACATTGTTCTTCTGGCCCCCAGCAATGTAAAAGAATAAATTTCTGTTGTTTGAAGCCACCAAGTTTGTGATAACTTGTTACAGTGGTCGCAGGAAACTAATATACTCAGAGATTCTTCATGATTATTGGAGCATCTTTTTTGAGTGAGTCCTACGGACAGTGAAAAAAGTGACATGGTCACTGGAGCTCCTTTATGGAGCTCCTTCTTGGAGAAGACAGAAGCCATGGATGCTATATTATCTTCTCTGATATTTTTGGCTTGATGGAACATGCATGAGGAAATGCAAAGTAGGTTTGTCTCTTCAAGGTTTTTTGGAGTTATCATCTTCCTCTTTTAACACAGATAGTCCACAAGAAACTAAATTAACTAGACTGCCAACTATTGGAGTCAGTTGCTGTCAGAGTGTATTTCATCTATCACCTATCTATTAGCTGTGGTGCTTAAGGAATGAGAGACTTAACCTTAATGGCATGCATAGTGAAAAAAGATTTTTGGGCTTACAGTATTTTTTCATTTTACTTCAGCTAATATCCTAATTTCCACTGAGTTAACTAACTCTCCCAATTTGTGTCATTTTGGTGAGACAGGAAAATCACAGTGCTCTCTCTTCTAAACAAGGAATGGGCAGATGACTAGCTGGAGAAACTGGGCTTCCATTCCGAGGACTTTGACTTTTGAGTAGAGAGACTTAAGGACAGAAGAGTGTTCAGACTTCATTTCCTCTCACAGGTGTCCTTGACAGGATGCTTGCTGCCTGGAAGCATCCAGAGAAGCTCTTGTTCCAAGCCTTTCCTGAGACTGACCCTCACTCTTTCCATAGCCTGACTTCCTGCTAATATTGTAAGCTGCTACCCCAAAATTAAAATATATTTCATACTTGCTTAAGTTGGACATTGGAAGTTTCTGTTGCTTGCAACTAAATAATAGCCTTAAATCCACAGTAAGTTACAAAACTAAGTTCTGACATCTTGATGGTATTCTTCACTTGGAGGAGAGGAAGGGAGGGTACCTCTTAATGGGGGAGTTATGAGAAGAAATGTTAACCTACATATTTATTTGGCTAAAGGCAAAAGTTGTCCTTAATATCTCTGAATATTATCCCAGTTCCTTTGCTGCATGTGCTTTAAAATGTCTACAATTAGTAAGAGCGTTGGCAGGGTTCCATTCTGGCAGGTTCAGAGGTATTTTATTTATTTATTTTTATTATTTTTTAAAAAAAAAATTTTTTTTCAACGTTTATTTATTTTTGGGACAGAGAGAGACAGAGCATGAATGGGGGAGGGGCAGAGAGAGAGGGAGACACAGAATCGGAAACAGGCTCCAGGCTCTGAGCCATCAGCCCAGAGCCCGACGCGGGGCTCGAACTCACGGACCTCAAGATCATGACCTGGCTGAAGTTGGACGCTTAACCGACTGCGCCACCCAGGCGCCCCTTCAGAGGTATTTTAAATTATATAAAATAACATAAACAAATCTACTTCTTTTTAAAAGTACAGAGTTGATCTCATTTTGTTTGGCTTTTTAACTGATCAATACCTGTGCAGATGTTTCAGCAGCATTTCCCACTCAATGAAATTTTCTTTCCAATGGCAAAGATCAACAAATTAGTTTGATGCTATTTATTCTATTAAGTGGTATATTTATGTTGGCAGTAAGTGGATACTTTAAAAAGAATGTCTACTTAATAACTGTGGGATCATGTTTTCTTAAGATAGTGTTTTAGATTTTGTACGTTATTAGTCCATAATTTTTTTTGGAAACTAAATAGTTTCCAAAATTGTACAAGTACAAAAGTATAAAACTATACTCATATTGGGAGATACTATTGAGTTAAAAACCGGGTCGTCATTCAGGGTCCAATAAGCAGATAGGAATCACATAATTGTAACAAAGTTTAATATAGAGAATTAATAACTGCAACCAATCTAGATTACTTGCCTCACAAAAAAAACTAAAGAAGAATAGAAGAATAGATACAGGGGAAGCCATTACCTCTAAGCCTGAGAGGCAAAGTCCAGAGGAAGAAATCTGGAAGAGGTACTCCTCCCCTACAATGGAGTGGTTATGGCTATGGCCACGACCCACTGGATTATGAAGTTCTCTGGGGTACATTGGCAGCTGAAGTTGCCAGAAAGCCGCCTTCCAGGTGCTTGGAAAACTGTCCATAGGGAAGTATTGCTTCATGGAATTTGCTGGGAAGCTGCCCTCCGAAATGCCAAAGGAGGTCGCCCACAGGGAATGCCATTCAGTAGAACTCACTGGTGGGGAGGGGGCACTGCTGGGTGTTGTGTACCACAGGAGCAAGCAGAGAAAAACACACTGGAACAAAGCCTGGTTTTTCTCCAACCATCTGCTGGGTTCTCTCCAACCATCTGCTGACAACATTGAACATTGTGTTACCTGAGAAAGAGATATGTTTACAGGGCCCATCTCCAATATCATAAGTAAGGCAAAGGAGGGTAGATTTGGAAATAAGAGGTAATCAACTGATAAGTGGCACAAGGCAAGTGACATTGCTTTCAGTTTCCTAAGTGAAAGCAAAGGATTTTTTAAAGACCTGGAATCTATTGATTTCTCAAACAAGGGAAATCAGTCCTTGAGTAGAATTTTGCATAGGGCTTCATGTAAGTGTTTAAACTGCAAAAACAAGAAAACAGTTCATGTTCAGGCTTTGGACTATTCCTTTGAAATATTCAGGTATATTTATGCAATGAAAATACTGGAATTCTTAGTTTTCATCTGTGAAAATGCTTTCTTGGAGAATAGTTTTCTTATAAAAGAGACAGCCTGCCCACAAACAGTCCATTCCCTAAGGGGAAAATCTGTGGTTTCTTAAAAATTGAATTCAGATTGTATTTGCATGCTTAAGGCCAAGCTGATTTTTATGTACTGCTGATTCATCTAGACAGGGAATTGTATTCCATCCAGCATGATTGGAGGGGAATACACAGGCCATCAGCTAAGGTTGCATGTACAACACATTGTAAACTGTAAAGTAGTGTGTAAAAGCAGTTCCATACGGATTTCTGCTTCGACTTTGCTTTTTCTAATGTCATTTAACTCCCATAAAATTGTTCCAAAGCAGCTTTCAGAAATGATTCTTACAAGCTGTCGAAGTGACATGGCGGTGCTCAACAGGTGGGCCAATGAACAATTTACTCTTCATAACTCTCTGTGACTATTGGAATTTACTATAAAATAACAGATTCTAGATATCATCTGTAGAAAAACTAACTCTTGCCCAAGTGGATCCGAACATTATTAGAACTTCAGGCAGCTGCCACCCCCTAGGCCTTTCTCTGGAAATTCTGGCATTTCATCCTAGCCTTGTAATGTTCTGAATCCTTATTGTCCAGAGTTTGTTTTGAGGTGGCGGGAGTACCAATCAGAGAACTCAGTTGGAGCAAAGGTTTGCTATTTCCTGAGATGTTACCCTGAAATACAACTGAATCCTAAAAATCAGAAGAATGTTTATATAGTTCTTTATTTCTGTGCTAAGAGTTCCAGTTTACCTATTAACATAAGGATTAATCTTATCTCAAAGTCAATTTATAAAGGTTTAAGAGATTCCAAACCTCACTACCATGTTTCCCAGTTTTGCACACCGTCATTTATAATTTAAGCAGAAGGAAATACAGCATGGGTAAAGCTAAAGTGTTTGCATCTCCTATTTCCTTCTAAACTGTGTAGCTGGAAGGGTGGATGTCTCAGATACCAGAGAGTTGAGCGTGGGCTGCCTACCACATGCTGGTTTCTGTAAAATTTCTATAATAGTGTTGTTATCTAATTAAGTAGATTCTCCCTCTTTAAATTAATTTCCCCAAACTCCTCATCTTTTAATTACTGTAAAAACTGGTTTCATTTTGCTTGCAAGTAATTTTCTGCTTCCTACATTTTTGTGGTTTGCTAATTTGGAAAGAATTATAATCAGTGTACTCTACCAGAGAAAACTCTATAATACTATGGAGTCCAGGATAAAAAAGTTCCATTTTCTGTGTTTTGGGCAGTTTTCAAGAACTTTATTCACAGTTAGATGGTTCAGTCAGATGGTTTTATTTGTTTTAGAAGACAAGAAAAAATTTTTTACAAATATGGTAACATGTTAGAGCTGCTGCATAACAGAAGAATTTCCTTCCTTTCTCCCTCCCTGCCTTCTTTCCTTCCTTCCCTCCTTCTTTCATTTTATATTCAAGTTGAATATCCTCCTTCTTTTTCCTAATAGTACCCATCCCTGAGATTTACAAAACTCCAAATAAATCTAGTAAAAGTGGAGAGAGAGAAATTTATTTTTTTATATTTAATTAAATGAAAAATTGAGTCATCTGTATTTTTTTTTCTCCTGAGATTAAAAACCAGGTGAAAGATATCATGTTAAAACAAATGACCACACAATTGAAGCTATCCAATGGTTTTGAAATCCTAGCAGGGTCTGCCAAATCTTGCTTTTAAGAGTGGAGAGGTTTATAAGAACTTTTATAGTCTTATCTTGGAGGGAAAAACAATCTATAAAAAGCCTTGTATTGCTTCTGAATCATGACATTATCTCATAAATAAAGACTCAATAAAATTTGACTATAAAAAGAAAGAAGAAATACTATTTGTAGTGAAATGGTATCTTAAAGACTTTCAAATTCAGTAAAATAATTTGGGGTTTGTTTTTCAAGGAACTAGATACTGAGAACTTTTTTAAGGAGGTAAAGTAGTTCGGAGCAAATAGAAAATGAATTATTTAACTTAAAGTCTGATGGCCTACTTGTCTTTTGTGTTGTGTATCATTTTGACTGGAACTTGCCAAGATATTTGGTTAAACATTATTTCTGGGTGTGCCTGTGAAAGAGAGTCCAGTTGACATTAGCATTTGAATTGGTAGATTCGGTAGAGCAGCGTGTCTTCCCCAAAGTGGATGTGCATCATCCCACATTGAATAGAACAAAATAGGTGGAGGAAGGGAGAATTTGCCCCTTCTGCCTGACCGAACTCAGACATGGATTTTCCCCTGCCCTCTGACTTACGCCACAGGTTGCCCTGGTTCTCAAGCCTTTGGACTCTGACCGAACTACATCATCAGTTTTCCTGGGTCTCCAGCCTACGGACAGCAGATGGTGGGATTTTCAGTCTCCATAATCATGTGAGCCAATTCTTCACAACAAATCAATATCTCTCTCTCTCTCTCTCTCTCTCTCTCTCTCTCTATATATATATATATATATATATATAATAGATGGGTGGATAGATTGATAGATCAATCCTATTGATTTTGTTTCTCTGGAGAGCCCTGACTAATAATACATCTTCACTAGGTTCCATTCTCAAAAATTAGTATTCATAATTATGTTTGACTGTATTTGAATAATTCTAATTTATAAGCAATTAGACACTTCCAAATGATTATGGTATGTAAAAGCAAAGTTTGGAAGCATGGTGAAGGAGATCATGTAAGTAAATGTTTATGGACAAATAAACCCCAATCCATATAACTCAGTTGACAATGATTTGATAATAATTTGTGTAGATGAAGTAAAACATGGATTCTTTATTGTCCTAATTCTTAATTTTTTAACCTGTATTCCAGTCTTATTTTGTAAAATGCCATCATTAAATGCTGTCATTAACTTCTTTATGATTGTTGATAAGTGAGTGACCATTTTTACAAATACATTTCATTTCATGTGAGTTATGTTTCATTAGACTTATTTTAATTGAGCTTCACACTTCACTAAAAACTAATGCTTACACTAAATCTGCTAAGTAAGAATGATACTAAATTCTTTTTGCCAGATAATTCTAACATCTGTGGCATCTTGTTATTAGTATCTATTGACTGTCTTACCATTTGAGGTGAGATTTTCTTGGTTCTTAGTATGAATGAGTGATTTGTGATTATATCCTGGACATTGTCAATATTATGTTATGAAACTGGATCTTATATAAATCTTTTTTTTAGCCTCTTGTAACACTGGCAAGAAATGTGAGCATCTCTTCATTACTTCTAGGAGAAGGTAGAAATATGGGTTTCCTGCCAGCCCTCTATTGACCCCATAGTTGGAGTGGGTTGACCCATAGGGAGTGGGTTGCTGAGGGGTACTTCAATACCTCTGAATTAAGGTGAAAATTCAGGCTTTCCACTAAACCTTTGCTGATACTCCCCTTGTCTAGAATGCCTGCTGTTTGTTTCCTGTGTGGCCTCCACTGACATGTGGGGCAGGAATAGAGGTGGTTTCATTACCTCTAAGCAGTGGTAAGAGTTCCGACTCTCCCCTGAAGCATAGAGGGGGAAGGATCCTTTATTACCACAGTGTGGGGGTAGAAGTCAGGAGTTCACAGACATCTGCAGAGTAGGGTAGAATTCATTAATGCTGTAAGAAGATGGAGTTCCCTCCTCCTCACTCAGTATACTCCAACACTACCAAGTGTGGAGCCTGGAGGGCCACCTCTACAGCAGGGTCAGGGTGTAAGTCTAGACTTTTCACTCAGCCTGTGTTGACCCAGAGGGATGGGGTTGGCACGGAGATGGCAGATTTTCCTGTGTTTGTTTGGTGTTGAGTTGTTATTGTCTAAAATGCCCCTTTCCTGCTCCTTTGGGTAGAGAAAAATAGACTTGCTGAGGCTCAATTGTCTATGCCCAGTAGCATTTCCTGCTTACTGGCTTTTTCAGTTACAAGTCTGGGATATATGAAGCAGAAAGAAAACCCAGGGATCTCACCATAGTATCATTCCTTGTGTCCATAGTCCTTAGCCAGTTTGTCTTCTTCTTTCCACCGTTCAGAGCCTTTGTAGTGGAAGAAATAGGGGAAAATGCCTCTCATCCATCTTTCTAAACTGAGAATGAGTTTTTCAGTGATAAACCATAAAGGTATTAAATTAATTAAAAAAAAAAAAAAAAGGAGGCTTGAGCCACTTGGGAGTAGGATGGAAAGAAAGTTATTTAAAAAGGCAAAAAAAAAAAAAAAAAGAAGTGAGAGGGGAGACAGGGATTAATTTAACTGAATATGGTGAAGTTGCACATGGGCTGTTGTAACCAGCAAGTTCTCACAACAGTATTTCCCAACCATGGCCATATTGTCCACAAATATGCAGACTTACCCCTATGCCCTCCCTCGGGACAATGGGATGGAAATGCCCAAACCTTTGGGGAAAAACTGGCTAAGGCAATAGTAGTGGCTCACTGAACCTTTCTCCAATTCCTGCTTAAGTGCTGGGCAGACCTGGAACCAGGGTGATTGCCTGCCTGCTTGGTTATGTAATAAATAAGTGCTATTTGTTTATTTTTTCTTTTCTCTTCCCATTTGCAAACTTGACTTCTCTCATCATGGTTTCAGGTAAAAGCAGTATAAATCTTGGTATTGCCAGAAATTCCATTGAAAACAGAACTTTATGGTTTTACCAGACTTGTGAGCCCCAAGCTTTTATTTTAACCCATAGCTCATAACCTCAAAATATCCCAACCCATGCAAATCAAGTTGTTCTTGGAAGAAGGAAGTTCCCCAGAAACCTAAAAATCCCCTGTCCCTCAGTTGTCCAGTGTTCCATCATCAAGTAACAATTTTCATATTTATAACATGAGAATCAGATCTGATTTTCATTTCTCGCTCTCTTAGCTTAGCCAGCTGGGGTGAGAATTTGCACAATATGGATTGATGTTTAATACCAAGATAGAATCACGACTGAGAAACCGGTAAAAAAAAATTATTTTAGGAAACCTAACACCCAACATATCACCTGGGACCAGTGTTAAAATTTGCTCTGCATATTTAATCAGCAAACTATAGTTTGTCCAAGTGTATGTCAAGTGTATGTTTGGAACGTATGCTCCTTTACTCAGTTTAAGGAGAGGCAGGCCCTAAGAGAATTTGAGGCAGTTGGCAATTTTCTTAGTTATCGGAGCCCTTTATCTCAAAACTTCTTGAGTACTTCTACAGAGGATGGGGAGAAAAGAAAATGTGTCTCTAGTCAAGAACTGGATTGAGGGGTCCTATTTTTAGGAGCAAAGCAAGTAATAATAATACACTCATCTTTTCACATATCAGTACACCTAGATGTTTCCAGGTGCACATTCAGTGAACTTATGAAAACATCTGTGAAGAATGGCAAAAAACTTACCATGGTCTTTGTCTTGGTTGACCATATCAGTGTGGGGCATGCTCGAAGGAGGGAGGATACCTCCATGGGGTATTTGTATTTTGGAATAAAATAGAGATTGTTGGCCATTCACTACAAGTATTTGTACTTCTGAGGATTTTAAAAAAAATAATGTTTATTTTTGAAAGAGAGAGAGAGAGCAACAGGGCACAAGTGGGGAGGGGCAGAGAGAGACAGGGAGACACAGAATCCAAAGCAGGCTCCAGGCTCTGATCTGACAGCACAAAACCCAACATGGGGCTCAAACCCATGAATTGTGAGATCATGAACTGAGCTAAAGTCAAACGCTTAACCAACTGAGTCACCCAGGCACCCCTCTACTTCTGAAGATTTTCATACCTCGAACAGTGACTAGCATATATAATAGTTCATTTACCAAATTCCTTACTATCAAAAATTAATAATTTTCAAGAGTCACAGTTCCCCAAATTTTGGGTAGAACGCAAGCTTGTTACTGAGACCCTAAGAGACAATGCAATTCTTAGGTGTGTGATCTACTTGATAGAAGACCCCACATGTCATGGGGTAACTTTTGGAAATATTAACAGAGATTCTCCCACATTTGCTGTTTTTTATATTCTCTCAATCAGCTAGAGCATTACTTATTTATTTCCTTATTTGTTTCCAAAATATTTAATCAATTAATGATCTTTCAATCTCTGCAACATGTTGGTTTTTTGAAGGAGTACTTGGTGAGTGACACAAAACTTTCTGCCTGGCCCTCGAAATAATAAAGCCTCCTGGAGCTGGGGTGGGGGGTGGAGGGGAGTGAGATGGAGAAGCAGTAAGTGGATAAATACTGGGAGTCCTGGAGGAAAAGGGAGATGGCTACTCTCCTGAATGAACTTAGGGGGCAACTCAGACATTCCAGGCAGGTTTGAGGGATGGGAGTATGAGTAGTACCTGTATTCTCTTCCCCAACACCCCATGGAGACATTGGTTTTACACAACAGAAAGCAATTGGTAGCATATTAATCAGATGGATCTGTGTATTAGGATATACTAGTCTTTGGTAAGAAACAGACTTAATCTAGTAATGGCTAGACAAAAACAGAAGTTTTTCTTTTTTTTAAGGTTTATTCATTAAAAAAATTTTGTTTAATGTTTATTTTTTGGGGGGGGAAGGGGCAGAGAGAGAGGGAGACACAGAATCTGAAGCAAGCTCCATGCTGAGACCAGAGATCCTGATGCGGGACTCAAACCCATGAACAGTGAGATCATGACCTGAGCCTAAGCCGGATGCCCAACCAACTGAGCCATCCAGGTGCCCCTAAGTTTATTAATTTTTTGTTTAATTTTTTTTAAATGTTTCTATTTATTTTTGAGACAGAGAGAGACAGAGCATGAACAGGGGAGGGGCAGAGAGAGAGGGAGACACAGAATCTGAAGTAGGCTCCAGGCTCTGAGCTGTCAGCACAGAGCCCAACGTGGGGCTCGAACTCACAGACTGTGCGATCATGACCTGGGCTGAAGTCGGATGCCCAACCGACTGAGCCATCCAGGCACCCCAAGTTTATTCATTTTTTTTAAGAGAGACAGAGACAGTGAAAGTTGGGGAGGAGCCTAGAGAGAGAGAGAGAGAGAGAGAGAGAGAGAGAGAGAGAAAGAGAGAGAGAATCCCAAATAGGCTCCACACTGCCAGCACAGAGCCCAACATGGGGCTCGAACTCATGGGTTGTGAGATCATGACCTGAGCCAAAACCAAGAGTCAGACACTTAACTGACTGAGCCACTCAGGTGCCCCAGTTTATTCTTTTTTTTAAAATTTATTTATTTGATTTTGAGAGAGACAGAAAGAGAGCATGAGCAGGGCAGGGGCAGAGAGAGAGGGAGAGAGAGAATCCAAAGCAGGCTCCTCACTTGTCAGCAAAGAGCCTGACACAGGGCTCAAACCCATGAAGCATGAGATCATGACCTGAGCCAAACTCCAGAGTCGGATGCTTAAATGACTGAGCCACACAGATGCCCCAAAAGTTTATTTTTTGATCAATAGCAGTCCTAGTGGGCATTGCAGATTACCACTCTCATTTAGGAAGCAAGGCCCTATCCAGCTTGTACAATGTGTCTACAGCTGCTAAGGCCTTTCCTGTCAGTGTCATAACAACAGAGGGAGAAAGAACACAGAAGAGCATGCGTGGAAGGTTTGGGGACTGGAAGTGGCCCACATTATTTCAGCTAATGTATCCCATCGGTTAGAACTCAATTACACGGTCACACCTTTCAGCAAAGGGGGTTGCAATATTAGTCCAGGAAAAAGACAAAATGGATTTAAGTGGACAAATCTCTCTATTCAACTTATGACAACACACACTTTCCTCACTCCCCAGGTTAGTACCTGAGAAATATAAATATCCCCTGAAACTAAGAGGAGCAAGGAAGTAATGAGAGATTACTGATAGTCCCCCATCCTGTAAGTCCCTATGACTTATAAGATGAGGAGCAGCAGAATGATCCCACATACCCAAAAAGACATGAGAGGCAGCCTAGAGAGTACACATGAAGGGGCCTCTTGAACAGGAGGGACAAATGACTTAGCAGTGACCTGTTTGAACAAAAATCCATTGAAAATGAATGATGTATCTTTTAGCGAATCTCAGGAGATACTGGTACATATAGAATGGAACACAAGGGCCAGATGCCCACCAACTGTCAGCCACCACAGTGGCAGGTATATTTAATGAATATTACATTTTTGTAATCTGACTACTTGGAAGCTGTTATAGAAAATCAACCGAGTAGTAGAAAAATAAAATTGCATTTTGTACACACCTGAATTTTTATATTGTGCTTCGTACCTACCACACATGATCAATTATTTATTCATGTTGCCAAAGAAATAGCATTTGTTAACTTTTGAATATGCTAGCTTTCCAAATGCTTTCATTGGCTTCTGAAAAACTTAACTGACATAGAGAGCTCTGAAATTTATATGAAATTTATATGAAAGTAGTCATATACCTTAAAGAACGTTCTTTATCATATGATGGATTAGGGTGTAGGCTATCACATTCTACTCAGGTTTAATTACTAAGACTAATATGAAATAGTTTTGTGACTTTGAGCAAAGTACAATATCTTTCTGCGCTCCTGTTTTCTCATCTGTAAAATTGCAATATTGATGTACCGAATTCTCAGGATTGTTGAAGCATTGAATGAGGTAATATATTACTGAGAGGGGCAACTGGGTGGCTCAGTCGGTTGAGCATCCAACTTTAGCTCAGGTCTCGATCTCACACCTCATGAGTTTGAGCCCCGTGTCAGGCTCTGTGCTGACAGCTCAGAGCCTAAAACCTGCTTCAGATTCTGTGTCTCCCTCTCTATCTGCTCCTCCCTGGCTCATGCTCTGTCTCTCAAAAATAAACATTAAAAAAAACTAATTTAAAAAGGTGGGGCATAAAAACATTTTAGACTCTGGTAAACAGATGATTAAAAAATTACAACAAAAAGTTCTATAAGAAGGGACTGGAAGCCACTTTGGAACCATGACATGTTTTTCCAGCTCTGACTAGGAAAACAAGGCTCAGTTACATTCTGTATCTACTTTATTCAGGGTGCTTTGATTTTTCTAAATAGACTTTATTGAGGAATAACATACAATAAATTTCACTTATATTAAATGCGCATGAGTTTTGACTCATGTACCTACACAAATACCAGTCCAATAAAGGTATAGAACATTTTCATTATCCACAAATGAAAGTTCCCAAAGTTCTTTCCTATCCCTTTGTAGTTAATTCCTCCCTCTCCATCCCAGCCCCAGGCAATCACTGACCTCCATTCTGCACGGTAGGTGAATTTTGCATGTTCTAGAATTTCATTGACTAGGATCATACAATATACATACTTTTGTGTCTGGGGTCTTTTGAAAGCATAATATTTTTGAGATTAATCCTTGTACATATCAGTAAACTGAATCTTTCTTTTTAATATTATTTTTTTAATTTACATCCAAGTTAGCATATATTACAACAATGAATTCAGGGGTAGATTCCTTAATGCCCCTTACCAATTTAGCCCATAGCCCCTCCCACAACCCCTCCAGTAACCCTCTGTTTGTTCTCCATATTTAAGAGTCTCTTCTGTTTTTTTCCCCTCCCTGTTTTTGTATTATTTTTCCTTCCCTTCCCTTATGTTCATCTGTTCTGTGTCTTAAAGTCCTCATATGAGTGAAGTAATATGATGTTTGTCTTTCTCTGACTGACTAGTTTCACTTAGCATACTACCCTCTAGTTCCATCCATGTAGTTGCAAATGGCAAGATTTCATTCTTTTGATTGCTGAGTAATACTCCGTTGTAGATATATACCACATCTTCTTTATCCATTCATCCACCGATGGACATTTGGGCTCTTTCCATATTTTGGCTATTGTTGATAGTGCTGCTATAAACATTGGGGTGCATGTGTCCCTTCAAAACAGCATACCTGTATCCCTTGGATAAATACCTAGCAGTGCAATTGCTGGGTCATAGGGTAGGTCTATTTTTAATTTTTGAGGAACCTCCATACTGTTTTCCAGAGTGGCTGCACCAGCTTGCATTCCCACCAACAATGCAAAAGAGATCCTCTTTCTCCACATCCTTGCCAACATCTGTTGATGCCTGAGTTGTTAATGTTAGCCATTTTGACAGGTGTGAGGTGTATGTCATTGTGGTTTTTGATTTGTATTTCCCTGATGAATGATGTTGAGCATTTTTTCATGTGTCTGTTGGCCATCTGGATGTTTTCTTTTGAGAAGTATCTGTTCATATCTTTTGCCCATTTCTTCACTGGATTATTTATTTTTTGGGTGTTGAGTTTGATAAGTTCTTTATAGATTTTTGGATACAAACCCTTTATCTGATATGTCGTTTGCAAATATCTTCTACCATTCTTCCAGTTGCCTTTTAGTTTTGCTGATTGTTTCCTTCACTGTGCAGAAGCTTTTTATTTTGATGAGGTCCCAGTAGTTCATTTTTGCTTTTGTTTCCCTTGCCCCTGGAGACGTGTTGAGTAAGAAGTTGCTGTGGGCAAGATCAAAGAGGTTTTTACCTGCTTTATCCTGGAGGATTTTGATGGCTTCCTGTCTTACATTTAGGTCTTTTATCCATTTTGAGTTTATTTTTGTATATGGTGTAAGAAAATGGTCCAGGTTCATTCTTCTGCATGTCGCTGTCCAGTTCTCCCAGCACCACTTGCTGAAGAGACTATCTTTATTCCATTGGATATTCTTTCCTGCTTTGTCAAAGATTAGTTGGCCCTACATTTGTGCGTCAATTTCTGGGTTCTCTATTCTGTTCCGTTGATCTGAGAGTCTGTTTTTATGCCAGTACTATACTGTCTTGATGATTACAGCTTTGTAGTATAGCTTGAAGTCTGGGATTGTGATGCCTCCTGCTTTGGTTTTCTTTTTCAAAATCGCTTTGGCTATTCGGTGTCTTTTCTGGATCCATATAAATTTTAGGATTATTTGTTCTAGCTCTGTGAAGAATGCTGATGTTATTTTGATAGGGATTGCATCCCTGAATATGTAGATTGCTTTGGGTAATACTGACATTTTAACAGTATTTGTTCTTCCTATCCAGGAGCATGGAATCTTTTTCCATTTTTTGTGTGTCTTCTTCAACTTCTTTCATAAGATTTCTAGTTTTCAGTGTATTTATTTTTCACATCTTTGGTTAGATTTATTCCTAGGTATTTTATGTTTTTTGGTGCAATTGTAAATGGGATCAATTCCTTGATTTCTCTTTCTGTTGTTTCATAGTTGGTGTATAGGAATGTAACCGATTTCTGTGCATTGATTTTATATCCTGCAGCTTTGCTGAATTCATGAATCAATTCTAGCTGTTTTTTTTAATGGAATCTTTTGGGTTTTCCATATAGAGTATCATGTCATCAGTAAAGAGTGAAAGTTTGACCTCCTCCTGGCTGATTTGGATGCCTTTTATTTCTTTGTGATGTATGATTACAGAGGCTAAACTTCCAATAGTATGTTGAATAACAGTGGTGAGAGTGGACATCCCTGTCTTGTTCCTGACCTTAGGGGGAAAGCTCTCAGTTTTTCCCCATTGACAACGATATTAGCATTGGGTCGTTCATATATGGCTTTTATGATCTCGAGGTATGATCCTTCTATCCCTACTTTCTTGAGGATTTTTATCAAGAAAGGATGCTGTATTTTGTCAAATGCTTTCTCTGCATCTATTGAGAGGATCATATGGTTCTTGTCCTTTCTTTTATTGATTTGATGAATCACATTGATTGTTTTGTAGATATTGAGCCATCCCTGCATCCCAGGTATAAATCCCACTTGGTCGTGGTGAATAATGTTTTTAATGTATTGTTGGAGTCAGTTGGCTAATATCTTGTTGAGGATTTTTGCATCCATGTTCATCAGGGAAATTGGTCTATAGTTCTCCTTTTTAGTGGGGTCTCTATCTGGTTTTGGAATCAAGGTAATGCTGGCTTCATAGAAAGAGTTTGGAAGTTTTCCTTCCATTTCTATTTTTTGGAACAGCTTCAAAAGAATAGGTGTTAACTCTTCCTTATATGTTTGGTAGAATTCCCCTGGAAAGCCATCTGGCCCTGGACTCTTGTTTTTTGGCAGATTTTTGATTACTAATTCAATTTCCTTACTGGTTATGGGTCTGTTCAAATTTTCTATTTCTTCCTGTTTCATTGTTGGTAGTGTATATGTTTCTAGGAATTTGTTCATTTCTTCCAGATTGCCCATTTTATTTGTGTATAATTGCTCATAATATTATCCTATTATTGTTTGTATTTCTGCTGTGTTGGTTGTGATCTCTCCTCTTTAATTCTTGATTTCATTTATTTGGGCCTTTCCTTTTTCTTTTTGATCAATTGGCTAGTGGTTTATCAATTTTGTTAGTTCTTTCAAAGAACCAGCTTCTGGTTTCATTGATCTGTTTTACTGTTTTTTTGGTTTCAACAGCATTAATTTCTGCTCTGATCTTTTTAATTTCCTGTCTTCTGCTGGTATTGGGTTTTATTGACTGTTCTTTTTCCAGTCCTTAAAGGTGTAAGGTTAGGTTGTCTATCTGAGATCTTTCTTCCTTCTTTAGGACAGCCTGGATTGCTATATAGTTTCCTCTTTTGACCGCCTTTCCTGCATCCCAGAGGTTTTGGGCTGCGGTGTTATCATTTTCATTGGCTTCCATGAACTTTTTAATTTCCTCTTTAACTTCTTGGTTAGCCTATACATTCATTAGTAGGATGTTCTTTAGTGTCCAAGTATTTGTTACCTTTCCAAATTTTTTCTTGTGGTTGACTTAGAGTTTCATAGTGTTGTGGTCTGAAAATATGCACGGTATGATCTCAAACTTTTTGTACTTGTTGAGGGCTGATTTGTGTCCCAGTATGTGGTCTATTCTGGAGAACATTCCATGTGCACTGGAGAACAATGTATATTCGTCTGCTTTAGGATGAAATGTTCTGAATATATCTGTTAAGTCCATCTGGTCCACTGTGTCATTCAAAGCCATTTTTTTCTTGTTGATATTTTGATTAGATGATCTGTCCATTGCTGTGAGTGGGGTGTTGAAGTCCCCTACTATTATGGTATTACTATCAATTACTTTCTTTATGTTTGTGATTAATTGATTTATATATTTGGGTACTGTCACATTTGGTGCATAAATGTTTATAATTGTTAGGTCTTCTTGGTGGATAGACCCCTTAATTGTGATATAATTAATCTTCTTCATCTCTTGATAAAGTCTTTATTTTAAAGTCTAGATTCTCTGATATAAGTATGGCTACTCTGGCTTTCTTTTGTTGACCATCAGCATGATAGATGCTTCTCCATCCCCTTACTTTCAATATGAAGGTGTCTTTAGGTCTAAAGTGGGTCTCTTGTAAACAGCATATAGATGGATCTTGTTTTCTTATCTTGTTACCCTGTGTCTTTTGATTGGAGGATTTAGTCCATTAATGTTTACAGTGAGTACTGAAAGATATGAATTTATTGTCATTATGTTGTTTGTAGAGTTGGAGTTTCTGGTGGTGTTCTCTGGTCATTTCTAGTTTTTGTTGCTTGTGTTCTTTATTTATTTGTCTTGTTTTGTTTTGTTTTTTCATCTTTTCTCCCCTCAGAGTCACCCTTAATATTTCTTGCAGTTCTGGTTTAGTGGTCACAAACTCCTTTAACTTTTGTTTGGGAAACTTTTAATCTCTCTTTCTATTTTTAATGACAGCCTTGCTGGTTAGAGAATTCTTGGTTGCCTATTTTTCCAATTCAGCACATTGAATATATCCTGCCACTCCATTCTGGCCTGCCACGTTTCTGTGGATAGGTCTGCTGCAAACTTGATCTGTCTTACCTTGTATGTTAGGGACTTTTTTTTTCCCTTGCTGCTTTCATGATTCTCTCCTTGCCAGAGTTTTTTGTGAATTTGACTATGATATGGCTTGTTGATGGTCATTTTTTGTTGAATCTAATGGAGGTCATCTGTGTTTCCTGGATTTTGATGTCTGTGTCTTTCCCCCAAGTTAGGAAATTTTTCTGCTGTGATTTTCTCACATAACCCTTATACCCCTATTTGTCTCTCTTCCTCTTCTGGGATCACTATGATTCTGATGTTGTTCCTTTTTAATGAGTCACTGATTTCTTTAATTCTTAAATCGTGCTCTTTTGCCTTAATCTCCCTCTTTTTTTCTGCTTTATTATTATCTATAAGTTTGTTCTCTATATCACTGATTCTCTGTTCTGCCTCATCCATCCTTGCCGCTGTGGCCTCCATTCAAGTTGCAGCTCAGTTATAGCATTTTTTATTTCATCCTGACTAGCTTTTACTTCTTTTATCTCCACAGAAAGGGATTCTAATCTATTTTCGACTCCAGCTAGTATTCTTATTATCGTGATTCTAAATTCTGGTTCAGACATCTTGCTTATATCTATGTTGGTTAAGTCCCTGGCTGTCATTTCCTCCT
Source organism: Felis catus (assembly GCF_018350175.1). Lineage (NCBI taxonomy): Eukaryota > Metazoa > Chordata > Mammalia > Carnivora > Felidae > Felis > Felis catus. The sequence continues at coordinate 27,598,401 of NC_058376.1, read as the reverse complement.
GCTCTTTCTTTTGGGGTGAATTCCTTCGTTTTGTCATTTTGATGGGAGAAAGGAATTAATGAGGTAAAAAAAAAATAAAAAAAAAATTAGAATTAATACAGTATTAAAATCAAAAAAAAATTAAAAACAAACACACAAAAAATCGAGCAAATGATGCTAGATCCTAGGTGTGTTTTGGTCTGGGTGTTGATAGGGGCTTGATAGATTAGAGAAAAAAAGGGGAAAGGAAAAAAAAAGAAAATCATTTGAAAAAATGAATACATTGAAGTAGGCTAAAATGAAAAGATATAAGTAAAATAGAATTTGAAAAAATTCACATAAAAGTAAAAAATATAGTAAAAAAAATTGAAGGAAAATATTTTTAATAAAAATTGAAAGTAAAAATGAATTTCTTCTTGGTTCCTTCTCAGTAATCTGAATCTTTTCATTTGTGAGTGGTATTCTGTTATATGCATATACCATTATTTATTTATCCGTTCAATAGTTGATGAACATTTGTATTGTTTCAAGCTGTTATTTTCAATAAAACAGTTATAAACTTTCTTTAGTTTTCTTTAGACATCTGTTTTTTATTTATTATTGGGCAACATGGTAACTGATGTTTGACTTTAAGAAATTGCCAAACGGTTCTATAAAATTATTACATAACTTTACACTTTTACTAGTAATATTTGAGATCTTTATGGCTCTACCTCCTTGTCAGCACTTGGTGTTGTCTGCCTTTTAAAATTTACCTATTTTATAAGATGTGTCATGATATCATACTGTAGTTTCAATTGAATTTGTTTGATAATTAACTATGTTGAGCATCTTTTCGTGTGCTTGTTTGGCTTCTTATATATCTTTACTTATGAAATATTTATTCAAAATCTTGCCTTTTACAATATTTTGTTTTATTTTACTATTGAGTTGTAAGAGTTCTTTATATATTCAGGATACATATGCTTTGTCAGATATGTAAACCACACATATTTTCCCCTGGACAGTGGCTTGCATTTTCATAATGGTGTCTTTTTAAAAGCACCTGATATTAAATTTGATGAGGTCTTTTTATGTCTGTATCTATGATCCATTTAGGGTTGATGTTTTTGCATGGTATGACATGAGCAATGAGGATAGTTTGTCCTCCACTAATACCTAGTTGTTTCAGCACTGTCAAAAATACTATCCTTACCTGTCAAATTACCTTGCTCTTGAAAGTTAGTCAATAATATGTATGTGGGTCTCTTTGTAGACTTTCTAGACTATTGTCTATTACATTGATCTATTTATCAATTCTCACTTTCAATACACCAATGTCTTAATTTCTGTAAATAATTAATCTAGTAAGTCCTGAAATCAGTATCTTAAAAGGCTTTCAAATTTTTCCCCCTCCCCCCAAAAAGCAATACAAAACAGAAAATCTGTTTTGGCTATTCTGTGTCCTTTATATTTTAGTAAAATTTTAAAAGTTTAATGTTTATTTATTTTTGAGAGAGAGAGAGAGAGAGAGAGAGAGAGAGAGAGAGAGACAGAACATAAGTCAGGGAGGGACAGAGAAAGAGGGAGACACAGAATCTGAAGCAGGCTCCAGGCTCTGAGCTATCAGCACAGAGCCTAACATGGGGCTTGAACCCACAAACTGTGAGATCATGACCTGAGCTGAAGTTGGAAGCTTAACCAACCAAGCCACCCAGGCACCCCTATTTTAATAAAGTTTTAGAATCTTTTCACTTTCTACCTCCTACTTCAAATCATCTTGGCTTTTTATTTGGAATTGTGTTGGATCTACACATCAGTCTGGGGAGAATTGACCTTTTAACTAGACTTATTCTTCTAACTCATGCATATAGTGTATCTTTTCATTCATTTAGGCCTTCTTTAATTATTCAGTGTTCTGCAGTTTTCAATGCTTGAGTTTTGCTCATATGTTGTTAAATTATTCCTGAGGTGGGTTTTTTGTGTGTAATAAACACTTCATAATACATTGTTATTTAATTTAATATGATAGATGATTTCTTTTCCAGAAACTAAAATACTGCTTATTGGGGTATAATTCTGATTCCTCTAGTATATTAAAAAATATCTAGCATGTCTCTATTTCCATGTACTGCATGATTAATAAATTTTCCCAGACCTTTCTCATTCCAGGAAACTTCATTTATACCTTATGTCTTGATATCTTTTGCCTTTTACTTTGTGTGCATACATAAGTATTATGTCAGTTTCTGTTTTCTCACTGCCTGCACAAGAAAGGTATATCATTAGAGCTTACACATGGAGAGATACAGGCATCAAGACCAGAACACAGTATTGGTGTTCTTGCAATTAATTAATGATTTTGAAATTATTATCAATATGATTTTAAAAATGATAAATAAAACAAATTTTCAAATATTCTAGAGAATTCACAGGGCCTCTATTGTTAAAGAAACGATTGAAACAGCACTAGTGAATGATATAGAACATCACTTCAAATGGTGTTATCCCTCTGGAATGGTCAGTCTTTCCTTGTGCTGATCTGACTCTGAAATATAATTGCTTTGTAAACATCTGCTGACCCTTATTTAGGTGATGTGACTTATATTTTTAAATCACTCACAAATTGGAAAAAATACAGAAAAAATAATACCACTTTATAATGTTCTTTTTATCACACTTTCTCAGCAGTTTTGCCAAAAAAATTTCTTTGAGCTAAATGAATTTCAATCACTCCCCTGTCCTCCACTTAGGAAAATTATCTTTGTGTCCTTGTTTCCTCATTTGTAAAGTAAAAATAATAAAAGCTGACTCATATGAATATTTTAAGGACTAAATGAGAAAGTATTTACAAGGTCCTATAACATAGAAGATGCCAGAAATATTTGTTTCTGTACTCCTTTAACACCAGAGTGTAAATAATAGAAAAAAATGCTCCAGCTGTTTTTGTTAGAAGTTATTATGATTTGTCTCCATTGCTCCATGAAAGAATAAATTTTAAAGTTTAATATCTGTTTTTTAAAATTATTTTAAAGTTTTTATTCAATGGCATAACAGGAAAATTTCACAGATACAAGCTCTATTTTTGATATCCCACACTTTGAAACTGTATCAAACATTTGTCCAGGTACCATTTCACTCATTCAGTGGGGGAAGATTGCACAAACAGACTGCAGAAGATATTTCTTCCTTCCATATAGAGTTAACATTGATTGGGAATAAGTGCTTCAGAGTAGTATGGATGATGTAGCGTAAAGTGAAATAGCCATTACTTAACTATGGCATAAATTCAATTATAATTGTGTCTTCTATTTTAAGGTATAATTAGGTAAGAATTAGGCTACAATTTCAGTTTATAAAATTACTTTAGTGAAAGATATGATGTTTGAGTTAAGTATGGAAATTGTTTTTTTTTTCTGCATTTTTGTATTCCAATTCTCTGTTATAGTTTCTATTTCCCATGAGTGGTTTCCTATTGTCCCCCAACCCCCCTTTTAAAGTTGCAATACACATTTACTTTTTTGTTCACTTTCCATATAATCTCTTTTTTTAATTTAAATTTTATTTATTTTAGAGAGAGAGTGTGTGAATTGGGAAGAGGGGCAGAGGGAGAGAGAGATAGAGAGAGAGAGAGAGAGAGAGAGAGAGAGAGAGAGAGAGAGAGAATGAATCCCAAGCAGGCTCCATGCCCAGCACAGAGCTTGATGCCAGGCTCCATCCCATGGCCCTGGAATCATGACCTCAGCCGAAATTAAGAGGCTGTCACTCAACCAAGACACCCGGGCGCCTCTCCAGATAATTTCATTGTCTATGAAAAAGCAAGCAGCTCAGCAAGGAAAAGAGAACTACAATATCAGACTTTAGATGGTGTGGGTAAAACTAACAAACACTTCCCTTTCAGCCCTGCTTTGACTTCAAGTCACTTAAATTCTTCCTTCACTGAAAACAATTTAGTGTCAATATGCCCATATAATATGAGAACCATAGAAAGTGTTGCAGCCTTAATGCCGTTAGGAGAATAAAACAAGATTATGTTTTTGATCATATTCAGAAGGAGCAGTCCATAAGTGCGTGGCATTTTGTAGTCTTTTATCAAGAAAAGAAGCAGATAAGTTGAAAACACATTTCTAAGCTTCCTCAATACTATTCCTAACTCCTGTTGACCTGAGGTGTTATATGTTAGAATTTACAGCACGTGTAAAGAAGGATTTTAAACTGTTGATTTGCTGGAGTCATTTAAAGTCCTTGAGTTTGAAAAATGACAATAATATCAGCCAATTTTTAGGTAACATATTTTCAAGTTAAAAGTGATTTTTACATTTTTTAGTGGCATCTTGAGTCTTTTCTCAATTATTTAACACAGTTTTGAACACATTACTACAAAACTTTTAACACCAGAATAATATCATAAAATAGAATTCATATTTGTCTTTCCTGAAATTCCAATCATATCTGAGTAATGATTTTTGTGTTTCTAAAATCATTTTTGACACAACACAGTCCACTGGGTTCTGATTCACTTCAATGTATTATCACAGCTTTGTTTTTAAAGGTTGATGTCCAATAACTTATGTCCCTGAAGTTCTTTTAGTTTTGGGTAATCTGTTTTCCAAGTGAGTAAAACCTTACAGCTCCTTTGACTAAGAACTTTAACTTTAAGACTAAACATTTACTTGGTTCCTATTCAAACCTAGAAAAATGATTTATGAGGTCTGAGCTTATTCTGTTATTTATTTGATAATTATAATAATACATCAAATTAATTCACCTTGTATTTATTTTTTAAAGTACCTTCGAAAGTATGCCTTTTTTAAAAAGTCTGCAGTTCACTTTTTGTTGTTGTTGTGATTAGGGACATTTTGTGATAAAGATATGGAAACGTTGTGTGGTCACATAGTCCTGATGGCAGAAAACAGGGTGCAGGTCCTATGATTCTCAACTCCCCTCTTTCCCCAAGACATTGCGGCCAAATCTGACTTCCACTCATTTTTGCTGCATTGTTTCCTTTTCATGTCCATGCATGAGCAAGGATAGCACAGCTTTCTGTGTTTTTGCAGCTGAGGGAAGTCAAGTGTAAGGGTCACAGAGGTTGAGATGACAACGGAAGTCTTAGTGTTTCGCTCACCAGGCTGTTGCTCAGTCCTTCCCGTCCTGCTGCCTTTGAAAACACATTTCTTGAAAGTAACTCCTTCCATTCCAAGCGTTCAAAGGTGAACACATCTTGTGGAGTTTAATAAACATGAAAGGACCGTTGGCTTCTCGTGAGCAGTTTGCAAAGGATAGTAAGAGAAAAGACTGCATTAAACGCATCTCCTATGGCCATTCAGGATGTGGTGACAGAAAATGAAATAATCACAAGTAATAGAGAAATGTCTATGCAAACAAGAGAGAAAACTAATGGATTAGTGGTTACCCCTTTCCACTGTCTGAACTGTTGGTAAGGGTAGTTTCTTCATAAACATAATGAGAAAGTATGTTAAAATTCTTCCACAATCACTTTCAACCACAAAATTGTATTGTTAGAAAATGTTTTTATGAAACTGTTAAAAATTAAAACATGTTTACAGAACTGAGTTGTTTAGAACGAACACTACAAAAACATGCAAAAGTAATGTGTGTTATTCTGAAACTATAGCTCAGGCAAAATACAAACTCAGAATGCTCAAAGTAAAAAAATGTTACCTCCACCAAATAGGAGTCATTTCACGTAACCCTACTGAATTTTAGAACCTGGGATGGGGTGGACTCTCTCATGCTTGGGTGGCAATTAAGGAAGCAGCATTTTTGTCTCAAGAGATTTATTTCCAAACATATACCATTAAAATTTTTGCTTAATAGATTCCCTGTTGGTAAGATAAGAATATATCATATCATTGTAACCATTAATAAAACTGTTTTATAAACACACTGGCAAATCTCAAAAAGTAAGTACGTACAATATCCTATGCAATCGAAGTTCTACAACTTTGAACTTATGCATGTTGTCTAACAAAATTCTAGCAAAAAGTACTGCTTTTATAAAGAAAAATATTTTTATTACATTCTGGTACTTTGCATTTTAATATTTTCCACATGTTATATTTTATTTACTTAACTATCAGAATATAAGTGCTATGGAAAACATACATTTAAGAATGCACTGCACAATCTGAGATAAAGCTCACTACTCTTTTTGTCCTTCCCCTATCCATATATTTTTGTCCAAATTATTCAAGTAAAAAATATTCAGGCTGAACTGAAGTTAGGAAGAAAGGCAGAGTGGGTGCAACTGACAGCAAGCAGCCTCTCTCAGCCTTATGCCTCATATTGAACTTCATCTACTGCACTTTATTCAGATGAATGCCTCCCAAGTGCAATTGCAAGGTCGTATGGTTGTTAGGTGTGTAGTTTCATGAGAAACTGGCAAGGTATTTTAAAGAATGGCTGTATTATTTCACATTTCCACCAGGAATGTATGGGTGACAGTTTACCAAATGCTCATCAGTATTTGATGTTGTCACTATTTTTTATTTTAGCTATTCTGATAGGTATGTAGTGATATCTCATTTTGGTTTTAATTTGCATTTCCCTAATTGCTAATGATTTCGAACATCTTTTAATGTGCACATTTCCTGTCTCTATAAGCTCTTCAGTGAAATGTTTGTTCATGTCTTTTGTCCATTTTCTAATTGGATTGTTTGTTTTATTACTGTTGAGTGTGACAATTGTTTATATATTCTAGATATTAATCCTTTGTTGGATATTTGTTTTGCAAATATTTCCACCCAATCTGTGGCTTGTCTTTTCATCCTCTTTAAAGGGTTTTTTAATACACAGAGGTTTTAAATTTTGATGTGGTACACTTTATCAGGTTTTATATTTATAGATTATGCTTTTGGTATAAAGTCTAAGAAGTCTTTATTTAGTCCTAGATCTTGAAAATGTTCTCCTGTGTTTTTTTCCAAAACTTTTATAATTTTACATTTAAGTTTGTGAGCCATTCTTACCTAATTTTTGTACATGATATGAGGTTCAGGTTGAGATTCAAATGTTTGAATTTGGATGTCTAATTGCTCCAGAATCATTTGTGGAAAAGGCTTCCTCACTGAGTTGTTTTTACATCTTCATAAAAAATCAGTTAGCAGAATAATGTTCCATTGTAAGGATATATCACATTCATTTATCCATTTATCAGTTGATGGACACTTGAGTTGTTTTCTCATTTTGGTTACTATGAATAATTCTACATGAATATTTGTGTACAAGTATATGTGTGGACACATATTTTCATTCTTCTTGAATATATACTTAAGAGTAGAATTATCAGGTCTTATGGTAACTCTATGTTTAGCATTTTGAGAAACTGCCAAACAATTTTCCAAAGTGGCTATACCATTTTATATTCTGACCAACAATGTATAAGAGTTCCAATTTCTTCACATATTTACTAATATTTGTTATCTGTCTTCTTCATTATAACTATCCTAATGGACATGAAACAGTATCTCATTATGGTTTTTATTTGCATATTTCTAATGGTTTATTATGTTAAGCATTTTTTCCTGTGTTTATTGGTCATTTGTGTATCTTCTTTGAAGAAATGTCTATTCAGGTCCTTTGCCCACATTTTACTTGGACTGTTTGTCTTTTTTATTTTTGAGTTGTAGCAGTTCTTTGTATATTTTGGATATAATGGTCAGATTTATGACCTATAAATATTTCTCCTATTCTGTAGGTTATATTTTTGCTTTCTTGATGATATAGTTTGTACAGCACATAAGTTTTTTATTTTGATGAAGTCCAACTTACCTAATATTTCTTCTCTCACTTGTGTTCTATTGTCACATCTTTGAAGGCTTTGCCTAATTCAAGGTCATGAAGATTTACTCCTATATTTTCTTCTAAGAGTTTTATAATTTTAGCTCTTACATCTAGGTCTATGATCATTTTGAGTTTATGTTTAAGACTTCCAGCTTCATTTTTTTTTTTTTTGGCATGTGAATATCCAACTTTTTCAGAACGTTTTGTTGAAAAGACTTTTCTTTTTTCCATTGAATGGATTGGTACCCTTGTTGAAAATCAATAAACCATAAATGAATGTAAGGGTTTATTTCTGGACTCTTGATTCCATTATATTGATCTGTATGTATTTCCTTAATACAGTTCCACACTATCTTGATTACTGTAGTTTGTAGTAGTAAATGTTAAAATCAGGAAGAATGATTCCTTCGACTTAGTTCTCCTTTTGCAAAATCATTTTTGATTTTCTGGATATTCCTTTCTACATACGTGTTATGATCAGCTTGTCAAATTCTAAAAAAAAAAAAAAAGAATAAAACAACTGGGATGTTCATAGGGATTGTGTTGAATTTATAGATCAATTTTTGGAATATTGACATCTTTATTTATTTATTTTTTTACATTTATTTATTTTTGAGAGACAGAGAGAGACAGAGCACAAGCAGAGGACGAGCAGAGAGAGAGGGAGACACAGAATCCAAAGCAGGCTCCAGGTTCCGAGCTGTCAGCACAGAGCCCGATGTTGGGCTCGAACTCACGGACCGTGAGATCACGACCCGAGCTGAGGTCGCCACCTAACCAGCTGAGCCACCCAGTCTCCCCTGCCCTCTTTAAATAGTAAGTATGTGCCAGTTGATTTTTGACAAATGTGCTAAGGTAATCCAAGTGGGAAAGTCTGGTCTTACCAAGAAATCGTTCTGGGTTGTGGACCTCTTTGCAATAGGCAAAACAACAACACTTCTAGAATAAAACATAAAAGAAAATCTTCATGAACTTAGGTTAAGCAAAGATTTCCTAGACAAACATCAAAAGCATAATTAATAATAAAACAATAATTTGGACTTGAGCAAAAATTAAATGAATTCTAAATGCCACCATTAAGAAATTGAAAAGACAAATACATGGAGAGTACTACTATGAATACTGACTATCTGGGTTCTCTCTAATGAAAGCTTCTTCATCTAGTATCCTCCAGTCAAAAGGAGGGCTAGTTCCTTTATGTTGTCTGTTGTTTACATTTCTCTTTATTCTGTGTTTTAGTCACTGACATATGTCAAGTGATCCTCCACCTGTATAATTCTTGTATTGACTCTTTCTTGACCATCAGTCTCCTTGATATAGATTAGTTTAAGCAATGTTCCACACAGTGTATTCTAGCCCCTTATGATAAATATATCCTGTTATCTTCTCATTTTTGTAATGATGGGCGTGATTTGAGTAGAAAGTGTGATCTGCATGTTCAGATAGGATTAGAAAGATCAGTTTTCACAGGTGAATGTTACACTTTGGACTATAACTATAGTCTTTCTCTATATACCTGTTGCTATAGTCACTATTCAAGTGTGTATTACAGTTGAAACAGGCCTCCTGGGCACATATTTTGCCTGTAAGCTTTGCTTAAAAATATGGCTCAATAAAATTTCTTATGGCTATGGAACATTCAGTTCTGTTGGCAACAGTGTTTTTCCACCTATTATGTATTGCTTGTGACTGAGCTTCAGTGAATCTCTACATATGTTTTTTTTTTTTCCTCTCTAGTTATACTTACCCATTTTTAGCCTCAGTACTACAAGTGAAATTTCTCCTACTGCCAACATTTTTGTATGTCCAACTCCATAGTTTTAACTTATTTTCCGATGAAAGACTCTTTAAGATAGTAGGCTAGTAATGATAATGTTCAAGGATACTAAATAAGATCACAGAGGAAGGGTCTTCAATATGCAATATTTAAATAAGCAATTCAAAATTTAAAAAATATAAAATTGTGTGTAATTGTATCCTTTTATTCTTATGATTTGAGATACATATATGAAGAAAGTTTTTAAAATATTAGCTTTTTTTCACTATTTCATGTCTTTATTTTTAATATTCTTTCTTTATTTCCTTAAAAAAATTTATGTTTATTTTTGAGAGAGAGAGAGAGTGTTAGCGGGGAATGGGCAAAGAGAGAGAGAGAGAGAGAGAGAGAGAGAGAGAAGACACAGGATCCAAAGCAGGCTCCAGGCTCTGAGCTGTCATCACAGAGCCTGACGTGGGGCTGGAACTCAGGAACTGCGAGATCATGACCTGAGCCAAAGTTGGTACTGAAGCAACTAAGCCACCCAGGCACCACTTTAATATTATTTCTTAAAAGGTTAACCTTACATAGCAGGAGAGTGCCATAGCCATGACTTAAGCCATAGATAAGATTCAAAATAGTGGCTTTTGGCTACAGTTTATTTGTTATAACTAGGATGATCACAACCATAATTTTGATGATGATGCTAATATTTTTTATGATGGCTTTTGCCGTGGGGCAATATGCTAGGCATATTGTTCTTGAATGTCATCCAGGAAACTCTTTGAGAATTACAGAGGCTTGAACAATATTCCAGAAACTTATCTATAAAATAGACATCAATCACCAGCATAATGAAAGGCATGCTACATATTATAAATTTATAATTTCAAATGGCAATATTTTACATGTGCCCTTATATATCTCTCTATTTAATAAAGTTAGCTGAGTTAAGTTTTCATCAGGTAACTCTCTTAAATCAATAGATACTTCCATACTACTGGGGCTGTTATAAGGTCATTCCATTTCAGAATGTACCTTATCAGAAAGAGAGGAGGTAAATTTAGTTGTTGTGAGTTTATGATGCTATGCTGGTAAATAACCCTATTTCCCTATTTTGTCATCTATTACTCTCAGGTCTGAACATTGTGGGAGATTGTTTCTGTTGGCCATACTGTCATCCCATATTGTTACTTCTCCCTAAAACATCTATTGAGTCATGATTACAAAAACTTCAGTATTTGCTCAACAAAGAGAAAACATGAATTATAGTGAAATTCCTCAAGATATGACATTTTTTGCATGTCATTCTTACATGTAACAAGTATTGAATATTTCAAATACTTGTTAATAGTTTCTTATTAAAATACATTAATTATTTTTAACTAAGGTCACAAGGGTAACACATTTAATTTAATGTAAATAATGGTGGATTATAGTTTAGTATATTACCAAATTCTGTTTTTTCAAAGGAATAACTGAATAAAACCATAGACTTTCTACTCTGCCTTTAAAACATATAACTTTTAGTTAAAACAATTGTTCTCAAGGGGTGCCTCAGTCAGTTAAGCATCTGACTTCGGCTCAGGTCATGATCTCATGGTTCGTGAGTTCAAGCCCCACATTGGGCTCTGTGCTGACAGCTCAGAGCCTGGGGCCTGCTTCGGATTCTATGTCTCCCTCTCTCCCTGTTCCTCCCTCGCTCTCTCTCTCTCTCTCTCTCTCTCTCTCACAAATAAATAAACATCTAAAAAAAGTTGTTCTCAAGTCATCCCATTCCCTTCCCTATGATGGTGAGCATGCTGGACTGTTGAGCTAGGGCTAGGATTTGGGTCCCAGAACTAAAGAGCCCGAGTCTTGCATTTATTCACAATGACATTGAAAATATTAATGCCTCATGACACAGGCTAAATTAATGGAATAAGGATAGAGTGAAAAAATATTAGCCAGTGCAGTGAATAATTATTATTGAAACATTTTTGCACTTAGCAAAAAATATCCTACAAGCCTTTTGTATTTTGATCATGAATATTTAATTATTCTGCTACCTTGTTGGATTAAGGTATTACTTGAGTTCTATAGTATACACATTTATTTCTTTAACAAGCTGTCTCTATGTGAATGGCTTCAAACCAACAAATTACCTAGATTATGAGGTTTAAAAACTTAACTTTCTTGGGGTGCCTGGGTGGCCCAGTCCATTAAACGTCCGACTCTTGATTTTGGCTCAGGTCACGATCTCAGGGCTCATGAGTTCAAGTCCCACATTGGGCTCTGTGCTGACAGTGCAGAGCCTGCTTGGGATATGTCTCCCTCTATCTCTCTCTGCCCTTCTTTCTTTCTCTCAAAAATGAATAAATAAACTTAAAAAAAAACCTTAACTTTCTTAAACCAGAGATTTACAGTATACAAATAAAATTTGAACAATCACAATTTTTTATAATTTTAATATTTTGTCTTATTGCAAAAATAAGTATTCATCGTAAAATATTTAGGAAATAAAATTAAACAAACAAAAAACAACAATCCTAAAGTCATTCATAATCCCACTGCTCAGAGGTAATCATTTAACAATGTCTCCTCCATCATTAAAATTTTTAAATATGCACCCAAATTTCCCCAGCAAAACTAAAATTGTTGGGCATATGTTATTATAATATCCTACTTAAAAAAAAAAAAAACCTTTGATTAAATTCAAGTATCTCTGGGCCTCCTTTGCCTTTGGGTAGAGATAAGGGCACCTTGAGTGTGGTAACCTTTAAAATTTTTGTCTTTTGTCTTCCTCTTCTTTATAGAACCTCAAGTCTTGCTCAAATTACAGCCAAGTTTTGTCTGAGAATATTCTAGTGGTATTCCATTTGTTCCTAAGGTGCTCTTTTGCATTCCTCATGGTGTGGTCCTTCGTATGGCCACATCCTACTAGCACTAGTATATCCTACCAGACTGTTGCAGAACATCACTGTGCCTATCATGCTTCTCTATTGCTCCACTAGGCATTGCCACTGACGTCACAGGGTCTTACAGGACAGAGTATATAGAGAATTCAATGACATGGTGGGAAATCCTACCTTTGTTCTATGTTCCCGGTGTGCTAGAGGGATATTAAATGTATATTGCTATACCCCAGTATTGCAAGGGGAAATACTAAAACAAATTAGTAAAAATAAAATAGTAAAATAGAAAAACTAATAAAACAAACAGTAAGACAGTAGAAAATAGCCATTTAAATGTCTATTTATTTTTGAGAGAGAGAGCACAAGCACACCTGCAAACAGGAGAGGGGCGGGGGACCGGGAAGAGGACCGAAGTGGGCTGCATGCTGACAGCCAGTTGTAGGGCTTGAACTCATGAACCGTGAGATCATGACCTGAACTGAAGTTGGATGTGTAACCAGCTGAGTCATACAGGCGCCCCTAGAATGCAGCTATTTAAAGTGATACAACTATGTTTATTGTACTTTGAAATGGCCAAACCGCATGTATCTTCAGGCCTTGTGAAGCTGAAGACACCTTCTCCCGTGACAGTGCTCTAGACCCGGTTCAATACACAAAGGAAAGTGAAGAGAACGTGTCATCTGTGTGAGGACAAGAAGATGACACAGGATTTGGCCCAATCCAATTCTTCCCACTAAAATCTCTGCCTGTCTTCTAATACTTAGCCTCAGTGTCTCTGAGGACTCTGTTTTGTTCTTGACCTTTTTTCACATCTCCTTTTCTTTGGGGGGTGCAATCTAAAACATTAGGGTAACCTTGAGCTTTCTTGAGAGTGTGCCTCGGTTAATGCAGACCTTACCTTTCCTGAAAAGGCTCAGGTAGTGATTTGGAGGTCAGGTTAAATAGCATTTCATTCTCAAGTGCTTTCCACAGATTTCTGCTACAGCTCTTATATAGCGGTTCACATTTCTTCTTACAAGACTAGGTTCCTGATGATAAATATTATTGTGTTGCTGTTTAAAAATATATTTCCCAGGCTTTTCCCCAGAGAATGGCACACAGTAGGTCTGGGTGGGTGTTAGGAGTCACTGACCACCAGGCAAGAGTAGAAAACATTTTTCTCACAATTCTTATGCCTTCCCTTTGGCTGTAGACTTCAGTTTCAGCCCTGGCGGGGTTTTTTGTTTGTTTATTTGTTTTTTTAAGTTTTATTTATTTATTTTGAGAGAGACAGAGACAGTGTGAATGAGGCAGGGGTAGAGAGAGGGACAGAGAGAATCCAAAGAAGGCTCTGCACTGTCAGCACGGAGCCCCACCTGGGGCTCGAACTCCGAGTCGTGCACTTACGGAGCCACCCAGGCACCCCCAGCCCTGGCTGGGTTTTAGAGTCACTTGAGCCTCACTCCCAGAAATTCTAGTGTAACCGGTCTGGGGTAGGGCCTGGGCATCAGGTTTTTAAAGAACCCCTCAGGCAATTCTAATAGAATGGATGGCCATTACCTTGCAATTATCAGATGCTTTGTCATAACAACAATTGTTCTACTGTGAATACATCTATTACAGAGTTTTCAGACTGTTGAGATTGCTTTCAAAATTGAAATTCACGGGGCAAATTTGAAGTTCTTTTTAAAAATGAATGTTCATAGTCTTTTGAAATAAATTGCTGATTCCTTCATCCCTCATGCCTAAACATGTTGGGTTTCAAAGTATCTTTGTTTATCTGCTGTGCCTCCAGCTTTAAAGGAAAATTGGTCATGTTTGCTTGTTGTGTTTTTAAGTATGAAACTATGTGATTAGATCCATTTTAGGATTTGGGGATGAAAACATGTCTGAAATAGCTGCTATTTAGATTGCAACAGCAGGCATAACTTAAAACATGCAAACCCACAATGAGGTGATTTGAGGACTGATTTTTTTTCCACTTGCTGTTGTTGGGACCAAGTCAAAATTTGTCAGTCTTTGAATGGGCCCTATGGATGTATTTGCTCTGGCACTGTTAGCCACACGAAGTCTACCACTTTGGGCAAGAAACTCACTACATTTATTCTTACTGGTTGACAGTTTTATTTGTGGTCCCTATTTAAAATGGAGAAATTGAGCCTAGCCCTTAAACCTTTGGCTTTGGCAAAATGGCTTTGGACAAGATACAGAAGGCTAAAGAAGGAGAGGCTGAAATTTTTCCTTAATAAACCTTTCCTTTGTAAAGTTGGCAAACTGTAACCTACTAAATGGTGGGCAAGTTCAAGCATGTTGTTCAAGGCCAGCATGAGCTAGAATTTCTTTACCAGTAAGCACACTAACTCCTTGTCACTGACAGTGTTAGTACTTTTCAGCCACATATCCTAGACGAATCTCCTTAAACTTTTGAAGTTTTATAAATATCAATTTGGGGCTTTGGCTTTTGTGTGAGGAGCCATATGTGGCTTTGTAAGTGCTTGATAGCTATTTGCAAACTTTTTTCTTCTAGATACAACTTAGAATAATGAGTCAGCAATTAGAAAATATTAAAGAATAACCTCAAAGTGACAACTTGTATTTGTGACAAGAAAGAAAAAGTCTTCTTAATTTTTACAGTATATTCCTGGTATATAAATACCAAGGTAAAAATGGTTAAAAAAAAAAAAGACAAGAGAAAGCTGTCACTCATGGATTGAAGGATATATCAGAAAGGATAGTAACAACCAATAGGAACAGCAGTAGAGCAGTAATAACTATTGTATTCAATTCAGCATTATTTCAATGTCTTTCTTAAAATATAAAGAAACAATTGGGGAAAGGAATTTATTAGTGAGACTCATAAACTATTCTGTTCTTTCCCAAGAATTCAAAGATGTTCTTTTTTTTTTTTTTTTGAGAGAGAGAGAACAGAGGAGGGTGGCAGAAGGAGAGAGAGAGAGAGAGAGAGAGAGAGAGAGAGAGAGAGAGAAGAGAAGAGAAGAGAAGAGAAGAGAAGAGAAGAGAAGAGAAGAGAAGAGAAGAGAAGAGAAGAGGAGAATCTTAAGCAGGCTCCACACCCAGCATGGAGCCCAGAGTAGAGGCTTGATCACAAGACCCTGAGATCATGACCTGAGCTGAAATCAAAAGTCAGACCCTCAACCAATAGAACTATCCAAGTGCCCCAAAAGATGTTCATTTTTGGTACTGGTCCATAAACAGCAAGTTTGACCCTCATTTCACCAAAACCTGTCTAGCAATGCTTTCCATATTTGTAGAGCAGTCCTCGAACACTGAACAAACCAGAGATTTGACAGTTATGGACTTTTAGGCCTGTTTCCTATTCCTTGTAAGGTGACCAGTACATCTATCAGTTTGCCTTCCACTTTGCATGGACATTAACTGGGCTCTGCCAGACTCCACCCTACGAGTAACTATTAAAACTTTTGTAGCCTTCAAAAGATTCATTCAGTGCTCTATGAATATTTATAAAGGGTCTATTTACTTGAGCCAGGTACTGTTCTGGGTTCTAGGGATCACTCAGTGAACAGAACAGATAAAAGTCATTTTCCTGTGAGGATATATTTTATTAGGGGAAGAGAGAGACAACACCCAGCAGATACAATAAATGAATAACATGGTACATTAGACATTTCTGCAGGGTGATTTGGAGTGTGGAGGTGAGGTAGTTGCAAGGGTCAATAGAATGATCTGAGCAAGAGTATTTTAAAGAACAAAATATGGCAAAGACTTGAGGAAGAGAGGGCATCTGGATATCTGGGGGAGAATTCCAGACAGAGGGAAAGGCCACCTTGAGGTATGGCACTGTAAGTTCCAAGTTTTAAAGGCATGAAAGGAAATCAAGGGTTTAAAAAAAGCAGCTGGTGTCATGTCTGGCTGGATCTTAATGGGTAAGTGAAGAATTACAGGCAGAAGGCAGATGATTGAACACTGTGTATGCCATGTTATGGTATTTAGACTTTATTCTGTCAAGGTCAGCTCATCTTCTATACAAGGAGGAGTCTGCAGGCAGATTCTTTGTACATGCTAAAGATCTTTGGACATAGGAGATGCTCAATAATGTATAATGAATGAAGACATACTTGCTTATAAGAAGCTGCTACTAGTTCAATGGTGGGGGAACTATAAGAAAGATAAACTCCTATCTGTATTTATAAAATAGAATATTGATGCCAACCTTAGCCAGAGGTGTCTTTTTCCTAAAGAAAAAGAAATGTTCACAAAAATTTGTATGAGTGTATTTTATGCCTGTAAGCAGTTTCCTACTGCTGCCATAACAAATTACCATAAAGTTAATGACCTAAAACAATATAAATTTATGACCTCATAGTTCTACAGGCCATACGTCCAGAATGGCTTAATAGGTTTCTTTGTTCTGGGTCTCACAAAGCTAAAGTCAAGGTGTCAGTGACCTGGGTTCTTATTTATTTATTTATTTATTTATTTATTTATTTATTTATTTATTTATTTATATTTTAGAGACAGAGAGAGAGCATGTATGAGATGGGGAGAGGGACAGAGGAAGGAAAGAGAGAGAATCCTAAGCAGCCTCCACACTCAGTGTGTGGCTCAATCCCACAATCCCAGGATCATGACTGGGGCCAAAATCAAGAGCCAGGTGCTTAACTGACTGAACCACCCAGGTGCCCCAAAGTGATCTGGCTTCTTACCTGGAAGCTCTGGGAAAGAATCCCCTTCTAAGATCCTTCAGGTTGTTGGGAGAACCCAGTTCTTCCTGGTTTTTTAAGACCGAGGTCTCCAATTCCTTACGTGCTGTGTGTTGCGATTTGCCCTTAGTCCTTAGAGACCCTTTCTCAGGTTCTTGCCTTTTGGCCCCTACATTTCTGAGACAGACACGTGCATAGTCAAATCTTTCTCCTGCTTGGAATCTCTCTGACTTCCTCTTTCTGCTATATCTCTCTTCTTTTTTTTTAAAGTTATTTTATTTATTTATTTATTTATTTATTTAGCCAGTGGGGGAGGGGCAGAGAGAGAACAAGAGAGAGAATCCCAAGCGTGCTCCTTGCTGTCAACACAAAGCCCACTGAGGGACTCGTACCCATAAACTGTGAGATCACGACCTGAGCCAAAACCAAGAGTTGGACACTTAACCAACCGAGTCATTCTCTTCTTCCTCTTCTAATGCATCTCTAAAGTGAATTCTTCTATCTTTCTCTTCCTAGGATTATGTTGAGTTCATCCAGATAATCCAAAATAAACTGCCAATTTTAAGGTCAATTGATTAGTAACCTTAATTACAGCTACCAACAGTACCTAGATTAGCATTTGAATAATCAGGGGATGGGAATCTTGATAGGGTAGGGGGAGGGTGGGTATCTCTAGAAGTATGCCTACCTCAATGCTACATCCTGGGATAAATTTATACCCAAATATTGATGGTCTTTCTAGAGCAGGACACAGCAGAAAACTTGTCCTTCACATGTTTAGATGTTAGCAGAAAAACCTGTGCTCTGGGAAAGAAATGACATGGGGAAAGTGTTCAGATACAGATGCTGATGGTAAAGGGGTGGTGATGAATTTTGAGGGCCCCATATTTAAGGAGTATTACAATCTGACTTGCATTGCAGAATAGTCATTTTCCAGTCAGACAAGTAGCAAAGTAAATCAGAGAACAGTGACTATTGAGAGCCAAATGTACGGTGGTCATTGTAGAACTGAACTGTCTGTAGACATAGGTCTCCCTTGCTGGTTAGGGTTCAGGACAGGGCTTCGGTCCTTAGGTAGTAGGTTATAGAGGTGGACATGGGCTATTAGGCAAGAAATGGTTCAAACACCAAAGTATAGGACCAAATTACAGAATGAGAAGACTGTGAAAGCAGAGGTATAGTAGCAGCAATTTAGGAACAAGGAACCAGGTGTGTGCAACCTGTGATTATACCAATTTCTGGCTCTTATGTGAAGTAAATAATTATTCCCCCAGATATTAATATTTTTCTCAGTACTGCTATATGAATACAAACGTCTAGTTTAAATCCTCTGTCTCTAGGAAATGCCCTATTTCTCCCCTTATAAATAACAGTGATGGTCTTTTTTTAAAAAAATATATATCAAGGTCATTATCTTTCTACATGTTAGAGGTAGAAGAAAGCAGCATCCCTCAAACAACTTTCATTGTATTGACTTTAAAACATTATTTTATGGGGCTCCTGGGTGGCTCAGTCAGTTAAGCATCTTACTTTGGCCCACGTCATGATCTCATGGTTCGTGGGTTTGAGCCCCACATTGGGCTCTGTGCTGACAGCTCAGAGCCTGGAGCCTGCTTCAGATTCTCTCTCTCTCTCTCTCTCTCTCTCTCTCTCTCTCTCTCTCTCTCTCTCTCAAAAATAAACATAAAAAAATTTTAAACATTATTTTATGCCTGCTATTTTACCTTGTATTGTCAAGAATTTTAGGAGATAAAATATAAATGCAAACAGACATTTACAGCATTATATTAAAAATAATTTTTCCCCCTCAGCTGTGAGTGCTTTAAAACATTAAGTTTTGGTCTGGGAAAAAAAAGAGAGAGAGAGAGAGAAAGAGAGAGAGAGAGAGAATATCGCTTGTTAACCTAGAAGGATTCTTGGATCTGGGAGGAGAACCTTAATTGGTCCTTTGGGGACACCATCATCAGTAAACCTAGGGAGGCAAAGTGAAGATTTTCAGAGTGTTTGTTTTTTGAGCTCTTTCCTAGGGCATAATTCCTAGACCCTTTTCTTGTTCATTTTGTGGCCAAAGACTTTCATGCCAGATATCCATCCATTATTATATGTGTGTTGAGGGGGGCAGTTGAGGGAAAGGTGATAATTACTAAGTAGTATTACTCTGTTTTTAGTCAACTCACACCTCTATAATGAGCAAGTTCCTGCTTCACATTTTTCCTCCAGCTAGCTGACCTGGCCAAAACTTAATCTAGCAGATGATTGAGTGTGGCATTAGCCAACACCATATTTCTTCCAGCTTCCTGTCCTGGGCTTCCTTTCCTGGGTTTATTATATTTCAAGTCTGGTTCTCCTCCAGCTGGCTCACTACCCCAAATATTGCTTTAATTGTGATATAGACAGTCCAGAACGTGAGTTAAATTTCAGAAACATCAGAAATCCTTTACTTTATCCTTTCACTGATGGTCTCTGAAAGTTACTTAACAACTTGTATTTGAATCCAATATTTGTACCAGACAAAGGGAAAATTAATGCCTTAATTGATGTTGCTTAACCTTTTAGATCATCATAAAGACATAAAATACTCTGCATTTTGCTATAGATTATTGAAATTTTTGCTAAGCAAACATAAGTTGATGTAACAGGAATTATGTTTAGTGTAGCAGGTAGTCAAAGTAGAAGAAAAACAATAGAGAATGATAAATACATGGGATGATAAAAAAGGGGTCTTGTCTTGATATGTTTCTATTATTACCCAGGGAGCCAGGTCCTTCCTGGCAGCCAAGTGAGTCTGCCTTATTGGATAGTGTCTGGGTTGGTAACCCAATGAGTTGGCAGTAGGTCCTAAGTAGGATAAAGTTAGAGGTTCGTTCTCCCATAACTGGCAACACCATAACTTTATTCTCCAAATTGAGTTGCAATTATATTCTATTTGTAAAAGGCTATTTTATGATTTTTCAGCACAATCTATCTCAAATTCTAGAGAAATTACTAGATGACTCTTCTTAAGAGTAGATCAGTGACATAATTTTCATATTCAGAGACAGTATGGGATGATGGACATGAAAAGATGATGAAGAGGAATTTAGCCAACACAAGTCAGCTAGCCCTCTGGAAGTTTGCTGAGAGGGTCGCCATATTCTGGTTTGGAGGGCTAGGAGGTATATATTATCAGTTATCTAATCTAAATTCACAGGGGTCTAAGGTGTAGACTGGAATGCCAATTTCTGTTTTTTAAAATATAAATACTACTTCTATACAGACAAGATATGATGTTGGCAGGCTATACTGTTCTTTATCTAGCCAATTGGTAGTTCGATTTGTGAGTAGTCAGAATAAGGGATTTATTTTGGACAAGAGAACTTCAAATACTCTGGACAAGGCCTCATTGATGTGACCTTAATGTTCTGTGTGAGGAACAAGACTCTACTAAAGACTGGAGTAATTCCGGGCCAGGCTCAATATTTCTTACCTTACTCTTGTAAAGAAAGTATTCTATTTGGAGTAATTCTTTTGCTGATAACCTTAAAATTATGTTAATAATAATATCTATTTTCAACTTAAATTTGGTCATAGAACGTGTTTCTTGATTAGAATATTGATGAATTCCTTAGTCAACCATTTATAAATTGTTGCTTAGTTTGATCAATTAACATATGACCAACTTTAGTCATTACATGTTGATTAAGTTGAATTAATGCTGAGTAGTGAGATTCATCACTATCACCCCTATATTTAAGGCTATAATCAAGTGAAAGATTAAAAAAAAATTTTTTTATATTCATTTTTGAGAGGCAGAGACAGAGGGCAAGCAGGGGAGGGACAGAGAGAGAGGGAGACACAGACTCGGAAGCAGGCTCCAGGCTCTGAGCTGTCAACAGAGAGTCTGACATGGGGCTCGAACCCACAAACTACAAGATCATGACCTGAGCCCAAGTCAGACGCTCAACTGACTGAGCCACACAGGCGCCCCTCAAGTGAAAGATCTTTAACTTTAAAGACTTCATTTAGTGTCTTTGTGATCATGTTTTGTTGTTGTTGTTGTTGTTGTTGTTGTTGTTGATTTGCTTTGCTTTTTACCATTAGAGCTGTATAGTCAATAGAAAACTGATCTCTTATGCTTTACATAGTTACTCCTAGCAGTTATATTAGGCAAAGAAGGTTCTAGGTTTTCAGACATTTAGCAAATTTAGAAAAACTCTTTAAGTAATTGTTAAAGGTTTTGTTATATAACCTATTCATTCATTGTTTTCTAGTACTATTATTTAGCTGCCTAAAAAATACTTTTCCATTAGATGTAAAATTCTGTGTCTCCTTCTCTATTTGTCCCTCCCCTGCTCGCTCTCTGTCTCTCTGTCAAAATAAATAAACAATAAAAAAAAAGAATATAACTTCTGTCCATATTCCAGATTTGGAGTAGATTGCCCAGGTAGATAGTCACTAGAAGCATTGGACATCCATTAGATGTAAAAGCTCCCAAAGAAATGGAACATATCAAATCATGGAGTCACCTGAGAATTAAAGAGGTTTAAACAAAAGTAATTATGAAATTGAGAGATGCAAGATTTCCCATTTAATTTTGTTTCTATATGATTCCTTTCACTTCATTAATGAGTGGTTTTTTTTTCATATAATGACTTTTAAAAGTTGTCATAGAGAGGAATGCCTGGATGTCTCAGTCGGTTTAGCATTTGACTTCAGCTCAGGTCATGATCTCACGGTCTATGAGTTTGAGCCTCACATCGGGCTCTGTACTGACAACTCAGAGCCTGGAGCCTGCTTCAGATTCTGTGTCTCCCTCTCTCTCTGCCCCTTCCTCCCTCTCTCTCTCTCTCTCTCTCTCTCTCTCAAAAATTAAACATTAATTAACTAACATTAATTAATTAATTAATTAACATTAATTAATTAATGTTAGTTAATTAATGTTTAATTTATGTTTAACATTATGTTATGTTAACATATGTTTAACATTATGTTTAATTAATGTTTAACATTAATTAATTAATTAAACATTAAAACTTTTTTTAAAAAAGTTGTCATAGAGACAGGCTGAACTTCATTTCCTACTTCTTAATAAACTTGCTTCACCTGAGGGCTGTCATGCTGGGATTTCCTGCTGCTGGTTAAGTTGGGAGGGGTGGTTACTTTTGTCTCTCTGTTGATTTCTCATCTGTGGTTAGTGTCAGTGCGTTTCTGGAGTTGATGAGACTCATGGCAATCTTATGACAGCACATTTTTCTCTTTGTACTTTAGGAGTAAACCTCATTTATTCTGTATAGTGTTTATAATTCAATCTCATGACTCCTACTAAGAGGGGTTTCTATCTTCTACCAGAAAAACAGAGACATTTTATTTTATGCATAGCTATCGACTCATTACCACATTTTTGCTTGGTTAATTATAAGAATATAACTGCTGTCCAGGGGTGCCTGAGTGGCTCAGTTGGTTGGGTGTCTGACTTAAGCTCAGGTCATGATATCACAGTTCGCGAGTTTGAGCCCTGCATTGGGCTCTGTGCTGAAAGCTCAGAGCCTGGAGCCTGCTTTGGATTCTGTGTCTCCTCTATCTGTCCCTCCTCTGCTCGCTCTCTCTCTGTCAAATAAACAATAAAAAAGAAAAAAAAAGAATATAACTTCTGTCCATATCCCAGATTTGGAGTAGATTGCCCAGGTAGATAGTCACTAGAAGCATTGGACATCAGGCTAGGCAATTTCTTTTATGAAACTGATAAACATTTCTTTAGTAGGAACTTTCCACTCTATAACTGGTCCTTTGGTTTTCATCCCATTAGGAAATTTTTTTTCCACATCTCATAGATTTCATGAAATTATTACACAATATACTGAAGAAATGAAATGTGAAAATGTTGGCACTCATACATTAAAAACAGCATGCAACTCTCCATATTTTATTCTCTTCTGTAAGTTTTAGCATGAAGTATTTTCACCATGAGTACTTTGCAGTCACCGACTAGTAAACACAGTGGCTCATTCAGTATCCATTTCTATCTTGTTCCTTGCTACTAGAAAAAATTTGTGGAGGATGCCAATGTTTCCAGCCTCACATCATAAAATATTATTGGTCTATACCACACATGGCATTCCTATCTCTCTTTTCCACAAGCTGGCCCTATTGTATCTAGGCCGACCATGTGACCAAATTTCTGCAAATAAGGTATAAGGAAAATCTATTGATGGATTTGGGGATAAATTTTGTTGAAAGTGTGAGGCGTATCTGATATTATCTTCTTTTCCCCTTTTATTGCCTAGAATGGAAGCATGACTGTTGGAACTGCAGTAGCCTTTTTAATCCTTTAGCAGGAGGCTACATGCCTGAAGAAAAGAAATCTCACCATATAAGGATGAAAGAACAAAAAGATGGAAAGAGCCTCTTTTCTTGATGTTGCCCTAGAGTAGCCAGTCTAAATCCAGGATTAACCTACCTACAGACTTGTTACATGAGATAACTGAATCTCTATTTAAGCTACTGTGATTTGGGACAGTTGTTTTTTTTTTTTTCCTAGTACAATTGCATTCCTAATTAATGAACTAAACTAGTCATTTAAGCCTTCAAAATGAATTTTTTATAGGATATTGGTATTATTAGCTTTTACTTTGACTCAGACTATAGATAAGACCTGTTAAACAATGTTAAACAATTTATCAAGAAACTTAGGTCTTTATACACTCAATTATTTTGTGAAGAAATTTAAATAACAACACCAAGTCTTTTATATTTGCATACCATTTTCAATGCTCTTCATTCTTTTGGGTTTATGAATTTTCATCATGGTATTATTTTTCTTCTGCCTGAAGGACTTCTTTAATATTTCTTATAGTACAGATCTATAGTACAGAAAGACTTTTCAGCATTTTTATATCTGAAAAGTCTTTACTTTGACTTTGATTTTGAAAGCAGTTCTCACTGGATATAGATTTCTAGGCTGTTTTACCTTTCAGGACCCTAAAGATATTGGTCCACTGTCTTCTGACATTAATACTGATTCTCCATTAATCAGTCTTCTGATTAATCTGAAGTCCACTAATCTGTCTTCTCCATTAATACTGATTTAAATCTGTTGTCATCTTTAACTTTGTTCCTCTCTATGTAATGTCTTTTTTTTTTTAAACCGGCTACTTTTTTTTTTTAATGTTTATTTTTGAGAGTGAGACAGAGCACAAGCGGAGGAGGGACAGTCAGAAAGGGAGACATAGAATTCAAAGCAGGCTCCAGGCTCTGAGCTGTTGGCACAGAGCCTGACATGGGGCTTGAATTCACCAACCAACCATGAGATCATGACCTGAGCCAAAGTTGGATGCTCAAATGACTGAGCCACCCAGATGCCCCAGAACCGGCTACTTTTAAGACTTTATAGCTCATTTTACAGAGTTTGATTATGCATTACATTGGCATATTTTTCTTTGTGTGTCTTGTTTTTGGAGTGTTCTGAGTTTGCTGGCTGTATAAGTTTATAGTTTTCATCAAATTTGGCCACATAGTTTTTCTGCCCCCTCCCTGCTGTCTACACCTATATTAGCTACTGGAATTTGTCCTAGAACTCATTGATACTGGTGCAACTCTCTGGTTACCTTGTTTTTCTTGGAATCAGTTATCAACTGCTTTTCTCTTCCTCTGTCAAAATGTATGGTTTTAAATTTTTATCTGTGTTTTTCTTGTTATTACAGTCAGAGAAAAGCCCCTTTATGCCCTTCAACATCCAACTGAAAATGACAGTTTATTGGTCTATCTTAATGTTGTTATGTGATATCACTCAAAGAACAATAGGTAAGTATTAGAAGGCGGCACCTTTTCTACTTCTGGTAATTTTTCATACTAGGGCAGGGTCATTATCATAACATTCCTGTGCCTCTGTGTACTCTTCTTTATTCTCTCAGAGGAGGAGGAATGGCATACTCTGGTAAATTTGAAGGAAGAACCTAGGAAGGCCTTATCAAGACTCTTTTTCTGTTTAGGATCAACTTTCATTCTCCCCCTAAATGCTATATAACTTGCAAGTCCATCTATGTCTGTAAATGAGATGCTAAATCTAATTCTTGGCTTCAGTGTTTTATTCATCATTCCTGAGTGTAATAACCACTTAATCCTACATCAGCATTTCTTTTATGCATTTAATAAACTAAATTCCTAAGATATAAGTTCAAAATTATGTTAATAGGTATTTGGATTATCTATTACGGCATAATAAATGATCAGTATACATAGTGGCTTAGAGCAGCAACCAGTTTTATTAGCTCTCACAGTTCTTTGGGTTGACTGGACTCAATTGTGTGATTCTTCGGCTTCACATGATGGATCTGCAGTATCTGGAGGCTTGACTGGACCAGAATGTCCAAGATGGTGTCCTCATGTGGCTAGCAATTGTTATTGTTATATATTATTGGCCAGTGGTTTAGCTGTGGTTACTGACAAGACCAGCCCAGATTCAAGAAGACAGGAATTCAGATTCATTTCTTGATGCAAAGAGTATCATGTGCATACAGAGTGGGAAAATTTATTGGGGTCATTCTTGGAGATTAGCTTATTTCAAAGGGAAATAAGTTTAATACCGCATGTGGATTATTTGAAGGAAAGTAATTCTCGCGGTGTGAGACATGCAGCCTGAAGTGGTAAACCTCATATCCCCATGTAACACACAACGAGACCAAAGCCCCATTTTTACTGCACACCTGATGGAGGAGAAAATCCTTTGAAAGTGCCTGACAGAGTCTGTACTTATAAAATATGCAAGAACAGGGATTTAGTCATTATTTCAGGATATTTTTGGGAATTCCAGGAAAATGCATGGTATGTTATAGCTATGAATCTGTTTCAGGTTGCATTTGCTACTTTTAGTCCCATTCTTGGACTCTGTACAGCTCTAAATTAAGAACAGCTTAATCTGTCATTGGGATGTAGTGACATGTAGAGGAGAAGTGTCTCCTTTCTTTCCTGGTCAGCTCACATCACTATCATCATCATCATCATCATCATCAAATACCCATGTTGTGAGTGTGGTGAGAAGTATATGCTTATGGTTTGAAGAATCACAAGATCAATGCCTTTTAACTGTTTCCCCTCCAAGTCTCTATCGACTCCATGTGTAGGGATAGAATAGAGCCCTAGATTACCTGGATTACAGTGGCTTTTCTAATTATAAAATTTTTATGGAGAAAATGGCATATTCAGGGGTGAGCCAGGATGAGAAGAGAGAGTTTATGGAAACTGTTTAAACATGCAGGAGTGTTTGATTTCAGGAGTGAAAGTGAAGGAAGTACATTTGTAAGTGAATGCATCTAGATGATAGGTGAGGCAGAAATGGGACATAATGGATGTGGGGTGGTGGGATAGGGTAAAAAGGAGTAGACACAGCTAAAAAAGGTTGTATTCTGTTGTTGAAGCAGGTCTCAGAGATAAAGATTATATTTGGGCCCTGCTGTACTGCAACTTAATTTTAGTGTTAAGAATTTTATTTGACACCTTTCACATTATCCAGTAAATAATGACATGTACAATAATTTGATAGGCAATGCAGGAAAAGAGTGTTTTAGCATAGTATTTTAACAGGTTCAAAGTTGGGACAAGTGATTTAAAATTTTGTTTTAAAGAATTCTTAACTTTTTAAAAGTTTAGGTCACTGTGCTATAGGAGTTCACTTTTATTCAATTTGGGGTTTATATTTTTATTCACTTTGGAATTGATCTTTACTCAAAATAACTTCATTCATTGGAGAAATGAGATGTAATTGATAATTAAAATTTCAGGAGAGGACTTGATAAGTAAGGGCACACATTCTAGCTCTAAAAACTGCTAGTATTCCCTGGCTGACCCTGTAAATATTAGCATCATTTAGATTTCCTTAGTGGATAACCTTTCTCCCCTTGATGTTTTAAAACTCCCTCTCTATATCCCACAAAACAATGTAACTTCTATTTTTCATGCTAATCATTAAAATCAGTTATTGTCCTTTTTTCAGATATAGAAAACATGAGGTGGTTAGCTAAATCTATTCTGTCATACAAGCATACCCTGAACCTCTTCCAGTATAGATTTCTCCTGTGAAATTACTTGAACTTCCTGTTTTTCATCAATAAAGGACACAATGTCTGACTGCATCTGTGAACAATGTAGATAGTTAACTTAAGCAAAGGCTAAAGTGGACTTTGCTTGGCTGTGTTTTTTGAATTAAAAAATTGTGATCCTCACTGTTTTAGTAAATGTCCTTTGACATTTTACCAGCAGACAAGCATATTATTATCTTATCAAGAGTATTGTTTCAATCACCTAACCAACCTCACTAGCTTCAAGTTAAAGGAGGTATAAATTATTAGCTTATAAAGTTTTAGGGACTGTTTTGTAAAGAAGATGAGAAGTAAGGTTTTTTCTGCCAGGGTTGGTGGGGGTGTAGGGGCAAGTGGCTGTCCTTGCCTATTCAGTCTCCTGGAATCACTGTGATTCTGTTATTTCAAGGTCAGATCTCTGAGTGAAGGGTGTGTAGATATGTGAAACCTTACTATCTAGGATGAAAACTGAATTACTGGATCATTTCACTAATAAGCCAGAAATTAGTTTCCATAAAACCGACATCATCACTTGATAGTTTCAATTAGAAATGGAAAAGCCACATGAATCATAAAATAACAGTATTTTTTGAAATTTCCACCTCCATTTTCACATTGAGAATGGTCACTGGGCTGTAATCTTTCATTACATATTTCAACCTGTGAAGTCTCCTATCTTTGGTAGTTTTTTTTTTTTTTTTTTCCAGAAGGAAACAGTAGAACTACAGATAGTATCCAATCTTCTAAATATAAGCATCTTGAAAAAACAGCATTACTTAATGATGCATGGAGTATGCCTAATTAAGATAAAACCCCCCATTTTAATTTGTTTTTTTACAGTGTGTTATCTCAGAGGACAAAGTTTAAGAAAGACACCTCAGGGTACAACATTATAATTTAAAAGGATTTGTTTATCCCCAATTTCCAGATATCTCCCCTCACCACCCACCCAGCCTGTTACAGTGAGAACTATGTTTAGAGAAGTGATTTGCTATAAAATAAAGGGAAAACCATGTGATTTAGAATGACATTTGGCTGCTGGTTCTGCTCTCACCTCTCTTTGTAATGGAAATGATTAAAGAGAAAAACTGAGTGCATGGGGACAAGGGATATAGGAGACATCTCTGTACCTTCCACTCAATTTTGGAACCTGAAACTTCTCTAAAAAAAATAAAATCTCTCTATAAAAAACAAAAAGATTGGTGGTTGCCAAGGGTTTGCGGGAGGGAAGGATGAATGGGGGAACACAGAGGATTTTTAGGGCAGTGAAACTATTCTGTATGAAATGATATTTGTAGATACATGTGATATGTTTGTCAAAACCTATGGAATGTATCACACAAAGAGTGAATCCTAATGTAAACTGTGGACTTTGGGTGACAATGCGTCAATGTGTGCTCATCAGTTCTAACAAATGTACCATTCTGGTGCAGGATTTTGATAGTGGGGGAAGCTGTGTGTATGTGGGGTAGGGAGCATATGAAGAACCTCTGTACCGTCTGCCCAATTTTGCTATAAACTGCTCTAAAATAGTCTATATTTTTCAAAAAAAAGAAAAAGAAAAAGTGGGAAAAATGCAAAAACTTTGTTATTATTTTAAATTCCAAGGAAGACATGGAACCCTTATAAGAAAAAGACTTTCATCACATGATAGCTTCCTATTTCTATTATGGAGTAAAGATCAGAACTTTTCTGAGTAGAATTTAGATTAAGTACTAATCCAAATACTTAATGACTTGGCATATAATACCAAAATATATTATAGATTACCCTTTGCAGCATTTATATTTAAAATAATTTAGATATTTAAAATGCTTTAAGAGAGGATTGTTGGATTCAGGTTGAGAAAATAAAAGGATTGATATTTTTGGGTCCCGTCCTCCTCTATAACCTTGTAATTTCTATGGTTATGGTGGTCCTCTTTTGTTAAATCAGTGTTTACAATAAAAAGTCATTAAAAAACTTTTTTTTATGTTTATTTATTTTAGAGACAGAGAGACAGAACACAAGTGGGGAAGGGGCAGTGAGAGCAGGAGACAGAATCTGAAGCAGGCTGCAGGCTCTGAACTGTCAGCCCAGAGCCCAACACGGGGGCTCTCAAACCCACGAACCATGACATCATAACCCGAGCTGAAGTCAGACACCTAACCAACTGAGCCACCCAGGTGCCCCGATAAAAAGCAATTTTAAAGTTACCACTCATTTATTTATTCCTCCTTTAATGAAACATTTACTGTATAATGGACTACTCAAGGACTTCCCAGGTTCTGAGAGGCAAAGAGAGGTGATGGCTCAGTCTTGGCCTCTCAGAGCAAGGCAGGTACACAATTAAAGTGCATCCTGAGGGACAGACATATGGATGGCTCAGTAGGCTGAGCATCTGACTTCACCTCAGGTCATGATCTCACAGTTGGTGGGTTCAGGCCCCACATCCAGCTTTGTGCTGACAGCGTGGAACCTGCTTTGATTCTCTGTCTCCTCCTCTCTCTACACCTTCCCTACTCTATCTCTTTCTCTCTCTCAAAACTAAATAAACCTGAGAAATACTGTGATGTAGGAATAGCACTATAATGGAGATTCTGAAGAAAATGATGTAAGCCAGATAGGGATAAGGGGAAAATGTTTTCTCTTTCTGAATAGCCAAGTATATTTGCAACTTTGCACTAGTAAATGCATAGATCTCATTCAGGTGTAACTTAACTCATGTGTGTTTCCCTTATTAATGTGCAAACTCCTTACAGAATGAAGACCTGTCTCCTTTTTTTCTGTAGTATCCAGCACAGTGCTTCGCACAGAGTACACAGATACATTAAATAATGATACACATAAATTGCTTTCCTATTATGCCTGATACATGGAATGTGCTCAATAACAATGCAGTTTATTTTCACTTGAGGAGTAGTGTATAGATTGTAGGATGCATAAATTTCATGTCTTTGTATGATTTGTTTTCTTTTATTTCTTAAAAAAATAAGTTATGAGGAATTTCTTGGATGTTCTGGGGATTAAAACCCAATTCTTTGGTTTTAATAATGTTGATAAACGCGTGAGATTTGTTCATGACTGAATACAAAAGGAGATTCTTTTTAATGTAACCTAGAACGCAAATTACAATCATGAGAAATGTCTTGAATATTATGGTGATTAAAATCTGATTCTTTGGTCTTAATAATATTAATAGAGTAGCGAGATTTGTTTGTGATTGAATCTAAAAACAGATTGTTTTTATTTTACATAAAATTCAAATTGTATAAGGCTTGGCAGAAAAACGATGATATAAAAGAGAATGTCTGAACTTGCAGCTTGTTCTTTTATCTGACTTGTGAACACTTATTAACATGGCCTCATCCACAGTTGATATGAAAAAGAGAGAGTTCCAGGCAACATTCATGCCAGGACCTGGTGTTTAGCAACAAACTTTGATAGTAGTTGGCAATTTTCATCATTAATGTTTCTATTTTAGCACATGTGAGTATATTAATAATAATGTAATTATAACATGTTATAAATATATTGTTATGATTAATAATTTACAACTTAACAATTGTGATTTATACTAATTATATATTTATACTAATTATTTTATATACCAAGTTTATTAATTTTATAATTTAATGCATTATATAATTATAATAATTTTTATGTCATTTCCAATTGGTTGTTAAATTCATCCAGGTCCTTTCTCATTTAAAATATTTTACTTTTTGGTCCTAGATACTCCATTTTATTCTTTTTTTTTTTTTTTTTTTTTAGATTTTCCCTTTCTCCGCTATATATTTCCTGCATTCATTGACTGTGTCTGTATTTTTTCCTTAAGTCATTGTGCATATTTATAATAGGTGTTTAAAATGCTTTTCTGCTATTCCAACATTTGGGTTATTCAGGTGAGGGGTTGGTCTATTGTCTGCTTTTTCCCCTGAGAGACTCTGGATTTTATAACCTTGAAGAGTGGTGATTTTTGTCGTAGCCAGTAGTTAGTTAATTTGCCTGGGTTTAAACTCTAAACTCTGTCTTCCCTGAAATGAACAGCTACTGAAACTGCTTTGTTCTTTTGGCCTTTCCTCCCTGTTGCATTTGATGCAAAACCTTGAAGTTCCTGGTGGAAGAGGCCATGGAGGGAACATGACCGCTGGTTGACCTGAGAGCTGGACCCTGGCAATGGGAGGCTCCTTACCCCTCCACTGGCCTTGGAATGTGGGTTTCGCTTACTCTTCTCACACTAGGAGCCCCCTCAAGGACACAGCCTTGAGAGGGTAATGTGTTGAGATCTTCTGGAAGATATAAGTGACTGATTCCCGTTACAGCTTCTACGTAAATTCAAGATCCGGGCGCATGGTGCCAACACCAACTCATCTTGCAGCCACCCAAGAGAGAAGCCTGGTAAGTTCCCTTGCTGTTTTTAAACCTGCCAGTTTCCAATCTGGAGTTGCTGTCACTCTCTTGGGTCTCTCTCTGCCCTCCATCTTGCCGCCAGTTTCAAATTTCACCCGGGGAGCTCTCTGAGGTTGCAAACCAGCAGTTCCCCATCTCCCCCCGCGGGGCTATACCCAGGCATCAGCCAAGATTTTCGGTGAAGTCTATCGGCAGTTTTGAGGCCTCCCCTGCTGTGGTCTTCGGCTTTGATTTTTCTGCTTTCAGTGTTCAGCCACTTAGCAGCCAAACTTCATTCTCTGACTTCTCAGTCAGTAGATGTGAGCCTTGGCTTGAGTGTCAGCATCCTTCACCCCCTCCCGCAGCTGTGGCCTGGACATCCTCAGTGAAAAACTAGTAAACAAGGATTTTACCTGGTATAGCTCCTTTCTTTCATAAAAGAGTCAAATGCCCCCCAATTTCTTGCTGCTCTCGCTAGCTCTCCAGGGTCTCCTCAGAGCTACTGTTTATACTTTGTGCAGAATTCTGTATAGTTACCTGTAGATGGGTCCAATATAATAATTGACTCCACCAGACTCCATCATGCCCATAGAATAGGTTTAATTATGATGGTTCATACTATGCTTCCATCCTTCATCCTTGGGAAGGAAATCTGACACAAAGAGTAAAGTAGCTTAAACTCCCTGAGACTGTAGAATTCATTATTAGATGAGACATAGAATTAATCCAGTAGAAATACTATGCTATCTCTGAGCAGAATATGATTTTATTGTAGACTGGTATATAAATTGAAATGTAATTATTTGATCAGTTTTATTAACATATAAAAATAGTTGAATATTTTATTAAAGGTAAGTAAGAAAGAAACAATAACCAAACTAATAAACATTTATTAGACACATACTTGGTCCTCTAAAAAATCACATTCCATGGGGTGCCTGGGTGGCTCAGTTGGTTGAGCATCCGACTTTAGCTCAGGTCATGATCTCACGGTCCTTGGGTTCAAGCCCCACATCAGGCTCTGTGCTCACAGCTCAGAGCCTGGATCCTGCTTTAGATTCTGTGTCTCCCTCTCTCTTTGCCATTCCCCTGATCATGCTCTGTCTATATCTGTCTCTCAAAAATGAATACACATTAAAAATTTTTTTGAAAAAAAATCATTCCACTTCATAAAGGGAATGCAGAATATTCTTAATCTTTCCAGATCCTCTTCATCATTCAGTTAAAAAAAAGTTTAACTTGAGATTTTGGAAAGAGGGAAGCACTGCCCTAACCTTCAACTCTCTCTGAATCTTTCCACAGATACAGGGACAGAAAACCAACCAAAAAGTGGGGCAATCTGAAAACAGCAAAACTGGAGGGGTTTCTCAGAATTTCTCAGAATCATGACCTGAGCCGAAATCAAAAATTGGTCGTTTAACCAACTGAATCACCCGGGCACCCCCAAGAATTCTTGATACTAAAAGATGGAAGCTTTTTGCCAAGTCAGTCTTGAACCAGGAGAAAATTCTGGTAATAGAATCCAAACTCAAAACATTGATAACAAGTTCCAAAGGAAAATGTTCATCCAGGACTCAGAATGTGGGAAAAAAAGGGCCAGATAGTAAATTTCCAAGCTTTATTGTGGGACATATATAGTCTCTGTTGGATCATCTACCTCCCTTCCTTTCTTCCTTCCTCTTTTTCTTTTCTATTTTTCTAAACAATATTTTGAAAATGTGAAAAAAATTCTTAGCTAGAAAGCAGTACAACAAACAGGCCAGAGGTCCACATTTCATCTATCAGCTGTAGTTCGCCTTCCTCGTCTAGGTAAAATTATGAAAGGAAAGCAAAGGAAACCATTCTCAGAAGGTAGGACTCCATGTTGTTTTCATCACTTTGTGAAAACAACAAAAGAGGGAGCTCTAGAGCCATGAACTTGGTTCATCCCTTCTTTCAAAAAGGACCTGAAAGGGTTTTTTACTTAAAATTGAGCAACAGAAAAAGCGAGTTGAGTCTCATACCAATTTAATATTGGAAAAAGGACAGTAAGGAACAGCAGAACATCCCTACAGATTAGGAAAACAGTCCAGAGGCATGCCCACAAAGAAATGAAAACTGTAACCTAATACTTCAAAACAAAATACATTAAGAACATAATCGAGTATGTGGATACACAACATAAACTAGAATGACAAAAATGCAGATGTATGCTGTTCTGAAGAACACTATTAGCAAAATGTTTTTTAAATATATAGGTATAAACAGTTAAATCCTGGTTCCAACTTTCTAATAATGTGGGCATAAGAAAGTAACCCTCCCTCTCTAGTCTCTTAGGTCCTAGGGAGGATCTCTAGTTTTGTAAAAGATAGAATCGAATATTGCCTTAACGGTCTGTTCCTTCTCTTTTTGGGCATTTTTGCCTAAGAGCCAATCTTACCTTCTTTGAAACCATCCAATGATTGAAGTGTGTATTTAAATGATAGACATTTATTTTGTGTGGAATTTTACTGAATAGGTCATGATAATAGAAATAATATTTATAATTTCAGAAGTTGGAATAAATAAGCAAATTATGTGGGTGAGGTGTTTTTAATAAACAAATTATATGGGTGAGAGGGATATTATTATTCAGCCCATTGTTGCTTTGATCAAATCTCAGGGGGTGATTAAATCTACTGAAATTTATCAAATTTATCATTTATCTGAAAGATGACCTTTCTTAAACTACCTAGTGCACTTAATCCATTATATGAATGCACACCATTTCAGGAGGAGAGGATTTCCATTTTTCTAATATTACCCTTCTTGCAATCAATGCTATTCTCAAGAGGATTTGTTTTCTCATGGACTAGATGTTCTTTGTAAATTCTCAACATGACCTAATATAAAAATCAATACATCTTTAGGTAAGTTCATTTCTATTATTAGATCTCACTGTAGTTTCACACTAACGTGTTTCGAAATATAAGCAGCGCCCTACCACAGGGCATGGCTTTTTCCTGGTAATGCATTAAATTTCATTATGGTAAAAACCATTATAACAACAATAAAATCCACCACAGGTTTAAAAAAAGTCTCTTGGCTCCAGACGATTGCCAACAATGTTTATGCTTTAATGTGCTCATTACAATACCAGTCTTAATGAAATTGAAAAGTGCTTTGTCCGGTATGTCTCTGTTTGTGATGTCCCCCACCCTTGAAAAAGGAGCGTAGATTTTTCTAGCTTAGCAAGGACTAAAGGAAGCGTTTACTGTGGCACTGAGTGAGGAGGGGGGGACAGCTTCTCTGGACTCCCACAGCCAAAGAGGAGCAAAGCAGTACACACAGCATTGCTTGCATGATAAATTAGCAGGAGCAATTTATTTCTTGGACTAAAGAAATTATGGTTAATTCTGTATTTTGCATATTCATGAAGGAACCTACTCAAATTAAAGAAAAGGTGCCAAGAGAAGTCCTGGGGCACTTGAGGTCTGTTTTATTTTAGTCTGATCCTGATGGAGGAGGTGATTAATTATCCTGCAACTTGGTTTTTCTAGCCATAATAATTAGAACATTCCAGCACAAAGAAAGAATTCAGACATTCTTTGAAGTGGTTGTAGAAGGATTTGCCTTGGACTGTAATTTTTCTAGAATCTAGAGGACACAGAACACATCAGCGGTTGCATTTTCTATTGATCTTACTGTCCCATCCAAGCACAACTGTTCATAATTGTCATATGTATTTGAAGCTGTGTGGCTTTCTATTGATTGCCCAAGTTTTTCATTATCCATTAAAATTTTTTCACTTTCATGTTCTAGACTTGTTAATTATGTACTTGATTGAAATACTCATCTTATGTTTTTCAAGTTTAGCATAGCAAGAAAAGAGATACTTTTGAAGCAAAACCATTATTACACATATTCAGGAGAGGTGTGAGTCAGCAAGTTTGCAGAAATTCTTTGGGCCTGATCACACGCCAGGCAGAGAGGTGCTCTCACGGTGAGTTGGAAAGTGTTGTAGAGGCAGTTATGGGACACAATGGAGCAAATAAATCTTCAAAGCTTCATGAGAAAAATTTAATACTCACTTTGAAGTATTTCCAGAACATTAGACATGCACAAAATAACTGCATATAAAAATAGCCTTTAAAGATAAGTAAGTCATTCTTGGGTTGTCCCCTAATTTGGATAATAAGAGCTCCCATGTCCTTTGATTAGCCCTAATTTACAGTTTTATCCACTGTTGAAAATATAGTATATATTTTTTCATTGGTTAGTGTCTTATTAAAATTTTGTAAAATCATCTTGAATCTTAAAAGTACACATATACAAAATGGGCCTTAACTTTCCATTGCTTGATGCAATGAGTGGCTTTTTAACATTCTATATTCTGTTGCTTCAGGGAAAGGCATTGTGAAAATCATAACCCTGATGTTAATCACTCATGAGAGATAGGAGGGATGCAAAATTTTTCCTTGTTTATCCTTTATTTTTGTTCTATTTTATAAAAACATTAAAATATCCTAATTTAAGCATGGCTGTTCAAAATAAGAAGGGAAATCTCCATGACCATCACAGAAGTATGGTGAGTCTCCTCATGAGGAAATGGAGTGAAAATGGAGAGAAGCTCTTTCAATATCTTCAAGACTATTCATTTTAAGGCCTCTTTCTCTGAGGAGTAGTAGAGATTTTAGAGACTGTCTCTTCTTGTATTCTTTTTCAGCCTTGCATCACAGCAGGCTAACACATTTTCAGATACAGTATAATTTGTCTTGATCCTTATGAACAAATAAATGACATATAGCAAAGATTATTGAAATCTATTACAAATCTATAGAGCATAAAAGTTTGAGGACTATAGCACATCCAATGAGAGACCTTGACACTACAGTAACTATCTATTTGAGCTATTGGAACTTTTATTAAGTAGAAAGAATATAGAAGTAGACATCAGGAACTCAATGACTTTTTTCTTAAGTGGGCTTCATGCCCAGCACGGAGCCCAATGAGGGGCCAATGCAGGGACAAATTCACAACCCTGAGAACAAGACCTGAGCTGAGATCAAGAGCCTGACGCTTAACTGACTGAGCCACCCAAGTACCCCCAGGAACTCAATGATTTTAACCCTAATCTGCCAGTTACCAGTGACGTGACCTTGGGAAAGACCCTCAACATTTCTGGGTCTCTATTACATAAAGGGTCAAACAAGATTTCTCAGGTGACTTTACACTAAAACATTCTGTGAGTAGTTTTTATTTGTGATATTGTTAGAAGATTTGCATATTATAATTTATAAGGAAAAATCACCTTCATCTAAGGATGTGTACAAAGAGATGTAGACACAGCCTAAAACAATTCTAGAGAGGCCATGTCTCTTCTGGACTCTATAGATATCTTTAAGAGATTAAGGAGAAGAGACCAAGAAGAAAATTAGTGCTGTTCAGTTACATATATTTCAGTGTCAAAGAATTATTGAATGATTTGAAGAGATTTTCCACCAAGATTCTTGACTGGTCATGGAATGTTATTCAATCCATCATTTTTTTCCATAAAAACAATGACTTTTATGCTAATAAAAGTCTTCGTTCAATTACTGGACAAAAATCTTAGTTCCTCCATAACAGGCTTTTCTAATTCTGTTTTGTAATTGCAGTAAGGCATCTCTGAGGATTTATCTGCACGCCGGCAGTATGTGGCCTTTTCTTGAACCCGTCAGAATTGTGACTTTTCTTTGAACTCTTGGCTGCTTGGTGCTACTGACCTTGTTGCTCGTTTATAACTTGGGTGCCATTTATCACTCCCAGACTTACAGATATTGTTGTGGAAAGAGACTGAATGCAATCATTCATGCCATTGCCTCTTTCTAGTGGTGCCTCGCAGCTTCCTTCCTTACAGGATAACTGATAGGGAGAGATTAGTGACAAAGCTGTAATTCTATTGAGGGATTGTGATGTAACTATATCATAAACCATGAAGTGAGACTCAAGAGGTTTGAGATCACGACTGCTGAGATTAAGTTACGGCTGCCACAGTCAATCTCTGTCAATATGTGTTTTGTGATGGTTTGTAATCTGCCTGTAAAATATTAGCTACCTGTAGAAAATACCTTTTTTCCCCTCTAGTGTTGACTTTATTGTAAAGCTTCTGCAATTTGAGGGCTTAAAAGAAATATTGATTTTTATTTTTATAAAATAAAATACAGTCTTTTTAGGGACCATTTAGAAAACTTGCCCTTTGATTTGGTAATTAAAATTGAAGTCTAATCAACATAGCGTTATATTACTTTCAGGTGTACAACATAATGATTTGATATTTGTGACAATACACGTTTTAAATCTGTGAAACTTTGTAGATTTCTCACACAACACTTGAACTACTTAGCTTTTAATACTTTGAAGTTTTTATGCATTTGTGAAATTTGCAAAGATAATGTATTGAGGTTGAGATTCACATAATAAATAGAACCATTTTGATGTAAGCAATTTAGTGTCATTTAGCACACTAATAATGTTCAACCCCAGGGTATAACTCAGAACCCACAGGCAGACTCCCCCTAGGCTCCTACCCCTACCCCCGAGCCCTGTTGTGAAATATTCAAAGTAGAAATAAGTCAATTGACTTGATATGTTACATACTCAACACTTAGAAGGAATTAAAGCCATTATTTTGCAGTTATCCATATTATTTTAGTTAACTTGTGCCTTCAGCACCACTGTTGTAAGTTATTTTTTGGGAAGGAGGTTGTCCAGGTAACACGAGTTTGTGGAGATACTAGTAGATATTACTTTTTGAGTGTGCAAAGAAACTGGTTAAGCTAGTATATGCAGATTTTGTTTTTCCTGCAGGATTTTTCAAAACTTTTTGGATGTTCATAAACTGCTTCTCTAGTTTAGAGCCATAGCATACCGCATTTCCTGAATTATTTGCATAATTTGTCCTGGAGCATTCTGACTGTACTGTTAAGACCCATTCTATGTCAAACAATGATCTTGGCCTAATTATGACATTGTTGGAGGACATTATCAAGAAATAGGTTTTTACTAAAAGGACTTGAAAAATATGAATCAGACTTTTAAAGCTCATACTGACATCATACTCTTGGAGCAAAAGGCTGAGATTCAATATTTTTAGAATTTTGCCTAGTAAGTAAAAATAGCAGTTAACATTTCCAAAACAGTTTTAAATATTATCTACATTTCTATCAATAATCCTGAAAACTAGGTATTATTGCTCTAATCTTCTAGATGGATAAATGACTTAACTTTAGTCACATTAAAATATCTTCCTTTGGGATGGGATGATATGCCCAGCATCTCACACTTCTCAATGGTGGAGTAATGATTTAAGTGCAGATGCCTAGGGTTGTAAATCCTACAGTCTTTGCTTTTACTTTGTAGCATTGCTGTGTTAGCATGAGCTTGGGACTCTCGTTTCCTGAGCCTTGGTTTCTGTATTTATAAAAATGAACAAACTGGATGATCTCTAAAGTCTGGTCTAGCTTAGTTCTGTTGCTTAAATCCTGTACTGTTTCCTAGCCTGTCTATAGCATTTAGCAAAAAAAAAAAAAAAAAAAAAAAAAAAAAAAGAAAAGAAAAAGAAATTATATATCCCTGTATCAGGAATCCTAAGAATTCAATAAAAATGTTAAAATATTTTCCCATATAAATGAACAATTATGACAGCTGACCTTTATACGAACGTCCCAGAACTCAGAATGAGTTATAGGATCAAGGGGGGGAACTTTGCTTTGCTTTTATAAATATAGTTAAGACCAATGTAAATACACGACTTGCCTTAAACACTAGGGTTTCTTCATAGGAACATAGAAACATAGATTGAGCTTGCAAAGAGGTTATGTGTGTGTTTGCTTTCCCTGGCCATCCTTGTTCATCAAATAAAGGAGTCAATTTTGGAGGCTAGGTCTGTATCCAGGTAGGAGGGGAGAGAAGGTCAAAATAGATCCACCACCTTTGAATCAGCTTATTTATCATCTTATTAGAGGAAACGACAGGAGTGAATAGCTTGGTCCAACCTCAAATGACCAAATACATTTTACTTTTTTTCTCTCAACTTTAAAATATTTTTGCCTGTTTACATATGTATCTTAGAATAAAATTCTCAAATTTTCCTTCTCTTTAATTATGATAAACCTTCTTAAAATCACAGTATTATATGCATATTTCCACTTATGAAGATTTCATAAGCTTTATTTTCTGTGGTTTCTATTACATACTATTCTGATAATACAAAATATTTTTTGTTTGCTATGCAAAATTTCAAATACATATCATACTAAATATGGTTTTCAAACTACCTATCCCTTGTTCGCTCAACCTTTCCCTTAATATTCTGATATCTTCTCTCAACATTTTTTTTTTAGTTTGTTTATTTTGAGAGAAAGAGAGTAGGAGAAGGGCAGAGAGAGAGAGAGGGAGAGAATGACAGTCCCAAGCAGGCTCGTCGCTGTCAGCACAGAGACCAATGCGGGGCTTGAACTCACGAACTGTGAGACCACGACCAAGCCAAAATCAAATGTCATATGTTTAACTGACTGAGCCACCCAGGTCCCCCTCCACCTTGTTTTATGTTACGGATCACTGGTTGAGTGAACCTCTATGTACGATAGGAAGTAAATTTTTACTCTTACTTCATTTGATAAGGAAGCCTCCTCTCCATGTACAGATAAGGAAACTGAAAACAAGTGTCTGCATTGAAAAAAGCTATTTGATAATATTTTCAGAAAAAAAAAAATAGAAGTTTCATAAATCCTCTTTCCCCTAATCCTGTCTTAAGCTTTTGATGCTTAGTCATTTTCTTTCGAGTCAATTTTTCCCCCGATTATTAACTAGAGTAAACCAGCTAAATTTTCATTGTCAGTTTCTGTGCATATACTAAAATCAGTCCTTCAAAATCACTTTCACGGACCTCATGAAACTCCACGTCTTTTACAAAATTTTTCATTTCACTTACTAATCAATATCCACTGTTAGATGTCCAAGACTCCAGATAAGGAACTGATAGACTGGTTGCATTAAGTGGTTGGTGCGATGGGTAAGAATGGAAGTTAGCATCATGTGGGAAGGAAAGTCTTGAGTAGAGCCTTATTTGTTACGTCTTGATATATCTATTTAGGTTTTTTGGCTTTATGACAGAGAGGAGTTAGAAAATAAATATCCAGATGTTACAACACCTTGTAAACCACAGATCCTTCTGGAAAAATAACTTTTGTGTATATAATATAGTTTATTCTTCATTATCTGAATATTTCTAACAAAATTGCTTCTTTTTTTGGATATCTCACCACCATCCAGATTAAGCGTTTGATTCCATTTGTGTACCCACCTAGATTTATCCCTCATTAATCCCCAGAGAGAGAGAGAGAGAGAGAGAGAGAGAGAGAGAGAGAGAAAGAGAGGCATCAGAAGTGAGTCTACAGTTAGGATCATTAATAACTAGCTCTTGAATATATCCTAGGATTCACAGCTTACTGACCATAGAGTATGTCAAATGCTTCATATAAGTAGTCTTGTATATTGACCTTCCTGCCTATGGACAGGCAGCACCTGCAGGGCTGTGAAACCCCCTTAGGGACACATGGCTGGTTCTGACACAGGGAATGGATCTATGCAAGGACTCATAAAATCTGAATGATTTATCCAAAGTAAACACTAGGATATTGCTCCCTCTGGTCCTTTCTATGTGGTAGAGGCACATAACAAGCTCCCCTCATTTTTCACTAGAGGATGTTCATGGAAATTGTCATGACTTATTTCATTGTCAAGAAGATTGATTTTTCCCGAAGGAACAATTATAACGGGTGGTAGGTGCATTTCTGACCAGGACCCAAGGTAAAATTAATCACAGAAAAACATATAACTGTAAACATCTATGATAATTTAAACTTTCAAAATCTTGCTCGAATTCATAGAATAGGGACAATATACTGAACATATCAGTTATATAAATAAATCTTTTATTATAGATTTGACTAAAAATGTAAAGCTAGTTGTGATAAATGCACTTACCAAATGACTGTTTTATTTGCTTCCTTAGAAATTAGAAAGTATTCTTTGATAGGATTTTTTTTTCAACTGGCTTTAAAAACTATATAGGGAAATTTGAATCAATGTCTTACTTTTCTTTCCACACTTTTTTTCTGGAGCAAGCAGATGTGTTTTGCAGGAATAATCTACAGTTTCTTTTATTTTGCCAAGCCAGTGTATCATTAAATATTGAGTGAGACTTCCAACGATGTGAAAATTGAATAACACAGCGGTAAAATTTACCAAAAGCAGTGCGTTGATGGACAGTGAGGGCCTCATACAAGAATATTCAGGGAAAGTGTC
Source organism: Felis catus (assembly GCF_018350175.1). NCBI lineage: Eukaryota > Metazoa > Chordata > Mammalia > Carnivora > Felidae > Felis > Felis catus. The sequence continues at coordinate 27,556,601 of NC_058376.1, read as the reverse complement.
TTGAAACAAATTTTTGTGCTTCTTAGTAGTGGCAGTGTCCACTTTGTTTATGGCATGTTCAGGTCACCAGAGCCCTCTCTGGAAATGGGGTGATTTAAGGAGGCTACCAGGATAATGCCTCTCTGTGGGCTTTGGCATCTCACCTCCTCCCCGCTCCTTGCAGTTGAGTACCTTGGCACCAGCTCATATTTATGCCCTTCCCATCTTAGAGTGGACAACAAAGTGTTCTCTGTGACTGACTCTCATGAGCCAGAGGCATTCTGCTCATCTCTCCTGGCCCTTCACTGCCACACCTCCCCCAAAACACAAGCATGCTTCTCGTCCAGCCCAACGACCTGTCTTGTTCAGTAGAACACCCTCACTCTAAAGTGAGGATTGGTGCACCATAAATGAAGTGGTGAGTATGAGTTAGCGTCAGAGATCATTTTACATATTAAACCACTGAAATGTAAAAAGAATCAAGTGTGAAATTAGTAGCCTGCTATAAAGGCTAGAACACTAGCCTAGAATTCAGAAAAGGTGTTACTTATGGTTCTATCGCTGACTGCTATAAATCTTTGGGAAAATGTTTTAACTCACTGTATATCATTTTCCTTATCTGTAAAGTAGGCCAAATTTAACTTCCATGATTGTATGTCGATAGATTGGATTTGCCTTTGTTCCCTTATGCCATATCTCTGGCCAAACATACAGACTAGATTAAGTATGTGTGAATATTAACTTAAACATCTTTTTCTTAGATACCTTATTAAATTCTGCATGTTTATATAAGCTGTATTAGTTAGGATTCTCCAGTGAAACAAGAATCAACAGAACAAAACTCTCTCTAGATCGATCAATCTATCTACCTATCCATATATCTATATATATCTACAGAGAAAGAGAGAAACATTTTATTGTAAGAAATTGGCTCATGCAAAAATTGGTGTTGAGAAGTCCCAAGATCTTCAGTCAGAAGGCTGGAGACCCAGGAGAGCCTCTGATGTAGTTCCAGTCCAAGTCTGAAGGCCTGAGAACCAGGAGAAAGGAGGGGTAGACTCAGGACCCAAGAAGAGACAATATTTCAGTTAATTTGAAGGCAGGAAAAGACCAATGATCCACTAATCAGGCAGGAGGAGTTGCCTCTTTCTAATGGGAGGGTCAGCCTTTTTGTTCTATTCAGGCCTTCAACAGACTGGAGGAGGCCCACTGGGGAGGGTAATCTGCTCTACTCAGCCTACAGATTCAAATGTTAGTCTCCAAATCCCAAAACACTACCACAGACATACCCAGAATAATGTTTGACCAAATATCTGGGCATTGTGTTGCCCAGTCAAGCTGACACATAAAATTAACCATCACCTTGATCAAAAAGATATGTGCACTATGCATGTGTTCCTAATATTTGAAATTTGATGTCAATATCTATTTTTCTAAGGGGCTTTAAAGATGTTTGAGAAACTAAGAACATCAGAATCATATTGTCTCCCCAAAAGCCCATCCAAGTCCAGAGCATCTGACTTTGATAAGATCATGTATGTGGAGAGGATGGCATATCCTTTCTTTGATATTTATCACAAAGAGTAGACATTAGAAGCTTATTAGAAGTAGATACAATTTCTTTTTTATACAAATCTCTCATCTATGATGTCATTTAAGCTTTCTTGAAATTCTTGACTTTAATGTTTGTCCCCTTTCAGGCTGATGAAGCCCACTGAGTAAGTGTGCTTTCATTTTCCACAAATGGCCTCCTTTAAGTCTCCAGAACATGGTTCCATTTTGGTACCATGGACTTGAAAACAAACATGTCCTTCATGGTTTCATATGTTTCAAATACATTCTTTTCAGGGTCTTTACCAAAATCTTAAAGTGCTTTTATTCTGTTTTCACCTAGAAATTTGTATGTCACATGGCTTATCTTAATTGTCCTTAAGTTACAATAACCACAAGTGCTACGGTACGTGAGTAGGTGGGAATTGGGAAACAAGGATGCTGGGTAACTAACCAGAAGAGAAAAATGGTGATGTCAGGGCAGAACCTTGAGTTTGTGGTTAGTGCTGTGAGGCTTGAACTTTTGCACAAATTCTTGCCCACAGTCTTCCCTACCTCATGAACATGGCCTTATTTTCCAAGAGTTGGCATCCATATCCATGTACCTTGTGACGCCTTCCTTGAGCTTACCTAGCACAATTTGGTTTTCTTTTCCATTTTTCCATACCATAAATGCATATTTACTGTGAAGCAAAAGACAGTTCAATTGCAATTAGTTATGATTTGAGTCTTGTTCTACTCAGTGAAGTCACTAGAGCATTTTTAGGATAAGGCTAAGGGGGAGAGATTTAGCTATTATATGGAAATACATTTTGGAATGCTTTGATCTAACAAGTGAGAAATTATAGACACTTGAGACATTTATTTTTAAAAGTTAGAGAAAATTCATGTAAAAATAATAAAATATGCAAACAAAAGGAAAAGGGGGAGGAATAATTAAGTAAATTAAATAAAATTACCTAATATTATTTTGACAATGAGAGGTAAATTGTAAAAAAAACGTGTTGAGATCATACCTAAAATAGTAACTTAGTAAAAGTGGGAGATATTTTCTAGGACAAGGGAGTGAATAGCTACAGAATTGTCAGATAATCATATTAATAAAAAGCAATGAGTCATACGAACCCACTGGGAAAATACTTAAATTCATTGCTGATTGGACATCATTATGAGATGGTCAATGTACATTTGCATATTTGAAATGTCTGAATTTATGTATGTATGTATGTATGTATGTATGTATGTATGTATGTATAAATAGGCTTCAGACCCAGTGCAGAGCCCAACATGGGGCTTAAACTCACGACCCTGAGATCAAGACCAGAGCTGAGATCAGGAATTGGATGCTTGACTGACTGAGCCACCCAGGAACCTCTGAAATCTTGTTTCTAGGAAAGAAACTTGATAAAAGTTTCTCAAAATTGGATACCAACCCTAAATATTTTTATTGCATTACCAATAACAAGTTGTGAAGATAAAAGTTTTCTCAATGATCAATACTGAAATAAAATTTCAATAATAATTTCAATATAATTTCAATTATACTAGAGAAAAGACTGGTCTTGATACTAGAATTAGCTGATCTCATAGTTTGTGTTCAGCTTTTTAAAATTTTGCCGTTTGAGGCACCTGGGTGGCTCAGACAGTTGAGCGTCCGACTTCGGCTCAGGTCAGGATCTCGCAGTTCATGAGTTCGAGCCCCACGTTGGGCTCTGTGCTGACAGATCAGAGCCTGGAATATGTTTCAGATTCTGTGTCTCCCTCTCTCTGCCCCTTCCGTGCTCATACTCTGTCTCTCTCTGTCTCTCGTAAATGAATAAATGTTAAAATTTTTTTTAAAAATCTAAAAAAATTTGCAGTTTTATTTATTTTCTCATTCTAAATGTTTACATACATGTCTAATTTTATATTTGTAAGTTTATATTCTCTTTTATAAAAAAGATCCCTCAAATAGAATAAGATTCAGCCCTATAAAACATGGATCATCCTGTGTAGCACACTTTTCATACTCTAGTAACATTTATTTTATTTTAATTATTTTTACTGTTTGTTACTCCTTTATGTAAGAAAACAAGATTTTTGCTCTTTAAAACTTGATACACAATGGTAAATGTTGCTTGATACAGAATATTATAGGATGTGTGAGTGTCCAACAGAGCTTGGGGATGGTCTAGAGAGATACTCTCAAAGTCCTCCACTTTCACTAGGAGAATGATTGAGCTATTTAGAGGAAAGTTTTATATGACAACAGTTAATCATTTTGAAAAATTTAGAAAATATTGATTTGAGTAGTTCAGATAATTGAATCCTCCAATCAAAGCATAACTTTTTTTGGCTTAGAGAAGACCTTTCTTTCTTTCTTTCTTTCTTTCTTTCTTTCTTTCTTTCTTTCTTTCTTTCTTTCTGAGAGACAGTGTGAGTGGGGCAGGGGCAGAAAAAGGAGACAAAGAATCTGAAGCAGGCTCCAGGCTCTGGGCTGTCAGTACAGAGCCTGCTGCAGGGCTCAAACTCACGAACCACGAAATCATGACCTGAGCCATGCTGGACTCCCAACCAGCTGAGCCACCCAGATGCCCTGAAGAAGACATTTTGAAATAAGGTTTTTGATTTCATCCTTCCTCAGTTGTGATAAAAAACATAAATTATTTCTCAAAAATAATGACTATTTTCAATGTAAAGACAAACTTCTATCAGAAAAATCCCTAACCCTCAACTTTATTTTGCCTTTGAATGCAAATTCCAAATAAATTCTTGTAAGATCTTCCTTTAACTTAAACACATGTTTAGATTGTGAGTACTATTAGTATTATAATTGATTTTATACCTTTTGAATATATCTGGAACACACGATTGGGGTGAATCAGTACTTTTAGTTATGAAAAGTTAAAAAAACATGAACTAAAGAGAACTCTGAATTTTGCTTCAATGAAGGTTAGATATTTTCAAAGAGGAGAAAATCCAACTGCAAATAAGTTTAGTTTATTCCATATGCACAACAGGTAAGTTTTAGGAAAGGAATGATTAAACTCAAACTAAACATATTCGAACTTCATTATTTTGAAAAAAATAATGATATTTTGTATTGCAATAACTACTGAAGTATGAATTTATCTTGTAGATGTACAATAAAACTAAATACAGAAATCTTACTGTTTAAGATTAGACCAAAATCCTTTAAAGTTTATTTTATCCTACAAAGTAATGTCTTTCCCTTTATTTCTTAAAATATTGTTAGTTAGAGTAAACAATTAAAAGGATGCTCAGTGATAGGTATTTCCTAGTTTGTTTCTTTTCAAAAAAATTATTGAAATAAACTAAAAAAATATGGGTTTCAGGCAATATCTATTTCTTGAAATCTTTAGAATTAGTTCTCACTTATCTGTTAAGACTTAGATATGCTTCTGCCCTTTTAAATGATACTTCTAATTTCCTAACAGTCCAGTAGAGGATATGATGACTTTTAAATTCCTCCAAAGGAAAACGTACTAGAGAAGAAAAAAATCTGCTGCTTGGTTGCTTGGGTTTCAAGACTGGAGAATAGTGGAAATCTAACATAGTTTCTCAATGATCTACTATAGAGATATTCGCACTTATGCTCTTCAGGTAGATGTTAAAAAAATAAATAAAGAGATGGGCTACAAGAACATGATGACGAAAGATGCTCTCTCTTTGCCACATCTACTACAAGAATAAAGACGATTCTCAGCAATCAGACTGTCGACATTCCAGAAAATGTCCACATCATTCTGAAGGGATGCACTGTTATTGTGAAGTGCCCCAGAGGAACCCTGGGAAGGGACTTCAATCACATCAATGTAGAACTCAGTCTTCCTGGAAAGAAAAAGAAGAGGCTCCAAGTTGACAAATGGTGGGTAAATAGAAAAGAACTGGCTACCGTGTGCACTATCTGTAGTCATATACAGATCATGGTCAAGGGTGTTACATGGGGCTTCTGTTGCAAGATGAGGTCTGTGTATGCTCACTTCCCCATCAACGTTGTTATCCAGGGGAATGGTTCTCTTGTTGAAATCTGAAATTTCTTGGGTGAAAAATACATATGCAGGGTTCAGATGAGGCCAAGTGTTGCTTGTTTTGTGTATCAAGCCCCGAAAGAGGGATTAATTCTTAAAGGAAATGACATTGAACTTGTATCACATTCAGCTGCTTTGATTCAGCAAGCCACAACAGTTAAAATCAAGGATATCAGAAAACTTTTGGATAGTATCTGTGTTTCTGAAAAAGGAACAGTTCACAGGTTGATGAATAAGATCTAAGTTGTCCAGCTACAGAAACAGCAAGGTGACAGATGATTTTTCAGACTTATTTGTAATATTTTAAAGATGCAAGAAAGGCTGTATTAATTTGGGGAAAAAGTAAAATAAACAAAGAAACATTCTCTCTCTTCTGGCCCCTAAAGCATTGTTTCACCAAAGTCTCACCCACTGAATCAGTATTTATTGAGAACTCAACACTACGAGTGTTAGACACCATTGTATATTACAGTGACGATGTGAAGAAACATAAAAACACACCTTACCCTTGATTAACTCTTGGTCTAATTTGTGGTAAAATATGATTAATGTTAATATTATAACCAAGAATGGAGAGCTCTAGGAGAAAAGTGGAAAGAGGAGGGCAAGAACTAACTTGGCTACAGTGAATCAGGAAAGTCATCAAGCAGACTGAGCACATGTTCACGTTAGAGGCATACAATTTTAGAACCAATAGGGAATTTAGAGATTATCAATCTGTAGATTAGGTACAAATTTAAAAGTTTCAAGTGTTCAGTACAAAATGAAACTTATATTGATTTATTCGACAAGTGAATATTGAGTACCAACTGGTTAGTAGAGGAGTAGGTTCTGATGATCTAATGTATCATATGGTGACTATATTGTATAAAGGAAATTTGCTAAGAGACTGGAACAGAAATGTTCTCACAAAAAAAAGTGAGATGATGTATTTCTCAATTACTTGTTGAAGAAAATCATCCTTTCAAAATATATACCATCTAACAAGGTATCATATTGTGCATTATAAATATCTTACAATTTATCAATTAAAGCTCCATAAAACTAAAAAAAGTGGAACCTTAAAAAAAGCCAAAAAACAAAACCAAACCCAAAATTTCTGCGCTGATGGAATTTATATTTTCGTGGGGGTGAGAATCACACATCGAAACCTACAGCACATCAGATGGTGACAAGTTAATAACTGCCATGGATCAGATAACCAGGAAAGAGGTATAGAGATTAGGAAAGGTATTCTAATTTTAGTAGTTTGAACAGATAAGACCATTGAAGGAACTGAGAGACAAGCCATTAGAAGTATCTTGGTGTATTAGGGGGAGTGTTTCAAAGCATTTCTAGCAAATAGAAGAGCCCAATATAAAGGACATGACTTGAGATCATATCTGAAGCTTCTAAGCACATCATGGAAGCCAATGCAGCTGGAGTGGCATGCATGAAAGGAAAGCACAGAAAATGAATTCAGAGAAGGAATAAAAAATCACAAGGGTATCTTGATTTCCAGCTGGCCTGTGGTTTGTATCTTTCTCTCTATCCCATTTCTTTTTTCCTCTTCGTTTGCTCTTACTCCATGTTCTTGGGGAAAATATTTTGTCCCTATTTGTTTTCTAATGTGCATTGGTTTATGATATAGTGCTGAGTTGCAAAATCATTTAACTGGACTCAAACAGCCTTTTTTAAAGGAAAATAGAATAGAATATAAAATATCGTATATAGCATGCGGTAAGGGTAGGTATGTTTTATAAAATATTTTTCCGCTTTATAATTTCATATACATAGATATAAATATATAAAGTTCATATATATAACTCTACATATATATGTATATGTTTATGTGCATGCGTATATGTATATACATACATATATTTGGCCGTGATGTAAAATATATTTTTTACTGGAAGAGTAAAAACTTAAAAGCCACTGGAGTAATGAGTGTTAAGAACTTGATAAAATGGTGTGGAATTATTTTGAGAAGCATATTTTAAAAACTCAACCAAGCATGGGCCATAAGCCAGGGTTTATGACTATTTTCCTTACAGTGATTATTTGTTTTAAAATTTTTGTGGTAGCAGAATTTGGCCTTGTTAACATTTGCTATAATGTTCATTCATATTAAGTATATTCAGGTTGGAATGGGCCCAGTTCATGGAACAGTCTGGCCCTGAGGAAAGAGGTGAAATGAGGGGAGATTTTTTATATTCATATCTAAGAGCTCAGACAAGTTTCTCCTCTGGGAGATGCTTTCCATCTCCTTATGCATATATTCTTATACACTACACAAGATTTATTTTAAAGGCTATTTTCCTCATGAAAAATTTCCTTAGCAATAATTTATGTACCAATTTACTGCTAATAAATGTTTAACATGAAAATGACAGGTACGGGTTTGTATTAATAAAATGAGAGAGTACTGCCCACCCTTGTTTTGCAATGAAATGTTTCACTCTTTTTCTTTTCTTTACCTTTTTTTCTCCAGGAACTACTGTGGGTCAGAATAAAAGTGAGAAATATTATTTAACTTCTTATTTTATATTTAAGAAATATACCTCAGAGTTTTGTCTGAAGTAAAGCAGGGAAATACTCTAGGTGCCAATTGCTTGATTATTTTTAAAACTGGCTTAGTGGTTAATTAAGAAGTTGCTGAGAACTTGCTGTCTGGATGGCAGAATAGAGTATAATTCTTACAGTCTGGGATGAAATGATTTTATGAATAAACGGACTAATAATAAATATTAGAAGATTAATAAAAGACAATATTGAGTGTAGATACTTATATACATGTATCCCTTGGTGACCCTGGTCCACTGTTCTCAGTTGCCACCAACCTTATAAATGCCTTCAACATGTGCTGGCAGTGAATAAACATAGTTCATTAGTACATTGGGGTACTCAACAACTTTTGTCAGGAAGGTAGATTTCTTGTGCTTTTGAGACCCAATAAACATCAGAAGCCACACAGGAACACAGAAAGTGAGAGTAGGAAGGGCCTCAGAGATCCCATTTTAGGGATTTGGACACTGTGACCAATAGTCCAGAGGCTCAGGGCCTTGTCCACAGCCATCAATTTAGTGTAAGAGGGATCCTCAGACCTAGGCTTCTGTGTCTGATTGAGTGCTCCTACGTAGTAAGTTGTTTTAGATCTCTTGAAATATACCCAAATAGGCTGTGATCACTTACCCCCAAGAAAAGGCCACAGCCAGACATGGCCAACCACAGACATAAATAGTAGTTATATATCCATGCAGTCATATAACCAATCACAACATGTTATACAAATATGTGTATTCTATATAATCTATCTAAATGTTTCAATTATATGCACTTAGGTAAATCTCCGTGCCAGGAAGGTGAGCTCTATTTTTACTCCAACTTGGTAAATTCCCAAACACATCACTACATACCTCTTAGAGTATGTGTATGCATTACCCCCTGCTACCTTAACTTTCCTGTGTTAAGACAAAGAAAAAGGAAATGGGTCATTTCACTTCATTGCAAAATGGTACTTACTGGGTTGTTTTACTTAAAATAGAACCTGTAGTTTAATGAGTCTCTAATCCTGATGACCTTGTATGCTTTTTAAGTTTGCGCAGGCTTATGTTACACCAATTACATTCAAACTGCTACATACACTTTTAAAAGTATATTTGGTTCATATATCATCTACTGCCTAATTTTAGTTGTGTGTTCTCACTCTGTCTTGATTTCAGAGAACTCTGATATATTTGTATGATTTACCAAATCTCCAATAATCTGCACTTTGAGTGAAGCCATCCATCACAGCAGATGTCCTTTCAAAATTGTATTGACTCGCAACTATCCGTACCCAGCTTTGTTTGTAAATCATCACTAACATTTTTAATAAGTTTTAATTTTTCATGAACTGTTTTTAGTGGCCATCTAGGATTTCAAATAATGTAGAGGGAACAAACGAGTTATGACGTGATTCTCAGGGCTAAGAAAGAAAACAGATGCTTTTCAAGTTTCTATCTATGGTGTGATCTCAAGCCCAGTCATAAGAGCCTGAATCTTTACAAAATGTTTCTAAAATTAAGTACTCACATAATGTGCTGTACTTTTTGTATTGTGGCTCTCATCACGCTTTACTCTACTGGCTTGATAATTGTTGGTCTGTGTAGGAGACTACAATCTGTGACCTCAGACAGGTCCACCGTTTTACTGGTCTGTCATTTGTATCTCTGTCGAGCACCTTGCAGGTACAAAACAAATTTTGTTGAATTAGTGAGGATTACTTTGACTAGTAGGAGTATTTCACCTATTTCCTTTGCATGTTGGCTGCGACATAATGTTATTTAAGTGGTAACTTATTTAGTAATTGAAAATAATACTTTGTGTGCATTAATTCAGACTTATTTCTTGAATTATCTAAAAAGGGTCTGAAAATATCTAGAGTGTCCAAAGGACAGAGCTAGCTCTACTGTCAGGTGGATTGCTCAATGGAAAGCCTGCATAAATAAGTTTCTAAGACCCTTTATGACACCTGGTGGTACATGCAATTCAGATTATATGCAAAATCTATTCTATATATTATATTTAAATTTATTTGTCTAAAAATGATACTATTTAATATTAAGATTAATAGTACATGCATGTAACTCACAAAAATATGATAATTGAGGGAACATTCCATTTTTTGAGACAAATACAAGTATGTGATTTTTCAAAAATTTAAATATTATTATACAAGACCACCATCAATACGTATATAGAACACCAAGGTGATGTAAAATACAAAATGGTGATGCATGAACATGTTTCCTCTTCATTGACATAAATGCAGATGGTGTAAACCATACCCTTTAACTCTGCACATGTTTTAAACTAACTTTTAGAGATCACATTTGTAGGAAAATTCTAGAAACCATAATAAATGACAGATTCAGACAGGAACAGAACAGAGGAACCCACAGTACAGGTGGTGTGGAGAACCAATGAAAAAGTGAGATTTCCCAATAAAACTCTGGAAAATTCCCTTTAGCTGGCAGTGACAAGAGCTTAGATATTGCTAAATGGAGCCAGAGAGGCCAGCTGGAGTTTGGAGGTGAGTGGTTTCAACAGCAACAAAGGGAGCTAGAAGACTGGAGAATAATATCTTCAAGTAGTCAGGGAAAATCATTGTTTACCTGGAATTGTATACTTCTGAACCTTTAAATAAGAAGAACAAACCAGAGGTTTCTGCAAATAAAAATGGAGAGGCTTTCACATCAGCAGATCTGCATTACATATGAAGTGATTTTGAAGGAAGGTCTAACATGCAAGGAGGAATCGCGATTAAATAAAATAGAAAATACCTGTGTGATGATAAGCAAACATTTACCATAGTGAAATAATTACATTTTATAATTGATGGGGTTAAAGTAAGAGAAATTCGTGTGGAATAACAAGAGACTCCAAGCTGAGAAATGACTAAATAGCATTAAAGCATTCTGAGTTCCTTTTCTGAGGAGCAGTATGAAAAGATTAATTAGCTTTAGTGTTTAAGTGAACATACATGTTAAATTGTATAAGAAAAGAGCTAATAGAATAGAAACAATGTTTAAACACCACAGTGTGGAGGGATTTTAAATACAGTGATTTAGCTATTTAGTTAAACATGCAAAATTTTAATACTGACAGTAGAGGGCAGGGTATCCTTGATACTGTGTTGATAGTTTCTTGATATTGCAAAGCATATCTAATGTTATCCCTGAAATTGTATGTTTCTTGTGTTGAGCCAGATATTAGAGATATTATGTTTAAACGTGATTAACTTTTTATTAAAAACAGAAATCTTGACAGGACTTGTGTCATATTAGGACATAGCTTTTAGGCAAGGAAATGTTGTATATATTATTAGTCTTTGGATTTAGGAAATCTATGGAGTTTTGCTAATGCCTTTTGAAAGTCACTTCTTTTTCTTTGAAAATAATTTTGAAGTTTCTTGGCTAAAAAAGAGAAAAAGAAAAAAGGATGGTGAGTGCCCCATTTTCCCAGGTTAAAGATAATCCCTAAATAATAGCCAACATTATTTCTGGATGTGATCCTCTGGTTACATGCTTTTGTATCCTGTAAATAACTCAAAAATTCTTTAGGATTCTGAATCCCTTGCAACACTTTTGTTGTTCAGTGCAGCCAAAATTTCGTCTTATATCCTGTCTTAATTGTATTAACCTATAGGAAACATTGAAATGCTTCTTTCTGAATAAATGAGGTTATTTTTTGCTACTGCCATCTTTATATCATTTATAATTAAAAGGTCCAGGCGCAGAATATAACAGGATTTTTACATCCTCTAATTAGTCATTTAGGACAATCGCCTAGGTTATCCTGTGGTAACAGGTGACCCACAATATCAGTGACTAACATGAACAAAAGTTTACTTCTCACTTATTCTACATAGTCTCCTGGGTTGGTCCCAGTGCTGCTCCATGTTGTATTCGCTCTGGACCCCTGGTTGATGGAGCCCTTATCTGGAATATTCTGGTCTAGCACAGAAGTAAAAAGAAACTGGCAAACTGCAATGGCCCTTAAATTTCTACTTGCAAGTGGCACATGCCACTTCTGCTCACTCTTCACAAGTCATATGACCAAGATTGACATCAGTGAAGTGGGGGAGTATAATCTTTCCCAAGAGATGGGCTGCAAATATTTACAGAAAATAACACAATCTGCTACAGTGTCTTTACGATATTTCTTAGAAATCTAGCTAAAATTTTAGTCAATTGGTTTGTGAAAACTACTTAAATGACTTCTGTTCTATAAATGTTACTGTTATTTACTCTTTAGTCTTAGAAAAAGTTTAGGAATCTAGTAAATGGAGCATTTAGAAATGTTGGTGATTATTGATAGCAAGGAAAAAGTTTTATAGGTCTCGAAAAATGAAATGGTAATAGGATTATGGGTTGACTTTGCTTTTTCACAGTGATGGGCTGGCAAAGATCTGGAACTCTGGGTGTCCTCTTTTCTACGTTTCTGGTGAAAATTATAGGTCTGTAAAAGATACAGGAAAAAAAAGATATTTTGCTTTGTAAAAATAAGTTGTAAGTCTTAGAAGCCTACCTTAATGAATATAGTGTTTTAAATCTACAAGGTAACTTCATGAATTTTTTCATATAAGTTTCACAATAGCCCTGGTACATTAGCAGGTGATATTAATGCCATTTTCCTGTGGAAGATTCAGATTTAGAGAGAATTGGCTCAAGGTCATTTGACTGGGCCACAATAACATTAAGACTGAGTTTAAATTTCTGACTCTTCTTTTTCCTGCCCATAGATCATGTAACTTCTCAATTATTTTAGCAGTCTTATGTAACCTTGGTTCATTCTGTATTCATGGATGCGGCTGTCAAATTCTGCTAAAGACCTACTACTAAAAAATCAAAAAGCTGGCACAACTTGTTGATTATTTTTCAATGCTACTTCATGAACTCAAGGAAAACTAAATATTGTTGAAATATTTTTTTCTCACAACTTTGAATTTTAGGCAATTTAAAATGAGTACAGCCATATTGCCCAATGTTTTTATACTTATGAGACAAATTCACCAAGTGACAATAATTTGGAAATTAAGGAAAAATATTGAGATCATAGGACTTGTTAAACTAAATATTTCTAAATTAAAAATGGGCCCAATATCATCTCCTTCTTTTTCTCTCCATTTTGGAAGGCTGAGTATTGCCTTCTAAATTTCAGGTCTGCACATCTATCCTGACAAGAAGGGGCTAAATCCCATTCTGTTAGAAAAGTTACCTACCTTATTTATGCCCCCTAGGAATCCATAACTGTTTGCCCACCAAATCACTGTAAGCGACAATTCACATTAACTGGTAAGTTTCTTTAGAACTAGACTGTTTGGAGACCCAAAAGAATATTTGAGAATGAGTGAGCCCAGACTATGGAAGGAGAACCACAATAATTGCATTTCCCCTATTGTATGACAGTTTAATTATTAAAGGCGTAGACTTAAGTTTGAATCTTGCTTTACTACTTTGTAGGTAGGTCAAGGGTTGGCAAACCATGGCCAGTGAACCTGCCACCTGTTTGGGTAACACTGCCACGTTCACTGGTTTGAGTATTGTCTCTGCATGCTTTTGCACTATGCAGCACAGTGGAATGGTTGTGACCGAGACCTTATGGCAGCACATCTGATATTTACTCGCTAGCCCTTTAAGAAGTGTGTCGACCTCTGTTCTAGATGCATGATCTTGGCTAAGCTACCTAAATTTCTGTGCCTCCCTTTTCTAATTATAAAATGTGAATAATAGTCTTTACCAAGTTGGGTTTATATGAGGATTCAATGAGTCACTCTGTATAAAAACTTAGCATAGTGTTAGGATGGAGAAGAAGAGCATCATAAAGACTGATAAAGCCATAATCATATCCAGAAAATATAAAATAACATGCATTTCCTGTTCACTCAGGAAAAAATTGGTAAAAAAAATCATGTAAGAGAATAAATCTCTGGTTGTTTAGTGAAGGATCTGGATCCTTTTTGTGTTGTTTCATTTCTGCTCAGTCTCTTTTCTGTGTCCCATGTAATTCTAGTCTCCTGCAGATCTGTTCCGGACTGTCACTTCTTGTAGCCAGCCCTTCTTTATTATTTGTGGAAAAATCTGCATGTCTACATCTGGAATTGCTCAAAGGTCACTGTAAGTATTGAGTCTTTATTAATGATTTGTTCCCTTCCAAAAAGCTTTCCAAAATGCCTGCAGCCAGGGTAAGAGCTAGCTCTTAGGAGCTAGTTTCTTCTCTGTTTTCAGGGGCTCACCGTTTTGCTCTTAACTTGTCTTCTCAGTGGAGGAGAGCAAGGTTTTCTTCTGCTTGCTATTAGGCATGAAGACATTTCACAAATGAAAACAAGTCCTTTGTTGAGAAAAAGCAATTTAGTTTAGCACGTTTAAATATTCCTGACTGTGGCACATTAGGGGTGTTTTGTTTTATAATTGTATGTCTAATAGCAGGTAAACTACGAAATATGTGAAAACACATTTCTTCAGCTTTGTGATTTCCAGTATTTCTTTAACATACTGGTTTTCAGATTACAACTAAAATATGCACAAATTCTAGGAAATTTAACAAATGTAGACGAACATAAGATATCAGTTAAAAATTTGCTCCAGTCCTTTCCCTATGTTTTGATGCTCCTTGGAGCGTGCGCGCGCGCACACACACACACACACACACACACACACACGTATTATATAATATATATATTCCTCTCCATGTATATATATATATATATATATATATATATATATATAGCAATTTATATAGTGATATATAAATGGTGTACTTTATTATATCTTGTATCTTGTTTTACCTGATATAATCCTGTGTATGGCTTGCCATGTCATTAATTTTTGAAACATAGTATTTTAGTCTGTGAAAATACCATAATTTACTCAAAGACACTCATATTGGAAACTTAGGGAGAGAGAAATTGTTACAACTCTTCTAGAAGGTAATTTATTAATATAATGCAAAACATTAAATTTAGATACTCTTCAACATAGAAAATTGCATTTGTATGAATTTACCCTAAGGGATATAAGAGGGTAAGCTCACTCAAATAAGTGTACTGAAATGTTCATGTTACAGTGTAAAATAGGGAAAATAATTTTGCAGTCGAGATGTCCATCAGTAGAAGATGACATAAATAATTTATGGTGCATACTTCCAGTGCAATGCAATGTGGTTAAAAGAGAAGGAACCCATTTTTCCTTGTGTACATTAAAATTGTTCATATTTTTAAATGAAACAGAGAAAATCAAAGAATAGTTTGTTTAGCAGATCTTAGGTTGGTAAATACACACATATGTATGAATATAAAAATGTGGGAGAACATGCTTCACACTGCCGACAGTGGTTGTCTCCAAGTACTGGCATCACGGGTAACTGTTTCTTTTAAGTTCTTTCTTTGTGACATTTGATAGTGATGCATGGTTACTTTTGTGATCAGGGAACAAAGAAAGATAATTTCAAAAGGAAAAAGATTTATTTGCTATGATACTCTTTACAAACCTTTATCAGTTCTTTATAATAGTTGAGAATGTATCAGAAATGAATTTTACTCCTTAATGAAATATTCATTTTTTTAGTACCCACAGAACTTTCTAATTATTCTGCTTGCAGTTCACAGGTACTAGGAAAATATTTTTATACAAGAATTGTTGGACTCAGAATAGTTGAGGATAGTAGGACTCCTAATATGGGATGGACATTCCTAAGGCTAAAAGTACATGCTTTTTGCTATTGCTTAATCTGATTCCTCTAGAAGCTTCTCAGTCCATGGGATGAAGGAAGGCAATAAAGAGGAGACTGAGTAGGAGACCTCATGTTCCCAGTGTTAAGAACTCCTAGTACCTACAGAGAGATTGCATGACTTTTCCCACTTCTTCCCTATTTTTGTTCTCCAAAAATAATGGGGTAGGGAAGTGCATATATATATATATATTACCAAATAAATCATTACTATGACCACCAAGAAGTATTGTCTCCTTCCTGATTTATCTCTGAATAGCTTTTGTACTAATTAAAATTCTAAAATTCAAACTAAATACTATGCATCCTTAGCAAGATTTCCAAATTCTAATTCTACGTTTTTGTATACATGTGTCTATATATATATGTGTGTGTGTGTGTGTGTGTGTGTGTGTGTGTATGTGTAAGATATATGTGTGTGTGTGTGTGTGTAAGATATATGTGTGTGTCTATACGTATACACATATATATGCATCTGATCTTTAGAAATTTTGCAAACCTTATGTCAATATGCTCTGCCCCCCTTTAGTCATGTATCATGGTATTTCGTAATGCTTTAGGGAAAAGGAGAATTTCATTGTTTTCTTTTGCATGTCTTGAGCTGTCAGTATGGTTGATCATTGTTTTGTTCTCACCAGTTTACTTTAAAATTTTGTTAGAATTATTTGCCATTTTCTTTCTGAGAGCAAGAGTTGGCAAACTATGGGCTGTAGGCTGATTCAGATAGGCTGCTATCTATTTTTGCAAATAAAGTTTCATAGAGACATAACCAGGGCCATCATTTATGTATCCTATCGTCTGTGTTTTTTTCTTGCTCTAACAGCAGGGGTGAGTAGCTATGACAGAGATTGTTTGGACATCAAAGCCTAGAATATTTACTTTCTGATTTTCTGCAGAAAATTTTTCTCTTCTCACATTTTAGCAGTCCAGTTTTTAAGAAATGATTTTATCAATTTGAACGAGCTATTTCTTTGGCAAAGATTTTAACTCTTGTTTGAAATAATTCTTAAAAATATTTTATTTCAAGTGGCTTTCTTGCTGGATTTCCTCCTCTCAGGGATTCCTGTTCCCTTCTTCTCTCAAACCCCCTGAACCAGGTGTGCCAGAATGATACATAGGCTGTTCATTAACTTAGAAGGGCTGCTGTCGCCCTTTTTACCATGATTGTGGGTGGGCCAGTTTTTATCTGACTCATCAGTCTCTCACCAATATGTTCACAACCCTCATTCTTGACCTAGGTGTTAAGGAATATCCATTTCTGAGAATCATTTAGGACCCTCCTATTTGTACTGAACCTTGATATCCTAGCTATGATAAAATTTTGAAGCTGTTAAGCAATGTTTTATATAGACTCCTAACTTTATTCAAAATAATTCCTTATATCTGACAACATTTAAAATCTTTCCTGAACTTTTATGTGGCTTTATTCTTTCTTTTCTTCTTTTCATTCATTTATTCTTATCCATTTTTTTGCTGCTCCACTTCCTACTATTTCCTGCTAGTGACTGTTTTTGTTCAATCTGTTTTCCATGTCATATAACTAGTTCTGAGGGAGTATTTTTTTTTTTAATTTAAGGGCCAATTTGATTGCTATGTAGCTTTCTTTTATACCTATTAGTCACTAGGTATTTTTATATGTGAGGAAATGGATCAAACTTGTGCTTCCCAATTATACTTATGAAATGATATAATATTTGTTTGACAAATGTTTCTCCATCACGGTGATCAAATAATGTTACTGTGGCTTATTTATGTTTCCATTTATCTGAACATTAAAAATACAAAGAGAAACAATTAGAGACCACAAAATTTAATTTTCCTCTTATTCCGTTCCTTCTTCATGTAAAGATTTCTGTTTCCTTTGCCATTAGGGCAGGACAGGTGTTTGTGGGCTATAGTTGTGAGAGGAAGTGACATGTGTCACTTCAAATCTGAGGTATTTAAATGTGATTATAAGTTCCTCTTGACCTGGCAACATTGGGAGCCAAAGGTTGAGATGGCAGAGCTAAAGACAGTGTGGCCTCCAATAGCCCGGGTCCCTGAATGACTTATGGAGGACAGTTTCCTCATAACTTGCACATTTATATGAACAAGAAATTGACCTGTGTTATGATAAGCCACTCAGGTTCTGTGGCTAATTTGTCATATCTGTGTAACCTCAACCATTCTCATGAATAGAAAAAGTCATATTAGAAATGGGGCTCTACTATAACACAAGACTTGATGTGTACTATATAGGCAATGACAGAAAGTGAGAAAAATGACCCAGGTGGAAACAGAAGAAAATGTGTGTCATATAGTGTTAAGACATTTGCTGAAACTATTGTACATCAGAACTTGGAAAGCAGAGCATATGCTCAAGTAAAGTTAGCTCCTAGGTAAGAGGCGAAAAAAGAACTATAGCAATGTCTGCTAACTGCTATTGGCTGTACTCGGCAAGGGACTACAAAAATAAAGATGAATCCAGGGAAGAATTGGCTGACTCACAAGCAGAAATTAGAACAAATACAGGGGATCTAGAAATATGGACTCATACAGCAATGGAAAAGCCAACTGCTTCTAGACCCAAATGGAACACAAAGGAAGTTTCCATTTAACAAAACATTTCAGTTGAGTACTGTACTTAAGGCAGAGATTTTTGTTTTTAATTTTTAAGTTTATTTATTTATTTTTGAGAGAGAGACAAAAGAATGAGCCAGGGAGGGACAGAGAGAGGAAGAGAGAGAATCTCAAGCAGGTTCCGCATTGTCAGCATGGAGACCAATGAGGGGGCTTGAACTCACAAACCGTGAGATCATGACCTGAGCCAAAACCAAGAGTCGGATGCTTAGCCAACTGAGCCACCCAGGTGCCCCAAGGTAGAGAGTTTTAAAAGTGGGGTCTTTCCACCTGTTATTATAGATAAGCTTCAGGTAGCCACCAAATTGGTAGAAAAAAGACAGGGGTCGAGAAAACAAAGAGCTGCTAGAGATGTGAGAACTAGGTATTTTAAAGTGTGGGTGTGGTTACTGACACATGGAACTGACTAGAAACAAATAGAGAGGAAGCCTCTTAAGTATTTGAGAGAAATGTACTGCCAAAGAAACCACAAGCCTGGACTAATGATGCGTTTGTATGAAGCTGACAATGGCCTTTGGGGACACAACCTCATGTGAGCAAGGGGGCCAAGGAAGCTGTGCAGCCCTGAGGAGACCGATTTTCAAATACAGTCAAAGAAGGGAATGGAAATAAAAAAGAACTTGTCACAAGGAGACTAGAGTCACACACTGGTAGGGAGCCTTTACTGTGTGCTCAGCAGGACCTCGGGATTTATATGAACTGCTGATTATGTCCCATTTGTCTTCTTTCTAAAAGTGAGTGTATTATTGTAATTATCCTGACCCTGTCACACCTTTGTGGATTGAGTGTGTGTGTGTGTGTGTGTGTGTGTGTGTGTGTGTGTAGGAGTAGGTAATTTGGCTTTTAAATTCATTGGTCTCCAAACTCGGAGAAGTCACATAGGAGCTTGAACTTCATCTAGATGTGCTGGACTTTGAAATTCAGGCACTGACTGGATGGGCTTTAGGCCATTCCGTGTTGAGGTACTGAGTATGTGTTATGTGTGCGAAGAAGAGGGAACTGAATATTTAGTGCATAGAAGGTGATGATGATTACTAGTCTTTACTATAATTGATTATTTTCCCTTTGCTTGATAACATCCTAACATTCCTCGAAGTTAATGTCGATGAGCTATGCACAGAAATGAGGCGCTTCTCTTAAGAGTAGCTGAGTTCTCTAAGCTCTTTGTTCCCTTACGATGGCAAATGCTGAAGCGTGTGTAAGATGGCGGCATCACAAGCTAACATGGTCTCCGTCAGCCCATGTCCCTAAAACCCCACCCAGAGGAGAAACCTCCGTTAACCCATGTCAGACTTATATGTATGCAAGAAGAGAACTTTGGTTGTGCTAAGCCACTGAGATCTGGAGTTGATCTTTTTTCTTTTTTTCCAATCAATTTTATAAGGTTTTATAGTGGGAAAACTCACCTGGAGTCATTTTCAGTAAACATTAGTGTAGATCACTTAAAAAAGAAAGTAAATCTGCCCAATACAAAGACTATTTAATATAGGTTCAAGCTAGGAGAAAGCTAAAAGCTGCTGTTCAGCAAATTCTGATCCCCTAAACCTGTATTCCATGCCCCCAACAATTGTTCCTAAATCATGGGAGGTAAGTTACCTGATTCTGAATACATTCCATTTTTTCACATTTTAGCAACCCTTAGAAGACTAATTAATACCGTATGTATTTTCTTTTTAGTACAAGGTGTTGGTTTTCATTTATAATTATGGACAGATAGAAAGTCACCTAGCACATGATTTAATTAGGCTGATCGCATTTTCTAAGTTAATTTATTTTTACCTAAAGACACCAGAGTAATTCGTTAAATAATTTATAAGAATCGGAATGAACAACAGTGTTTACATTAGGGAGATAAAGCATTCACTTATTAAAAAAAGTTCAAAGGACATAAATCTGTGGTTAACACCAACATAAATTATATGCAGGTTTAATGTGCGATGAAGACTGAAGAACCTCTAACCAGCATGTGACTCCACCAGAACATTAATTTTTTCTGCTTAGTTGTTGGTGTGAACTTTTAATAAAGAATGGAACTCCAGACCAAAGGAAGTGAGAAGGTTAAGAGTGGATGGTGTGCACTGAAGGAGAACTTAGGAAACTGAAGCAGTTTTACAAGAACAATGAGAAACAAATTCAACAGATAAAATAAACTTGAATGTGCTTCCTAGGAAATACACGACCTATCACTTTCGTTTACATAAATCATCATTTCTCACTACATTATATGTAACAATGTAGAGATTGTCAAATTCCCTATTTGCAAGTTAAAAGTTGCACATAAAATTGCCTGAATAAGAATTTCCCCAAGGTTTCAAGTTTAATCCGCTATTGTTGAGCCTTATTTTCTTGCTTAAACTCGGCTCTTGCTTTAAAGTCTATCTTTCATCTCTCTCTCCAGCAGACTCAGATCTATTCAACCTGCCCACAAATATAAGACAGATGGAAATAAATAACCCACTAGAAAATCCACTTGACGTAAGTACTGCAGTTTACGTCTTAGAGGACTGGAAATGGGTCTGACTTTGAAGTCGATGAAGGAATGTATGACACTTAGAGAAAATAAATCTTTTTCCCCCTATTGAGGCAGAGCTTGCTGGCCTTCAAGCTCCAAGTAATAGTGAATTCACTGATACTATATTTGCAAGGTTGATGTTTCTTTCTAAGAAAAGAATGTTTACTACAATTGGGTAATGTGGTTCTCTTCTGGTCAGAGAGGCTCTCTAAAGTGTACTTCACATGAGAAAAAGAAAAGGGAATATTATTCATTGAGGAGTAGGTTTGTATTGCTGTTTTGCGATCTGAATCTATAAAAGGTTTTAAAAACACAATATTCATGCTAATAATGATTATGGTAACAGATCAAAAACATTATCTTTTATTCCATGAATTACGTTAATTGCAAGTCATTTGTATCATATTTTCTAGTGAGGTAGGAAGGGATTCCACAAATTCCCAATGTAATAATATTACATTAAGGAGAATACTCTGTTGAGATGATTTAAATGTATGTCTTTGCTGTTGCGATAAATAAGGCTAAGTGATCCACAGTCTTTAAATTATTGAAAACAAAAGCAAAATTATATTTACTCTGGGAAAAATATTCCAGCAAAACTTTCTACCCCAAATCTTACAATTAAATAATGTTTCAAAAATGATAAGGACAATTAAAGAGCCTACTAAAGAAACACCCCACTGAGTTAACTTTAGGTAAGTGACAAAGAGTTAAGGGTTAAAGTAGGCAGATGCCGAAAGTAGTAAATTTTCAAGATATCGGCATGAACCTTTCTTAGATTCATCGCTGCTGACTTGAGCATTTTTAGTCAGATTGTTTCCCTGTATTTGTACATATTTCATGAGGAACATCTCTATATTTTTAAAAAGCTCGAGGTAGTTTCACTTTGAGAGCTATTTTATCCATGCTCTAAAACAAAATAGAGCCTGTTAGCTGATAAATTTGAATATTATAGGCATTCATACAACTTAAAACTTCTCTCTCAACCAAATCTTTCTGTTTAACAAAAAAATAAGCAAAAGTAACGTGTTTATTTTTATTTAGAAACACTGTCAAAATTAAAACAAGAGAACCAAATGCCAGCAATGCCTTGCAGTACAGGCAATTTCTAGAACAATTCATGAAAAAAAGGATCTGTTTTAATAGATTACTTGAGTGGTTCAGAATATGTCACTAATGAATTTTTATGTACTTACATAAATGAGAAATGTTAAAATTGAAATACCTAATAGATGTTTGGGTTTTTTTTACTTTAAAACTCTACATCTGTAACTTACTTAACTCTCCTGAAGTCTGTCCTTCTTGCCTTTAGATAATGACATGAGCTAATTGTCATACAATATTTTAAAATATATGTTTTAAATTGCTCTAGGAACTCGATTTATAGTAACTTCTTCAGATGCTCAAAACCAAGTGCAGGGCTGTGGTACATCTTTAAGACACAGTGGAATTTTCATAGAAATAACTTAAGAATCAGTAAATAATGAATGGGAAGAAAACAAATATTTCCATTATATAAGAAAGAGAAGTTCATATCACTGCATGTCACTGAAGGCCATTGAGAGTATTTAGGTTGAACATTGAAAAAATATTTCTGATTATGAAATAGATCATGAGCAGAGTAGTCTTTCTTCCCCGTTTGTGACAGGGATATTAGTAAAGTCAGTGGAGGCGTTACGGAACTAGCATTTATTGAGTACTTATTGTATATTAGGCACTAAGCTAAATGCTTTGTAAGAATTCACATTTAATTCAGTCCTTGCTATAAATCCGGAAGTTTGTGTTATCCTCAAGTTACCCATGAAGGAACTGAGGTTTAGAGAAGTTAACTTGTCCAGGATCACAATGCTGGAGAGTTGCAGAACTGAGACTAGAGCAGTCACGCCAGTGAAAGTTATTTAAATTCTCTGGGTTTTAGATTTTTCCTATGTAGAATGAAGATAATAAAGGCCCATCTCTTATGATGTTTGTGGTAGAAAATGAGGTAACACATTTTAGAGCATGTTCAGTGAATGTTTAGGGAATATTATTCATCTTCCTCAATCAACTGTGTACACATTGCTAAAACTTTGTCATTTATAACACTGTATTGAAATTATGTGTGTGTCCTATTACTAAACCATGAGCTCTGGGAGGAGTTGGCTGGAAACATATTTAGTCCCTCCATGTCTCCTTATCTTGTACGGAGTACACACCCCAGGACATAGGAAGCATGCAATGAATGGCTTGTTTTCTCAATGAAAAATGAGTAGGAGACAGGACAAGCGGGCAGAACCATCTTTTGCTGGTTGGAAGACAGTTGGACAACATGGTTCAGATTTTTTAAATGTGCTTATTCTTTGACTCAGCAATTTCACTTCTAAAAATGTATGGTGGGGCACCTGGGTGGCTCAGTTGGTTAAGCGTCTATTGGTTTCGGCTCAAGTCATCATCTCCTGGTTCATGAGTTTGAGCCCCGCTTTGGGCTTCATGCTGACAGTTTAGAGACTGTTTGGGATTCTCTCTCTCTTTCTCTGTCTTCCCCTCCCCCACTCACTTGCTTTGTCTCTCTCTCTACAATAAATAAATAAACTTAAAAGCAAAAAAAGATTATTTTTTAAAATGTATGCTAAAGAAGTAATGAGATTTGTGTACCAAGCTGTATTTTTGACTACCATCAGCACAACTTTGTCTTCAACAGGGAAAAATTGAAACATACTAATTGCCAATTTAAAAATTATACAATAGGTATATCATGGAATAGTGTGTAGTTTTTAAAAGTGATATATACAGGGGCGCCTGGGTGGCTCAGTCGGTTAAGCCTCCAACTTCAGCTCAGGTCATGATCTCATAGTTCGTGGGTTCGAGCCCCATGTCAGGCTCTGTGCTGACAGCTCGGAACATGCAGTCTGCTTCAGATTCTGTGTCTCCCTCTCTCTCTGCCCCTCCCCCACTCACACTCTGTTTCTCTCTGTTTCTCAGAAATAAACATTTTAAAAAATTAAAAAAATAATAAAAGTGACATACACATACATTTAGTAGAGGCAAGAGAGTCCCATAATACATTCGTTGATGAGTACAAAATGCTGTTTATGCAACTGTATGATCCTGTTTTTGTAACACACACACGCACACACTCATGCACAAATACATATTATAAAACTGTATAAATGAAAACATTAACAATGGCCCTATCTGGGTAAAGGATCACAGGCTATCTTTCATTCATGCTTTATTCCTATGAATTACTCTGTAGAATGCATATTTTTTATATTTGAGAAATAATAGGTTATTTTAAGAAATGAATGACATCATCAATACCTGGAGTTTTGACATAGGACCTCAACAGCAGACAGTGTTTCAGAGTTTGTAAATCTTGAACAAACCACATCTTAAAAGAGTTGTTCGGTATTATGAAATTATTACAAACAAATGCCTTTTAAGCTAGTGTCCTCTTTTTTTACTTTTGTAAATAACTAAACTTTCAGGAGTTTCTCAGCTTGCTTCTCTTCTACTCTTCATGCTACGTGAGGTCAGAGATACAAACTTTGAATCACAGAGATAGGGGATTTATTTGGTGGTTTAATAACCAGGAAAGCCACAGGATATGTTTGA
This sequence comes from Felis catus, assembly GCF_018350175.1. NCBI lineage: Eukaryota > Metazoa > Chordata > Mammalia > Carnivora > Felidae > Felis > Felis catus. Next base: position 27,532,061 of record NC_058376.1, on the reverse strand, counting down.
AATTTTCTCTGTCAGATAAAATGATGGAACTCCAAGGCGCTACACTCTGATTTTTTATTTTTTTAGGATATGAGTACACATTAATATTAAGGGGACAAATTTATTTCTGACTATTTTGGAGAAATATCGACAATGGAACACTTGGTTCTAATCAGGTTGGCTGTCAGCCCACTGTAGGAGGAGTTGCTTTATAAAAAGTAACAAAACAAAACAAAACAAAACACACCACTTCCATGTACCATCTGTGGAGATAATGGAGCCTTGACAACTGTTGTTTGTCATAGTGGACAGAGTGAGATACAGAAATACCCAAGAAGAGAAGCAGTGGATATGGAAAAGAGTGCATATGATCTATATGAATAAATGTGATTCCAGAGATCAAAAGTGAGATGAGAATATGGGATTTCAGGAAAACTAGCCTCTTGGGGTAGCAACATTAAAATTTTTAAACATTCATTTTTAAAAAAAAAATTTTTTAACGTTTATTTTTGGGACACAGAGAGACAGAGCATGAATGGGGGAGGGGCAGAGAGAGAGGGAGACACAGAATCGGAAGCAGGCTCCAGGCTCTGAGCCATCAGCCCAGAGCCCGACGCGGGGCTCGAACTCATGGACCGCGAGATCGTGACCTGAGCTGAAGTCGGACGCTTAACTGACTGAGCCACCCAGGCGCCCCTAAACATTCATTTTTAATTTGTAGAAGTTTTAAGTGATCACAAATGTGTCTCCAGTAGCCAAGATTTGGGTAACATTGAACACGATTACTCCGTCCCTTGTCCTTAAAGGGAATCTCTTTCCTGGCTTATTATTATTGCCCATTATGATCTTTGCAGTTGAACATTCCAAAATGAAGTAGAGCAACTGGAACACAGAGTTACTGTGACAATGGCCTGCAAGAATTTTGCAACAGTGGTGGTCATCGTCTGCATAATGCCATTTTTGTTGTCAATGGCTGCAATTGCAGTTTTTATAAAACTTATTTTTCTCATGGAGCAACTTTCTACATGAAGAATAAAAACCTTAGTTTTGGTTATTAGACCCGTGGGCTTCAGTACTGAAGACCACCAGCTCTCTTTTAACATGTGAAATAAGTGGGATTTAGCCTACAGTAGGGTCTGTGATTATTCAGCTCCTCCAAAAGTAGCTCCTGACTTTGATTTTGCAAAACACATTAATATTAATTTTGTTTCTTGAACATTTGCTTTTCATATAACAGAATCCACATGCTTGGTTAAGGCCAACATATGCTGTTTATTATGCAGGTTTATCTGTTCCTGATGATATAGCACATAAATCAAATCTAAATTAAACCAACACCACTTTTCCCCTGTGCCATGATATTTGGGGATGAGATTGTTTGCTAAGGAATCATGTGGAAGAATAAAATACTTTTGCTTATTGAATGTGACACAATATATTTAGAATCCTTTGTGAGATATTCTGATTGCCCTCAATAGTAACCCTATTAGTGATCGGGAACTTTAAAGATTTCCATTCTAAGTCCTCTTGTTTACAGGGTTATTTTGCTTAGCTTTCGAAATATTTCTAGTAGTTGCATATAAGCTTACAAGCAACATGGAATTTAACAAACATTAAATTGGCTTGGTGGGACTAAGGGTGTTTTTACTTGTTTGGTTTATTTTAAAATCTGAGGTGGAAGATACAACATTCATAAAATACATGTATAAAAAGCTTTGGGGACTTGGAGCTTCTGGGTGACTCGGTTAAGCATCTGATGCTTGATTTTGGCTCAGGTCATGATCTCATTGTTTATGAGATGGAGCCCCTTGTCAGGCTCTGCACTGACAGTGTGGAGCCTGCTTGGGACTCTTTCTCTCCCTCTCTCTCTGCCCCTCCCTGCTCTCTCTCTCTCTCTTTCTCTCTCTCAAAAAATAAATAAACATTTTTAAAAAAGGTTTGGGGACCATTTTTATTCTTTTTGTCTTCAGTAGAATAAACTGTTGGTTACAACATTCAGATAGATATTGGGGCATTTCTTATGTGAAAATGGTCTATTAATTCCAGGACTGAAGGAATAGGGAGAGACATCTTTGTTCGTGGTTTCTCAAATTGTCTTTATAACCAAACCACCTATTTTTATATTTAGCCGTACTAAAGTGAACTTTTTTGTGACAATTTCTCATGTTTCCCTATTCTTTATGCAATGTGGAAATATTTATCGAGTTCATAAATGCAATATACTCTTCATTGGAGATCATGGGCCTGATCTCAAGACTCTCAAACTGTCCCATCTGAAAGACATACTGGCAAACCAACTTGCCAGACAGACCAACATATTTAAGGCTTAGTTCAAATATTACCTTCTCCAAACAGCTTTGCTCTATTCTTTTTGTTCCTTTGTGCATTTATTTATCTTTCCAGAGCTGAAAATTCTCTTCCCTGCCTGTCAACTTTCATGATAGTTTTTGTCTATCTAGATAGATTAGTTGCAGGGAAAAGATTCATTCAAGCTACCTAAAAGTACAAGGGAGATTCTTATGAGTCCTTACAGCCTGCAAATGGCATCTTCTCAGGAATAGAACAGGCATGCTGGCTCCTTCAGCCAGCCTGGGCTGTTAAATCTGGGCTCCGTAATTTATCTGCTTGGCATTTCTGTTCCTCTCTCCTTTGACTAGCATGGCCTTGGTGACCTTCTCGACATCCTCTTTTACTGCCCCCTACTGCTGGGTTTCTTGGTTCTAATTCCAAATATTAGACTGATCACTTTCATTTCCTTCAAGAGCTATGTAGGCCCATGGAGTGTTTCACCACTGTTGTCCTCTAGCTTTCACTCATCACTGGCACTTGGGTCAGCATCTCTTATTAGGAAAGCAAGACCATAATGCATATGTCTGTGAATATTAGTCTGTGAATACCTAGTGAGCAGAAGGTGGATATCTTGTTTATATACAAACAGATATATTTATTTGTATTTGTTTATATTTTATGTATACATACTAAAAAGGATGTCCAGGATCTCTGTTTCTACTAAAGATTTTCAGGAAGCTGGAATACAGAGCTGGAACAAAGAGCATAATGGTTCATCAAAATTGACTTCACATTGGGCTAAAATGTTGTCTACTATTCTTTGAAACAGGAATAAAAATATTTGTGCCTGAAGAGTTGGCAAGATACTTAATATCTCAGAAGACTTCTTTAAAACATGAAGAGTGAAATTAATGAATTCTGTTAAGTCCTTATCATATATGACCTCTTTGTATTTGACAGTGTTGACCACTCTTCTTGATCATTCCTTCTTCCTTCTTAGTGAACTAATTCTTCTCTGACTCCTCCGTTGGTTTCTCTTTTTGTGCCCATTCCCCAAGTATTTGTATCATCCAGGCTGTTGTTTCTGGACATGTTCTTAATTATACAAACATCCTAACCAACATCATTCTTTCTCATGGGATCAACAATCAGCTGTAATCATGAAATCTATGTTTTCATCCTCAACCTGTTTACTAAGTGCCAACTTATAGGATGTTTCCTGCTGGCTACTTACAGGCATATGCAATCTTGCCTTCCCAGATCAAACTCTTTGTCTCCACCCCTTGCCCCTGATACTACTTCTGACTTCTGATTTTAGTATTTCTTATGTCAGTGAGCATTTCCAACTAGCCACCCAAGGAGAAAGAGTGGGTAATTCTCTACTTCTCTGTTTTAGCTCCCGGCCTGAATCAGTCATCATTTGTCAAGTCTCTTTACTATTATCATAGTAGAGAACTTCCTCATATCTCGCATAACTCTTTTCCCTGATTTGAGGATCATTTTCTCTCTTCTATCATGTTATTGCTTCCAGAATGTATTTACTAGAATATAAATATGTCATGCTATACCTCTACTTAAAATCTTTCAGTGGCTTCACAATGCCTTCAGAATTAAACTCACATTCATTTTGTATGGCATCAAAGATTTTCAGTGGTCAGACCCCTCTTCTCACTTTTGTTCTTATCCTCCTTTTTCACATATTCTTTCCAGCATCTGCGCATGATGTAAACACATAAAAGATCTGGTTTGTGTAGAGGATTAAATGAGATACAACTTTTCACCATTCTAATGAAGACTGCCAATTAAAATTTCCACTTTAACAGTATTATATTAATTCCCTATGAACTATGTTCAACTGTTAAAACACATGGGAGTTTTTTAAATGAAAGATTGCCATCATATCTGGCTTACCAATAGATGGGGCAAAATATACTTTTCGTTTTGAATTGATTAAATGACAAAGAAAATTTACTTGTGCTGTGATCTATGAAATAGATAGGAGGTATAAACTGGGTGACTTGAATCATATGATATTTTGATAATTTACTGTGGTCATATTATCTAAGAATTGATATTTTTAAGGTTTTTTTTATTAAAAGAAAGAAGGCACCATATGTTTAAAAGACTAAATGTAATCTAGCATTTCAGTTTTGCTTCTACTGACTTCAGAGCCTATTTGAGAATCTAATTTACTGACTTAAGATATGGTCTGCAAGCAGAATCTAGAAAAAAAATGTGTTGGATTAGAAAAATCGTTGCAGTCTTAAGTGTATAGGGATTTGAATTATGTATTTTGTGGGAAAGGTCAGAAATAGAATTTAAACTATTTGCAAATGCCTTTGTTCTATTTCTTTTGTATCATCAAAATATGATTTTTCTTTTCTGTCACATAAGTCCTCTATAGCTAGCTGGATGAAGTGATTATGAAAAGTTATGAAATTAATTTTCAGATGCTTTTTCTCATTCCTTATCTTGTTCTTTACATAATTGATAAACTTGAGATGATTAGTGTTCTTCTAAAGTAAACATTTCATAGCAAACAAAAAAATTCCTCCTTGGAACAAAACAATTGCTAATATCGCTACAGTGAGAAAAGGTCAATATTTCAATCTTGTTTATTTCAGCTGGCATAAAAATGAATTGGCCAGATTTTCATTTAGAAATAGTATAATTTATCAATTTAACTATGTAAAAACCTTAAAAAAAAGTTCAACAGCTGAAGATGCTCCATCTATCTGATAAAATATGTCTGTCTCTAAAGGTCTATCTGATAAAACATGAATCATTGTAAGACTGGATATAATCAAAACATCAAGTAGAAATGGAAACAGTGTTCTTTCTCTTGTTTGCTTGTTTTATTTTTTTTTTCATTTTATATATCTCCTTTGTCCATCACAATGTATATTTTAAGTCCGGTTGCTCTTAGCTATTTTTATTTCCTCTGAAGATTTTTAGTTTGTTGTGTGTATCTCTGAATTCTAAAGACTTTTATTATTTTCCTGTCACTCCTCCTTAAGTGGTTTTTCCCATAAATAAAATACATTCAGGGCAATAAAATACAAACAACTTTTCTAATACAGTGCCACAGGGGAATCTATTACTCTATGCTATTTAAAAATTTGGTCAAGTCCATTTTAAAGAGAAAAGTGTAGGTAGAAATAGAGAACCACATTATGGTTTTGTATTATGTGTGTTAGTTTCTATCACTGCCATAACAAATTGCCACAAACATCAGTCTGATGCTAACGTTCTTGACTTAAGTCACACTGTTGAACAGGCCATGGGTTAGCACAGATTAGTTTGTCACAACAACTATAGTTGTCTGGCATTGCAGGGCATCAAGATCAATGCTATGTATAAAAAATACATGTCCAGCTGAGAAATAGGAGCTGTTGGTTTCTGGACCAGGGACTAATGGGGAAACCAAGATGGAGGACTGGCCACAAAGATAACATAATGATTATTTCACCATAGTCTACAGCCTAATGTTTGTAGTCAACTGTTTCTAGAACAACCTAAAAGCACAAGACAACTCTCTTCAGAATGAGGCATAGTTCTGTAGGAAGAGGTGCTTACCTTTCCATACCCTAAACTTAATTTAAACAAGTCAAGGAATGACTGAGCTGTCCCAATAGGACCCAGTGCTTAATAAACCAATATTCAATCCTCAGTCTTCAAATCATAGAAGTTTAACAGTAGAAGGGATCTCAGAAGATCATTTTCTCCATCATCCTAAACATGCTCAGAACAGGTAGACTAGGGAAGAAAAAACAAAACAAAACAGTTGCTCAGGGTCCAACTATGCATTGTAAAGGGCACAGAACAGCAAAGCTGCAACTCTACTATTCCCCACTTTTTGCGTCTTCAAAAGTTCCTGCTTTGTTGACTGTGACTGTGATTATGGGCTCTATATGCTATTTATATATAATTGTATTTGAGAAGCTATTAAGCATATGTAATTTTTATATCACTCTCACTACATACCTTTATAACTCCTAACTGGAAGGCTAAAGCCTTACTTTTCTGTCCTGATCTTTTCTCTACTACTGATTTGTGTAATTTGATCTGGGCTGAATAAGTGCTTTGGCTTCAAGATGCCCGTTACTGATGACAGAATTTTCGTAATCTTTGCTAACGTACTTCCTCGAAGTAGAGCTTGATGTAGCCAGTCTCTCCCAGCTAACATCTATGAGGTTTTGCTTGTGTGTGAAATGGAAATTGTGGACTTCTCTACTGAAGTACTCTGCCTTTCTTCCCATAGTGCACTATGTCTATACCTGTGTTCTCTCTGGTTGCTCTAGTATCATGATAGGTTTGGTGTTCCAGGTGGTCTTGGTCACTTCCTACTTGGAAAGAAATAAAAGACATCTCTCCCGACTCTGAAGTGTGATGTTACCTTCCATGTATCATCTTTAAAATATCTTCTAAGAGAATAAGATGAGGAGATTTTATCATTTAATCACTTTATGTCCGACATCCTGGAGGCTAAACATATTCACTAGAGAGAAATATGAACTTCGGAAAATAAGCCAGTTGAAAAAACCCATAGGCTTCTTCCTCAAACACTTTTACTATGTACATTTTGATATATTTCCTTTCAAGGTGTTTAATTTAACTGTAATCTTATTACATTGATGCATTTCTATTTTGTTTTTCACCTATATAACACAAGTATTTCTTTTTCATATTTTTAACATTATCTGCAGGTAAACTTTTCATAACTTCTGTGATCATTTTTGCAAAGAATTGGAAATGTCATTTCCCCCAGTTTTACTGTATAATTATCTTTGTGCATTGGGCACTGCCAGCCTTCATATTTAGGATAATTCCACAGAAAATATTGTCAAAATATAGATAGTAATTTGCAGAATTGGACTTGGGTCTCCACACCTCGTGCACCCGTGCCCCTTTGTGATGTCATTTTCTCAGCTTCACTCATCAAGAGAGAACATGTGTTCCCCTACTACTTGTTTCAGAACTCGTGGCTTGTTTTGACCAATAAAAGATAGCAGAAGTGACAATCGTGCCACTTCTGAGCGTAAGCCTCCAGAAGCCTTATAGCTTCTGTTCATTCTTCGGATCCTAGATGCTATCACACCTGCTGCTGACCAATGAGAGGCACAGAGCCCATTTGCCCCCGTTGCTCCAACCGAATGTCAGTCAGCTGCCAAAGCAGGCTGCCTCCCTGCATGGTAGCTGAAGCAGATGTATGAATGAGTCCAGAATGACCACCACTACCCAACGACAAGAATAATAAATGGCTGTCCCTTTACATACGTAAGTTTTGAGGTGCTACTTTACAGCAAAACTCAAGTCTACAATCTATGTGGCCAGAAAGAATGAACGTTTTTAAGCCTTGTGATTCACATTGATAAGTTGTTCTCCAAACCATTGTTAACAATTTGCTACCCTCTCCAGCTGAGGTTATCACTACTGTAAATATTCTCTGACTTGATAAAAGATAACTGGTGTTTTGTTTTAATTTTTTGGTGCAGCATTTTAAAAGCTTTTCCCCCCTCACTCTGATGATATCATTACTTTTTTAGATGTCATTTTATTGAAACAAATCATGAGTCAGAGTAAACTTTTTCTCAGATTCTTTTTCTAGAATTTAGGTAATATTTGTCAGGTTTATTTGCTCTCAAAAGGTGTAAAGATGCAGCACAGATGTTGATTTCATTTGCCAGATAATAGCTTTTGAAAGTCTTTTAAGGTATAATTGTCTCTTTCCAATATTTTTAGTTCTGTAATTATCAAATTTATAAAAGGTAAGTTGGTTGTATTGAAGTTTCTACTGGCCTCATATGACTTCATTGGATGTTGATCTCAGTGATTATGCGTGTTCTAGGTTGTTAGAAGTCATGTGATCATCTTGACTCACAATAGGAAGCAAGAAGGCAGGATACTGATATTCAAATTAGAAAATTTGCTTCCAGACCAAGTAGATGTGTGGAAAATGTAGGCAAAGTATTGGCCATTTTACTGGTGAGACTGAAGTGTTGCCATCACTCAATGCTTTCTCGTTGTTCCCATAATGAAAGCACAGATAGCATCACTCACGTTGTTTTTGGCTGTAGATTACAGAAAAACCATTCAAGCAGCACTACATTCTGAGACTCATTAGTTGGGCTGATGTTTAGCCAATTCATTCTAGAATAGCTATACTAGTTTTTTAAGACTCAAAATGCTTTCTCCGTGATTGCTAAAGACCATAATAGTAATGGCTATAAGTAGTAAAATTAATTAATAAAAAGAAATTTGTATATAAAACTTATACCTGCTTTCTATGGCCATCTGCTATCTTAGTAGCATACAACAATAAAAATTTTTAACTTATGACTTCTGCAGGATTCAGATGATTTCATCTGAGCTCAGATGATCTCTGCTAGATTTGTTCAGATAGCTGCTGTCAGCTCCATGTCAGCTAGGCGTCTTTCTGATCTTGCCTGGCCTTCCTCCTATCTCTCATGATGGCCCTCGCCTGGATAGAGTGACTCAGCTCTGTTCCACACAGGTGTCATCTTCCAGAAGGTCAGCTCAGGTATGTTCTCATGGTAAAGACAGAGGAGCAAGATAGCCACACACATGCTTTCAAGTCTCTATTTGCATCACACTTACTAATACCACATTGGCCCAAGCAAATCACTTGGAGCCCAGAGGCAGGGTAGGGTGGCATTACAAAGTTACATGGAAAAAAATACACAGATACAGAAAGTGGTAAATTAGTGAGTCCATTGATAAAATCAAACTATAATAAATTCATTAACTTAGTTGCTATAGGATATGTCATAGTATCTATTGACGTCACAGTATCTATTGAGAAACTAGTCCTCTCCTCCAAAACATTTCCAGTTGTACCTACTGTGGGTATCTGTGTCATAGTATATGCATTATCTAAAACGTGTTCTGCGTTTTAGAAGAATCAGCATTTTGTCATTGCTCTTTAATTAAGCATTATTGCAGTAAAATACATGTATCTCTTACTATAGGAATCTACTGGGATAGTGAGAGTTTGTATAGCAGCAGAGGCCTGTGTTACAAATATGAATCTTTAGAATCTGTGGGAGCACAAAGATTTTATGAAATAAAATAATAAACTGCTTCCTGGACTATCTTCTGATGCTGGACAAAAATCAGAAATGTCTGGAACGCATTTTGATAGCATGCAAGAATTAATACAAAACAAATCATTTGTATTTCTTGAATGAAAAGCAACTTGATTATATTAACAAAATTTATAAGTAGCTTATCATTCCTTTAGTATTGAAAAAATGCTAAATTTTCTGTCAATGAAGTTGAAAGGGCTAAGCGCATGTATTTCATCAGAATGTTAATCACGTTCCATTAAAGCTCATGGTTCAAATAAAGAAAATTTGCAAGCATCATCGAGGGAAAATGATCAATCAGTCATCAGTACAGTTTACATAATATCACATCAATCACTATTATATAATAAGTGATTTGAACTAATATGAACTTCCAAAAATATTTTTTGAAAGAATATCAATGAAGCAAAAAAAAATTAGAAACAATCATCAGAACTTTAATTTATATTAGAAATATTCAAGCATTTCTAGATATAAAATATTAATTAACACTATTTCATAAAATAATACTAATATATATAATATATATACATATATATTATATATATTCTCATAACCTAGATTTATGGCTCTGCATTTAGGGAAAGATATAATCATTTCTGGAAACATTTTTGGAACTTTGTCACTTTTTTAGAAAAATCTACATAAGGTAGTAGAATTTTGATTTTCCTGGATAATTTTTCAATTGTTTTACAAACAAGGGATTGATAATTAACTTAAACATAAAATTCAAGGCTGAGTACAATTTTATAATTTTCATTAATCATGAAACTAGAAGGAATATTCTCTAAAATAATCCATCAGCTTTTTTGTTGGTCATCAAAAAAATTAAATGAGGAATATCTGCATGAAAATCTTATGATACATTTTTCCGTAGTTGTATAATATAATACGAAAGAGAGAGTGTGGAATTTAAGACAGATTTTGATACAAGTTTCTGGATGTTTCAACTTGGCACTACATTATCACATTTAATTATTTCTGGATAAGGCACTAGAAGATGTAAATAACACAAATCATTAAATTTCTTTCTTGCTGAGGTTTATACTTATCATATGTTAGATGAACATTAGAATTGAGTGACTTACTAGGAATTCACATAATGAAAATTGAAAATATTTGCATTTCTATGGGCAGCTGGTATCACTAGAACAAATGTGGCTTGGAAAATTTAAGTGTTGTTTGTTCACTACCAGAAAAACTTGAAATAGGAATAATTAAAAACTTGGAAAATGGACTTAATTTTTTAGAGATTCAGGTTTGAATTACAATAGTCTTATAGCTTTCACTATTTTGTTTAGCTTTATATTAAAATTTGGTTTATTAAAGCTGGCAGAGTAATTGAATGCATGATAAAAATGATTAAATCTATCAGGGCACCTGGGTGGCTCAGTCGGTTGAACCTCAACCTCTTGATTTCTGCCCAGGTCATAATCCCAAGGTGGTGGGATAGAGCCCCACATCAGGCTCTGCACTGAGATTCTTTCTCTCCCTCTTCCCCTCTCCCCACTTGTGTGTTCTATCTCGAAAATAATTTTTAAAAATTATTAAATCTATAAAACTAAATAAAATAGGGAAAAAGAACAAGATATAGAGATAAAGGCACATATTATAGCATTTGAAGCAAAGTAATTCCAATGAAAAAACTATTATATTCACTGATAAATCATATAAAATTGATATCACATGCAAAATATTAAATACACTTCTTGGGGCACTGTGTGGCTCAGTCAGTTGAGGGTCTGACTTTGGTTCAGGTCATGATCTCATGGTTCATGATTTGGGGCCCTGCATTGGACTCTGTATTGACAGTTTGGAACCTGGAGCCTGCTTCAGATTCTGTGTCTTCCTCTCTCTCTGCCCCTCCCCCACCACACTCTGTCTCTCTGTCTGTCTCTCTCTCAAAAATAAACATTAAAAAAATAAAAAAAATATTACATACACTTCTGAGTACTTTCAATTTATTGAGTCTTAGCTCTTTTTCAAATAATACTAAGTTTATGGATTAATGATTAATAAACATCAGTAACATTAGATTCAGTAAATGTTATATTTAAATAATTTTCATGAATTAGTAATAGACAAAGTTAATATATAAAAATCACAAAGTATTATAAGCTAGAAATATTTTGCATATAACTTTTGTTAATTTAGCAGAGACAGAGAGGATTCAATATAATGAATTACATTTCTCTATTTGGACTATGTCACATAGTAATGAAAAATTTATGGGGAAGTCTGATAAAGTTTCTTAAGTCAAATTATGACTCAAATAGAGCCATCATTTAGCTAAAGGCAGCCATATTAGGGATCCAATTTCTAAAAATCAAGCAATTTGGAAGTTATTAGAACAATTTTATGAGTTATTAGAATGATATTGTGAGTTATATTTATAACATATTTCACTTAATCAGCAGCTTCAATATATATAAGTACATATATGTAAATAATTTATTTTATGTTGGCTTATATGTACATATATATCACAACACACAAGTTGTTTTGTATTTTAAGTACAACTGTGCTCATTGGCTCCTGTACATGGAAGCCCAGAAACAGGAAGAGATTTGGGGCAACTTTCAGCCAGTGTCTCCACCTATTTCTCTCCAACCCCTTTGGTTTTGCTCTTCTCTATATGGATTCTGTCCTTTGGCAATAGTGTTCCCAACTGGTGGCAAACTGGTTGAAGTGATCCTGTTTGGACATCCTCAGGACCTGACAGAAAAAGAGAGAGTATCTTCCAGTACTTTTCTTTTGAGAGTGAGAAAACTTCATTCCCTCTTTAGGAAACCCTCATAGCTGGCATCTTGATCCAGACTGAGTCATACGCATATTCTAAACCTGGTCTCTGTGGTTCAGGGAATGTCATATACTGACTGGCACAGGCTGACTTCCTGATCCGTTCTGGCTCAGTTGCTGGTATGCCTCCAGACCTACCAGGCCCGGCCCTGCACTCTGGGTGTACAAATGAAGAGGGAGTGGGAGTGGCCACCTGTCACACACTGCAAGTGATGTAGGCTCCTATGTAGTGCCTTTACTTTTCTGTGGCCAGCTACCAACCTGACTCTCTGCTTTATTACTTCAGGCACATGAAACCCCAAATCACTCTAAACCAAGTATAGTTCTTTGAATCAACAAAACAGAATAAAGCCTCTAAGTCCTTTTCCTCCAGTCAACGCATTCTGGAGTCATGTTTTCTATTTCCAACCCATCAAAACCCAAATGCCATCTCTTGTCATGAAGTTGATTCTCTTTGTGTTCTAAGACTATGTGACTTAAAATGACAAAAAGATGGACTTTTAATTACACAAAGTTAAGTAATCTCTTACCCCTTGCCCTTAGAGAAATGGAAGATCATTTAAATATGCAAGCAGGGTATGAAATGCTTGTTTAAGTAATGTAAATTGAGTTAAATTTTAATATCAGTCATTTCTTTGAGAAAGTAGAAAAAAATGGTTATCCTGAGAGAGAAATTGAGATTATGCTAAATGTGCCTAACGCAGGTTACTAAAGGACAAACACCTAGGACTTTGTGAGTATACTATGAACTATTGAAGTGTCTTTGGGTTTCATTTGGCTGTGCTATAGAGGTGAGGGCTAGATGTCAAGAAAAAGGACTGTATCCACTCTTGGAATTAACTAGTCGGAAGGTTGGGAGACTGTTTCTGGGCGTAGGGCAGTCAATGCTATGGTTTGGTACTCAGGTTTTTCACAGTAAATTTTTGAAGGAACACATTGTAAATATATGTAGAATTTTTATGCTTTTCCTCCTTCTGTATACACAACATTGAACATGGTTTTCCACTCCCTCTTTTTCCACACTGTTGGGCAAGACTATGTTGCCTTTGATTTTTTTAAATCTTGGATGAAGCTCAGCCTTCCAATCCAAGTCCAGTTTTGAAGGCGTTGAGAGGCAAGTTTCAAGGGACTAAGTTGGAGGTGAAGGGGTTGGCCAAATCCTTGGAGGCTTCCCTTCTATTAACCATCTTCTCGGCCACCCAGTTCTCCAGCAGTTAACTGGGTAGCAAGTTAAGACATAATTTCCCCTGAGAATAGAAAAGTGGGACTCTGGGATCCTAAAATTTGTATTAACAAATTAATTCTTTAATTATTAAAGAATCCAACATATGAAATAGCTCTACAGAATGTTTGTCCAGGGGAAGTCTATATTTTTGGCAAGCTAAAAAATGTTGAGTATAAATGAAAATCACTTCTTTTCTGAGCACATACGTTTCTACTATGTTATTTCCTTCTATATTTTTCCCAAATTTACTCTTAAAATGTATTTAACAGAATACTAAAATTATGTATCTCAAGTATTCCCTACATAGGTCTTAAAATTTCCTCTTGGTTGCTGTAATCTTCATAATTATTATTAAATGTAACTAGTTTTCTAAGGAACCCTCTCTAGTTTCTTACCATCTAAATGACCTTGCAATAAAGATATTAATTTATTATGATTTTTCCTCCTTTTGAATGTATTTCCCTAGACACAATTTCCAGACACAGAATTACTAAATAAAAGGTTCTGTTTATGGTTCATTATATGAAATGCCAAACATTTTTCAAAAAAAAGTTTTAAACAGTTCGTATCTCACAATACATTATATATTAGTATTGTTGTTCTCCAACAAAATGTATTACATTAAAGCTTATTTATTTCTTTTTTACTGTACCCCTTTCAGACTCAGCAGATCATAAGCTTCTGGAAAAAATTGGGGCTGTGTATTTATTTCTCAACTTCTAATTTTCTAAAAAATGCCTAACATGTACCAAATTAATGGTAAATATTTGCTGCATTGATCTGAATTAATGGAATTTTTTTCATAGTTACAGTAAATATCAAATTACTTTGTGTTTTGGTGAATTATTTCATTGTGATTTTAGCATTTTTTTGAATGAACTGAGACTTGTGTTCTCTATTCTTAGTGTCTATTTTAAAAATGAAATGCTTCGTGGGTTTCTGTATCATCCTTGGAAGGGGACATGTTTACCTTTTCCAGGTTGGGCTAATTTTAAGATATTTTCTGTCAAAATATGCATCATTTAATTTAATTTTACTAATATAGTACACAATTATATCACTGAATCTACAGTTTGCATTTGAGATGCAATCAAGGTTAAACATTTTGATGCTTATTTACTAAAATTGTATTTATTTTGTAAATTGTTTGTTCATGACTGCCCTTTGCATGCTCAGTTTATATTTTATTTTTCATCTTTTTTTAAATGTCAATTTATATACAAGAGAGAGAGGGAAGGAGTGCGTGAGCAGGCAAGGGGCAGAGAGAGACAGAGACAGAATCTGAAGCAGGCTCCAGGCTCTGAGCTGTCAGCCCAGAGTCTGATGTAGAGCTTGAACTCATGGGCGAGCTGTGAGATCATGACTTGAGCGAAAGTCAGAAACTTAACCTACTGAGCCACTCAGGAGCCCCTTGCTCAGTTTAATTTTAAAACAAAAGGGCGCCTGGATGGCGCAGTCGCTTAAGCGTCCGACTTCAGCCAGGTCACGATCTCGCGGTCCGGGAGTTCCAGCCCCGCGTCGGGCTCTGGGCTGATGGCTCAGAGTCTGGAGCCTGCTTCCGATTCTGTGTCTCCCTCTCTCTCTGCCCCTCCCCCGTTCATGCTCTGTCTCTCTCTCTCTGTCCCAAAAATAAATAAACGTTGAAAAAAAATTAAAAAAATAAATAAATAAAACAATAATTATACCTAATTTTAATTTTTTCCTATTACATTTGCTCTAGACTTTAATTTTAGCCTTTCTGGATTTTTATTTAAGGGCTATAATTCAGAAATTTCAAATTTTTATTTAGTTTTATTTCTTTTAGGAAGAACTACCTTTTATCTTAAATAGTTCAAAAGTTATTGACCACCCTTCACATTGTTCCACAATAGGCTAAGTGGCCAGTTTTAGTTAGTCTATTTGGGGCATCCTGGATATTCCTAATGTTTTGTATAATGGTATATAGTGTTTTAGAGTGTATTTAGGGAAGGATTATTATTTTTTGTAATGGGTTATTATTTTTCTGAATAGAACTTTTTCTCAAACTTGCAAAATTATCTAAGCATATTTTAATTAAAAACACTTTCTTCTGTTTTGATATATGGATTAGTATTTAGTTTTCCCAACCTTTCTATATAAAGTGTTGATTTTTATACCAGACTATTTCAGTTATTGATTATTTAGCATATATTTTAATATTGTAATCTAGTCTCCCATCATTTTTCTTTTGAGGCTATTCTGAAATATTCTTTACTAATTAATCTTCAAAGTAAAATTTGTCATTGGAATGCCATGTCCAAGAAGTTGTTTATGATTTTGATTAAGTTTTTATTAAACATTTTATTATTTTATTTATTTTTAAACATTTATGTTATTTTAGAAATGACCGATATTAAAGCGCCTGGGTGGCTCAGTCAGTTAAGTGTCCGACTTTGCCTCAGGTCATGATCTTGCCATTGATGGGTTCAAGCCCCACATCAGGCTCTGTGTGACAGCTCAGAGCCTGGAGCTTGGAGCCTGCTTTGGATTCTGCGTCTCCCTCTCTCTCTTCTCCTCCCCTGCTCATGCTCTGTCTCTCAAAAATACATAAACATTACAAATTAAAACAATAAAAAAGAAATGACCAATATTATATATAACTGTCTCTTTCCATCCAGAAACATGTTATATCTTTACATTTAGTCAAGTATAATTTTGTTCCAATAGAAACTTTTTAGTGTTTGCAGTATGTCATGTGTATTTCTCCTTTAGAATTTTAAATTATGATTATAATTTTAGTTAATATTGTGATGAGATACATTTTTATTTTTTTTACTATCCTACTTGGTTATTTAGGAATGCTGTTGAGTACTATCCTGTCTCATTCTTATATTTACATGTATATGTACATGTATACGTGTACATGTATATGTACATGTATAACTACATGTTATAGTTTAACTTCTTGATAATGATATGTCTCTTCCTTTCTCATAGGTATGTACATTTCCTTTCAGTCTATAGTGGTAGTTGCTTTAGTACAGACATTCTTTATCATGACAAGTAACCAGAATTTTATTTCCATTTTCACTGGTTTTTATTTGTAAATAAATGTTGAACTTGAGCGATGTATTCTTAAGGGCGTTCATGGAAATTATTATATTTTTGCACATATTTCTTAAATTGTGATTGTGATATCCTTCTGAAAAATTATGGACATTCTGAGCTAAATTTTGTAGAACTTGATAAATTATTCTACCATTCTACTAAATCTCATGCCGGTTTGTTTTTAAATCTGAAAAGAAGCTGAAGGAAAAATAGCTTCAATAGTAGAGTCTTTACTCAAATATTTATGGCTTAGGCAATCTAGTTATATCTAAGAGTTTACCAAAATGCTTATGGGAAGCTCAGTCTCCTCTGGCAAGGCTTACAGACCTCTTGTATCTACTGCAGGGTGATTAGAAAGAGATGCCCAACAGTCCCTATGGACTGGTCAGTTTTCCTAGCAGTCTTCTGTTTGAGGTAGTTGTCAGGGTATCGATAGGGTTTGGAGGGGTATTCTCGTAATTCAGGATGCAGACTTTCACTCATCCCACCTTTGGCAGTATAACATCTTGTCCTTGTTATCAGCTGTTTCTTTTCTCTATGGGGCAGCTTCTCTAGAAATCAGCACGTCAGTGATGGTGAGAGATCATGTCGTTGCCCAGACTCAAAAGGGGCATCTCTGGTTCTAATACTTTTGTTTCAGGCTCTCTACCTATCTTCCTGTTTTATGGGTTATCCCCACCTCCCTAGTCCCCTTTCTTTGGAGATAATGGGTGTCTTCATTCCTGAGACTTTCTAGAATTTTAGGATGTGATTTGGCTTATTTGTCCTGGCATCTCTCCAAGAAGTCACTTAGCTTTCTGTTACTATTACTCCATCCATATGCCTCCCATTTTTTTATTGACTTCACTAGAGTGCTTTTATTTCCTTGACAATTTTCTTGGTCTTGTGTGTTAATGCCTTTATTTTTTTTTAACTATGTAAGTTCCATTTTAGTTAGGTTTGGGGAGAGAACAGAGAGAAATGTGTCTGCCATGTTTTCCAGGAAGTCTCTGTCATGATACATGTATATACTGTCTGTAGTAGACAGAGCCAATTAACTCCCTGCCATCAGGGACTTTACCCATCGTTAACAAGACTTCAGATTTACCATCTGTGTGGTTTTGAAAGAGTAGATTCTTAATGACTCAAGCTACTCATCATCATTGATGGGGTGGGGGGTGAAGAATCTTCTGGTTTTTGGCTTCATTTTTCTATTTGGAGGGATTTCAGATGGACTAACACTCTGTATTCCTCACTCAACCTTCCTATGGACAAAGATTGATAGCTGATTATGGATAGAAGGAAGAAATATCATGTTCTCAACTCAACTCTTTTCTCTCTTGTTAGATTTTCTCCCCCTCAGCAAGGCAGCATGGATACGCTTAGTAGTATAGGATTTGCCTATATAAACATTGCCAGAGACCTATGAAATGTGAGCAAACCAATTGGGCCTTCATCTAAGCCATATTTTCTATTCAGTCTATAAGAAAAAGGGCTGACATGTTGGTCTCCATGTGTCTATCCTTATGGTTTATTTTCTGTTTCTGAACTTGAGAAGGTTTATATTCTGTTTCTGAACTTGAGAAGGAAAGAAAGAGCTGCTGTATATTATATCTATTTTCCCCACCCTTGAGACAAACAAACAAATAAAACGAAACCCAACCAGTTTAACCTTATCTCTCATCCTGCAATATTTGCTTTAGCAGTGAACATGGGGTGTGAACCTAAGCCATTAGTACACAGCACTCCTTTAACTTTGGTGATGGCTAAGGGTTGGGCAACACATAAGCGTCTATAGAATGAAGCTATGAATTTCACTTGATATTTTTAGTTGAGATGCTGACTCTTTCTGGTTGGTTTTATAAGAAGGTGCCATACTGTTACCATTACTCAAACTTGTCTGTGCACCTAATGCACAGTAAGCCAATGTCTGAGACACCAGTTTTGAAGCAAAGAAAGCTGCCTTATTAGAAGGGCAGCCCAACAAGAAGGCGGGGGATCATTCCCAAAGCTTCACTGCCTCTGTTGAGCCTAGGGTAAGCTTATATACATGAGAAGAGGGTAAGAGGTTTCTTGAAATCTTTAAGGGTTGGGGGGTGCTTGAAAAATATGGAAGTAAACATTCTTCCAGACAATGAGGCACTATTTGGGACCTGGTACAATCAGATACATCAAGACAAATGTTCCTTTCCTGTCCTTATTAAGTTTCTACTGTCAGTGGGTAAACAGGGAGTAGGAGTAAAAAAACAAAATTAATGATCGATTGTGCATGAGGTTAAAAGGTGCATGAAACATAAGTAAGTAGGGAACAAAGCAGCACGTGAAGCTGATTTAATAATGCAACTAATACAACTATAGTTCTGCTTATACTTTCAAAACAGGTTTAGGAACCAAGGGTCTCCCCTCAGCATTGGGAACAATGGCACCTATTTCATACCCATGACAAAGCCAGAAAGCACATGAAGAAGGAATTCAGATTAGAGAATGGAGAACCAGACGGAATTCCCAGATGGTTTTCCACCTGAAGTTTATAATGCTTCCAGACTTTTGATTTATGTGGGCTAATAAATTTCTTTTCATGTTTAAGCCCCTTTAAGATGGTTTCTCGTCATTAAAAGTATTATCACACGGTTGAATTTGCTTTTCTAGGATTTCTGTAAAATTTTCACATTTATGACAATGTGGGCTCTCCGTGATTCACAGAAAATTAATGTAATATGCACTCCCCTTGAACAGAAGCTTTGCTCTCGAGTTCTGATTGATTCTCAAATTCACAAGTCAAAATATGTTTCAACCAGGGCTAAGTTTACTTAGCCTCAAGATGGGGTATGTCGCAGGTCCATGCTGCATGAATGCAACAACAAATCAGAGGTCTTGAATTTCCTAAGTATGTCTTCTGATATGCTTACTTTATTAATTAGATGAATGTGGTCCCAAGAGGAAAGATAAGTCAAGTTTAAAACACTTCAATTCAGAGAAGCCGTAAACTCTGTGGATCCTTACAGCTTTTATATCTTGAAGAGGTATATGGTTGGCTCCCATTCTCCCAGTGTAGCAGAATCTCAATAATGTTAGTTGTTACTCAATAAACAAACTCAACAATGAAGTGCAAGTGTATGGTCTGGAAAATAGTAACCTTAGAGGTGTTCTGATTAATCTTGGGTCCAGTATGCTCCTATGATTCCTTGAGTTAATGTTTAAGGAGAATTTTAAGAAAGGTTAAATCCTTAGCTGTGCCTGAGACTAGAAGATAAATCATAGACCTGTTCTCAACTCTCTCTGTCAAATTAGTATCTTACGAATGTTAACAACAATAACAAAAATAATATTTGCTGGGTACCAAGTAAAGGCTTTACACATCATTGTATAATAAAGAATTTGACTAGCTTTTGTCCTCAGTTCCTGAGAGGTAGCCTCTAAAGCCATGGAATTTCCTGAGTGACAGGAGTTTCTGTGTTATTCATGGTGGGTTCTAATAGTTTAGGCTAATGAGATGACTTGTGGAGAGCCCCTAGGTAGTTTGTGCTCAAAAAATGCCTCAAGACAGTGGTAGACACTCCAGAAAAATGGACCATGTGATTAGATTGTTGGGGCTTTGCCCACATCATACCAGCCTGACGACCTTCACGGAAGGGAGGGAGAGCTGGAGATTGAGTTTAATTACATAGCAAACTATCAATCACCATGCCTACATAATGTAACCCCAGTAAAAACTGGGCACTGAAGCTCATATGAGCATCTCTGGTTAATGATATTCTATGCATATTGTCACTCATCAATGTGTAGGGAGGGTGATGCATCCTGATTCCATGGGGAGAGGACACAGAAAACTTCAGTTTTTGTGTGTGCAGGTAGAATATTTCCAGGCTTCCCCTATGTGTCTCTTCTTTTTGCTGGTCCTTGTTTGGATGCCTTTTGCTATAGTAAAACTATAAAAATAAGCATAGTGCTATCCTAAAACCCTCAGTGTTTAGCCTGTTGGTCAGAAGTGCTAGTGGCCTGGGAACCCTCAAGCTTACACTTGGTGTATGAAGTGAGAGCGGTCATATGGAAGATTGTGTCCTTGACTTGTGAAGTTGGCCTAACTCTAGGTAGTTATCATCAAGTCATTGTACATACATTTGTTCAATCTCTTTGTGTATGTATGTGTCATCTTAATAAAATATATAATAAACTGAAAAAAACTTTATAACTTATAAACAGATAATAAGATAGACTACTCAACCAAAAACATTTGAACAGAAGATATATAAACATCAAGTAAGTACATAAAAATATGTTCCATATTGTTAATCATTATTGAATTGCAAATTAAAATCTCAATGACATAGCACTATACAACCATTAGAATAACTAATATTTAAAAAGTATATATGTATGTTAGAGTTTATAAATTCCATTTGCAGATATGTTAGATAAATAAAACATACGTCCAATAAAGACTTGTATGTTCTGTTAATAATAAATGTATTCATAGTAGCCAAAAACTTAACTCAAATAAACATTCATAGATGAATGGATAAACAAATGAGGTATATTCAATAGCTTTATGTTTGCACAGTGTAAAGATTTTATCATTCTCTTCTTACATAGGTTAATAAGGATTCTGGGGTAAATAACATGTTGATGGTTGTCAAATATCATATTCCATCTTTTCTCCTTTTCATAGTTTATGCAATGAATTCCTTTTCATAGTCTCTAAGGATGTTTGCAGCAAAATGCTTATCTGAATTTTTCTTCTTGTGTGTCTTTTAGAAACATAAGCTATATTGCATAATAAAATTTCACTTCCCTGTTAATTTGAAGTCTATTTCTTCTATGTCTAAAAGTGTTTGGAAGATTGCAAGGGAGTACAGTGGAATAAATTTAAAGGCTGTCAGACCTAACTCCAAAACCTAATGATTGTGCTAAGCCAATTTAAAAATCTTTGAAGTTCCAATTCCTCATTTCTGAAAATAGAGGTAATTATACATATATCAGAATAGTGTTATGAGGAGGTCTGAGATAACATATGTAATACATATAGAAAAAATATTAGGTTCCTTTTTCCCTTCAGATTTAAATAACTTTGGGGCAAGGTAAGCAATCTACCTATTTTTATTGGTATAATCCTTTTAGGGATGGTAAAGTTATAGAGAGAAATCCACCTTCTTTCAATTTGTCCTCAGGGGCTGGGCTAATTTTTCAGTGGTCAATAAAGTGTCAGAACAATATACATGAGTCAGTGTGAGTGTGAGTGTGTGTGTGTGTGTGTGTGTGTGTGTGTGTGTGTGAGAGAGAGAGAGAGAGAGAGAGAGAGAGAGAGAGAGACTTTTATTTTAAAATAATTTCCTAATGGAAAAAGCTTTTGCAAATACCATCCTAAAGTTTTATTAATGCAACTTGTTTATTTGCAAAAGCCTTAAGTGCTTGGTATTCATAGATTCACAGGTTTTTAATGATGGGAAATGTAATTGACTAAGGGCCCTAGTCTTGCAAAATCCATTGTATGTTTGCTAGAGCTGCTCCCAGCCGGTGACTGAGTAGAAGAACGGGAATACTGAGTCTACTTTCTGGGAGACAGGAGAGTCCTCTAATGGTCATTTGACTCAAGAACTCCATTATTTTATTCTCCTGGTGCTTTGTTCTTTTTTAGCCTACGGTGAAAATTTCAAAAAAGAACTTTTTTGAAAGTTGATGCGCACTTCAGCGGAGCTTAGGGAAAACTTTCTTTGAAATTAATTGGTCTGGACTTCAGTGTTTGTGTTTTCTAATATTTATTTATTTGGGGGAGAGTGCAAGGGGGGGGGGAAGGGAATAGAGAGGGAGACAGAGGATCCCAAGTGGGCTCCACTGACAGTCCGACAGTAGTGATCCCGATGTGGGATTCGAACTCACAAACTGGGAGATCATGACCTGAGCCAAAGTCAGGCGCTTAACCGACTGAGGCACCCAGGCGCCCCTGGACTTCAGTGTTTTGTTGTTGTAGTTTGTTGGTTTGTTTCTGCTTATAAGTTGTATATTTATGTTTTGGTGGGGGAAAGGAGACAGAAAATAGTTCCTGTCATTCCCTGACCTGGGTTGTTGACACAAGCAAGTATTTTCCATTCTGTTTATATAGATCTATTGACTTGTGAGCAATAATAGTTCTTACTTTGGTTAAAGTGACTCTATTTTCTCACCAACGATGTCAGATTCGTGAATATTTCTGAGACTTCAATATTGCTCCCTCAGTGTCTTATAGGTGTTTCCCCACAAGATGGGATTGGGAAGATTGAAATAATCTGCTAGTCTTCTAGGTAGCCCAGCCACAACTGGAACACAAACTTTTGTGGCAGATCTGTGTTTATCCGTGTCATTTATTAATGGAAAGTACACAGCCTTTTGATTGCTGTTCTTCTCAGAACCAATAGTGTTAATTTCCCCTGTGGAACTTTAGATAGCTAACACACTTGCGTTTCCTTTTATCTACTCCCCCTCCCCTCAACATCTCAAACTTTGATATGCTCTGAGATTTGGGCTCCCGTGTGTTTATTGTCGTTTTCACATTTAATGTTATTGAACATTGAATGTTATAATACATGGTATATCATCTTAATGTTGCCATTTACTGTATAGCCAGCTTTACATGTTTATTACTTTAAAAATTAATTTAATGCTTGGTTGCCCCTATAAATATTTATTTTAAGCATCATACAGTGAGGTAGAAGTAAGACATATGATAGAGGATATAAGTCATATCTTTTGTGAAGTATATTTCATGAGTAGATGATAAAAGGAGTGAGGCTATGGGGCAGGCACAGGGCCACGGGGAAATGATCACTTCCACTCTCCTATAAATCATAGAGTTCTATGACCAGGTTATCTAAAAAATCCTCTGAGCCTGGAGAATCCATTAAAAAGAGGTTATCCTCAAATCAAAATCCTATAGACATCCCAGGAAACTGTATCTCCTGCTTCAAAGCATCTGTAGGATGACCATCAGTGTCTTTAGATTTTGAAGATCAAATTCCCTGGAATTGATCAGCTGAAGCTGCACCCTGTAAATACAATTACAACAAACTTATGTTTTCTCTCACCGCCCCCCCCACCGACCTTACCTCTACCATTTGATACTACTGAACTGTTAAGTTTTTCTCAAATTACATATCAGATAACATATAGAACTTCCTTGACTTACAATGGATGTATATCCCAATAAACCCATCATAAGTTGAAAATACTGTTAGGTCAAAAATGCATTTAATACACCTAACCTGCCAATCATAGCTTAGCCTAGCCTACCTTAAACGTGCTCAGAACACTTACATTAGCCTATAGTTGGGCAAAATCATCTAACACAAAGCTTATTTTATAACAAAATGTTGAATACCTCATGTGATTTGTTGAATACTGGACTGTAAGTGAAAAACAGAATGTTTGTATGAGTACAGAATAGTTGTAAGTGGATCGGTTGTTTACCCTTGTGATCGCATGGCTGCCTAGAAGCTGTGGCTCATTGCCATCGCCCAGCATCATGCTAACATAACACATATTGCTAGCCCAGGAAAAGATCCAAAATCAAAATCTGAGGTCTGGTTTCTCCTGAATGTGTATAGCTTTCACACCATTGTAAAGTTGAGAAATCATAAGTCAAACTGTTCTAAGTTGGTGACCATGTACCATTCAATTTAAACTAAAGATCTGCTTTAATTCACCTAGACTCTGGTCTTAAAATTCCAAGTAACAATTCTATATAGCAAATTAGTATAGGTAGTTTTTCTGTCAACTTCTAAAATTGTTCTATACTGGGATTTATTTTTCGATTTCCTCAGCTAGTTGTGTTTTTCTCATGGAAAGGAAACGATGAAGATTGTTTCTAATATATAGTTTCTAATTTCCTGAATTTTCAATCTTTCTGTTGCTTTGCTGAACAAATGGCAACTGGAATGACAATAGAGTTCTCAAATCCACTTGCTCTGTCAATGACCTCCAGCCATTCTTCTGTCTTAGCTACATCTTAGCATCTAATAGTGTACATGAGGAAGTCTGGCACTTGTTTGACTTTTGTCCTCAGTGAGTGTCTTTTTTTTTTCTGCCAATTTTCCAGAAAAACATACGGGTGAAGGTAGACTTCTGATGAGTCATGCTAATGAACAGAAGTTTGAAGAATCTTTCACTTATCCTTATAACTTAAGACTTTAAAGACTCTCTAGGTCCTTTGTATTTTGTCATTTTTGCCTATCATCCAGTGAATTCTCTTAATCTGAAGATTCACATTTTTACCTTAGTCAGGGTTTTATCTATTATGTATTTGACTATGTTTTCAGTTCCTTTGTTATTAAAAAATTAACAGTTGTAGATTGCATCATGTTTATATGCCTTCCATATACTTATTTTCTCATAGACTATATTTGTTTTTCTTCATTTTTGTTTCCACTTGTATTGTGGAGGGTTTGAGTCAATGGATTTGATTTTCTGTAATATTGATTCTGCACTTTTCTACTTCTATCATCATTTTTAGTTCACATCCAGTGTTTTCGTTCCTTAAATCATTTTCTTAATATTCTAATTTAGTATAATTATATTAGATTACAAATGTTGTATGTAAGCTAGATGAATTTTTATAAATATATAAAACTGTAGAACCACCACCCAATGACTCCCACTTCATCTCTATTACCATAGGTTAGTTTTGTCTGTTTCGAACTTCACGGAAAGGGATCACTTAATATGTCTTCTTCTGTGTCCAGCTACTTTTGCTTAATATTTTATTTGTGAGATTTTTGAATGCAGCAAGAGTGTGTTTATTTCCAATGATATCTAGTATTATTGTATGAATTTATTTATCCATTCTGTTGTTGATGGACATTTGGATTGTTTCAAGTTTGACACCAGTAAGAATAAAGCTATGCACATGTTTGAGATGTCTTGTTTCACATATGAGTACTTTTCTAGAGCTAAAATCACTGGGTCATGGTTGTATGAATGTATACCTTTGACAGGTAATGTCAAACAGCTTTCCAAAGTGTTTGTGCCACTTTATAACAGTGTCAACAGTTAATAAGAGTTCCACTTGCTCTACATTCTCACTAATGATCTCTTTCAAAACAGCCATTATTTGTGGTTTAGAATGGCTTGTTACAGTTTTATTTTTTCCCCAATGCATATTTCAATATAGGAAATATATTCAGTATATTCTTTTGTGCAGTGCCTATTCGAGCCTTTTGCCCTCTTTTAATTGGGATGTTTTGTCTTTTTCTTATTGATTTGAATGGATTCTTTATCCATTAAATTCTTCTTCCTAGCTGTCCCTTTTACTCAGATACTTTATGACCTTTTCCCCCACATCTTATGTATTTAGGACCCTTAAAATATTTAACTGTATTGAAATATCAAAGCACTATGTAAAATTTCCTTTCCATTTTGGGATACATCTTGCATGTAAGATCTTCATCTTTATAGATGTAAACAGTATGCCTCCCACTATAACCATGCTATGGACTGAATGTGTGTGTCCTCCCCATCATATCCATGTGTTGAACCTAAGACCCCAGTGTGATGGTGTTTAGAAGTGAAGTCTTTGGGGAGTGATTGGGTCACCCGGGCAGAACCATCATCAATGGGATTAGTGCCCTGCAAAAGAGGCCCAAGAGAGATCCTTTCTCCTTCTGCCATATGAAGTTACAGTTAGAAAGTGTCATCAATCAACTAGAAAGCAGGCCCTCCTCACCAGATGCTGAATCTACTGACACCTTGATCTTGGACTCCCCAGACTCCAGAACTGGGAGAAATAAATTTCTGTTGTTTATAAGCCACCTGGCTGTGTTATTCTGTTATAGCTGCTGACAAAGACTACAACCAGCCATGTAACCAAAAGTGTAGCTAATTTGTCTGTCTTCTACCTCAGAGTTCAAAAACATGTGTACCACCCACCACTTCTGTTTCTCCTTTCCAGTTAATAGTAGCATGACCAGACTAACACCCTATCTGTTGTGTCCTTTGGAGTATAATTATCCAAATTGTGCATATCTGATAAAAAGTCCCTTGAAGTTTGTGGCATGTGATTTTAATACTTCTGGAGAGGTTTCTCTTTCTCCTCTAACTTCTGTTTGGTCTTTTCAGTTAATTTTTGGTATAGGGTTCTTTGTAAGCCACTTCTTAAATTTCTATTTTTATCAGAATTCCCTTTCATGAGTGGCCTAGATAACTTTCTAAAACTCTGTAATTTGATACATCTAGATGATAGTTTATCTCTAATATTTCATTGGTGGTGGTGGTACTTGTGTGTATGTCTGTGTCCCTTTTGACTTTGTTTTGCTTTAATTCAGTCTCATACTCTATGGGCAAGATGGTATTTTGGGGTTATCTCTTCCCCATCACAAGATTTTTCCTGATACCTCCTCTGTTGATCTGACATTATTTCTTGCACACATAATCCCTCTTATGGTCGCATTATTGCCGCAAACTACTCAAGAATGTATGTTTTATATGCTGAAGTATTAGAGAAATGTTAACCAAACTGTCCCTGGCAAAGAAATTGAAGCACATTTGACTCTGAATAATTTTTAACTTTTTTATCCTTTCTTGCTTACAAAATCTATTTTGTTGAAATCCGTATATGGTATAAACATAACTAATGACTTTTTCTGTGTTAAAAAACATTGTCCTTTCTGAATACAATATCATATAATCTTTAGATTTAAGAAAGATGAAGTATAGCACCATGGCATTTGTATCTTTATATAATTATTTTCTAATCTTTATGAACCCTAAGGAATTGAGGCTGGGGAAAGTTCATTAAAATGAGTTAAAACTTACTCCTACCTTCGTGCTGTTTTTCTTGTTACCTCTGTATTGTTTTGGTAATCTATCAAAAAGTATCAACAAATCTCCTTTTAACAAAATGAGGGACTTTTTGTCTTTCTTAAATTGTTTTGTATCATTTGATTTTTTTTTTTCAAAACACAAGCTTATGTTAACATAGTGTAGTATAATATTACCAGAGAGCTCGCTTTTTTAGCAGTTTCAGAGAGCTTTAAGTTAGGGTCGTATTAATTTCCATAACACACATATCAAGCAAGTAGTGGAAACAACCCTTCACCAGGAAGTAGTTACCAGTACAAGGCTCCTTTCTGAGAGACTACACCTGAGCCACAGTGTAAAAGGGCTTAGCTCCAATAGTCTCACCTCCTTGTTCCACAGCAGATTATTTGAAGGAGAGAACTTGATGCCAATATGACTCATGAAATTCCCTCTCCAGACATTTTGAAATGAGATCCTAGGGGCTAAGTCCGTTAATTGTAGGAAACTGGGCTGCAATTATGCAGGTTTCCTTTCACTTCAGGGTAGCCATTATATGGTTCATATGAAAGCATATGAGTGAGGAGAGAAGCTGGTTTGTAGAAAGAAATGGAAGTGAGTACAGAAAAGGTTTGGAGATGAGAAGTTATGTGGCCATAGCATTCCCGTCTGATAATTGTTTATTTTTCTGTATTTTTCATATTTTCTGCAATTGGGTTCCTGAAGTTTCTGCAATTATTCCTGTTTTCTGCAGTTCTCTGTTAAGATACAGTGTTCTCTGTATCTTTATGGTGTATCTTTTTGAAAATCTAATTTGAATAGGATTTTTTTCCCAAATCAATGATTTCTGACACAGATAACTTTATTTTTTTTTCTTTTTTCAATGTTTATTTATTTTTGGGACAGAGAGAGACAGAGCATGAACGGGGGAGGGCCAGAGAGAGAGGGAGACACAGAATCGGAAACAGGCTCCAGGCTCCGAGCCATCAGCCCAGAGCCTGACGCGGGGCTCGAACTCACGGGCCGCGAGATCGTGACCTGGCTGAAGTCGGACGCTTAACCGACTGCGCCACCCAGGCGCCCCATATAACTTTAGAAATAAGACATCATGTGTTCTATCAGCTCTTTCATAAATCTGCTACAGTCTTACCTGTGAAGAATTAGGTTGTTCTCTCTCCTCCTGTATATTATTCATAATCCTGCTACACAAGTTACTATCTATATTGTCATCATTTATTTGAATATCTGTCTTTCTCATGAAAGGGCAAGCTTTTGTGCTTGGTATTCTCAGCACCTAGTATCGTGGTTGGCACATAATGTGTACACAACAACTTTTTGTTAATCAACAGACTAACCACCAACCGTGTGGAGTTCCACTCTTAGTTGCAGTTTGCTCAGAAGGAACCAGAATGAGAATTCCTGAAGCTCTCACAATTTGTAAAGTTTCTCTGTTCATCTCTAGGTTCCTTTGGTTGACCCGTACATCTGTTTAGTTTTCCTTTCCTGTCTTCAGTATTTTCTTGAGAAGTGCTTTCTCATTTATTGAGAAACAAAGTAATCTCAGCATTTTGAATATTCTTTTCTTTGTTTCTCTCTCAAACATATGTTTACATATGCTGTCACTAGAGGTAGTTTAAATAAATGCTATAGAGGTCTTTCCTTAAAAGAACACCCATTTTGTGGATGGCAAATATGTAAGATTGAGGAATCTGAAAACCCTCATGTACTCATCCCCCAGCTTCCACAACTATCAACACATAGCTAGTCGGACCTTCTCTACTCAATCCTCTCTTTAGAAATATATCATATTGACGGGCTGTTCATCCTTTTCTCTGGGTACTCTATTTCCCCATTCTTTATGGAAATTCTCATCGATTATTTAAAATAAGCAAATCCTAAGTAGCATGTCAATTTGTCTGTAAATACTTTACTATTATTTTCAGCAACTCTAAGATTTAAGAGTTCAGTATTTCCTCTTAGAGTCCAGTGGGCAACACCTGGGTGGCTTAGACAGTTAAGTGTCCAACTCTTGATTTCAGCTCAGGTCATGCTCTCACAGTCATGAGATGGAGCCCCACATCGGGCTCCACACTGAATGTGGAGCCTGCTGGGGATTCTCTCTCTCCCTCTCTCTCTGCCCCTCACAGGTTTGCGTGTGCTCTCTCTCTCTCTCTCTCTCTCTCTCTTTCTCTCTCTCTCTCAAAACAAATAAATAAACATTAAAAAGAATAAAAAGTCCAGCTGGTTGGTAATAATATATATTAGGAAATGAATTTCTAATAAATATTTAACTTAAGGTAGTGTGCTTTTAGTGATTTCTAAACATAAAAATTAAAATCTGATTGATTTTAGACAAATGGCAATGATTTGTAGCAAAAGGCAATTATACTAAAAGTGTATCAAATATTTCTTTATTATCCTTTTAGTCACTTCTCCTAAGTTTCTAGTCTCTCTCTCTTTTTTTTATTTTGCAGTTGACTAAGATCAGTGGAGACCTGCAACTGCTTTCCATTGTTGTACATTCCATTCTAGTGATATGTGACAATTCTCTAAAAGTTACATCGAAGTTCATATTGTATAGAAAACCTTATCCCGACATAATGATATGGATTCATGTTTCACTTGGCATAGTCCTTACGCGTTATCCTGGAAAGTCTTGCTCCAGCTGTTTCAAATTATTTTCATTTTATATGTCATGTTTAATAGCAGGGAGGAGACTATTGCTAATGGTTTTTTCTTAGAAATTAATCTGTCAACCTGGTGAAAATATGAAGTTAAAGCAGATGAACAGGGATTCTCCAATTTAACATTCTAAGCATATTAATTTACTTAGCAAAAGCGTAACAAGATTAAGTTAATCAATGAGAATTTCCATTAAGAATGGGGAAATGTCACACACAGAGAAGGGAATGAACAGCCCGTCAATGTGATATATTCATATAATGTTTTTTTTTAATGTAGTGATGGTTGAGTTCTAATCATGTGTCTTGGGGCTGGGGATAGACATAAGCAGGCCTTAATGTAACATTTCATGATGCAGTATTCTATACTGAGCTTGCATTTGTGACACTGAATGGGAGACCTTTTCCTTTGAGCCACATATAAAATATGCTTTCCATTTCTCTGATGGTTGTCACTGAAAGGATTTTCAAAAGTTGCTTTAGAACCTCAGAATTAGATCAATGTGTTTAGGAACCAGAATACTTTTTATTAATAAGAGTTTGAAGAAACTCCTGTGAAAACAATAGGATTTTTAATCACTGGCATAAAATTGTAGATTCCAGGGCAAAGATCATATGGTGTAATGATATTCAATGTGTAACAGACAGGTTTTGATGTTTCAGTGCCTTCAGTTGTTAATATATTGCTTCTTCTGGTGTTGAATCTGCCAAATACTTCCTGTCACTTTTACGCTAGTCTGCCTTCCCTGAGCTTTTATTTTCTTGGGTTTCTGTTCAGTTAACCCAATCAAGCAAATCCAGAAGCAGATGAGCCTCCTTCTGACGCATGGTCAGAAGGTCAAGAATAGTGTATACTGTGTCACCATATCTACATCATTCACCTCACTCCATCCCATCATGTAGGTATTATATCATTACGTATCATTACAAGAGGGTGAATATAGTATCACATAATATTTTGAGAGACCAAATTCACCTAATGTTCATTATAGTATATTGTCATAATTGTTCTATTTTATCATTGTTGTTCATCTCATCCTGCACCTCATTACAAATTAAACTTTATCATAGATATAAAGGTATATATCTGGTTCAGTACCGTCTATGGCTTCAATCATCTGCTGAGGATCATGGGAAATATCCCCCATAGATAAAGGAGAACGACTGTATTTCTCAGCTAATGATTTATTTCCTATGCTCTTTAATTCACTCCTCTTTTTTACTCTTAACACAACTCTCACACTGAAGCATTAACTTAAAAGCTACCATAAATTACTTTCAATTTTTCTATGTTTTTATTTTCCATAATTTTAATATGGAATATGAATAGCTTATGAGCACCAAGTCAAATTGAGATGTACAGCATTAGTGTTGAGTACAGGTTAGCTTAATTTATCTCTTGTGATATATGGATGGCTCTCTAATGTGGAGAGTGGTCATATTCCTATCTTTCAATCTCCATCTGTAGCAACAGATACTTGCCCCAGCTTTTCTTTTTCACTGTACACCTCAAAACACATATTTTTGGATTTTTAGACCTCCCCCTGTAAAGAAGTATGAAATAGATTATTTTTGTTGAAATGGGAAAGAGACATATGTTAAATGTTAGAAAGGAACATGTGATTGTTTTTTTCATCCTTTGATACCAAAACTGGGTGTAAAAGGTGGAGTATTTATTAATGCATAATATGAACTGGGTAAATAAAAATATTATTTTCTCCTACCAAAACAGTAATTTCACTTCTGAATCAAAGGAAAAACAGATGAAGGGGAAAAACTGAAGCACAAAATAATTCACTTCAGCATTTTTATGATAGCACAAAATGAGAACCACTCAAATGGTACATTAAAAGGGAAAGGTTAAGTAATGGTTAAGTACATTTTAGGACAAGCGTTCAATAGGCTATTGGTGTTCAATATGCTTTCAATATGCTGTCATTTAAAATATGACACCACGGGGCATCTGGGTGGCTCAATCGGTTAAGCATCCTACTTTGGCTTAGGTCATGATCTTGCGGTCTTTGAGTTCAAGCCCCGTGTTGGGATCTGTGCTGATAGCTCAGAACCTGGAGCCTGTTTCCGATTCTGTGTCTCCCTCTCTGCCCCTCCCCCACTTGTGCTCTGTCTCTCAAAGATAAATAAAACATAAAAAAATTCTTCAGAAAATATGACAGGGAAATTTAGGTAAATCTCATGAAAATTACCAAGTATAATCACTATTATATAAAAAAAAAGGAGTTTTATGTAAAACAAAATAAAAATGTCATTTTAAGTATTTACAGTGGTTACGTTTGGGCATATGATTGTGGCTAGTCCATCTCTTTTGCTTTCTTTTTTTTAATTTTTTTTAACATTTACTCATTTTTGAGAGACAGAGACAGAGTGTGAGTGGGGGAGGGGCGGAGAGAGAGACACAAAGAATCTGAAGCCCGAGGAGGGGCTTGAACACACAACTGTGAGATCATGACCTGAGCCTAAGTTGGATGAGATCATGACCTGAGCCTAAGCTCAACCAACTGAGCCACCCAGGTGCCCGATGTCTTTTACTTTCTTACACTTCCCAGTTTTCTATTACACAAATGCACAGGCACCACTGAAACTCTCTCTTGGAGAAGGTTAAACAGCTTAGTGTAAATTACTGCCACTCTGTAAGCTTAATTCAATTTATGTGACCTAGAACAGCAGCCTACCATCAGAATGAAAATGTAATTATTTAATTATTTTGAGTTATCTGATGTAGGGAATATAGTAAACATGAAGAAGATAACCTAGGTGAGGGACGATATGCTTATGCATTGTAAAATTCTTTCAACTTTGTTGAAAACTTTTAAAAATTTTTATGCTACAATGTTGGAAGGAAAACAATTGATTGATTGCAGTCAATCCACTTCTAGATAAGCTTCCAGAGGATCATTTCTTTCCAAGTTGGAAGCTATTAGTATATACTCCATTATTATTCATTTTATATTTCTGCTTTCTCTGGTATAATTTATGTAGATGCAAAAAAGTCAAGTATTAGGAGTTAGGCAAGTCCGTCTGTGACATGCGATGATTTTTTTCTTGTGCTGTTAGTCATCTTGACTCTAAATTTGCTTCTCTTGGTTAATTATGATATTTTATTGCATTTTCTCCTAAACACTATATTCTGTACTATTTGCCTTTAACATTTTATTCATATGTAGATGTAATATTTGAAGAATTTGTTTACAGAGAAGCAAAAGTAGGTCTTTCACAAATACTATTACTATAAATACATGTATTCACATGTATGAAATACGTCTGTTACATGCAGTTATACAAAACAAACATTAAGAAGATGGTAGCCAGCTGTTCTCTCTTCAGTAATACTAGAATGAGTAGAAATGGGATAAATACGTAGCAGAAAGGATTCCATTATGTGCTTGCATTTAATTTGGAGACAATGCACATTTCAGTGTAGTGGTGTGTATGTAAACTAAATATAGAAATAATTGGTCTGAGAAATTCTATCTGGGTATTCATGTTTACTAAGTTGACATGTTCAAATGTAGAATTTTTCTTTTTCTAAGCTCATAAATTGACTGAAAAAATGCGATAGACTGTATATACTCAATAACCTTCTAGGTAAAGGGAAGATAAAAATATCTCATTCCTGGTATACTTGTTCTTTTCAAATTTTTAAGTCATAGCTTCGTTTTTAAGCCCACAAATTTAAAAAATGAATTAGGCCAGTCCTTATCAAGGAGGACACGGATGACCTATGCAAAGATCCATAAGTGTGTCTTTCTAAATTGGCATTATGTTTTGGTCAATAGTTGGTGCTAGACTTTAGACCAATCCTTTGAAGTTATAAACTTGTTAGGATTTTTCTTTACTCAGTGTAGTAAAAAGGAAATTAACCAATGATATAAATTTATATTTAATCTTCCTAAATACAATTTTATCTACAGACTTCCTTTTGGTTCCTTGCATATAAACACATTAGCTGTCATTATAACAAAATCCCTCTCTTACAAAAAATATTTTATATACACAGAGCCAGTGTATAAATTTTCTAAAAGATGAAAGTTTAATACTAACCTGTATAATGCAAAAATGTATTTGTATTACTTAGCATTAAATATGGTTATACATAACAGAAAACTCCAAATAATCAGAGAAATATATTTCTCTCTCACATTCAAGATATCTCACATTTAAGAAGCCAGTTCAGGCTTGTTTTGATATTCCAAAAGAGACCCAAATTCCTTCCATCTTGTTGTTCCACTATATATGTTGTTCCACTATATATATATATATATATATATATATATATATATATATATACACACATATATATATGTATATATGTATATACATATACATATACATATATACATATACATATACATATGTATGTATACATATACATATGTATATGTATATGTATACATACATATGTATATGT
The DNA here is from genome assembly GCF_018350175.1 of Felis catus. Lineage (NCBI taxonomy): Eukaryota > Metazoa > Chordata > Mammalia > Carnivora > Felidae > Felis > Felis catus. Next base: position 27,497,750 of record NC_058376.1, on the reverse strand, counting down.
ATATGTATATACATATACATATATATATGTGTATATATATATATATATATATATATATATATATATATTCCATTGTCAAGGGATAACTCTTTGATCCCAGATGGCTACTGATGTTTCAACCATTATATTTGCATCCCAACCAACAGGGTGGAAGAAGGCAACAGAGCATACCACTTTCTGTTATGTACACTTCCTGCAAATTTCGCACAACACTTTAGCTTATATCTCATTAGTTTAGTCACGGTGACTCCTAATTACAAAGGAGACTGTGATATGTGATTTTTATCCCATCCAGACATGTATGAGGCTGAAAATCAAGACTCTTTTACTGTGGTAGATAGAGTAATGTCTCCTAACCTCAAAGATATTCATGTCTTAATTTTCTCAACCTACAAATATGATAGGAGAAGATAGGATTCAGTAGGCAGAGAGGGAAAGGTTAGTACCTGAGGTCTCTGGGTGGAGAAAAACACATATTGTGGAACAATGCTGGGAGTATCTGACTACAGCAAACCCCTTTTGGCATAAGGTCCCTCTTAAGAATGTAGTAAACACCAGCTACTCCCCCTCAGATTTCCTTCAGGAATTTGACAGTCAAAGTGCATAGCTAAAAAAGGAAACCATAAAAAACAACTTGTTATATGAGGGACAGTATGACCAATCTGACTCCTCACACAATGGAGTCGAGCCAATAAGGAATGGACAATGCAGCACCTAGAGTTATCCAGCCAGTAAGGGTAGAGTCTGAAAAGGAACAAGAGGGAAGGGATGAGGGTGCTAACCAAAACCCTTATAAAACAAGGACCCTTGCCTATAGTTCGTGGGCATTTCCTTTCAAATGTCCCCTCTCTGTAAAGAGAGCTTATCTACTATTCTTACTTTCTAATCTTATACCCTAAGAAACTATGCCTGCTGCTCATTTTGTGTCCACCTCTTCATTCTTTGAAGCAGTGAGACAACGAAACCCGGGTATTGAGGTAAAAAATCCTGCAACACAAATTTGCTACTTTACCTGACAGAAGAGATTTTTGTTGGTGTGATTAAGAATCTCCAGAGGAGATTCTAGGTGGGCTCAGCATAATCACAGGGTCCTCATAAAGAGTGATGCTAGTTCAAAGGAGACGGCTGTTATAAGTGAAGTGTTGGAAGATGGAGGAAGGGGTGAACACCCACAGAATGCAGGTAGACTTCAGATGCTAGAACTTAGAAGGCCATGGAATCTCCCATGGAGCTTCCAAAAGGAACCAGCCCTGCCCAAACTTTGTTGTTTTAAGCCACAAGTTTGTGACAGATTTTTAGAGCAGAAAAGGAATATGCTGTACTTACTGAAGAAAAAAAAAAAGGAATAAATATCAAGCCTATCAACAGTCTGCCATGCATTTTCAGTGACATGTTCATATTTTTGGTCTTTGGATCCATCTGAATTCTTTCAGATATTTGGATTCAGCAATCTGTACTATTGGTAAATGAGCAAATACTCTAATCTGGTAGCCTGAGTACTTAGGTCCAGGTTAAACCCGTGGTAATTAATGGGCGTACAGGAGTCATGCAGCCACTAATGCTGGGGGGGAATGCCTCTCTCAGGGGCTTGTTTAGTATTTGTGTGCAATTCCTCCAGCCCAGCATAAGCCAGTCAGTCAGTGTGACCTAGAGTCAAGGCCAGTGAGAGAGCTGTGGCCACAGGAAGACTTTTGGGTCTGGGGGAGGAGGAAAATCAGGGTAGTGGCTTAGAGTTTGACATCCTGGCCCTTTCTGTTATGGTTGATGGTCTGCTTCCCAGCCTCTCCTGTTGTCTGTCTGAATATACCCATTCCCACGTCCACCGCCAGACAATTTCTGTGTGGTAATCTCACCTCAAATGCTACTCCTTTCTTTGGCAGGAAGTTTGGTTGTTATTCTTGACCATAGACCAATTTCCCAACTCAGATTTTATATATTTTGTGAATATTAATCTTCCGTTGTTAATTTAAGACTTTGTCCTCTGGTAGACAGAGTATTGGGTCCCCAGAGATGTTGATGTCCCGGTTCCCTAGGAATTGGAAATATGTTACATTATGTGACAAAGATGAATTTTGATTGCAGATGGAATTAAGGAAGCTAATGAGCAGATGCTGACATTACCCTGGATTAACAGGTTGGAGGTACAAGGTTTCAGGGTCTGAGGGAGATATGGTTTGGGAAAAATGACCAGAGAGATTCAACCTTGCTAGCTTTGAATATGGAAGAGGAGGCCATGAGGCAGGGAATTTGGGTGGCCAAAGGAAGGAAAAAAAAGAGATTCTCCTCTAGACCATTTAGGAGAAAGCAGCCCTGACAACATCTTGATTTTAGCTCACTGGGACCATTATGAACTTCTGACCTCTGAAAGTGTTGGATGACACATTTAGGTTGTTTTAAGCCACAAAATTTGTGGTAATTTGTTATAGCAGCAATAGGAAGTAATTTTATTTAAAAGATGTATTAAAAGTCTTATTTATTTAAAAGACTTGAGAGATTAGAGGTTAAAGCATTGCACAAGGGGAGACATTTGAAAGTACAAAGATCCTTGGGCACCTGGATGACTCAGTTGGTTAAGGATCCTGTTATGGTTCAAGTCATGATCTGATCTCACGGCTTGTAAGTTCAAGCCCCACATCAGGCTCTCTGCTGCTGGCACAGAGCCCACTTTGGGTCCTCTGTCCCTCTTTCTCTCTGCCCCTCCCCACTCGCGCACACTCGTTCTCTCTAAAAATAAATAAACATTAAAAAACAAGTCCAAAGATCCCACTGATTGAAGAGAGCATGTATAGACGATAACACTTGCACAGCAGATTTTGTTTCACTATTTCTGACCTCAAAGGCAAAAAGAGAAACATCTTTATTTACATAGTTTTTTGGGTTCTGATGACATCAGGCAAATACACCTGAAAATGGACATTTTTCTTTGGACTGTACCAGAGCTGGGATTTATTCAAGTGACCTCGTTTAGAAAACACTGAGGAACACTGAAGACAATTGTTTTAACCAGGGTTTAGGAAAAGATAATGGAGTTTTCTCTTTGGGTCCTGAGGGAGCAAAGTCTTTGTTGTGACACATGAAAGCAACTCAGAGAAGCTTCAAGATTACATATTCAGGACTTTGCTTTTGAAAATCTTACTTCATGTGGAGATACTGCCTGGCGAGAGACCTGAAAGAAAAGTTAATCCAGCTGATGAAAAGTCAATGTTCTGGGTACACGGAGAGTAAAGCACATGATTTCCTCTTCAGGAAAGAAGTCTTTAGGCAGAGAGGAGCTCAATGAAAGTGGAGCACCTTCTGCTCTTGGAACATTCCAGTGAAGGAGAAAGGTAAGGGTCCTCCTTCCCCAACAAAGGGGAGGGTACCATTCCTCACCACTTCAGGTAAGGTAGCCTGAATAGCTGTTGCTGGAAGTGAAGATGTTGCCCACAACCATGTGTCCTTTTCTACATGACAAAACCAAACTTTTGCAGCAAGTGCCAGTCGGTGAAACAACGCTATAATTATATCTGTTTTGTACATAATGCTACAACCTTCATCTAGTCTAGGCCAAAGTGTGAAGACCTGAAAAAGGAAGGTTTAATTACATAGTGGTGGCTGTTGATTTAGACACTTGGATGGGTGTTAAATCACCAACCTCCTACCAAGATAAGCAATTAAACAATAACAAAAATAAAATTGAAAGAAAATAAAAACAATAAAAAATTGTTTAAATAACAAAATAAAATTGGAGAGTTAACACGGCCATCTAAATTCATATGTTGAAAGATAATCTTTGGCTAAATTTTTCTCAGGTAAAAATCATACATTTTCCCTAACATTGGTGGAGGCATCAATGCAAGAGTGAACCATGCATCACTTTCCTGATCCGCCTCTATTGGGGGTCATACATGCAAGAGACCAGTTGAGCTTTTTTCTTTTTTTTTAATTCTCAGAAGGATTTTTTAAAATTTTCATCTTTTCTTCATATTCCTCCACCACCGTAACATATTTATCTTCAGATATTTGAATGATATAAATAGAAGAAAATGATTTTGTTCTACAAGTTATTTAGAATAAGATACTGATTATCAGGAGACTAAGGGAAATGACATACATCAAGTACATATTTTGTGCTGGATGCCAAGGAAGATATTTTAACATGTTACTTCATTTAATCGTTACAATGACATTCCAAACCAGGTTTGATTTTCTCTGTTTTATAAATGAATATATTTTATCTCAGACCAGAAAAGCTAAGATTCCAATCTGTGGTTCCTTTCCATGCCTATACTTTTCCCATTATATTACTTTACTATTTATTTTATTTAATTTCCACCTCAGAAATACTCATTGCTATTTTAGAGAGAAATAAAGTTTATTTATTTAGTTTGAGAGAGAGAGAAAGAGAGAGAGAGAAAGAGAGAGAGAGAGAGAGAGAGAGAGAGAGAGAGAGAACCAGCAGGGTGGGAGCAAAGACAAAGGGGGACAAAGGATCCAAAGCAGGCTCTATGCTAACACCAGAGACCCCAATGTGGAGCTTGAACTCACAAACTGAGAGATCATGAATTGTGCCAAAGTCAGATACTCAAATAACTGAGCCACTCAGGTGCCCCTATTTTAGGAAGAAATAAATAAAAGTACTATGATATCTATAACTCCATGTTGAAAGGTGATGCTATAAATTTTAACATTTCTTAAATACAAATTGAGGAAGTTCTACATGATCTTAACTCTCTGGAGGAATGTGGGAAAAAAAAAACCCCAAATGGGTAAACCAAATGTTTCCAAATACCTGTACATTTGGCATCATCCAACTCACTAATGCATATGCTGAGTGTCATTAATTTTTTTTAAATGTTTTACTTGGTTATGTTTAGTATTAAAAATACAGTGAAGGGGCGCCTGGGTGGCACAGTCGGTTAAGCGTCCGACTTCAGCCAGGTCACGATCTCGCGGTCCGCGAGTTCGAGCCCCGCGTCCGGCTTTGGGCTGATGGCTCAGAGCCTGGAGCCTGTTTCCGATTCTGTGTCTCCCGCTCTCTCTGCCCCTTCCCCATCCATGCTCTGTCTCTCTCTGTCCCAAAAATAAATAAACGTTGAAAAAAAAATTAAAAAAAATAAAAATACAGTGAAGAAAGAAAATATCCCCATTTTTTCCCCAACTCCTTTACCAAGGAGTGGCTACTCAACATGGGTATCCTGGTGGGTATCCTCCCAGATATTTTTCAAGTTTGTTTATTTATTTTGAGAGAGAGAGAGAGCGTGCATGTGAGCTGGGGAGGGGCAGAGAGAGAGGAGGAGAGAGAATCCCAAGCAGGCTCTGCACTGTCAGCACAGAGCCCAATGCAGGGCTTGATCCCATGATCTGTGAGATCATGACCTGAACCAAAATCAAGAGTCAACTCTCAACTGGATAACCCAACCAGGCCCCTCCAGATATTTTTTAAATTATGCATATGATTACAGCATGCACACACATAAGTGAAATTATGCTTACAGTTCTGATGCTTTTTATTTCTAACACTTAAGTGTATTTTGTTGATATTTTTCTATTGTAGATAACTACCTCATTTCCTTTTAAAGTTTGAATGGTGTTATTTGGTTGGATTTGTCATTTAGACAGTTCAAGATTGTACAATCTTGTAAATATTTAGGAAAAAAATCACCAATGTTCTCAAAATCTTGTTCTTTTTCACAGGAAATGATAAGATGGCTAAAAATAAAGAAGTATGTATAATTTATTTTATGTTTCATGTCGATTTCACTTATGAATTACAGTGTTACTAAAGATGATGCTACATTTAATGTTTATTTTTTCAAGTTTTTATTGGCTACTCTTGAGGCTACATAAGTAAGGATTGTGTTTTATTAAATGTAATATACTGAGGCTTCAAAAAGGTAAAAGATGTTTTTTTGTTGTTGTTCTCATCCTGCAAGAACCTACTTATGACCCAGTTACTGAACACTTTTCAGGATATGAACTAGGGGTTTGGGTAAAAGGAATCATCTTATTCTAAGCTCAAAAGAGCCTCTGGGTTCTCAGGAGAATGTCAAAGCAGGATACTGGCTTTGGGGGTAAAATGAGGACATTCAACCTATAAGACAACAGGGACTAGAAGGGAAACCAGAACCTTCATAAACCCATGTCAAGGCAGGGCTCCACCTGACATTGCTACTTAAGTTCAAGAAAAGAAAATAGGGCAGTGGCAGAAGGGATCTCGGAGATAGCCCTCAACTTCTTCACCTGTTAAGTCATACTGCTTGAATCTGCCTTGTTGACTCTTTATAGGTAGGGTACAACTGTCCTGCGGGATCTTCCTTCACCTATTCTCAGAGATTATCTTTACCTCTCTTCCATATTGGGTTCCTTGACTCTGACATCTCATATTATCCTCTTTTTTTGTTTTTCTTTCATTTTAATAAAAACTATATCTTCCACTATTATAAAAAATAAATTTGAGTACAGTGGAACACATATATAGTAGGTTGTGAAATCTTAAGTGTACATCTTGATAAGTTTTAACACATGTGCATATCTGTGTAACTACCATCCAGATTCAGGTATAAAAAATTTACTGGGTTCAGAAAGTTTTCTTTTGTCCCTTTTTGTTAATATCCTTCTCCAGCAAAAATAAACACCATTCTGATCTCTATCACTATTGATGAGTTGTGTTTGTTCTTGAACTTCATATGAATGGAACCACACAATATGTATTTTTTTGTGACTTACTCCTTTGGCTCAACATTTTATCGACACTTTTGAACAGAGAAGTAGTTGATCTGTTTTTATTGCTGTGTAGTATAATTATTCAGTCCATTATACAATCAATTAACATTTGGGTTATTTCCCAAATATTTTTGTACCTGTCTTCTGTACATGTCTTTTGTACATGCATTTCTTTTGCACTTGGGTATATACGTTGAGGTAGTATTATTGGAGCATTGGATAGATATATGCTTAGATTTAGTAGATCTTTGGAAAATAGTATCCCAAACTGGGTGTACCAATTTATACCTCAGCCAGCGAAGTCCAATAGACTTCATTGGTCCACATTCTTGAAAATGCTTGATTTTGTCAATCTTCTCAATTTCAGACATTGTGATAGATTTGTAGTAGTATCTCATTGTGGGCTTAATTTTTTATATCCTTAATAAGAAATGATGATGAACAATTTTAATATCTTTATTGGCCACGTAGATATCCTTTTTTGTGAATCCCTATTCCATTCTATTTTCCATTTTTCATTGGGCTGCTTGTATTTTTCCTTATTTATGTATAGGGTTCTTTATATGTTTCAAATATAACCTCTGTATATATTACACATATGTTTTTCAACTTACTGGCACAATGCTGTTTCTAATATCCTTTTTTTATGGTTTTTAATGACTTTAGTATCTGTAGCTATTTTCCCTTTATTAATGCTGATAGGGGTATTATGTTGTTGTTTTTTGTGGTCTGCCAGTCCTTTATCAATTTTAAAATATTTTTAAAGAATCACTTTTTCCTAAATTGAGTTTTGCAATTTCATGACTGTTTTTGCTTCATTGATTCATTATTTATTCTTATACTCTTATTTGTTGGAATCTTTTTCTTTTTCTTTTTTATTCAGTGTACAGTGTAGCATACAGTGTACACTGTACATTCAGCATACAGTGTACATTCAGCATACAGTGTAGTTTTGGCTTCAGGAGTAGAACCCGGTGATTCACCTCTTACATATGACACCTAGTGCTATTCGTGAAGAGTGCTCTCCTTAATGCCTATCACCCATTTAACCCATACCCTCACCCTAACACCCCCATCAACCCTCAGTTTCTTCTCTGTAGTTAAGGGTCTCTTACGGTTTGCTGCTCTCTCTGTTTTCATCTTATTTTTCTCTCCCTTCCCCTATGTTCATCTGTTTTCGTTCTTAAATTCTGCATATGAGTGAAGTCATACATTTTATCTCTTTGACTGACTTATTTCACTTAGCATAATACATTCTAGTACCATCCATGTTGTTGCAAATGCCAAGATTTCATTCTTTTTCATCACCAAGTAGTATTCCATTGTGTATATGGATGTACATGTATATATATACATCCATGCATTCCATTTTGATATATATATCACATCTTCTTAATCCATTTTGTCAGTTGATGGACATTTGGGCTCTTTCCATAATTTGGGCTCTTTCCATAATTTGGGCTCTTTCCATAACTTGGCTATTTGATTGATAGTGCTACTATAAACATTGGGGTGCATGTGCCTCTTTGAATCAGCACTTTTGTATCCTTTGGCTAAATACCTAGTAATGGAATTGTTGGGTCTTAGGGTAGCTCTATTGTTAATTTTTTGAGAAACTTCCATATTGTTCTCCAGGGTGGCTGCACCCGTTTGCAGTCCCACTAGCAGTGCAAAAGTGTTCCCCTTTCTCTGTCTCCTTGCCAATGTCTTTTGTTTCCTGAGTTGTTCATTTTAGTCATTCTGACAGGTGGTTTTGATTTGTATTTCCCTGATGAGTGGTGTTGAGCAGTTTTTCATGTGTCTTGTCTTAGTTATCTGGATATCTTCTTTGGAAAAGTGTCTATTCATGTCTTTTGCCCATTTCTTCACTGGATTATTTGATTTTTGGGTTGGGTTTGATAAGTTCTTAAAAGACTTTGGATACCAACCTTTTATCTGTAATGTCATTTGCAAATATCTTCTCCCATTCCATTGGTTGACTTTCAGTTTTGTTGATTGATTCCTTTGCTGTGCAGAAGTTTTTATCTTGATGAGGTCACACTAGTTCATTTTGCTTTTGTTTCCCTTGCCTCTGGAGATACAGCTAGTAAGAAATTGCTGAGGCTGAGGTCAAAGAGGTTGCTGCTTATTTTTGCTATGATTTTGATGGTTTCCTGTCTTACATTTATGTCTTTTATCCATTTTGAATTTATTTTTGTGTATGGTGTAAGAAGTGGTCCAGGTTTATTCTTTTGCATGTTGCTGTCCAGTTTTCCCAGCACCATTTGCTGAAGAAACTGTCTTTTTTCCATTGGATATTCCTTTTTGCTTTGTTGAAGATTAGTTGGCCATACATTTGTAGGTCCATTTCTGGGTTCTCTATTCTGTTCCCTTGATCTATGGATCTCCTTTTGTGCCAGTACCATACCGTTGATACCGTTGATGATTATAGCTTTGTAATAGAGCTTGAAGTCCAGAATTGTGATGCCTCCAGCTTTGAATTTCTTTTCCAGGATTGCTTCGGCTATTTGAAGTCCTTTCTGGTTCCATACAAATTTTAGAATTGTTTGCTCTAGCTCTATGAAGAATGCTGGTGCTATTTTGATTGGGATTGCATTGAATGTGTAGATTGTTTTGGGTAGTATTGACATTTTAACAACATTTGTTCTTCCAATCTATGAACATGGAATGTTTTTCCATTTCTTTGTGTCTCCTTCAATTTCTTTCATAAGCTTTCTATAGTTTTCATTGTACAGATCTTTTACCTCTTTGGTTAGGTTTATTCCTAAGTATTTTATGGTTTTTCATGTAATTGTAAAATCCCCTACTATTATGGTATAATTATCAATGAGTTCCTTTATGTTTGTGAGAAAGAGAGATAGATCACATGGGGTAGGGGCAGAAAAAAGTGGGAGAGAGAGAATCCCAAGAAGGCTCTGCACTGTCAGCATAGAGCTGGACACAGGGCTCTATCTCATAAACCATGAGATAATTACCTGAGCTGAAATTAAGTCAGACACTTAGGTCAGATACTTAATTGACTGAGGCACCCAGACACCCCTGTGCTTACTTTTTGTACAGTGTCTTGAGTTTATGAGTTGGTTTTGTCCATCAGTTTAAATAATACTTGGCCAGAATGTCTTCACACAATGCTTCTGCCCCATTCTCATTTTCTTCACTTTCTGGAGCCCTGTGACACTATCTTAGACATTCCCAATGTCTCCTGTATCTCTTTTCTCTTTATCCTTTCTGATGTGTCTTCCAGAAAGCTTCCAGATCAGCTTCCAGATCAGCTCACTGATCTTCTGGTATATTGTTTCTAATATTTTATTAAATATAAATTTATTTGCTATTGTAGTTTTTATGTTTTCTCAGTTCTACAATTTCCATTGTAATCCCTTTTAATGGATGCCTTATCTTTGGAAATATGGAAATTCTCCATATTTCCTCTAATTTCATGACAGCATCAATTATAGTATTTTAGAGCACTTGTCTGTTGATTTCACACCTGACTCAATTGTGGATCTGTTTGTTTTCTGTTTCTTTCTTCCTATTTCTTAGTACATTTGTCCTGTATTTTTAAAAACATGTATCATAAGTTTTTATTGGATACAAGAAATTTGGGATGAAAAATAGAAGAGTGGATCATTAAGGTCTCGTACAATGTTAGCTTTAGGGTTTATTATGGTTGTTATATTTATTTTACCCTTAATACTAGAAACAGCCCTAAGTTCTAGGTCATGGCTTGTAACCTGAGGATGAGATCACAATCCCGAATGAGTGATCATCAGTAGGCTAAATAGAAAGCTCAGAAAATTTGGTATCTCACTGAGGTTTAATCTCCCATTTCTGTCTTACCAATATCCCTTATTAAATGAAATTGATGTTTAGATTTTTAGTTTCCTAACTGTTGTTTGCCATTGGGTTTCTTGAATTTTCCCCTTGCACATGTTCATACCCAGCCCAGATGTCAGCCAATGACTGGTGAGGCAATCGCACATGGTTTTTTTTTTAGTTTATTTTTTAAACTTACATCCAAATTAGTTATCATATAGTGCAACAATGATTTCAGGAGTAGATTCCTTGATGCCCCTTACCCATTTAGCCCATCCCCCCTCCCATAATCCCTCCAGTAACCCTCTGTTAGTTGTCCATATTTAAGAGTCTCTTATGTTTTCTCCCCCTCCCTGTTTTTACATTATTTTTGCTTCCCTTCCCTTGTGTTCATCTGTTATGTGTCTTAAATTCCTCATATGAGTGAAGTCATATGATATTTGTTTTTCTCTGACTGACTTATTTTGCTTATCATAATACCCTCTAGTTCATCCATGTAGCTGCAAATGGCAAGATTTAATTCTTTTTGATTGCCGAGTAATACTCCATAGATATATACCACATCTTCTTTATCCATTCATCCATCAATGAACATTTGGGCTCTTTCCATACTTGGCTATTGTGGATAGTACTGCTATAAACATTGGGATGCATGTGCCCCTTTGAAACAGCATACCTGTATCCCTTGGATAAATACCTAATAGTGCAATTGCTGGGTTGTAGGGTAGTTTTATTTTTAATTTTTTGAGGAAAGTCCATACTGTTTTCTAGAGTGGCCGCACCACTTTACATTCCCACCAGCAGTGCAAAAGAGAAAGTGAAAGCTTGACCTCCTCCTGGCCAATTTGGATGCCTTTTATTTCTTTGTGTTGTCTGACTGCTGAGGCTAAGACTTCCAATACTGTGTTGAATAAAGTGGCAAGAGTGGACATCCCTGTCTTGTTCCTGACCTTAGGGGGAAAGCACTCAGGGTTTCCCCATTGAGGATGATATTAGCAGTGGGTCTTTCATATATGGCTTTTCTGATCTCGAGGTATGATCCTTCTATCCCTACTTTCTTGAGGATTTTTATCAAGAAAGGATGCTGTATTTTGTCAAATGCTCTTTCTGTATCTACTGAGAGGATCATGTGGTTCTTGCCCTTTCTTTTATTGATGTGATGAATCACATTGATTGTTTTGTGGATATTGAGCCATCCCTGCATCCCAGGTATAAATCCCACTTGGTCATGGTGAATAATGTTTTCAATGTATTGTTGGTTCTGGTGGCTCATATCTTGTTGAGGATTTTTGCATCCATGTTCATCAAGGAAATTGGTCTATAATTCTCCTTTTTTAGTGGGGTCTCTGTCTGGTTTTGGAATCAAGATAATGCTGGCTTCATAGAAAGAGTTTGGACATTTTCCTTCCATTTCTATTTTTTGGAACAGCTTCAAGAGAATAGGTTGTTAACTCTTCTTTAAATGTTTGGTAAAATTCCCCTGGAAAGCCATCTGACCCTGGACTCTTGTGTTTTGGAAGATTTTGATTACTAATTTGATATCTCTCCTGGTCATGGGTCTGTTCAAATTTTCTATTCTTCCTGTTTCAGTTTTGGTAGTGTATGTATATGTTTCTAGGAATTTGTCCATTTCTTCCAGATGCCCATTTTATTGGCATATAATTGCTCATAATATTCTCTTATATTTGTTTTTATTTCTGCTGTGTTGGTTGTGATGTCTCCTCTTTCATTCTTGGTTTTATTTATTTGGGTCCTTTCCTTTTTCTTTTTTTTTTTTAATTTTTTTTTCCAGGTTTTTATTTATTTTTGGGACAGAGAGAGACAGAGCATGAACGGGGGAGGGGCAGAGAGAGAGGGAGACACAGAATCGGAAACAGGCTCCAGGCTCTGAGCCATCAGCCCAGAGCCCGACGCGGGGCTCGAACTCACGGACCGTGAGATCGTGACCTGGCTGAAGTCGGACGCTTAACCGACTGCGCCACCCAGGCGCCCCTCCTTTTTCTTTTTGATAAAACTTGCTAGTGGTTTATCAATTTTGTTAATTCTTTCAAAGAGTCAGCTTCTGGTTTCATTGATCTGTTCTACTTTTGTTTTGTTTTGTTCTTTGTTTTTTGTTGTTTTTCTTTTATAGCATTGATTTCTGCTCTAATCTTTATTATTTCTGTATTCTACTGGTTTTGGGTTTTATTTGCTGTTCTTTTTCCAGCTCTTTAAGGTGTAAGCTTAGGTTGTGTATCTGGGACCTTTCTTCCTTTTTTAGGAAGGCCTGGATTGCTATATACTTTTCTCTTATGACCACCTTTGCTGCCTTCCAGAGGTTTTGGGCTGTGGTGTTATCATTTTCATTGGCTTCCATGTACTTTTTAATTGCCTCTTTAACTTCTTGGTTAGTTCATTCATTCTTTAGTAGGATGTTCTTTAGTCTCCAAGTATTTGTTATTTTTCCAAGTTTTTCCTTGTGGTTGAGGTTTTAGGCTGTGGTGTTATCATTTTCATTGGCTTCCATGTACTTTTTAATTGCCTCTTTAACTTCTTGGTTAGACCATTCATTCTTTAGTAGGATGTTCTTTAGTCTCCAAGTATTTGTTATTTTTCCAAATTTTTTCTTGTGGTTGATTTCAAGTTTCATAGCGTTGTGGTCTGAAAATATGCATGGTATGATCTTGATCTTTGTGTATTGTTGAGTGCTGATTTGTGTCCCATTATGAGATCTATTCTGGAGAATGCTCCATGTGCACTGGAGAAGAATGTATATTCTGCTGCTTTAAGATGAAATGTCTGATTATATCTGTTAAGTCCATCTGGTCCAGTGTGTCATTCAAAGCCATTGTTTCCTTTTTGATTTTCTGTTTACATGATATATGCATTGCTGTAAGTAGGGTGTTGAAGTACCCTACTATTATGGTATGATTATCAATGAGTTCCTTTATGTTTGTGATTAATTGATTTATATATTTGGGTACTGTCACATTTAGAGCATAAATGTTTACAATTGTTAGGTCTTCTTGGTGGATAGACCCCTTAATTGTGATATAATCTCCTTCTTCATCTCTTGTTACAGTCTTTATTTTAAAGTCTAGATTGTCTGATACATATATGGCTACTCTGGCTTTCTTTTGTTGACCATTAGCATGATAGATGGTTCTCCATCCCTTAATTTCAATCTGAAGGTGTCTTTAGGTCTAAAGTGGGTCTCTTGAATTTTTTTCCCTTGCTGCTTGACTTTTTCCCTTGCTGCTTTCATGATTCTCTCCTTTCCTGAGTATTTCGTGAATTTGACTATGATATGCCTTGTTGATGGTCGGTTTTTTTTTAATCTTATGGGAGTCTTCTGTGCTTCCTGGATTTCGATGTCTGTGTCTTTCCCCAGGTTAGGAAAGTTTTCCACTATGATTTGTTCACATAACCCTTCTACCCCTTTTCTCTCTTTTCCTTTTCTGGGACCCCTATGATTCTCATGTTGTTCCTGTTTAATGAGTCACTGATTTCTCTAATTCTTAAATCATGCTCTTGTGCCTTCGTCTCCCTCTTTTTTTCTGCTTCCTTGTTCTCCATAATTTTGTCCTCTATATCGCTGATTCTCTGTTCTGCCTTATCCATTCTTGCCTCTGTGGCATCCATTCGAGATTGCAGATGAGTTATACCATTTTCTATTTCATCCTAACTAGATTTTACTTTTTTTTTTTTGTCCTACAGAGAGGGATTCTAATCTGTTTTCCATGCCAGATAGTATTCTTATTATTGTGATTCTAAATTCTGGTTCAGACATTTTGTTTGTATTGTGTTGATTAAGTCCCTGACTGTCATTTCTTCGTGCTTTTTCTATTGGGGTGAATTCCTTTGTTTCATCATTTTGTAGGAAGAAAAGGAATTAAGGTAAAAAAATTTTAATTAAAAAATTAAAAACAATACACACACACACACACACACACACACAAATCATATAAATGATGCTAGATCCTAGGTGTGTTTTGCTCTGGTTATTGAAAGAAGTTTGATAGATTATAGAAAAAAGGGAAGAAAAAAGGAACAAAAAAAAGAAAAACAAGGAAAAAAAAGGAGAACATTGGAAAATTTGAGAAAATGAATACAATGAAATAGAATAAAATGAAATAATGGAAGAAAAATAGAATTTGAAAAATTTATGAAAAAGTAAAAAATATAGGAGAAAAATAAAAATATTTTTAATCATAACTGAAAATAAAAATAATTTTTTTCTCTTTCTGTATTCAAGAAAAAGAAAATGAACGAAAGAGAAAATTGAATAGATGGACCAGTGAACAGATTGAAATACAATTAAAATTATATCGTTTTCCCCTATAAGTCAAACTATGAAGCACTTTATAGTCCATAAACTAAGCAGGCAGAGAGATTTGTGGTGTTCGTGAAGAGCATGTTTGGCCCAATTGGGCAGGGCTTAGTGTAACGGCTCCATTCTCCACTAGATGGTGCTGCTTAGCTTAATGGGGTGGATTGTTGTGGAACTTTGTAGGTGTGTATGTGCATGTGCAGGAGAAGTGAAAATGGCGTTACCCAGCTACCTAGTCTCTAGTATTGGAACACTGTGCTCTCCCTGAACAGCCGTCACACCCGTCCTTTGTCTCTGGCTTACATCCACTCCCAGATTTTACTCTGTGACCAAGCCGTCAGGTTGCCAGGTGGCACCTCCCTCCTGAGTTTTATCTCAGATGTGACTTTGTTTCCTGAATATTCGCAGGACTATGCTGCTGCCAATGCCCAGAGATTGTAGCTGGGTGCCAGCCTGCCCTAGAAAAAGTTTATGCAACTGCAAAGCAGCAGTGTTTCAGGGATTATGGAAAATCACAATACACATCTTGCCCCAGGCTTCAACCTTAAGGACCTCCTTGTTCCAGCACCAGTGAATCTGGTTGTTCTCTGGGGTCTGCTGGGACAGGGTGGCCACAAACCTCTACCAAATATCCTTCCAGCCATGGAACTGCTGTTCCCTGTGTGGCCCGAGGACTCATGGACCC
Organism: Felis catus; assembly: GCF_018350175.1. Lineage (NCBI taxonomy): Eukaryota > Metazoa > Chordata > Mammalia > Carnivora > Felidae > Felis > Felis catus. The sequence goes on along the minus strand of NC_058376.1, from coordinate 27,482,238 downwards.
CACTCTGCTCCTGGGGATTCGTCCTTCCCACCAGAGCACCACCAGATATTGAGCTGCAGAGTTTTAGACTCTGCGCTCCCCTTGTTTATAGAGTCTTAATGGAATTTAAACCCTCTCCTTTCTCCTTTCTCCCTTTTTAGTTCATTCCCTGTGGCTGTTTCCACTTTTCCACTTTCTTTCCAGCTGCTTTTCTTGGGGTGGGGGGAAGTTCCTGTACTCTACCCCTGTCTCTGTCTTCTCTCTGCAAGCAAAAACAGCTTCCTGCCCTCCACGGCTTCTCTCTCCCCCAGTTCACCTCTCCACACCGTGTACCTGCTGAGTTCTGTGGTTCAGGTTGTGTAGATTGTTGTGTTAATCCTCAAATCAGTTTTCTAGGCGTGCAGGATGTTTTAGTGTTGATCTGGCTGTACTTCATGGACACAAGATGCAAAAAAACTTCCATGCTCCACACATGGATTTTGAAACCCTTTTATCTGTTGTTTTTCCTCTCTGTGCTCGTGCCTGTCAAGTTTCAGTACTCTATCAGCTCTAACCTTGAATTATATCTCTTTATCTAGTAAGACTGCTATTTTCTGCTTGGGCTTAAGTTTCCTGCACCACACATTATGAGATACACATAAAGAAAAAGCTGAGGTGGATATGGAGGCCTCTTACTAAATGCTTCCGTTTTCTCAAGGATTATAGCACCTTAATTCCTATATATATTTGTTGTACTCCAATGCTGTCTGTTAATTTTCATATCCTTTCAAATTTATAATTGTTTTTAGGAGGAGCATTTTTTAATATCACCTACTCTATCTGTTGCCAGAACTAGAAGAAGTTCCTGTCCCAAGTGATTGGAAATTGTGTACTAATATGCCATGGTGTGAATTCATATTCATTTATTTTGCTGGGCAGTTAGGGAAGTCTTTCTGGAAACTCATGTTCTCTAGTTCTAGAATATTTCCTTGATTATATCATTGATGATTTTCCTTCTTAATTTTCATTCTTTTTCCATAAACTTCTCTATTGTTTAAATTTTGCACTTCCTGAAACTGTCTTCTAACTTTTCATAGTTCCTCTTCTGTTGTAGATTTATCTTTTTCCGTACTTTGTGAAAGATTCTTCTTAAGCTTAACTTCTAATTTCTTTTTAGTTTTTTTTTTTTTTTTTTTTTTAGTTTTTCATTTTTATTATCATGAATTTAAGTTAAGTATTGGTAGCTTTTACTTTTTGGTTATCTAGACTTTTCTTGTAATATCTTTTACTCTCTCATGGATGTAATAGTTTTTCATATTTCTTGGTCGGCATTAATAATAGTCTTTTAAAAAGCTTTAACTGGCATAGTCTTGCTGCCTCCATTTTACCTTTTTTCTTTTTACATGTTTTTTTCCCCATGTTTTTGTTTTGTTTAATTTCCATGTTATATTGTCAGTGGTCTATATCTACACTAAATCTAGTTTTCAGTTTAAGATTAAGAGGTAAGGACTACAAAGTTGACAGAAGCTCTGAGTGCATAAATGAGACTTATAATGAGTTTCATTATATGTAATATGGCTGATGTAATTGTTGTATATATGACTTATATTATGCTGTTTTCTATATTCAGTAGACCCAAAGTGTTAAATGACTGAAATACACATAAAAATTATTTCTTGCTCATTTGATAGTACTGAGCAGATAATTATGTTGGAGAGCATCATTTCTATACGCAGTCGTTTAGTGCTCTAGACCAACAGAGGCTTTACCGTCTTTAATATATGATGATCAAGGTCACCCTGGAGGTCATCTACATTTCATGCAGCTCAAAAGGGAAAATAACACGAAGAAAAGCTCTATAACAAGGTTTTATGGGCCTGCCAGGCCTAGAAGATGTGCACATTGATTCTTCTCATGTCCCATCACCAACATTTTTCACATGCATTTATAGGGTGATGAGAAATGCAGATTTTTGTTTGACTTCCACCTTATAGGGACAAATCTATACTATAGAAGCAGATACTAATTTTTTGTTTTATAGCTAACCATGACTTCTACATTCTATGTTTATTTTATTTGTTTATTTATTTATTTAGCCAAATCAATTTGCTCAGAAAAGAAGATGCACAAGCTAGCATTTTGGGAGCCAACCTAGAGAGGGAAGAAAATAGTGTGGGAAGAGTCTCAATATCTAGAATGCATACATTGACTTAAAGCTGCGCTTAGGAGTATGAGAACTCTATCCTTAACTGTGTCAACTCTGTTTTATCTAGTTTAGATAATAAACTTTCAATCTTCTGCTGTGGTGGGGCTTGGGGGTAGATTACCAATAAAAATGGAGTAGAGAATGAGATGTAGGGATTTAACTTCCTTGTCAACATATCCTAACTATTTTCTTAATCCAACCCTTCTCTATTGCCATGTCCTGAAATATCTGGTGCTTCTGATTCTTAAAACTTTCTTGGTATGGTTTTTGGCTTTATCTACTGCTGGCTTAGGATCTAGTTTTCTTAGGTCTGGGAAGTCAGTCAGTCACCAATTATCCATATTTCCAAATTTGGTTCCACTTTTCCAAATTTTGTTCTGTTTCCACCTTTCAAATTTTTGTTTGTTTTCCCCCTTTGCTCTCTATGCTACCTCCATAAAGAAAAACAGAATACTTTTTTCTGTAGTGTTAGTAAGATGTTGAGATCAAATTTGCTCTTTTAACCGCTAGTCTCTGGGCATAATATTTTGAAATAATAAAAAAGTACATTTTTATCCTTGTAAATTATTTGCCATGTTCCCCTATAGTGATTCTACCATTTGGACTCAGTGAAAGAAGGGTGAATGGTGTCCTCTCATGAAGGAAGAGGATATTATATAAAAAGAAATCTATCATGTGAGAACAAATACTTATCTTTCTGAACTGGCTGAGTGTAGGAAGAAGAAAACAAATGGAAGGACCAAGTGTATGTGTGTGCTCTTGCTCTCCTTTCTCTGGGCTGAAGTTCCAAGAGAAGTTTTTTATTCAATATACCACTAGATAAATTTGGTGATGCTGTGGTGGAGGCATGGGGAGACTATTCGTGGTTGCAGGGATTGACTGGACATGAACTGAGAAAGTTGTAATTCCATCTGAATGCTCAGTCATGTTAAGATTCGTGTTAGAACAACATGGAGGAGGTTCTTTATGGAGAGTTTACAGAGGATCCAGACATTTTTTCATGCCGTGGTTGATAAATTCAATGAGGTTGAGAGGATTGATTTTCCAACAGAAGTCTCAAGGTAGAACTAAGGGGCTACACAGTATGAGGATATTGTGACTAGAGAAAAGTGCTGAGATGCATAGACTTCAGCTTTGAGAGCCAACGCCATGTTCCAACAGGCCCACAGGATCAGCTATGGGACATCAGTGAACCCTACACAGAGTCCAGAGATCGGACAAAGCACACATTCAAAGAAGAGACACAGTTCTCCATTTCGCAAAATCACAAGATATCTAAATGAATCTCTTCCCCATCATTTTGGAGAAGCTAGGCATTTAACTTAAAACCTTCATTTACTCAAAAGATAGCATTTATTGGTTTTCTATTGCTACTGTAACAAACCAACACAAATTTAGTGGTTTAACACCACTATATTGTCTTACAATTCTTGAGATTGGGAGTCCAAAATGGGTGTCACCAAGCTAAAATCAAGATATAGGCAGAGTTGTGTTCCTTTCCTTTCCTTTTCCAGCCTCTAGAGGCTACCTTTCTTCCTTGTTCCACTTTAAAGTCTACAGTGTTGCATCCCATCTCTTTGACCTTTCTTCTGTAGTCACATCTCTAACTTTTTTCTTATGCTTCCCTCTTCTACTTGCAGGGACCCTTGTGAGTACTTTGGGTTTATGCAGATAATCTAGAACAACATCCCTATTTTAAGATCAGCTGATTAGCAACCTTAATTCCACCAGCAACTTTTTTTGTTTAACATTTATTTATCTTTGAGAGACAGCAAGACAGAGCAAGCAGGGGAGGGGCAGAGAGAGAGGGAGACACAGAATCTAAAGCAGGCTCCAGGCTCTGAACTGTCAGCACAGAGCCCCACGTGAGGCTTGAACCCACAAGCCGTGAGATCATGACCTAAGCCGAAGTCTCGTGCTTAACCAACTGAATCACCCAGGCGCCCCTAATTCCACCAGCAACTTTAATTTCCCTTTGCCATGCAAGGAAACATATTCACAGATTCTGGAGATTAGGATGTGGACATTTCTGGAGGGTCATTACTCTCTCTCCCACAGTTGAAATAACTCAAAAGAGACCATTGAAACCATGAAAGAATGAGATAAGTTGGCGAATTTAATTTCCCCTTCCCACCCCCAGTTACTTGATGGGATGGGCAGATGAGAAAAATTAGATCACTTTTAAAGTGGAGAAGCCATGTTTCCTTTCCACATCAGTCCTATAGAATGAATTTTTTATTTAATTGCATGCAAATTATGAGGTAAATCAGATAACTTTCTTATTAATCATAGATTTAGCAACCATTGCTTAATCTAATTCTGGATTTATGTCATGACTTGAGAAGGACTTTTCTCTCTTATTCATCCTGGATGTTAAAAGCAATTTTTATTTAGATGAAAATCATTACCTAAAGACTATGAGATAATTCTAGATGCCTGGTGACAACTTCTTAGATGAAAATTTCTCGTTTTTCTTTTCAAGTTTTCTGCTATTCCTTCTCTATAGATTAACAAATAGTAATTATAGAGCATGATGTTAACAGTTGGTAAAAACCTGTGGCTGTTTTTCTAATAGAATATTTCTCTTTAGGTGATTAATCTGCTTCAAGAAGTTCTGTTCCATTGTGTATTTAGATGTCATGATTTATTATGTTCTTTTTTTACATGAAGTACCTTTAATAAACAATCCTAAATGAAACAACTGGGAACTTTGCAAAAGAAACAAGTTTTAAAAACTGAGGTATTAAGTGTTTTATTCCACAAGGGATGCATGGCTAACCTTTTTTTGGGGTCAATATAAATGAGATCAATCACAAAAGTAATAAGTATCCTTTGGAAACAGATTCATGCACTAGGGTAATCCAAAAGTGGCACCTTTAAAAATCCTGCATTTCTCATATCTCATAAAGATGATCATTATTAAAGAGTTCAAGAATTGCTTTTTTGGAATCCAGATTACAGACACTGAAATTTTAAGCAGTGAGTTTGTGGGCACAAAAGCAGCCAGATATTTAGTTATCGTGATGATTAACTGCATCTTGTTTTGTCATCTGGATCCCTGTCATTGTGTAGACAGAGACATAAACAGTGGTTTCTTGACGTTGATTATACTATGAATAATTTCCACACTTATTAAAATGGCTTAAGGTTTTTTTTAAAGAATGAGTCACATCAAGAGACTGACAAGTTGCTTTTTAATTTATTATTTTTGCATCTCTCTCCAAGTTGGCTCTACATATAGAATGCATTGTATTATTTTTAAAATTAATGTGATTGGCTGCTATTTTACATTCTTACAGCCAATTTGTGTTGACTTGGCTCTTTTGATGAGATCATCGTGATTATAAATCTAAGGTTGTGCTTTTGATCTTTATAAAGAAGTTTGCTTACTTCCATCCTGGGAACACAGATGGCACTCATATTCTCCGTACGCTTATTTTATAAATTCATGTCTTTGATCTTATGGGAAGACACTGTTAATTCCTTATCTTTAGTAAAGCTCCATCAATTAAGAGTCTCCTAACGTCAGATAAGAACTATATTTTTAATAAAATATAGTAGCCTGATGAGTGGAAATATGCTAACTAGTTACTAATTTTCATTGGGTGTCATGTCTAAAATTAATGGTTTAAATTTCTAAGATATATTGTAGGTCTAAGTTCTCTAGTAAAATGATTTCAAATAAAATTTTATTGCAAAACTATTTTGGTATGAGTAGCACATTAAAATCTCACAATTGCTTTTTGTATTTGGGTGTGAGAAGAACAGTAAATCCTAATATTAAAATACTATGAAAAATGCAATGTTGTTTTCCAAAATATCTAATAATTCAAACTATGACATAATGATATAGTAGGAAGTGGGAAGCCTAACTTGCCAGGCTTAATATATTATGGTACTTACCGAAGGCCTCTTTTATTTTTAGTGTTCATTGTTTATAAATCCCTATTTGTTTAAGGAGATCAGGTATAGACCATCCACTAATCTTATTATAAAATTATTTTATTCATCAAAATACTCTGTATAATGGTGAATTCCTAAGTACATTCTATGTGTTAGTGGAATCTACACATATATGAGTTTATTAATATTATTAGTTTATCCTGTTTTGATTTTTACTTTGCAAAATGGATCACTTGCAGTTACGTATTATCTATTGGATTTTCTTAGGCTTTTTTGTACAATGCCAGATCAAAGAATTGAGATGACTGGGTAGAAAAGTTGTGTGTTCTTACAGAAAAAGAGAATGGCCATGTTGTGTGTGTGTGTCTGTGTGTGTGTGTGTGTGTGTGTGTGTGTGTGTGTGCATGTTTGAGAGAGAGATGAGGTCTACATATCTTAATTTGATTACCAGTAATTTTTTTTGTGATTTACTTGAATAGTTTGAAAAACTGGACTTTGATAGCAAAACCATCAGCAAGGTGAGGCAAATAGCTTCTTAGGTTTTTCTTCAATCACCCAGAAAAGAAGCATCTTACATGGTATATCAAGTAACTAATCGACGTCTTTGATTTCTGGTATTTTGATTTCAATGTGTGTAGCAGTTCAGGAATAAAAATGTAATCTTTTCTTATACAATTTGTTTTTTGTGTTTTTTTTTAATTTTCATAATGATTCTCTTGATCTCTTACTGGTCTAGTTTGGATTTTGCCTCACCTATCCTTCCTACCAAAACTTGATTTTTGGAAAGTCTAGATACAAGAACTGTGCTTTTTAAAAATTCTCATAAAATGCAAAATCAATTTGAATATATTTTATAATACAAATCTTACAAACATTAATAAAAAGATGATAAAATATAAATTGATAAAAAATAACAGTGGGATTCTTTCTCTCTAGTATGGATGAACTAGGTGTTATGTGCATGTATCTATATATGGATATACTATTTCTCCTAATGTGCTTACTATAATGATGAATTCCATTCATGATTAGAGAATCATGAGCTAAAAATAAAAATATACCCGAAAACATCGGTAAACATTGGTGAAATTCCACCTTAGGAAATAACCAATGCTTAAAGCTTACTTAGCGTTCTGATTTGGAACAAGAAATATATAAATTATAGAATAATGAGAAAATTCAGAACTGCTAAGCACATCCCATTTTGATGATATTCTAAGTAGCCGTAAAAGAAAATGCAATTTTATTTACCTGCAAAGACCGGAGCCAGAAATCTCCATTTCAAAATGCTTATTTCTTTACAGTGTGGATGAATGGCCGTGAACAATGCAAATCGGTTTTACTTTCTAAGTTTATTATACTTACACATATTTTGGTAAGTTGTCTACCCAGATCCTTTATTATACAATGAGGTAACCCCCCCAGTGAAACCCCAAGTATCTTCTTTTCTTGGTCATCATATGCTGCTATTCTTCCCCTAGAAATTAACACACTCTGTATGCTGGCTCCTGTCTTTTCATCTCCTGCTGCAGAATCAGCGGTCATAACAGCTATTCTGTTCATGAATATGTAAATACAACATGCATAAAATAAAAAAAAATAGCGGGCGGTTCCCACTGCACACTATTCCCAACTCTGTTTAATACACAAAAAGCAAAGATTTAATTTTTCCGCCATTTTGATTCAGTGTTGTAAGGGATGCTATAATTATGTAACACGGAAATACATAAATGAGACATGCAGATGCTCATGATAGTTGGAATCCTAATAAATTGGCATCTATGCACGGCTATGGCAGTGCATACAGATTCACTTATTACTTCCCTCTGATGCCTGGTGATAAGGCGGAAATGCCTTAGGTCCTCAGTAATCTTTTATTTGCTGACTAGGTTCCACTTCCATACCTCACCCCAATATATGACTAAAACAATGTTTAGATTATGCATGTATACCTATAGGTATATTTGCATATACATACACACACACATTTTTTTTTTTTCTTTTGAAGGGGAGAAATGATGACTACATCCGTTCTAGTATTCTGGCTGAAGCATTAAGCTCTGGGAAGAAAATAATTGGGGGATTTTATTATTGAAATAAGCAAGCATGTTCATGCATATTTTTACGGCATGCATGCCTATGCGCCACTCCGTGCAAACAGTGCTATTGCAGCTCGTGTGCGGTAATTAGGTTGATGTAATTACGGTGAAATAAAGGCAGTCTCACTGATAATTTCACAGTGAATATTAAAGACATATGTGCCTTCCAGTGTACAATAAATGAACCTGAACTGCTGTCAGGGGCTAGGAGGACAGTGTGGCCAATGCACCTATTGTGTCCCTGCTGCAGAAAGGAGCCTGCCGATTGGCCACTGTCTGCAGCACATAGCACTGGCTGGTTATAAAGGACTTGTCTAGGGGAGAGCCTGTAGGTACTCCATTGTCTGGTAAAGTTCATATGACTGCATTCTTTTTTGCAAGGGGGGTGGAGGGAGAGCGGGGAAGGAGGGGGTGTCAGCTCAACTGTAAAAGCTGCACAGATTTTTTTCTTTCTCTCTCTCTGCCTCTCCATAGATCGTTTCTGTTTCATGCCCTGTCTCATTTCGCATAGCTAAAAAATAATGCTAATTAAGATCCCTTGTCTTAACCTGAAAATAATGACTCGGATATAATTAGAAATCTGGCTAGAGTTTAAAATTCTGGTAAGGGACCAAAAACATCAGTTACGGTGCTTAGGAGGGAAATGAAGAATTATTTTTCTGTAATCAAGGTAAACATGGCAGAGGGGGGTTCCCCCCTATCTTTTTTAACCAATTTTAACCAATGGTGTTCTACAGCAGATGAGAGGATACTGTATTTCGAAAACTATTTTAGCCATCAAATTGAAAGGACACAAATCAGTAGCAATAGAAGCCTTCTTAATCCTCCTTAGGATGCAATTCAGATGAAAGAACTGCTTTTTTTTTTTATTTTCTTTTTGTATGTGTGTGTTATAGATGGATCTGAGAACGCTGTCTGGGCTTGGTGCCAAGCGCTGGTATTTCACAGCAGCGACCGCCTCACAGACGAGCTGTGGGAAGCAGGAGGGAGACTCTCTCTTAGGGTGGAGACACAGCTGGGCTGAACAAGATTTGCTTCAAACGACAACAAGAGAGACAGAAAGTATCTGGTTCAACCGCTGCCCAAGCAGGCAGGCACCAGAAGAGCTAGCAGCCAATCCGGCCATGCTCGAAGCCAGCTCTGCAGCTCAGCCAATCAGTGACATCACTGGTGAGAAACTCATTTACATCATGCAGTAATGAACTTTGTTTAACATAGCCTCCCCTCTTTCCTGTTACCCCCCCTCCCCATATTAGGTCCTTCCATTAATTATTCTGGTGGCATAATTTAAACCTCTATGCAAAAATGTGGCTACATTCTCTCTGATAGCTTTTTACCTTCCCCTCCCACCCCACCCACTGGTGTCTGCTGTCACTGAAAGTGATTCTGGGTACCATTCTGTTTTGTTTTGACCTTGCAAAATTATCGTCTCTTTCTTTAAAAAAAATCTTAGAAAGAAATTAAACCTTTGTTTATTTTATCTGACTGCACTTCCCCCTTACGAATAGCATGCTGTTTGCAAGTTGGGATTCAGAATTGTACGAGGTACTAGAGAATAAGGGAGTGCATTGCCACGGAACTTACCATTTTTCCAAGCAATCTGCATTTTAGCGCTTCCTTTAATGCTTTCAGATTTTGTGCCGCAGTGGCCATTTTACATACAGTGTTTTATCCAAAAAGCACTTAAGTGCATCTGTCACATGGAGGAAAGTTCACTCTGGTTATATTTCATTCTTCACTGCGCTCAGCCAACATGTCATTTTATTAATGAATAGAACTGAGGTCATTTCTGGACAAATCTCTCTCTTCCCATCCCAGCACAATGCACCTGATTTGCATCCATTTACTAGAAAAACTGAATACAAGAACCAGCTTGAAAAGAAGTTAAGGGACCGGCTTCCATATCATTTTAGAATATGCCGCAGCATTTTGTTTTTTAGAATGCGTAATATTTAACATCTGCCTTGGTGTTTCTATAAAAATGCTTGATCTCCATTCCCAGTGTAGTATCTTTAGCTAATGTATTGGTTTGTTATATAACTAAAATAGACCAAAGGTAGTAAGAGTCACAAATGAGTTCATTTGTCAGCAGAGAACCTCTGGAAACATAATTTTGTCTTGTCCGGTACATTATGTATTTGGTGTGTCAGGGTTAAACTTATTTGTTTTATAGATAAGTTAAAAGGGCTGGGACATGTGGCATGTGAAGATTTTCAGGTTGCTTTAGCGAATCCCAAAGAGCGGAAACTGGGTCACACTTAAATGTGATTTCTCTTGAGCCATGTCTTTATTGCATATTGGCATTAAAGGGATGCAGTTTTCTGGCAGAGGAGGTGACGTTGCATTGTCTTTTTTTAGAAAAGAGTATTTTGAATATAATTATTCGAAGACATGGAATTTTTAAAACATCGGCAAGGTTTCATAACGTCGCATGATTCGTTTAAGAAGCTTAAAGAGTACAATGATAGGCACAGACACTTTTTAAAGCATATGAAGGATTTAGGCGCTAAACCACAGCCCTTTTAATTCATGAGGCATTCCATCATCCCATCATCAGTATTCAGGGAGCGACTGTCCTGAATCAGTCATGAGCTCCCCTGCTGCAGATCCTGTAATTTGAATCATGTGTAATAATATATTATCCTACTGGGGGCCTTCTTTCAGTAGGAGAATGGTTTATACATTCTGCTATAAGAGAACTTTTGGCTCCTCTCCGCCTCACAGCCATTACTCACATAGGCAATCACGATCATCTTCCTTAAGGAATAACATCTGCACGACCTCCTGAGCCAAAAATCTGCAACCTCCCCCACATTCTGAATTACGATTTTCTTGGAACAGGGAACACTTGACAAGACTGAAGTAGAAAAATGGAAGGTTTAGAGGAATGGATCACAATTTTATTGAGCATGCTGTGTGGCAAAAGCCAAGCTCCCATTCCTTTGAAATGATGGAGGATTGGTGGGGAAAGGGGGCCCACGATAGACCTAGATGCGTTTGTTTGAGGTTTAGACACAAGCTGAAATGTAATGTGTTCAAGGAAGACATGGCTCCCTCTGTGTTTTTCTCTGGACATTCTAGCAAGGTCCTGCAAAGGGTGTGGCAACACGGAGGGATAAATGGAGGGTGTCGAAGGTTGTGAAAACAGAGAACCCTTGCCTCAACTTGGGAAGGAAGCAATGGGATATAGCAGGGGCCATCTAACCCAGGAGTTAAAGATTCAGGGACTGGGTGGCTTTGATTCTCTCTCATTCTGACTTTGATCCGTTCACATAATTTCTGTTTTTCTTTATCTGTAAAGATTAAATAGACTGCCAGCACAGAGATAGTCCCTGTGTGTGGAATACTCCCCCTTTCTTTTTTAAACATTTGAAATCCTTCTTTGCTTCAAGGGCCAGATTAAGTATTCCCTCTTCTGTGAAATCTTTTCAAATCACGGTGGCCAGAATCTCTCACTTTTCCATCATTCTCTTTGTGTCTTCGTTATTGTAAGTGTAGCAGTCAACGCTGTTGTAGGGCCACATGTGTGTATCTTTGCCACTAGACTGAAAGCCCCTTGGGGACAGAGACCACGTTGAATTCGCCCTCCACCCTGTTCTCTAAGAATAATGAGTTATGCCCCTAAGTTTTAAATCAGTGATGTAATTAAGGAGCTAAATGTTCATTGTAAGTTGTGGAAGGAGTGTTTACCAATTCCAAGGATGACTACTGCTGTTAACAACTATTGCCACCAGGTACCAGTTGATGTCCGTTTTGCCTTATCAGTTTTATGCCTTTCGTTTCATGGTCCTTGATAATACAGCTCAGAATAAATGGTTGCTGCATTATTTTTCTTAAATAACCAGTTGTAGGGAATTTAAATTTCCTATTTATCTGATGTGGAATTAAGTCAACTTGGTTTGGTGTTTTAAAACTAAAAAATAAGGGAAATTCATGTAAATTAATTGCAAAAGCAGCCATGATAAACAAATTATAGTATCAAGCTCTACTGTTAATGATATGGAAGAATTAATTACTTGGAAGAGGTAAGCAATTAATGCTGGGTGTTGAAATGCTTTATAAAGCATGATTCATCGGGGAATATGGAATCCTAAGTCTTATTCTCTGAGTGTTATCATTGAGATATGTATTTTTAATCTGTGAACTGATACAACAGTCTTTTAAGAGTGTATTTCTAGATGTATCTGATATAATCTGATTATGCCAAAATATGATTTTGATTCTTATGCTACTCATTTAAGTTTATACTTTTGGCTACTATACTACTGCTAGGTAGAGATTAATTTCTTAGCAAACAATGATATTCTTATCAATATGTTTACAAGTTGTGCTTAGAATTTTAAAATCCTATTTCAAACTATTGGGCCAGTACATGCTATGAGAAGGGAATGAAGTAATCAGAGAATATATACCTCTTCACTTTTTATATTTGGGGAAGCAGAAATTTTAGTGCTGGAAATCAGCTAGTCTGAAGTCGAGGTTTTATAGAAGTCTTAGAGAGGAAGGGTATCTTGCCCAAGACTATGTTCTATCAGGTTCCTTGGAACAGCTGAAACTGGTATCCAGGATTCAGAATGACTGGTTCCCTATTCATTCCTCTCCATCAAATAATCTGTACTTTTAATATCAGATAGGATTATACAATTTTATAGTGTTAACATAAATTGCATTCATTATAATTGACTGTGACTAGTAGTATTCCTATTCCTAGTTTATGGTTGAAAACAAGGGGACTGGAACTTAGGGAGGTGTATTTTTTCCCACTACCCTATAAGAATGTGATCAGCTACTAATAAATCACCATTTATATTAGTATTCTTTAAAATAATTTTGGTTTTGATGAAAAAAATGGAAATCTCATATCTGGGTTCACTTTTCAGTAGCTTTGAATTCAATTAACATAAATATCATATCTTAAATTACAGGGCTACTACAGCCCTTAAAATAAAGGGCTAGTTTGTACCTTTTTTTATTGAGTTGTTATAACTGACCTTTTTTTTTTTTTTTCTGTTGTCTTGCTAAAGTGGTCAGGTATCTCAATAAGTATATTTCCTTTCAGCCCAGTATTAAAAATAGAATTCTGGTGGCACCTGGGTGGCTCAGTTGGTTAAACGACTTCACCCCAGGTCATGATCTCATGGTTTGTGAGTTTGAGACCTGCATCGGGTTCTCTGCTGTCAGCACAGAGCCTGCTTCAGATCCTCTGTCCCCTCTCCCTCTGCCCTTCTCCTGCTCATGCTCTCTCTCTCTCTCAAAAATAAACATTTTTAAAAATTTTAAAAAAGAAGAATTCAGAACCTCATAAATATAGGAGATGAATTGCAACCACTTAAGGAACAAATGATTCTCACGACAGGAGAACTAATAGGAGTCTGTCCAACTTCTTCTGTTCAGACAATTATATTTAAGAGCTCAGAGAGTGACTGAGTAAATATGGATCACCTTAGTTAAAAATGTTACTTTGCATCATGGTTTAAGACATGGTAACTGAAGGCCATTTGCATCTAAATATTGTTTTCTTTTCTAAACTTATTAAAGTAGTGATAAGTAAGAAAAAAACTAATGGAAGTCTCCTCTATGTTGACAGGTTTTATAGGATAATCATATGATTGTTATTTCAAAATGAACTCTTGAATCAGAAAAGCAGGAGTAAATATTGGGACCTTGCCCAATAAAACACCGAGGTCTGTGATTGAGAATCATTTATTTGTAAGATGGCAAAGAAACAGAGGAAACTGACCTAAAACGTTTTCATCTTCTAGCAATTCTTCCTACTTAAACCTTCAAATATGCTAAATATCGTGAGCAATTATCAAATATAGTTAGGAGCTTAGTGCGTATTTTCATGAAATCGGTGATCATGTATCTTATTGTTACTGAACAGTGATCCTGCTCTGTAGCTGGTGGCTGGCACAAGAGGAGGAACAAAATGATATGGACTAATGGCTAATATCCACCGCGGATGAGTTATGTGTCATATGCTACACTATGCACTATGCAGACATTCGTTCATTTAATTCTCAAGCAGTTCTTTGGTATTATTATCTTCATTTTACAGATAAGAAAACTGGCTTTCAGAAAAGTTAAGCAACTTGTCAAAGTCACATGACTAAAAAGTGGCAAAACTGGGATTCAAAACAAAGATTCTGACTTGGGAACCCATATTCTTAAGCAATGTACCCAAGCTGAATAATCAGTACATGTGATTTTGTTGTTTGGCTACTGGAATAGAATGTTTTTTCTTTGCTAAACCCATAGAGTTTCTCTGGTTCATTTTGTTAGATGTGAACATATATTTATATTTTTACCTTTGTATTTTATTATTCTGTTTGAAAGCTACTGACCTAGCTATAATGTCTACATTAATATTCCCTTATATTTTTGTATTTACGTGACAATTCAGATCACTTAAGGTAATGCATACAAAAGCAGTTTCAGAATAGTTAAGTACTATATAAATGGAAGGTCATGATTTTATTAAAATGCCTTTGCAAGTCTGAATTACTAAAAATGATTATTAGGCTAAATGTTTCCATTTCCTCTTTCATCTACATATATTACTTATTAAATATGTCACCTATTTCATGAGAAAATTAATACTTATTGATTTGGCAATTGCAGAGTGTCACTGGATCCTGACTATCCAGGCTTTTGGGACATCTCAGCTTCCTCAGTCCTGGTTACACATTTTGTGTCCAAACCACTGCAATCCAGGCGATGCTAAAAGAGAAAAGTCATGCAGCTACTATTCACTAAAACTTCCATGCCTAATGCTAGATATTCTACGTTTTACCTAGTGGTCAGTCCTAAGGGACATAGTCAACAAGTTGTGGAATTTAACAGTTTAATTTAGTGAAGGCAAAGGAGAAAACAGAAGTGTGGATAGTTCCTTCTCTTTCCAAATGAATCATTGTCCAGTCTCTTGCTCAATTTTCTGACTATTTTTCTCTCAAACATGTCATGCACTCACCACATGTTAGAAACTTCAGGCAACAAACCTACCCTCTTGAACTTCAGCATTGTTATTGATGTTTGTTATGGAAATAGTACATACTGATATATATTAGTATATAATTGAAGCGCTTAGTTTTGTTGCATAATTTATGAACCCATCTCCTCAAAAGCAATAATGTTGAGCCCTGTGATTCTCATTTGAGTTTTCTCCACTTTATCATTGGTTCTTCTGTAATCTTGAAACCTAGAACTCAAGGAAATACTCCTTGGAAGGTCTCCAAATGCAGGCAGAAGGGGGGTTATCTCTGTGTTCTGAAGACACTAGGCCCATCGATGTGGTCCAAAGGCTCATTAGCAGTTTTCAGGGTCACACTGTGATTTTGTGTGTGTCCTCCATTATCCTCTTCTAGGTTCAACAGTCGATAATTTCTTTTCCTCCCAAGGATCCTTTACTTTGTGTTACTAACAATTTTCTATTTGTGGGCAAGAATGAAAGTCAACGTAGAGGATTTTCTCATTGCTCTCTGGACCTGCCAAGAAAGTACATCACTAGTAACATATTTAAAGTGTTTATTTTCAGAATGTTTATTTTTACACAATGAAAAACAGAGCTAATAATAAGGAAAACTATGTCAGTTATTACATAATGATCACTTAAATCCATGGGGCTATAGAGTAGTGATTAGGAGCACAGGAATCACTGGCCAAATGCCTGTTGCTAAATCTAGACTCCATTACTTACTAAATGCATATCCTTGGGGGAAATTATATAATTTCTTTGCATCTTGGTTTTCTCATCTATATAGTATTACCTACCTTATAAGATTTGCAAAGGATACATTTTTGGGCATTTTTGTAAAGAATGATAGCATAAAGATGGATAAATTCATGGTCTCTATTCTTCAAAGTGTAGAATGTAGTTGGGGAGTGTGTGTGTGTGCACGTCTGTTTGTGTTTAAATATTAACATGGTGTAGTTTAGTGCTATAACAGATGTGTTTATACTTGTATAAATACTTTATTGATTCTACCTATTCAGTCAGCTTTTTTCTTTTATTTGAACAAGTCCCCAAACTATTGGTCCAATATAATTATCAGGTTTAGCTCATCAAATATGGGTTTCATGTTAAAAGTTATTTTTAAAAAGACTGTATTATCTTTTAATGATATTAGCATAATTTTACAAATAGAGATAATTAATAATACTTAATCCCTTGATTCCACCATTTCTTCCCTTACTAGTTGGATGTGTCAGAAAAAAATGTCCTAAGACATATGTAAAAATGCATGAAACCATTTATTTTGATTTTTTCAAAGCTCTGTAGTAGAGCTAATGTTTCTAGGGAATGATCAATGGATAGCTTCCTAATCAGTGGTATTCTGTACATAAGTTTAACTCATGGTCCAAATGTCTAATGCTCACCAATCAGATAATTGATACACACGGACTTTCCTATAGCAATTTCCATTATGCTCAAGAAGAAAAAAATAGATTCTAATCTATTTAGAACCCTGTGTAAATTCTCTAAGCCTCACGTTCCCTATTATAAAATAGGGATAATTATATTGACAACCAAGAAAGGTATTTGCTTGGGTGAAATAAGATCTATGGAGTAACGTTTTGTCTCTCTTCTATAGACTATAAAGTCGGCTCCAGTATATGCTTAAATGTCAATAACAGCAGTATGATTTCAATAAAATGCCAGCCTCTGAGGAGACAACCTCTAGTATTATGTATTCTATAGATTAGAAAATAAGATTGCTTTTGTTTACATTTCAAATCAAAATACCCATTAATTTGACTGCATTGAGGGGATTGTTAATGAAACTTAATTAAATCAGATTGTTTTCTTATCTTAACCTGGGAATGACCGAGACTGAAAATTGTTGCATTTTGAAAAGAAGTGTGGGGGTGCCTGGGTGGCTTGGTTGGTTAAGTGTCCGAATTTGGCTCAGGTCATGATCTCATGGTTTGTGAGTTCCAGCCCTGCCTCGGACTCTGTGCTGACAGCTTGGAGCTTGTAGCTGCTTTGGATTCTGTTGTCTCCCTTTCTCTCTGCCTCTCCCCCCACCCCTCAAAAAATTAAAATAAAAGATTAAAAAAATAAATAAAAATAAAAAGAAGTACAAGAACTCCCCCTCCCCCGAGGACTTTAACATATGTAAACAGAGAAAGGAAACAGAAAGGGTTTCCAATAATTGAGTTGGAGGGATGTTCAAAGGCATATAGATTTTTGGAGGCAACAAATTGTCAGGAGTATCGTTAGGGTGAAGAGGTGATAATGCTATATGCGATATCATATTTGAACTCCTGTGTGCCAACTTTGTGATATTTTACAATTTCATTTTATCTATAAAGGTTTGTTACTACTTTCAGGCCCTTTTTATGTTTTTTTTTTATGGTGTTAATAATGAGAATGACAACTAAGTGAACTTTGTCATGATACCTTATAAGTGTAGTTATTGCTTAAACTATGTGTATAAGAAAAGTGAAGAAATTACACATTATGTTTGGGGTAGCTTTTAGCAATACGGTCTTTTAGTAATTCCTGGCCCCCCTTTTCCTTTTAAACAGCAATTAGCTAACATTCTATCACACATCACCACAAACAGTCTTGGATATCAGTGTCATTGTGTATCAGAAGCTATTTAGCTTTTCACTTCTTAAAAGCTATTCATTTTGCAATGGAGTTAAACTTTGCTTTTGCCTTCCTAGCCCTCAGATTCTTTAAAATTCCATTAAATTTAATTATTTTTTACCTTTGTTATTTAATAAGTGATTTTCTAGCATTGACTGATTTTTACCACTGTAGAAACATATGCTTTCACTAGGTTTAGACTTTATTTGGAGTCTATTAAAGAGACCATACACACAGTTTCCCCAAGGACACTACTCGTTAATGCCTGTAATTATTAAGGATTCCCTCTTTCATGTTCCATAGTGACCTATTTTAGAATAGAAATTATGTGGCTACTCAATAATGTAAACTCCTGAATTTATTTTCAACAACAGATGTTCTAATCTGTTGTCTTCATAAAGTTATTTGTACTTAGCAGACCATGCCAACTGAGTTTTGGATTTGAAACTGTGGTTGAAGTAGTGATAGGTAAATTTGTTAATATGTGTTAGACAAGCAATGAGTAATCGCTGAATTAAACTCTCTCATTTGAACATCAGATTTCATTAGTATGCTGGTCTCCACTAAAATCAGGAAGGAGTCCAGGACTCCTTTTTGACAAATATTGGTTAAGCATTATCTATGTGCCAATCGGTAAGCACTGGAGGACACAGCAGTAAAGCAAATAGGCAAAATCCTATGTTTTCATGAAGTTTTGTCTAGAGATCCTTCATATGGTAATAATACATATTTATCAAGTTACACTGATGAGATTTTGCTCTCTTATACAAATTGCTTTGAGAAATAGAAGGCTTTATTTAAAGCCCAGCCTGTTCTTAATATAAGACTGTTCCATGATGGAGACTAACTTTATACCATAAATTCCTACTGGATTTTCTTTTTTTCTCTCACTCAGTAGCTTACCTGACATCTTAGGTCCTCCTGGAGTTGATGGTGCCACTTGCCCATGACTTTTATGTGAAATTTAATAAAGAAGAAACACAGAAAATCAAATTCTGGTAGTCTTGATATCTTCTGTGTTCTAGTCACTATGTAAGGGTATATGGAAAACTTATTACTTCATTTGTCTTTGAAAACTTTTATTTTTCCTTACTGGGAAGGACAAGTTATTGTCATTTTCTCCTAACATATATAATTCATCTTTTAAAATATATCCTGGAGCTCTTTAAATAATTTCTCTCCTTGGAGAAAGCACCTTCTCTTGTTTTTTAGTTCTTCATAAAGCCCATGAATATTTTAAGTTTTTATTGGCTTATATTATGGGCATAAAAGAAATAATCAGCAATTTATATACCAAAACATACTTATTCAAAATGGGAATAATTGTATCATAACATCATAACCATTTAGCATTTGAAATAGACATAAAATGATCTAGTTTCATTCCCTTATTTTTCAAATGGGCACAGGAAGTATGGGAAAAAATGGTATTTGACTTGCCTAAATTCACAGAATAGTTTGTAGAAGACTCAGAAAAAGAACGAAGATTTTTTTAATGTTGTCTTTTAAAAAGCATTCTGATTGTATAAGTAATATTTTCTGTATTATAAATTTGAAAAACTCAAGAGGAATATGGATGAAAATTAAAATGTCTAGTTAACTTACTCTATATAAGTTACCATGGTTATATAAACGCTACTTAAAAATATACACATGTTTTGAATAATATTGAAGTCTCACCTTATAAACAACTTTGTATCTTGCTTTTAAACACTAAAAGAAATATATTATCTGGTATGGTATGAGGGATATACATTTGGATTAAAATTAAGAAGCGGGTAGCTCATAAGATAGGTTTAGGAAAAAACCCTAGATTTTTGAGTTACAACTTACAAATTATAATGAGATGATGTAAGATAAATGCAATGTCATTTGATAAAAATATTTGTTTTGTGTCAAGTTCAAATGAGATCTATCAAAGCGACAATGCAACTATAGACGTGGATACCCCATCTCGTTCCCGGTGAGTGGCATCTCTTCCATGTGCATTTTGGATTAGATTTTCTCTTAAATCCTCAAGCAACTTACTTCACTGACGAGCCATTTTTCTCCTGTATCATCATCTCCATTCAACAAACTCTTTCTTCCTGGAACTCAAAAAAACCCCAACTTTCACTCATCATAAACAGACAAAACGGTAACAACCACTTTCCACAAACCTGTTTCGTCTTTATCTCTCACTCACCTATCCTACTGCTGAATGGGAAGTGAGGAGAGCTAGAGACACATTCAAACTAACTTGGGACTTGTGGTGTAACTTCTCTGCAACCCAGCAGATTTGATAGTTTTATGCTTTGTAAAACATAAAATTATTTAAAAGTGATAATTTTATTAAATGATTTGTGAGGTTTCTTTCACCTCTAAGATCAAGTGACTCTAAAGGAGAAGAGGGAAATATGCCTCAGGAGTTACTTTTCTCGTTATTATTTTGAGGGAGTTCTAGACTAACTCTGAATGTGTATTTGACATGATATAACTACAGTTTGTAGCCATGATCTCATTTCTGTTGATTTTTGGGGATTCTATCCTGACTCACGTTTCTAGTGATACAGGGGAGACAGTAAAGTCAAGTTACATTAAATAAGGATCAAGGAAATAATCTGTCTTTAAATGAAAGAAGTTCTTTGTGTTATTGAACAAAGACCACTGGACTTAAAGTCTACTGGACTTGAAGTTATCCAAGATTATTTGAATGAGAACAGGAATCAAAAGATTTTAGTTCGGCTAATTGTGCCACTAGCCGTTGGTGTGACATGAGAACATGGTGTATGGGTGTATCAGTTTATAGAATGATGGACGTGAGTTCAGATAAGGTCTTTCAACATTATTTTTTTCTTTTTCAAAGTGAAATCCTTTCTGCCAATGAAATCGAGTCAGTAGTTCAACATTTAGAATAAGTAAAGTTGCAACTGGCCTGGTTGGATTAGGGGTGGGACCTCAGAGCCTTACCTTTTCCCCACTCCTGCACTGCCAGCGGTACCTTGGTATTGGTGACGGTCTCAGAGCTCCATGAGACTGAAGAAGCCAAAGCAGATAATCACTTAGGTTCTGTAAGGTCTGAAATTAGACTATTAGTTTTTTTGTCTTTGTTTTTGTGCTTTAGATTTTGTCAGCAGCTGATCAATAAATATAAATTAAATCTCCACTAGATGGCAGTAGATCAAATCTTTGTTCTAAAAGACAATCTGTTTCAATCGACATTATTGGATCCTATATATATATATATATATATATATATATATATATATATATATATATTTAAATTCAGTTAAATTTTAAAATTTAATTTAAATCCAAGTTAGTTAACATATAGTATAATAATGGTTTCAGGAGTAGAATTTAGTGATTCATCACTTACATACAACATCTAGTGCTCATTTGGGTCCAATATTTAAGCACATTTGCATTACTTACAAAACTTTCCAAAGAATTCTATTTTCTCATACTTCACACTTTAAAATACCTTACGAACCTCTCAATTTATTCTTACTCATTGACCTGTTTTTAAGATTTAGTTGTGGAATTACTGATTAGTCCAAACAGTCTCGATGATACCTGGTAAAATATTACTTGTTCTGGTTACAGGAATTGCTTAAAAATGGACTAATATTCAAATGAATACATTTACCTGAGCATCTAAATTTGTTAGCAATACCCTCTTGGTTTTCCAGCTTTCCTAGAAGCCTAATCTTTCACCCAAAGGTGATGGTGACCTGGTTGCTCATCTTTCTTACCCCATATCACCTACCCACTTCCACAGCACTGAGATTCCTTGTGTTGCGTATTAATGTTGCAAGGGGGAGATGCTTTCAGGTAATATTAGGTGATGGAAGTTCATGATAAGGATAACGAGGGAAGCGAGGTAACTCAGGAAACTCCTCCAGTACTTCCAAGTTTGTGAAACAGCTTCGTGGAGGGACAGACCAGCTCCTTTCTTCAGGTTCAGTGGGCTTCTAAGACCTACAGTTTTGGGTAACTTCTCACCAGCATTCAGGCCTTGGAAGTTGTCCCCTGCTCTCCCTTTCTGGCATGATTTCCTTATAGTTGCAAGAGAGAAGAACTGGTCGAGTTGATTCGTTGTAATGTTTCAGAGATCATCCTTTATGGGCAGTCTCTGATGACATTTCCTTAAAGCTGGTTGGATCCCATTGCAGGCAATTTATACCTAGAAAGGTCAAGGGAAAAGATCAAAGTTTTTGCCTGTTTCTAGGTGAAATTAATACTAGCTCCCCATTTTACTTTTAGAATTTTTCCAATTAAGATGATAAATTACATTATTACCTGAATACATTATCATCGTTGCCTTGAGCACTAATTCCTATGCTTCGGGCCAGGGTCACGTGACACAAGATGTAGCTAATTGGAAAAATATTGCCTGAGGTCACTTTCTCAGGAAGAGGCTGTGGGGCACGGGCCTTTCGAATTATACGGACTGCCAATTATGTAGTCCTTAGAATAAAAGATAATTTAAAGAAAAAAGCTAACTTTAAATTCAAGTTCTTACCTTATTCATTTTTATCCACTAGATACAGCTTTTTTAATGCATTGTGGAAAAAAGAATATGATTCTCATTAATAAGGATATTGTAAAGCTAGAAAGAATTTAAATGGCTTGCGTGTATTACATTATAAATGTGAGAGAAAAATTTTAAATTAGAGTTCCAAAGATGGTTCGCTCACAATTTCTTATGCACAAACGGGTAGATTGAGTCTTTTAATTATCACTCAATAATAATTCACATCACCACTTAAATGTATGGGAGGTAGTTATCTTTCCATCCAAGTCATTACCCAAAATTCTCTTAAATAATCATATCTTTAGATCTTTAAATACTCTTTTCTTCACATTAGTCCTCTATTATTTTAATTGAATACAGTTAATATAGCAAATCATAGATTGCAAACCTTTTTTTTTTTTTTCCCTCAGAACAGGTTGATAATGAACAAATACTAAGTGAAATGTTTCACCCAAAGAGACTGAGTGGTACTGTTTTTCAAAATGTAAAGGTTTTTCTTTTTCTTTTTCTTTTCTTTTCTTTTCTTTTCTTTTCTTTTCTTTTCTTTTCTTTTCTTTTCTTTCTTTTTTTTTTAAAGAAAGGACTGTAGTGAGCTTTTTGCCCAACTCTAAACAGATTACCCAGAAGAAAGATTTAATTATAATTTGAAGGATTTTGTTTAGAATAATTTCATGAATCCTACTATCAGTGTGGACTCCTAAAGATATTTGTGCAAAGCCTTTTCTCTGCAAATCATTTATTTCACTTGTGGTATTTGGGGCATCATCATGCTCAGTTGGGGGGCAGTGAACATAAGGGCCTTCCTACTTTGGGTGGAGAAAGCATAGAAATAGCCACTTGCTTGGTTGAAAACTTCCTATGGCTCTGGAAAGACACACTTCTGTTCACCAAATCCCATTTCACTTTTTTCCTCTAGAGTACAAAGAAAGAGTAGATTTCTTAACCCTAGAAATTAGGTGGCACCATATAATAGTTCTGGCTAATGTATGTAATCAGAAGTCATCTGAGTCACAACCTCGAGGAGCCCGTGTGCCTGCCCTGCCTGTTCTTCATAGTAGTGGTGGAGACCATGGACTGAGTTATCAAAGCCCCAACATAGAAAAAACCTGGATTCATTCCCAAGACTCTTATTATAAAGGAGCTATACCAAAGTAAAATAGAGTAAAATAAAATATTCTGAGTACTAAGTGAGGAGGAAATGCTTTGATGTCCTAAATCATTGAAATTTCAGGGTTAATTTGCCCCCGTCGTGTAACCAGCCCTTCTTGACTAACAGGGAATATATTAAGTTTAGTTTTGTGATTTAATTTAACTTTCTAACTTAGTTTAAGTCCTTGCCATTCCTGAGATGCTTTCCAGCATGTATTGTGTAAAACCAGTTATCGCTTAAAAGTAGAAAAGATATGAAATTAGACTATCGTACAAATAATTTTTAATTTGACTAAAATGTGGAAAATTATCCAGAACCTGTAGAATTATTTTAGCCACCAAATATAATCTGTAGAAATTCTCATGATAAGAAAGAATCTGTAATATTTTATAACTTGTGGTTTAAAAGGTCAATATATAATTTTATAGTTCTGTTTTTATTTAATTAATTCAGAGCGAGCGAGAGAGAGAGAGAGAGAGAGAGAGAGAGCACGTGAGTGAGCAGGGGAAAGGGGCAGAAGGAAAGAGAGAATCTTAAGCAGGCTCCATGCTCAGCACAGAGCCCAACTCAGGGCTCGATTCCACAACCCTGGGATCACGGCCTGAGCTAAAATCAAGAGTTGAAAGTGCAATCAACTGAGCCAGGTGCTTCTCAGTTTTTATTTTAAGAGTAGTAACATCATGTAACTAGAAAAATAATTCAGTTTCTGTGACACACAAGCTCTCTCAGCATAGGAACATAAAAGTGTTCACTTTGGAGAGATGGCAGTTACATCGTAGTTTGCTTGGGGCCATGTCAGCTTATGCACATTGCCTGGTAATTTATAGTAATAACATTCCCTTTCATTCAAAGATTGGCTTGAATTGGACAATCCATAGTGTCATGTGACCAGGGGGCCAGACTGATCAGTGATAGTTTGGAAGCCATGTATTGTGTATACCTAGATTTCCTTTCTCAGTTCTGTGGAATATATCACTGCATGAAAATAACATTCTATGGGGATGTTAGATGCCCAGGCCAGTCCACAAAAGATTTTTAAATCCGTAGCTGAGCTAAACCATAGTGATTAGTAGATGTAAAATTAAAATTTATAGGTTTTTGTGGATTGGCTCAGGTTCCTAATCATCATGTATATATATATATAATATTGCATCAAATGAAAAATGTGGTCTAGTTTCCAATTACCAAGGAACTTTAGAAATAGTTACTTTTTCCTTTGGGCATAAACAGTGGTTTTTAAATGCAGCTTTCATTATTAGTAATATTAATACTTCATTTTTTTTCTGGAAAAATGTGAAGATATCAAATCTAGGTAATAGTATATTAAACCACCATGTGGCTATTACTTTAATCCAAACAACCATCTGCCAATGGCTGGTTATATCCTACCCATACCCCCATCTAATTTTTTCCTCCCATATTATTTTGAAGTAAATCCAGACATCCTATCATTTTATCCTCACACATTTCAGCATTAATCTCCAAACGAAAAGTGCTCTATGATAAATGTACTACTATGTGGTTTTCATATAATAATATATGTTTAACAAATACTTGTCAAAATAGGTTTTGGTGGAAGTTTAACATGTTGGCATTTAGCCACATTAAATGGATACTATCTCTTGGAATAACAGTCTCCCCATTTCACCTTTATCAGAACAAATTACCTTTAAACATTCCAAAAGTAAACTCTAAATTTCTCTTTAGACAATTTAGAAGTGTATGTACCCTCTCCAAACCAGAGATCAAGGAGCTGTGAAGCTATGTTCTGCAGCTGTCTCCCTTTGAAGTTCTTTCCTCTGACACTTCAGATAAGAGTATAACTCAGGTTTCCAGGGAACTGAGCGGCCCTGCTCTTCAAAGAAGAGGTGAATATCTTGGGTTGACAGGTTAACTTCAAGAAAAGTAATCCTAATAAATAGAACTTATGGAGCAAATGGTAGGACTAAAAAGTGCTTTCTATTGGCTTGTTTGTTGAGACGAGGGAGAAGCAGCATGTTAAATGAATCTTATTTTCTTTGTGCCGAAGTCATTCCTGTGTGATCTTTTAATATACTTTGTAGGATTTGTAGGAAAGGAACTGTTTCAGACTTCAGAATGCAATTAAATCACATCTCTGATTTGTTTAGAAAGAGAAAGTTGAACAAAGTTTTAAAAAAAGTATCAAATATGTTATTGAAAGAGAAAAGAAGAGAGTTAATTTGTTTGGTACAGATTGTATTTTTAGTAAAATTAGAGAAATTAGGCAGTTGCGACAGATTGTTTATGTACTATACCAATTTCCTTGTATTCATATGTATGCTTTGTTCATGTTAAATGATTTTAAAATATTAAGAAATAGATCTAGTGCTGCTTATTTGTGGGGGGCATTGGAAATAGGGTTTATCTTAATGGATTTTTTTTGCCTCTTGTATCAGTGACATGTAGGTGGCATTTTACTTAATTTAAGCATTTGCTACAGATTCTAATGTAGATGTAAGCAGCATATTAATAGGAATAGTCTGTTTCTGCCATTTAATAGAGTGGTGTATATATATATATATATTTGTATTTATATATATAATATATTTGATATTATATATACATTTGATGTATATATCTACCATACAACCAAGATCAAACCTTAATTTTCTAATTATGCAATGATATTAATAACATTTAACCTGTAAAGATACTATAAAGATTAACTGGATCATTTATATAAAGAGAGTTTTTTTTAAAAATCAGCTTTATTTTTCTATTTCTATGTAATAAGATGCTAACATTTTATGTGTACAGGTTGCTGTTTTGACAAATCCATACAGTCATTAAACCATCACGATAGTCATGACCGAGAACATTCCTTCTCCCCCCAAAGCTCCTTTGTGTTACTCTGTAGTCAGTACTCTCTACTCATCTTCAGCTTCTATCAGACATTAATTTGCATTCTGTCCTTACAGTTTTGCATTTTCTGGAATTTCGTATGTACAGTATATAATAATTTATGTCTGACTTTTAAAACTCAGCAATGCTTTTGCGATCATCCACATCATCAAGGGTATCAATAGTTCATACCTATTTATTGCCAAGTAGTATTGTGTATTAAATGAATATGTCATCACTTCATGGACATTGGGATTGTTTCCAGTTTGGGTGATTAAAAATAAAGCTTTTGTGAATATTCAAGTACAGCTTTTTGTGTAGACATCATTTTTATTTGTCATGGGTAAATGTATGGAAATGGCATTGCTGGGTTGTCTGGTAAACCCATGACTTTTTAAGTAACTCATTTTCCTTCATCCTTCATGTGTTTTAATGTTCTATTATCAGTTTTCCATATTTAGACTTTTTTATATATGCTGGTGAATTGATCCCTTTATCATTATGAATGCCATTCTTTAAGTTACATTCCTTACCATAAACTCTATTTTGTCTAATATGAATACAGACACTCTAGCTTCTTTAAAAAATTTGGCTGGTATATTTATTTTAATCATTTTATTTTTAAGCCCTGTATGTCTTTACATTTAAAGTAGGTTTCTTCTAGACAGTATCATAGTTGGGTCTTCCTTTTTGATTCCATCTGACAATCTGTTTTTTTATTCCTTTTCATTGAAGTGTTCAGAAAATTTACATTTAATATAATTTTGGTATGGTTGGGTTTCCATCCACAAGGTTGCTATTTTTTTCTACGTGTTCCATCTGTTTTTTGCTCCTTTTTTTCCCTTTCCTTCTTCCTTCTTTGGCGTTGAGTAATTTTTTTAAATTATTTTTATTTTCATTTTTAGTTTTTATCTGTTTTAATTTTTATTGGTTGCCCTAGAGTTTATAATATACATCTTTACCTTACAACAATACGCTTTCAATTAATATCATACCAGTTCCTGTACATAGTAAGACCCCCTTAACAGTACACTTCTATTCTGTAACAGTGTACTTCTGTTCCCCAATATTCTATTCTTTTGTGCTATTTGTGCTGAGCATGTTATTTCCCCATATGCTATAAACAACACAGCATTAAATTACTTTCTATGTTAAAAATGTTTATGTTTACCCACTTGATTGCCATTTCCAGTGTTTTTCGTTCCTTAGTGCAGATACAGAATTTTTTTTTTTCCTGGTATGATTTTCTTCCTGCCCAAAGGACATCCTTTGACATTTCTTGTAGTGTAGCACCGCTAGTGATTAATTCCCTTGGTGGTTGTTTCTCTAAAAAAAAAAAAAAAAAAAAAAAAAAAAAAGTCTCAAGTTTACCTCAGTTTTGAACACACTTTCCCGGTTAAAGAATTACAGGTTAGCAGTTCTTTTTCCGATTCAGAACTTTAAATATTTCTCTCTATTGTGTTGGATTTAAATACTTTTTTTTTTGCTCCTCTGTATGTAATATGTCTTTCATTCTATGGCTGCTTTTAATATTTTCACTTTATTGGTGTTTTTCAGTGATGTGATTTTGTTATGCTGATTGTGTTTTTACTTTTTATTCTGCTTGGGATTTGTTGAACTTTCAGAATCTGTGGTTTGATGAATTTTAGCAAATTCAGAAAAATGTGCCCTTTATTTCTTCAAAAAATATTTTCTGTTCCTTCTGCGTCTTCTCCTTCTAGGACTACAATTGCATATAAGGTAGACTATATGATATTTTCTCAGAGTTCACTTCTCTGTTCATTTACTTTTTTAAAACTTATTTATTTTAGAGACAGTGTGTGAGTGGGGAGAGGGGCAGAGAGAGAGAGAGTCTTAAGCAAGTTCCAGGCTCAGCATGGAGTCCAATGTGGGGCTCAATCCCATGACCCTAAGATCATGACCTGAGCTGAAATCAAGAGTTGAATGCTCAACTGACTGAGCCACCCAGGTGCCCCCCATTTACGTTTTACAAGTCTTTTCTCTCTCTGTGATTCACTTTGTATAGTTTCTGTCACTATGCCTTCAGCTTCTCTGATTTGTTTCTTCTGCAGTATATCTTATGCTGCTAATTATATCCAGTGTATTTTCATTTTGGGTACAGTATTTTCCATCTCTAGAAGTCTCATTCATGTCTTTTAAAAATCCTTTCTATTCGTCTTGTTATAAAGCTTCTATTTCCTTTCCTTTTCCTTTTCTTTTCTTGTTTTTTTTTTTGTTTTTTTTTTAAGTTCGTCATCTTTAAACTGAAGGAATTAACAGGGATGGGTGCAGACTACACCATGCCCAGCGTTTTGTGGCTCCTGGGAGCAGACTCAGCTACAGAAAACACACAGAGACATGGTGGGAGGTAAAGGGGGCAGTTAGCAGATTTGGTCTTGAACTTGGATGGAGGGTGGGGTGGTGTGTGGGGTAGGTGGAAAAGTGATTTTCCTTGGGGGCTTGGGAGAGGACCAGCAGGAAGAAAGCTGTTTTGGGGGAAGCTGGGAGGACCTAGAGGGGCAGTCCCCTACCCCTGGGGCTCAGAGTTGAGAGGAAAAGGAAAAGAGGCCCCTCCCCTCAGTACTACAGACAAGGCACTCAGTCTCCTTCTGCCCCACCCCCTTTTATCTTCTTGAACATATGGAATATATTTATAGAGCTGTTATAAATTACTTTTTAATAGTTCCAAAATTTCTGTCATTTATGAGCCTGTTTCTATTCTTTTTAGAGTCATATTTTTGTTTTTTTTTTTTACATGCTTTGCAATTTTTTATTGGATGTTGTATTAGTCTGCTCAGGCTGTCATAACAAAATACCATAGACTGGATAGCTTAAACAGCAGAAATTTTTTTTTTGTCACAGTAGTGGAAGCTGGAAGTTCCAGTTTATGTCCAGTACGATCTGTTTCTGGTGAGAGTTCTTTTCTTAGCTTGCAGACAGCCATCTTTTTTCTGTGTGCTCGGTCCATAGCAGATGCTGAATATTGTTCTTTTTTATGTTGTTTATGACCTGATTTTGTCGCAGTCCTTTCAATAGTATAAATGTGGGTGTTTTTTTTTTTTGCATGGAATTAAACTGCTTAGGATTAGTTGGACCCTATCCAATTTTTAAGCTGTGTTAGATACTTAATTCCTGAACCAATATATGTTACCACCAACATGATATTTTTCTGAGGATTCTGCTCATTTCATGTGTATTATAAGGAATTTTCACTCTGGCTGGTGGGAACATAATTTATTTCTAGCCCTCTGTGAGTTTCAGGAATGTTTCTGTCCAATCCTTTTTGGTAGTTCTTTCCCCCATCTCTGGTGGTTTCTTCTCATGCATACATAGATCAGTACTTAGCTAAACACTCAATGGAATACCCTCTGTACATCTCTAGAGCCTTCTCTGTATGTGATTCCTTACACAAATTCTACCCACTGTGACATCTCCAAATTTCAGCTCCTCATTCCTCAACTCAGAGAGAGTGTAAGGCTCTATTTGGGTTTACCCTCTTTGCTCTGTGACCTAGAAAGCACCTCCAAGCAGTAAGCTACAATAGTCTTAAGTCTTACCTTGAATGTTTCCTTTCTTTCACATATCACACTCCTTCATTACCTGTTGTCCAACATATGGAAAACTATTGTGTTGTATTGTATCTATACTTTTCCATACTAAATATATTTAGCATTATAATTTTCTTTTTCTTTTCACATCATTTGGCTCTTTGGACATTGGTATTTCTCTGATGGCTTTCAACAATTTAGTGGAATCAATTTGGTAAACGTCTCTTTTGATTATTACCATGTTAGCTCTATTATCAAAGAAGTAAATAACAATAGCCACATATACATACTTAATGCTTATTTAATATTTTAATATTTAATACTAAGTTCTTTAAGACAATTTCACTCAATCCTCATAACTACATTATTTACATGAGTGTAATATTTCCAAAAGCATCAAAAATGATTGTTTTTAAATAGGATTTCACATTAGTATCTTTATATTATATACAGCAACTTAAGCAAAAAAATTAAAATGTACAGAGTATAACCTAAAAATTAAATTCTCATTACTCACTCCTTTTGTTTTCTCAGGAGGAATAGAATGACGTTTCCCTCCCACCCTCATCCCATTTTAGGTGGGTGGTCACCTCTATGTCACCTCATTCCCAGAGAGAGAAGTTAAAAGCATTTTTGTGTTCCAGCATAGGAAAAAAAGAAAGGGATTGCTGGACAGAATGGGCCACCTGGGAGAGAACCCCAAGCAGGTTTTAATTTTTAATTTCTTAACTCTTAAAGGAGAACTAAGCTATCTTGCCAAAGAATGGGAAGGAGTGAATCTTCTGTCAGTAAAAATGGAAGACCACTGCTGAGACGAGGAATAAACATTTCTCTGGGCTGGTGGAGAAGAAAGGTTTTAGATTCTTGGAAGCAAGGTGAATAAGGTATCACAGAGATGGCAGAACCGAATATAAGGTTAACACCCGGGTACTTGACTTTGGTGGCCTTCAAGGCTGAGTGAAACATGAGTGACAATTCCTGCCTCCATATGGATCTAGGTCAAGAGTTCTGGCAGCAGAGAAGTCATGGGGATGTAATGGACAGCATGGTGACTGTAGTGAATATTGTACTGCACCTTTGAAAGTAGCTGAGAGAGTAGATCTTAAAATGTCTCTTCACAAGAAAGAAAATTTTTGTAACTATGTATGGTGACAGGTGTTAACTGTTCTTATTGTGATGATCATTTTGCAATGTATACAAATATTGAATCATTACATTGTACACCTAAAAGTCATATAATATTATGTCAATTATACCTCAATCAATCAATCAGTGTAAAAAAAAAAAAAAAGAGTTCTGGCAGTGGTGAGTGCTATGGTCTGAGAACCAGGGACCTCCCTATGTCCTGGACCACATAGGTGTGAGATTTTTTTTGTGATTTTGTGTGACCTCCTGGGAGGCTTTCCAGAGGAAGCCCTGGAGGTGGATCAATATTGGGTTTCCCACAAACTAAGTTATTGTGGTTATGATTTGGAGTTAATTTTTTTAAATAATGTATACAAATGGCATTGCTTATTTTGCTGGTATCAGAGAACGATTCATAACTGGCAAATTTGTCTGGATATTTTTTAAAAGCAAATATATTTTTTAGCTTTCTTCCCAATAGCAGATTCTTGATAAATACTTGTCAAGTGAACAAATGTCATATTCTATTTTAATAATAACTATACTATTTTTAACATTTACTTAATTATTTACCGTATACTAAGCTCTAGACCATGTGTTTATGAATGAACCTCATCTAATCCTCACAATAAACCATGATGGAATAATTTTTAGCCCTGTTTTAATGATAAGGACACCAAAGCTTAGAAACCTAAAGGTCACGCAACTAATCAGAGGATTAACCTAGACAGCTTGTCTTGAGAAGGAGCAGTCCTAATCGCTAATTGTGAGAGTGCTTTAATTTCAACCACTCATGAACAAAGCAATTTAGTAACCATATTGGCTACAACACCTGGTACACATTGTTTGGTTATATAACATGATTGAAATTTTTTCTTTGGGCAGATCACATTTCATTAGAATTATTACAGTGATCTGCATGCTCAGTATTTTTCCAGTCATGACCCCTCTCATTTCAAAGTCTGAAATCAATGTGTTGTCTCAGAGAGAAAGAATTGGTTTATAATTTTTAGGCCTGATCTCTGGAAAGATTAATCCATCCCTTTAATGCTCTTCCTCCTAGTTTGTAAAGTTTGGGTCCTTGCCTCTCCTCGGATTCTCTTTTAAAAGACTGTAGAAAAGGAGCAAGCTTTGGGCTTCATCTGGTATTTTCTTAAATCTTGATGCTATCGTCTATAGTGAAGACATCAGGAAGTGTGAAAATAGCAGTGGTTATTCATGTTGTCATTGTTTCTCTGTAGGCTTCTTGGCAGCCCCATTTTGCACTGTGTAGGTTTGTCTGTGAAGGAGAGCTATGGCAAAACTAGGTTTTGATGTTTGCCACTATCCTTACATGGAATGGAGGGATAGATATTTTCTATTGTGATGTAAAATGGGTCACTTCCGACAGAGTTGGAAAGATTGTGTATCCCATGGCTGATGATTCATATCACACCTCCATAACCAGAGGATGTTTACTGTGAATGATCTTGATTATGGTCCACACTGAACAAAGTTTGGAAATATGATGACGCTTGAGATTTGCCGTTTTTCTTCCGATCTTTCTATGTTCCTCCTTCATTTTCTTTGGTGTATGTGTGTGTGTGTGTGTGTGTGTGTGTGTGTGTGTGTGTGTCTGTTTCAGTGCGTGTGCATCTCTTAACAAAGTCCTTTCATTTCAACTTCCCCAATGTATGTATGTATATGGAATTGAGCCACCTCCCTCCATCTCTACTGTCTCTACTAAGTTCTATCATTTCAGTCTGAATGGCAACATCTTCACCAGTGTTTCTACTACAGTTCATGTTCCTCTATAATCTGTTTTTCACACAACATGTAAAGGG
Organism: Felis catus; assembly: GCF_018350175.1. NCBI lineage: Eukaryota > Metazoa > Chordata > Mammalia > Carnivora > Felidae > Felis > Felis catus. The sequence goes on along the minus strand of NC_058376.1, from coordinate 27,449,456 downwards.
TATTTTAGCAATGGAAATATGATCATAATATTGCTTCCTGATTAAAAACATTTGGTGTCTGCCTGCAATTCATAACATGTCTAATCGTCGTGGTCTTCTTCCTGCAAACATATCCAACCACGTTATTTGCTTGTAGCTTTTATGTTTTTTTAATCACAATAAGAAATGCATTTTGCATCATTATTCCATACACGTGCAGACACCTAAAAATACAGACTCACATATGTCCCTAAAACAAAGTTTCCCAAAATATAGTCACTTTTCTATACACATACACAGGCACATACCCATACACATATAGGACACGTGTATTGTGTGTGTGAATACTTAATATCTATTTCTACTCATTATACAGGTCCAGAAAATGTGTTCATTCTATTTGTTTATTGCTTTATTTCCAGTATTTAGAATAGTGCCCAGTACAGAATAGGTACTCAGAGTGTATTTGTTGAATGAGTACATATTAATCTTTGAACTTTATCAAGAAATTATTATCTCCAAAATACTACTCAGCAGTGCTGATTTGGTTTATAAGTTCTGATATTTAGACAAAAGAATTGCCAAATAGAGTTTATCAAGGAAAAGTACACAACTACATTTCTTTCTTTCTCTGATATTTGTATGAATCAAGAATATTTGTTTTGAACTTTGAATTTTGATTTGGTGAAGGTTTTGTCAAAATGTATCTTCAAGCTCACTTAGTTCAAATTGCCCTTGGAATTTGTGTTAGAAAGTCTATTGGTTGCTTTTATCCTTTTTCTCCTTTCTATTGCACTTTTAAAGAACTTCATTTGAAGTTGCATATAACATGTAAAGAACTCTCACCAATTTTTAATATTATAAATAGGAACTATACGCTAAAGAAATGTCTGCGAAAGCTTGTTATAGAAAAGTATCTCTCTGTAGTTTACAGTTAAATAGTTCTCCATAGGAAAAGTAAATCTCAGAAAATATTTCCTTTTTCTATTTATAGATGCTGTCATTTTATTTGTTAACTACAAGTAATTTACACTTGTGACAATTATCCTTTAAAATCTGTAATCGTAGCTATTTCAGGGCCAGAGGTTCACATATTAGACATTTTAATGTATACTATAAGATACAGGGAAACAAGCTACATTTAAAAAATATTTATGTGTTGCTTTGTTTAAAATAGAACATCACATTTCTTCTGCCTCTGGGCAAAGATATATTTTCATTTATTAGACAAGATCCATCATTGTAAAATCCATTAAGCAGTAACTGAGTGCCTAAAAGCTTTCGGTGTTAATGGAGGATGTTTGGAAATCTGAAGTGATGGGAATCTGAGCTGAACAGGTAGGATTCATTAAATTTGAGGACATACTGGAGTAAACTTTAAGGTAGATTCATCATGATAGTTGATAAAACCATCTAGTATTTGTAATTGGTATGTGATTGCATACATACACTTTCCTCCTAGGATATTTGAGATGGCTATTGAGCCTTTTAGCTTTCAGTGTTGGATATAATTTATATTAGCCTCAAGCACTAAAACTGAATGGTTTCACATATTAACTATTTGGTGGCTCTTCTACAGTCCAGCTTTAGACCACTTGAATGGAGGCAGAAGTGCATTACTGTAGGCTTCCAAGATACCAAGATGTATCAAATTGTGGGGACTGATTTCCTAAAGTCATGTATTATTGGCATTCTTTTTTTTTTTTAACGTTTATTTATTTTTCAGAGAGCGAGACAGAGCATGAGTGGGGGGAGGGGCAAAGAGAGGAGGAGACACAGAATCAGAAGCAGTCTCCAAGCTCTAAGCTGTTAGGACAGAGCCAGATGCGGTCATGTGGTGAAATCATGACCTGAGCCGAAGTTGGCTGCTTAACCGACTGAGCCACCCAGGAGCCCCAGCATTCTTGCTATTAGCTGTGGTTATTGTCTTCTTAAAACTCAGTTTTAAAAAATAAGGCTCTTTCTCAGTGCTTTTAATAATTAAAGGAAAAATGGAGAGGCAAACAGCCTCCAAAATCTATAGTGGTTGGGGTCCAGTTCTTGCATTTTTCTATGTAACCCTTGAGCTCATATATGATATGATGTCATGTCATTCTTACAGTCATTTGTTAGGAATTGACTGAGTTGAAACAAAATTTTTAAAATAATTGTGAAAATTTGAAGGGATTCTTGGAAATGTTATTTTTTTTAAATTCTCCATGTAAACTGAAAGAATTTATCTCATGTTTTTCTATATTTTTCCCAACGTTTACACGTCTATTTCACAATAATTGTTTTAATTTTTATTTATCTGGAAGGTATAAAGATGATAATTTTTTTTTTGGTCCCATTCCTTATGCTTGTGACCTTCCTCTGGGTTACACTGTGTTGTTAGTGCTATCCTTGGAGCCATTCAAAGTCTTGGTCACTTAGTGTCACGAGATGAGCAAGGCAACTCATAATCTTAAGAAAAAAGAATTCCAAAGCTCAAGTATTGCTATCTGAAGCTATGCTAGACTTAATCTTTGCAACCTGTGGCTTCAGTGATTAATGTTGGGCAGTAGTTGGCAGATGTCATTGTAGTAAACATCCACTCATATTGGCATTTTAATAAAACATAATCCCACTTACTGTATGGCCTCTGTTAATACAGTGGTGAATGTTAATCAGCAGTGAGCATTTTACCCAATTGATATTCTTCCCTTGATTTTGTAATTGGGATTTAGAGCCGGCTCAGTTATTTTGAGTGCCTGGGTTGGGACGTGTAGAATTCAGGAGCCATCCAAAGCTATAGTTTTTTATAGGTGAACTGGGAACAGAAAAGTCGCCCTACAGAAAAGAGCAGGATGGAGAAGAAATGAGGAGTATTGACAGTTCAGAAAGAGAGAATGAGTTCCTGGTTGTGATGTAGATAGTCTAGCAAATAAGATACGGGCTTGAATCCAGCAATAGTAGATGTGGTTTCCTGTTGGTAATGACTCTGATTTTGTCAGTTTATTAATCTTGGTGGCTAACCCATTATGTCTGTGATGATGTGGTTTTGGGGCTAGCTGTTCTACTGGAAGCTTCCCAATGTGCCAGGCAGCTTCCTGTTGTAGAAGGAGCAATGGTTTCCCCCATGGCCTACTCCTGAATTATGGCTTTAGGAGTTCTTCCTGAAATTTTAACCTAGAGTGGCTTTATTATTTTTTTCAGCCTTCCCAGTGATTCTGCAAGCCATTTAACACTCAGCAATAAATCATTTGGGGTTTAAAATGTAAGGTGTGGATTCTGTTCTCTGCAACTGAACCATAACAAATGTAATAAGTAAAGCATTTAGAAAACTTCCCATTGTATAGTAACTACTCAAATTGTGTCAGCTGGTATTACAAATGTATTCATCCATATGTGCCTGAGAGTCATTGGTAACAAACGGACAAAAAGCCATACCCTCATGGAACTTATGTGCTAGTGAAATGAGACAGACAATAAACAATAAACAGGGAAAAAGTAGGCACATTTTATACTATGTTAGGAGGTCATAAAGCTAAGAAAAAAGAATTGGAGTGGGTATTTGTAGCATTAAATAGGGTGATCAAGGTAGGTGACATCTGAGCAAAGACTTGAAAGTGGTTTGTATTTTTTAACAGCATTTTACTATCCAGGATTAAAGATGAAACTTACTCTTTTTAATATTTTACTTACAACTCCTGAGCCTACAAAACATTTAAAAGACAAATTCCATCTTAACTATCATCTTTGTCAAATGTTGTCATGCATCGTCTTTAGATGAGAGCTGAGATAGAGGCCATAATACAAGTCTTCCTCAATTGACCTGCACAGATCATCACATGATAGGCCTTTCCTTTTTATATTTCATCTAGATCCAGAGAGATTGAAGAATGGGTGAAACTGAACAGGGAATTACTTATAGGCCATTAGGTTACAGTTGTGGAACTAACACTTTACATTTTGGTGAGTGTAACAAGAACAAAAGAAGAGAATTTTCCATAGCATAAGGGTTTCACACAATTATGAATTGCAAGCAACCTCAGAAATCATCAGTTTCAATAATCTTCAGAATGCACAAATCTTTTCTGTAATAAGACAGATCGTTCTAATTTGCAAAAATGCCCCAAATTGAACAAATGTTTCATTGGTGATTCAAAAAGGTCTATGACCAGGCAGTTTTCACCTTCTTTGTTCTGACCAATCTCTCTTTATTTGTTTAGCTTAAGTTTCTACTGATATTTTTGCCTTTTGTCACACATCACATTGTTGACCAATACAGAAATTGAAGTCCAGTGAAACTCTATCATTCATACTCACTCTACGATGCCTTTCTGTACACTTGCAGTTTTGTTTTTCAAATTCTAATGGCTGAATTTTACAACCTTTCTTATTAAATCTAACTTTCTTAGATTTGAATCATTGTTCTGACTATTGAATTGAATCCCTGACTCTGTCATCAAATAAGTGATTTTTGTGTCTCCCTCATCACCTTTTCAAGCTTTCTTTCCTTCCTATTTAATAGGACTAATGAATACTTAATGAAATCTGGCAGTATGCTGCTAGAATCATCTCACTGACTGCCCATTGGCCCCATGCTCATAGGAATGGCCATCCAATGTAAAACATAGTGTGCCCCCAGAATTAATGCACTGCTATGTGATTTACCTGTGTATATTATCTATAGCTTTTTTTTTGTATTGGTCTTTAAAGGAGAAGCCTGAAAAGCTACTATTAAGATTACATGACATAAATTTGTAAAATGCCTGGCATATAATAAGCATTTTATGAGTTCAAATTTTTATCATTGCTCTGTCTTCCTAACTGTATTCTTATTAACTTGACACTGGCCAGTCTTGTCCACAAGAATATAATGATTAAATATCATCCTGAAGTTTAGATCACAATGACTGCAGTAGTTCTCTATCAAACTATAACTTTTTGAAGTCAAGATTTTATTTTATTTTATTTTTAAATCTAATTTATTTTCAAATTGACTAACATACAGTGTATATACTGTGCTCTTAGTTTTGGGGGTAGATTCCCATGATTCATCCCTTACATACAACACCCAGTACTCATCCCAACAAGTGCCTTCCTCAATGCCCATCACCCATTTTCCCCTCTCCCCCGCCCCCCCCATCAACCCTAAGTTTGTTCTCTGTATTTAAGAGTCTGTTATGGTTTGCCTCCCTCTCTGTTTGAAACTATTTTTCCCCTTCCCTTCCCCCATGATCTTCTATTAAGTTTCTCAAGTTCCACATATCAATGAAAATATTGATATCTGTCTTTCTCTTATTTTGCTTAGCATAATGCCCTCCAGTTCCATCCACACTGTTGCAAATGGTAGAATTTCATTCTTTTTCATTGCCACGTAGTATTCCATTGTATATATAAACCACATCTTCTTTATCCATTAATCAGTTGGATTTTTAACATTGTCATGTTTCTGTGCTTGACATCAAGCCTAATGCTTATACACAGAGGCAGTGGATGCAGGATGCTCTAGGGATAGACTTGTCTCTGGAGGCAGACAGAGTTCAGTTGAAATTCCCTTTCTATTCTTCTGCACAAGTCACTGAACTTTTCTCAGCCTGAATTTCCATACCAACAAATGGGCCTAGTAATAGTTTTCTACTTCACAGACATGAGCACAATGCCTGCCATATAGTCAGAATTAAAATCGCCTTCAATTTTTTCATACTATGACATATTGGTGAATAACTGTCATGAAATGGATGAATGGATTTTACTTCCTGTATAACATAAAATCTGGGATGATATAAGAGCTTTATCTTAAAATCCATGTTTCTTTTATTCCACCAGCTAAAATGTGGTCAAGATTAGTTCACAGGTAGAAATCTGGGCCATTATTTCTTCCACCTGCTTTGATCATCTTCATTCTAATGTAGTGCCCTGTACTGTCAGAGGTCCAATTATTTTCACGAAATTCTCAGTGTGGAAAACAGCAACATTAACACATGTGCTTCTTCATCTTGACTCTGTGTTTTCCCCATTTCACAGCTCAGCAACTTCTGTGAGACAAAGGTAAGGGGAGAACTGTGACTTTTTTATTCCATACTTTTTTGAGATTTTGAAATTTTCAATGTTATACTATGAGGAAAGCATTGAAAATACATATTATTTTTCTTTCAAAACTTTGACTTTCTTTCTCATCATACACCAGTAGATTATCAACTGAAAAAAAAATTATAAGTCACCTAATCTCAGAGCCTTATAAATTTTTCATTTTATTAGCTTTTATTTTTCTTAAAAAATTAATATATGGGGGCGCCTGGGTGGCACAGTCGGTTAAGCGTCCGACTTCAGCCAGGTCACGATCTCGCGGTCCGGGAGTTCGAGCCCCGCATCGGGCTCTGGGCTGATGGCTCGGAGCCTGGAGCCTGTTTCCGATTCTGTGTCTCCTTCTCTCTCTGCCCCTTCCCCATTCATGCTCTGTCTCTCTCTGTCCCAAAAATAAATAAACGTTGAAAAAAAAATTAATATATGAATAACTAGCCATACAGTGAAAATAAATCTCCTTCTTGCTAGACATCTCTCCTAACAAAATAAAAAATTCATTAGTTCTAGAAAAATGTAGTAGGACCTCAATATGTCAATCTAAAATGCTTAGTCAAACAATGTCAGATATACATACTGGTATATGGATCCAGTTCCTACAAACATTTTTAATGTTCCTACAAACATAATTAAGAATCTTTTTTTTTTTTAATTTTTTTTTCAACGTTTATTTATTTTTGGGACAGAGAGAGACAGAGCATGAACGGGGGAGGGGCAGAGAGAGAGGGAGACACAGAATCGGAAACAGGCTCCAGGCTCCGAGCCGTCAGCCCAGAGCCCGACACGGGGCTCGAACTCACGGACCGCGAGATCGTGACCTGGCTGAAGTCGGACGCTTAACCGACTGCACCACCCAGGCGCCCCAATTAAGAATTTCTTAAGATGATGCTCTATTCCTGCACGAAGCACTTTGTATGCTGAATACTTTTATTCTAAATTTATAGAATAGTACCTCATTTGGCTTGTTTGTTTTCAAATAGAATTCGAGCAAATAGATTTTCTTGATTCTTACAGAACCCAAAATAAAGAAAGCAGGAATCAGATTAAGGAGAGGTTGGCTGAGATACATTTATCAGTTAAATTGAAGGGCAGCTACAATCAGATTGTTTAGCCAAATGGTTTTGGCAAGTACAGTGTCACAATAAATCATGACAGATATCTCGTTCTAGATAACATCTTGGAAAAGATATTTTTTTCAGAAGTCTAGAGAATTAACTCATCCCGCATTTATGATTTGATGAGTAAGATATAGGAACTATATTTATTATTTGTGAATACAAACTAGGAGGCTCCTTGCTTGATTTACTGGTTACAACAAAAAGCCCTTCAGGTACTATTCTCCTAAAATAACAAGAGAGGGTAAAGTGAGGAATATATGGTACTCAAGTAAAATCTGAATTCATTCCATGAAATTTTGATTTGAAAGTCAAAACAAAACCTTTCCAGCAATTCAGTAAATATTTTTGTGGTTAACTTTTCTGATTTTTTAATTTTCTATCTTAACCATGGAAGTATTTAATTTTGACCTAAACAAAACAATATATGTGAATTTAGACAAAATTTATGAAAGTTGACATATTTTCTTTTTTTTCTTTTTTTTCTTTTAAAAAAATTTTTTTTCAACGTTTATTTATTTTTGAGACAGAGAGAGACAGAGCATGAACAGGGGAGGGGCAGACAGAGAGGGAGACACAGAACCCGAAACAGGCTGCAGGCTCTGAGCGGTCAGCACAGAGCCTGACGCAGGGCTCGAACCCATGGGCCGTGAGATCATGACCTGAGCCGAAGTCGGACGCCCAACCGACCAAGCCACCCAGGCGCCCCAGAAAGTTGGCATATTTTCTACAACGTTTCATTTCTTCTCTCGTCTACATTTTAAATAAACTAATTACATCTTATTCCTTTAATCATTTATTAATAAAACTTTATTAAACACCCACAGTATGCCAGGCACTGTTCTGGGCACTGGGCATATAAAGAAGGAAAAGACTTTGCCCTCCTGGAGCCAAGGGGAGTAAGAACAGTGACTTACACATGGACAAGTAAAACCTTTAACAAATCAGATGCTTATAAGTGCTTTGGAGAAAAACAAAGCAGAAAAGAGGAAAAGGGGATGTGTATGAAGGGCTGTTTCAAACAGGGTGGTTTGGAAACACTTGAATAAAAAGATGAGATGAGAGTCACACAAACACTTAGGAGGAAGGCTTTGCAAGCACAGGGAACAGGAAGGACAGGTTGTGACACCATAGCATGGTTGGCAAGTTTATTAACAGCAGGAAGGCCAGCATGGTGACAGGAAAAAGCTGCTGGAAATGGGCTCAAAGCAATAGGCAGGGTCTAGCTGTGGGGGATCCTGTTGGCTATTGTCAACACGTTGGCTTTTATTCTGAGAGTTTTGAGGAGGTACATTACTGACTTATATTTTAGAAGAATTATTCTGGCTGTTTTATTGAATATAGACTATGGTGGCAGAGATGAGGATAAAATTAGTTATATATACATGTATGTATATATGTATATGTATATATGTATATATATACATATACACATTTACTATTAGTTATATGTATTATGGTATATATTATTATATATACTCTTATTATGTTATAGTATATATTATTATATACTATTATTAGTTATATATATTACAGAATACATTACATGTACTATTATTAGTTATATATTATATTATATATTACTATTATTAGTTGTATATTGTAGTATACATATTATATATATAGTATTCTTACCACTAGTTATAGATATATTTATGTATAACTCTCATTATTTGCAGGTTTCATATTTGTAAATTGGCCTACTTGGTAAAATTTATTTGTAACCCCAAATCATTCACAGACATGTTCATGTTCAGAATGGCAAACCCCTTGAGATGTGTGATGTGTACCTTCCATCTACGATCAACAAGAGACCTCTCTCTACTTTCTTGTTTCAGCTCACATAGTAAACAAGTATCCCTTTTCATGGTCTATTTGGGGCTATGTTCTTTGCATTTTTTGGTGCTTTTTGTTAGTGACTTTATTCTTAAAAATCATTCCCAGGCATACTGCTAAAGTGGTGTCCCATGTAACTAAGTGCAGGAGGGCCATGATGTGCCTTATGGAAGAAATATACATGTCAGATCACCACTATTCAGGTATGAGCTATCATGCTGTTGGTTGTGGGTTAAAGTTAAGGAATCAACACCACGGTACCTCCAGAAAAAGGATGTTTGCCAATCTGTACGTAAGACAGCTCTGGAAAGTGCTAAAGTACTATCTATAGTGCATGATGAAGCTACGGAAAAGATAAAAAAATGAATTTGTGGATTAATGAGATGACAGCAATAAAAAAGGCACAGTGAACAGGACTGTAGTGAGGCAAAAGGCCACAGAGATTTACCGTCACACTCCCAGGGTCAGGAAAATGTTAACTCCTTCTCAGCTGGTGCTAGCTGGCTTACACCTTTCGAAAGGTGGTATGTATAAAAAATGTTAAACTTGTAGGCAAAGCAAATAATGCAGATCAGGAAGATTAGGAATTTGTAAAATACCTCCTATCTGTTATACAGGATTAGGATTATGTGGAAGAATAGGTTCTTGATGCTGATGGGAATGGTTTGCTCTACAATGACATTAGCAAACAAGCTGATATTATGCAAATGTCCTCCAAAGCCCCCGGCTTTAAGTCATTCAAGGACCATGTAGCTAATTATTTGTAAGAAAATAAAGTATCTTTATATAGAAGCACACGTGAAACAAGGGTAGGTATTGATCGATTGACAAAAATGTGACCAGAAGCATGCAGGAACATAAGCCTGCATTTCCCCTGGGAGCAATGATTTCATATAAGTTAATTCAGTGTTGACGGAATCTTTTTAGGACATAACGATCACAAATCATGAAAATCATTTCTGTGTATGTGTATTTTATATGTGTGTCTGTGTGTGCATGTTATGGACTGAATTGTTTCCCCTCAAAATTCCTATGCTGTGGCTCTAATCCCCAAACTGCAGAATGTGACTGTATTTAGAGATATGACCTTTAAAGAGGTAATTAAGTTAAATTGAAGTCATTAGGGTGTGCCCGACTCCAATCTGACTGGTGTCCTAAGAATAGGAGATTAGGACACATAGAAAAGACACCAGAGAGACATGTGCATAGCATAGGGGAATGACCACATGTGAAGGGGCAAGAGGCTGCCTATCTGCAAGCTGAAGGGGGAGGTCTCAGAAAAACCCATCCCTGCCAGCACCTTGATCTTAGACTTCCAGCCTCCAGAACTGGGAGAAAATCAGTCTTTGTCATTTAAGCCATCCAGTCTGTCCCATTTTGTTATGGCAGCCGTAGGAGATTAGTACAATGTGTATCAGGCAAATTCTGTTAAGTAGCTTGGACTTAACAGGCGTGTTCAATGGTGGTAGCTTCAACTTTGGTGAATTGGGGGTTGATTGTGTAGGCAGAGCTGAGAAAAATTGTGGGAGAATTGGATGTCCCGTAAAAGAGAAAGATCAAAGTTTGCATTCATGGGTAAATGTTCTCCTGTTTTGTTCTCTCTTACTACTCAACTGTTGTACCACTTTCTTAAGTATATTAAAAAAAAAAAAAAAACTTATGGTATGAGGGAAAGGAGGCAGTTCCAGCTCCTTGAGACATATCCAGTGAAATCAGTGAAAATGTGATGTCACTTAGGAAATATGATAGTGTTGCTTGTGATAATGTAGAATGTGAATGTTCAGGGTTCTGGTTTTAAAATTTTGATCGTGAAAACTTAGAAGGGTTTAAAATATTTAGAAAGGAGAAATAATTTCTTCTTTCTTTATTGTTTCCATAGTTTTCTATTAAGAGGAAATGAAATTAAATTGCCCAAACCATAATTAGATTCAGGTGAGTGAGTACAGAATGTGTTTGAAGACTTACTGGTATATTTATTGTATCCACGACTAAAATTACCTGAAAGCAAATTGATTTTTGGATATTAAGTCTGTTTTAGGGAACAAAAGCATTCAAAATACATATGCCAAGCTTCTCTTTGCATTATGAATAAAGACTATTTTTAGGTTTAATAAAATCAGTTAAAATTACGTAATTTAGAAAGTGTACTCTGAGAAGTAATTTCTGCCCATTTTAGTTCTTCAATTAAAGTGTTCAATTTCATTATTTGGATTTATACTTTGAAGTAATAAAAAACATACTTTTTAGTATATTGGGGTGATTTTTAGGAGAAAGACATTTTTACCTATTTGTTCAATTTATACTTTTTGTTTTTATTTTTACTTATTCATTTTTTTATTTTTATTTTTTATTTTACTTATTTATTTTTTAATATTTACCTATTTACTTATTTGTGTGTTTATTTATTTATTTATTTATTTATTTACTTACTTGAGAGAGAGAGAGAGAAAGAGCACACAAGTGGGGGAAAGGGGACAGAGGGAGACAGAGAGAGAATCCTAAGCAGGCTCCACACTGAGTGTGGAGCCCAATGCAGGGCTCAGTCTTTCAACCCTGGGATCATGACCTGAGCTGAAACCAAGAGTTGAACAATCAACTGACTGAGCCACCAAGGCGCTCCATACTTTTTGTTTTTAAATGTAATCTATATGTTTTATTTTAACAGGTTTAACTTTGCTTTTGTTCTTAATCTCTTACCCCCAATTATCCTCATGACTCCTTTCTATATTAAGAGGATTATGCAGCTACAATATAAGATGCTTTTCATAATAATTGCCAACATTCTAAAGCTGCGTTTTCCTGCCCATGTTCATATGTGTTTTTTTTTATTTGTTTCATCATATTTCATTTATTTCATAAGGAAGGAGAAAAATCTCAAAATTAAGTCTGTAACCCCACACTTACCTTGGCTAACTAAATAGAAGATTTTTAGCTGCAAAATGTTCCAAACAGATACTTCTTTTTCAGTTCTCTATTTTTAATAGCTTTTTAAATAGTATTTTATTTATTTATTTATTTATTTATTTATTTATTTATTTATTTATTTATTTTGAGAGGGGGGGAGACAGAGCATGAACAGGGAGGGGCAGACAGAGGGAGAGAAAGAATCCCAAGCAGCTATCACTATCCCAATCACTATCAGCACACAGCCCAATGTGGGGCTCGAACCCAAGAACCCTGAGATCATGACTTGACCCAAAATCTAGAGTCAAATGCTTAACCAACTGAGCCACCCAGGTGTCCCTGCAGTCTTCTTTAACAGAACTTATCAAGTACCTGTTAGAGCTCAGCTGTCAAAATTGAAAACAAGAAATATTGAGGGGAAAAAAACAAGGAAGCAAGTGAGTATAAACTAATTCCAGTCCCTTTCTTAACCTACCTTCCAAAAGAAATGAAGATATCCTCTCAGATCACTGTGAATACCCGTTACGAAGAAGTATTTACCATTTTGGTCTTAACCTTTCAGCATCAACCACTGGACATGAGCTCTCACTAAGCTGGAGAATGTTGGGGAATGTTAGAATGGAGTCAATAGTTGAAAGGATGCCTGTTTATCCATTTAAAAGGAATCTGTAAGACTGTGAGGAAGGCTATCACAGTAGAATTACTAACTTTTCTAAGCTGTGGATTGGGAGAGAAGAACAGTGGGGAAGAATTAGCAGTCATTCCTGTCCCAGGAGATTCAAGACTTGTGTCAGCATCCAGACCCTATATGTAAAATCAAAAGCAGTTCAAGAGAGTGTCCATGATTTATTCAGAGAGGGAGAGGACTGCTGGAAAAGAACCTTCCTCCAAGTCTTACATGAAATATTTTCAGAAAAGTGGCGGTGTTTTCCCAGCAAGTTCCAAATCCTGCGATATTTATTTGATATTCGATGAAATTGATTAAAATATCTTATTCATGTTATTTTGAGAAACAAGTGCTACTTAATTCCATGTAGCTAAATGGTATTTGTAATAAATACTTTTCAAATAATTTTTGGGTTTTGCATCTGAATTAAGACACTATCTACTTTGTACTCTTAGGGCTAGCTTTATTGGCTGTTCATTCTTGTTCTGCCATAGATTAGCTCTCATTCTGTCCTACAAGTAACTTGTTCTAAAAGTTAGCCTCCTCATCTATTGAGTTATTATTCATTTATTTTCTAAGGCTTATAAAGTTTGATTTATAACACTTGCAAATTACCTTCGTAGACGTTATTTCATTTGACTGACTGGCTTTATCCTATGAAAAAGATAGGTAACTATAATCTTCAATACATGTATAAGGACTTTGAAGTTCAAAGAGTCTGAATTGCCTTTGGCACACTGGTAAAGAGAAAGGGGTGGATGGAGTTGGAATTCACCAGGTTCCTTTTCTTGCAAGTCTTTACCTCTATCCACTAACAGCATATTACCTTTGAAGGTGGTTGAAGCTTAGACATTCCACAATAGGAATTCTTTCAAGATTATCAATCTTGAATATGGCAATAAATATCATAATTCTTAATAAAAGATACTCGGAATATTAAAGTAGGCATATGTGAAAGTGCTTTATGAATTATGTCTCTAGACACAGAACATAAAATGTTATTTAGTTTAGACAAATAACACTATGTATAATTTACAAATATTTGATGTATTCAAAATTATTTCATGTTAGCCTTTGTTTCTTATAAAATATAATTTTAGTTTTAATCAAATAATAAATTATAATGGCACATGCTTTTTAAAAGGCATGTAATTTTACAAAGCTTATATATAAGTAGAATTTTGGTTTCACTGCTTTAACAGAGACCGTATGGCCAGTGGCTTAAACAAGACAGAAGCTTTATGTCTCTCACCAGTAAAATCCAAGAGGACAATCTGCTGTGTTTGTGGGGTTGGGGGCAGGGGAGGGGGTTGCAGAGAGGGGATAGAGAGAGAAGCTCAGCCCCTTGAGGTCATCCAGAGTCCCAAGTTTCTTTCGTATTTATACTTTACTATTCCCTTGAATGTTTCCCTTGTCTGCATAGTCAAAACTGGCTTACTTCTATACTGGCACAAGGAGAAGAGAAAGGAGAAGAAGAAGGATTCCTTTCAAGGCTGTGTCTTTTCCTGTTCACGTTTTCACCATTTTTGTTCACATCCAGGAGGCTATTTCTTATATGATTTCTCCCAGCTGTCATACATTCAGTTAAATATTTAAGGGTTCTTTTACTAAAAGAGTAGAATGAGAAAATGGATATTGGCTGGCGAATACCATTCCCTCATAGCCTGATCACCTATCTACCCATGAGCCATGGTTTTTGTTGTTGCTGTTGTTGTTTTTGTTTCCTGGGTATATTTATAATACACTTTTCCATCACACAGAAGATGATACAAAGTCTTTTTTTAATTACTTGATCAGGCTCAAAGGGTGTTTAATTCTTTTCATTGGATGAGATAAAGCTGTGATTTAGCAGCCCATAAGCTAAAGGAAGAGTTATTAATCACATCTTTCCTGACTCTACATACAAACTGTTGTGTGGTAGAACAGAATAGCACAATAAAGCTTCCTTTTTCAGAAAATCCAAAACTATATAAAGTCACTTGTACATTAGAGTTAGCAAATCCTGCTAAGCAAGAATTGCTTGATCTTCCTAAATTTATCATTACTATTTTGCTTTCTGGGAGTAGCTATTTTTTTCTGTTGTCTTTCATGGCTCCTAGATTTTCTATCTGGGAAGTTTTTGTTTGTTTTTATCCATTATTCCTCATGGCCATATCTTAAGTGAGTGTTGGAATATATGCCCTCCTCTGGAAAAATACAGATTTCACAGTCCATTTCCTACTAGCATAGATTTGGAGACCTTGAGGTGGCTTTGACAGTTGAAAAGTCACAGGCTTTTTGTAAACCTTTCTTGTGGTTCCTTTGAAAAGACAATTTACATAAAAATGTAATAGTCTCAGTCAAATCCATGTGCAAGTTAGCACAAGCAGAGATTTCATCTCACTGTAGATTTTAAGCCTGAAATCTCCTATTCATTTACTGGTCCTGTGAGGGCCCCAACCCAACTGACATTACAGTGACCACAAAAGGGAAGATAAATTACAAAAATAATATTTTTAAAGGTGTAATAGAACAATAAGGACTAGATATGAGAGAGAGTAGAGCCATTCTGAAAGGATCCAAAGATCACCAGGTCTTTTAACTCCTTAAGGCACTGGCCAGTTATGAATAAGGGTGGAGAATCAGCTGAGTCCAAGCAGAGGGCTACAACTAGGGAAAAAGAAATAAACAAAGCTTTCAGTTAGAATGACAAACTGTACGGGGTGCCTGGGTGGCGCAGCTGGTTAAGCGTCTGACTTCAGCCAGGTCACGATCTCGCAGTCCGGGAGTTCAAGCCCCGCGTCGGGCTCTGGGCTGATAGCTCAGAGCCTGGAGCCTGTTTCTGATTCTGTGTCTCCCTCTCTCTCTGCTCCTCCCCCATTCATGCTCTGTCTCTCTCTGTCCCAAAAATAAATAAACGTTAAAAAAAAATTTAGAATGACAAACTGTAACCTTGAGAGAACTCTGACACAAATGGCTGAGTTCTGGGACTACTCAACAGGTTCAGGAGCTAAGTCAAAAAGCAGAGTGAAATTTCCTGCAGACTTGTAGAGATAAAGAAAACAAAAATTACCAAAGAGAGAGGGTAATTTCCTCAAACATACAGTTAATCTCCCCCTGAATAGAAGTGCCAGGATTTGAAGGTCAAATGGCTGAAGAACTAACCTTGAAATTTGTAACAGCAGAGATTGGTCTCTCAAGTTTCAAGACATGAAGAAAGGTGGGAGGGGAAAGATGGTGGAACAGCATGAAGTTGTTGAGGTTTTTTTTTTGTTGTTGTTGTTGTTGTTGTTGTTTTTGCATCTCTTGTCCCTGACATGCAGCCAGATCAAAACTAAACCATCCTGCACAACTAAAAACTGATTTGAGAATT
The DNA here is from genome assembly GCF_018350175.1 of Felis catus. NCBI lineage: Eukaryota > Metazoa > Chordata > Mammalia > Carnivora > Felidae > Felis > Felis catus. The sequence goes on along the minus strand of NC_058376.1, from coordinate 27,433,555 downwards.
CACACAACAATCTGCACAACCTGAAGCAGAGAACTCAGCAGGTATGCAGCATAGAGAGATGAACAGGGGATAAGACAAGCCGCAGAGAGCACAGAGATGTTTTTGCTTGTGGAGAGAATATAGAGACAGTAGGAGAGTACGCCAATGTTGATAGCAGCACTATCAACAATAGCCAAAGTATGGAAAGAGCCCAAATGTTCATCAATGGATGAATGGATAAAGATGTGGATTATATCTACAATGGAGTATTACTCAGCAATCAAAAAGAATGAAATCTTGCCATTTGCCACCATGTGGATGGAACTAGAGGGTATTATGCTAAGCAAAATTAGTCAATCGGAGAAAGACAAATATCATATGACCTCACTCATATGAGGACTTTAAGATACAAAACCACAGATGAACATAAGGGAAGGGAAGCAAAAATAATATAAAAACAGGGTGGGAGACAAAATATAAGAGACACTTAAATATGAAGAACAAACAGAGGGTTGTTGGAGGGGTTGTGGGAGGGGGAATGGGCTAAATGGGTAAGGGGCATTAAGGAATCTATTCCTGAAATCATTGTTGCACCATATGCTAACTAACTTGGATGTAAGTTAAAAAATAAATAAATTCTTTAAAAAATTAAAAAGACATGAAGAAAGGATATTGGCCAGACTTCCTGTCAAAAACCCAGGGAGGCCATGACTGAGGAGCAGGGGTTAACCAAAAAGTAAACTGAGTCTTACCAAGACTTCAACCCAACCCTGAAAGATTTCAGTCTCTAATTAGTTGAGGTCACCAGTCCCTCATTAAATGTGTCTAACAAAGGAAAAGGCTAAACTCTTTCCAATGGAAGATAACATTATTTGGAAACTCTGTGGTTATTTCATCAGAATTTTCTATATAACACAAAATTACTGAACATTTAAAGGTGCAGGAAAATATGAAGAGAAAGAATAGATAATACAAGTAGATGCACAGATAATCTATACATTGACAGTAACCTTAATTATAATGAAAATGCTAATGAAAACTGAGGAAACGTGGAAATAAAATGCAAGGATGTGTAGAATTTCAATACAGAATTGCTATTTATGAAAATATTCAAATGGACATTCTAGAGTTGAAAAATAAAGTTAAAATATCAATATCTGGCATTAAAATACCAAAAACTGATTTTAACAATAGATTGGGAAAAAAAAATGAGAGAATATTAAATGAGAAGACAAGTCATTAGAAACCAAAAGCATGGAGAAAAAAAGGAATGTAAGAATGAAATCCGATAAACATGTGAGTGCATGTAATACATCGAAAGATCAACTTAATGAAAGCTACCATGTAGTAATATGAAACAACCATATTAAGGGAGAAAGAACAATCTTTGAAATTGATTTTTCTTGCCCAGAACACATTGGGACATGACCGAAAGTGGCTTGAGGACCCCTTCTTTTTTGTTTGTTTTTAAGGTTTTTTTAAATGTTTATTTTATTTTTTTTTAATTTTTTTTTCAACGTTTATTTATTTTTGGGACAGAGAGAGACAGAGCATGAACGCGGGAGGGGCAGAGAGAGAGGGAGACACAGAATCGGAAACAGGCTCCAGGCTCTGAGCCATCAGCCCAGAGCCCGACGCGGGGCTCGAACTCACGGACCACGAGATCGTGACCTGGCTGAAGTCGGACGCTTAACCGATTGCGCCACCCAGGCGCCCCTAAATGTTTATTTTAGAGAGAGAGCGAGCGAGCATAAGCTGGGAAGGGGCAGAGATGGGGGAGGAGAGGATCTGAAGCAGGCTCTGTGCTGACTCCAGAGAGCCCTGGTACAGGGCTCAAACTCAGAATCCGTGAGATCATCACCTGAGCCAAAGAAGTCGGAAGCTCAACTGACTGAGCGACCCAGGCGCTCCAAGGGCCCCTTCTTACCTCTGGCTGTTTGTGATATATGAGCTTGTTAGCGTTTCAAACTGAGACCTAAACTGAATTATCTTCCATCAATATAAATTCAGGTTAACAGACTGAAAGAGACACATTTTTTAGCAAAGCTCTGTTTTCTTCATCCTCTTCTTTCAAACGGAGTAACTCTTGCTAAGTTTATTTCTCTTAGGCCACTTTTAGAGTGACAAGGGACAGCCAACAAAGCACCACCATTTTGACTTTTCTAATGACTTTCTCTAGAGCTGTACTGTCCAGTGAGGTAGCCAATTACTGTATGTAGTTGTTTAACTGTAAATTAATTAAAATGGAACAAAATTTAATATTCAGTACCTCAGTTACTGTAGTCACATTTCAAGTGCTCCGTAGTCACACATGGCTAACGGCTAGTGCACTGAATGACACGGATGTGGAAATTTCCCACCACTTTTTTTGTATCTGTATGGAAGTGCTGTTAGCACTACCCTAAAACTATAGAATCAATAATCATAGTTTGCCTTCTGACTTTTACCAAATGGTTACCATAGCATAAAAGAGAGTTATCAGCTCTTCAGCTGTCAATATTGGCTAAGAGCTTTAACTTAAAATAATTGGCCAAGGACGAATCAATTTTGGTGAGAATTAACTATCAGAAACTGTGTATCATTTCTTGAACGTCAGTGTTTGAAGAGATGCATCCCTACAGTTTCCTTTTTTCCCCTGAGGGTGTAAGCAAGGCTGCCACTTTTGTCAAAGCCCAGTAAGAACAGGGGCACCTGGGTAGCTCAGTCGGTTGAGAGTCTGACTTCAGCTCAGGTCACAGTCTCACAGTCCGTGAGTTTGAGCCCCATGTCAGTCTCTCTGCTGTCAACACAGAGCCCACTTTGGATCCTCTGTCCCCACTCTCTCTGCCCTCCCCCACTTGTGCTCGCTCGCTCTCTCTCACTCTCTCTCTCTCGCAAATAAACATTAAGAAAAAGAAAGCCCAGTAGGGACCAAATTTGATCTTTGTAGGGTAGGGGATGTGTTTCACTATCCAGCATGTAAAATTTTATTGAACCTGTTTTCAGATGGCAACCAGGCCTTCTACTGTGTGGGGTTCTCTAGGTGTAGTGTTCTTGTTCATCCTGGCTATGGAACTTTCCTCCATCCTTTTGCAGGAATTCAGTGGGAGCTCATCATTTGATTGTGTAGAAGTAGAAAGGACAGCTCGGAATCTAACTTTTCACACAAACATTTGGCCAGTTCTCCTATTTTGGATTTCACCCACTTTCTGTCTTCAGGGTTTATGGTGTCCCATATTTTTCAGGCTCTTCTTTTTTTTCTTAAGTTTTAAAAAATGTTTATTTATTTTTGAGGCAAAGAGAGAGAGTGAGCGAGCGAGTGAGCATGGCGGGGGAGGGGAAGAGAGAGAGGGAGACACAGAATCCGAATCAGGCTCCGGAGCTGTCAGCACAGAGCCCACCTCAGGGTTCAAACTCATGAACCATGAGATCATGACCTGAGCCAAAGTCGAATGCCTAACCCACTGAGCCACCCACACCCTGAGGAGCATACTGATTTGCATCGGTTTTCTTTACTGTCTGATATTTAGATTTCAGGTCTCTCCTATATGTTTTCTTTTTACCACTTGCCCACCTTCTTTCCAGATTCCTGCTTTTATTGAAATCTCCTATCTGCTACTTTCCCATCTCCAGTCTTTTGCTCTCCTGGGCAATCCTCCACCCTTTTCAAAAAGTCTTTCATAGACATTGTAATGGAATTTTTAAAGAGAGAGGAAATAAACAGATATGTTCACTCCTCCAGGTTTAACCAGGAATCCTGCATTACTTTAAAACTGATCTGTGAATCATAAGCAGCTGAAAAATTTCTACCAGTGGCAATTGACATGAACTGTGTATTTAAAATGTGCCAGGAACTTATATCCTTTTAGAATTTGAATAATTCTATGCCATAGTTGGTATTATTCATGTGAGAAAACCCAAGTTTCAACAGGTTACATTCTGAAGGTCCCAGTAGTTAATAAGTGAAAATCTTAGCATTTAAACTATGTTTGATTTTGTTATGATCCCTGATATCATATAGTGCCCTTGCATTGTTAAATACAGTTTGTCAAGGATTCCTGCTTAGGTTTGAATCCTAGACATGCAATGCAATGGCTGTATACTCTAATTTCTACTTAACTTCTCTATATCTCACTTTCCCTGTGTGTTAAATGTTGATAATGGTAGTATTTAACCTCATAGAGTTGTTGAAAGGATTAAATAGATTAATGTATATATAATGGTTTTTGAATAGTGCCTGGCATACAGTGAGCAGTTTCTAATTATATTATTTTATTCCCCTATCTTAAGGAAGAAAAGATATCACTTCCTCATTTTTTAAAGTTTATTTTTTTATTGAGAGAGAGAGAGAGAGAGAGAGAGAGAGAGAGCTCACACAAGTAGGGGGTGGGGCAGAGACAAGGGGGATTGAGAATCCCAAGCAGGCTCTGTGCAGTACGCAGCCCAACAATGGGATTGAACTCAAAAACCATGAGATCATGGCCTGAGCCAAAATCAAGATCCAGATGCTTAACTGACTGAGCCACTCAAGTGCCCTGACATTACTTCCTCCTATAGATGTCTTAAATCTAGGAAATGTGACAGTGAAAGTCTGATGTCCATTTGTACTTCTTTTCATGTTGTCTTTCTAGAACTTTCTACAATTAAGGATTGAACATAGCAGAAGTGTTACTGAGTGAATTAAGGAAAGAGAAATATACTGATCTATTTTAATTTTAAGGGTAAAATAGACCATATAACCTCTGAATATAGCTATCATGCTATCATTTTTTATATCTTCTAGATTAATTTCAGTAGTTTTCTATACTATATTCATTCCTAGTTCAAAAACCCTTGTAATTTTTGTTATCTTCTAAATTGGAGTTAATATCCCTAGAAAACTTTCTCCCCATATCCAAGTAGCTTTAGAACTGTAGTTTTTGAAATGTTGGTGCACAGGTCATGAGAAGTACTTGTGGGAACTTTAAAACTATCCTGAAACAACCTCCTTGCTTTCTTGGCTTTTGTATTTCAAGCTAAATCCAAACCACTCCAGGACTGAGTGCCATCAGCCTCTGGCAAAACCTACTTTCTTGGTTCTATTCAAAAATGAATCATTTTTAAAACACTCTAGCAACCAGGATATAAATCTTTCAGTTTACACAGGTGACCTCATGAGTATTCATTTTCACCCTTTGTGTATTCGAGAGATAAAAATGTTGGAGGCATTGAATGTTAAAAACTTTTTTTCTAAGCACTGAAACTGGAGGGACAGACAGAGCTGCAGACCCGTGCTCTGTACATGTGTTTTAAAGTTAGTGAGGACAAGACATGAGAAAATACTTTACAGGCTTTACTGAAACCAAAGCATTTGGAGCACAGTTGAATACATTTGCCAAATCCCAAATACAGCTGGGTTCTCCCACAGTTCTTTTAATTGGAAGCAGATTTCTGTGCTAATTCTGTAATGTGAAGAGAGCTCTAATAGTATTTCTTTCCTAAAAGTAGGGCATTATATTTGCAGTGACCACTTCTTTTTTATTGTTATTATTTTTAAGTTTATTTATTTATTTTGAGAGAGAAAGAGAGCAAGCATGGGAGGGGCAGAGAGAGAGGGAGAATCCCAAGCAGGCTCCACACCATCAGCAAGGAACCCAAATCCACGAACCGTGAGATCATGACCTGACCCAAAATTAAGAGTCAGATGCGAAACCTACTGAGCCAACCCTACTGAGCCCCTGCAGTGACCACTTCTAATATCAACAACTTCTTAGCAAATTTTTTGCTTTAATTCAAATAATATCTGACTTAAAATTTTCCAATATTTTTAGTAGGATTATTTATTACCTTGCTATAATACTTATATTGATAGATTTTAATTCATAATTAAATACATAAAAACAAAATTTATAATCAAGCTTACTGAGTAAGCTTTTGTATTTAGAATTATATTTTGTATTTAGAAATATAAAAGTAAAATTTATCTAAGAATTAAAAATATTGGGGCAACTGAGTGGCTCAGCCGGTTAAGTGTCTGACTCTTGATTTGGACTCAGGTCATGATCTCACATTTCATGGAATTGAGCCCCACATCAGGCTCCATGCTAACAGCGTGGAGCCTGCTTGGGATTGTCTCTCTCCGTCTCTCTCTGCCTCCTCAAACTAAATAAATAAACTTAAAAAAAATAAAGTATTAAAAATATAGAAATGTGTATACTAGAAAGTAAAAGTCCACATTCTGTTTTAGTTCATACAAAATGAGAGAGAAGTTTGCTTTTCTGATAAGTTTGCAAGATTTACTAAATTTTTAACATTTTGATATGATAGCTTATTTTAGAGAAAAAGATTATGTTGAAATAAAAATTTATAGGGGTACCTGGTTGGCTTAATCGATTTGTAGCAGGATTCTTGCACAGAGAGTTGAGACACCGAGACTTTTCTTTCTAGGAAGCAACTTTATTCATGCCAGCACCCATCAGTTGGGTTTGTACTTGAAGACCTGAGCCCCGAATGCCACGTGGAATAGTTTCTTACACATTTTCTACTTCTTTGTCTCCCATAGATGATAACACAAAACATGCAGTCTGATTAGGTGGTCTCATGTTACAAGGTCATGAGGGATGTTATGTACACATGTAGCCAAGTTGCCTTGAAGTATTTTTACATTTGTTTTTTTTTTCTTAGCGAGGGGACCTACTACAGGATAAGTATCAGACTCTTGGTTTCTGCACAGGTCATGATCTCACAGTTCATGAGGTCGAGTTCCACATAGGAATCTGCACTGTGTGGAGCCTTCTTGGGATTCTCTCTCTGCCCCTCCCTGCTGACTCTCTCTCTCTCTCTCTCTCTCTCTCTCTCTCTCTCTCTAAATATATAAATAACTTAAAGAAATTTATATATATATAATATTTATATATAGCATACAAAGATATATTATATATTTTAAAAACATATATATCTATTCCATTTGAAACTGCTAGTTTCTGAGTCAGCAAATTTGTAATTTAATATTAATTTAATAAAAATACAGTTCTTCAAAATGTATCTAATAACTCCATGCCCATTTTAATGTTTAATATATTATGTCCTTAAGAAAAACTAATAATACTATTAATGATTTAAAGGAATTTCATTACAAAGTTTTATTTAAAAAGTATTAAGATTTTTTTTTAAGTAACTCTGAGGCATTATTTCAGATTGCCTTATAATAACCATTAGGCATTAGAAAAAAAGGAGGTAGTTTTTAAATTTTTTTTAATGTTTGTTTACCTTTGAGACAGAGAGAGACAGAGTGCTAGTGGGAGGAGGGGTAGAGAGAGAGAGGGAGACACAGAATCCAAAGCAGGCTCCAGGCTCTGAGCTGTCAGCACAAAGCCTGATAAGGGGCTTGAACCCACAAACCATGAGATCAGGATGTGAGCCGAAGTTGGATGCTTTAACCGACTGAACCACCCAGGGGCCCCAAGTTTTAAATGCAGCTTTTCTTTGATAAGAATCTAAGCAGTGGGTGAAAGATAAAATCATTTTGAAATAGTTTTGCAATCACTGAGCAAGTTTCAGGCTGCGCCTATAAAGTACCATTTTAACAATAAATACTTTTATTGCAATAATACATACTGAATAACATCATCATAATTTTCCAAATTTCCTGTCCTTTGGAAATAAAATAATTAATTTTTTTTTGACATGGTTATTATAAGTTGATGTCTTTACTTAAGTTTAGCAGCACAGTGAAAGAGCTATTTTAGGAAATTGAACATTTGAAATACATGAATTTGCTAAGGATAGTCATTAAGACAATTTTCACTAGGAAACAAGATATCTCCAAAGTATTAGTTTAATCATTAAAAATTGTTCCAGCAATGTACTTTGAAAAAGTGTTCCTTCCCTGTTATAATGCAGGACAGCTAAATAAAGGGTCCTTGTATGTTGTAGTCTATTTCTGGGATCTTTATTCTTTTACGTTCATCTTTGTGTTGTTCTCTGTACTAATATCACAATGTCTAAATATCAGTGTATTTTATGGTAAGTTTTAATATTAGTTGAACAAGCCTCCCATGTTTTATTTTCATACAAGAGTGCTTATCTAAAGTGCTTATCTATTCATGACCTTTTAAATTTCCATTTCCATTCTAGAATCAGCTGAGTAGTTGAAAATTCTGTGTGATTTTATTTGGCAATACATTGAATCTGTAGATCAATTTGTGAAGAGTTGACACATTTATGAATCTTCCAATTCATGAATATATATTGCTCTTCATTTATATAGATCATTTTTAATTTCTCACAATAAAGTTTTATCATTTGCTCTATAGAAATACTGCATATCTTCTCTTAGATTTATTCCTTTATTGCCTAATATTTTTGGTGCTATGGTAAGTTGTACCTTGTAAAAATATTTTTTAATGGCTGATATTTAAACCCAAAAGTTTTTGGTATACAGATTTGGTAGAGAATGACCTTGTTAAACTCATTAATTCCATCAATTCATAGATTGTTTTCATTTTCTATATTAAAAAAATATATATCATCTACAAATGTTGACAGTTGTCAATATTGACATACTGAACAAGAAAGGTAATAATGTCTATCTTTGTTTTGTGCTTATTGTGATAGATTCAGCATTAAGTATCATGTCTGTGGAAGCTTTAATTTTGCATATATCCTTCATTAGATTGAAAGGTATAGTATTTTAACCTTATTTATTAAAAGATGATTTTTTAAATCATGAGATATTAAATTTTAATAGACTCTTTTCTATTTTATATAAATTAATGATGTAATTACTCCCTTTAAAATGCTAATGTTCCAAATTTTATTGATTGATTTTCCAATGTAAACTAGCATTATATACCTTGGATAGACCTAACTTGGCCATGATATATTTTGCACATTATACTTTGCTGGTTTTGGTTTGCAGAGGTTTTGGTTTGAATTTTTACATCTATACTCATGAATGAGAGCCAACTAAATTTTATTTTCACATTTTCCTTTTCCAGTTTTATAGCACACTATTTCATGGCACAAAAAGAAGATGTAGAATATATGTTTTTCTAATTTCTACAAGAATTATATAATATTGGAAATGTATATTTATTAATATATACATTTATTAATTAATTTATATTAATTAGTATATTAATTAATTATAATTATATAATTATATATAATTATAAATTATATAATTTTATTATATAAAATTATAAATATATAATTATAATTAATATATAATTAATTAATAAAATATTTATTAATACTCACTGGTAAGGACAAAAATTTCTGGACTATTCTTTGAGTTACTGCTACCCTGCATTTTAACATTTTATTCATTCATTCATTCATTCATTCATTCATTTATCTTTAAGAGAGAGAGCATGAGCTGGGGTGTGGGGCAGAGGGAGAGGAAAAGAATCTTGAGCCCAATGCAGGGCTCAATCTCACAACCGTATTATGACCTGAGCCAAAATGAAGAGTTCGATGCCTAACTCCAACATTTTAATTTTATATAACTATGTGTTTGTGATTGTGTGTGTATGATATTTAGTGACTATTGAAACAAAACACATTTACCAGAAAAACATCATTAATGTACAGATCAATTAGTCGTTATAAAATGAACATACTCTAGTGACCATGAGTTATGTAAACAAACAAACAAACAACAACAACAAAACAAAAATCCAGAAAAATAGACACACCCAAGAAGATCTCCTTCGGTCTCCATCAGTCATTACCTCTGCCTTCACCCTATCCCCAGTGGTAACAGTTATCCTGACTCCTAACACCGAAAGTTGGTCTGTTTTTCGAGTTTCTTTTTTGCCTGGCTTATTTGCTTCAATGTTATGTTTGTGAGACTCCTCTATGTTCCTGTGGGTAGCTATAATTATTAGGTACTACAGTATACATTAAACTATTCATGCCTATTTTAGTTTATGTATATTTGAAATTATGTTGGTCCAAGTATTCCTACAGAAGACTCTGTTCCACATATGCATATATTTTTTGGGGGAGGTGGTATTTACCTAGGAGTAGGAGTGGGATGCTATTCATAGTGATCTTCCTCTTTATTAAATAATACTGGGGGCGCCTGGGTGGCACAGTCGGTTAAGCGTCCGACTTCAGCCAGGTCACGATCTCGCGGTCGGTGAGATCGAGCCCCGCGTCGGGGCTGATGGCTCAGAGCCTAGAGCCTGTTTCCAATTCTGTGTTTCCCTCTCTCTCTGCCCCTCCCCCATTCATGCTCCATCTCTCTCTGTCCCAAAAATAAATAAACGTTGAAAATAATAATAATAATACTGGACTATTTGTGTGTATGATCCCTGTTGCTTCACATCCTAGCTGGTATGTGACATTGGTGGATGTAATATCTCATTGTTTTTAATTAGAAATTTTTCCATTATTAGTGAAGTTAAGAATCTTTTAGTATGCTTAGTGGCTATCTGAATACCCTGTTTTTAAAATGCCTATTCAAGTGCCCTCTCCTTTATACAAAATAAGGTTGCCTGACTTTGGTTATGGATTTGTAACAATTCATTATATATTCCAGCTATGATCCCTGTCAGTTATATGAATTATAAACTCATATGATGCTTTCTTGTGAGTTTGCCTTTTCACTTTCTTAAGGATGTATTCTGGGAAATATTTCTTAATTTTAAATTCTTAAATTTAATGTGATCAAGTTTATCATTCCTTAATTAATGATTAGTACTTTTTTTGTATTGTTTAAGTAGGTTTCTCTTATTCTGAGGTCTTGTATTCCCCTATATTTTTTAGACTCTTCATTTCTTTTTGTCTTTTGAGTTGATGTATATAATTAATTTGATTGGCTGTTTTATATGGTATGAGGTAGGAATATTTTATTTCTGTATATTTTTGTAAACTACATAAACACCTTTATTATTGTTTTATAGGATCAATGTTTTATTAGATTTATCCACATTTCCATACTTTTCTTTGTGCTTTCTCTCTCTTTGCCTCTCTGAGCTTTCATTTGGGATTATTTTCCTTAAGACTGAAGTATTTCATACAGAATATAGGTGGTTGGTTATAAATTCTCTTAGTTTTTGTTTGAAATACCTCCTTTTTACCTTTGTTCTTAAAATATGTTGTATAAGATATAAAATCCTCAGTTGAAACTTCTTTGACTTCAATACATTAAAGTAAAGCATTTTAATGTTTTCTACCTTCCAGTTAAGAACTCAGCCATTAATGCTTGGCAAGTAATTTATCTTTTCTCTCTTTTTCTTGCTCCCTCTCTCTGATTTCTTCTTTGTCTGTGCTTTTCTGAGTTTCACTATGATATGTCTGCTTTTTAACAGCTTGGGTTTCATTGCATTTTTAAATTTGTACATTGATATCTTCAATTCTGTAAAATCCTCAGCCACCATCTCTTCAAATATTGCTTTTGCCTCATTCTTTCTCTTTTTGAAACTCCAATTAAATGTTACATTTACTTGTTGCATCCTTTTTTTTTAAGAGAGTGAGAGTGAAGGGGGCATGAGGGGCAGAGGGAGAGGTGGGGATAAAGAGAGAGAGAGAGAGAGAGAGAGAGAGAGAGAGAGAGAGAGAGAGAGAATCTTTAGCAGGTGCTGTGCTCAGCGTGGAGCTGATGCAGGCTTGATCACAGAACCCTGAGATCATGACTTGAACTGAAATCAAGAGTCAGACACTCAACTGTCTGAGCCATCCAGGTGCCCCTGTATCCTTAAATATAAAATCCTTGCTCCAATAATTTAATTCTCTCTCTCTCTCTCTCTCTCTCTCTCTCTCTCTCTCTCTCTCCTTTATTCTTGATGGTTTCTTCTTGACTATCTTCCAGTTCACAAATAGTTTCTTCAGTTGGGTCTAATTTGCTCTTAAATCCATTAAGTTTCCAATTTTGGTTATTATACTTTTCAGTTTTATACATGCTATTGGGCTCTTTTACAAATATTTTGTTATCACTTGAAAATACTCTGTTGCATTTTTCCAGCTTGGCTTTTATCTTCTTGAAAATTCTAAAAATGGTTGTCTTATAATCAGAGTCTGCTAATTTCAACATGTAAAATGTTCATTGGTCTTTTTTCATTGGGTTTTGCAAATAGTGTCTTTCTTTTGGGTACCTAGTTATCTTTGACTGTACATTAGACATTGTATTTGAAAACAAAAAAAAATATAGAAAAGTTTCAAAACCCAGTATACTATTATCTTTCTACACAGAGAATTTTGGTTTACTTTTGTTATATGTCTAGAGGTGTAAAAATCCTATATTCCCTAATTCAACTTCAAGACTTAACATTTTATGGGCTCTTGATAATGTACAGCTGAGCTGTAGGTATTTTTAATGGATGGTTTATTTCTGGTTCACCTGAATTCCTAGGGAGCAGTCCTTTGGGAAGGCTTCTAAGCCTAATATAGCCCAAACCTTTAAGGGCCTTGCACTTCAGGTTTTGTGTTTTGATCTCTGCAAGGCTGCAAAGTAGCTTAAGTCGTTCCAGTACAAAAGTAGCCTTGAATGCTGGGTTTGGTTTTATGAGTTCCCATCCTTTCCTGCATCTAAGCCCAGTAATTCTTCATGAATTTATAACTCATTTGATACATCAAAGAAGCTTTCATTTTAATATTTTATCTAACTATTTTTAGTTCTCAACTAAAGGACTGGTCTGAATTAACTAGTACTTCTTCAGTAAAAGCAGAAGTTCCTGGTATTCTTCAGTTGTTTTTTGCAATTTCACATCTACAGAAGTGGTCATTGGCGTAAAGATAGAGCACATTACCATTTTCCTTAGTCCCCATACACATTAGTGAATAAGCCTAGTTCCATTGATGGTAACGAATTCAGAAAATACATTAACTTATGAAGTGTACTCACTTAAGATCAAATGAAGCAGTTGAGTCAGTATTTGGCGCACATGAAAAAGAGTGAATAAGTCTTATATTACTATTCCCATTTAAACGTTTAGAGGTTCTTGCTTTCTGTTTCTCTTGCTTAATGCTTACCATAAGGGCAGAGAACTTCTTATAGCACGTGCAAATGGGTTTGTCTGGTCCATTATTGGAGAGACTGTCTAGTAACCTTAAATTTATGTAAGACATTAGAAATTAAAAGGTAACTGTTAAAAATGTGTTTTGCCATAAGGTACACATAGTAACAATTAGCTAACAGCAATACTATAAGTTACTAAAAATTAAATTACTAAATACTAACTCACCAATAGAAGAAAGCCATCAGATATATTATTACAGTATTTAGATTGTCAACAGTTTAAAGTTACAAACAAAAATAATAATTACATAGCATGCCCTCAGTGAACCAAAAAGGGCAATTAAGCACAACACCAAATTATTTGTAATAACTATATATCTCAATTGTATTGCTTTACTTTTTTTCTTTGTAAAAAAATGTAGGTTATCTAATTGTCTGAAAGGAAACTTTCCCTTAGGACAGTTCTGTTCTACTTTATGTCTGTTTTTATAATACCCTATAATTTCAAAATTGACTTGGCAGGAGCCAAGGTGCATAGAATAAAAAATGGTCTTTGGACCTATTCAGTATTATAATACCAAATCTTTTAAATCACTTTTATATACGACATTTGTATTCTACTCAGCAAATAATCATACTCCTTACTATTTTGCCTGCTGGAAACATCGACTAGGTATTCACTTAAGACATGCATTCTTTAGAGAAACAATAAATAAATTTCATATGATTTAATATGAAATAAGACACATCAAAACACAAATACTCTTATATATCAAAGCTGAGATCACTTTTTCTCTATCGGTTCTTTGTACAGCTTCAGATGCAAAGAGGAATACTAATTCACGAAATAGCAATTTGCAGGCAAACATCTTTTCTATTCCTTACCTTCCAGATGTTTGTTGATATTTGCTTTATGCTTTCAGAATAATTTCCACTTGCATCACTCTGACATGAGTACATCGGAGAAAAGTATATGTTGAGTTGAAATTATTCCTCTCATTTTGTGGCAAGAAAACTGGTGTGAAAAGTTGAAAGTCACCTGACTGTTCAACTTCAGATCTGGTGCTCCACCCAAGGGCCCTAGATTGTTTTCCCCTCCAGTTTTTACTGCTTTATATCCCTCCCCATCATTATGTTAGAGACTTCAGCTCTTGTGGAATGATTTATGCAAATTATGCATTCACATTTGGGAGATTTCTTGAAATTTCTGTTTAATGAGTGATATAAATATAGCACATGAGATAAGCTTTAATGTCTTAGGTTAATTCTTTACCATCAATTACTTTCTATGAATCGATTCAGCATTTTCTGTCTTTCTTGATGGCCACAGTATCATTCTGTAGGTCATAGGGTTGCATTTGTAATTTAACCATTTATGGAACTCCTGGGAGAATATTTTATGTCTAGTTCACATGGCATGGTGACATTTTAAATTTGATTTTAGAGTGCTCTAACCAAATCTTGAAGAACTGTAACTCAAGGTGAAACCTGCTAGCTGTAAGTCCTTCATGCAGCCCAAGGGTTTGTTTGGTTTTGATTAGTTTTACTAGACTTCATTTGGTTTCAATTAAACCTTGAGACAGGCCAGTGACTTTCATGAAAAATGTGGGTTTCTCAAGTAAGAAAATAATTCTTTTGTGTGGAAGAATGTAATTTTTCCCACTGGAACAAATATCAACTAAAAAAAATTCAGAAGATTTTGTAATCAAGATGCATAGAGTGAGGTATTTGTATATTGAACTGTTTCATGTTATATAGTTGAATATTGATTATCTTATATTCTTATATTGCAAAATGAAAATCATTCCATATGCTTCCAAAGCAATAACAAGATATACTTTATATTTAATATATAACTATAATGACCTTTTATATTTAACTGCATAGTGTGGAAAGCAATTTGATTTAAAAATAAGTGGCTATTCTAGCAAGCTTAGGGAATATTTTAATTCATGCACTTTATAAAGGACTTTATTTCAATATTACATGATCATAGATTGTGTCTAAATGGGACCATTTTCTTAAGTTGTAAGTCTTTTATTGCTTAGATGATAATCTGCAAGTGTAATATCTCTGGATGTTAGTTAAAAGTAATGTGTATTATTTATTTGAGATAGGAGAAGGAGCAGCACCCCTAAACTGTAACTATATTATTTGCTATTTAAAAAGAGAAATGTGGTCCTTAGTCCTTAGAGAAAAATCTCAGGTATAATTTCTTTTACATTTTCCAAATGTCTATTTCATCCTGAACAAAGTCCCTTGGTCTCCTAAAATTTTATTTTTAAAACTTCTAGGTTGAGAAATAAAGACAAATATAAAACAAACTAAAAAGTAGGGCGATTGGTGGTAGAAAATGTAAATTTCTCTTTGCATTCATGATACCCTGCCTTAACATAATAATGATTTTTCCCCAGAGGCATCACCAAATACCTCACCATCTGTTTAAGGTTATGCCAAAAATATTGCAGTTATAAATTTAGGACACATGTTCAAAAATCGGACATAAGAATTTAAAGAAGTTATCTAATGTTCTTTAAGAGTCTCAGCATCAAATGAATAAATTAATGAATATATGAATATTATTCTCATAAACAATATGTCTGTCGAGTTTAGAATTTGCAATAAAGTTGTCCAAAAATATAAGAGAATTTAACATTTACCACCCTAAAGCCAAGAGCAGATCACCTCCTGAATAAGTTTCTTCCAATTCTGTAATTCTAACACACCATCATATTTACTAGTTTTTTTTTTAATTGAACTCTTGAAGTATTGCATTCCAAGATTTAAATATCAACAGCCTCCTCAAAAATTTTGGTGAGTTGTTTATTAATTCCTTATGTGGTGGCATAAATTAAAATTAATGACATCTGGCATACACATGAATAAAGTCTTTAAATATTTCATTGTATTTAAATAAATAGAACAGGGGGATAAAGCACCAATTTTGTGTTCAGACTGCCCAGAATTGGGTTTAGGGTCTGCCATGAATTTACATTCTGTCCTTGGGCTCTTCTCCTTTCTGGGTTTTACTTTGGAAAGAACTAGACACTCTCAATGTTTCTTTCCATCTTGAACATTCTATTAGTATAGTTTACTTTGGCTAGACTAGAGTTATACTTGCTTTATATTTCTAGTGTGATACCATGTCAATGTTGTAGTTATTGTTGACCTTGTAACTTTTACATTTGTCTTGAAGGAATTAAAACTAATTAAGCTGGTAACATGTTTATTTTATATTTTCCTGTTACTTCTAAGTGAATAGATATTATTTTCTCTGTACACCAAGAGCCACATATTAATCAACTAAAGCATATTGAGGGCCTCTTGTTTTATGAAAATAAAATGTGTTAAGATACTTGTTAAGACCTCAGGATCCTAGGTATAAAAAATCCAAAGATGAATAAGACATGGGCTTTGGCTTAAAATTTAGTCTTGTTAGATAGAAAGCCAAGTAAGCAAATAAAATGTGGTGCGATAAAACATTTATCAGTTTAAGTTTTCATTAGCAGTACATCCTAATTTTGTTGATATGCAATCAATCTGAGATTAGTAAGAGTAAGTGATTGTACTTCTCTCAATAAAAATGGAGACATTTTATTTAGAAAATCAACACATATGATAGATTGTAGCATATCCATCAAAAGATAGATTGATATAACTTTTCTTGCACATATAGAGAAACATAAATTGAATACGAAAGGCTGTTTGCATTGAACTTTTTTGTCTTGAAAGAAATGAAGCAAGAAGGCAGTGGCCAACATTCTTAGTGTATCAGAGGTGCATTTCATAAACTACTTGCATGCTGGCTGCCTTGAAGAGTTGCTACGATCATCAACAGAAAGAAAACGCACTAGTGACTAACTGTGGGAAATGGAAGGTGTTGATGCTATTCACCACAGGTATGCTCTTACCATTTATTTTCCTGGCTGGATTAATGAAAGGATGCAGAACCTGGGTTTTCTAAAGGCGGAAAGCTCCTCCCAACATACTAGTAGAGTGAAGTGAAAAGCAGCGGCACGCTACCTTCCCGTCCTCTTTTATTTCTTGATTGGAGTTATGTAAAAAGCTTTACTCTTAAAAAAAAGAAAGTAAAGGTTTGGCCAAGTCATGGGATCAAATCAGAATTTCATTAGAACCCAGATTTTGGATAACCACATTTTCTTAAAATGTCCAGTAGACTGAATTGCTTCTCTGGCTTCTGACACCAACCGCTAAAGCCAAGAACATTTGAGAGGAAGCAGGCAGCCTCCAAAACACAATGGGATTTATTCCTTCATCCTGGTTTTAAAGAAAGGATCTTAAAAATCAAACATCTTAGCCTAGAAAGCTTCACAAACCTTTTTTCAAATACCTCTGGGAAATCTTTGTACTTTGTAGCTCAACATTAGTCCATCATACTCACACGAGCAGATTCTCAGCTCTAAGAATCTCACTTGGAGAGGATGGAATATCAAATAGGTATAGTCTGGATTTTGCCTTTGATAAAATCTTTTCAAACAAGAACATTACTGCAACAGTTTTTGGAATAGAGCTTCTGAATAATGTGAAACAGTGAAATATAAGCTGGTGTTCTTAACCTCCCTAAAAAGCTAATCAAGACTATATATTTCTGTATTGTCTGAAGAAACTTAATTTTTTTCTTTTAAGAAATCACAACAAAATGCAAACTTTTATAAGAAAGAACTGTCCCTTTGCTAATTTCGAAAGCTTTGGAGACATTAGTATGTCAACCCTACATATCTGGAGGGAGCGTCAAACTAGTAGATAGAAGGCCTGAGTTCTGGTCTTGAATCTATCAAGTGCTCCTTCTATTATCTTGCCCAGAGTCATTCACCTCTTCCAGAAGAGATCATTAATGCTAATCAAAAATCCCATGTGCTGTCCAACATTTTCTAGCATCCCCTGTGGTGAGGTTGGAGTCATGTGACAAAAGCCTTACATTAATCCAGGGGATGATTGTCACTTCTAATCTGAGGGAATTAAGTGAAACAGGATAAGTGTTCAGTGATCTCTGTCATCTGCAAAGCAGTAAGGAAAGGATTTCAAATGGCAGAGTTGAAAGATGGAAGGAAGGAGATCTCTGCCCTGTAAAAAGGGGAGGAAAAGCAATTGTTCATTATGATATGAGTGAGCAGTAAATCTTTGTTGTGTTAAGCCACTCCAAACTGGGTGTTGTTACCTTAGCATAGCCTAACCTGTGTTGATTAGTATCCCTGGGAGTCATAAACAGGGGGTTGGGAGACTTCTAGACTCAATTTGTCTGAATTCCTGAGATTCTCTCAGGACATATGACTTTCATTTTATAAGAGAAGGTGCAGAGAGGTTTGGAGAAAATTAACTAAGGTCACAAAGTAAGTTTGGGACCATATTGCAAAATGAGACCCTGTAGACTCTCTGAGGCTTTCTAGATTCATATTCCCCAGCTGTATTTCTGTACAACCCATAAGATTAACTATGGGACCATTCAAATTAACTATGGGATCATTCCATTAATAAAATGTTAAACTAACTGTTCCTATCTAGTATGTGTTGTTCACTTAAACATGATGTAATTCTGTGATTCGAGGATGATACAGCATTCAAGGTCCCACCTTTCAAACCAGAGACCTATCTGTCAGACTCTAGTGTCTGATAGTTTACATTTTATATTGTGCCCATTTTTAACTGGTGAAAAAAGTCCCCCCTCCCTCTTTAGTTTTAAGATGGTTTATAAAACCTTCTGGTAGATCCCAAAGCTGTTTCACTACTTGAATTTAGAAACTCAATGCATTTGTTACTAGTGGATAGTTTCTTGTCTTTAGTAGCCAGAGTGGACCTAGTCACAATGGTCAGGTATCAGGATGTAAAATGTAATACACATACATAAATATAAATGAGTATTAAATGAGTAAATGCCTGTAGAGTGCTTAGAACAAAGCTTGGCACCAAATTAACAATATAAATATGTGTTTGTTAACTAAAATAAAGCAATATGATAATGATGGATCATAGACTCTGAAAGTTAGGATCTAGTTGACTTCCCAACTAATTTTCTTTTTGTAGAGTCCCCAGTATATGCCATCTAGCTTCTGTCTGACCAATTTTTTGGTGCTAGGGAATACAGTTGTATATTATATGGTAATATATTTTTACTCAGGACCTGCCATTAAAAATAAGAACATAGACTCAGACGGGTTAAGAGGTTTACCCAAGATTATACAGCAAGAAAGGTTCTCTGTTGTCTACTTAGGATGTTGGCAGTCTTTCCAATATTATGGTTCCTATTAGTAGGAGTAGGAGTACCTTGTGATTTGGGTACAACAGCCCACAAGTTCCAAAATTCAGTTCTCACAGGGTAGGAATCATTTGAGCCAAGACTGTGGGCTAAGGCAATTCCATTTCCACTGAGTAGCATTTTTTGTTCAACTATTGATTCAGTAATCTGTGCAAAATTTTGTCATGGGTCATATAAATTTTTCCTCTGACCTTTTTGTAATGTTTTTCCTATTGGCTAAGGTATGTGTCTCTACAAGTATCTTAAAGGTAAGGCTTGATATATAGTGAATGTTAGTTGTATAAATGCTATCCTGTGTTACAAAGGCAAGTAAAGGTGAATTTTGTTTTAGTGTAATTTGGACTTTAATAGATATTCACATATGTGAAAGCTTCTATGGCTATTCTACCTGGCCTCTGGGACATTTTGATCTTCTGTTTTAAGGAAAGCACCATATAAATCCTGTCACTATATAAACTGTAATTTTCTCACACAATCATGTCACTTATGTTCTTACCAAAAATCTTATCATTCTGCCTCTCTGTTTCATAGGTGAATCTTATAATTCCAATATTTCTTTCTGTATTACCTCTATAAAATCTAATTTTGCTCTGTTTTTGTTGTGCTGATTTGCCACCATTGCATTCTAGGCATAATCCAATCTATGGTCTCAGAGACACTCATTAGATTGCATATTTGTCTTATGCTAAATGAAACATTATGTTTTTTAAAATGACTATATTCTATTTGTTGCTGTCTTTAGTCACAGAGGCTATGTCACTCTTGCCTATTATTTTAAAATAAACCACATCATTTGTTTCTTGGGATGAAGTGATCTCTTCTCATAGGTATATTTTTCCAACCCTAATATGATTATTATTTCTCCCTAAACCTTTCCAGTTCTTTATCTCCTTAGGGATAATATAGTGGGATAAATGTGGGAAAATAAAAGGTGTGTTGGCTTTTGGTTTAAGGTCTAGATTTACTACTTGGTGTTCATGTGATACTCAATGATACATTTAATTTCCCTGAACCCCATTTTCCTAAGAGAATAGTATGCAATATAGGGTAGGGATCAAGACAGTAGACTTGGAAGGTAGTGTGAAGCTTGTCTCTGCCATTTACTGACTGTATTGATACCTTTGGCAAATTACTTAACCCTCAGCAGCTCAGTTTCCATTGTGGAAAAAGGAAATAATGTCTACCTTATATGGTGATCATGAGGAACACACACACAGACACACACACACACACACACACACATCTTTGCTTTATCTTTCAGATTATCTTTTCTCCATCTTTCAGATGGAAATATTCAAAACAAAGCTTGAAGTATTGGCACTCTCAGTGGTGGTGGTGATGGTTATTTGTGTGTATATCATGATGCTTTAATTATAGTTCAGAGATCTGTAAACTCTTTCTGTACAAGGTCAAATAGTAAATATTTTAAGCTTTGTGGGACACCTACTCAACTGTACCATTGTATAGCAAAAGCAACTGTAGATAACGCAGTTCTGTTCCAATAAAACTTTATTTACTGAAAATAAGCTTTAGATGAAACTGACCTTGCTCCACAAATCATACTTTGCTGACCCCTGATTTAACTGCTGGTTAATATGCAAATTTGATGCCATAAAACAATTGTGCTTTTTATTCCCAAATTACACATGCTCAGAGTCTATTGTTCTGTTCTTGTGCTTTGTTTCCCTTCACCAGTCTGAAACTGGTTCTACTTCCAATTGTTTGACAAACAAGCTTTTCTAGCTGTGTACTAGAGAAAACCTCAGTCTTACAATGTTCGTTTGGACTTGTTAAGTGGAATTAGGATAACTTTTTAGAATCCAGTTTGCTCATAATAAGAAGAGATTCTCTCTTTTGTCATGATCTCTGTTGAGCTTATAATCTCATGATTCTGCTTTTTCCAGAAAAGTGTTTCAATTCTGATTCTTTTCTCCAGGGTCATATATGCATAGTTCATTCACTATGGATAATGGTCAATGTTGCTGGGTCTTGCTTTATTCTTATTGAATCTTCATGCTGACACAAATTTATTGCTGCCTAAATGTTGGCTTCAACGAAGATTTATACCGTGCATTCTAAGTATAAAACTCTAGCATAATTCAATATGTAGCATGTAGAATTTCAATTGGTAAAACTGAGGACAAATTTGCACTCCTAAATAAAAGCATCTTAAAATTGTCATACATTGTTGTGGTGGGCATGTTAATGTGTCTCTGAGTACCAAATTACTCTGTCATGTTTCCTTATGAAATTTATTTTGACAGGTCTTCTAGGTAAGGGAAGTCTGTTAAGTGTTATTCAATAGCTTTACATTTTGGGGAGAGAAGTCCTTTACACTATGCTTAAAGTAAAATACTTACTAGGTGTGGTAACATGTAAAAGAGTTTATAAGTGAACATACAACATACAAACTTGTATGTTCATTATGATTACCATGTTAATGTGCGTTTGTGCATGTGTGTGCACAAAATGGAGAGTTAATAATAAAAATAAATGATATTTCAGTTATATTGGTGGAACTAAAAGATTTATTTCCCAATTTTTATTAGTTTTGTTGCATATTGAGTATTATATTTTAAATGTTAAACATTAAAATCTAATAAAATTCAAATATTAGGTGACAATACCTTAAAAATATTCCTAGTAATACATATACATAAACATTTAAAATTATTTTTAAAGTAGTAATTTTAAAATTTAGTCAATAAAGTATTTGGCTTTGTTGATCAGTGATTAAAGTAATTTGAAAATAGCAGTTGCTATATATATATATATTTTTTACTTATGTATCATTCCTACATAAGTAAGATACTACCTTTTCTTCTTCTTTTGGAAAGCTCTGGGGTCTCACTAATTGTAATTATTCTCTAACAAATTTTATTGAAAAATTTAAATTTTAAATATGCTTGATTTCACTCTAATCATTTTTTCATTCGCACATTCGCCTTTGGGACAAGAATCCCAAATTGGGTCTTACTATTAAAAAAGGTTAATAGACTTGGATTATAAATGGAATCTAAGTTTCTCTTGGCTAATGCCGTAGTATAAAAATAACCAAAGGACATATTTCATGGTGTTTTACACTTCATAAAACACTTTCATTACATTATCTCATTTTATCCTCCCAAGTTAGCTGGAATACATGGTAGTTATTTCCATTTTCCCAGATGAGCACCCACAATTAAGGTGCAATAGAACCGGGATTCAATCTTGATCTGACTCCAGGTAAATCAAAATCAATGACAATCAAAATGTAAATGAAACATTAATATAGAAATGTATAGCAGGAATAAACACACTGGGGAGAATAAAATTTAACTCAGAGCTATAATCATTAATGTGTGCAATCTTGAGGGCTTCTTACTAATTAAATGATTCTCAATTTTTTTATACTGAGTTTTAAAATGTTTGAAAGATAGCACAACAGTAGGGTAAGTATAGAAATAACAATTTTAAGCTATTAATCTAAGCTAAGTAATCCCACCAGTCCAAAACAAATATCAGTTTTATGTAGTCACTTCTTGTCTTTTTCCTTCAGGCAGTGCTGACTGTATGAAAGACATAATACTTTTAATGACAAAACGTCATATGTTTAGGAAAAGTAGTGTTGGGGTGGAGTGCATAGATCCCAAAGTGCAAAGGATCAATGTCTTGTCTTGTAGATGAAATATTTTCAGGGAGTGGGTCTCTTCTCCACTCTCCTTCTCATCTTCTATCTAGATCTCTGATTTCGGATAATCTGCATAATCCCTTCCGTCTCTGTTACAGAAAGCAGAGAGAAAAAAGCAGTTCCTGCATAACTGTAACTTATGTTTGGTTCAAATTATTTCATAGATTTGCAAACTGGACAGGCAGTCATGAAAGCTAAAGAAATCCAGTTACTGGAAATTCTATATTTGAACAATTACAGACTTAATGAGTATATTCATAGTAAACATAGAATTTTGTGCTCTGCTTTTTAAATTTACACTGTATCACTTAATGAAAATTATCCCCATCAAGAGATCTGGTAAAGATTCAATGATCTGTTTGGTTAGCTGTTTAAAAAAAAATTATCATCTGATTATAAGCTATTTAACTTTTAAGCGCATTTGGAATTTATTTCAGTAAAGATTGAGAGTAGTGGGACTCCGCAGAATATTATGATTTTGCTAAGTAGTCTCATAGTTTATCAAAGATTGCATTCCTACAAATTCTTAGAACCAAACTATTTTAATCTAATGATCTATGGCATTAATCTTGTGCCAGGATGATCAATTTCAAAAAGAAATTGTACCCGAACCCACCACTACATTGTTGAAATTACTGGGCTCTGCCTTTGACCTTTTGTCACAATGGTACCGATACAATGTTGGTTCTCTTATTTAAGACTACCCCTTCACTTGTGGACTAGATCTGTTCATCTCATGAATTAAAGGGCAACACTTTCCCAATTGTCCCATCTCTTTGCTTCCTCCTTAATTTTCCCCTCCCTGCTGGATGGTTCCCAACAGCATAGAAATACTATTTAATGTATTCAATCTTAACAAAAATAAATAACTTCCTTTACCCTTTAAGGACTTCTTACTACACCACTTCATGGGTCTCTTCTAAACAAGACTGCTCAAGTGTTTTCCATACTCTCTGCCTCCAATTTCTTTTCTCTCGTTCTTCCTTGAATTCATTCCAAGCAGGATTTTGTACTCAACATTCTACTGAAATAGCTCGTTAGAATCACCAGTGACCTCAATATTGCTAAACACAATGGTCAGTTCTGTTTTCATCCTACTCAAGCAGTATTTGATACAGTAAATCACTTCCTAATTCTTGAATCCTCTCTTCACTTGACTTGTGGGAGTCATCAGTTTCACTTTTCTTCTATCTTACCAGCCCCTCAATCTGCATATTTTTAATGAACTCATCCAGTCTCTTGGCTTTAAATATATGTTATTTTGTAACTGCCAAATAATGTATTTCCATATTGGAATTCAGAACTCAAAATTCTTAAATATCCAACTGTACATCCAAAATATCCAATATATTTTTTGGCTGCTGCATTTAGGTCTCCAATGGAACCCCAGACCTGTAGTGTACAGAACTAAACTTATTTTCACCCTTAGATCTATCTAGTCCTCCTGCAATCTTCCTCCTGCTTCAGTTATTCAGTCCAAACTCTTTGGGGTCGTTCCTGATAGGTCATCTTCTTCACATTCTACTTCCAATTCAACAGAGAATACCTTGAGAACTATGCTTAACATATATCCACATTCTCACTACTTTCAACTTTCACCACCACCACTGAGCATGTAACCATTATCACTTACCTGGGGTAGCACAGCAGTTACCTGGGTAACCATTATCCCTTACCTGGGTGGCAACCAGTTAGGTGGTTCCGCCTCTTCTTTCTTCATCTTTTAGAGTCCATTTGCAAAATAGTTACCAAAATGATACTCTACAAATGTAAATCTGCTGATGTCACTCCTCCACTTAAAAGTCCAACAGCTTCCCATCTCAGAGTAAAAATCAAAGGTTCACAGAAGCCTCTGAATTCACATAGTACTGTCCTGAACAACATCCCTGACCTTATTCCTTGCCCCTCACCCCTCGCTCACCACTTGAAGCTACACAGTCCTCCTTTGCTTTTCTTCCAACGGGCCGAGCATATTCTTACATCAGGACCGGGAAGGCTTTCCTCCTTCATTTCATTCAGGTCCCTGCTCAAATGTCAACTCATTAGCAAGGGCATCCCTGAGCTCCTTAACAAGAGCAACACCTCCACTCCAAGACTCCCTAACTCCATTTGTCACCATTTTATTTTTCTCCATTGTGTTCGTCTCCATCTGTGGTCACCTTGTTTATTTTTGTTGCTCTCTCCCTATCAGAATGTGGGCTTCATGAACAGAGGATCTTATTAGGATTAGGAGTCAGTTGAGAGTTGTATCCCAAGTGCCTTTGGCTAAAAGAAAGAATCGACATTCTTTTGTGTTTTACTATGTATTTTCTCAGTCATTTATTTTGCAGAATGCACTATATTTCTGCCTGTTCGTAATATTGGTTAAATTTAGAAACTGTTTTTACAGTTTCTAGGATTTGATTGGCACTAATCAGGCATTTATTTGAGCATACTAGTTAAGAGCCCAGTATATGGGTGTCATAAGGCTGGGTTAGAATGCCACCTTGGCCACTTACTAAGTATGTGACCTAAGTGACCTGGGGCAATGACCTAGACTCTCTCTTGAAGCTCTTGAAGTATTAGTCCCCCTGCCTGAAATTTTATAAAGAATGTGATATAATTAGTAGCTTATATTATTCAATGGAGCCAGGACACCATCTAGCTATGAAAACAATAAGGGTATTACATATCTTTAAGATAAGTGAATGTTTTGAAGAAATAGTTTCCCATTGTTATTAGAAGAGCTTTACATTTAGAGCTTCTGATATTTCCTGTTTACTTTTATTCTTTGAAAATGGACGAAGTCAAGAACATGGTACTCTTCTCTCTGCAAAGCTGTTTCCGTGTGTCACCTTCTTCACCTTGAAGCAATGACAAGGTGGCAGCAATGACAACAGTACTCCCAGACCCCTTGGTGAAATGTCATAGCCAAGTGCTTTGTTGTGGTCTTTCTTGACCTCTGAGTGATACCGTGAAATCTGATGATGGCTTTTGTGTTCTTTCTTCAAGTAAAGAAGTATGTGGTTTTGCCTAGCAGAATAGCCACTTAGTGGGTGAATCAAATAAACCTGCATTTAAAACCTGACTGCAGGGGTGCCTGGGTGGCTCAGTCAATTATGTGTCCGACCTCGGCTCAGGTCATAATGTCATGAGTTTAAGCCCCATATCAAGCTCTGCTGACAGTTAGGAGCCTGGAGCCTCCTTCAGATTCTGTGTCTCCCTCTCTCTCTGCTCCTCCCCCGCTCACACTCTGTGTGTGTGTGTGTGTGCGTGTGTGTGTGTGTGTGTGTGTGTGTGTGTGTCTATCAAAAATAAACATTTAAAACATTTTTAAAAATAATAAAATAAAACCTGACTGCACCTATCACTGGCTGTACAATTCTGGGAAATTTGCTGAGTATCTCATGACCTCAGTTTTCTTATGCATAAAATGCAGGTAATACCTGTGTCCTGGAATTATAGTGTGGAATCAATACGAATAAATGAAATAATACCTCTCAAGTGCTTAGCACAGGGCTGGAACCCAGTAAGCTCTCAAAAACTATACTTTGTTACTTTTTTTGTTTGTTTTTCCTTCTTCTATTCACTATTTTTCTTTTCTTGTCCTTTTTTTCTTTTCCTCTCCTCTCCTTTCCTTTCCTTTCCTTTCCTTTCCTTTTTTTTTCTTTTCTTAGACATTGACTGTATATCTTCAGATATATTGAATAAATGCTTCTTAGACATTGACTGTATATCTTCAGATATATTGAATAAATGCTCCATTTTTAAATGCCCTGTGAATGTCCCACTGTGTCTAGTTGGCATTTCAATTGTGATTGTTCAATAAATGATTTATCTTAATTTTGGAACAGTTTCACAAGAGTTTAAAATCTCTTAATGTTAATAACAGTGAAAATCTTATATCTGAAAGGAAAACTTAGATGAAAGTTACTATATTAAAGTTTTTAAAAAATATGCAGATCAAGATGGTTTCATATCATAAGTCATTCCCAACTTCAATCACCCTCACAAGAAGACCAACTAACAACCATCCATAGACAAGACACCATTGCGAAAATGCCATAATCTGGAAGTGAGACTGAAGCACTCTTCGGGGCAACAGAAATTCAGAGGAACTGCACTAAAATGGCAAGAGGAACAGTTTCACTTTGACTGTATCACCCCCCCCCCCCAGGCTGGCACAGTACAGAACCGATGGAGCCCCCCTGGGCCTACAGTTTTTCTAGTGGGGAAAAAGAGAGTCTAAGATAGGCATCCAGCTTCCCCAGCATTTCAGAACACTTCTTGGGAGGCTCACTCAGGATTCACCTCATGGAATTACTGGGGGAATATGTGGAGTATGACAAATGGGGATCAAGGCATCAGGTAGAGATTGAGACTTTGCAGCAACTGTTGCTCAGATCTTGGCAGACCAAGTTCATATTTGCAGTGGCATCTGAGCAGAGATCTCAGCCAGCAGCTCTGCCCATCTAGAGAGCCAAGCCGATGGCACCATCCAGCCAGGGTGTTCAATTGACAGTTTTGCCTGATTTGGACCCCAGCCAACAGACTATGCTGGCCATGGAACATATCCTATAGGCTATCCAGGCAAGGAAACATAACCCCAAATCACTTATGGAATGTAGCAAAAACAGTTTTAAAAGGAAAGTTTAGTTATAAACACATACATCAAGAAAAAAGAAAAATTTCAAAGAAGCAACCTAACATTATGCATCAAGGAACTAGATAAATAAAAACAAACTTAGTTAAAAATTAGCAAAAGGAAGGAAATAATAAAAATTAGAGAAGATAAATAAAAAGGAAAACAAGAAAACAATATAAAATTAGTAAAAACTAAGAGTTTTTTTGAAAAGATAAATAAAATCAAAAAATCTTTACCAAGACTGAAGGAAAAAGAAGAGGTTTCAAATAAATAAAATTATAAATGAAAGAAGAGACATTACAATAGTTACCACAGAAATACAAAGTATAAGAGGCTACTATGAACAATCCTATACCAAAAATTGGACAACCTAGAAGAAATGGATAAATTTATAGAAATGTACAACCTACCAGGACTGAATCATGAAGAAATAAAAATCCTGAGCAGACCAATAAGTAAGGAGATTGAGTCAATAATAAAAAAACTCCCACCAAAGGAAAGTCCAGGACCAGATGGTTTCACTTGGTGAATTCTACCAAACATTTAAAGAAAAATTAATACCAGGTTTCTCAAACTTTTCCAAAAAACTAAAGAGGAAGGAATACTCCCTAATACATTTTTTAAAGGCCAGAATTACCTCGATACCAAAGCCAGAAAAAGATACTATAAAAAAAGGAAACTATTGGCCAATATCTGTGATGAACAGAGATGTGAAAATTCTCACCAAATAAGAGCAAATATGATTCAAAAGTACAAAGATTTATATGCTATGATCAAGTGGAATGTATTCCAGAGACGCAAGGATATTTGAACATTTACAAATCAATCAATATCATACACCATTTAACAAGTGAGAGATATAAATTGTAAGATCGTCTCAATAGATGCAGAAAAAGTATGTGACAAAATATAACATCTTTTCATGATAAAAATTCAACAACTTGTGGTGCTGTGTAAGGCTGGTACCACACCACCAAAGACCCTGAATAGCCAAAGCAATCATGAGAAAAAAAAAAAAGCTGGAGGCATCACACCTCTTGATTTCAAACTCTACTACAAAGTTATAGTAATCCAAATAATAAGGTATTGGGATAAAAACCAACACTGACCAATAGAACAGAATTGAGAGTCTAGAAATAAATTCATGCATGTGCAGCCAACTAGTATTTGACAAGAAAACTAAGAATATTTAATGGAGAAAGAATAATCTCTTCAATTAATTGTGTTGGGAATTCTGGATATTTACATGCAAAAGAATGAAACTGGATTCTTATTTTACACAGCTCACAAAAATTAACTCAAAATGGATTAAAGGCTTAATTGTAAGACCTGAAACAGTAAAATTCCTAGAAGAAACCATAAAGAAAAATCTCTTTGACATTGGTTTTGCAATGATTTTTAAATTATGACACTAAAGCACAAGCAACAAAACAGAAATAAGTAAGTAGGACTATGTCAAACTAAAAAGCTATGGAACAGCAAAATGAAAAGCCAAGCTATTGAATGGGTGAAAATACTTCTAAATAATAAGTATTAATATTAATATTAAAAATATGTAAGAAACCCATGCAACTCAAAAGCAAAAAACCCCAAATAATCTGACTTAAAAATGGGTAAAGGACCTGAATAGATATTTTTCTCCAAATAAGATATACAAATGGCAAACAGGCACATGAAAAGATGCTCAACATCACTATTCATCGGGAAAATCAAAATCAAAATCCAAAGAGATATTCCTTCAAACCTGTTAGAATGACAATTATCAAAAAGGAGATAAACAAGTGTTAGAAAAGATGTAGAGAAAAGGGAACTCTGGCGCACTGTTGGTGGGAATGGAAGTTGATACAGCCACTATGGAAAACAGCATGGAATTCTCTCAAGTAACTTAAATAGAACTACTATGTGATCCAACAATCCTACTTCTGAGTATATACCCAAAGGAACTGAAATCACTATCTCAAAGAGATATCTGCACTCCTATGTTCATTGCAGCATTATTTACAATTGCCAAGACATGGAAACAAACTAAGTGTCCATCAAGAGATGAATGCATTAAGAGAATGTATATATATTATTCAGCCATGGAAAGAAAGGAAATCCTGCCATTTGTGACAACATGGATGAATCTTGAGGGCATTATGCAAAAGTGAAATAACTCAAAGAAACTGAATGGCTTCACATTTATGTGGAATCTAAAAAACCCCACACGCTTAGAAACAGGGTAACTTGATGGTTTCCAAGGGTGGAGAAGTGGGCGAAATGGGTGAAAGTGATCGAAAGGTACAAATTTCCAGTTATAAGATGAATAAGTTCTAAGGATCTAACAAACAATACGGTGACCATAGTTAACAATACTGTAGTGTATACTGGAAAGCTGCTAAGAGAGTAAATCTTAAAAGTTCTCACCACAAGGAAAAAATGATGTGAGATAATGGGTATATTAATTAACCTTATTATCATAACTATTTAATAATATGTATATTGATTTATCACATTGTACACCTTAATTTACATAATATTATATGTCAGTTGCATCTCAATAAAGCTCAAAAAAGTAATACACAATATTTAGATGACAATTTTTAAGTTTAGTAAAAAATTTAGAGTGCTCAGAGGAGAACAAGGACAAAGAATTAGAAAAAAAATAGGAACACAGGGTCTAGTATTTGTGATACTGTGATTTGTAAGAAATACATATTTGGTCGTTCAGATATGTATCTCTTACAAGTGTAATGGGAGCATCTCTTGTCATAATATTTAGTCCCTGGTCCTAAATTCCTGAAATTGCTTCAGAGCCATGAAGATGAAATGGGTGTTTGTTATTCACAGCAAACTCCTTTCCAGTTTATGTTAATGAGATGACTTTTGGAAAGTACCTAAGGATGAGGGCTGGTTGCCAGGGGAACCAACCAAGAATACAGTGTTGGAACTTTCAGTCCCACTCCTGGTTTCCAGTGAGGGGAGAAGGGCTGGCAATTGAACCAAACACAAATGGCAATGATTTAATCAGCCATGCCTATGTAGTTAAGTCTCTGTAAAAACCCAAAAAGATGGGGTTCAGAGGGCTGCCAGGTTGGTGACCACATGGAAATGCAGGAAGAATGGTGTGTCTGAAGAAGGCATGAAGGCTCCCCATGTCTTCCCACATACCTTGCTCTGTGTATCTCTTCATCTGACTATTGATTCATATCCTTTAATATACTCTACAATAAACTGGCAAACTGAGGAGTAAACAGATCTCCTGAGTTCTATGAGCCACTCCAGCAAACTAATCAAACCCAAAGTGGGGGATCATGGGAATCTCTGATTTATAGCCAGTTGATATTCTGGTAAGTAATAACTTGGGCTTGTGACTAGCGTCTGAATTAATGGACAGTCTTGTTGGACTCAGCCCTTTACCTGTGAAATCTGACGCTACCTCCAGACAGTGTCAGAATTGAATTGAGGGGCACCTGGGTGACTCAGTCAGTTAAGCGTCCGACTTCAGCTCAGGTCATGATCTCACAGTTTTTGGGTTTGAGCCCTGCATCAGACTCCACGCTGATAGTGTGGAGCCTGCTTGGGATTCTCTGTCCCTCTCTCTCTGCCCCTCCCCAACTTGTGCTTTCACTCTCTCTCTCAAAAATAAATAAATAAACTTAAAAAAAAGAATTGAGTTGGTGCTCAGAAAATTGCTTGGTGGTGTGGGGGGAAATACCCTACTACCAGGGCAGTTGGGTGCGAAGAACCTAAATAATATCCCACTGTATTTAACTCATTCATTCAATATGGGGAAAAGAAAGTCGAGAGTACTTAATAAAATACATGAGTACTAAATTTACCTGGATTTGTAAATGACTTATTTTCCACTGAGAGACGATAGAGACATTATTAATTAAATTAGAATATAGAGATGGTGTGTCCTAAGATATTCCTGATCATGATGTTTTTAGATCACTACAATATGGAATGCCTAATCAAAATGGTAGGTTTTGCTCCAGGTTCTAAAGGCAAAATCTCCAATATTTTTGTTTTGTTTTGTTTGTAATCATGCTTTCACTTTCAGGAAGCAAATAGATGAAAACAAGGCTCACTATTAGTTTCTTGTTCCTGTGGTTATCCACCTGTCACTATTAATTCCCCACACCCATGTCTGCTTATGGGTCTTTCCTTTGGATTTCTATATTGTTTGGTCTTTCCTCCTTAAGGAAAGCATCATTCTCTTTACTTCCTAAGAAAATCTTGGAGATATCTTTACCAGAGAGATACATTTTATTTTATTTATTTATTTTTAAATGCTCATTTATTTTTGAGAGAGAGACAGAGTGCTAGCAGAGATAGAGGGGGACACAGAATCCAAAGCAGGCTGCAGGCCCCAAGCTGTCAGCACAGAGCCCTACGCGGGGCTTGAACCCAC
Organism: Felis catus; assembly: GCF_018350175.1. Taxonomy (NCBI): domain Eukaryota; kingdom Metazoa; phylum Chordata; class Mammalia; order Carnivora; family Felidae; genus Felis; species Felis catus. The sequence goes on along the minus strand of NC_058376.1, from coordinate 27,401,690 downwards.
GAGCCGCGAGATCCTGACCTGAGCAGATGTCAGAGGCCTAACCGACTGAGCCACCCAGGCACCCCCCAGGGAGATACATTTTAAAATGAGGAGTCAGATGAAAGATACTCAGTGACCTTTGGCTGACCAGGGAATACAAGTACATATGAAAACCGAAGGTTTTGTAGAATGTTATTCTGTGTTTTTTCTGGTAACAAGAAGTAATATTCCCTGAACCAGAATGCACAAAGTGTTTTCTGTGGTAACAAAAAATACTACTACCTAAGTAAGAATGCATTGTCAAACCTTAAATCATAATCAGAGTTTATGGATTAGTTCAATTGGCGTATCTTCTAGGAAAAAAATTTATATCTATATCTATATCTATATCTATATCTATATCTATCTATCTATCTATACCAATATAGCTAATATATTCACTTCTGGAGTTGAACATGAATCTTCCATTGGTTTTCTTAAAGTTATTATTATTTTTCATAATTTTGATATTGGTACCTAGGTTTTTCTTATCTTGGTTTGAGATAGAAAATAGATTTGTTCTTTTTAAATATTTTAATTATGACATCAAAAATTTAAAGCATATATACAAATATTTTCTTAGTTAAAAGTACAATGATTTTTACTCAGATATATTTAGTAGACAAGTATATTTTATAAAAAACTCTCAGGTTTTAAAAGGCAACTTTACAAAATTACAATATGTCACCTCAAATACACAGTTGGAGGATTCATGCTAAGATTTAATACCAATAGCACACATACTAGATGTTAAGCAGAAATGTTGCAGAAGAAATAGTCTTTCTCTTAGAAAAGAAAAGAAAAGAAAAGAAAAGAAAAGAAAAGAAAAGAAAAGGAAAAGAAAAGCTCTTATAATTACTTAGTCCAAATAGGGAAGAAGGCCTAAGTTTGAATTCATGGCATATTGCTAAAATACGCTATTAGCCTAATCCTTCATTTTCTTGTCAATTAAAGACTTATCTTTATTCACTGATTCACTTATCAGTGATTCGCTGGGTATTTTAAAGCTGGTTGTTAAAAATCCCTTTGTTTATAGCAATAAGGCACCATTCATTTTGTGAACTTTATAAAACCAACCTCTGCCAATTTTGCTCTTTGAGAATAGCTCTAAAGATGTGTTCCCACAGTAATTACTTATTCCAGGGATGTTCATTAAGGAGTGAAGTAAGAGGCAAGTGTTTGAAACAATTGTATCCCACCAAAGCCAGCTTTATGGAGCACCTTCCCAGCATCTCCAGTACTTCTGAGCATTTTTTAAAAATTGGAAAACATTCTACAGAATTTGTACTTTTGAATGCCATTACCTATAGTGGTACTGAAGACATCAGCTATTATTTTTAAAAATTTATATTTAAGTGAGAGATTCCACAAAAGGTTGGGGGAAAGCTGGGGTGCTTCTGAGTGTTGGCTCAGCTGTCCATCACATACCTGCTACAAATAGTTGGGGTCATTCTAGTGTCTCTGCGCTCTGTTACTCACTTACCCAAGCCACCAGGATGGGAAGAGAAAGGAGGGGGATAAACCTCATTGAAGCCAGCCAAATCTTAATGAAGAAAAAAAATAATAATATAAAAGATGGCTTTGGACTTGTATATTTCTTTCAGATTGGATTGTTATTGTAGGAGGATAGTAAGAAGAGGTTCAGTGTTTTATTTGCTTGTTATCAGAACCTGAAGTGCTATTGCACTTATCCTATAATTATGGTAAAGTTTCCCACTGAGCCTTAGTGGGCAAAGGAAGGGAGTAAATTCAGTGCAAGAGAGAGCAAAGGAGAGGTTTTGTTTACCAGCCCGTCAGTGACAAATATGAATTGATAAACTCCTTACATAAATTACATTTCACTTATTTCTATTACATAAAAAAATACAGTGGATCAAGGAAGGAAACCAGAGAACATGGGACTGGGTGTATTTCCTAAACGTCTGGACCTAAATAAAATAAATACTAATCATCGGTAATGAGCACATTATATATTTGAATGCTAATAACACAGTCAAATTAGTTTTCTTGGTGCTTAGAAACAGTTTTCTGGTTTTGGCCTCTAGAGTTGAGTTCTTTTGTCCACACTATTTTTATCTTTTGTTGACCTCTTATCAATCATCAGGATCTCACATATACACGTAGCTGAGTTTCCTCAGTTTGTTCATCTATAAAATGAGTATGATAGGGGCCCCTGGGTGGTTCAGTCAGTTAAGCATCTGATTCTTGATTTCAGCTCAGGCCATGATTTCACGATTCATGAGTTTGAGGCCTGTGTCGGGCTCTGTGCTGACAGTGTGGCACCTACGTGGGATTCTCTCTCTCCTTTCTCTCTGTCCCTTCTCTCTCTCTCAAAATAATAAATACACATTAAAAATATATACAAAGTAAAAATAAAAATAAAACATAGGAATGCTAACAATGCTTACTTCAACTTTTTTTTAATTTTCTTAAATGTAGATTAAATGAGATTGCCTCTGAAAAACTCTAAGGTCATTGTCTGGCACATAAGTGCTCAATAAATTTTTGCTGTTACTATTATATGACTTTAACTAGAGCACCTTTTCTTAAAACAATTAAAAAAATTTTTTTTAATGTTTGTTCTTGAGAGAGAGAGAGAGCCTGAGTGGGAGAGGGGCAGAGAGAGAGAAGGAGACACAGAACGCGAAGTAGGTTTCAGGCTCCCAGATGTCAGCACAGAGCTTAATGCGGGGCTCGAATTCACAAACTGTGAGATCATGACCTGTGCCAAAGTAGGATGCTTAACCAACTGAGCCACCCAGGCGCCCCTTAAAATAATATTTATATCTTAATTATAAAAAAACTCATATCTGTTAGCACAAATTTTGAAAGATCGGATAAAAAATAAAAATCCACTTTAATATTACTATCTGATATGTTTATTATTAATATAACTATCATATTTCTTTATTAAGATATACCCATATAAATATATCTTTCTAAAATATCTATATAATGGTTCTTGACCTTTTGCCCCCCGCAATTAGTTCACGGACATCTTTCCATCAATAAATATAGATGTACCACTTAATTTTTAGTGTCTGCATCACACTTCATTGTAGTCTTATGATTTGAGTAACTATACCTGGCATCTTAAATGCTCTTTGTGGATATGGAAAATAAGAAATGCTTTTAATCAGCATGTTTTCATTAGCTACATCTGCCCGTTTGGCTGTCTTTTAAAAAATTACTGGAACCTATTCCATACTTAGATCTGGACCCCAGGTCCGCCACCTACTGGCTGTGTGACCTTGCACAAGTTACATAACAAAAGCCTGTTTTTGTTTTTTTGTTTTCATTTGTGAAACGGTGATAATAAAAGTATCTACTTCACAGCCTCGTTTTGTGGAATAAACCTGTCAAGACACTTAAAGCTTTGGGGGGCCCCTGAGTGGCTCAGTTGGTTTAGTGTCTGACTCTTGATTTCGGCTCAGGTCTTGAAATCACAGTTCAGAGGTTCCAGCCCTGCACTGTACAGAGCCTGTTTGGGATTCTCTCTCTCCCTCTCTCTCTGCTCCTTCCCTGCTCATGCTCTGTCTCTCAAAGAAAATAAATAAATAATCTTTAAAGAATTTGTAAAAACTTACTTAAAGCTTTGGGACTGGTTTTTGGTATATTGTTAATTCTTAAGTATTTACCTGAGGTCTTATAAAATCCTGGGGTTCCTCCTAAATCATCAAAGAAAAGTTACATTACTCCTTTAAGTTAGGTCGATTTTATTTGCAAGCTTCACATTATTTCACTGCTATATGTATATGTGTTTTGTGATGTCTATATGTAAAAATATATACTATCCTGCGTAACCCAATTCCCAAACCATATTAATTAGAAGAAGGTTTAATAAACTTATTTCTGAGCACACTGCTCACTGAACAATTTGGAAATAGTCACCATTGGACACTAGTAACTAGGTTTAATATTTTGCAACTTTTATTTTCTTTCTTAACACATCTGAGGAATAGGGGACACCCTTGTCAAGGACTCAGGCTTACTATACCATATCGATGAGTGCAGCAGTGGGGGCCATGGTACAGGAAGCTATCCATACCCACCCCGACTTTTAAAAACAGAACCTGGGGCAATGGTAAAATCTGAAGAGAACTTTAAAAAAAAAGTCCTTCCTCAGGCATTGTGATACATCAGTTCTGCAAAAGCCATTGCTTTTTAAATACCTGGATATGGTATCCTCATTAGGTAATTCTGGAACAAAAGTTACCCCATTGAGAGTTTCTCAACTTGTTGAAGTCCATGGATAGGGTACACTCTGACACTGAGCAAGTTCCTCTGTCCTCCAGTGGTCCAGGCAAGGCAAGGCAGCTAGTGCGCTCTTGCTAGGCCACCAGCAGTGTCACTTACTTTTGCCAGAGGGTTCTAAATGAACTTACATTTCTCTATGTGCCTTGACATGAAATAGTTGGCAAGCACACTGTTTTTTTTTAATGTTTATTTACTTTTGAGAGAGAGAGATTGAGGCAGAGAGACAGGGAACAGAGGCTTCAAAGCGGGCTCCACATTGACAGCACAGAGCCCAATGCTGAGCTCGAACTCACCACCCGTGGCTCATGACCTGAGCCAAAGCTGGATGCTTAACCGACAGAGCCACCCAGGTATCCCACCAAGCATACTCTTAAGTGCCACTTTCTACTGGTCTTACTTAGTAAAACTAAACCTACAGACCCATGATCAGTGAATTTTCATGAACTGTGAAAAATTCATGTGAATTTTTTCTGTTAGATAGATTAATTTGTACCCTTGCTATACCATAGAACATGCTTCTAGCATGTAAACCAGTGTTTATAAAAATTAGAGACTCATGGAACCCTAGAATGCATGTAATGACCCAGTTTGAGAAACATTGCTCCAAAAATTAACACTATATGATAATTTGGTGCTCACTAATGATTGTAAAACACAAATATAAATTTTTTTTCACAAATATAAATTTTTTGCAACTAAAAACATACAGAAAAACTGGATTGCAACTAGACCACTGAATAAAATAATGCAAATATTAATATGGCTTTAGGAGATGATCAAAATTAAAATAGCAAAATTAATAATTCCTATAGACATGTGAAATCCTCTAAGAGCAAAATTTTTGTAGATTACAAGATAATACCATTCTAAAGCAGTGGTTCTCAAAATGTATCCCTACAACAACAGATTAGCATTATCTAGAAACTTATGGAAAAACAAATTCTTGGAACCCACTTCATATTTACTGAAATAGAAGATCTGTAGGGGAACTTAATCATCTGTGTTTTAACAAGCTCTTCAGCTAATTCTGATGTGCAAGAGTTTGAGAACCACAATTAATGAGGCCAACTACTTTCCTATTCCTTACACACCAAGTGAATGCTGTCCTTCATTTACCTTAGGATACAATACCCTCATTTGAGTGAGGCTGCTGTTGTTTCAACTCCTTTTAAAGAATTTGTCTCAGGGCCATGTTGTAACTAAAAAGAAAATCTGTTTCATTATTTTATAGTTAAATCTCATTAAGCAATTGCTCAGAGTATCCGTATAAATCTTAGATTTGACTTTGCCCTGCATTGCAGACAAAAATCTGAAAGCTTTTCAAATTTGAAGTGATTAGTCTTTAAGGCAATACAATCAAAAAGTTTTATTGAAAGCTTGATATTTATTGAAAAGCCCTTGGTATACCACTTTTGGATCTTGTAGCACATTCTCCACCGTAATATCATTTAGTCTCTAACTCTCCCTAATTAGCCTTTGGCCAGAGAAGTTAACCTGATGACTACTTCATTTATTTGACTTTCCTACCTCCTGAGTCAGAACGAAAGTTAGCTTTGGAAGGAGACTGGGGGTCAAGTACTTGCCTGAGTAAAACTTTTTTTGGCCAGGAGAACACCAAGCCAAAACCCAATGTACCCACCTCATTGCCACAGCTGATGTGGCTACTAATATCTCTGCTGCTACGAGATCCTTTTCTTAATGTCCAATTCTCACAGCGTTCTCAAGACTCATCTTGTCTCAGAGCAATTATGGTGGTCAGGCTGCCCATGATGAGAAAAGGAACAAGACAGCATAAATCCCTGGGCAGTCCTACTGGCTCCTACTGTTTTGTCCATCACCAGCATTGTGTCCTGAGTGTTTAACCACCCACTCAAGTTAGTCCAGCTTTCATGGTAGAATCTCCAACCTAGCTCTTGTGACATTGTGCCCAAGATGACCCTCATTTTTACAAAAGGAATGCACTGTGAAGGAATAATCTGGGTTTTCCTCTGAACCTTGAGTGGATCTCACATCAGTTTCCTGAAGTCTCCCTGTAGTGCCTGTATAGCCTGAGGCTTCTTCCAGAGTCCCAATGAGGATAGCTAGAAAGTGATGGAATATTCCAGTTACTGGAGAAAAGAGGAATGGATGTTCAGTGTCACATCCAGAATTTAGAACACTTACCAGTTTATAGGAGGCAGAGAACCAAGATCACTAAGCAAATGAACATCAAACTCAATTGCGACATCCCAAGACAAACTGCTGATAAGATTTTAGTGAGCATGTAATTATTTATCACTCTGTATGTACATTTATGATTTATGAAGATGATCATATCTTATGTTTCTTTTTAACCTGCCTTTTCTTTTAACTTAAAAAGTTATCACAAATATCCTTTTTAGGTTACAAAAATTTCTCTTACAATATCTTTTTCTAACTTTTCATGCTATTTTCTTGTTGTACAAGATAATTTATTAAATGTCTCCTCTGTTGTTTAAAATATTCATTGTCTTGGGCACCTGGGTGGCTCAGTCAGTTGAGCATCCGACTTCAGCTCAGGTCATGATCTCACGGTTCGTGAGTTCAAGCCTGGCGTCAGGCACTGTGCTGACAACTCAGAGCCTGGAGCCTGCTTTGGATTCTGTGTCCCTCTACCATTTTTGTTTATGTTATAGACTCTCTACATTTTGTAATATAAATATAAGTAAATATGAACATAGATGTTGTCTTCTCATTTTTTTTCTTTTTAGAGAGGTAGGAAAGTATAATTATTTTTCTGTATTTTGAAAGAAATGGTGTAAAATTGTCCTGGAACTCTCTCCACATAGTATGCAGATTGTGTGTATACACATATAATTTTTATAATTTATTATATATATAATTTTTCCCCCTGGAACAGAGTGTTCATTGTGTCGAAAGAACTAGTCTCCCATTGCTAAACACTTGGGTGCTTGAAGTCTTTTGCCACCATTTTGTTATAATGAATAATAATAATTTCATATATGTATTGGAATATCTGCTCAGATTCATTTGGATACAATAAAATCTTTTTTTCTATAACATTAGTACTACTCTGATAGCTCCTAATTCTGACTAAACTTCTTTCAGAATCCAGACATATTAACTGTACTTATTTCATTTCTGAAATATAATAATGGAGGCATTCATTTTAGGAAGAAATGTAACAATCTGAGCATCTCAAATGCCATTTCTCATCTTGTAATTCTGGAAAGGATATTTTCGTTGACTCCAGAGAATTCAAGTTTGCTTTTTAAAAAAATATATGAGGCAATTGTGAATAGTGATCATGAGATTTTCCTCCATGATCTCCCACAGGTAGAAAAGAAAAATTGGTGTAACATTTTTTTCCTCCTTTTAAAATGTTTATTCATTGATTTTTTTTTTAATTTTTTTTTCAACGTTTATTTATTTTTGGGACAGAGAGAGACAGAGCATGAACGGGGGAGGGGCAGAGAGAGAGGGAGACACAGAATCGGAAACAGGCTCCAGGCTCTGAGCCATCAGCCCAGAGCCCAACATGGGGCTCGAACTCACGGACCGCGAGATCGTGACCTGGCTGAAGTCGGACGCTTAACCGACTGCACCACCCAGGCGCCCCTATTCATTGATTTTTGAGAGAGAGAGAGAGAGTGAGAGACAGCAAGAGAGGGGCAGAGAGAGGGTGACAGAGAATCCCAAGCAGGCTCCACACTGCCAGCACAGAACCAGATGCAGGGCTCAAACCCACAAACCGTGAGATCATGACCTGAGCTGAGATCAAGAGTTGTACTCTCTACTGGCTAAGCCATCCAGGTGCCCCAGAATTAGTGTAACTTAAATGTAGGCATGTTTCTGAAATTTAGGTTTGCTCACCCATATGTATGTGGTCTTACTACATATCTTATTCCATACTCTATAAAAGATTTATAAAGATTGAGTATTCAAATCTGACTTTGCCCAATTTTTTATTATCTATTTTTTCCCTGATTTTAATTATGAGCATGTCAGTTACCTTGTGATGGTATCAAATAACCTTTAGTCTTGTTTATTTTCAATAAAACTTCTCAATTTTTTTTTTTTAATTAACAGAACCTAACACTAATCTGTATTCTAGGGCAGTGGTTTTCAACCATTGGCTGCATATAAGAATCACCTGGGGGAGATTTTTTAAAAATGTTTATTTGTTTATTTTTGAGAGAGAGAGAGAGAGAGAGAGAGAGAGAGAGAGAGAGAGAGAGAATCCCAAGTAGGCTCTGTGCTGTCAGTGCAAAGCCCATCACAGGGCTTGAACTGATGGACCTTGAGATCACAACCTGAGCTGAAATCAAGAGTTGGACACTCAACTGACTGAGCCACCCAGGTGCCCCTGCTTTTATTTTTTTTTATTTATTTTTAAAATTTTTTAACTTTTAATCATTTTTGAGAGACAGAGACAGAGAGTGAGCAGGGGAGGAGCGGAGAGAGGGAGACAGAATCTGAAGCAGGCTCCAGGCTCTGAGCTATCAGCACAGAGCCCAGCACAGGGCTCAAACTCATGAACCTGTAAGATCATGACTTGAGCCGAAATCAAACTCTTAATCGACCGAGCCACCCAGGTGCCCTCAGGTGCCCCTATTTTTAAAACCTTAATAACAAGGCCACCACATTCCAATCAAACATAAAGATTTGGTGGTAGAACTTAAGTCATAGCATTTTTTAATGCTCCTCAGGTAACTTCAATCTGTAGTCAAGTTAGAGCATCACTGCTGGAGGGGAAGAAATCATTATAGGATTTTTGTCCATTTTTATTCCCCAATTAGGATTTATTTCAGTATGATTTACAGGAAGTATCAGTCTTTAAATATTTTGCATTGGGAATGAAAATCTAAAATAACAATACTTTGTTTTTCTATTTGATATGAAAGAGTGAATCAATAAAATAAACTACATCTTATGCAAAATTTTTCTCTATCTTGGCCTGTTGCAGAAAGAAATTCATTGACCTTCAGATTCTCAGTGTGGTACTTCTGGAGTCGATGAGGGATTGGCCATGGGAAGAAACATGTTGAGATATTGGTTTGCATTTGACCTTTATCCCATGGTAATGTGCCTCTCTCTGAGATGTTTCTAATGTGACACCAAGTTGTGCATAAATATCGCTGAGTAATTATTCTCTACTCAAATATATATCAAACTATAAAACCTCTGTGCCTAATTTTTATAAAGCAAACCAGTCACATGCAAAAGTGGGCGAGTCAACTATGATTCCAAAAACATCTCAGAATATGGGGAAAGCCGGCAGATTTTTCTCCCTTCTCATTGAATAGTTCATCTTTATTCCTGTGTGAACTGAAAAAGAGAATGTAGAGAAGTTGGAAAAGTTTTTATCCAGCTGTAGAAAAGTATTTTGATGGGCAAAATACTGTCCTGTTAAGAAGAAACGGGGACTTTTGAGCAAAGAGAAAAGGTGATTATTTTGGGAATTTGGGGCTAATTTGTCCCTAAATATCACTTCTGAAAAGTTATGGTACTGGAAACTTTAGTATTTTCATTTGAAAAAACATGACCCAATGACTAATGGGAAAGGAAAGATAATTAATATAAGAACATTTGGGGGCAAACAAGGCTGAAGTTTTGATTCTAGATTTCATTTCCTTATGCTTTTCCTATTACTGAATAAGATCATAGAAGACGTGATCATTGGACTAACTTAGAATCTATGACGTTTCATTACATATTATAATAGAAAGTGTTTTTTTTTTCCTTAGACTCTTCTCATAGATCTAACAGTCCGTTGATTTCCCCATCTTTGTGAATTGGTTATTTATTAGAAATATTATGTCTAAAAGTTTAAAGATGTGTATACCACTCTTTTGAAGAGGTTCCTTCCTCAAACACTCTCTCGGAGTGAGTTTATATTTTCATTACAAAACACACTATATTTGCAAGGCAGTATATTGCCTGCTATGACATTATTCTTTCATTTCAAGGATGTAATGTTTCTGACTTTTGGTTGAAGCCTCAGACTGATACCAATTATAGGACAACATGTACTGTTACTTTTAATGAATTACATTTGGTTACTGGGTTCTCTTCCTGCAGATTTCTTGAAGCATGCTTTCACCTTTCAAATATGTTGGCCTGCCATTAATCCAATGATTTCACCCTTTTTGTTCCCCCAGACAGGGTAATTTCATCAAAGTTTTCCCACATGGCCAAAATCTGTATTAGCTATTTGGTGTGCTGCAAATTTAAAAGCCAGTAGTATTCCTCCCACTCCTTATATATACAAAAAACAGATGTAGTGATTACACTGCCCTGTTCCTGGCTAAAGTAAATTTAGATGTAAGAATATAGCCTTTATATGTATTGGAGCAAAGTATGTCATTCTTTCTCATTCACTTAAAAGGATGTTTAATAAAATTGCTACTTATCAAAAGAGAAACTCCAGAGGAAGACTAAATAAATGAGGTGATATTTTAAAAGTTAATGAATGAGGTGCCTTGATCTATGGCTCCATTATACTCTTTTCATTGCTTCACAGAGCTCTTAAAACACAAGATGTGATGTAAAGGGTAGGTAAGCTAATTTAAACATGGCTTTAAAAGAGTAGGCAGTGAAACACATATTATGTTTACCGAAGGGCTGAAAAGTAGAATGTCCTTTATTCTAGAAGATATTACGAGGCAAAATGTAACATGCAAATTAATCTCCTTTTTAGCATAATATACACTACAATTGAGTTGTGTTTAAAGTGAGGAAGGCTACAAAAACTGTCTAGTGATACCAAATACAATAAAATATTTTTAAAACTTACATTAAGCATCACTTAGATGGTACTACCGATATTTCTATTTAACAGAGCTTGGTTCATACTCTATCTTCAAAAACATAATTTTATAATCAGTATAGATCATGCTTTTAGTGCCAGTCTATTTCACAGTGAGGATTCTGAGAGGTCTTAATTTTTGAAGTCTATATGAATGATTTTAACAAAACTACTCAAATAGCCCAGACTTAGCGCTCTTTGAAGACAAGTACCAAAAGTTAACTTGAGCTGCCTTAAACCAAAAATCTATTTTGAAATGTCTGCTGGTTTGTGTGATGCAATCTAATAGCAAGAAAGTGGTTCGCTCTTTAGGAGAGGCTGGAACTGGATCTTTAATGCCTACTGAAATATTTTCTGTCTTACATCTCTTCTTCCCCCTATGTACCCATCTCATTGTTTTTCCTGTGCTTGCCCTTTCTATGAAAAACAAATTAACAAATCTGTCATGCTGTCCCCTTGAGGTTTCCCTTTGAGGAGAGAGAATCTTGGGGGCTTTAAGGACTATCAATACAATGTTTATCCTCCTATTAAATTTAAAATTTTTTAATGTTTATTTATTTTTGAGAGAGAGAGAGAGTGAGAGAGAGTGCGAGCAGGGGAAGGGCATAGAGAGAGAGACACACAGGATCCAAGGCAGGCTGTAGGCTCAGAGCTGTTGGCACAGAGCCCCATGCAGGGCTCAAACCCACAGACCAGGAGGTCAATGACCTGAGCTGAAGTCGGATGCTCAACCGACTGAGCCACCCAGGTGCCCCAGTCCTCCTATTAAATTTTAAACAATCATCTGTTTTACTGATTCAAGAAATTCCTGGTAAGTACTGAAATTAGGAAATATATATGGAGGTACATCGAATACATATCTATTAGAATTTTGTGTAGGCTTCTCCAGACTCCATGTTTTCAGCTCATTCCCATTTCTAAGCTGTTTAAGAAAAAAGAGTATGCAGAAATGAGTTCAGAGTGCCTAAGCCAGCTTTCTCAATGAAGCCTATGCAGATGACCCTTTTTTATGGAAAACTGATATAGTAAGGACTGTATTTTAAAGCTTCCTTTTCCAGTTGAATTATTAAAAAATGAGTCCATTCTTTTCAGGAAGAATCCTACTTTTGGTACGGTTTTCTTGGTTGTAGTTGCCTTTGACTTGAAATTTGAAGTCTTCCACCAGAATGAATGCTGCAGTATTTTTGCTTCTTAGTAAAAAATTGTTTTCAGATTTATGCTCGTTATTTTGAGCATAAAAGATTTGTGACCGTGGCAATGGTTTTCAGTAACACAATGGCACTTAAGTTGCAGTATTAACACATTGTGGGGATTGGTACACTTTTTTCCTGCAACTTCAGGGCTGCTGAGAAAAGTGATTCAGTCCATGAAGGCCTTGGTAGAATTAGTTCACTTGCACATTTATTTTTAACAACTCAAATTATTTGCATAAGGACATGCAAGTATCCTTGTGCAGGTAAAAGGCTGCGTGTTGAGGAAAAAACACAAGATTAGGGAGTGAGATGCTTAGCTCCTTCTCTCCTGTGACATTGCTATGTGCGACTTAACAAACCACTTTCCTAGGCATTAGCTTTAAGATGTTAAGGTTAAGGAACATCTAAGGTTCCTTTTAGCTCTAACACTTTATTTCTATGATAAATGTTAATTGTATATATACACATAAACGCCCATCTAAGGTCCCTTTGGCTCTAATGGTCTATTTCTATGATAGATGTTAATTGTATATATACACATAAATCCCAGTTTCTTAGATAAAGGTAGAAACAAACTGCATAACTATGTATCTCATTGTCTCCCATTGTAAATGATCTCTACTCTCCCCTCCTCTCCCTCTCAGGGAATTCCAAGAACCCCAGAAAGGATTTCAGAAACCAAGGTTAAGAACTGATTTCTAGCATCCTAGAAATTATGATGCAATAGCTGCTTAGTCAATGTTGTTTTCACTTCCTTCCCATAGTCCTATTCATGTTAATAATATTCTGAGCTTTCAGCAAGCAGTTTGGAAGATTTGAAATTTAAAAGAGGAGAAAGGGGAACATGAAATACTATTTTTAACGATGGGGAAGGTCACTATTTTTAAAGGGAAAATGAAGAGCTGACTCCCAACTTTTTAAGGTAGACATGATCTTCTGCTCCCTGACGCCTGCCATTAAGACTTACTTTTTTATGAATGAGTGAACAAGAGAAAAAATGAACACTGAATGGCATTTTCAGGTCCGGCAATGAAAAGGTAAGACTGCAATACTGAAATAAACACGAGTTGAGGAGATGGGCATTCCAGATACAGTGTGGTATGCCAGCCCTCCAGTGATATTCATTAAGTCTCTTTATTTCCCTACTTTTTCTTTCAATATCTGTAAATTGGAGAGTCTGGACTAAATCTACTCCTAAGCTCACTTTTAACTGTAAATATACTGCTTTCGGGATATATGTCCGTTATGTAATATAAACAGAATTTTTCTGCATGTAGCTATTATGCTTTTAGTTCCCCAAAGTAGTTTTACCTTTACCTCTATTATCTGGAATGGACTCAGGGAATGCAAATTATTTGAATATTTTTAAGCAAATATTTCCAAAGCAAAAAATTTGAGTATTTGTTTAAGCAAATTATAGAAAGAAATATAAACTTTCAGGTACTCTCCCTTTTCTGTTATTTCCTATCCTGTAGAAAACATCATAAGCAGGACTTACTTTCAAGATTACCTCCCAAGTAGGTAAACTTCTACCTGTGGATAATTACCAACAGAGGAACATTGCATTTTAAAACCAAACATAAAACCAATGAAAACAAAACAAAACTTTTCATAAAAAAATGAGTTAGAGTAATAATTCCTAATAAATGAAAAGGCAAACATGGAAGTTATTTTCACAAGGATGATAAATAAGCCAAGATTTTCCTCTTTTACAATCTCAATTAAGCTGTAACATACACTCATGAAAAAGATAGTCCTGAATGTCCCAGAGGCACAAAAGAGGGTGGACCTACTTAGTTTATTTCTAAATTGTCAGCTCTTTTTTTTTCTATTCTTTCAGTAAAATAAACTGTTTTGCTGAATAAGAGGGTTAAGAAAAGGCCTGAGTGAGTCACTCCAATTTGTTTCCACGTTCTGAACAGTCAGTAAAGAAATTTATTGCCTCATTAGGCATTTTGAGTAGATTTCTGGAAACCTGGGTGACGTAAGCTAGAAAAGTAACCTAGTAAGACGGTTTAAAAGCGGCTGCAGCTGAATTTGTTTTTGAAATTGCCAGTTGCCTGTTAGACGGGAATGACATAGCGATTTGTTTCACGAAACGGTGCCAGGCAGCGGGCTGGTTTCAAGGAGGAAATTGTGTCTATTTTCAGCCCGTGCTAGAACATACTGTAAGATGACAGAGGCAAGATGATTGGAGGAGGGCCTTGGGCTCAGTAATGAGATCAAGACTAAGCTTCTTATGAGCGGAAACAATGGAGGCTGTGCCGTCGAGGCTGGGTGGTGAGCTTACAGCCCGCCGCGCACACAGGGGATGTCCCGCTCTTGTAGCCCCTGCTCTTTGTTTAGCTGATATTTAGTTAAGTTCAAATACAGATACTTAACATAGGACCTCCCTCACACTAAGGCATCTGTAACCACTCTACCTCGGGTTGTGAGCTTCAAAGACGCATTAATAGTCAAGGGAGCATAGGTTCTTTCCTCACACTGTACACTCGCAATCATCTTCCAGAGTTAGAAAGGAACTTCTCTTTAATTTCTTTTAAAAATGACTAAAAATTGGCAGTAGCTAAAGTATTATTTGTTTTTGAACAAAGGAATGTCGAATTCACTTCAAAATGTAAACAAGCCAGGAGGCAAAAACTCTGAAGGACAAATGATTTATTAATAAGCAGGACACAATGACTTGCTTGCCCAAAAGAACTTTCTTTTTGTATGTTTAGCAGATAAACACATTAATCATGATCAGTCTGCTCTATACCAAAAGAGAATTTGATAAATTAATCACATCCAACCATAAAACAAGGAAATTTCAGGGAATCTTCTAGATAAAAGGAGTGGAAATGTTTGTTTCCCATAATGAAAAGAAATGTGTGTGTCTATGTGTGTGTGCACATACATACCTATACGTATGTATACACATGTACATATATAGGCTAGACATACGACATTCTAATGAACAGGTTTGAGTTTCCATAAAGTTGGAGAATAATGGGATAAAAGGGAAAATAAAGATTTAATCTGAACTCCTTTTTTTTTTTTTCTTGTTAGTAACAAAGATTTCTCAGCACTGCTTATGTTCTAACTACAAAAGATTCCAACGTTGGGAGAGATCTTGGGGTATAAAAAGAAGGAAATATTTTCTCCACCATCAAATCTTTCAATTCTCCCAAATGGCCAACAGCCTGTTACCAGTGTTCTGTTGAACATCCAGAGAATAAAAGTTGAAAGAGATGAAAATATATGGTGACAAGATGCTGAGGGGGAGATATGGGGAAAAGAGGCCTGGATTCTTAACCCAGCTTTGCTAATCTTTGGCAGTTTCCTCATCAGTAACATGTAACACTTGGACTGGATGGCTTCAAATTGCCCTCGAAGTTTTAAGAACCTTAAAGTTCTGAGTCTACCTTGGTGGTCTGGAAGAGACTAAAATCCACTTAAAACTTGAAGGAAGGAATTAAAAGCAGCAAAATGGTGCCTTTCCTCATTATTCCCTTTCTAATTAACATTATAAAAGTTTCAGATCTGAGATCCTGCCAAATTTAAAGGTCTGCTGTTTTACATCTATACTCTTCTACATCCAATTATTTCTCCCTAAGAAAATATAAGATCAGTTATTTCTTAATGATTATTTGTTGACTGTGATGCTCATTGAGCTTCTTGTGGGTAGTGCAATTCAACAAATATTTAATTAATGGCTACTATGCATTGGGCGGTGAGAAAGCAATAGAAAATACCTACCACTCCCACCAACCCTCTCTTAAAAACATAACAAAATGACAAATAGTCCTTGGTTTAGGGAACTTAGAGTGTGCCTGGAACCAGAATAGTCATTCTGAATAGTTATTCAGAAATATTTATTCAATGATTGTGTTGATATACTGAAGGAAGTAATTAGAGTACAGTATTACAAATCTGTATATTTAAATATATATATATATTTAAATATGATACATGTATCGCTATTCAACGGAGTAGGAAAATCTTTGCTTAGAGGAGTCATGGAAATATTTAGAGAGTGGTTGACATTTCAGCTGAGCAGGCTCAACAACAAATAAGATTTCAAAAGCACATTTTTAACAAAGGTAACATACCAGTTTATGGAATGTTTGTGATTGATGAACCCATGTTTTGTGGAGAGTGGTCATAGGTTATAGGAGGTGCGGACAGAAAGGTGGTTGGAACAAAATTACCAAGAGTTTTTAAATACCAGGCTAAGTAATTTAAACTTCATATTACGAGTAGTTAAAACTTCATACTATAAATAAAAGGAAGTAGGGGTTTTTTAGTAAGGGAAAAAGGGAGATGGCCAGGTTTGTTTTTGTGACTTCTGATCCTTTCTGTGTGCCCAAAGTCTGAATTAGACATTTTAAGAGCTTCTCCAACGTTTCCACCCATGTTCCAGCAACCAAATGAAGTCAGTCTCTACCTTCTAAAGTAAGTAATGTATGATGTTTACACTATAGCATTGAATACACCAAGCAGACCTTTTCAAATGACACATCCCTCTTCAGCTTTCTGGAGATTCTGACATGTCTTCTGTCTTCCTAGCTCTTTTTCCCCCCATTTTTTTTAGACTTACAAATATACCATGTGGATTCCAGATGCCATTCATATCCTAACATAAACTCTAAGGACACAGAATAATGACAAATTATATAAGCCAAAATAAAAATAATAATAACATTGAAAGCCAGGAAATGTTAATAGTGTGAGCTCTGGATCCTGACAGCCGAGGTTTAGGTCTTGGTTTTGCCACTAACAGTGACTTTGACCAAGTTATTTAAATTCTGCAGCTAGGTTTTGGGGATAACATTACCTTCTCTTCCAGAGTTGTCTTGAGGATTAAAAAAGTTAATACAGAATATGGCTTGACCTATATTAAGCAGTCCATAAATCGTTGTAGATGTTGCTGTTACTGTATAATAGAGGAAGTTTGTAGAATCTCTGTTCATCCCTGATGATGTCTTCTTTCTGCCTCCATGAGTGATGCTGCTTCTTTTTGGGATGACCTTAGTCCTTCTCAACGTCTTCTACAAGGAGCATGCATTCTTCTCTTTGCCAAAATCTATATTTCACTATGATTACATATCTGAATCTAAATACACATTCAAATCTTTCCATGTTAAATCACAGCTTCTTGTTCTAACCAAACACCAATGTTTTTGTTCTGTTACCTTGTTCATTTTTTCCTTAAAATGGTAACTATTCCCCTCCAAATCTGCTTCTTACCCATGCATTTATTCAAGGGCTTTCTTTTTTTTTCAGATGCCTCGTTTAGTTTAGTAGTTCAAGAACTGTCAAGTCATTCCCTTATCGCAACACACTCCCCAATTTGAAAAGAAAATCTCATTTTCATTAATGCTTCTTCACAGATCTTATTTTTGGAAGACTTTATTAATCTTTATGGGTCTTCGCTAGATTTCATTAAGATTTTTACTTCCTTTTTAACTTGTGAAGACAAGATTGGGGCTCAGCTAAATTAGAGGGATTAGAGCATGGTTTAGAGCACCAAGTCCCAGACTGGGCTGAGTGTTCTGGAAACAACACTCTGCTTACCAGAAAGAGCCGTTTGGGAAGCCATTGCTTCTTCTACTACAATAGTTCTCTCCACCATCAACTCTGACAATTGTTTCTTTTCAGACCTGTGTGGTTCTGTGTTAAATAAATCTAGGGGGGCGCCTGGGTGGCTCAGTCGGTTAAGCATCTGACTTCGGCTCAGGTCATGACCTCACGGTCCGTGGGTTCGAGCCCCATGTCAGGCTCTGTGCTGACAGCTCAGAGCCTGGAGCCTGTTTCAGATCCTGCATCTCCCTCTTTCTCTGACCCTCGCCTGTTCATGCTCTCTCTCTCTGTCTCAAAAATAAATGTTAAAAAAAATTTTTTTTAAATAAATAAATAAATAAATAAATAAATCTAGGGGCGCCCGAGTGGCTCTGTCGGTTAAGCGTCAGACTCTTGATTTTGGTTCAGGTCATGATCTCAAGGTTTGTGAGAGTAGGCCCCACAAGGGGCTCTGTGCTGACAGCTAGGAACCTGGAGCCTGCTTGGGATTCTATGTCTCCCTCTCTTTCTGCCCCTCCTCTGCTCACACGTGCAAATGCACATGTGCACTCTCTCTCAAATTAAATAAATAAACATTAAAAAAATGTAAATAATGATTTAGAATGGGAATCACCGTAAAATGCAAACTATTCTCGTTATTAAACTAAATTTAACAGTGATCCAGGATTTTAAAATCAGAGTAAAAAATGACAAAGAGAAAAGCAAAATCTGTGATGGATTTATTATTGATTTTATTGCATTGCCAAGGTCAATTAGAACTGAACTGTTATGAGTAATATTAGTATTCTATAAAATATTAAGATCTTACTACATTATTTGTTTTCATCATTTAATAGAAGTAGTTTTGGTTTTTGTCTTCCTCCTTCAATAAAATTAAGCAGCCCAGGAGATCTTGCATTAATGCAAGAAAGTTGGATTGATATTATTAGTTATATATCATTTATATGTTGTAGTTGTTCATCGTCACTGGGCTTCCAATATGCTTTAATTTTATTCAGTGAGAGTAAATTTTGTGTATCTGAGCTATTCAAAAATGAATGTCATTCCAGGCTTATGGTAGACCCCACGGCTCTTTGGCCTTATGTTGCTCTGAATACCACCTCCCCCCTCCCAAATTGCTTTTCAGACTAGTTAAGTCATCTCTAAAACAGATCTCCAAGACTGACGTATAGGCTATGGGATGATAATAGATTTGTCATACACCAAAACCAGAAAGAGTCTCACCACCTTAATTGTGGTGAAATTGTAAGCAAAAAGAATACGTAAATTAGCATGTCTGGAGGCCCTTTTCAGACTGCATCACTCTCCATCAAAAATGTTGCAGGTAAATAAAATATGTTCTTACTGAATAATAAGTATAATATGTGCAATTTATTGTCATTACAAAGAGTTTTTATTGTATCTGAAGAATTCCACAGAGGGCCATTACAAATCCATTATAGTATTTTTAGTTAGTGATCTGCTCTGCTTCCCAAACCGTGCTCATTTTATGCAGCATTAGACTGATATATGCATGTCTAGATCAGGCCTGGTCCAATTCTGCATACAATAGTTTAAGAGGGTTTTCGTTGCCTTGTTGGCTATTTCTTAAAGGTGCAAAATAATTGGAGTAAATGTGATGCTCTTTAAAAGGTAAAAGTTCAGTTTAAACTTGAATGAAGGTTAAGTTTTTATTTGTAATGACTGAAAGAAACAGATTTCCAATAGGAAGGGCTTTATAGTTATAATATTAATAATTGAGTTTCATAAGAATATCACCACTTACCTCTAGAGAAACGGTTTCTCCTTGATGTTTCATTGACTTTCCATGATGTCTCCACTCTCTCACTTGGAATTCACAGTCCAGGTCTCAACTTACATTTTTACTACTTTTATGTATAATCACTTTTTCACATAAGACCTTCTTTCCACCCAGGCTCATCTTTCCAATTATGTGGATCCCACTACCTTTTTTTTTTTCACTTTTACTTATACTTTACTTTCATGTAAACCTTTTACTTCTCCAAACACCTTTTCTAACTGCTTCAATTTTTTACTTTCTCTGAACACCTTTACTGTATTCCAGTTTTTTTTTTTCCTGTCCTAGAGAGCCATTAAAATCCTCCCTTTTCTATAAACCTTTTCTGCGAGTGGGAATCTTTTTCTTTCCAATAAGATTATGCATCTGCTATCTTGAACTGATTACATCTGTAAGTAGGACAGAAAGGGAGTGTACACCCATTGAATGACCCTCATTTTCCGTGGATTTTGCTAGGTGTTCTACATTATATGTCTCATTTAATTCACATAGCAACCAAGGAATATGGATCTATCTTGCTTGATATACAGATGGAGAACCTGGGGTCTGGTGAATTTCAGTTACTTTCACAAAGTCTTTCTGGTAGAAAGCAGCAGAGCATAGATTCAAACCTTTCTCTCTTCTGCACCCAAACCTGTGTTTTTTGTGCTCAGGTGTCTTTCCCTCTAGGGGGGTCTATTTCATTTTTTCATCTGATTGACGGCGAGAATTCTATCATGAGAATTTTTATCCTTTTAGATAGCTCTCACATAGTTGGCCTCCTATTGGGCCTCAATTCTGCATTTAGAAGTCCTTGAGTAACTCACAGGCAATGTTGCCCTTTATGCTTTTCCCATTTTTACTCACTTAAAACAAGGTATATATTCATAGTTGGAAATCTTATGTTTTCCCCTGTAAGCAAAAAAGAAAACATATGAATAATGAAGGAACTTTCAGAAAAACTTGCTATATTTTCAAGTTGGTCAGGAATATAAAGGAGTTTCTTATGTTTTCTAAGTTTAACTTGTAGTTATTGTATTTTATTCTTGCATGGTTGATAATATTTCTTAGGTTACACAGCTTTGTGTTCTCCTGTAGGCTAAGACCCATTTTTCTTACATCATCTGAATCTTCACTGGGGAAAAAAAATCTTCAAAGAGATAACGTGGACTTTGAACTAAACTCAGTCATGCTTAAGAAAGTCAGTTTTAATACCTTACCTTGAATTTGATATCATTTATTTTTATTTTTTTTAATTTTTTTTTATTTTTTAATGTTTATTTATTTTTGTGAGAGACAGAGACAGAATGCGAGTGGCTTAGGGGCAGAGAGAGAGGAAGACACAGAATCCAAAGCAGACTCCAGGCTCTGAGCTGTCAGCACAGAGCCCGACGCAGGGCTCGAACCCACGAGCTGTGAGATCATGACCTGAGCTGAAGTCGGACGCTCAACTGACTGAGCCACCCAGGCGCCCCTAATTTGATATCATTTAAAGAGCAATATAATTTTAAAAATGTTTTGAATGAAATAACATGTTTGAATACAATTTTAAGACCTATGCTACTCCTGTGTAGATGGAGCAAATTACAAAATAAGTCATTACTAAGCCCATAAATATCGAAGGAACTTGTAGAATTCCTAACAAACAACTTGGAATTGTCCATCTATTGTTTGTCATTTTATTCTAAACCAAACTCCTAAATAACTTGCAAGAAAAAGCTTTAGATGATTGGATAATATTTATCTATAAAGTCAGCATAAATCTCCCTCTAAAATGTAATACAAGCCAAACAGGAGCTGTCTAATATTACTTATGCTAAATGAAAAAAATTATGCTGAGTCTTTTGTCAACTACTGCATGTTAATTGTGTAAGATTAAGGTGAGAGCTAAGAAAATTAAAACAGAAAATAGAAGGCTTTGTTCTCAGTCTCATGGGATTTGCACTGTAACAAAGAACACAAGGCATTGGCTTCAACAGAGATATATACACATACATCACATCTCAAGATATCATAACTGCCGAGAATGAGGCACAGACGAGTTCAGTAGACACTTCCACGGACGTGCAATTTGAGAGGAGGCTTCAAAGAGGAACAGGGTTTTGTTAGGTAGAAAGCAGGTGACACAACCTTTTGGACAGGAAGGAAAATGTACATCAATCTACCGAAGTGGCTTATTAAAGATATGTTTGGTAGAGACATCAGATTGCCTAAAATGGAAGCTTTGTTCAAATAACAAAATCTTGTCTTCTTTCTATATATATTTTTCTTACTTTACATCTATCAGTTGACCACTGTTTTTGACAAGTACAGACTAACATGTTTTAATATCTCTGCACTTTTATCAGGTGTGAGACATAAGCTTTGAATTCTTGGACACAAGTGACCCATTTCTTTGAGGGTCTAACCACTTGATAAGACCCACTGATCTCAGCTGCTAGATGGTTGATCACTTTGCTCGCCATGAAACATCATCCTATGAAGCTATGTCCTAAGAGCACCAAAATTTTTAGCTTCTTGAGAAGCTAAACCAGGAGTGTTACGGTTCACTTCCACACCTTGTCCAGCTGTGCCTGAACAGCTTGATTTCTCATCCATTTCATGTTGAACAGAAATATTCTCAGAAATTCTTTGTTTCCTTTGAGCTACCAAGATTTTGGCCTGCCTTTTTATTGGTCATTTCCTGAAGGGTTTGGGGTATTTGACCACTTTAAACCACTTCTCTGAGAACCAGCACATCCTAAAAATGGTCTAAGGCTTGTCCTTTGATTATCAATAGGGATCACCTTTAGAGGAGTCGCAGAAGAGACCAGATTGAAACAGGAATCTGTCAGGTTCCCTGTTGCATGTTTTTAATTCACACACCCCCATGGCTACATCCAACAGAGGTGACCTGAATTTTCGCTTTGATGTTGCATACCATGAATTCCCATTGCAGGTCAGGAACAAAGGGAGAATTTTAAAGCTATTTTTCTAACATTGCCTTAGCAGATACTGACTAATTGTATCCCAGGAACATGCTCCTGATTTTAGAATCATAAACATCAGTAGGACTCAAGATGCTTGCAGAGTGATACAGTGACTTTGATTCCTCTTGGGTGGTCAAAACACAGCATGTGTGATATTTTTATAAACTATGGTTCACAGAGCACATAGTTCTAGAGCATTTTGTTTTCATTATGTTCGTGTCAATGGAAACAGTTGTGCTTCCTGATGTCTTACTGAGATGGCCTCTTTGGTAATTTTAGGCTACTTTCCCAAGGATACTGCATGTTGCCTGACCCTTATTCCTGAGGAAATAAGTAGGACTTGGACTGACTTATGGATAATGTACTTTCTTTAAGAATGGCAGAAGGAAAAATATCAGACTAGGAGGCACTCCAGAAATAATAATGGAGAATCTCATCCTGTTTTGTAAACTCTTTGTACTTTGCTCTCTGTGAGTTTTGTGGGAATATTATTTTTAAAGGGCCATTGTACTTTGGAAGATATTACGTTGCATTACATTTGGTTTAGAGTTAAGGAAGAAAAATAAGATATTATTAACAAGTTTGTAAAACTTGGCTTTAGTATACCTATAGGAAGTTTTTGAATGAGTGCTAATTCTGAATTTACAGGTCAACATTTTTTCTCTCTAGCAGTTTTATTTGGAATGCCCCTGGTGATATAAAGATGGGAAAGAACAATACCCACCCAGTGCTTCACTTGAAGAAATTCCAATATTCTGGAAATCAGGTAAAGATAAAATACAGATACCATTAGGAATGCACATTCTCTTTGTAAAAGAAAGTTTGCTCAAGAAGATATTTACTATCAAATTCATATATTTCTTCGTGTGCAAACTCTGCATCTAACATTTGTTTTATGAGAGCATTGTGTTTTCTAAAGCATTCATTCATTCATTAACTTAGTAAAGTCATATTAGTACTACTATCTATGTCTGTGGAAATATTTTGAAGAAAAAGAGGACATATGCCTATTTGATTTAACTTG
The DNA here is from genome assembly GCF_018350175.1 of Felis catus. Lineage (NCBI taxonomy): Eukaryota > Metazoa > Chordata > Mammalia > Carnivora > Felidae > Felis > Felis catus. The sequence continues at coordinate 27,378,103 of NC_058376.1, read as the reverse complement.
GATAATCCTAAACAAAGAAAAGAGGATGGGGTTAGGTACATTAAAAGTTTCTTTAAAAAGTATCTTTTATTTCCACCACATAACTATATACACACCTACTTAGAATGCAAATAAGTTTGGAGGTTAAATACCAAAGGAAATAAACCCTTTGGCACTAGTGCAGGGGGTCAACCACTTTCAATTTCAATTTTTATTTTTCTTCTGTGTTTCTACATATTGTGCATCCATCTGGGTCATGACTCCTCAACTTAGATCTCATTGATTGACTCTTGCTGGTACAGATGAAAGTTTAAGCTTTCTTAAAATCCCCACATTCTTTACTTTATTCTTCCATTATAGCTATGTCACATTTTCGTTTGAATCCATATCTGAGTTTTTAATTATTAGGACTACACAAATAGCATTTGCTGCAGAACCTGGTGACGGGATATGACAAAAATTATTGTAGAATTTTTTTCTTTTTCTTTCTTTCTTTTTTCTTTTTGAGAGAAACAGAGAGAGCATGACCAGGGGAAGGGCAGAGGGAGAGGGAGACAGAGAAGGAGACAGAGAATCCCAAGCAGGCTTCGCAGGGCCAGAGTGCAGAGCTCTATGCGGGGCTCGAACTCATGAAACGGTGCCATCATGTCATGACCTGAGCCGAAATCAAGAGTCAGACACTTAACTGACTGAAACAGCCAGGCACCCCAGACATTTTTTCTTTAATAACAAGTGTTTCATTTATTTTTCTTTTTTGCCCAGTTTCCTTGTCTTCCTTTCTTACTCCCTACCTCTCTTTCTCCTTTTCTTTCTTACTTTCTTGTCTTTCCTAAGTCTTCCCCAAGGCTCCAAAATTTTTATAAGATGCTTCTCTATTCAATTTTTTACACAGGTAAGTTGGTTACATAATCTAGTATTTTCTTTTTTTTTTTTTCCTTTTTTTCTTTTATCTTGAAGAACACCCTCCTGGGAGCCACTTTCCTCCAACTTTTATCTTTTCAGGTTGGTCTGTAAAGTATCCTATAAGAAGATGTTATCCAGAGTTTTTTTGGATATCATCCTAAAAATTTATTTTTCCATTTTATGATGTTGTAGCCTCTTCTAGAAAGTATGTCCTCATTTTATTCAGTTATCTCTCTCTCTCTCTCTCTCTCTCTCTCTCTCTCTCACTCCCTCTCTCTCTCTTTTGGCTGGAACTCATGTTCTAGTAATGTTTTGGGAAGGGTTCTACAGGTGATAAACATTTTATGAACTTGCAGGTTGAGAAATGTTTTTATTCTACTTGATTCTTGATTGAATCTTTGGCTGGGAATAGAATTATAGATTTAGAACATTTTTCACTCAGAAATAAAAGCATTTTCCCATTACCTTCCAACTTCCAATGCTGTTGCTGAGAAGACCAATGTCATTCTGATCCTGATATTTTGATTAGTATTTACTTTCATCACTAACAAACTTTGAGATCTTCTCTATATTTCTGGTGTTATAATTTTATCAGAATATGTCTGAGTGGGTTTTTCCTCATCCCTTGTCTTGAGACACTTGATAGATCCTTTCAATCTGGAAAATAATGCTGTCAATTATAAGAAACTTCCTTGGGGCGCCTGGGTGGCTCAGTCAGTTAAGCATCCAACTTTCAGCTCAGGTCATGACTCAGGATTCATGAGTTCAAGCCTTTCGTTGGGATCTGTGCTGACAGCTCAGAATCTGGAGCCTGCTTCAGATCTGTGTCTCCCTCTCTCTCTCCGCCTCTCCCTTGCTCATGCTCGCTCTCTGTCTCTCTCTCTCCTCTCTCTCTCTCTCTCTCTCTCTCTCCCTTTCTCTCAAAAATAAATAAAAAATAAGAAAAAAATAAATTCCTTATATTATATCCTTAATAATTTACTTACTAGCATTTTCTCTAATCTCCATTTCCTGAATTGCCAGTTGTGGAGTGTTGAATGATCTCTACTGATGATCTAACTTTAAAAAATCATTTCTCTCTCCTGTTAGTCTTTTTGAATTTACTCCTTATTATCTTCTAATACTTCTACTAAAATTTCACTTTTGATGATCGTATGTTAAATTAATATTATCCTTTTATTCTCTGCCTGTTTCTCTTATGTTTTATTGCATCCTGTCTTGTTTCATCAAGGCAACACCTTTTCTGATATGTGGGGTCATTATTACTACTTCCTTACAATTCTCATTGTATATTCTCTATTTCCCTGGGTTCCCTCTTTTCTTTCACTTAATTTTGTTTCCTAGTTTTTCCTTGATGGATTCTCAGTAATGATCTTTGACTTTTAAATCATATTCTTTTTTTTATTATGAAATTTATTTTGGTTTCCATACAACACCCAGTGCTCATCCCAACAGGTGCCCTCCTCAATGCCCATCACCCACTTTCCTCTCCCTTCCAGCCCCCATCAACCCTCAGTTTATTCTCAGTTTTTAAGAGTCTCTTATGGTTTGGCTCCCTCCCTCTCTTCTTTTTTTTTTCCTTCCCCTCCTCCATGGTCTTCTGTTAAGCTTCTCAGGATCCACGTAAGAGTGAAAACATATGGTATCTGTCTTTCTCTGTATGACTTATTTCACTTAGCATCACACTCTCCAGTTCCATCCATGTTGCTACAAAGGGCCATATTTCATTCTTTCTCATTGCCATGTAGTACTCCATTGTGTATATAAACCACAATTTCTTTATCCATTCCTCAGTTGATGGACATTTAGGCTCTTTCCATAATTCGGCTATTGTTGAAAGTGCTGCTATAAACATTGGAGTACACTAAAATCTTATCTGGAATTTTGTGCAAAAGGGTAGTACTTGTCAGCAGGTTGGATTCACCTGTGATCCACTGGGTTAGCAGTTGGCTTTTTTGGTGGACAGGCACATTAACATCTGTATCTGAGTTTTTCTTCCCCCTCTGTAGTAGTTATTTACTCAAGAGAAAAAGTCTTAATCTTCTGTTTGAGGATATAAACACTTTGAGAACATCACAGTTCTCAATGTACATAGACTTTCGTGTAACCTTTCAGTTTTTGGTATCACATCCTTTTGCTGCCTTTTCCGTTATAGATGGGGGTCATTCTAGTTCAATTTCTCCATATACCATTGTTTTCCTTTAAGAGTGAGAAGGGTTAGTCCCTTGACCCCCTTATAGTAGATGTGTGATCATAGGTAGGTGTCTAACTATGTCTCTTTAAATCCTTCAGTCTCTTTTTAACTCCTATCCTCAATCCCACCTTTGACAATACCCAGATATTCCAATGAGCTCTCCTTGCACATTGCTATGTGGGTATGCTTGCTACTTTTAATGATTATCTCCTATTTACACAATTTGTCGTTTTCTACTCTGTTAAATTAAATGCCATTATTCCACTTTTTGTCTTTATATATATTATGGTTTAGAGTTATAGTAGTCTCTATTTTAAGAAAATATTTGAGTTTGTGTGTTAGGCTGGTGATGGTTCGCAAAAATATGTCAAGGTCCTCATTCCCAGAACCCCTGAATATTACCTGATTTGGAAAAATGGTCTTTACAGATATAATTAAGGATTCTGAGATGAGGAGATTATCTTGGATTATCAAAGTGGGCCCTAAATGCCACCACAGGCATTAGTGTAAGAGAGGCAAAGGAAGATTTGACACACGTAGAGGAGAAGGCGAAACAAAGATGGAAGCTGAGACAAGAGTGATGTGGCTTCAAGCCAGAAAATGCCGGAAAATACAGGAGCCACCAGAAACTAGAAGAAGCAAGGCACAGATTCTTTTTGCAGAGCCTCCAGAGAAAACATGGCCCTGCCCAAAAGCTTTATTTCATCCCAGTGAAATTGATGTTGAAATCCTGGCCTCCAAAACTGTAAGTAACTTAATTTCTGTTGTTTGAAGCCCCCAAGTTTTTAGGAACTTGTTCAAACAGTCACAGGAAACAAACATAGTTTGTATTAGAGTTTCTTTTTCTCCTTTATGCTTTATGATAATTTTTAAAAGGATAAAGAAAGAGATATTTATTTCACCTTCTTAAAGTTGGAATCATTTAAATCTTTGATTTAGGATAGTTTCATTTCTCATAATTTCATACCTTCCATAATGAGGATGCTCACTTTCAGAAGTATTGGAGCTTTCCCAGATATGGGATTTTAACACTGTCTTCATTTATTTTTCTCCCCTTCTTACTATATATTTTCTCTTCTTAAACAGATCTTACTTACTTCACTTTCTTCCCTTTCCCCTCTTTTTTCTTTTCTTTCTTTTTCCAACAACCTATTGATTATTTATTTAATGTTAGGCATTGTGGTAAGCTTTGAGAATATAGAACCAATAAAGCTGTTTCTACTGCCTTCCAAGAGCTTACTAAGGAGCTTCCAAGAGCTCCTTCTATTGATATAGAAAAGGAATAAAAATAACATTTGTTTGGCACAAAATATAAAATCAAAAACAGAAAGAAAAATCAACAACTGAAATACCATACTGTAGGTGTTAAATTAAATGCATGAGCAAAATGCTGTGGTCTCATGGACCTGAAATGAATAGTTCTACTTGACAGAAACGGAAGGGATCTATGAAGTAGTACCTGAGCAGGGTCTTAGGGGATGAATTGAGATTTTATGAAGAACTAAACAGGGAAAAGGCATTTTATGGAAAGAAACTGCCTCTACGGAGGGCACACATATGTTAAAGAGCATGGATTGCTTTGGCATTTGCCAATAGGCTTGGAGCATAGATTAAAGGTGGGGGAGGATGGAGTCATGAGACTGACTACAAAGGTTGGAGTCAAATTATGATGAACACTTTTTTGCTTGTGTTAAGGAGTTTAGATTTGTTTGATTGAAGTATTCATATAATTTCACTCATCTGTGGAATTTAAGAAACAAAACAAATAAACAAAGAAAAAAAGAGACAAAAAAACATACTCTGAAATGAACTGTTGGTTGTCATATGGGTGGGGGGGGGGGGGAGATGGGAGAAATAGATGAAGGAGACTAAGAAGTACAAACCTCCAGTTGCAAAGTAAATAAGTCATGGAGGTGAAAAGTACAGCAGAGGGTATATAGTCAATAAGACTGTAATAACATTGGTGGCAGATGGGAACTGCATTTTTCATGGTAGCACAGTGTAATGTATCGAATTGTTGAATTATTACTTTGTACACTTGAAACCAACACTGTGTATGAAAATATGTGAGACACACACACACACACACACACACACACACACACTGAAATATTATTCAACTATGCAAAAGAATGAGATCTTGCCATTTGCAACAACATGGATGGGCTGAGAAGATATAATAATGCTAAGTAAAATAAAGAGTTTAGATTTTTGTTATTTTAGAAATGGGAGGAAATGGGCTTTAAGAAGGAAATTGGCATGGTCCATTAGGAATAAAACTGTCAGCAGTTTGATTATCACACTGATGAAGAGAAGCTGGGAGATCAGCTACAAGTCTTTTGTAAGAGACCCTGTGAGCTGTAGATGACAATGACCTGAGTCAAAGCAGAGGTAATGGGGCGATAAGAGATAAGAGAATGAAGAGATAACTATAAAACAAAATTGGCAAAGTGATGGAATTTCTACCATTAAGTAGGGATGTTAAGTACAAAGGTAGTTGTCACAGAGTGCAATTGGGTACTGAGGGAGAGGAACCAAATTGAATCTGGGAGGCACAGAGGACAGGACACCAAAGCTGTTTATTCAGAGAAGGAACAAGTTATTTGAAGAAGAGGATCAGGAAAATAGATTGTGGCAACAAGGCTCTCCAAACACCAGAGACAATCTGAAAAATGGCATGGATGTGAGAAACAGATTGGCTACTGGATCGGCTCTAAGTGGCATCCAAGTGCTGGTATAGAAATTCCAGTGGGGTGTGACAAATGAAGGAACCAATGAGTGGAAACCTCCGGTTATCTTTCTTCATCTTTTCTTTCCCCAAGTGTTCATTTTCACATTTCTACCAATCTTTATGCCTGGAACAGTTTTTGTCCAGTGGCTGTACTTTCTTCCTTCTAAAATATACTCAGAACTTCTATCTGCCAGGACAACCATCCCAATTTCATGTTCTCAGGAGAAATTTGTATAGATTTGTACAGATTAAAAAATTATATCCTATTGCTTTATCTGTTTATAGTGCATCATTTATTCATTCAGCACACATTTAGCCCATTAAAAGGAATAGCCAAGATACTATGGCTTCCACTGGAATACAAGTACACCGATATGTTCTCTTATTTGACAAGTGTTAAGAAAAAAGACAACACCTCATAGCATATCTTCATTGTTCTATGCACCTACAAGTATCTTGCAACATTTGAATATTTCTTCTTGAACTATGTTCTAGGGAGCAAGAAAAGAATAAACTTTGTAATGTGTAATCTATGTAATATATCCCAAAGTGCTTCAGCTAAGATATTTACATAACTTTTGAAGTACATGCCATGGTTAGAATCAATTTCCTTTCCATAAAAGCTTCAAAGTTAATTAATTTAGCCAAGAATTGGGGGACAAAAATCACAAACATGGTAACAATTCCCCAATCTAATTAAATAGCAGCTAGGATCTGAAAAACAAATCTTTATTGAACATTTTTGAACTGGAATCACGGAACTTTTTCTGCCTTTGTGTTCAGTAAACCAGCATATGCCCTTCTAATTGTAAGTTTAGTTTTGATCATTGGGATACAAGCTCAAAGAGCTCGGCAAAGTAGTATGTTGCCTAGGGTTAGCTCTTTAGGATTATCTAACTGAAGAGTCTAAGTTTTAACATTAGCACGAGCAACCAGAGTTTTGCAGCCTAACAAGGATTTTAGAGCCAGTGGTATAGAGTATTCAGTTGAATTCGGCATCCTTGATCCTGGTAGGCTTGCCTTTCTTGGCAATATCCTCTGACCCAGAACTCCCCCTGGATAGTACCAAATATCCTTATCTAAAGCCTGACAATAGTTATAAAGAGGTGAATATCATTTTCACGTGTTGTATAATTTTATTTTTGTAGTTTTCAGACAGAGTATTTCACCCATATTAGAATGAATGTCTTGACACTCTAGGGATTTGGGGCACCAAAATCTCCAAAGGGAAGAAGGAGGACACAAGGTGGGCCACAGGGAAAGATAACATTGGGTGGAGTGGTCTTTCCACACTTCTCAATGTAGCATACAGCATGTTCTTCACTACCTGCTTGTGAGAGCCCTGGTTTATCTGAGACATTCTTCAACAAGGGCCAAATAGAATCTCGCTCTCTAGTTCTTGCCTGAGCTCAGCCACCCTATGTGAGCCTCGATATACTAGCATGCATGTGCCTAATGCTTCTGCTCTCTTTTCCTTGATTGAACTTGTTACCACTCTATATTCCCCAGGTGTTTCTGGGGCCCACGCAGATTTAGCTGCCAGCAGCTAGAGCAATGACTCAACTCGATGGAATCTATTGACAGGGTGCATGGGGAATACTCAGTATCCCACGTGTGATCAAAAACAATTCAGATAAAAGGACCTCAGTTTAGCCTTGGCCTCACAGCAGATCCTCACCTGAGGAACTCAACACTTGCCGCTTGTATGGATTCCTATGGAATCAGGCCTCAGTTTTTACCTCTCACCATGCAGGACACACAACCCATCCCAATTTGTCCCAATTTGTGACTTTGTGTGTGTGTGTGTGTGTGTGTGTGTGTGTGTAATTTGTAAAGTTCTTTATTTTCTGTGATCTGAATTAAACTCATACTTTCCAACCACTCTAGGATTCTCAACCCCATCTACCATCATCTCCAATCCAATTAGGCTATTTTCTACATTCTCTTTTAAAGCCTCTGCTTGTAGGATATAGCAACTTATGTCAGAACTGTTTACATACATGCATTGCCTATATCTCTTCAGGAGCCATGTTTTTAATTTCCTTCCAATCTCCCAGTCTATTCATTCATTTATTTTTTCAGATTATGCCAATTTATCTGTGTGTGTGTGTGTGTGTGTGTGTGTGTGCATGTCTCTTCTGATTCTGTCTCTGTCTCTGTTCTCTCTCTGCTCTCTCCTCCCTTTTCTTCTATTTCTAATCTCCATATTTTACTTCCTTGTTTTATGGTTTTTGTTTTAACAACATCTTTAAGTAACAGCACCAGACTGCTTTTATATATTTATTGAAACAACAAAGTTGTTGAATGAGGGGATTTTGGACAACCTGGACACTTGTTCCTCAGCAGGAGATTTTGCTTTTATATTTCAATACTTTTTCAGCTTTCACTGTTTATTAATGATCCATTTATGTAGAGTTCTCTCTATTTTCTTTTCCTTTCCCCTCCCTCCGTCGCTCCTGTCCTCCCTCCCTCCCTCCCTTCCTTCCTTCCTTCCTTTTTTCTTTTTAAACAACTTCACTCAACTCCCTACTTGCTCACTCACTTTGCTACACATATCCTAAACTACAGTAATGTTCTTTCTTACTTTCCTACTGCTGCACCAGTCCATTGGGAACCACACAGACTGGGAGGGTCTCAGACATGAGTTATTTTAGATTGTCCGGGAAGATCTAATTAAGGGTCAAAGTAGTAGATGCTGGGGGTGATTGTCATTGAGTGAAAGATGCCTGTTGCCATAGGCTCTCAAAGGAGAAAACAAAGGCTTTTTGCATACACGAAAATGATTTTATATATAATTTTAAATTTTTCTTGTGGATCTAAGTACCAAATTAGAAACAGTGAAATGGAAGGGAATGGGAAAATTTTCAATTAATTATAAAGGAAGACTCATTCCAACTACTGACTGACTATATTTGAGGGAGTAAATAATCCAAAATAAGTTGAAAGCATCAAGATTTGTGATAAACAGAATCCTCGAATTCATAAGATAGTAATGCCTGCCTCTACTTTTGTTTAATGAATGCTTCTCTCTTATAAAAGAAATACAGTTAAATTACAAATAACTTAGAAAGAAAACAAAGAAGTAAAACAATCCAGGATTCCGCTATACAGAAATGACAGTTGATATCAACATTTGGATACCTGATACTTTTATTATATTCACAGACACCTATTTTACAAAATTTGAGTCATGTATTATGTGGGGTTTGTTTTATTCCTGCTTTTATGTACCTGAAGTTCACGTCTCATAACTTTATATAATCATTATTTTCTTTTACATATTTTTAATTTTTTATTCGAGTATAGTTGACACACAGTGTTACATTAGTTTCAGGTGTACAACTTAGTGATTTGATAAGTTTAGACATTATGCTGTGTTCACCACAAGATTAATTACCATCTGTCTCATTACATCGCTAGTCCAATATCAGTGACTGTATTCCTTATAATTCCCATGACTTATTCATCCCATAACTGGAAACCTGCATCTCTCTTCCCTTCACCCACTTTGTCCAATCCTTTACCGTCCTCCCCCCCGGCAACCATAACTTTGTTCTCTGTATTTATAGGTCTCATTCTGCTTTTTGTTTAAATAGCTACATAAAATACCATATTAAAAATTGATATATTCTTATTTTCAATTTTATGGGGCAGCTATAAACAGCTTTGGACAAAAATGTTGGTCTGTGTCACTGAAGACTTTCTTACTAAAGAGTCTTGGGTTTCTTAAAAAAGAATCTTTGATACAGTATATCCTTGATATAATATTACTGGGAATCATGCCCCACCTCAGAGCCTTTTCAACAGTGGGTGCCTCTCTAGAAGTGTTTTCTCTCATATATTATCTTGTTGGATTCTTACACTGCGTTTTGAATACTGGTCAAATGTTACCACACCAGAGAGACATTTCCCTGAGCACCTACATAAAATAATGTCATATCCACCACCTCTGTAATCATGCATTATGTTTCATCTTAGTATTCAATAGGACCCAATATGTTATGTTTATTTTATTTTCTGTCTCCACGTTTTAGAACCTAAGCTAAATGAGAGAAGAAATACGGTCTATTTTGTCAAACAAAACAGTGCCTCAAATAGCTCTTGGCACAGAGTAAGTGATTAATAAATATTTGTTCAATAAACAGATAAATAAAAAGAAAAAAGTAGGAATTTGGGTACCTATAAGCTAGTTCTTTTCCAGAAAGCTTGTTCCAATTTAAACATTCATAAGCACAGAATAATATACTTTGAATATTAATTTTAAAATTGTCAAATAATAGGAAAAAACATACACTAAATTTCAGTGTTTGGTTTAGTTTTCATTTTTTTATTTCTTCTTAGAATTATCTGTGCCTCTTTATATTTTTCCTTAAAATGTTTCTTTAAAATAATGTGCAAGAGCTTATATGCATTGTGTTGAAATTTTTCACACTTTTATGGACATTTTCCTCTTTCATAGTATTCTTTTAGATTTTCCTTATGTTTTATGACATCTTAGGCAAAAAAAAAATGTGTCGAGTAGAACATTCCAAGATTTCTTCCTCTGAGCTCACCAGCAATATTGCTATAGACTTCAAACTTGTCTCCCTACTTTTTTAAGTTTGTCATCCATATCATTCATGCTTTTTCAGTGTTATTTATAATCTTTCAGTTTTTTCTTTATCCACGATTCCATTTTCTTTTTAAAAGTATGTATTTCCATTGTATTATCTTGTTTTTATTTTAGGCCATTTCTTCCTTCTTGTTTTGGATGATAGGGCTCATGTCTTCATGTATTCTATTTAAAATGCCCCCTCTCACTTATTTTAATAGATGATACATTTAGTTATTGCTATCCTTTTGATAATCTTCTTTTCCCATTGTCTCTGTTGTGTTTATCTATAGGCCCTCATCTTATATTTGTTTTCTACTTGCTCAACAATAAATCAGCCTAGATCTAGATCCAATGTCATGTTTACAACCAGATGACACCTGTTGTTTTCTTACTATCCACTTCTTTCTGGTTAAAACCCATTTATGCTGGTCAAATACCCTTCCTGTCACCCCAGCTGGGTGACAGGTTGGTGTGCAGACCTCCCAGCTAGAGACTAGGAAGCCGACATGAAGTCTGACTTTGCTGTCTACAGTGAGTGGTCTCCTCGGTCCCCAAACTGATAGTTTCACAAGCAGGAAAAGCTATACTTTGTAATATGTGTTTCTCTGCCCCATCTTCCTACCCTTGCTACCACCTACATTGCTTTAGCTAAATTTGGGGAGGTTTAATGTGTCACATGCCAGGCCTCTCCCTCCTGTTTTCTGGTTCTAAGGCCAAAATATGAAGAGATGGTATTATAGGGATACTACTCTATGTAAGTCAAGAAGCAGCACCTTCTATTGATTCCAAAGTGATTTCATGGCAGTCCAAGGTTTTAGTGGAAGAGGTCCATGGATCTCAATTAATTAATTAAGAAATGTTGAAATGTTTTCTTGACTTTCAAATGAATAGGGTTAGTTCATCTATGTGTATAGACCGTGTTGTTTTCTCGTAGTTTAGTAACATTAACTTTAGAGGGATGGTAAAGAAATTGCCTTGATTAATCTTAGTTTTTAGAATTTCGTAAGCTGTGTTTTTCTACGTAGGTGCTTTAAAAGAAAATGTGCTGAAAGCAATTTGTGATGGGAGACTGCTAATCAAATGTCTTGAAAACTACAAGTTTGATAGCAATGTTTTTCAAGATTCATTCTGGTTCATCTATTCTTTTATCCCAAATTGACTATCTTCCAAAATATTGCAGATGATTAGGCAAAAATACATAGATGCAGGATGGAATTACTATGGGAAATGTCAGCATCATATAACAAGTGACTAATGTTTTGTTGTTATTATGTAATGCTTAGAAATGACATCTTTATCATTTCATATAGAAATATTATATCCTATCACTTTGAATGGCTTTTTAACTAATTGAAACATATGACAGAGTTTTGGTGATAAAGTTATCTGAGCTATTGAAATACTTTAGATGAATTTGGCAAAAATTATCTGCAGTGTTTGATTAAAGCACCATGACATCTAGAGTAATAGTTCTTCCACATAAAATGAAGATGGAAACAGAGTGGGGTCAAACTGACAAACTTATTTTCAGTAGCATCCTGTTAGCAATCTTCTCAATGTAAGATACCACACTTGGGCAAAGGGGATTCTTTTTCATAAGGTGTGTGTAATTCAGAAATGTCTGTGGTCATTTTACTCAACTGGCCACTATCTACTGTGATATCAGCAAAGCTGTTTTGAATGCCGGTGTATGTCTTGTCTTTTAAGAAGGTTATTGGTGGCCTTTCTACACTTTATCTGAAAGTCCTTTGTTTAGTGCAGGTAGAAGCTCTGTTGTAGCAGAGGCCAGATCCTTGGGGCGGATGATTGTAGAGTCCTGATGCATATGGCTGGCGTTTTTGTTGACTGACTCTCAGGAGTTAGTTGTTAGTCTTAAATGAGGGAAACAAGAAAACAGTTTGTTCTTTATAACACATGAATATGGAACATAGAATTATAGAATGGCATTGAGTCAGAGAAATTTCTAAAGACGAGGTATCTTTCAAGCAGTGATTAGAATTCTTGATATTCTACATATCTGGTAGCTAAAGAGCCCCAAATGCTTTTGAATAATGCTTGTTTTCAAAATATGAAACAACCACAGCTGAATCACTAAATGGTGTCAAGTCATTATTGTAATTATTATTTAACTCAAAAAATTGTTACTACATGGGAAGAATTTTGGGGAGGGATTTGATTTTCTTTATAGAGTTACAATTGCCATATAACATATTAGTTTCTGGTGTATAACATAATGATTCAGTCTTTGCACTAACTTGTTTTATTTTTTATACTTATTTAGAATCAATGTCAACCTCCTTTCCAAATCTGTCAGTGACTCCTTTTGAATATTGGAGAAGGTGGAAACCCCCAATTTCTGTCTTAGCTGTCCCCTATAACTGATTTTGACACTCTAATTACCACATTCTCTGTTACGACAGTTTCCCAAAATGATCTTATCCACCTTATAGTATTCTCTCATCCTGTGTCTTTCACCTATCTTACTCATTCTTGGATTTTTGGTTTGTTTTATTAAAGTCAGACAATGTCCAATTTGAAAGATACTTCAGCTGGCCAAGTAAAGGTTAATGAGATGGAAACACTAAGTTTAGCATCCACATGGAATATTGTCATTCCTATAGAGCGTGGCACCAGATGAGGCTTTGTGGCATCATCAAGGGCGAGAAAATGTGGTTGTGGCAAATCCACCTTTGAGTGATGGCTATTTTGTGTGTGTCTGGGGCGGGGAACTTTGCTAATATAATCACTGTAAAGCACGTGTTCCTTAATTGCATTATAGTATTCACTAGCATGAATTTGATTTGAAACAAAATTCCCTGATATCTCTGCATCATTAACTTATTGATAATGATGGTGGCTATTATTTTTGAGAAATACACAAACTTAATGTATGAAGTTTAAATGCATCTGTAGTTGTAAAAACATGCTTTCCTCTTTCATGTTCGCTTATTTTCCTTTATGTTGAAGTCTCCTTTTTTGATATTGATTAAAGAAAGGAAGCATTTGTCTTAACTTGAGAACAAAATGGAATTCTAATTAAAGTAGTTACAAGAAAGGAAAAATCATGACATTAAGATAACATGTAATCTTGGAAGAGTTTAAAAATAGCAATTTCTGTCTCCCAAAGTGGTATGATTTTGATTCCCTTAGGCATAGAGAACTTTGTTTACGGTGGTTTAACTTTGCAGTTTGATAGAAGTCAGTATCTTCAAAAAACTGAAACAAAACCTAGGAACTCAGGGATGAAGTGATACCCGGATCTGTGTGACACATTAGCTATTTTGTCAGTTCTATATTCCCAAGTTGGAATTCAACATAAAAGAAATACCTCATCACTTTGTTCTAAATCGTGTCTGATCCAACATGGAAGAAATAGATTTGGGGAGCTTTCTTATTAGAAAAAAATCGTATCTTTGACTGAATGAAATAGTTCCTGCAAAAAGCAACTTGGAATTCACCTTTGGTCTCCTTCCTATCTTTAGCCTATTTGCTATAAAAAAGGTTTCTAGATTTTAGGGTCTGCTTAGTTTTGGTTATCTCAGCTGTAATAAGTAGCCTTGGGACCCCCGAAGGCACACCCCACACACTTATGCTGCGTGACCTAAGGTCACAAGTAATGGCCGCAAGCTAATTGATTGAGAAAGGCTTGTCTGGCGGGGCCTCTTTGCGTCCTCTCTTTACATTCCTTAGTCCTGTGAAAGAGGCACTGGCCGCTCAGCTAGCAAGGAAGGAAAAAAGAGAGGAAGTTTCTCCGCGTTCTGATTACTCTCTGAATTCCCTTGTAGCGAGCTTACTTCTCTCCACCCACTTCTTACCGAGAACTTAATTTGAAGGTGAACAACTTAAAGCCTGTTCCCAGAGAGGTCCCCGAAAGGTGATTTGAGTGTTTACCGAACTGAAGGAACAAATTACCTACTTGAGGCGGTGGGCAGCGTATGGAAACGCTATTAGAACTTCAGCAAAGTGCACAGCTGCCTAATACCGAAGCCCGGGACTCAGATTGATAGGCAAATCAGCCAGCTCGTGGAAGGGCCCTCTGGGTGGCGGCTCCGGGCTGGGCTAGTGGGTGCTGGACAACCGTAGGCAAAACAGAAATGGAGCAGGGGCAGCAGATAGCACACTTTTACGCCACGCAACTGTTGCTTTCGCATGGTGAGTGCAGATTTCAGATATTATTTAAAATATGCTTTCTGTGTGGTGAGACAAGTAACGACAATCTGTTGTGCCTGGAGGGAGATTCTAGCAGGATCATTTCTTTTGAGTTCTTAGGTGATCTGGTTTTGTTTCTGCTTGATTTCCCATTAAACTTGGCAGTGCTGACAGAGAAAGACAGTATGTGCCTTGTCTCGCGTGTCCTTTTTCTTAAAACTGTCCTTTTGTTGAAATCACGCTTCTCTTCGACCTGAATAAATATTGTTTTAGGCAAATCGTCTGTGGAATAGATAATGAAGGAACAGCGGTGTGACAGAATATATGTAAACATTGCATTTGGTCCCACTTCGTGTCCCTTCCGCACGGCTTCGTGTTCAGCCGCCTTATCTCAAGAATATACAGCCCAGGCTGTGTGAAAAGAGCTTTGTGCGAGAATTCCTGCCAGTTAAAGGGTCAGGGCCTGTGCGTTATCTGACGGCCAGCAAGACTCACTGGGGTGTCCTTATTTTTTAACCTAAAATAGGGAAAAAAAAGTGCATCTTTACATGTTAAGAAGTAAGTGTGTTTTGAGTCCAGCAGTTGCCTTCTTATAGTTTATGTGTGTTATTCCTGGCAAATTGTTTAAACCTCTTTTGAGAAGGAGCATGCAAACTTCTTTTGTTTCTTTTTTTGCCTTGTTTGCTCACATTTCACTGTAGAAACTTTGCACACAATTTTGTTGTTGTTGTTGTTGTTTTGAATTTTAATTATCTTGAAACAATACCGAGTAGTTTTTATTTCGGTGCGAATATGTTGGAAGTTAGTTGGCTTGCTTTTTCTGGAGAAAAATACCTCAGAGAGTAAATGGTGCTTAATTCCTAGTTGAACCAAACTTATAATCGTATTTTAAATGTGCTTGTTGTTGTTGTTGTTGTTGTTGATGTTTAAATCAGAGGCTTTAGGGAGTGTTCCTAGAAATGTTATAGAAGAGATTCTTCTGCAAAAACTGCAAGTTCAGTATTACAGCTTTAATAAGTGCCAGGACATTATTGCCGTTGTTGACTTTGTTGAAAAAGCAGCTTGATGAACACGGTGACTGCATTCGATGTTACCAAATGAATGAAGTGAAAAATGTGTCTTCCATAATGCTGACTCGAGAAAATAGAGAGGTCCGTGTTATGATTGTGTTTCACGTTCATTTAAACTTTTTTTTAAAAGAACAGCTCTGTAATGCAAATTTTGAATAATCATTTTGAAAATAAAAATAAAGTCAGCTCTTTGTATTTTGAAATTTATAGTTTCTGTTTGCTAAAGTAAATTAATAAATGGAAACAATACATTGAAGTGATTGTGAAACTATAAAACTTTACAATAAAGACAAGAAAGCTTTTAAGGAAGATGGAATGTGTTTTCGCTTACAGGGCAATTTTGAAGCTTTACTTAACTCTTCTTTCCCAAAGATTTATGGAAAACTCTCAACTGTTGCAGAACCAAGTAATACTCTTGACTTTAATACAAAAACTATGCATAAAGGGTACCTGGTTCACGGATATTTACATAGTTCAGGGATAATTACTTTTTAGTTATTCCTATGATTTGATATAAACTTCTTTCAGCAATTGCAAAATGTGCCTGACAAATCCTTTTCTAAGAGAACAAGTTCATTATGTTTGTCACCTGTTACGTCCATTCTTTCTTTTGCTCATATACACGGTTCCTAGCTATTCGTTAGTGCTGCAAGAGAGTGAAAACCTTTTTGAGAGAAAATGTTGAAGTTTTGGTTTGCGTGCACATTTTGAGGTTTTTAAGATTATGTTCTCATCAGTATCACGCAGTGTTCTTAAAGGCTTTTGTTATGATCTTGATATGAACAGTCAAGAAAGGAGATATAAATTGTTTGAGTTTTCCCTTTAATATGGCTCAGTAAAGTTAAGTGTGGCTGTGGATTTATGGAAGGCTTTGCCAAGAGAGTAACCTTTGGAAAATTTCTCCTTTTGGTATCATTTTCAGTAAAAAAAAAAAAAAAAAAAAAAAAAAAAGTTTACCCTCTCACCTATTTCCTCCAAACCAATCCAGAGACCAAAAATTAAAGGGAACTTCATTAGTTTCCTCAGTTATAAAGTCTAACCACAACTCAGGAAGTTTCTATGCTATGGGGGGGGGCTGCAAAAAATGGAGTTCCCTCTAATGGAAGTACATAATCGTTATAAAAACAAATTAAAAAGATCTGCTTAATTTTCCTAACATTTAATCTTAAACTACTATTTCCCATCTTTTCTGGTCATATTTACTTACTGATTGGTTACTGGAGTGAAAGAATCTTTTAAAAACTGAAATTGAACTTAGCATTATTTTAAAGTCATGATTTTGAAAAGGTGTATATTTTCTTATATAAAGCTGATTTTCCACAGAAGTTTGAATTATGCGTTAAATTAATAGAAAGTAATGGAAATAAGTTCACAAATTAATATACGGTTCTCCCTCTTATTTATATATAAGACATATTGGCAATTGATTGTACTTTTCCCCATATTACTATATTACACCAGATTGGAGTGTGTGTATGTGTGTGTTTGCATCTGCACTTATGAGTTCACAGAGAGGAGATTGAGTGGCCTGGACATATGCTATGGTTATGACACTTTTTGACTTCCTTAATTCTCGTGGTCACTAAATATCAGGGGTTTTCTCCACCCATGTAGCAGTAGACATCTGTTTCAGTGAGGAGTATAATGTTGGCTGTATTCTTGTTTCAGTTACATTCATCAATTTGTTTTAAAGATGATTTTCTATCCAAATATAGAGCAGAATCTATAGGATTGGATTCTATCATCTCTGACAAATTATGAGTCATTTAAAAGCTTTCCTAAAGAGTGGCAATATGGTTTTTATTACTCTTTTTACAGGGAAGAGAGCAGAGTGGTTGTTCGTCTTTCTAGACACTTTGATCTTAGGATACACATCTTTCTACGTTGTGCACGTCTCCAGAATTTTCTTTTCAAATGTTGCTTCTTTTACCATTAAGCTCTAATCTCTTTTTCTGGAACATCCTAGTAAATACATGTTGAAGCTTTACAATATGTCATACATATTCCTTAAATTCTCTTTCATATTATTTTATATATTCTTCTGTGTTGCATTTTTGGTGAATTACTCAGAGATATCTTCCAATTTACTAATTTTTGTTTTGACTATGTCCACTAGAATTCTTTTGAGTATGTGTATTTTTCCCCTAGGAATTTTAATTGATTCTTTCCTCATAGCCACTTTCATTGTTGTTTCTCTACTTATTTTCTTATAAATTGTATTGATGTTATTTCTTACTTTATCTCCTCAAGGATACTAACACGCTTATTTTGAAATCGATCTATTTTCATGTCATCTGGAATTACTTTATTACCTTTTTTTTTTTCCGTGTGTGTGTGTGTGTGTGGTTTCACTTGTCTTGGAATTTTTGTTTTCAGGCTCAACTTGAGTGAGGGATTTTTAAAAGTTCTCTCTTTGCTAGCCCCACTCAGTCCTATGGTCATAGAGTTGGCCCTACACCCTTCCGACCCCCATCTCAGAATCTCTGATAATGGGCATAGATGTAAGCCACGGAGTCAAACAGCAGTTTGTCCTAGGTGCTGACAGCCAGATTATGACTGCTGCCTCTGGCCTGCCTACGTAAGCAGCTCTGTGTAAACCACGGCTCCAGGGGCGTAACCCGTTATTCAGCTTCCTGTTATCCCACACTCCGGTTTCAGCCAGTAAACCTGGCACTGATTTTCACTCCCTGGAGGGCAAATGTGGCACCCCAGTTCCCTCAGATATATAGGGAAATGTTTGCCACTCATTCCAAAGACCAGGTGGTACACTGTAGCTTTCTGTTTCTGTTTCTCTTCTATCTCTGATATTTACCTTGTTTTTGTTATTACTTTTGCATGAGCTCATTTCATATTTTATCTATTCTTATTATATGTTGGTGGCAAAGGCAGGGAACTCACACCGTATTCTTGCAATGCCATCTTAACAGGTTTCCCAAATTGGGGGCTTTGGAATCAGAAGATGTGGGTTCGGATTCTAACTCACTTATTAGCTGTGTTACCTTAATCAAAATCTTTAATTCCTTAAAAGTCTCCACCTTTTTCCCATCAAAAATGTTGATAGCGATGCTTATCCCATAGGGCTGCCCTAAGCATTGAATGAGATAACACAGCATGTAGCTCTGTGCTTAACCATATCAATGTGCAAATTTTAGGGGGGGGGTGGAAAGTAACCAAAACCAAAACTGAACCAGACGCTGCCAATTAGGTAGTGAATAAATGGCAACACACTAAGAAGTGTAAAGTAGACTTTGATGGACCATGGTTTTGATGGACTAGGCTTCAAATCTGTAGCATTGGCAGAACATATGCTTGGCTGGGTAGGACATGAGCTTCTGAAAACCAAAAGATTCTAAAAGATGAAAAAGACGAGGCTGAAGATGAAGCAGCAGCAGCTTGGAATTAGTCTTAGAGTTTGAAAACAGAGAAAGAGACACGTTTCTAAGAAGCTATTGCCAATATGTCCTCGAGTAGAACGTTTATGAAAGAAGCATTTTATTTTCCTTTCTTACCACTGGCTTCCCTCCACCATGTTAGCTTCTTCTCTTTCATTTCTATTTGTAGGAACATCTTCTGTGCACTCCTTAAATATTCATAAGCTTCAGTGCTCCTTCCTGGACTGCCTTTTCTTCTCGTACTATCCTCTCTCCTTTGTTCATCTCATTCATCACCATGACTCCAGATACCGTTATTAACCAACCTCTGGCCCCTTTCTCTCTCCCAAACTTTAAACCGGATTTCCAGTTACCCACTGGGGCTTCATATGCAACATGCCCAAATCTGAATCATCATCTCCCTGCCAGAAACCTTCTTGGTCTCGGTCTGCCATCTACCTGCTTGCCCCAAACAGGATCAGGACATGACACCTCACCTTTCCCATATTTCTCTCTCCCCACACATTTAAGCTCTATGAAAGACTGATCTTATTTCTGAGTATTTCTTTTTTAAAATCATTCTCCAGTTTCCTCTCTACATTTCTTACCATATGACTGATACTGAAAACCACTTTAGAGTTTATCCATTAAGGACAAGGACGTTGGGGTATGTATGTATCCCCAACTCCTATCTGGCATTGGCTGAGGTTCACTCCTACTCTGTGTAGCTCTGGAATTCTAGCCCACCTCATGGCAACCCAAACATATTTTTGGCTCAAGAACAGCCTCAGGCATGGAATGGCAAGTGCTTTCAGTGAAACACCCTCACTGTGGAAGGACAATGTGAGTGCCAAGGGTATATGAATAGAACACCAAGATCATCTGCAGTGTACATTTAAGAAGACATTTAAGTTCTTCCCAAGTGTTTGCTATTCCAACCAATGTTGCAAAGAACGTCATGGTATATGTTCCCTTGTGAATATATGTGTTGAATTTTTCTTAGGGTATATATGCAAAAGTGGAATTGTTGTGAGATCCATGTGGTCTCAATTTTACCACCAAAATAGGCTTCAGGTTGTCTCTAAACTGCCAGTGTTTATATTGAATATGTATGTATGCGTGTGTGTGTATATATTTCTCAGCTTGTCATTGATGAAAAAATTCAAGAATCACTAGATTAAATTAAGACCAGTAGTTGATTATTCAGTCATAAGAAAGAAGGTATTCCTGCCATTTGCAACAATGGATGAATTTTGGGGACATTATGCTAAGTGAAATAAGACAGAGAAAGACAAATACTGTATAATCTCACCTATGTATGGAGTCTAAAACAATTGAATTTGTAGAAATAAAGAACAGATTGACAGGGCTGTGGGATGAGGAGAGGAAATGGATGAAGGTGATCAAAGCTTTAACCTTCCAGCTGTAATATAAGTAGGTTCTGGGACATAACATAGCGCATTTTGACTATAGTTAGCACTACTGTATTTCATATTTGAAAGTTGCTAAGAGAATAAGGTCTTCATAGTTCTCATTACAAGAAAAAAAAAGCATGTAAGGTGATGGTTGTTAACTAACCTTACTTTGGTAATCATTTCATGACATATACATCCATCAAATTATTATGCTGTATAACCTTAAAGTTTTATACAGTGTTATATGTCAATTATATCTCAGTAAAGCTGGGGAAAAAAGACAGTAGCTGGCTAGAAAAGAACACTTGAGAAAATCAATATTTAAGGAGTATATAGAAGACGAGAAGGAGGTCAAAAGAAGATATAGAAAGAATGCTCAGAGAAATGGCAGAATTGTGGAAGCCAAGAGTGTTAAAGGCTTAGTAGCTATAAGAAAAATAATTTCAAATATAGTCCATTGAATAAAACAGAAATTTGCCTGTCTCATATTGTAAGCCATATTGTGCTAGTGGACTCATTCTGCTCTTCAAGGTCATTCAAGAATCCAAGTTCCTTCCTTCTTGTTGCCTTAATATGTTTACAGGCATAGCTAAGCTCACAACAGGAATAGAAAAAGAGCTACACAGTTTAGGGATGGCAGCTTGTCTTTAAGTTGAAGAGAGTCTAGAAATTATATATGATATATATGTTGTATTCTACTCATCTAAATTTAGCCACACAGCTACAACTGGGTATAAGAAAAGCTGGAAAATACAGTTTCTTTCTGGGAGGCCATGTGATTAGGAAGAGGGGAAAATGAATTTTAGAATATCCAGCAATTGCCACACCAACTTTCTAAGTTAAAAAAAGTAGTGATTACATAGGTTTATATGGTCATTTAACATTTAGTGAGAGGTTGCTATATTTGGTCATTATTCTTTTTTTTAATGTTTACTTATTTTTGAGAGAGAGAGAGAGAGAGAGAAGACAGAGTGCTAGTGGGGGAGGGGCAGAGAGAGAGGGAGACACAGAATCTGAAGCAGGCTCCAGGCTCCGAGCTGTCAGCACAGAGCCTGACGTGGGGTTCAAACTCACCACCTGAGCTGAAGTCAGATGCCCAAGCAACTGAGCCACGCAGTTGCCCCTATTTGGTCATTATTCTATGTGATAAGGATACAGACGTTAAAAATGCTACCAAGTAGTTTATATTTTATTTTATTGTATTAAATGTTTATTCATTTATTTTGAGACAGAGAGAGCGTGTGTGTGAATGAGAGAGGCAGAGAGGGAAAGAGAGAATCCCAAGCAGGCTCTGTGTTGTTAGCACAGAGCCTGACATGGGGCTTGATCCCACGAACCATGAGATCATGACCTGAGCTGAAGTCATGGGTCAGATGCTTAATTGACTGAGCCACCCAGGCATCCCTAGTAGCTTATATTTTAGAAAGTAAAGATAGGTGCTAAATAAATTAACAAATAAATATATGATATAATATTACGAAGTAATAAGTACTAAAGGGGAAGAACAAAGTAAAAGGATAGAGGTGTTATTTTTAGATATACTACTTAAAAAAGATCTATTATGGTAAAAACTGAAAAAGGTCCTTTGAAAGACAAAATACTGGAATAGTCTTTTGTTTTTTTATTATATTATATTATATTATATTATATTGTATTATATTATATTATATTTATTTTGGGAGAGAGAAACCGAGAGAGAGAGAGACAGACAGACAGACAGAGAGCCAGCATGAGCAGGGGAGGGGCAGAGAGACAGAATTCCAAGCAAGCTTTGCACTGTCAGTGCAGAACTCGATGTGGGGCTCGAACCTACGAACTATGAGATCATGACCTGAACCAAAATGAAGTCAGATGCTTAACCAACTGAGCCACCCAGGCTCCCTGGGGTCTCCCTCTTTGGAGAGAATTTGCATTTCAGTTGCAAGCCTAGAATATTAGTTGAACAGGATAAGGAGAGCTGCAGTGGGAAGTAGATTCAGAACTAAAGGAGAGTTATGCTTTTGATGAGTTTGGGAATAAAATTGACCGTGATTATATCCTAAAGAGAAGATGCCTACAGAGATGAGGTTGGTGCCAGTCCTAGTGCTGGAAGGAAAGGAATGATGGTCACAGGTGTAGATAGTTCATATATGATGACCTCATTTTTTCCTAAGCAAGAAATCAGGGAAACTACTGAGAGTTCAGGCTATGTCCGGTTCTTGATGAGAATTATGAAGTTATGGAGTTGTTATGAAAATTTCCAGCGAATATGAGAAGCCCAAATCTAGGAGAGAAGTGTGGCATGGAGTTTTATCTGTGCTGGGATTTTTCTGGGTAATGGAATAGTCTGCCTGTGCCAGGTAAGAAAAGATGGTAATGAGAGTGGTTTAGGTGATGAGATATAATGTTCATTCCAGAAAGCAAAAGAAATACCCCCTCAGAAGAGAGCTGACTAGAGAACCACATGCCCGGTTCTAGATTATGCCTGAGTTTGTAAAGTGATAGAGATAAATGTTTCAGCTTATATTTTTCAGGACAAGTCTTTTCTTTTACAATTTAATATTCAAAAATTCCAAATTTCTAATTACTTGACTTTCTCGTTTTTATTGTGAAGATAGTTGTGTAGGGTTGTAAATTCACTGTTACAGTTATGAAACTGGTTAGACAAGTCATAAAAATACTAAGAAATTAAAATCTTAAGTGAATTCCTGTAGCCTTGCCATTTGAGTTTTCTTGAACATCTGCCTAGGCCCTGGTGGGATTACTACGTTACTTCATGTAAAAAGTAGGGAAATGGAGACTTCTGGGGCGGAAAACATATAGTTTATAAGCTATTTATTGGTTGATTTACTAAATGCTTAGCATCACATATATCATCTTTTGTATTTCATTCTTCCATAGATGCAACCTCATAGAGCACTCAGCCCTTCTTGGCCTACCATATATGTCTTGATAACTCGATTCTGGTTTTTTTCCCCCATTTCTTGTCCTTTATATATGGATATTTGCATTTTCCCACCTTTAATCCCACCTTTATCAGGAATGACATGAGATATAGAGAAGCCGTTGCCAGAGGTATCCCTAGTTTTTGCCTTTTGAAAGTAATATCTTGACAGCATGACATTTTCTCTTGTTTCAGATCTTTTAGTTTTTATCTTTTGATGAAACTGTTCATTGTTTCTGTTCATTTTATGGTTCTCAGATTACTCCCAAGATATATCTAATTTAGACCTTTTGGGGTGTTGTTGCTGTCATTTGTTTGTTTCCAAGCAAGTGTATTCTTTGTAGTGTTTATTTTCTATAGAATATTTTTATTTATTAGCTTGTCTTTCCTGTAAAGGCAGTAAAGTGTCTTTAAGGTTTTCTTCTGGCCTCCAAGTTGCATTAACTTGTTTTATCTGGCTTCTCTTACCTTTCTTCCTGAAAGATAAAGCCAATTTCTGTATTCCCATCTCAGAATTTGTTTACTAAAGTAAAATTCCAGTTTTGTTTTCAGATCCCTGTAACAATCTTTCCTTCATCACCCTACCTGTATTGCCATTTCTTGCTGCTTTAAGTTTCTCCCGCACTATACCCAGTTGCTGACATGGTCCCCTCAGATGAAATTTTATCCCAGTTTCTGTAAAATGTCTCCCTCAATAAAGAAGAGGTAAACATTTAAATCTGTAAACTAAATATGGTATTCTTTTACATCAGCATCTTCTAGGGTAAATTTTGATATCTTATATTCACTTACAGTTGGCTTTCTTGTTGTTCTCATCTTCTCAATCAATATTTTCATGTCAGATGTAAATTAATAAGATTAGATTTCATATGTTCCTGATGGCAAGACAACACAATGTAGCAAGACTTTTTACAGTCAATACACATTTGTACTATTTATGCGCTAGAAATTACATAGGGGAGAATATCATGAGAATAGGGCTCAAATCATCTAGGCTTAGAACATTAAAATTTTTTTTTAATGTTTATTTATTTTTGAGACAGAGAGAGACAGAGCATGAATGGGGGAGGGTCAGAGAGAGAGACACACAGAATCTGAAGCAGGCTCCAGCTGTCAGCACAGAACCCAATGCGGGGCTCGAACTCACAGACTGTGAGATCATGACCTGAGCCGAAGTCGTACGCTTAACCGAGTGAGCCACCCAGGCTCCCCTAGGTTTAGAACATTTTAATCAACATTTAGAATTGTTTTCTCCTGTGAATAGAAAAATGATTAATACTAAGTGTTAGTAACCCCTTAATCACTGTTACACATTTAGCAAATCAATTTAATTATTCATTGGGTGATTAGAAATGACTAGTTATAAACAGAAATTTAGAAAAGCAACATTGATGCTTGATGCACAAATACACACATATGGATTGATAGATATAAGAGATATAGATATTTACACACACTATGGAATTTTGTATTTCTTTCTTTTTTTTTTTTAACGTTTATTTATTTTTGGGACAGAGAGAGACAGAGCATGAACGGGGGAGGGGCAGAGAGAGGGGGAGACACAGAATTGGAAACAGGCTCCAGGCTCGGAGCCATCAGCCCAGAGCCTGACGCGGGGCTCGAACTCACGGACCGCGAGATCGTGACCTGGCTGAAGTCGGACGCTTAACCGACTGCGCCACCCAGGCGCCCCTGGAATTTTGTATTTCCTGTTTCATCTGTATAGCTTCCTGAAATGCCTTGAATTAAATCAAGACAAAATGAATTTTGTGTTTGAAAATCCCATGACATAGCAATAAAAAGGAAGAAACAGAAGTGTATTCCTTGAAAATTTTATTTTAAAGACTAATCATGTAATTTCAAAATAATATTAATCTTGAGGAAAATTTGGGAGATTGACTTTCTTTAATTCTTTTAAAGCCAAGGGCTTCAGTTTTCAAATAGGTAAAATTTTCATTCACTATGAATTTGGAGCATCTAAATCTTTCCCTCACTTGCTAGACACAGAGTTGCAAAGATACTAAGACACGGTTGCCTCTCTCAAGCTCTTTGAACATTACATTTCATTTTGCAGAAACTGTGACTGTTGCTTAGAATCATACTATACCCCATTTCTTTTAAATTTTTTGCAAATAATGACTACAGTCTAGATTAACTTCCTTGGGATGAGCCTAATTGTTATAACTTGTAGGAGAGAAATGCTACATGTTGCCTATTAGCAACCCAGGACGAGTCCTCACATTCTTAATCTCTTTCCAGCCACTCTGGCGGTGCTTTGAGATCTATGAGAGAAATATCTGTCATAATTTCTGCTCACCAGTAGCTGAGTGGCATTACAGAGAGTTAACAGAGTTTCTTTAACTCTTTTTAGGAAAAGGCAGATTATAAAGACTCATTCAGAATATAAAGTTTTACCAAATGAAGTGCAAGTGGGGTGAAAACATTTTGAATGGATTGATCACGAAGTGTATGTAAGACAAGACATCTTCTTGGCCTCGAGTGATGAGGAAGATTAGGGCATACGGTTAAAAATTTAAAAGTCTAGCCAAATGGATTCAATGCTAGTCAGAACATCTAGAGGCCAATTCCATACAGATGTAGCAAATACTTGGAGACGAATAATGTCCAAATGGAAAAACTGTTAGTTACATCCAAGCAGGAGCGTGGGGATGGGTTAAGCCCCAGAGAAAATAAGAGATGGCCATTCCAGTCAAGGCAGGGTCATTTCAGCAAATCCATCCAAAAATAAGAACACTATGGCATTATTTGTTATTCTCCATTGTAATAACTGACTGAGCAGTCAGCAGACCTATGCTAGTAGGCTTACATTTGCTGGTGTGAAAGATAAAACCCCAGAATCTTGGAAGTTGAGACCTTACTGTCCAGTGCAGTGTGCCTTAGGCAGTTTTCTGCTCATTGATTCAAGGACTCAGGTGCTTCCCATCTTGCAACTTTACCAATATCAATGCTCACAGCTTCACATTATCAGTTCACACATGGAAGGGCTTTATGGTCCTGACCTGGAAGTGGCATACATTAATTCCACCCACATTCTGCTTGTTGCCATACCTTGCTCAAGTGAATCTGAAAAATGACTTCTCTCTGTGTCTCCAAGAGGAGTATTGACCACTTACTTAGTTAACACACTCCTGTTTTACGTACAAAGCTTGAGTCGTGCTGTGGAAGGTACATATAATAAACAAGACACAATTTCTGCCCTCAAAATAGGGCAACTAAATTAACACTATACGTAAGTGTTAATGCAAGACTAAATGTGTTTGGTTCTATAACAGAGGGGAAAAAAAAGAATCTCTTACAAAGGAAGGACTTCTTGGAAGGGGCAATATTTGAGCAGGGCTTGATGCATAGATAGGGGCTCACCACCGGATAGAGATGGGGGGGCACTACATGAGAATGACATGACAACAAGTATCTTTCGGTGGCATGAGACGAGAGTCTGCAATAGGTATTGAAATAAAGATGTCTAAGAGGTATTTGGGGACCACCACACGACAGACCCTAACTACCTTGTTTATAGTTTAGGAGTCATTTTAAAACTTGCAGCATAGACTTGCAGCATAGACTTGAGAAAGAAGGCAGTATTCAGAGCACATTAGAATGGGAAGAAATTAAGGACAGGAGTAACAGGGGGCTACTTGAACTAAGGCAGTGAGACAAAAATGAAAGAACAGTTAGGCAAAACATTTTACAAAGTAGATTTGAAAAGACTGAGATTATTTATGTTAGGAGTAATCAAGAGATTTTGTATTTCACTTACAGAGTGTTGTCAATTGTTAATCCTCAGGAACTTTTTGATGACTTCCAAAGA
Organism: Felis catus; assembly: GCF_018350175.1. Taxonomy (NCBI): domain Eukaryota; kingdom Metazoa; phylum Chordata; class Mammalia; order Carnivora; family Felidae; genus Felis; species Felis catus. The sequence continues at coordinate 27,350,945 of NC_058376.1, read as the reverse complement.
GCACTTACAGTTGATCTCATTAGCTAAGGGACTTATAATCTGCCAAGGCAAGAACTTTGTCAGGGTTTGAGCAATGACGTCTCTGGAAGTCTTGAATTTGAGAGAAGTGCAACAGAGATATCCTCTATGGTAGCCACAAATTACCACATTTTGTTTTTAAAACTTTTCTTAATGTTTATTTATTTTTGAGAGACAGAGGGAGACAGAGTACTAGTCGGGGAGAGGCAAAGAGAGAGAGGGAGACACAGAATCCAAAGCAGGCTCCAGGCTCCGAGCTGTCAGCACAGAGCCCAATGCAGAGCTCGAACTCACAAACCACAAGATTATGACTTAAGCCAAAGTCAGATGCTTAACCGACTGAGCCACCCAGGCTCCCCAAATGACCACATTTTGAAAAACCATTTCTGAATAAGAAACTATGCAAGACAGATCACCCCGCCTGCTCCTTTAAGCTCTAACTTGGCAAATATATTCCTTTTATCTTTAAGTGCCTTTGTTTGACCAAAATCCTTACTTGACATGCTCTTCTAGAATTACTGTCAGGATATGGGTATTTTTGAAATTATGCAGAAAGGTAAATAAATTGTGGAGAGTTTAAGCCTTCATGAGTCCTTTGAATACTGTGAGGCTTGAGTGAAGGAAAGGGTGATACCGGAGTGCTTCTCAAGTGGCACATGCAAGTCTCCTCTATTTCAAGAATATTCATTACTTAAAATGCTCTCTGGGAATGAGCGTTTGGAGGGCCACTTTTGCCCATTTTGATGGTGCAGAGGAAATATTTAAATGTTTAAGGAGTAAAATAGCCTCTTGAACTCCCATTAGACCTGCTAGCAACAATTTACCAGATGTAAAACATCAATAGTGTTCATGTAGAATATTTGAAGGCTGCTTTCCAGGTGTTCTGCCCTAAGAATATTTTTCCATTAGCTACTGAAAATGTTCCTCTGCCAAGGAGAGAGCCTAGCCCTTGTCAAGGTCAAAACAAAAGATCCTCATCAATTCCTGCAGACAGGAGGTGGCAAAGTTTAAATGACAGCCATGGTGTTCTAATTACAGAACTTTTGAATCGATCACTTACTTAAAATTATTCCAACTTTTGGAGGAATCGTCTTATTTCCATTTAGCATGCTGTATGATATGTTTAATTAAGATGATACTGCCAGTTAGAAATATAGTATGGTAGCAGAATTGAAATGAAAGTGCATTAATAATAATAGAAATCCCATCTAACAATATGGTTTGCAAATGGATTTTAGTTACAATGGGTAGTATTTATGTCCTCTTGAAATGCTTTGATGTAAGGTGTAGCTTTCCTTTTAGTAATGGATACATTTTCAAATATTAAAAAGAGAAGGACAGGACATCCTGAAAGTATCTGGGATTACATCTGTTAGTTCCTGTTCATTAAGGGTGTTCAGAGAGTGGGGAGAGTTTGGATAAAATAAGCAGAAAAAGGACTGATTTGTTATCAGAAGGTATGGATTTGGTTTAGAATATTATTCTCTTATTGGCCCCAAAACTTGTCTGAGTTCTCAGGTTTTGTCCATGATAACCACTCTATCCACTCTTTCCTTATTCTATCCACTCCACCCACTTATCCTTATCCTTAGGACTAATTGCTACAAGGTTCAGATCCAGAGACAGAAGTATAAATACTCCTGAGGTCTTTCTACTATTTTCATGCTACAGTGGCCTAACTCTACCTACTTCATCCCTACGACCTATGTTATGTTTTTCTGATCATTCATAGCTCTTTAAAGGATTACCAACCCTACCGGTCTCTGCTTTCACCAATGAAAGAACGATACAGTTTCACCGCCTCAGTAAAATACTGAAACGGTGATAACAATAAAAAGAGAAAGAAAGATATCTTATGCTATAAGTGATTGCTACCACAGGATTTTTTTTCCCACATTGCAGTTCTTATTGTATCATGCCGCTCTGCATGAAAACATTTATTACTATTTTTCAAATCTCTTGGTGTTTGATTTTGGTATTTTTTCAAATGTAGCTCGTGTACTAGAAACTGATTTGTGGATTATGCTGAAAATGTGTAATAATCAGGTGTTCCTGAAGCTTATTTGCTGACTTCAAGAAAAACAACAACTAAGAATACTTTTGATTTTTTTATAAAGATTAACTCCCACTGACTTTGAAATAGTATGCATTGGGGAGGGAAAATTGTTTTGTGTGTTTATTATTATTATTATTATTATTATTATTTTGCTTCCCTCCTACTCCGTAAGATTGTACTATGGAAGGACTAAGTATCTAGAATACACAACTTATTTAAACAAAGCAGAAAAAATGAAAAAAAAAACAGTAGAAAAGGAGGAATAACAACAGCTTTTGAACCTAAATGTGTGTATAATAACTGGGAAAATCTTTTGGTGAATACATTGGGTAGTACAGGAATTTTATATGTAAAATAGAGTGAATTTCATATAGGCATGATTTGAATAGGCTAAAATATTCATGACTGATGGAAAACATTTCCCAGTTAGGAATTATAGGTATACATTAAAGCAAGAAAAATAAACATTTGCTCGGTGTCTTGAAAACCCTGAAGGACTTGGTGGGTTATCAGTCAAAATATTAATTAGGATGAATGAGTACGTGTGTGGTTTGTTTTCCTGTCTTTTACAACTCATTTAGGTGGCAGGATATATCTTTTGGTTCTTTAACAAGAGTAGGATTTTCATTCACCTGCATTTTTTTTTTTCTCCTAAAGAGGCAAACCTGAAGTTTCCTGAAGCATATGAAAAAGATTAAATATTTTAGCCACTGATTTATAATTTTCTCTTGCTTGACAAAGCAATATTATTACTATTACTCCAAAATGGCTACAATTATGTGGACACCTCACAGATAAGAACAGCTTATTATTCACAGGAAAGTTACACATGACTATTGACGCTCTTAGATTGTTAAAACAAAGCAAATTAATTTTTGGTCCTACAGATCTGAGGTAACTGCCTCCAGCTTAATAAGTATCAGGAAGAAGATGAACTGAATGGCAGGAAATACAATCTAGCAGTGAAATTTGTTCAGTTATGAAGGAAAGTTCCAGCGGAAATGGTGGAAATAACAGGCACTTTGGATAAGTGAAATCCAGCTGGACAAAGTGCTAAATTGCATTTGGTGAGGATTTAATATTGCTGTAAAATGGAATGCTTCCCATATCACTTATAATTACTTAATGAGCAGAAACTTGAACATTTTATTGCCACTTTTAAGTAAGTTCGGCAAATCAAGAGGTATGGGAATCAGACACATACAGTAAATTAATTATTTTCTTACTGGAGGGATTTGGTTGCTTTTGAATATATAGCAGGTTCCATAACACCAATAGGCTACCTAGTTCTGTTAATACTGATGATACAGTGGGTCTTCAGCAAACACGTGTTAGTGCAACAGAATTGTAAATATGTACACAGGGCAATCTTAAATTATGTTAAGAAAATGACATGTTTGACGTGCCTGGGTGACTCAGTTAGTTAAGCATCTGACTTCGGCTTAGGTCATGATCTCGCAGTTTGTGGGTTCGAGCCCCACGTCAGGTTCAGTGCTGACATCTCGGAGCCTGGAGCCCACTTTGGATTTGGTGTCTCCCTCTCTCTGTCCCTACTCCCCCCCCCCCTTTCTCTCAAAAATAAATAAACATTTAAAAAATTTAAAAAAAAAGGCATGTTGGTTTAGTGAAACACATTTAGTCATTGTGCAAAGCCTTAAATAGATCTGGTGACTTAAAATATATCTTTAAATCAGTAGAAATGCAGAATAACATGGCAGGTTAGAAATGATGGGATGATGACTTAGATTTGATTATAGCAAGATTGAGCTAAGCAGCTGTTGAGATTGGATAATGATAGGTGAGCTTCTCATCAGGCCTGTAACATGTTTCCACTAATACAGATTAAGAATGTCTGGATGAACTATAATTATCCCTGTGGCTTTTGCATAACATAATTAGGTCTTGCTAAAGCAAAGTATTTTTATTGAGTGAAAAATAATGTTTAAAAAGTTATGGAAATGACCACAAGAACAATTCACCAAAGGACAGAAGCATTGGCACTCATAATAGTAATGTGGAAAAAAAAAATCTCTTTTGGTTATACAGAATTTTCCAAACTCGAAGTCTAAACAAGACAGGCACAGGAAGGATGGTTTCAATTATGCTGACCCTCTTACTCTAGCGTGCACGAGGTGTCCAGACCACAAAATGGAAAATGTAATCTTTGTCTGCTTTATGTAAATACAGTACTAAGATCAGCTTGTCTTTTAAGTGCCTGATTGCTATTTAATTACAGAGAATTTCTCTTTAAGCAGAGAAACCCAGCCATAGGAAAAACACAGCAATAAGGAACTCATTTCAGAGCCTCCTTATCCTTCTTATCACATGGGAAGAATGTGATATATCTGATAACTTTATACAAGTAGGTTTATTAAACAGTAGTTATTATATGTTTTATAAATACTACCTTAAAATACCTAATGAGAATGATTCTGTTGATCAGTAAAAGCTAACACTATAAATGCAAAGTATTCACGTCCTTTCTCATGGCATTTTGATGTAAGGATTTTTTTTTTTAATTTTTTTTTCAACGTTTATTTATTTTTGGGACAGAGAGAGACAGAGCATGAACGGGGGAGGGGCAGAGAGAGAGGGAGACACAGAATCAGAAACAGGCTCCAGGCTCTGAGCCATCAGCCCAGAGCCCGACGCGGGGCTCGAACTCACGGGCCGCGAGATCGTGACCTGGCTGAAGTCGGACGCTTAACCGACTGCGCCACCCAGGCGCCCCCTGATATAAGGATTTTAAAGCAAATGTGATGTGCCAAAAAAAAAAAAAAAAGAACCAAGTGTTGAATATGGAGTGAACAAATGGGAATCCAAATCCCTACTCTGAATGTTGTGGCAGGCTATGTCGAGGCAAGTTTCTTAGCTAATCTGAACCTTGGTTTATCATCAGTAAAATGGAGGCCAATAATTTCTACCCTGATGGGCTGTTGAGAAAATTAAATGAGATACTTTATGTGAGCTGTCAGTTTAAGGATGTGTTAATTAAATATGATTTTGAAAAGATAATTCACGAGAAATGGAAAGATAAGCTTTTCTGTCTTTCATCTCAAAGGAGACAATATAAAATAGATTAAATGATATTTTTTAGGAAAGTACCACATTTGAAACTATCTTTTTTATATAAAGATTGTGAATTTGTCTTTAATTACAGAATAATTGCTTCTTTTTATCTCCAAGTAAATTATTTATGGCCATCTCTTTTCTAATACTCTGTGAGGAAGTAAATATTCTTTAATATTTATACCACGCTTCTTTTTTTTTCAATGTTTATTTATTTTTGAGACAGAGAGAGAGAGAGAGAGAGCAAGTCGGGGAGGGGCAGAGAGAGAGGAAGACACAGAATCCAAAGCAGGCTCCAAGTCTGAGCTGTCAGCACAGAGCCTGATGTGGGGCTTGAACTCAAGAACCGTGAGATCATGACCTGAGCTGAAGGTGGGCGCTTAACTGACTGAGCCACTCAGGCGCCCCTATATCACACTTCTAAATGCATTTCTCAGTTACTTTCTTTTCTTAAGCCCCCACCCCAACTTTTTGTAATATTTAGAAACCTAGTGTTTTTGCCTTCGTTTCATTAATGATGTTTAAATAACCTGGCACACGGGCCTGTTTGGCTGATATGTGTATATGTGGTCTCTACTTCCCAGGTATTGTATAGCTCAGCTTTCCTTCAGTTCCTTTCCCTTTTTATTTTCTGTAACTAAGGAGTGGCTTAGGTATGTAGGTGATTAAGTGGGACCAGAAATTTACGTTACTAAGTCTTTCTTTTTCTGTGTTTTATTTAATGTAAGGCAAAATATGTCCCTGCCTATTAGCAGTCAGGGCTCTCCTTCACCATCCAGCCATGACTGCACCCCCATGGAAAATATCTCTTTAAAACATGGCTGAAAAAAGGTGTAAGAACCAAATGGTAGCATTAATTTGGTCATTAAAAGTTCTTCAACCATAATCATCTTCACCATTTTATTTCCTGTCAGAGGTTATGGTAATGTAGAGATAACAGCAATATTTGTTTTCCGTCATTACATTTGTTTGGTACAATCCATGGATATCATTACTATAGAGGCACAAAGTAAACAGTGTGAAAGCTGTAATGTGATGCCATCCTGATTCACATTGTCTCGGTGTATTCTATGGTCTGAGACTCTTCATATGCACTAGCACGTGAACTTATTTTTGTAGATAAGAAGAGTAAAACAATACAATTATCACGGTTTCCAGAACAAATTACTTCCTTCCTTACCATTGGATAGAGTAGCTCTGACTCAACCACATGAATAACATCACATACATTTTTAAAAATCGGTATATGCTATAGACCTTAAATAATTTACATGCTTTGCCAATAGTCAGTTTTGGCAATAAGAAACAAGAGAGCCAACAGAACTTTAAGCTGTATCTAGAACTGGTAATGATTGAATTGAAGCTGAGTATGCAGTTTATTTAAGCGTATTTCCTTTTCCCTAAATTTTGAAGTTCAAAGTTTAACTTGGAATTGTTTTTTCAAGTTTAGCTGTAGGCAAAGTCCATGAAATGGCTTATGTGTGTCAATAGTTGGCCTAATGGATTTGTCCTGCATTGACATTTGTTTTTTTCTACTAGGCTATTTATATAATATAGGCATATTATTTTCAATGGGCTTTATTTTAAAATAGGATTAAAAATCATAGGGAATTTCAACAGCGATTTAGAAGTGCTAGGATTTTTTAAGGTTTGGGGCCAAATCATTTGTTCAGTAATAAATTCATTAGTCTTCTTTATTCATTCTTGAATAGCATCAATCATTTATTGAACAGCACCCACGTCATTGCAGTTATTAAGATAACACCAGTTTAGTGAGGTTAGAGGTTTGAAATCAAGGAGTTCCATAAGATATTAGAGTTTCTATTTGAGAACTTTGTACAAACAGGAGTAAAATAATCAAGAACCCCTCTACCAGGACCATCAAGAAGCATTCATTTAAGTGGAGAAGTTCCAGCAGAATCTGGATGGACAGACCCAGGATTATTCATAGGCAGAGATAGACACATATTTCTTATATGAAGCAGTAAGGGGAGGGGATAGCATGAAGTAACATGCCTGGTACATGGGTGAACATATAAATAGGACTTCGTGAGAAATAAGAATGAAGAGAAGAAAAAGAAGGAGTCAGATCTTGGAAACAACACACCAAAGTCCATGGCCATTTTCTTTTAGGCAGTGAAGATCTTTTAAAGGGATTTCAGCAGGAGAGCAACTGAGCTGTACATAGATGATGGGGATTAAGGAAGGCACTTGTTTTCATGAGCACCGGGTATTGTATAGAAGTGTGGAATCATTATATTACACACCTGAAACTAATGTTACACTGTATGTTAACTAACTGAAATTTAAATAAAAACTTAAAAAAATAAAAATTAAAAAAAATACATTTTAGAAAGAAACCTTTGGCAGCAATGCAGAGGATGAATGGGGGAAACACAATACGAAGAATTGAAATGATTCATTCAGGTAATATTGAGGCATGAAATAACAGCCAGAGTGGTGGAGATGGAGAAGAGTTGATGTAGGATATTAAGGTAGTACTGAGAAGACTCCTCAGGGACAACATTTGGAGGATGTGAAAATACAGTAGTAAAGGGTGAACTCCTAGGCAGCTGTCTTGAGTGAATGGGTGGGTGGTGATGCTGTCTACCGACAGGGATAGGAGGAAAGTAAGGAGCTCGGTGTTTAGCCAGGCTTTGTTTGAAGTGTATATGGGGCTGCGAGGTAGAGATGCCAATAGCCAGTTGAATAGCCAGCTAAATACTGGTCAGAACACAGGAGAAGATTAGAGATAGAGATTTGTCAGTCATCAGCAGTTTAATATTACTCAAGGCGAAATGTTGAGAGGAGAAAGAATAAATTTGGGTCAGCAATGAGTGGAAAAATAACATGGAAAAGGAGGAAGAGCCAGTGAAAGAGCTTGCCAGAACACCCTTTGAGGTATCGCAATTAGGGCTTTACTGGGGACCTTCATGAGATCAGTTTCAGTCATGTAGTGGATGTGGAAACACCCACTCCCTAGCATAGTGGAAGTAAAAATAAGTGGAAAAGTTCAAGTAACAAATTTATGTTCTTTTTTGAGGATCTTAGCTATTTAAGGGAGAAGAAAGCATAACTAGTGGGCTTCACAGGACAGAGAAAGGTATTGATTGTTAAGGTAAGAGACACACAAGCATTATTAAAGATTTTTCCAAAAGGATTTGGTAGAGTAAGAAGTTGGGAATATAGATGATATGAGAAATATTCATGAAGCATCTCAACAAGATGCAGCAGGAATGGAGAGCTGGCTGCTGTCCTTAAATATCAAGGAAATTATGATTGATAAAGCTTGAATTATGGTATTTCTCAGGACATCTTGTTTATTGTGACTCATAAAATAGGTATTTTTAAACCCACATAGTCAAAATGGTCAAAATAGTGGTCTTCCCTCTCATTCTTTTTTCTGCTCCACCATTTGCAAATGTGTTTCTCCATAGACCCATTGTGTTTTTTTAAAGAGTAGATCTTTTATGTTGTTGTTTATTTATTTATTTTGAGGGGGGGCAGACAGAGACAGAAGGAGAGACAGTCCCAAGCAGACTCTGCACTGTCAGTGTAGAACCATGAACTGTGAGATCCAGACCTGACCTGAAATCGAGTCCACCAGGCACTCATGACTGAGCCACCCAGGCACTCCTCCCCTCACTCTTTAATAAGAGACTCTACAGTCTACTTTGTTGCTCAGGCGCATCACCTGAGCCATCCTTCATTCTCCTCATGGTTCTTTCTCCAGACATCTCCACTGCATCTTCTTCTGTCCATTTCCAGGACTGCATTCTAGTTGAAAGAATCAATATGCGGTCCTGTGGCGTAACAGTAGCCTTCGAACTTTTCTCCCTGCTTATCTAAAGCCACCCTGTCTACACCTCCCCATCTCTTATTCACTTAGCAGCCAGAATTATGTCATAAAAATGTTAAGCAAGTCATTTCATTCGCTGGCCTAAACTCAAGATAACCATAGTGGATCTGTGGCAAATGATGACTAATGTCACCATTATTAGGATTTTCCTTCCCTTTTCTCTCTTAATTGTTCTTTTCCCTTTCTGTAACTATATAATTGCAAAGACATTATTAAACGAAATCGATTGTCTTATTTTAGACATATAGTAACTGTTAGCTTGGGGGCAAATATAGTCAGTATCTATACCAATGTGGCATATTATATGAACACACAGCCTACTGTAAGAATTCAAAAAATGACCTAAGTTTTCAATTATGATGACATAATATTTAGGATCACCCCATCTACCCCCAATGACTCTGTAGCCTGGATTTGAAACCCTGCTCCACCACTCGTTCTCTGTGTGATGTTAGGTCTTTTTCTGCAAAAGGGAGCCCATAGTCCATACCTAGCTAATACGGTTGTCTTTAGGATTAAGGAAGGAAATATAGGTGTCTACTTTATAAATGTTAGATATTATAAAATTAACCATTATTTTAATCATTTTTTCAAACTCAGAAAGGTAATATTAATTTGCACATTTTTTATATCCTGACACCTCATTTAGATCTTTATTAGTTGTAATTATCTTTCAGTCTGTTCTTTTGAAGACTAGATGAAAAATCACATTATCACCATATTGTAACACTTTTTAAATAATTTTACCTTTTCCTTTATAATATCCCACATACTTTTGAATTTTGAATTTACTGCTTACTGTTTTGGCTACAGCTTTCAGTTCAATAATGAATAACAGTGAACAACTCTCTTCATTTTATTAGGGATGATTCTCATAATTGTCATTTAAGTATAATGTTGACTGTGTAAGTTTTATTATTTTCTTGTGAAGAAGTTTTCCTATTCTTAGTGAACTAAATGAGATTATCAGAAATTTCTGTTCATGCTGTATAAAACTTGAAATTATATATACATATATTTCTGAATTTATTGAAGGGATGATTTGGCTTTCCTCTCTTGACCAGTTGACTTGCTAATGTTATGTGACCTTTGCACAACTGGAAGCTTATTCTTTTATTACATACCTTAATTCAATTATTTTTCATTTACTTGTGAATTCGGGAGAATGTTCCCAAATAAAGATGGCCTGTAGTATTTTTAATTGCTTGCCATCCTTTTGGTATTGTTAAGGATGTTATATTCACACTGAAACCTTTATAGTATTCCTTGTGAAGTATTACACATATATAAAATTTTATATAATTGTATATATTTCTATTATTTGTAATTTTGAAAAAGCTCACTAGTAAAATAATAAATCCACAGAATCTATTTTGGAAGTGGTATTTGCAATTTTCAAAAAGTGTTTAATCTAGTTTTCTTTAAATTTTGTTGGAACTTACTTACTGAGTTAATTTTCAGTCTGACACTTTTTAAAGTATTGCCTATTTTATTTAAGCCTTTAATTTTATTAGCATATATTTATATAGTATATGCTTGGGGCTTGCAAAATCATTGCTCAATAAGTTTGATAGATTCTGTCATTCCTAATACTTGTGTATTTTTCTCTGATTTTCTTGATTATGTGTGTCAACAGTTTATAAATTTTATTAGTCCTTTCAAAAAGCTAAAATTGGCATTTTGCTCTCTTGCTATTTTTTCTTTTTTCTAGTTTATTAATTCCACTGAATACTATTTCTCATTCCATTTTTTTAAATTCTGAGATTTATTTCTGTCACATGTCTCTAGGTGTATCTTGGGTTGTTTATGATAAGGTTTGACTATGATTAACTTTTTAAAGGTTTTGGGAATGTTTGGGAGCAATATGTAATTCATGTGGTATACTAAGTTGGATCCAGCTTTATCAATTTAGAATAAAAAATCGGATTGTACAGGCTTCATGTTTTTATGTTCTATATACTAAACAGAGATGGGGCTAGTTTGTACAAATTCTTACAAAGCCCAAGTGATCCCTTTGGATTCATACTCTAGAGGTAAAGCTATCAAATATAACCTGGTGAGTTATAGTAGTAGACCTTATATAGGAAGATGAATCTTCTAGGAATGTGGGGAAGATCGACCACAGTAGGAGTAACACTAGGGTCAGAGATAAGAATGAAGAATCTATATAGAGCTGGCATTCCCACTTTTAGGAATCTGGCCTTGAGAAATACCCTCCTGTCTTACAGCAAGTACTTACTCAGTGTTCTAGCTCTTTCCCAAGGGTATTCCCACTATCTCCCACTTTTTCTTCATCCAGGCCATTTACCTTGTCAGATTTCCATCTCAGGACTTTTGTGACCCCCTCTGACACTGAACTCTTAAATACAAAATATAATGACGTTTTTTTATCTAGTAAGTTATTGTTGCTTCCCCTCCCTTTTCTTTTCAACAGCTTCACCATAGCTTTTAAAAGTCGAGATAAATTTCTACCAGAATTTGATATTCAATGTTGATCCAGCCATCTGACATACATTTATTGAAAATCAACTATGCTCTAGGCACTCTGCTAAAAAGTAGAAAAGCTATCTCCCTACAGAGCTAATACTTTTCACCTCTATGTTAAAAAGATTTTCATCTTCTGGATGAACTCTCCAAGGTTCAATATCTCCAGTTGGCATTAGTGTATCTTTTATTTGATAACCTAAAGGCACCCAAATTTTAATGAGCTCAGTTTGTATCTCTGATCTGTACCTCCTGCCATTTCCTGTCCTGTTTGATGGTTAATAGTAATCTGTGCTAGAAACCTAATAGGTTCTCAATATTTAATTTTTATTGAATTAATATTTTATCTATACTCTTTATTCTGTTCTATTCTTAACCAAACTTCATCAAAATCCTATTGATCACATCATTACATTGAATCCCAAACTTCTTCCCTTTACCTCTGTATTCGTCACTTTAGTTTTAGAACTACAAGATCTGCTCCTTGATTTTTTTATAAGCTCCTAATTATTTCTGTGTTGCTCCCTCTTTTGTCCATCAACCACATTACCATCAGAGTACTTGCTAAAATATGTATGTGACCATGATAGTCACCCATTCAACATTTTTGATGACTTGTTTAGAAGACAAAGCTGAACTCCTTGGCATTGCCATTCGATTTTCTTCACAACCTGGCACCAAGTCTGTCTCTTCTTTTGTTTGCTATTACCTGTGCCCACACCCCTGAATCTAATCACATTCTATCACTGTGTTATGGCTTCCTTTCTATTTAGACCATTTCCTGACACACGGTGGGTATTCTACCAATGTTTGCTGATGCTTATTTTGAGAAGATTCAGGTTTATAATAAAGCTTGTACTATTATATTATATTATATTATATTATATTATATTATATTATATTTTTCTGGATGTTATAGGCTTAAAGTATCAGGGACTTATTCAGAATAATGCTTATAGCTGTTTGATACTCTGAGATTGCTTCCAAAGTGATGGAGGCTAAAGTAAATAATAGTTTGAGTCCTGAGTAGGTGTTAAAGAGATGTGGTGAATTGTAACTATTAGGTGGTACAAATAGAGTCTTCTGATGTGATTCAAAATGGCTGTATACTTACACCACCAAATAACTCACCACCAAGGCTGTATTATTATGATGTTTTTTCTGATGTTCATAATGGGGTATTTGTGATTATGTAATTTTCATTCTTAAAGCATGTAATTGCATATTTGTTTCTTAAACTCAAAAAATAGGTCTGCACTGGTAGAAATATAAGAGAGTCATGAGGATGTCATAGAAGATTTGAAATGGAGAGATTGATACTAGGTTGACTGAGTCTAGCAGCTACATCATATAACTTATATCAAATAGAAGTTGTTTCTCTTATACAAAAAGCATTTCTCTCATACAAAAAGCATTCAAGCTAGATTTTCCCTATCATATTTTTGTTTAGTTAAAACTCTTATTTTTTATTTTTTTAATGTTTTCTTTTTGAGACACACACACACACACACACACACACACACACACACACACACACAGAGTGGGACCAGGGGAGGGGCAGAGAGAGAGAGGGAAGACACAGAATCCAAAGCAGGCTCCAGGCTCTGAGCTGCCAACACAGAGCCCAATGTGGGGCTCAAATACACAAACTGCGAGATCATGACCTGAGCAGAAGTCAGATGCTTAACCGACTGAGCCACCCAGGTGCCCCTGTTTAGTTAAAACTCTTAAGCCAAATGTTAAGTCTTTGTAATTATGCTTAGTTAGCCTTTGCAATTATCCTTTTACATTTTAACTGCTTGGTCTTAGTCACTTCTTTGCAAGCATCAAGGTATATTGGCTCTTAATAGTGTGATATGTAGTACTCCACACACATTGTCAATGACAGCCTTTGAATAGTTGATAGATTGTTTCAGTCGTTTCAGTAATTAAGGAAGCTGAATTGAATGTCTTATGGTTGCACTGATTTATCAACAATTGATGAGGGCAACATTTATTCTCAATTGACTTAGTCATTATCAAGATATTTTTTTCTATATCTTAAGAAATAAAGACAATCTTCAACTCTCTAGTTCTATTAGTGGGGGAGATTTTTTGCTGTGTAGCTTTGTATCTATTTTATGCGTATTTCTTGATTTTATAGCTTTATTGGTATTTTAAGCCCTGGAAATTTATGATTAGTTTCATAATTAAATGTAGAAAAAATAATTTAGGCTCACACTGTAAACCTGCAAACAGTTTTTTTCTAAGAAGGAACTTTACTGTTCAAGATTGGGAAACACAACATGAGAGCTAATAGGTGAAAATGGCCCTCATTCTCCAAATATTGAGAGTTCCTACTGTAAAAAGGTGGCTTTTTATATTCAGAATTATGAAAGTGATAGTTTTATCTATCTGGCAGTTTTGTTTTTGTTTTTGAGAGCGTCTAACTTATTGTCCATATTATATAACAGAGTGCCAGAAAGGTTATGTGAATTATCAAGTTCTGAATCTATCTATGTGAATCTATCAGTCAGTGATAGATGGACCATAACTATAGGGATAAATACATACAGTTAAGCATGACAAAGTCTTTCATAATAGCTGCAAATTAATTATAACAAGGGAATTGGGTCAAATCAAACTATATACAAGAATATTTAAAATAACTATCTCAATATTAGAAGCAAAATGAAATTGTGCTTGGTGTAGGCTTTGTTAAATTTTTCAATTAATGCAATTCTGAAATAGTCTCTAATAAGTACTTTTTTGTAGATAGGTAATTATAATTGACAGCAAAAATTGACATTGATTTATTTTCATTAAAATATATCTTGAATATTAAATACTATTTTGAAACAGTATTATTGTTATGTGATTCAAAGGAGAGTAATCTATATGAAGAGTTTTAATTTAAACACTTTTTGTTTACTTATTTTGAGAGAGAGAGAGAGAGAGTGTGTGTGTGTGAATAGGGGAAGGACAGAAGGAGAGACAGAGAATCCTAAGTAGGCTCTGTGCTATCAGCATGGGGACCCATGTGGGGCTCAAATTCACAAACCGTGAAATCATGACCTGAGCCGAAATCAAGAGTCAGATGCTTAACCAACTGAGCCACCCAGGCGCCCCTATATGAAGAGTTTTTTGAAAGGAGTATTTAAAGTTTTATTTCAAATGTTGAATATCTTTTGTCCTGTAACAATATTATAAAATATAAATGATTTTAAATATAAATAGATATATATCATTCATCAGGTTATACTTATTTTTCAAAGTGCTCGTTTCTATATTTAGACTTTAGTCTTCCTTATATTTAGTTACAAATATCTAATTGCTAGCCTCCCACAAATGATGTTATGCTACTAGAGAGGGATCATCCTCAGTTATCTCTTTCTCCCCCTCTAACACTATGTGCCTCAACTCTGGCTGCACATTTGCAGCACCCAAGAAGACTTTTAAAATACTCAGGAATAGACAAAGAAACTTGATTGTGTTGACACTGTATATATACCTGTGTCAAAACTGATCAAGTTGTATACTTTGACAGGTGTAGGTTTTTTTTTTTTTCATGAGTAACCGTATACTTATCATTTGACCCACTAATCCACCTATGTGGTGGGGGAGGGGAATGCTCAAGTCCCCCTTGCAGAGATTCTAATTAAATTGGTGTTAGGTGAGGCTCAAGCACTTTTATTTATTAAATCTCCTGCGGTAAATGTGAATCCAGCATTGAGAACCTCTGCTGTAGCACATATCAAAGTACTTTGGATGTGGTAAGTTCTAGAAAATAGCTATTATCATTGTTTAACTGAATACATGTCTTCTTTGTATTCATTCATTCATTCACAAGTAATGAAGCTTGAACACACTGAAAAGCCTCAAATTGTATCAATTATGCCGGAGGCACTCTAATTAAAAGAAAGTGTTCCCTAAATAATTTTATGCCAAATGTAGATATGCCACAGTCCTTTAGGCAAACATCTTGACTAAGACACATCATAAAACCAAATCTACATTGTAAGTTACAGTCCATTGTGAAGGAAGACTGACAAAAATTGATGAAGATTGATCACAGTATGATAAGGCAAAGTTTTCGTTTTACTTATGGTTACAAGACCTATTTTTCTGAAAAGCCTAATTTTATAAGATATGTCACAGTTTACAAAACATTTTTATGTATGTGATATATGGTCATTGACTAACATCTGTCTGTCTTTGCACCTGGGCTTTGATGTTCATGTCCTCAGATTTTCCTTTTTGTGTCACATTTACTCCTTTGAACATCAGTTTATGAATGGAATTTTATACAATTTTAATATAGTTTTGCTTTAACAGTTAAATTTTGATAGTGTCACTTTTTAGTCTGTGTAGCAATATTTGTTTGATTAATTAGAAATAATACTAATTGACCATTTGATTCAGTTTTCCTGTTGTGAAAATGAGTGAAATACAGAAAAAACTAACGTGCTGAATTTGTAGGTATCAAAAATGACGCATAATTGAGATGAGGATGTTGTCAAATTTGTGCCTAAAAGGCAAAGTGTAGGCAAGAGGGATTTTACATTTTTTTTTAGCCCTTTGGGACCTTGATAAATTTGACCTTTTGGAATTTACATAGTTTGTGAGTGAGAATCTTCTAGGTTATTCTGCAGTAATGAGATATCCCACATTTTACTGGTTTTTCTGAATAAATTTTTACTTTTCACTCGTGCTATAGAACAAGGCCGGTGCATGTTTCAGTTCTGAGGAGCCCAGGCTGATAGAGGACCATCATGACTGATGTAGCAGAGAAAGGGACACCAGTGAATGACTCACTGATTTTTAAAGCATCATGTCTGCTCACATTTCATTGGCCAACACAAGTCATATGGGCGTATCTACTTCAAAAGCCGTGAGAAGGTAGATCGCAACTATGTGTCTGGGAGGGAGAAGAATTAGAGTATTTCTACACAAGTTGTAGTGAGAACCACAATCATTTTCTGCTGGATAAGATATTTTTAGGAATGAGTTATTGATGGTCCTGGATGATAGTATATGTTTTCCTTCTCAGCATAAGCCTGTAATGTAAAGAAAGTAGAATATTACTGCTGCTGCTTTCGGATAGAGAAGCTAGGAATCAGAACTCCTGCACAACATCGCTATCCACCCACAGGGGAATCAAGTTTATTATACCTTTATGGCATAATTGTTTTTCTTGTATTTCATTGATAGGAAACCTTTATTGTGTTCTGCTACTTTATACTCTCTGGTCTTTTTGCCTAACTGCTACCTTATTTTATAGTCAAATATAGAGCCAATTTATAATAAACATGCATTCTTAGGTTGAAAAGTATAAAATTTCTAACCATTACTACCCATTTGTCTCCTATATTTTTCTTTAGACAATGTTTTAGCTTCAAAAACTATCTGAACTTTTACCCCATCTTTAGATTTTCACTAAAAAACTATGTTCCATTAAGTAGGAAAGCAAAGCAAACCACTGCCACTGTTGGTGGCCACTGTTATATCACTGGGAATGATGTTGTTTCTCAGGAAGATTTAATTTTGGTTGAAATCCCAAAGTTTCAACCAACAACACAAAGAAACAAGAACAACCTGCTGATGGAGTTTCTGAAGGGATAGGAGGGAAGTATTTTCAATATGGAAAGCTCAGCTACTGCAGAGTTATTTAATGTAATTATACTACACTGGAATATTGGCATTTATTTATTTTATCTTAATAGGAATAAGTCAGAAGACCTAATGAATCAAATATGATTTATAATTATTTTTTGGTGCAAGGCTGTGGGCATGGACTTATTCAGAGATTATATGTAAAATTGAGAGATTATATGTAAAAGCCTATGGAAGCAAATATTGTTAGACAGATTCATAATGTATCAGGTTTTTCAAGTTCATTTTCTGTAACTTAGCAAAGGAACTGTCAAATGAGAGATGAGTCAGGTTTTCCCTTAAGAACACCGTTCTAATTTCCATGAAAACAGTGTGCTTCAAAACTACAAATTGGGCTGCCACACTTTTTCTTTCAAGTGTTTGACATTTTGGAACATGTGGATTCCATTCTATTTTCTTCATTAAGAACTCCATTTAATAAAGTGCTTTATTATGATAATTTAGTGTTTGAAATTCAGTGGAAAAAAGTTTTTCATCAATATGAGGTAGTAACAAGCCATAATCTTCATCGTTTGATGCACAAATGCAGTTTATTGATACGTGATTCAGTTGCTAAAGTAGTAGAAGTGTTAGAGGGCCCCCCACCCCCTCCCCTTTGGAAATATAACAGCCATGATTTCTAAAACAAAGTCACAGCCATTTTGTGCCCAGGAATCCTACTGCATCATGACACAATGGTGGAACTAAATCATGATGAATGGTTTAGCTCCGTTTCCTCTTCCTTCTCCCGGTGCCTGGGATTCTCATACCTATATCCCTTTCTTGGACTTATCTCTGAAGTCTGTGGGAGATAACTTCCTCCCAGGGCTAGCCAGCAGGGGGGCCCATGTTTCCTTGTTTGGAGCTGCAGGGTGTTTGTTCTACCCTGTTTACAGCCTGGGGAGTGTGTGTGTGTGGGGGGGTTCTCTTCCTCACAGCTCTCCTTTTCATCAGCACAGAGGGAGATTCAAAATCAGAAATGATCTTAATGAAATGTTTTCTGTACAGAAACACCCATTCCACAACCTTGGTCTTTTGAAGTCTCTGGGAGGTGTCCCTCCCCGCCTTCTGCCTTGGTGAGACTGCAGACAATAGACCTTATCACAAAAGACAAGGATAAATATTTATCAGAGCACAAAAGATGTTTAGAGGACTTACATTTATTTGCATTCATTGTTGTGAACATGTTTAATCATGTGAAGTACTATCAAAATTCTTGGCTGAAATATTTTCCTCTATAATTTTTTCAAATAAAATTGTATCCCACCCCCAAAATTATAAAGTTGCATTTAAACATCCAGAATAAATATTTAGAAAATTTCCAAGAATATCTTACGTTACAATAAAATGTTGTAATACCCATCTTTTAGAAGAACTTGTAGATTTCTTAGCTTTAAATGTAAACATGATCTTTTTTTATACTTCTTAGCAGTGTAGAAATGGTGTGAGGAATAAGTGAAAATGTAACCAAATATTAATTGGCATAATTAATGATTTTTTTAAGATAAAAATTATGAATTTTAATTTTTCTGTTTTAAAATTATACAGTTCAAGGTACCCATTTACATTGAAATGTAAACTCTACGCCACCTTGTATTTTATTTATTTATTTGTTTATTTGTTTGTTTGTTTTGGTGGCGGAGGGGTGGGATTATGAATAGTGGTGGAAGTTATATATTGGTTTAGTTGTGAAAAAATTTTATTCTTTGACTATATAAAGAACATAGAAATAATTAGCAGGGTAGTACTTAATGAATACATAATTTGCAAGTTTTAGTTGAATAGATATTTTTTAAAAAATTACATGAAGCACTTGAAAATTTGTTTAGGTAGATAGAAGAATTAGAATTTAGTGATTAATCTTATTTTCTAAAAAATACATTTTCAAGAAACAGTTAAGAGAAACTAAAGTTTTGAGATAGAAAATTTATAATTATTGATTAAAGAATTTTATTAACATAATGAAATGGAAAAATCTACTGCCATAAGAGAAATGTTTTATTAAGATTGAAATACAACTTTCACTTAGATATAAATTATCATTTGTAATTATACTCATACTTTTCATATGTTCACTCCCATGGATAATTACTGATTGATTTAATAATCACAATTAGGAAGTAATTTTGAAGTTGAATTTTTATGACAAATATGTTGTATGTGACAATAAAGTCATCAGTTCCAGAATTGTGAGTACATTTGCATGATTTTTATTACAATATTTGAACTTTTCTTAAGGTTAAGTACTTTTTTGTCATTATAAGATAAAAAGTAATAGAATAATAATTTGTTGAATCATGAACTTTTAAGCTCGGATAGAACGACTTTGGAAAATTCAATTTTTTTTTTTTTTTTAGTGATGATCTACTTTTTTAAATACTGATTTCGTATTTACACAGTGACTATGATAAAAACTTCATGTACAGATATATGGTCCTGTGGTTTGGGGTTTGTTTTTGTTCAAAAGGCATTGTTCTATGTGAATTAGACATGCTTATAATATATTCTAACTCAATGCCTTATAAAGCCTACCTTTGTTTAATGCTCTGTTCTCTGAGGTTTTCCCAGGGGCAAAGAAATAGAAAGTCACTCCTGTAAAAGAGACGTTTTCTTAAAAGAATACAACAACTTTTGAAATATTAGTGAAGTACTGGTATTTTAATGCCCTTTATGTTTTCTTTTTAATTAAAAGAATTTTAAATTAAAGAATGCCATGTCTTCCCCCTATCTTAAAAGCAGTTGCTATCAACTTCAAATTAAATGTATTTAAATCTACATGCTGTAGTATTGTGAAAGGAAAGAAATAGTTATTACTGCATTTGGAGATTTTTTAAAATGTAGCTTCTCACTTAAAAGAACTTATTTTCAATCATAAGTTGGCTATTATTCTATGTGCACTTATCAAATAGACCTCATATAATTTCTTCTATCTCTTAAGGAAGTTCATATATAACAGATAAAGCATCCAAGAACACAAACCTAGTGAAAAACATGCTTTTGTTGAGATGGTTTCCCTCCAGTAACCTCAGAAATGTTGGCAAGTAATTTGAGTTTCAGTGATAAGATTCTGCTGCTGCCAGCAGTGTTTCTGGCCATTTGATAGGCTGAGGGCTTTACAAGAACAACTTACTGTTTATAGATAGCTTAGGTCTTAGGGGATGTTATCCCATCCTCCAAGTTTATGTTCTATGTGCTTATTAACGAAAAAGGCTTATTTCTATTTTAAAGAGTAAACAATATATATTTTTAAATAACTTAAAATGTATTTTTTAAAAAAAGATAAACTCTCCATTTTAGCCTTGTAAATTGTCTTCTATACCCATTTGTTATTGCTAAATAACTAAAATTTGCTGTTACTTTTCCTGATAGAAATTTGTAATTTTCTTAAACTTCTGCTCTGCGTAAAACTAAGAAAGGTCATTAGGATACGATGCTTCAAAAATAAAACTTCTGAAAAATAAAACTTCTTCAGTTACTTGTAAAAGTTTCTTTCTGCGAACTTACTTTTTGTTATTGATAGTTTTGTAGAAATAATTGATGACTAAAACATATATGTAGTCAAATAAGTTAGGTATGAAGAAAAATGAGAATAGCCACTAAACACTGGTTCATTTGAGTTGCATTGGCCAGGAAAGAGTGTGAGCTGCCACTAACTAGATACATAAACTGTACACTTGTTATTTTAACCCTTTGGGGGTCCCAGGTATGGCATCTGAAAGTAAGAGGATTGGATAAAGAAAGTCCCAGTATCATTTTATAATTCCAGATGACAAGCTACAAAATTGTAGAGAACTTCAAAATGTTTTTACTAACTAGATTGGGGCGAGAATATATATTAAACATTGATTTTTAAAAAAATTTAATTCCAGCATACTTAACATACAACGGTATATTAGTTTCTGGTGTACAATATAGTGATTCAACAATGCTATACATTACCTACTGCTCTTCACAATAAGTATACTCTTAAATTCCTTTACCTATTTTACCCATCCTATTTGACCACCTATTTTACATCCTGTTTTACCACCTCCCCTTGGTAACCACCTGTTTGTTCTGTATTTTTTTTCTTTCCTCTTTTTGTCTTTGTTCATTTGTTTTGTTTCTTAAATTCCATACGTGAGTGAAATCATGTAGTATTTCTCTTTCTCTGACTCACTTCTTTCACTTAGCGTTGTACTCTTTAGATCGGTCCATGTTGCAAATGGCAAGATATTATCCTTCTTATGACTGAGTAATATTCCATTGTATATCTATACCACATCTTTAACCATTCATCTAGTGACAGACATGTAATTTGGCTATTGTAAATAATGGTTCAAGAAACATAGGGGTGCATATATCTTTTCGAATTAGTGTTACTGTATTCTTTGGGTAAATACTCATAGTGGAATTACCAGATCATATGATAATTCTATTTTTAACTTTTTGAGGAACCTCCATACTGTTTTCCACAATGGCTGTGCTAGTTTGCATTCTTACCAGCAGTGCACAAGGGTTCTGTTTTCCCCACATCCTCCCTAACACTTGTTTCTTGTGCTTTTGATTTTATAAAATCCCAAGCCAGCTGTGAGGTGATTTCTCATTGTGGTTTGATTTGTATTTCCCTGATGATTAGTGATGTTGAGCGTCTTCTCATGTATCTGTTGGCCATCTGTAGGTCTTCTTTGGAGAAATGTCTGTTCATGTCTTCTGCCAATTTTTAATTGGATTTTAATGTTTTAATTATTGTATTGGATAAATTCTTTGTATAATTTGGATACTAACCCTTTATTGGATATGGCATTTGTGAACATCTTCTTCTATTCATTAGGTTGCCTTTTAGCTTTGTTGATTGTGTCCTTCACTGTGTAGAAGCTTTTTATTCTGATGTAGTCCTAATAGTTTATTTTTGCTTTAGTTTCCCTTGCCTCAAGAGATGTGTCTAGAGAAATGTTGTTATGGCAGATGTCAGAGAAATTACTGCCTGTGTTTTCTTATAGGATTTTTATGGTTTCAGGCCTCATATTTAGGTCTTTAATCCATTTTGAGTTTATTTTTGTGTATGGTGTAAGAAAGTGGTCCAGTTTCATTTTTTTGCATGTAGCTATCTGGCTTTCCCAACACCATTTGTTGATGAAACTGTCTTTTTTCCATTTCATATTCTTGCCCCTTTTGTTGAAGATTAATTGACTATATATAAACGTTGATTATTTTAATTTTTACTTTGAAAATAATTAAAAGTAAACCCTGAAGGGTAATTCATTGTTAATCTCACAATTTATAAAGCTTGGTATGTTGAGTTTTAAGTAAATGAAATGTGAAAATCCCCCATCTTATTAATTATGTCACGTTGGTGTAGCTTTAAATGCTATGACAGTCCATTCCAGATTGGGACAAAATTATTTTTAAGCATATTCTGATTGTTTCATAAAAATAATCACAGCAAAATTCATCTTATTTCAATCTTAAAAGGTTAAGCTTAGCTTTGTTGTTCTTTTTAAGGATAAAATAATCTCGCTATAACTTAGAAACAATTAATGCTTTTACCTGGAAAGATGACTATTAATTTGAATTAATAATAAAGAAACGTATTTTTGTTGTTTTTTCTATGAGGTCATTGCTTTCCGTAAGATGTGCCAACTCTCAGAACAAGGATATGATTAATGGTATATGTAATGTATTAAGACACTGTTTCAGGGCTGGTTCAAGAACAATTGAACACACAGCAGGAAACTTCTTATATCTTATTGATGTGTAAGCTAGTTAGTAAGACTTGAGGTAAATCTAGTTAACACCATTAAGAATTTGGATATATAGTCAAACTTGTTTTGAGGCAATATAATGTATCTGATATCATATGATTTTCTGAAGGATTTGTCATAATACTGGACTGTATGGAAAGAGCTGAAGAAAATACTGCTTTTTACAAGATAAAATTTTACATCTGTACTATAAGGATGTGAAAGTGGGCCATAAACATATCACAAAGAAAATATTTGTGATGGGCAACTTTTAAAAAATGTTCTAATTGCCACCAGAAGTTCTATATCTAACATTATTATCTTTTGTCACTTGTAAATATCTTGAGCTGTTTTCTTATTGGCCCCTTTAAAGATTATTCATCCTTAATTTTCTACAATAAAATCTAATGTGCTTAATCTACCCTTATAGTTCCATTCTGTGAGGTTTTCCAAGACAAACAGTTCTTCCAATCACATTTAGAGTTTGTCTCTCTTTCAATTTACTTTTATATTATCTTTTAGTATAAAAGTTTAGTATGAATATTAATGCTATCAAGTCAACGCACAGTGTATCTATTCATCTTTATTTTTTTATCACTTGCTCTATTTAGATGAAAATCATATAATCAAAAATATCAATATATTGTCTGTATAACAGTGTTCTACCGCTAAAAACTTAGTATAATGCCATGCTGTAAAAATCCTAAAGTAGAATAGATCTATATCTAATCCTAATGGTATTTCTCAATCAATAATGTATGACTATTTCAACTGAAGCGTTGAATAGATTCAGAAAGATATTTCCTGAAGAGTTTAGCCAGTTGGTTGGGAATTAGTTTTAACTTCTTGATTTCTTGCTAAAAGAAAAAACTGCTCTGGCAAGCTGGTAATTTAAAAAAGTGTTACCATTTTTGATACAACTAAGATGAACCATTTTTAACATGATTTTTAAATGCCTTGCCATTTTTTTTCATGTTTGCCAATATCTAATTTATATGCTTTATGCATAATTGTTAGAAACTTTGTTTTTTCTTTATCAGTCTTACAGTGTCTTTAATGTTTATGTCCACAATTTACAGCAACACACGGAATGAAACATCTTTGCTTTGTTCTTTCTATTTAAGATGATTTATCTCAAGCAAGCTTTACATTATTAGTGATATTAACTTTCATTAAATGGAAATTTCTTTCTCATTTTCCAGTTATCTCATTTTACAATGTCACTATTGTTCTTGCCCTCATTTAAGCCAAATGAATTATACTGGATATAATTGTCTTAAAAAAACAACAACAAAAAAACAACTATGGATTTAAAGAGCAATATCACAAAGGACTTTGTCTCATTATGCCACCAGTATATTATGGATGAAAATATCTCACATATGATAATGTAGTAGGCTCCTACTTCCTAGGGACATTAGCATTAAAATTAAATATGGAAGACATTGATTTTGAGTGTTTGATGTGAATTCCAAGGTTTATACTGAGCATTTTAAGCTATTGCTAGAAGTCACCTCTAAATTGTAAATCAAGACATTGAGGTTTCTACTGTGTCCACTATGGTAGAGGTTCTTGAATAAAACTGAGTACAAGAATCGCTAGAATAAATTATTTTAAATGAGAATCCTGAATCTGACTCTCAGAAATTGAGATTTCTAAATAAGTTATTTTTTGAAGATTTTATTTTATATTTTAAGTAATCTCTACACTCAGCATGGGGCTCAAACTTACAACCCTGAGATCAAGGGTCACATGCTCTACTGACTGAACCAGCCAGATGCCCAGAGATTCTAAATAAGTTTTAAGCGTGTCTTTTGAATTTGATTTCTTAGGAACAATACCAAGTGATTCTGATATAGATAATCCATGGACCATATTATTTAAAATATTGTTTAAACCATACATTTTTATGCATATAACTTTTTTAAGTGTTTTTGTTTTTTTTGTTTTTTTTTTTTTTTTTTTGAGAGAGAGAGAGAGAGAGAGAAAGCAGGGGAGGGACAGAGAGAGCAGGGGACACAGAATCTGAAGCAGGCTCCAGGCTCGGAGCTTTCAGCATAGAATCCAGAAACCACATCATAACCTAATGCTTAACTGACTGAGCCACCCAAGTGCCCCGGCATGTAATTTTTTATTACCACAGATTTGCATCTTTTAATTAGAAAAACATCATATAAAGAAACTCTAAACTCTCATCAAATCACATACTATCTTTTAAGGAATGACATCTTCAAAAACAGATTTAATGACTGCTGTGTTCTTGAACTCGAGCACCTGTATTTCTGTCAGCAAATTTTGCCATTCTCTGTTACTGTTTTAGGACGTATCACTGTAGATTTTCTGAGGTGATTTAGATTTTAATCATGCTTTCGTTTTGATACCATAAATAATAGAAGTATCACAGAAAGTTTAGCTACTTTTAGAATCTAAACTAGATCTCCCAGACTTCCACTCATAAAAACATTTTTTCTTCAGGAAAATTGTCCCTCTTTCTAGTTCATAAATTATGGTTGCAATAGTTAGACGTAAGCCACTCTAGCAGCATAATATTTGGAGCTTAAAGATCCTCAGTGGTAACCAGAACCTTATGACAAAGATTTAGGATCTAACAGCTGGGTAATAGCAACAAAAAACAATGACAGAAACTTCCATCCCTTGATAATAAAAGTTTTTCTGATAAGAAACTTTAAAAAAAAGCCTTATGTTTTAGATATGCATACTGAGATGCTTACGGTTAAGAACAATGGGATGTATGGAGCTGCTTCATGATGACCTGGGTGGGTCGGGGAATGGAAGTAGACTGGGTAGAAATGAAACATAACTGATCATGAAATGATCATTGCTAAAAATGGGTGATGGATACATGGGAACTTATTTCATTATACTATTTATTTCTGTGTATGTTTGGAATCTTTCATAATAAAATATTTTTTTTTTATTAAACACTATGCCTTAGAAAATGTTGGTCAACATGGCCTATGTTGTCTGAATATAGGATGCCCAGTGTTGTCAATCCTGGAAATAGTCTTTCTTTTTCTTTCTTTCTTTCTTTCTTTCTTTCTTTCTTTCTTTCTTTCGTTGCGGGGGGTAAGACATGTTAATGAAATATTGGTGTCTTCACCAAAGGGTAGGACCTAATGGTTCTGTGGAAATAAATATATAGACCCTTATTTACAGACATGTGTATAAATAACCTATGTGCATACTTACAGGATAGCCTTTTTGAACTTACAGCTGTGTATCAAAGTAGCCATTCTTAGTTAAGCCTGTTTCAACAGTTTTGATTTTTTTCAAGTGTATATTTGGGTATTTTTCTTTTGATTGCTTAAAGAGGCATATACTAAGCATGTGAATAAAAATATGCATATGTGAATTCCCTCTTTATTCAAGTGGGGCACATATACTATTCTAAAATATCACAGAGTGACACTAAATCATGTTTAAAAACAGCATGTTATTTCGGAATTTGTGTGCAAGTAATAGAAGATCCTACTACAGTGGCTTGAACAGAAGCATATTTATTTGTCTGACATTACAGGAAGCCACGGGGCTAATATAGGGGCTCCAGGATGCCCTTTAGATTCCAGGCTCCTTCTTTTTTTCTGGATACATTGATGTCTCAAACTCATCAGGGCTCTGAAAGGAAAAAGTGGGAATTAGTGTTATGTAGATAACCAGAGCTATCTGCTACAGCTGGTGTATGTACAAAGGAAAAATGTATCCAAAAGTCCCGGAACAACTGATAAAGACATAAAGATAGCATTCATTAGATTTTGGTTGTGTGCAGCCATTTAACTGTTTGGTTTACTGTATTATTAGAATACAGTCATGAGTCTTCATGATGGCCCTCTTACCCATAGATCACAGTAAAACTGGTGCTAGTAGCTGCTGTCGGATAAAACGGTCCAAACTAATGGGAAAAGTGAAAATCTTGAGTTAAATCGTGAGAATATCATGGTGGGTGAAAGATGATGACAGACCCACAAAAACTGCCAAAGTTTTCATTACAGTGATGAAAACCACCCTTCAGTGTGGTAGCAGTTAGCAGGAAGATGATCACTGTGTAACTGACTTCTGTACCATTTTTTTTTATCAATTTAAATATACAACTGACTTTGAGGAAGTCATGAAGTCACAAGTGCTCCACATCTCAGTGACTCCGATGTTTTATCCTGTCCAACGGCAGACAGGTATTAAAGTGCTGAATCATGGGAACCCTCAGCCGCCTTTTCTCCTCACAACCGTTGGCACCTCCAAAATTGAAGTGTTTCTATAGTGGTCTGGGGTGAGAGGTAAGGGAGGTAGCATGGAGAAGGGCTTCAGTGCTAACTCACAGAGCGTCCTCTGGCAACCCCGGAGGATCAGGCAGAGGTAGGGGTGAAACTGCTCCCGGGCAGCCTGTTGGAATTCCGATTAGTCTGAAATTAATTCAGGATGAATATTGGTTATTACTTTTATACCATAATTTAGTTATTTTATAGGTTGAAGTGTTTGTTCCTAATCCCAGAAAAATCCCCACCGTTCTGAGGAAAGTAATTAACAAATCTCTCAAGAGAGACTTTCACTATAAAATGTAAAAGTAATCTTGCAGGATGCATAAGTCAACATTACCTGATAAATATATTACACAGCAGTCTTAAATATTTAAATAAGTGTTAGTAATACTTTAGCATACATAATATCTGCGTTTCTTGTATTCTAACTTTGTTCTATAGGAAAGATGAAGATTTAGAGAAGGAGCTCAAAGGAACATACAATTGGGATATATACACAGGGTTTTAATGGAAAATGAGCACAGTAAATGTGGAAAATACAACAGACCATTAGGAACATATAGAATCCATTTCCTAGTTACATATTTACATTACAAAATGGAACAAATGATAGTATTTTTCCATTGTTTGAGTGATTTCTTTTTAATTGATTTTTCTTTTGTCTTTGCTATCAGTTTGTCTATAGTGTGTAGTTTATTACTTTTACGGAGCTCGGATTTTCCAACATAATAGTTGAACTTCTTTGCCACAATTTTATATTATCTTATTTCAGGCATATATATTTGGATAGATGATAGATAATTTTTATGTGTATTTACATCATTTTTCCCCTATGTGACGAAACAGTATTTTATATAACAGCTTTAGGTACTCTATAATTATTATCCTGACTAGAAATGTCAAGCATTTTAATTTGAACATATTTTTAAAGTCGTTTTTCAAATGCATGTATTTGTGCTGATCCCAGAGTGCACAGATTTTCTCCCATGTAGCTAATACAGCCAGGCTAGACAAGAGCCATTTCATGGCACAACTGGGTAGCTTCTATTATGTATTTTGATCAAAGATTTGAAAAAGGTTTCAGGGTTTCATTTTAAAACTCTCTTACCATTGTGGTAGGACAGTTCTAGCTATTTTTCTTCACTTGATTGTTACTAACTAATGCCAAGCTATTCCCTAGACTAATAAGGCACTATTGGGAGTTACGTGAACTCTTGAGGCTCTAAGCAAGGTCAGGAAGAGCAGCCTGGTGAATTAAGAACAACCACTAAGTTTACTGGGGACCAAGCGAGGAACAGCAGTTTTGTTGAACTGCTGTCATTTCTACCATTCTTGAAGAGTACTAAAAATCTCTCTCTTTGTCATGGTGTATGCTGTGTAAATGTAATATCTGTGGGTCTTTTCAGCAAGTATAGGAAACATTGGAAACTGTATTTCTCTCAGGAAGAATTGTACTGCTTTCTTAAAGAATGGGCTGTGGGGTGAGGTGAAGATACCCTCATTAACTCTCATGCACAATGGCGGTTCTAATATTAAAGTGATCGTACATGCACAAGCTTATGAAAGTCTGGAAAACTCACACATATTCAGGGATGTTAGAATAGTTTCAAGCAAATGTGACTTATTTATCTAATTCCTTGTGTACCATAAAAAGAAAAATGAACCAAGTCTTTACCCTGAAGAGTTTTTCAATTCAAAATATATAGTATTAAAAGCTATGAACTAGATACAGTTATCACCACTGTTGTTTCTTTCCATTTTTTCCTATGTCATGATTTTATAGTTGGAATCAGAGTGTACAAATAATTTTATACATTTTTCCTATAAGAGGGACATTAGTCTTTAAAAATTTCACTCCATTTGGTCACTGGCTTCCATCTTTTTACTGCTGTGTAGAGCATTTGCATGACTCTGATAAATACTTATGTACAGGATGAAAGAAAGGAATGTACATTTCTATAAACTGTGTCAATGATTAAGCCTAAAATAAAATCTTCACTTCAAAACTTTTAACCCTTAGATTTTTTTTATTTTTATAAAAATAATTATTAGAAAGAACCAGAATATTCCACTTGGTCCAGCATACCTCATTGTAAGTTTAATGTATTTTAAATATGGTGAAAGTTTTTGTATGACAAATGCTATAACATATGACACTCAATAACACGTTTTGGTATTTTTATCATATATATTATATATACATATATCATATACATATAGGATACATATCTTCGTATATGGTACATATACAGATACCACACCAGTGGTGTGGTGTGGGAGGGTATGTTTGTATGTATATAAAGACAGAGAAAAATTGTTCATAATGAATATGGAAGTGCACTAAGTAAAATAATACAGTACCATGATGTAATGATATAAAAGTAACAGGGAAAAGAAATTTTAAAAAACAAAACAAAATTAAAAATAAATAAAACCCATTACATACTTCTGCATATTTGTGAATAACAAATACTCTCATTATATGCCAATTAAAAGTAGTAAGATACTTTATAAACATCATACATATTATATTTAACTTTTTTAGAATGCAGGTTTCAAAGATAATAGATCTTATAAACGACCTTTTATGGAAGTTCAGTTATTACTGGTCATTTTTAGAGTACCATCCAGAGAGATTCAACACTTTGCCATAGTTGATTTAAATTATGATCAAAATTGTAAAATATTATCTCTGTGAAATATGAAAAACTTGTATATACTAGATTAGTCACTGAAATCTATTAGAAGCCCTGGTGTATTTGTAGGTCTAACGTGAATTGATATACTGGTTCAATTAAACAACATGTTAATTTAGTTGCTGTTCCAAGCCACTGGGATTCATATTATTATGTCATAATATTTACAATTAAATTATAGTATATCCTTTGTGATAAAAATTAACTAAAGTGCATTAGACTATTTCTTTGTTTTATGTTTATTTATTTTTGAGAGACAGAACACACAGGGGAGGGGTAGACAGAGAGAGAGGGAGACAGAGGATCCCAAAGGAGGCTCTGTGCTGACAGCGGAGAGCCTGATATAGGGCTTGAACTCACGAACTGTAAGATCATAACCAGAGCTGAAGTCAGATGCTTAACTGACTGAGCCATCCAGAAGCCCCAAACCTTTTTTGAGATTCCGAAAAGACTATACATTTCTTTGTTTTACATAATTTAAAATAATATTAGTGATATTAATATTTGGAGCTAAATTCAAATCATTCAAATTGTATCTAAAACATAGAACTGCTACATTATTTCTTAGTTTAAACATACTTTTTAAAATGTGACAGTATTAAAAAGTAACCTAGACAATGCTTTGGAAGATCTGTTGCTTCTGAGTTTATTTCCATTTTAATAGATCATTTGAAATTGTTAATTATCAGCTTCCTTGAGACAGGAGATACAGTCAAAAACATCACAGATGATTTCCAAGTGTAAAATAATATAAATAATTTGAATTACACCACTCCTTGAGAAGCACAGTATATATCATGTAACTTTGCAGTATAACTTTCTTTTGAATATCTTATCATTGCGTTTGTAAAACATTTTAACCACGTGAGCTAAAAATAAGATGTTAGGTACCAATTTTTAAATCATTGGGGAATATGTATTTTCAGAGGTCAATAAATCAAAATAATTTTCCTTTCCAATTTTCTTAAACCTAAGTAGAGAGGAATAGACAGACTCTCTGGCAATCACTCCTTAGCTCTTATCTCTGTTTTCTTGGAAGCACAGTCATCCAG
Source organism: Felis catus (assembly GCF_018350175.1). Lineage (NCBI taxonomy): Eukaryota > Metazoa > Chordata > Mammalia > Carnivora > Felidae > Felis > Felis catus. The sequence continues at coordinate 27,320,083 of NC_058376.1, read as the reverse complement.
ACTATAGCAGCTGTAGCTGTAGGCTCTGTAGGACAGCTTTCCATAAGGATTCTACTGATATCCTGATTCACTGTCAGGTTGAGAGACCTGATGGAAATACTTGACATCTTTACAAAATTTCAGTACTTATCGAAGGCTTTCTTACTGTCACTAGAACACCTAAGTGCATTTCAGTTTACATCTATCTAGGATGATCTGAATGGCAATTAATGGCTTCAGAATGGAAAGTTTTGTGATTCAGACTTAGATTTTCACAGACATGGGTTATTGCATCAACATGGCTATTCACACAGTAGATACCTTATCATATATTATTGCCCTGAAGATGTTAGATCTGTTAATTTCATTGAAAAAAAATTTCAGAAATAGTTTCAGAAAAGAAAGCTGCAAATGCAAGTGTTTATCCATAGAATAAATAGAATTTATTTCACTCTTTTTGAAGATTTTGTAGGGCATGGAATTCATTCATTATGTCCTATCCTGGTCTTGGACTCCTTTCAATTTCCTTAAAGGCAGAAGGTTTTTAGAAAGAACTCACTTGAACATTTGATGTTTTGATTCCTTAAAAAATGGCTCCATATGAATGATTATGTGATCCTATCCTCTTATATATTAGAATTCTCCTAAAATATAGTTTTCAAAAGACATGAAACTCTTCAATTAAATCTTCTAGTTAGAATTTTTAAAATGTTGATCTAAGGAGCAAATATTTGTTAAAAATATTCTGCCATTTTCTCTCTCTCTCTCTCTTTGTGTGTGTGTGTGTGTGTGTGTGTGTGTGTGTGTGTGTCAGAAGTGAATAAACATCAAAAAATAAAAAAGTGGGGGGGCACCTGGGTGGTTCATTTGGTTAAGTGTTCGACTTTGGCTCAGAGCCTGGAGCCTGCTTCAGATTCTGTGTGTCCCTCTCTCTCTATCCCTCCCCCTCTCATCCTCTCTCTCTCTCTCTCTCTCTCTCTCTCAAAAGTGAATAAACATCAAAAAATTTTTTCAAAAATATTCTGCCACTTTATTCTTCCATAATTAACTTTAAGAATTACCAAATATAACTTAGGGAAAATTTTCAGGAAAGATATTAAATTTTCCAGTTATTATTTGTTATGATGATTATATGGAAATTGTATAGGCTAACACATGGGACAGTTCATCTTTGTTGCTGGATGTTGCTAAGGAGTTTCTACTTCATCAAAATGTCTTTGAGTTTCCCCTAAGTCTCCTACAGAAGTATGCTGGTAGATGATTTTTATTATGCTATCGTATAGAAATTGTAGAATACGAAACAGATATTGTTAAAAATAAATAAAATAAAATAGGGTGGGGGGCGCCTGGGTGGTTCAGTCAATTGAATGGCCAACTCGTGATTTTGGCTGAAGACATGATCTCACAGTCGTGAGATTGAGCCGTGTATTGGGCTACATGCTGAGCTTGGAGCCTGCTTAAGATTCTTTCTCTTTCCCTCTGCCCCTCTTCTCCACTCTTGCTCTTTATCTCTAAAATTAAAAACAAACAAACAGATATTGTCTCCCTTTTTTGTGGAGAGAATAGAAAAATAGATATGTATATAGAAATACGAATATTAAATAATTCAGAATTAAATGGAAAATAAGTCTAGTTCAATCAATACACCTGTATTGTTCACTGATAATGCCCATGCATTGAACCATATCTCTCCATCTCACCTGTCTTAGGCTGCACAGGAGCCTGTTCTCAGCTAGGTTCCTTATTGGAAAGGAACCTCATCCATTGATTTAAATTAAGCCAGTGATCCTCATCTGGAGAGTGTGTTGTATGACGTATAGCAGTCATGATATAGAGAATTTCTGCTGTAGATAACCATTAATGATGGAATTACATCATGTCCCTTGGGATTGTAGGATGGAAAGAGATTAGCATTAGTCACTTGTGGTAGCCTCGAACATTGTCTTCTAGGATTTTTATTTTGATAGAGAGTTACTGAATAAAAATACAGATCTCTAATTCTAACCCAGTGGGCTAAATTTATAATAGAATTGCAAGGCCGTATGGCTGCTTGAAGAAGGTTGGCATTTGGGAGCTGACATTGCATCTTGGTGTTTGCCCCAGAGATCATGGCAGGTACATGCTAACTTGATTACGTCATGAGACTTCTGGGCCAACCACTACTCCAACTTGGGTATAGAGACAAGACATGCATATAGTAGGATTAAGTGCAACTCTTACCTTCATCTCCGTATACTTTCAATTCAAATGTTAGTCCTAGGTAAGCAGAGGTTTTGATCATCTATGTTTTATGATTAAATACCAGAATTCTTTCTTTCTGTCTGAAAGATTCATGACCTGCCAATAAACATAGGTTATGATGCATGGCCTACCAATAAACATGGACAATCTAGTGGTGGTAATTTTGATCTAATATTCTACCTTATTCTTGAGTTGTTTAACTCTGTGTGTGTGTGTGTGTGTGTGTGTGTGTGTGTGATAATTCTGCCATAATGCTTGCTATTTCTATTTCATTTCCCAACATATTTATGTTTGTCTCTAGTTATACATATTTAGAACATTCTTTTTAATACCTCCAGTAAAGACATAAATACATCAGTTCCAAGAGCCTTGCTTATATAGAATTTGTAATAGCATTTTATGTCAGTTGATACTGATTTTTTAAAACCACTTTTGTCTCAAAAAGATTCTTTTTAGATAATTTGGCATTTGTTTTTAACATTGAAAGCTGAAGAAATTTGAAATCATTAGCAAAATCACTTTCCTTTATCTGGGTCTTCTTCAAGCTGCATTCATGTTGCCTAAAACACATTAATAGTTAACCAAATATTTTAACATTTCTAGTTTATGCAATGGGTGAATTTTATAAAAAAGGGAAAGCCAAAACTTATTCTCTCTATGATTTGGCTTCATTTATTATAAAAGATTGCAAAGTAATTGAAGGAAAATGAAAACTAAATGAAATAATTAAATAAGCAATCTAATTTCTAGGTGTTAATTCAATTCTATGTCTAATCAATTTTCTGTATTTTAAACTTCATTTGGTTTCTATCTACTTCTTGCCTGCAGGCTTAGATGTCTCAAATTATGGGATGGATATATCCCTGAGTACTTAGCATGATGACACAAGGGAAAATGCCACTCAGAGAGCTACACTAATACATTTAACAGTTATTCTGTTATTTGGTTGTTTCAAACTCCAGATGGCCATGCCTAGTTGATTTGATTGTCTTTGTCTGTAAGTTAGAAATCAGTACTGTGAAATAGCATGACCAGAAAAGGATAAATCTTGATTTACTAAGATGACCTTATTGCTTCTGAGGTATTTCTAAGGGAAAGAGAAGGGTGGTGTACCAAAATGGACACATTGAGCAAGGTAAGTGAAAAATGTTTTTAATGTATCTTAGGCAGTAAATTAAACCAAATTGACAGATACAGAATATATTGACATTTATATTGATGCAGTTACCAAGTTTCCATATCTTCTACCAGCACATTTACAAATCGGAAAAAAAATACTGAACTTGAACTGAAGAATGAGTACATTGAATTGACATGTAAAAGCCTTTTCTATAACCAAGGAGTCAATTGTCAGTTCCTTCTTGAGTGATTACTTATCTCTAAAGCTAACAGAGCATCTCTTGAAGCTGAATACACCTTTTTAAGGCAGAAAATTTAGTAAAAGTAAATGGGAGGTTAACTGCTACCATTATAACCAGTATCCTTCTGCATAAATGATCAAGATATTAAATTTACAGTAATTATTTGTAACAGTTACTGTCAGAAAGGTAGGTTCAAATATGAATAAGCAACTTATTAATCAGCTATTCATCTCTGGCAAGTACTTATATTTGAATAAAAATTAATAGTTTTCTTTTTAATTAGCTTTTAGGATGCCACTTAAAAAATGGACAAACCTCACAAGTCCTAATGGATTTCTTGCTAGGAGATAAACTCTCCATAAAATTCCACTGTAGCTTTTTGCATCCTTAAGTTCACATGGAGCTAATATTTAAATTAATCTTGACAATCTTATATTGTTCCTTTTTTTAAAAAATTAGATATTTAGAAGTAATTTTGGAAAATTTCAACTGCTCAATTCCAAATATTTCTGCTGACCAAGTCTATACAGACTAGAGGACAATTTTAAAAGCTAATCACTAACAGATTTCTTAAATGTTTCCTTACCACAGATTGTCTTATGATAAAGCTAACATTTACAGTTGAGTAATGTTAATGTGTTCACCTTTTTTCTCTTAATCCAACTGCATAAAACATATATGGAATTGTGGCTCTACCTGTGATTTGCAATATATCTAGTATATTGACCAATATTTAAGTAGTGGTCTGATTAACTGTACTAAAGTCATGTGTGTGTGTGTGTGTGTGTGTGTGTGTGTGTGTGTGTGTGAATAATCACTGCATCAAGCTCTTTATAACACCAGCCAATGACTTAGTTCTTTATACCTCTCTTGCCATTAGAGACTGTGCTCATACCTTTACTTTTCTGTGCCTATGTACCACCTCTAAATTATGTTATTGAACCTGGTAGCATCTCCTTTATCGATACCTTGAAGATGGATTAAGTGAGGCTGGATCTGTATCTGTGGGTTTTGCCTTTAGTTTTGTCAAAGACCGCTGCCCTCTTTCCTTTGGGAACCTGTGCCATTCAACGAAGGGAAGCCATGAATAGTTGTGCTACCCCACCCCCATATGCTGTTCCTGAATGATGTGGGGTTTCAGTTACTTATTGTCTTATCATTCCAGGGATAGGTAAAATTTGTTTCCCAATTATCTTGAAAACTTACCAAAACCCTTACTTCCATGTGATATTTACACATTTATTTACTTTGAAAGGGCGTTATAATACTTCCATATCTGGTAGTAAGCTTTTGCTTTTAATTGTGGCAGTCTGAAAGCTTATTCTGAAAGCTGCTTCCAGAGAAATCTAATTATTCTTGGTTGGGAATGTTCTTCTGGTGATACTGCTGGCCTCTTGGGTACTAAGCATGTCTGATGGTAGGTTGATTCATAAGCACAATGAGCTGTTTTGTCACAGGTTATCCATTTTGTCAGACGTGTTATTTCATCCTGAGCTTTAATGTGACTGTCATGTGCCTGGGCAAGTAGCTGAGAGTGTCATATAGCTTGTCAAAACCATAACACCCTTTGAATCAGAATACATCATTTTCAAATCAGTGCATGTAAAATTTAAATGGGGATCCCAACAAATCACAGATGATTCTTCCGTCTTATTTAATAACCTGGGGTCCAACGTATGAGCATTAGACTGCCATAATCAGCCCTTGCAAATCAGTTAAATCAACTGCGGGCCATGGGTTCTCACCGGGGCAGACTCTGAGACCTGTTCTTGTGTTGGGTTACTGTGGAATGAGTTTGAAGAAAGCAGTTTGTTCAGATGACAAACTGCTGAATTGTGACAAAGGCAGGAGATTCTTCCTTTTTCTTCCCTTTTCATCATATCTCCAGTTTTGCCTTTCTTACTCTCCTGCCTTGTGTGTTAGTACGTCTATTAGAAAGGTGAACCTGTAATTTCAGTATAATTCATCTTGATATGCTAACATAATTGCGTGTGTTCTACGAATTCAGAAGGGTTGAAGATTAGAATCAAAGTTTCAGCATCAGTACAGCATCAAGACCAGTCCTAAAAATAGCTCACTTCCTTAACTAATTTTTAAGTAAACGTTGGAAATTAAAATTAGAAATATCATGCCAACATGGTATTCCTTTTAATTAATTTTTTTTATATTAGCTAATTAAAGGCCAATTACAGAATTTGAATTACTTGAGAGCACAATTTTAATATTTGGAGTTTTCTTTTAAATTTGTTTTCTTTTTATTTGTCTTGTTTGTTTTCTTTTTTTATTTTTTTTTTTTTATTTTTTTTTTTTTTTAAATTTTTTTTTTCAACGTTTATTTATTTTTGGGACAGAGAGAGACAGAGCGTGAACGGGGGAGGGGCAGAGAGAGAGGGAGACACAGAATCGGAAACAGGCTCCAGGCTCTGAGCCATCTGCCCAGAGCCCGACGCGGGGCTCGAACTCACGGACCGCGAGATCGTGACCTGGCTGAAGTCGGACGCTTAACCGACTGCGCCACCCAGGCGCCCCGTTGTTTGTTTTCTTTTAAAGTGATTATATATATTTATAGATGTGTGAGTGTGTGTGTGTGTGTGTGTGTGTGTGTGTGTGTGTGTTTATCCAAAATCATCATGACAATAAAATCAAGCCAAGTGATGTTCGAATCAAAATAAAGAATGCAGAAAAAGAAAGACCACAAAGGGGAAAATAATGGCAAGTTTGCATCTATTTAAATATAAAACTAAAACTTAGCAACAAACAGTAATAGTTTTAACAGAAACAGCTAAATGTTAAAACCAAGAGAAGGTAAGTTTAAGCATATTCACATTAAAAGTTAGGAAGTAAGAAGAGACAAGATTGGCACATTGAAACTGCTAGTATCTTCATATTTCACAGTGAACAATCATACTGGATCACACCCTTTCATGTAGTTTTTCTAAGAAATAGTGGCTTAACATATTTGATCATTTTATTTCTTTATTTGCTTTTTTCATAATTTTATTTCTTAAACAGAAAGGATAAAACGATTTTCTTTAAGAAAATACTAACAACAAATATGCTAAGATATTATTGGTGGTTGATTCTGGGTAGTAGGGATATGTAAGATATGGATGGTTTCTTCACTACTTTGTACATTTCAGTATCTTTCTAACAGTACATAAAAACTTCTAAAAAATTAAGAAACGCAAGATAATGTAAAACCTGCTATTGACAAGGAATAGTACTTCCTAAGAAAAAAATATTTGAACAAATTGTTTCATAAAGTAAGGTTATGTTCTGCCTGTTAGCCAGCAACTCCAATGTTTCCAATCCATTAGAGAACCAATTTTGAATCTTATAAAATGAGGTGGAATTTTCCATGAGAACAGAATTCATTAGAGCAGTATCTGCATTCTATGAAAGCATCTGGTAATTTTGGTCATACTGTCCTGTGTTCAGGCTTAATTTCCTGCTGAATAATGAGGCTGAGTTTTAAGAATAATTGATATATTCTTTATTGTCCATAGATTTTTGACCAGTAAAAGTATATTTTCATTAAAGGACTAAATAAATTGCCTTATTATTGTGTCAGTTTTCAAACTTTTCTGAGATGTTTAATTTTTTTTTCATTTTGAAAAATAAATATCACATATCTTAGAATAAGTAAGTCCATTTAACTTTATAAGCAAAGCCTCCAAAAGGTCCCATATATATTGATGCCTGAGAGAGAAAGTAATTGTAGGTGTCATTTCCACCCCATTTTCTACATAATATACTATCTGATCAACATGGTCTAATGTCAAAGAGGAAGAGTAGAGTTAGCACTCAGAAATGAAAAATTAATCAACCTTATTGACTTTGAGGTAAAATCTGGGAAGAAAGAGAATAGAATGAAGTACATTTTAGAAATAGAAGTGCTGTAGTAATTGAAACATATTTTTAGAAATAACCATCTTCAGGGTTTGTATAGAATGGTCCTTTTTGTGGTTTGTTGACTTGTCATAAATATATTAATGAACTGGTATATAGCTAGCTAATTTAGAATCAATAGACTGTTACTTAGTGAGAGTAGTAATTGTATTATCTTTTTGTCCCAGTTCTTTGTATAGTTCCTTCGTGTGGTGGGGCATCACCACATGTGAAATCATGGTTTGTGGAAGTCGGAATTGACTTCAGTGAAAGAAAATGATCAATTCTAGTGCAAGATTGCTTATTATCTTCAAATTGTAAGCAAGTCAGGAAACTAGCCTGATCCTAATCCACTGTAGTTTAAATGGGTAACTGAAAGATTGTTATCATAGTCTATTAAAACGTAACACATCATCATGCCCAATATTAAACATTTTCTTTATTCCATTTGTAATAATAACAGAGATGAGGGACATTTCTTGTTAGTCTCTTGGACCCTCCATAGGTCACTTGAAACTAAGTCTTAATTATTCCAGGTCATAAAGTGAAGAAGGTTGATTAATTTTTTCATTTTTGAATACCCATTCTCCTCCTCTTCAACATTAGACTATGTCGATGAGATAGTTTATTATTTTAGAAAGCGTCCTTGATCTGAAGTAGGGACTGTGGGTTTGAAGGTTTCCTCTGTCCATTTGTAACTTTGCAGAAAGGTTAAGTGGGCCATCTGAGCTCTTGGGATTTGTTTCCATTTTGTAAAATGAGGGTGATATTATCTGCCTTTTGCAACTCTTAGGGTTGTTACGATAATTAGAAGAATTAACAAATGGATTGTGAAAAATTACACCCCCGTGTAAGGTGTTCTACTAATCAGTGGATCTGTGTAAAAACCAATTTTTCTAATTTCCAGGATTCTGTTTCACTAGTCAAATCTGTTTCCACTTTCCTCCTCCATTTGGTCAGGTTCTCACTTTCGAGACTCACATTCTGTTTATTTGCAGAGGTGTTCCCAATTTAACTCTCTTTGTTAACAACCCCCTCGCCCCACCCCCTGGAATATGCCTATGGTATTTTCTCTAATAATTTTTTAAATATAGTTTTCATTGGGGTACTCCTCCCATGTATTTTTAGGTAAAATATTTTCTGTTGGGGGAGTTATTGATTACTTTTAGGTAAAATTTTACAAGTTTGTGGAAGTGATTGGATAGGAACCAGTCAGCCCTGAAAGGAACTTTATGAATGGATAATGCAATATTCCCTCCCTCAAATACAAGCATTGTGCATCTCACATTTAGTTTATATTGATTGCTCTCTGACATGGAAATAAGCCAATCTTCATATTATGCAGGATTCCTGTTAGGGGAAATATCAAGAATATAAATCTTGTGACTTCTATTTCTGTGCTTCTGTCCAACCTGAAGTAACCCTAAGCAGGTTTTTAATTAAAGTAATGTGAGCCATTGAGTGTATCACCCCTTTTATGCACGATCAGGTTACCATAGCATATATTCTAGCTCTTTGTAAACTGGAATTTTATGGATGGGTAATAAAACCCTTCTTTCCAAGGTTTGCAATTTTATTTCCAGCTTCAAAAAAGCAGTGCAGTTTTTGACAGCGCTTATACAAAAATGTGTAAAGTGTGAGTAGTTCACATAAAGATATTTCAGGTTGGGTTTGCAAATGTGGCTTTTCAGCTCCTTTTAATTTTTTAGCTTGTTTAGAAAATAAAGTGATACTATCTTTTTTCTACACAATTTATGTTTAATATAATTTTAATGTCCCTATTTTGAAACTTAAGACTAAATTGTGGGTTCCAGCAGACAGATTTGAGATTTTAAACAGTATTTCATTGTACATAGTATTAAAACTCTCAGTCTTTGGAAGGAAGCTTTGAGACTGTCAGTATATGTTCATATTATCAAATGTCAGCCCCACATTATGCATGTTACTGTATGTAAGCACCCATGGTAATATATGGTAGGACTTCCGAGAGTGGTATTTGGAGATAGACCAACCTCCAACACTTACTGGCATTATGACCTTGAACAAGATAATTCTTCTTTTTTAAGACCCAGTTTATTCATCTGTAAAAGAATAATTACATTACTACTTTCCAGTTCTTAAAAAATTAGAGATAATGCAGTTGATGTGAATCCTGACACAAAGGAAGCACTCTAAAATGTTAACTGTTATTATTTTTCATTCAAATGACTAAAAACCTTCCCTTTTGCTCAGCTCTAAATAGGAGACTTGAAAAATATGAGAAGATGATTTATGAACTTGAGAACTACAAGATGGTCTGTGAATGGACCAAAGTTTTGTCTATGGTCATACACTAATTAAGGAATTTCTAATAGTGCTTTGAGCTAAGTAAGATTCTTATGCCAGGTCTGCCCATATCCCAGATTGGTTCAAGAAATTTCTTGCATATTCTTTTTGTTCTGCTATAGGACCTTGTTATTTTTTCTCTATAATGTTCTCTTTCCTGGTTGACAGCTGGTATCTGGTCTGCTAGGCTTTTGAATGACCGAAGGCTTACCTCCGTTCAGAATTAATTGGCTGAAATTGTTATTTGTCTTTTTTTTTTTAATTATTACTATTATTTTTTTTGAGAGAGAGGGAGAGACAGAGTGCGAGTGGGGGAGGGGCAGAGAGAGAGGGAGACACAGAATCTGAAGCAGGCTCCAGGATCTGAGCTGTCAGCACAGAGCCTGACGCGGGGCTCCAACCCACAAACTGTGAGGTCATGACCTGAGCCCAAGTTGGATGCTTAACCAACTGAGCCACCCAGGCACCCCTTCTTCTTTTGTTTTTAAGTTTATTTATTTACTTTGAGAGAGAGAGAGACAGAGAGAGAGAGAGGGAGTGAGAGAATACCAAGCAGGCTCTGTGCTGTCAGTGCAGAGCCCAAGGCCGGGCTCGTTGATCTCACTAACAGTGAGAGTCAAAATCAAGAGGTGGATGTTTAACCGACTGAGCCACCCAGGTGCCCCTTCTTTCTTCTTCTTCTTTTTTTTTAATTTAAAAATTGTTATTTATTTTTGAGAGAGAGACAGACCATGAGTGGGGGAGGGGCAGAGAGAGAGAGGGGGGCACAGAATTCAAAGCAGGCTCCAGGCTCTGAGCTGTCAACACAGAGCCCGGAGTGGGGCTCAAACCCATGAACTGTGAGATCAGGACCTGAGCTGAAGCTGGACACCACCCAGGCACTCCTTCATCTTTTTATACAATGTATCCTTAGAAAGCTTTGTTGAGTTAGAATGACCAAATACAGTTCAAAATAGCATTGATACCTTCAAATATTCAAATATTTTCTTCATGCTACTTTATATTTAAATATATATATCATAATATATAAGTATATATATATATTTAAAATAAATAGGAGTCTACTCCTTTTTATATATGAAACATGCCATATATATATATATATATATATATATATATATATATATATATATGTATATATATATATGTAGTAGATACCTGCTGATTTTAAATAAAGGTTTGAATTTTTAGAAGGAATTTTCTTAAAGACTGATTTTTTTTGACAAAGTGTAAATCATTCTTACAGTTTTCAGTGATGCAGAGCTAAATGCACATGTGTTCAAGTAGAGATGCTGAGTGATGTAGAGGAATAATGAACTCTTGGCTTGAAGGCGGAGTATTTGCTCTGTAGGCACAGATGGCATTCCTTCTCAACTTTGAACTATGATTCAAATCTTTTCATTTTATTTTTTTCTTTATGAGATAGCCTTATCAGCCTTGACACCCAAACACTGAGAGATTGGACACAATGTGTGTTTGATTTTTCTTCAAGTAAGTTGGGTTGTTTTTAATTTACACGGAATACTGCAGTTTATATTACATAAGTGTCATAATAACAAAGTTAAAGAGTTAAACAAAAGTCACTCGCCTCAAACTTTCTTAGACTATGTCTCAAAATTGTATTGTATCGTAGGATTCTTCATCAGGTAGCTAATTCTTGGGGAACTGAATGGTTTGAATGAAAAGCTGTCTGAATGAATTAGGGACAAGCTGTCTATAATATTTGAGCTTGGAGAAGAATTTTTCCCAGTGAAGAAAGGGGAAATGACATTAGAGTGACAAAGACCATAATGCAGTAGTTGGGAGATGGAACTAGAGAGGAAAGTTCTATCAGCTAGAAAGTTTCCAGGTTTTGATATTAGAAAGCACACTTCATGCTGCCTTAAGCAACAGTTATAAAGACACCCACATACAGTGGATCAGACAAGGTAGAAATTTACTTCTGTTTCACTTAAATGTCTCGAGGAAGGTAGGTTGTCCAGAGAAGGTAGTTGTCTCTGCTCAATGAAGACATTTAAGGTCCCAGATTCCATCTGTCTTATTATCCACCATTTTCCAGACTGTATATAGCTTCCTGAATTGTCTGTATGTAACAGAGGTAGTAGAATATAAACAAGAAATAACCACTGTTTTGTTTGTTTGTTTTCTTTTGTTTTTTGGCCTCAATTCAATTTTTTTTTTCTCAAATGTTTCCTAGGGAATGTGTGGTTCTACCAAACACTGAGAAATGCTTGTGATTTATTCATTAGTTTCTAATCCTTTGGTGTCAGGAAAATGCCTTAAGTTTATTCTAGCACTTCTTTCATATAGCAGATCCTCAAAAAAAGGTGTACTTAGGAAGATAAAAGAAATGGTAAACAAGACATTAAAGACTTTTATGCAGGTTTGGAGTTATAATTTCATTGACCTACAAGGATTTAGCTAATATTATGGGGACAATTGTAATTCAAAAAGGAGAGTCCCAAGAATGCAGCTTTCAGGGAACAGTCACTATCTGGACTAAAATAAAAGGAACTAAGTGGAAGGATTGTGTTACAGTTACTGTCCCAAAACATCCAAACTAGGAAAGTAATTTCTTCATTTTAAAATCAGATATGAAGTACTGTTGGGTGGAATTGGGCATTCCGCCCTAGGTATTTGGAAAAGCAATTCGTAGGACCCTAACTGGATTTTTGGGGGGGCTGGAACAGAGGTAATGTCAAAAGAAACGAAATTAGAAAATCTTATTAATTTGATTTTTATTCAAGGAAACCAAGTGTTTATAAAATAAGTAAAAGTTGAATTACGTCAGTCATCAAATTTACAATATGAAAGGAAAGCATAAACATCTCCATTGAGGAGAAGGCAAATTAATTTGTACTTTTCCAATATTAGAGGGAAAAGAATAATAAACAGATCATTGTCTTAAAATTATTCCTAGTATTGTTATTGTTCTGAGTAGAATGACTGCTTATTCTCTATGTAAATAACCAATGAGGGCACTTAAAAACAGGAAGTCATGGGGCACCCGGGTGGTTCAGTCAGTTAAGCTTCCGACTTCGGCTCAGGTCATGATCTCACAGTTCATGGGTTCCAGCCCCATATCGGGCTCTGTGCTGACAGCCTAGAGCCTGGAGCCTGCTTCGGATTCTGTGTCTCCCTCTCTCTCTCTGCCCCTCCCCTGCTCAGACTCTGTCTCTCTCTGTCTCAAAAATGAAGAAAACATTTAAAAAAAGATAGGAAGTCATTGTTGAACAAGTAAAGGCAAAGTATGTCTATGTGCATATCTTCAAGCTTAAAAGGATGTATTTTTATAGTTAGGAACATTGCCTCTTACCATGTATGGAATGGATCAAATAATATTCTAAAATCTATCCCAGTTTTTTAATTCTATTTGAAAATAAATTTTGCACCATATTTGTCAGTTATTTTTGTTGAATATCTTCAATTCTAGGCATTTCTTTAGAAGGTTAATATAGATATGTAAACTTTGATGTGGGGAAAAAGTGTCCACTATTTGGATGGCTTTCATAAACTCGGTATTATATACGTTAATCCTGTCAGCAGCAAACTAAGGGGGATATTGAGTCTCCTTTTCTCGTATGAGGATTTTTTGCTTTTTTAAATCCAGTGAAGGAATTCGAATGAAAATCTATGCAGCACCTAAGTCCCCAAACTTCTGTTGTCTACTGTGTTACAGAGTTCCAGAAATCTGAATGATGCTTGTGCACATACTTATATTGTTACTTTATCATATAAGAGAGTTGGTATAAAATTATTGACTATAAGTCCTTCCATTCATTCAGTGATGTGTTTTTGACTATATTAATAAAATATTTGTTAAATGACATTTGAGAGCCTTGCTACACACTGAGGATACAGTTGTGAGCAAAACACCTGTGATTCTTACCTGCGTTTACTGAATGGCTCTTTGGGGGTCACTTGGGTTATGCACTAGAGGTGAGTAGAACACCTAAAGCAACAAGTCAAAGTGGATGATGTCGTTTTTTTCATATTATTTCTCAAACGAAAATTAAATGTATCTTCAAATAAGTAGATCTGTAATGGTGGCAAGGAATATGTTCTCATGAAAAAACACATAGCATATTTGCTTTAGGTCCCAAAACATCAATCTTCTGGGGGAAAAGAAAGGTTTTACTTCACATCCTTCCACCTGCCTCCCACTGAGCATGTACGAGGGGGTGCATGAACCCCATCAGAACACAAACATATCCAGATGGACAATGTTTCTCAACTGAAACATGAAAGGACAAAATTATGCCTGAGGATCAGTCTTTTTGAAATTTCAGTGCTATTTTTCAATTCGTTAACATTATTATATTCTGTTTTGTTTTCTTACACTTGGGGATTTTCAAATGTAAAGTCCCTCTTATAGTATGTCATTATAATATTACTTATCACATGTCTCATTACAGTTATCACTAGAGATTTTTATGACATTCCAAAGCTTTGGTCCTTTCATAAGATTTATTGGTTAGTTTTTCTTTCCATTTCTTAAAAATTTGGATTTTCACTGCAAAATACCAACCTCTTAAATAAACGTGACTCATCATATGATAAAGGAAATATATATCCTAACAGTAATGGAGGGCTAATATAAAATCTTTTAGTGTTTAGTGTTAATTTTATTACAAGAAAATGAAAGCATTTCATATATTTATAATTAACAGTCTTGTCAGAAATAATTAGCTGAACAATTATAATGTATCTTGAATCTTTATAGATGTTGTGGCTCAAAATCATAAAAAATCACTTTTCCAGTTAGAATATCATAATTTAGCTGGCAAAGAAATCATACATATACACAAACCAATGTGTACATTTAAAAAGAGAAGGAAAACAGGATAGCATTTCAAATGTTTAACTTCTCGACAAATGGAAAAAATGCTAAAGGAGAATAATAGAATAATGAGAATAAGAGAATTGAAAAAATTACAAGAAAAAGAAAAAGAAAAAAAATTGGGCAACATATAAATACTAGTTTTTCAGGTGAGACCATAAGCACAAAAGGAAATAGCAAAATGAGATTTCTGTTTGGGGTTAAAAACCTTTAAAAATAATTGAAAAAAGACAAATTAAATTTGGTCTTCGGTTTCTCCAGGAAATTCTACAATATTTGGTATTTAAGATATTGCTGACGTGGTTAGTTTAAATCTATTCATACATCTCACCTGAGGTAATAGCTCTCTCTGGGAGACAGGAAGATAACAAATATTTTTTTCTTCAGAGAATGTATTATCACCATTATAATTGGAATTATGATTATTTGATGAAATTCAATTAGTGCTTATTAAGATAGAGCACAACATAGAATGCACTGTGACTGGGCACCTGATTGTCTAATCTTCTTGGGTTCCACAATACCCATGCTGGGAGGTGAAGATAAGGCACATGAGAGGGTGGCAGAGCATGGCGTCACCAAAAAGCAGATGTTAGTCTCTTTAGAGCTTATTGGGTTTGGAAGCTCTATGGAAAAGAATGTTATATAATTTATTGCACATTGATGCTCATAGGAATCACCTCAGAAATCTCTTTTCTTTTTTTCTTATGCTGATGCCTATATTCTAGTTATAAAATTTTAAGACAGCTTCTGGTGAAAATGTGCCATTCTTTAGAGAGGCTCCTGTCTAACTGTTGCCAAGTATGAGCTATGACCCTATGAGTCTTACGTGTTTTCCATTCAAACATGTTTTAAAATTTTGAAGTTTTACAGAATAAATAGTCTGTTCATGACGCAAAATCACCCAGATGACACATAGAACATTTAAGTTGTCATCAACGTGGGATAATAATTTAGTGGGCCTGGTGACTCTGTCACCAGGAAATTATATGCCTTGGAATGAATCCAGATCCCCAAAACTCTTAACGAGAGTCTAATAATACGTGGGTTGTCATGTGAAAGTATCTGAAAATTGGGACTTTGTGCGCTATTTACCATTTCAAAGACTTAGAATGAAAGTAATCTACTGAGCAAAATGTAACATATATGTGACAGATTAAATGAGCACATGCTATGTGTCAGGTATTGCTCTAAATGCTTTACACTTGTTCTCATTTAGCTTTACAACTTCCCTTTGGGCTGGGTATTATTTGCATATTTATCTTACAGATTTGTAACTAGAGTCCAGAAGGCAGGATCTAAAGTCTCATAGCTAGTTGTTGATTGAGTTGAAAGATGAAGCTGGGCAAGCCAACTTAAGCGTCTGTATACTTAATATGTAGCCATACTGTGAAGTAAACTGTGATTATCATAGATTTTAACTGTATTCCAAAGGTCCTGGGTAAGAGAAGTGTGGAGTTGGGATACCACTTAGATTCTGAGAAATACTACAATCACCATGTTCAGCTGTTTTGAGTAATATGACAAGTTCTGAGATCCACACACAACTGTTTTTCTGGGGAGTACAACATTCTCGGCTACTTTCTCCCCTTCTGCCGTGTCAGTACAGTCATGTTGACTTTCCTCATAGGTGCTATAGCCTAACCCTGAGCACAGCCAGCCTAGCCAGGGTGCTAACATTCCTGTTATGCTCTATCCAGGGCGGGCTAGAACCAGTTCCTTAAACCCCTTATCCCTCATAGAGGAATGTTATAAAAATCCTTATCACTCGAATCTCAATGATTAGATTCTGGAATTGTGTTGCTCTTGAAGCCCCCCGCTGTCGGCGTCCAACACTTGTGCGAAGTCTTGGGCTCCAGTGGCAATTGCATTTAACCCAATCTCATGGCACCCCATTGGGACACTCTATCGATTGCTCAACCTGGAACTTCTACCTGAAGTCTGGTCACTGTTCCTCTGTATTGGATTTCTTTGTCTCAGCTCCTGCTGCCCATGGTTCTGATATCCCAACTTGTTCATAAACAGGTGTTTTTTTTTAAGAAAGGTCTAGAGTTTTGTGGGTTTTTTCTCAGAGAAGTCTATAATCCAAAAATATTTAGAACAGTTGTTACTAAGGGATGCAAAGAAAAGAGTACAGTTAATTTACTTTTTAGACCCTTGAAATAATTTTCCCAATGAGTAACATGTTCTCAGAGTTAATATTTTACACGTTCACTAATGGCTAGTTTATTGGACAACATAAGTTTATAATAATAAGTACCTTTCATACCTACAAATTTAAAATATGGTGGCAGAGAGAAATATCTGGTTAGTTTTTGATGGTTCATGAAACCAAATGCTAAGGATCAGACTAACAGTAGAGAAATGTCACTGAGAAGGCATGTTTAAAAATCATTTTAAATTTCTGAGAGTAAGAAATGCTGGTACATTTGATCTATATCAAGATTATATAGGGACTTGGGGTTTTTTAAGATCAAGTATGTAATGTGATTTTCAAGTAGTTTAATGGCATATTGGTGGTGGTGAAATCATACAGTAAATTGTATAACTTAATCCAATAGGAATTTATATGTTCTGACAATGTGGTAATATTCTATCTACTATAAAATGAAGTATAACATACCACAGCTTTTCAAAACTGCTGGAGTCTGAAAATATTTTTATGAAACCAACAACACAATGTGTTAAATAATTGGTAAATATAGTTATACAGACAAATACCTATATTATACCAATATTACGTATCATAATTAGTGGTTACAAAAAAGTAGGTACCTTCATTGAGTAAATAAGGTAAAACAAATGTTTCAGTAAAAATTATGTAAGCCACAAAATAAAGTACATTAGGCCGTATCTTTGCCACAGTGAATGTAGCACAACCAATACTCTACAAATAACTGTTAGAAAGCACAGGATAAATACTAAATTTGAAGAAAAATGTGACATTTCACTGCATATTAGTAAATAAAGAGAATCAGGAGGAAGAAAAAAGAATGAGTGCTAATCAAACTGAAAGATCACTAGATATCCCTGTGAAGATTGTATTTGCTGAATCAAGTGGCTCTTAACTCATCTTGTGTGTATAAATCTTTATCTTATTTTCTTAAGTGGTAACCTTCCAAGATACTGTTCAATAAACCTCTTAGAAGGACATTTCTGACATGTACAACGTTGAGCTTATATCTCACATTGGAACAATATCTCATTTGTGTTTGACTATGGTAGTAAAACTTTTGTATTTAAACATTTTTTAGGAAAAACATCCTTTCTAACTAATGAACTGTAGAGAATATGGCTCTTCATATTTGTAGGAAACCTAAAACCACACTGAGATGTCTTCTCGACTGTCCTCTGCCACCAGCGGGCATCACCATAACTAGTGGCCCTATTTTGAGACCCTTTAATGCTGGGTAATATATGGTGTGTTTTATAATGCCAGTAATTCCTTCACATTAAAAGATATTTTGGAAAAATTCTTGTGAAGATTAGTTGAAAGTATTGTAATTAAAATGAAAGAATTTCTGAAACAAAAATATCATATGCTGAAAGAGAAGAAGATTTTCATAGTTCATTTGTCGTTTCCTTCTTGTTAAAGGGTCTTTGTCCTTCATTTCATAGTGGTCTTAGGAAACCATGTAAAAGAAACCAAGAAATCTATAAAAGTAGGTATAAGAATCCTTAGGCTTTAAATGGAGTACAAGAATTTTTCTTTCGAGTACCTTCCCATCCTTATCAAATTCCTAAACTTTTATGTCAAAGAAAATACAGAAAACCATTATCATTATCACCACTACACACACACACATGCATGTGAACACATGCACAGAAGAGCAGGAGAACACGGGGATGGAATTAATAAACGACCAAGATCTTGATGTAGGAAAACAAAGAAGTTTGCATTAATAATGGTCATCTCTCTCCTCCAACGGGTCTATGAAAAGATGGGCTTTGGGGTCAGGTGCAATGGATTGGTAGCCCGTCTCTATCTCTCACTTGCTGTGTGACATTTCACAAGTCGTTCAACCACTATAGCCCTCACTTCGTAAATCTTCTAAATATGGAGAAAACCATGGCTCCCTCATGATCTCAGGCAAAGATCTTATCATGTCTTATTTCTCTTCTCCTAGGAGTAAATGATTTACCTAGGACACAATACATATGTAAGAAACAACAGTTTAAAAATGGAATAAATACTACGCGTCCTACAATGAACCGTTTCCAGAATAACATATGTGCTCAATGTTAGGTGTGATTATTCTGGCAATGGCAATAGTTACGTTTCCACTTGCTAAATTATTCGTATTAAATTTTATATCATTTAAACTACTCTTTCTGTGAAATGGATGTATTCTTTAATTTCTTAAATTTACTTCAACTGGTTTTCTTATATTTTCCTTGTTCATGTGTGCTGTTCAGTTACACCATAAAATGTTATACACAATACATATTGTAACCCACATTTTAGTGAATTTCATATTCCACAAAGATAATGAAACTTTATCACTGCCATCTATAAACCATGCTTTTTTCCTCCCATAATATGAAGGTTGTGGCTTAACTTCCACTAAATAGTTTTTTCCAGAACCCTCTATATTTAGAGCTTCCTTTGAATGATAGTTATGAGAATTAGGTGTAGGAGAGTATGTTTTGCCAAACAGAATCAAATAGAGCTGTCTAGACTTTGCATCTGAACCTGTTGTGACCTGGTTCTCATTTACTCTTGACTCAATGCACAAGCCCAAAGACCTTGGGACTCTGTGGAGAGCAAACATCTCCAGAGTTAAATAAAGCTGAATAAGCAACATGTACGTAATTGAATTCCTCAACTGTCCGCGTATTCAAAAATGAGAGTAGTATCCATGGCATATACAAATTAAGAACTGCCACATTCTAAGTATTTCTAAAATAATTTGAAAGGTTTTTGTGTTTCGTTTTTTTTTTTCAAACCAACGAAAAGAATCTGGTGAAAAAAAAAGTTTCAAGGTTTAGGGACATATTTTTGTTTTAACTATTTCTCATTGCTGTTGGGTTTTCTCCAGCATGTAATTTTTATGTTACCCAAACCTAAGCTAATACATTGATTCCATTGTTGGATGCATTTATTTCTGCAAAGTGATCATTTTTTTTAATAAAATCACATTAGCCACATTAATTTTACAATTTAGATACAATAATTTCCTGTACAACAATGTGGAGGCATATGTTATGTAAAACTAAACAATTTTGGAGGTGTACTTATATTCAGGAGGCACAATTTTAATCATTTTGGTCCCTGTTTGGCAGCTTCAATTTGGAAGAATCATACCTCATTTTTCCTTACAATATTTATATAATCTTACAATCAGATTAGCTCCTAGAGTTTCATTTGAAATAACTCACTTCAATGCTCTACACTGTGGAGCACGAATATAAAATAGAATAAGATTTTATACATTTTGTTTGACATTTTATATATTTCACATGTAACATATTTTCTTTCTTAAATGAGAATAGAGGGCAATATCTATATTAATAGCAAGGGTGAACCATACCTGTGAAATCTTCACTATGACCTTTAAAGCAATAGATAGTAATAGAAAAAAAATCCAGAAATAGAGCTAGAAATAGAATATCCTCTATTAAATGGCTCCATGGAGTGCCTAAATGGCTTTAAAATATCCCACGTAGAACCTGCAGATGTGGCCATTTTTGCCAAATATTATTTTGATAATTGTATGGTCTTTATGGCTCAAATAATCATTTTTCAAAATTTTCTTAAACCATCGTTAACCTTCCTTAAATTTTCATTTTTAAGCAAAAAGACACATACTATTTCCTACTACCACGTCGATCCCTCATCAGAGCATCAGAAGTAACTCATTAGCACAGTCTACTATCTGAAAAGATCTCACTCTGGAAATCATTAAGCATCACCCTATTGTGTGTGTGTGTGTGTGTGTGTGTGTGTGTGTGTGTATCTCATTTACAAATTAATCACATACCAAACTGTCAAAAACCTTCTCTATTTTTCTTTTAACATATGATGATTGAAGCCAGGATGAAAACAGAGTGTGAGACACACACGCACACACACACACACACACACACACACACACACACACACATTTGTGATATGAATGGAGGATTCCCACCAGTCACTCTTAAAAGATCATGTAATGGACAGAGTCCTCAGAAACATCGCAGCATCAGGATGAGATACCACTCTTTCTCATACTGAACTTTGAAGAAATTTTCAGGCATTATATTAAAAACTCATCCTATGGAGATGAGTCTAGGAAAGCATTAGAGGTTATGAGAATCCTTGGGAATACAAATTGGTGCAGCCACTATGGAAAACAACAGGGAAGTTCCTCAAAAAAATAAAAAAAAATAGAAACACCACATGATCCAGCAACCCCACTTCTGGGTATGTGTCCAAAGGGAGCGAAAACAGGATCTCAAAGAAATATCTGCACACCCATGTTATTGCAGCCTTATTCACAATGGGCGAAATATGGCTGCAACCTAAGTATTCATCTGTGTGTGAATGGGTAAAGAAGATATGGTACGTGTATACAATGGAATATTATTCAGCCATGAGATAAAAAGAAATCTTGCTGTTTTGACAACATGGATGAAACTGGAGGGCCTTATGCTAAGCGAGAGAAGCCAGACAGAGAAAGGCAAATACGTGTATTGTTTTTATGTGAAATCTAAAAAAAGCAAAAGTCAAACGCATACCAAGAGAAAGTAGAAATTCAGTGATTGCCAGGGGCAGCAGGGTGGAAGAAATAAGTTGGTAAAAGGTACTAATGTACAGTTATAAGATGAGTGAGGTCTGAGGATCTAATGTGAAACACGGTGACTGTAAGTGGATAACAACGTATTATATAATTGAAATTTGCTGAAAGAGTAGAACTTGGATGCATTAACCTAAATAGATGGAGAGAATCTTCTCACACTGTGTATGTATATCAAACCACCATGATATACACTTTAAATATCTTACTATTTTATGTATCCCTTACACCTCAATAAAACTGAAATTTTAAAAAAGAATATACAAATCCAAATGTAGACTTCCAGTACCTTAGTTGAACTTCTGACACCTTAGTTCTGCTATGTTAGAGAGAAATAATGATCAGAATCATACTGAAGATGTGTACTGTGTTACCAGCAGCACCTACCATTTACAGTCTTCTGATGTGAGTGATAGTGTTCCCATTTGGCAACTCAGGATGCTTGGCTTGGATGGGCAAGTGACCTGAAAAGTCAAAAAACAAGTAGGTAACTGAAGCACGTCTGTACCTAGACCTTTACTCTAAACTCCATGCTCTTACTCATTACGCTCTAGTGATTTTTTCTCACTTAGGTATTTTGAAGGAAAATGACTCCATGAGAAATTAAACATTACACTCTCTAGTTAGGTATCTAACCATATTTCGCCTATTGTGAATAAGGCTGCAATAACATGGGTGTGCAGGGGCGCCTGGGTGGCTCAGTCAGTTGGGCGGCCGACTTCGGCCCAGGTCATGATCTCGCGGTTTGTGAGTTCGAGCCCCGTGTCAGGCTCTGTGCTGACAGCTCAGAGCCTGGAGCCTGTTTCGGATTCTGTGTCTCCCTCCCTCTGACCCTCCCCCATTCATGCTCTGTCTCTCTCTCTATCTCAAAAATAAATAAATGTTAAAAAAAATTAAAAAAAAAAACATGGGTGTGCAGATATATCTTTGAGATCCTGTTTTCACTTCCTTTGGGTATGTTCACACATACCCAGAAGTGGGGTCACTGGATCATATGGTGTTTCTATTTTTTATTTTTTGGAGGAACCTCCCTGTTGTTTTCCATAGTGGCCGCACCAGTTTGAATTCGCAAAGATTCACATAACTTTAATGCCTTCCTAGACCCACCTGCATAGAATGAGTTTTTAATGTAATGCCTGAAAATTTCTTCAAAGTTCAAATTTGTCAAAGGCTCAACCCTCAACAACAGAAGCAGGGAAACAGATTCTTGTCCAGATCCAGTAGCTCTCTGAGAGGGTAAGAGATGATAGGTAAAGCATAACTATCTTTAGAATGTAGTTCATTATTTATTCCAATTTGCTATTGTTGTTGTTTTTTAACATATATACTAATCTGCTCAGGCCGCTGTAACAAAATATCACAGACTGGGGGGGGGGGGGCTTAAGCAATAGAAATTTATTTTCTCATAGTTCTAGAGACTCTGTCCATGATCAAAGTGAGGACAAATTTAGTTTCTGGTAAGGACTCTCTTTTAGGCTTGCAGAGCTTATCTTTCTATGTCCTCACTTGGCCTTTCTTCAAAGCATGTGGAGAGAGAGAGAGAGAGAATGAGAGGGAGAGGAGAGATGGGAACATGAGCCGGTGCCAGCACTCTGGTATGTCTTCTTACAAGGACACTAATCCTATCGGATCGGGGCCCCTCCTCTTATGACCTCATTTAACTCTAATTACTTCCTCAGAGGCCCCATCTCTGAGTACAACCACACTGGGGGTTAGGGCTTCAACAGATGAATTTTGGAGGGACACAGACATTCAGTCCGTAACCATATGAAAGCCTCAACTTGTCTTTGGGTTTGTCTGGAGCCTCCCTAAAAGCCTTGACAAACCTCATACGACGGCCACATTGATGTATCTAGTCTGAATATAAATGTACATGTCCAGATTAAATTTCTCAATTGCTTCATCTTATTGCTCTCTCCAGGCTGTTTCTCAGGAAAACAGCTCCTGTGTCTGTGGCTCATGGAGTTTCCAGTAGAGGTGAAAATGCTATTGGTTGCCACCTTCCAGACCTACCAGTAACACGCACATTCACCCTGGCCTCTTCCTTCACCCTGTTAGGAATTGCAGGGCCCCATGGACATCAGTGAGACACATTCCTTAGAACACTGATGAGAAACCTGAATCGACAACTACCCTCATATTTTGAACACACATATTTTGAAAAGCAAACTCTTCAGGGGAATTTACCAGACCATTAATTCCTTTCTCAGAAAATAACCATCACGATAGAAATTGAGGTTTGGTAATACATCTTCTGCACTAAAATGTTAGTATTCTTCTGCAAATTAATGGAAGCGAATCAACACATTAAAATTTTGAGGTGATACAATTCAGTAACACACAGCCTTTTTTTTTAAATTTGAGTATAGGTGATAGAAAAACACAGTCTATGAATAAAAATTGTTGAGTTCACATAGTCCTACTTAAATATTAAACTCATTACTATAAACTTAGCTTTTTGAGTAACTATTATGTAAAAGAACAACAAATATTTCAGATCATTCTCCATTTCCTAAAATAACACTTTTCACATATTTATATGACTGTGTAAGTCTTTAACATTTGTTGAATTACTGACTTATTTATTTAAAGACTAATTTAGTTTAGGTGTATTGGGAAGAACAGTTGAGAGTTTGACGTTTCTAGAAACAGTTTAATACATATTAATTATAATAATAACTTACATCAGCACTAAAGGATAATATTGAACTTTATTTTGCATTTGGAGTTCAACTTAGTAGTTTAGTGAGCTTCTAAGCCATAATACCTAAGCAGAATTCCCTTAAGTATTGGGATGTTTAATATAAACTACATTTAATTTTCTTTTGAAAATTTATCAAACTTCTGTGACGTACATTTTATGGAAGAGAATCCTTTGAACTACTGATTCCTATATTTCACATACAAAAGTGATAACCATGGATAGGATATGCTACCTAAAGAATGTGCTGTTTATAATAGTGACTTTGCTTTAGATAAAGTGAGTCTGTATGTTTATATGACATTACTATGTGAGTGGTCAAGGATCATTTGGCGTTCCTTTTACTTTAAGACACTCTGTGTTTGTGCCTGTCTGTGTGTGTTTTTTTTACCTTTTCAAATATGGCATGTCTAGATATATGGTGATAGATATTTGGATTGATTTCTGTATACTTTAGAAATATTTGTGTTTAAACGATAATGAACTTTTTTGACGTGCAGTTACAGGAGAGAAAAGTTCAGTGGAAGATATCTTGGAACAATTTATGTGCAAAGAGTTTACAAGTTATAGTTGCTTTATTAACCAAAATAAAATGAGGAAACAAAGATTTAATAGGGCTAAAATGTCAATCAGAATAGCAAATATAACTTTTTATTCTGAAATGGACCTGACTGTGTTAAAGCAATTTGAAAATCTAAAGCACAAATTCAGACGAAATTTCAAACTTTTTTATTCCTTGTAAAATCATTATCAAGTCGAAATGGAAGTTTGGTGCATTTGAAGCCTTTTTGAACAGAAAACAGATTTCCTTCAGGAGCTACTACTGGGTAAACTTGTCTTATTTTTTTTAATGAAATAGATGTTGTTTACTCTTCATGATAAGGGTGAATGAAAATGAAACACTTTGTTTAAAAAAAAAAACACTGCAAAGAATGTAACACATTCACTCCTTAGGTTCTTAAGTCATTTTTTTTGTTCTTTTGTTCTGTAATTGATTGCTAGCACCCCCTTTAACCCACCTTAAAGGGCAAGCAGGAAATTCATGTTTTCGTTCATCAGCCCATCCCTCTGAAAAGCGTTCGATATTAAAACAGTTTGCAAGGAGCAAAAGCAGAGGAAACAAGAGGCCCAGCTGGCCTGTAGCAAGGTTAGAAGATGCACACAAGATTGCCTGCAACATCCATCGAGTATTGTTCCTGTCCAGTACTTGCATGGAGATATCAAGTTAATTAGGGTATGACTCTGTTCTTCACTTTATATGTGACCTTTTATTATATCTGTGGCTCTCTAGTTGCTGTGGTGTCATAAAGCTATGGGAAAGTCTTTCCAGCTATTTGACACAAACTGGAAAAAATTAAGCATTGATATTTCCTTTTGCCTGAAGGTTTTTATAGCAGCAAATAACTGCAGAGGCAAAGTTGATGTTGTGGTAGCTTTGCTGTGGGTGTCAGAATGTTTCTTTTGTCTCTTAGCTCCTGGCCTTCCTTGATGATCAGGTGCGACCAAGAGAGCAGAGGAGAGAGGTGGGGTGTGTGTGTGCGGGGGTGGTTGGTGCAGGAGGAGGTTACATGGCAGAATTCCCACGAATGCTGGCGAAGGATGAAAAAGATAAAGAAATCTTGTTTTTCTGAACTAGAGGATTCTCTGCATGACTTCCCCACTGTTGGGGTGATGAGCTTTCAGGCTGAGATTTTATTAACAATTCATATGGAGATTGAGGGCAGTGGAGGAGCAGATTCTCACATAAACTTGATCTGTCCATGAATGCAGTTCTCTGTTTGCCCTGACCCTGCATGGCTTAAGACACTGCCTGTGAGGCCAGTGTGCCAGACACAAAGAAAGAAATGAAAAGCAAGCACATTCCAGGAGTCTGCACAAAAGACCAAGCAGTTTCTCGTGGTCTCCCCAGAGAGGATCTTATCTCTGCGTGGCCAAAAACCTCTAAAATGTTTATTTGTATACCTCAAGTTTTAAAATCGATGTGGCTATTTATTAAGCAATAGTTTATAGTGATGTTTTTGTTAGGTTTGAAAGTTTTGTTTTTGGAACTTGTTGAAACTGGAAAAATATTTGCAAAGGGTACATTTTTTGTCGTTGTTGTTGAAGTTTTAGCTTTAGATGTGACTGGCCTTGAATTGCTTTTACTTTGTTGATTGGTAGGTACCTTACAAAATGAAGGTTTTCCAGCTTTTAGGAGAAGCCAGATCAACATTTTAAAGCTTGATTTGACTTGGGGATGCCTCCTGACTGCAGGTCTGAAACTTGGGGCAGAGTTAAGGAGGAGATGAAACTGACATGGGGGGCACAAGCCCAGACATTCCCATGCTCATGAGCACAAACAGGGCTTCATTTGAAAAAAAAAGAGGCAGGTGGAGAGAAAAGTTTGAGAGAGTCAAAAGTGCAAGGGAGAGGGGGAACTTTTAACATTGTAACGTTTTTACAATATTGTCAGCTCACTATATCTAGACACATTACAACAGGATAATGGCAAGCTATCACAAGATATTTCTCTGCAACTTAATACACTAAATTTTATTGTTTAACAAATGCACAGGCTGGAAGTATAATATATTTAGATTTAGGGGATAAAAGTTCGGTATGCATAATTCTGTTGCTAAATTACGTGTTTCCACAGATGCTTAAAAATCAGAAAATCCAGATACCCAGACTTGATTTTTGCATATGTGTTTAGCTGTTCAAGTTGTTTCAAAACTTTTATGGTTTGTGAATTAAATAACCAGTAGAGGAATGCAGGCAAATGCCATTAATTGTGATAGGTTTTGTTCCTTTCATTTTATAGTGGTTTTATTTCCATGAAATTAACTGTTGTACTTAGGCTAATTGTCAGTAATTGGTGACAAAATCACTTCATTGTTTTTCTATAGCATGATACTAATTAGGATCTTTGCAGTATTGGCTCAGCCACTTTCTGTATTTTACCTTCTATGTTGAATCCGTGGTAGATACTATCAAGTACAACTTTTAAAAAATCTATGAGATAAAATGTTTCTATTAATAATTAAACAAGTCTTTTAAACAGCCTGTCATAAATTAATTTTAAAACATTGACGGAAGCTCTTATAGGTTTGTTCAGTTGGTTTCATGAAACATCAACTAATTTTTCTGATTTGGATTGAATGCTGTTGGAATCATCTTTATAATATCACCTTTAGAAATTTCAGCTGCTGAGCCACATGAATTTTCATTATTCTATTTGTGTCTGCAACATTGAAACGAGTATTGCTACATGTGCTTTTGTAAGGTATCACAGGGCTGGATGGCATTGTCTTTCTGTACATGCCTCATATTTAAATTGACTCTCATAAAATAGAACATGTTATTTATTCTCTACTTTTTCTTCTGCTTTGTTTTGCCACATGAGAATGTTTTCCGAAGCACTGTATTTCAAATGAAAGTATATATATGAACAGTTGAGATTATAAAGGATTGACTTTATGTTTTGTTTTTGTGTTTGCAATGTGGAAAAGTATGTTCCATGTAAGTAATAGGTAATAAAGGGGGAAAATGGGAGAGTATTCTATTTTGTCAAGAGAGGTTTAATGCCGATGGGAGAAAATAGTAAAAACATTACATAGCCCATTAATACAATTGCAACCAATACTACTTTGCTCATTTGTTTTGCTTAAAAGAATTCTTCTCAATTGATTCCCCTGTGATTTTTATGAATTTGTACGTTACAAAAGTTTTATCATACTTTGAAGTATAGCCTCCTTCCTTCTTTTCCTTATTCTGAGATACCTTTACCAGTCAAGTGCATTTTACAGTTTACAATGCACTCAGTTTATTTGAAATGCATCCATAATGTATAACTTGGAGCTCATGTCTCACAATCCTGAAAAAAAAAAGTTTTTAAGAAACGATTAGAAAAATAATTGCCTATTAAAAGGTGAAGATTGGCTTGAGCAGGGAGAGAAGAAACTGAACGTTGAAATTGAAAGCACTCATTGTTAGCACGACACATATGCACCAAATCTGAAATTAGAGAAAACTCATGAAATACGTATCTTGGCAAGGGGAATTGTTTAAATTTTCTAAAGCTGTCAACCCATTTTCTCTATTTTTTTCCTGTTAAAGGAAAACTTCAAATGGAAAAGCTTCACCTTTTGTACAAAGTTGAAATGTTTTATTATTGCAGGATTGTTCTACACTGTACAAAACCAGGACAATTCAATAGGTTCCAGTGGGGGGAAACACAAATGAGAATCTTTCTATCATTTTAGGATGTCCATAGCTAAATGCAAAAACTATAAAAAAATCTATGGTTGTTTCCTTGCAAAAAGAATCTTTTGATTACAGCAGCTATTTGAATAGCCATTCAGGCTCTTTTGTAATGTGATGTAATAAATGCACACCTCGTAAATGAAGAATACTCCTGGGGGCCGGGGTGGGGGGGAGGACTCAAACATAAACTATGTTTAGATGCTGCATTTCAATAGGTTACACCATAGGATTAAACAAAGGTTCTCTTTCTATCCTTTACTTTTTTTGTGCCCCCCCCCCCCCCGCCAATAAATGCTCCAGAGTAAAATTCCGTTTGCTCCTTTCTCACTTTATTGGGTGTATATCCAATGTGTTCTCTTGTTTCTTACCAGTTTCACACACATAGAATATGAAAAATAAACAAGTTTGAGACTGATTTTGAGGTTTTAGAATGATAAAGTATTATAAAAGTTACTTAGGGAAGATGGTTTTTCTCTTGTATTCATCCTGCCTTATCACAGCCTCTGGAGAGTACAGTAGGATGGGGTTTTTGTTTCTTGAGTATTGTGAATGTTCAGAAAAACATAAGGGAGGAACTAGGAGTAAACATAAGGAGGAAAACATAAGAGAGGAACTGGTAATATCATGAGCCACATCCATGGGCATTTGAATCCTATAGGGAAACAAACAAACAAAAACCCTAATAAATCCAGGCTGCTTCTAGCATAATCATACTTGACAGCCATCTAGACATGGCTGGGGCCAGTATGGGGAGTAGTCAGCATCTTTGACTGCTTTGGCCCCAGAAGTCTTTTATAATTGTAATCGCTTTCTTCATCAGTCCAAGCTGTGCCAACACCCCTAATTAGCCATACACTCATTTTAAAAGTTAAAAACAACGCACATGTAATGACATCAACAACAAGGAGCACCCCACAGCATTGGCTGTGTTCTTTGTGTGAACTCATCCTCTGTGACAGTTGCGTTGAGCTCCAGCCTCTGACCTATACGGATGGCTTCCGTGGGGCTGGTCACCTTTCCCAGTGGGAAGTGCACACTTACCAGTATGACCAGCTCCCACTCTGGTGCTCCCAAACCCTTGTGGTGTTTGTTGTATCTTAGTGTAGTTGTTGTTTTGTTTTTGTCTTTCCCAGGGATGTGCATGCTCACAGCAGAAAGAGCCTCACTTTCTTATTGCCAAATGAACCGCCCACAAACTAAAAAAAAAGCAATGAGTGAAATAAAAAATGATCCGAGGTAGAACCTATTTATTCTAACCTAGCTTTAGTTTATGACGCTCAAGTAAGTTCCACATTCCATGAAACTTGTCTCTTTACCGGGGTTAGGCTCCTGCAGTACTTGGGAAAATGGGCAATGACTCGTTGAAAAGCATAAGCAATAATGAAACAGTGTGATAAGGCTTAAGGGGCTTTAAGTTTTAATTATCTTAGAATATACCAATAACAATTTTTTCATGTTTCCCAATATATGCATACATGTATACAAATGCATACTGCCCTTCCTATTATATCTACATTTTCTGGGGCCTTGTTCTGTTTGGGCAATATCACAACCTGTAACTTGGGGAAATTTTACATGATATCAAATACAAGCCTCAACAAGTACAAGGCGGATGAAGCAAGTTCACTGAGGCATGCCTTGTCTCTTACCTGGTCAGGCAGCAGTCAAATCCTGCCTCAGGTGACCGGCGTCTGCAGGTGAAATGCAATTGTGTATGGTTTGCCATTTGTTCCATATGACCCCTTGTTTTCGTTTGCAAATAATGACTTAACTGCATGCTCATTTGCTCAAGAATTCAGGAGTAACCTGCAACTAATGATTATTTTGCAAATTACTTAGCCATCTTCCAGCAAAGAAAATAGTGCTTTTATTTTTAACAGCAACCACAGGCTACTTAAGATTTTATCTCCAAGTGTGATCATGGAAAATACTGAAGCTGTGATTCATGGTTTGGATATACATTATAATTCTCTCTTTAATTCTCTCTTGGGATGGGATGTGACTTTTATATTTTATCATATTTTTCAAATATCATTTCTGAAAATAATGGAAAATGTAAGAATTATAAAGAAGCGAGGCACTAAAATATGCTATGATCTTGCATTATTATTTAAAATAATAAAAGTAAAATTATATAGAAGATTTCTGGAGGCACATCTTTCATAACGTATCACATGGCGATGCAAAGAAGCTGTGTGTAGACAGGGCAGTCACCTATGTCTGATTAAGTTTCAAAATGATGTAAAGAAAATTTACCAGAATGAAGAAAAAAAATATGTCTTCTTGGAAACTACATTAAAAGACTTCCGTTTATTTTAAAATACAGACTTTTGTTCCTTCTAACAAGCCCGGGATATGGCATATTACACTGATGAATTATTACAGCATATAGCCTAGTCTACGGCCACACTATAACCTGTCAAAGGTGTAAAAACACCAAAGCAGGTCGTGTGATTTTAGTTAACACACTCAGAGTGAAGTGAATGTGGTAGGCACTTCTTAACCTTCTTGATTTTTACATGTACAGTTTTGTTCTTTGGTTTACTTCTTCCTGTGATCGATTCCAAGGCAAAGCCAGAGCTTGAGATTATAACAATGTCAGCCTTTGCTTTTAGCAGAGTGATGAGGTTATCAATAATGCATTGGAGATCTCAGGAACCTTGTACATACGGACATCACAGCTGCCTGGCATTTATTCTAGGACTTGCAGATTTGAGCTGAGATGTCACCACATCTGCTTTTGAGACAGACATTCATGCATTCTCAAGAAATTGGGTACAGAGGGAGAGCTGTAGAGATGATCTAACTGCAACGTTGCATTTGAGGAGGTTATTTAGGGCTGAGAATACATCTATGAAATTGCCTTTTTAAGGAACCCAATTCACTACTTCTCTAATAACCTTTTGTCCCCCAGCTCCCTTCTAACATTTATAAGTTTTGTTGTTTCTCTGACAAGTTTATTCATATCCTAACAGCTTGCCTGGCAGCAGGGTTCGTGTCCTGTACTTGGGTTTTCTAGTCACGGTGGTGGCTGAGAGTAATAGAGAGGGGAAATAAGTGAGTGTGGAAATGCAAAGCTGTCTCTTGTTACATTTTATCGATCTCATTCTGGTGTCATTCAATTAAGACAGAAATGTGATGGATAGTCTCTGCACAGATTCCTGGGTTGCTCTCCATCCATTGCAGATAAAGCTTTTGTGTTTTATTTGGGGAGGGGGGGCATGGGCAAGTGGGAGAAATCAAAGATGCTATGTGATCTGAATTACAAATCAATGTCTCTCCAAGGATGCTCCAAAATGTCAAACATACCATGTTTATATTTTCACTTATTTTCTCATACAGAGTACGTCTGTTGAGGTATGGGAAGGGTTCCTGGGATTTAAGAGAGAGTTATTCTTAATTTATTATTTTCCAACACTTAGGAGCTATCATCGTTCTCCTGTTAGCCCAAGATAATTATAAATGAGCCACATGGAAAAAGACTTCAGTCAAATTCATGCCATTTTTGAAGTATGAGAAAATGAAAATTTCTCCCCTCATCTTTTATGGGCTGATAATTCTAGGTAGATCTTTTTGCAAGGAGATTGTAAAGCTGGCAAAACAAACATAGCACATAAAGGTGTTTTTTCGTTGATAAATCAATCATTCTCACTATTATTTATGCTACAAAGAAGTATGCTATTGTGAGTAAAATATCTCACCTCAGGACTGTATCAATTCTGATCTTACTCCTGGTGATATGCTTTTCCTTAACTACATCACTCCCCCATGTTTGCTGCCCAGTGTTATAATGACAGTGACAGTAATTCATGGGTGTGGGAAGCTGGAAATCTAACAACTCATATAAGCAAAGTGTTTTATTTTTAAGAAATTACAATAATTAGTGCACACAGACACCATTACAGCAGGTTATGATAAGCAGACTCCCTTGCTTCCTCCCAAAGTAATACCAGATTCAATATGAGCATTGAGGATTTTCTAATCAAGGTTATAGCTTCTGATAATTAATGCAAACTGAAAAACAGCGTGAAATAAAAATGTAAGCAAGACTTTTAATATCAAACCAATATGTTAAGGTCGAGGCCCCCCTACGTACTTGGTATGTGACTTTGGTTAAGATACATACATCCTCCAGTTTAAACCTTAATTTCTTGATCTGAAAAATAACAAACCAGAATTACAGGATTAAGTACGCAGAAATGCACCCCCTAGCCTTGTCCTGTGTACTTGGCACAGAGGAGGTATCACACACATTTGGTTTCATCCTGAATCCTCCTTTATGGTTTTGCCACTGAGAAATTTGTTGCTCTAATAAGCTTGCTCAGTCATTTATGAAAGGAATGTAAGCAAAGAAAAATAACATATTTGGGCCCTGGCACTGTGAGTCAGATTTTTTCTGGTTCCTCATTCACAGAAGTTAATTTATCAATCCGTGTGATATTTTATTCAAAGAGACTTCCAATTGTTCACTAGAAATTTGTTCTAAAATTTCATCTGTGGAAGGAACTCTGTGTATTGGGTCTTAATCCAAGTTGTATTTGTCAAAGATGTTTTAACTATCATGCTTTAACCCTAAAGTTAAAGAGCAGCAGGAAAC
Source organism: Felis catus (assembly GCF_018350175.1). Taxonomy (NCBI): domain Eukaryota; kingdom Metazoa; phylum Chordata; class Mammalia; order Carnivora; family Felidae; genus Felis; species Felis catus. The sequence continues at coordinate 27,287,130 of NC_058376.1, read as the reverse complement.
TGAGCAATAACCCGTCATTTGCTAATTTTACAAAGGGTTAGGGCACCAGCAAATGATTTAGTTGGGAATTTAACTGAAAGCTACTGGTCACTTTGTAACCCAGTCAGTAAGCTAAAAAGACCCATAAAATCTTGTAATGCTGGTACATGCATAGCCTTCGACATTGTCGAAAGTTTAATGTATGCACTTGTAATGGGATATGGCTGTCTACATTTTTTTCCCCTTTCTATGGCCAAGTTTTTAAAGTAGTATTAAAAAAACCCACCTTTGTGTATCAAAGCTTACCTCAAATGTACATCAAGGTATAACTGGCCTCTATTTAAGGGAGATACATCTATGAAGGATAGTAGTAAGTAAAAGATTTTTTTCCCATGATTGAAACAAAATAAATAATTAGTCTTTCTGGTGAAAGAGAAATTTTATCCTAAATTTTGCACATGATTTTTTTTTTCAATTATGTACTTAGTGTGCTAAGCCTGTTTAATGCATCCTTCCTAAAAACCACCAACACTTTGGTTGAGGATATAATGCGTTAGGTCTTATAGCCTTACACAATCATTAAGTGCCCAATCAGCATTACACAGGAATATAAGTATTTGTGTATTTTTAGGGGGGGTTAATACAAGTCATTTAACTCATTTCAGAGAAGGTGTGGCCAGTACTCCTTGTTGTCCTAGGATAATGTTCATTTTTTTTTCTCCCAGTAAGGTAGGAATTGCCATAATGTATTCGGTCACTCCTAATTACCTTTTAAGCTAGTTTGGGTCTAATATGGGGGTGGAGTGCTTTTCCACTCTCTTAGGTCCAAGGAGGTGCTACTGAAAAGCAAGTTTCTAAGATGGACCACATTCCATGACTGACCTACGGAATTTAAAATATTTCAGAAGGTAGACTTTAAAAAAAAAGTGCAAGTAATTATAATCTACAGAAACAGAGATTGGGATCTTATACATTATAACTTTCCATGTTCAATTCCAGGAGAATACATAACCTAATATTTGTGGAAATATCGTCTCCTCTTCAATTCTTTAAAAAACCACTTTTGCTGCAATTTACAAGATAAGTTAAGTGCCAGAAGCCAATGACATTTCTTTTTCTTTTTAAAACTTTTTTGCTGCCCTCAGCTACATTGAAGTCCTCATTGTTGTTTATCTTCGCTTTATAGGCTCTCTTTTCATTAGAACATAAGCATTGTGAAGTAAAAAACAATTGCAGATGATCAAAGAATGTTTGCTGAAGTCATCATGCTGACTCAGTATGAGGGGTGTCCTCAGGAAACAGAATGTTTATGTATTGCCTCCATTCTTACTTTATGTTCACCAAAGGGATTTAAAGGGTGAAGCCATACCAAATCTCTGGTAGTTCCTTCTCTCCAACATTCACTTTTAACGTTACAGTTTACGGAACAGGAATAGTCTTTTATGATCACAGTTTTAAACATCTGCTCTACATTTATTATTGAATTGACGTGATGTTACAGGCATTTTGTTGAATGCAGGGTATGAACAATTTCAAACTGGAAAACTATACACAAGTTACTATTAATTTTTATAATCACCTAGTGTCTATCTTAGGTGTGCAGGATTCTGTTTAGTGTCTGTCTTTCTTGGTCTCTCTATCTTGTTCTTTGTAGTTCTAAAAGAAACAATATCCTTTCTGCATGGCTTTCTGGCCTAATAACAAGGTTCAGAATGTTTCTTCAGCAGTCCGTTACCATATAGTTTAAATAGATTATCCTTTTCCAACTTACAAGTCTTAGCAGCATTTTTGTTAAGGATCAACCTAAGGCAACTTCAAGTTGATGTTTTCCAACTGAAACTCTGTTCCAGTTAAATCCATTCTCTGTATTGTTGGCTCGTTCACTGTCTCTTCTTCTCTTAGTTTTCATACTTTACTCCTCTCCTGTAACTATGTTGTCAACTCTTTGGAATCATAAAATTAGGTTTTAGATTTGGCATGAACCTGAGGTCCACAAAGGTTCTATTTGCTTAAATCAAAGAGAAAGTTTAGGAAATATCCTCGCGTTATGGAAAAGTCAAGATGCCTTATTAAAGGAGCAACTCTATCATCTTGTCTTGGAATTGGCAGTTTCTTGTCTTATTCATCATCTTTCTGTCCACAGTGCCTGGCACATGAGAGGAGGTGAATGAATGCTAAAATATCCATGAATTTTTGTGTCATATTTGAAGTTGTTTCTAACACAAGATGAGTTAGACTTCATCTTCCCAGACACCAGTGTCCTAATTCTGTATTCTTCTCACCATTAAGAGGACTTTGCATGTTTTAGAACTACCTCTTGATAATTCTGTCTTCATCGAGATTCTGTTGCTCTAGAGGAAAGACTCAGGACCCTATTTTTCTGTTTCCCCTTAGACCATTTCTAGGTGATTAGTATTAGCATTAGCATGCTCATGATTTTTGTATTAGAAGATGCAAGCTCATTTGCTAAGTAAGGTTCTTTTTTGAGAATTCCTGATGGTCTGCTACACATGGGAATTTGACAAGACATTTTGGTGGTAGAAGGTTAAGAGATACTATACTAAAAGTATAAGATATATTGAAACATCATACATATAAGAACATACTCAAGAAGGGAAATAGAAATTCTCCATGTTGACAAACCTGCCCACTATATTTTCACCGAGGTCTTTTATCATCTCTCTCACCAAATCCAATTTATCCCTGTGGGGTTTTTTTGTTTTGTTTTGTTTTCAGTCACTGATGAGTATAATATCAGCTATTTGGCTGTCCAATTGAATTACTCAGTTTAGTATTGAACCAAATTTGTTTCTAACCACTGGGCACAGCAAGCATTCTAAAAGATGGGCTTATAACAGATTGAATCAAAACTGTGGGAAAAGGAGAGGTGGAATTATCTGGCCACGTTGATCAATAGGAATAGATGTAAAATAGAAATGGGCCACTCTACTTTCAACTTGTGGCTTGAGAAAACAATTTCTGGTGTTTCCATGCGTCACTGGAAAAGTCTTAAAATATAGACATGCACTTCTTGCCTCATTTCCTTTCACGGTAAATCTTTCATGTCTTTTTTTTCCAGTAAATCAGGTGCATAAAGATAAAAGCTCACTATTTTAGGCTGAACCTCAAAAAGGATTTGTACCTTAGTTGAGTCTAAATGTGGCAGGGCTCAGCCGTGTTTGGCCTGAAAACTTGCTTGATCATTTTACTCAAAGATGATAAAGTCTTTGAAACTTAACTCTCACGAATTCAAGTTTGTAAGAGACAAGCAATAGAAAAAAGCAAACTACCATGGATACATGGACACCAGTACTTGTTTGCTGGTCAAAAGCTTTTCTTTTCAGACTATTTAGGAAATGTGGTTAGTGTGTGGATGACCCTTACAGATTGAAAAATTGAAATAGTGCACATTAACCCTAATGACTATCACCACATAATTATCACCTGAAGTTCCAGTCAGGTGGAGAGGAGTCTTTAAACTTGGTTGTTGAGAAGCTTCCTTCAAATGTTTTGTTATTTCCTCCCTTCTTACTATTCATGCTGATGATCACTATTTACAGGTAATATAAACATAGGAATGTTAGTTCAAAATAGACAAAAATAACTTAAAAAGGTAAAACTCCAAAGAATAAGCCAGTCACCAGCAAACCAAAGCATTTCACTGTCAGGCACAGATGTACGTTCTTGTCCTTTTTGTTTGTCAGTTTGTCTCTTTTGATTTTAGCAGGTGGCAGTTTACCTAGCAAAGATTCAAAGGCAGAGCAGAATTGGGTAAGATTATTTGTAATATTGCTTCCAGAGTTAGCAGATGATGATTTCACAAATACATGACTAACGTCCACACACAACTATTTTGTATCCTTTCTGAATCTTGGAGAGTAGACATTTTTTTTTCTTTTTAAATCAGCAAAATATAGTCAAAGTCCTCTTATGTGAGCTCTGTGCTCAACACTGAGTGATATTGAGTGTACAAAAAGACATCACTTCTTACCTTAAGCAGCTTGCGATACTCCTAGGTAGAAAGCACCTAGAAATAAAAGTAAAACTAAGAGTCGTAAGGCTGTTCTAAGGACTTCGGGAGAGAGTTGAGCTCTTTTCTGTGTTGTCTGGAACGGTCAGAGAAGGCTTTCAGAAGAAATGTGTTTTGAGAATTATTCTGAAAGACAGAGACAGAAAAACCAACGAAGGCAAAAAATCTCAGTGAACTCTGTATCTCTGCTTCCAATCTCAGGACCAGAAGAAAACACACATTTTAGATAGAGAAAATGGACCCATTGAAAATTGCCCTTGGACATCATAGGAAAGATCTATGGCAAAAAGATTAATATTCATTGCATGTTTCTTCTCCAGCTAGACGTAATCACTGATTTGATGATCCAAATCGAACTATGTCCCAATGAAGAATTATGTAAGCATAATATAAAATAGTAGGGGCACTTTTGTATTTGTGGGTGAGTGGATATGTGTAGGGAGACATTTTTTTTCACATCTTACATAAATCTGTGGGAGGGATGTGCCAACAACCTTTAGATCTTTTCTTATGTGCTTGGTATATCATGGGCCCCAAACAGACAAGGAACATGTATAAAATGCCATAAGAAGTAATAACATGTGAAACAGACTTCTTAATTTCCCACTTACCCACTCCTAAAATCCTGCTCTTTTCCAATTTGAAGGGCACCAACAACCCCATGAGTATCTTGTGTAAAACCTAGGTGTGATCTTGCATTTCTCTCTTTTCGACACCCACATGCTTTCCATCAGCAAGACCTGCCAACTCGATTTTCAACTCTGTTCCAATGTAGCCACTTCTCCCCACCTCTGGGGCTGCCTTTCTTCCTTGAGCCACTGTCATCCCTGGTGAAGCGATGTTGCAATAGCCTCGAACTGGTATTTCTGTTCCATTCTTTTCCCTCTAGAGTTAATTTTCTACACAGCTGTCAAGGTGGTTTGTCAACAATGCAAATTAGATAAAGCCCTCCAATGGTTTCTCATCAGAAAAGAAAATCCCACTTCTTACCCTTGCCTACTTGAGCCTGCATTATGAGATCTACCTATATTCCAACTTGACCTCCTACCCCTCTCCCACTTATGCATCCTGTCCTAGTGATGCTGGCCTTCATGGAGTTTCTCTGAAATGCCATGGTTCTTTTAACCTGGGACCCTCATCCACTCAACGTCCGTGTGTCTTTCTCCTTGCTACATTCAGGCCATTACTAAAATATCACTTCCTCAGAAAGACATTCTCTGACCTTCCGGCCACCACTTCCAACTCATTACTCTCCATTCCCTTACCCTGATGTGTTTTATGGCATAGTACTTGTTGATACCTGAACTGATGTATTTAGGTATTTGTTTATTGTCTCTTTCCCTAGTGTAAGCCCCATAAAAGCAAATATTGTCTCTCTTGCTCAACTCTAGCATCTAGGAAAATGCAGGGCACATAAGAAGTATCCTGTAAGTGTTTGTTGAATAAATTTACTTAAGAAAGTGGAACATGGGTTGCACAATATCATCTAAAAGAGTAGGGAAATATTCTGTAGCAAGGAAGACTGGATTTAAGTTTGAGTTTGAACACATCAAACTTACCATCTGGACTTGAGGATATCACTAAACACCTGAATTTTCTTTTGTAAAAACTGGAAATAACACTACATATTAGGCTACTTTGTAGAAAGGATTACAGATAATGAGCATGATGAATATAAGAGTTGGCCAATGGATATCGACGTTAATAACAATAACAATAATAATAAAAAGTGCCCTGAATTCTAGGCCAGTTTACTTCATCAAAAAATCATAAAATGAAACTACCCACCCCTCAATTCATCATCATGGATGTCTGTTAGATTCTTGAATAAACACCCTTGGGAAATAGAATAAGAACCATAGTTTAAATAGTTTAGACTCATATGGGACAGAGCAATGAAAAATACACAAGAGAGAACAATGTTACATTGGAAAAGAAATCGATCCAGTGACCTAATGTATCTTTTTATTATTTCTAGGGAGAGTGTGTATGTTTAATTCATAGAATTCTTCACTGCTTTTATGTCAGAATACACTTAGATGAAAATTGTACTCCTATCAACAAAATTGGATTTAAAAAAACACACCAAGGATTTCAGTATTAAAAAGTTTTTCTATACAATATATTAAAGTTTATTGGCTACTTTAATTCCCCCCTTGCACTTTCTGTGAATTGTAAAAAGGTGTCCTTTCTTCTCTGCAGATGACACATGCATACTTGTAAGTATAATTGGAGTCATACTTATGGTTTGGGAAGCACAGTATGGGCTAGATTTCAGCTTCACCTACTTGCCTGGCCAGTGTCCCTTTCATAGGGCACAGCTCAAACAACCACTTGCAGGGACTCTATAAATATTCAATAATAAATATGATGACAGAATAGGATTCTGAATAGAGTGAACTGAAGATGGGTCATAGTTCCAGCTCAGCTATGCTTTCCTTCAGTTGGAAATTTGAACAGTATGCAGAATTAAGGACACATTTGGTTTCTACAACTATAATCATGTCATATTTAATTGTGGGTCAGTGATTATTATTAATCCAAACTCTAAAATGACACTATTAGCCAAGTAGCATGCTTTTCAATATCTTTTTTAAATGTTTGTGTTTTAGAGAAAGAGAGAGAGAGCGAGTGATCACAAGAGCGGGGGAGGGGCAGAGAGAGAGACAGAGGGAGAAAGACAGAAACAGAGGATTCGAAGTGGGCTCCTTGCTGAGAATGGAGACTCCAATGTTGGGGCTCGAACTCAGGAACTGTGAGATCGTGACCTGAGCTGAAGTCAGAAGCCTAACCAACTGAGCCACCCAAGCAAGCACCCCTAGACTTGTCAATATTTTAAGGCTAAAAAATATATAGATAAGTGTGTTATAGTAAGGAGGTTAGGGTAGGAAAGGGAGGAGTTGATTGGGAACTGAGTTTGAATTTTCCTTGCTTCTTAGAGAATGCCTTCAGTGTTCACTTTAATTCTGTTGATCTTTACTGAGCCCCCAGTTCTCTGGTGAACATTTCAAGGAGTAAAAAATGTGTAAACAGATTCAGGCCTTGTAAAATTAGCACCTGTGAAAACAATATGTGTACATATCAGGGTACAGTCATATTGATGCCTTCACAATAAAGAAGGCAGGTCAACGGGAGAAAAGTCTATATACTAACAGATGAATTAGGAAAGTTCCATGTATGAAGTGATCTTTCTTTAGGAGCCTTTCAAAGGCAAGAGCACTCTGTCATCTGAATGTTATGTCTTGATTTTCTGCATTAAGACTGGTCCTTTAAATGACTGAGAAAACAAAAATATTCACCTGGAAGGAAACAACATGAACAAAGGCATGGATGGAAAAGTGTGAGCCTCTTTGGGGACAGCAGACAATCGATTTTGGTAGGAGGGCAGGGAGCATACATGGAACAAAGGGGGTGAGTTGAGGTTTACAAGACACAAAGGAGTCATGATGTAGATGAGATTCTAGAGGAGGGTTTTTTTTTCTGTTTTCCTTTTTTATTTATTTATCTTTTTTTTTATTAAATTCATTTTTTTCTCTTTGTTAAAGTGATATGTTTCCTTTGAAGGCTTTGAACATGACCAGGTCTGTAATTTGTAATGAATGATTTATCTTGTATACATGGAAAGGACCATTTGAGTCAGGGAAAATAAACATGGTATTTAGAAAGATATTCTTATGTAGCACCCTAGAGAAGCACTAAGGATTTAACATAAGATAAAGGTGAAGATAATGAAGACAAAGACTTGGCATGATGTGGAGACTCCACAGAAGCAAAAAAGGAGGAGGAGGAGTAAAAGAGGACTCTGACATTTTGTACCTGAGTAAATAGAAAAACGGTGTTGAGATGGACAGTTTAGGTATAGTTAAAAGACGTGGCTTAGAACTCAGGGAATTTATAAGATATTCTTTCTTAAGAACAAGGGCAAGCTGGTCTAGAATTTAAGCACATTGAATTTAGATTTCTGGTGGATTCTCAACTCCTTTACAATTCTTAAAGATAATATTAATTCTTATTTATTCATTAAGATCCAAGATGTTTTATATAGGCATATATTTATTCATGTATTCCTGTTTTATCTTATTTCATATAAATTAATTGGATTTGATTTGCAAATGTAAGTGAACTCATGCATTTAATCAAGAATATGTAAAGGCATAACACTGAATTATATCCCTTTAGTGCTGATGTTTGAATACCTGTCTCTTTCAGATATCTTACAAATGTATTTCCCTTTTAACTCTGCCCTTGCAGTAATGATTTACTTTTTAATTTTGTATTTTCAGATAATTTTAGAACCACAGAAATGTTACAAAATAATACACAGGGTGTCCATATATTCTTGGCCCTGCTTCCCTTAATGTTACTCTCGTATATAATCATAGTACAATAATTGAAACCAAGAAATTAACATTGGTACTGCTAATTGATTTTAATGCTATTAGTCTGTCCATCATTTTTATTAAAAATGTATATAGAAAGAATAATATAATAAGCTACTTATATCCTGAGTGCTATTTTAATCTTATAGCCAATGAGAGCTAATATGATGGACTGTACTCTATCATGTTAGCCAGTTATTATGAACACAACCTGCTACAAATGATCTTAGCACTCTGTCATGGACTACTTTTATGTTATTTATTTAGAGTTCCAACAAATATTTTTGACATTTTGACTGACATAAATGTTTGCAAATAATAGCAGTTTGGGGAAAAAGAAAGAGAAAGAAAGAAAGAAAGAAAGAAAGAAAGAAAGAAAGAAAGATAAAGAAAGAGAGAAAGAAAGAAAAAAAAAGAAAGCAAAAGAAAAATTAGGGTCGCCTGAGTGGCTAAGTCAGTTAAGCGTCCGACTCTAGATTTCGGCTCAGGTCATGATCTTATGGTTCATGAGATCGAGCCTTGCATGGGGCTCCGTGTTGACAGTGAGGAGCCTGCTTGGGATTTTCTGTCTCTCAACAACAACAACAACAACAACAACAACAACAACAACTTGAAGAAAAAAAGAAGAAAAATTAAAGAAACAAACTGAGAAAGTATTGCCAGATACAAAATGTCAAATTTAGTAGTGGCTGGGAACACCATTAAGGAGATGGTTAAGACAGTAGAAACAGATTAGTGGGCAATTAAGGATTGATGGAAATTCTTTGACATTATTAAGGACATTATTCATGTCCCTGGAGCCTAAGAGGAGTGGCCAACAATCTGCAAGGAAAAGGAAATGAGATTTATGTTTGGTGAGGACTTTTATATGCCTCTAATAGAAAATGTCTGAGGTGCTGAGTTTTTGGCTTGGCATCAACCCTCTCCAGTCAGACTTCCAGCCTTATTTCACCACCCGCCCTTGTTAAATACCCTCATCCACCCAATTACTCAAGCCCAAAACCCAAAATTCATACTTGACCTCTCTTTCTATAATTCTGAATAGCTGATTCATCAACAAATGCTATTACTTTTACCTCGTAAATATATTTTCAAACCATCTCCTTCTGTTCGTCTCAACTGCTATCCCCCCAGAGTGCCGCTGTCTCCTTTCCCACCAGAACTATTGCAGTAGCACACGCACTGCTCTCTTGGACATGTCCTTATCCTTCTTTAACCTCTTCCCTATACAGAAGCCAGATTTATACTTTTAAATTGCAGATCTCATCATGTCATTCCTCTCAAAACTTTACAAAGTCTTTCCATTGTACACAGAATGAAAAGTTTCTTTAAAAAAAAAAAAAAGCCCTTCAGTACATCCAGAGAATGGAATACTATTCAATGCTAAAAAGAAATGAGCTATGAAGTCATGAAAAGACATGGAGGAAACTTGTGTATATATTACTAAGTGAAAGAAGCCAGTCTGAAAAGGCTGCATCCTGTATGAGTCCAACCACCATAAGCCACTCTGGAGAAGATAAAACTATAGAAAGATTATGGTTTTTAGGGATGAGGGAGGAGGGAAGGATGAATGGGTGGAGCACAAAGGATGTTTAGGGCCGTGAAACTATTCTGTATGATGCCGTAATGGTGGGTATCTGTCATTATACGTTTGTCCAAAGTTATAGAATGCTCAACAGGAACAGTGAACCCTCATGGATTTTGGTTTGTAATGATGTGTCCATCAGTTAGAACAAAGTACCACTCCGGTGAGTGATGTTGATAACGAGGGAAGCTATGCATGTGTGGGGCAGGGGTATATGGGAAATCTCTGTATCTTGCACTTAATTGTGCCATGAACCTTAAACTGCTCTAAAATATAGTCTAATTTTTTAAAATGGCCCAGCCTTATATTAGCTGGGTACCGCCTATCCCTCTTAACTCACCTCTCCTTTTGCTCAGAAGGGATCTGCTGCTAGTAAGGTATCCATGGCCCAGGAAACAGAAGGGAGAACCTTTGCTCCTTCCTACCTTAGGCTTGCATTCCTCTTCCAGCATCTTCCAAGGGTAGTTTTATACTACATAGTATCAATGCCCCAGTAGAGAGCAGAGAGGGTACCAAGAGATACTCATTTTTCTGTTACTGTCTTAAGTGGGCTTCCTGCTGTCTAGGGTATGTAGTTGGCTGAATCTGTCAGGGCGTTTTGGATGCACATCAGAGATCACCCTTGGGAACATTCTACTATACTTCCTGTGCATTCGCATAATAAGATTTTCCTCTGATAGCTGTGCCATCCTCACCTCGCATTTTCAAGGATCTACTCCACTCAAACTCCCTAATGACATCCACCATTCTTCCAGGTGCTTCTTTGGGCAGTTTCTTTCCATGGTTGGAACTGAACTGCATTGGTGCACAGGCCATATTCACTCACGCATGCATTTTTTGCACCAACCAACCATCAACATTGTAGGAAGTTCTTTTTAAATGTAATGCTAAAGCAGTTACCTCATTAATGTGTGTCACTTACATAGTCCAGGCAGGAGTAATTCTATTCTGTCTCCCAACTTCAGCTTTCCAGGTCGTCTGAAAACCCCCTCACTAAAATTGATTGGAGGGGCACGTAGAATGCTCCTCAAAGTAATGTTCAGAAAATCCTCGCATATCTCCTTATTCTGAGCCTTTTCTAGGTTCACTGTGTTCAGGGTCACCTACATTGAAATTGCTACAAGGAAGTCTGTCTTGAAACTCACTTTGTGATCTAATATCCCTTACGTACTGTTATGCCAGTAAAACCTTTTAATGTAATGCATTGACATGTACATAAAATAGATAAGATCTTATATGAAGTGACAATTTTAACTGCCTGGTTTTAAATTAGATTTATCAAATTGAATACTTAAAAGACATTTCAATATGTAAAGATTAGTATAGGTGTCCCATATCGAAAAACTTTTTAATGGAAACCAAAATATTGAATGCATTCATAAAAGTGCACTCTCAGTGATAAATAAAAAATTCCACATGTAAGTGTATTAAGCATTCGTTGAAGGCTAATTTCATTTTATACCGGGTTAAACATAAATTTCCAGGAAGAAATGATCTGTGTATTATTCTCTTAAAAGGTGTAAGATATTTACTAGGGGAAAGCGTCACTAAAAAGAAACCTCAATTATAAATGTCAACTATAACAGTGCCTGGGTGGCTCTGTCGGTTGAGCGTCTAACTTGGGCTCAGGTCGTGATCTCATGGTTTGTGACTTAGAGCCCTGCGTTGGGCTCTGTGCTGACAGCTCAGAGCCTGGAGCCTGCTTCAGATTCTGTGTCTCCCTCTCTCTCTGCCCTTCCCGGCTCGTGCTCTGTCTCTGTCTCTCTCTCAAAATAAATAAACATTAAAAAAAAAAAAGAAATGTCAACTATAGTACTTTATGGTAAGTTTAAAGTGTATTGCTCTTAGTCATGTATTTTAATATCTGGAATTTACAGTGCTGTAATGGTTTTTCTTTAAGGGGCTGAAAAAGTACAATGAAACTTGTGATTAAACATCCCAGCAGAAACACCTTGTAGTTTAGCTTCATAGTTGTGCTATATTAATTTTCAAAGTTGCCGCCTTGGCCACAGCTTCTTAGTAATGATTCCAGCTGCTTGTCCAATCTTTAGAGCTTTGCTCCTTTTGGTTTTAGTGAACATATTTTATCTTCCCAAATAGATCTAATCAGTTAACTTTTACAAGGATATTTAATTGAGCCTGATGTGGGGCTTGAACCCCCAAATTGCGAGATCATGACCTGAGCCGACGTTGGCTGCTTAACCCACTGAGCCGCCCATTTTTTAAGCAATATTTCACAATCAAATATACACAACTGAAGTATATTGGCTCTTGATAGCAAATATTATAATACTACAATTATCTCAATTGTGTTTTTTAAATTATTAAGTAGAAATTGAGAAGTATGAGTCAGTGCACTGGGCTCCTACCAATAGACTTAAAGGATATTTTAATTGAATAGTACTCATTATTGTTCAGTAGAAAATAGTATAAGGTTTATTTGTAACATAAAGAAGCAACCTATTCAATTCATGTGTGCTATTCAATTCATTCAATTGCTAATAAATTGAGAATTCCTGATTCAGTATTTTTTTACTGTGTAGTGTGATGCCCTTAAAGTTTTCACTTAAATAGTTAAATACATATAAAGTTAAATAGAATCTATTTGGTGAATTATTTTTCCATGTGAGTAGGCAAACTTGGGATATAGCTGTTCTTGATAGAGAACGTTACATACGTTCATTTCCAGAATCATGCACCTTACCTGATAACCAGAGTAACACAAGTTAACACTGGCTTTTAGGAAGGTAGTTGTTTCATTAGCTTCTGGGAACAAACATCATAAACTTAATATCCCAAACATGCAGTTTTCTTTTTTTTTTTTAACGTTTATTTATTTTTGAGACAGAGAGAGACACAGCATGAACGGGGGAGGGGCAGAGAGAGAGGGAGACACAGAATCGGAAGCAGGCTCCAGGCTCTGAGCAGTCAGCAGAGAGCCTGACGTGGGGCTCGAACTCACCGACCGCGAGATCGTGACCTGAGTCGAAGTCGGACGCTTAACCGACTGAGCCGCCCAGGCGCCCCCCAAACACGCAGTTTTCTGTTAAGAAAAATAAGGAGGCCTGAAATATCCATCACATAATGACAGGTTGTTGTTGTTTTTTTTTTTTTTTTTTTTTTGACGTTTCTAAGAACTACTGCTTACTATATTGGGTTACAATTGATGGTCTCCAAACCTAAGAAGGATAAAAAAAGTCGTATCTCGACATGTCATTCCCGAGAGACTCTGCGTCAGGAAGGATCCAGTGCCCTGGGAATAACTTCAAACTCTTCCCTGTGGTCTTCTAAGTCTTTGAGTCGTGAGTTTCTTGCCCTCCCATCCCAGCTAACCTCAGGTCACTCCTCTGCTCTCAGGTTATGCTCTAGGAGTGATGGGGTCTCATCTTACTGCTTCCAACATGCTGAGTCTTTCTGCCTTGGGTCCCTCAGAGAAGCTATTCTTTCTAGTGGAGAAACTACATATTGTTCTTCCCATGTCTGAGTCATTCCCACTTTCAAACCTCATTTTACCTATGCCTCTGGAGATCTTTCCCTTTGACCTTTTCTGACTGTCCTGTTTACATAGGAACTCTTTTTTCTCCTTCTAACTCTCATTTGTTTTCCATCATAGCACATAATCCTCTAGAAAAAGTCCTTTAAAAAAGTGACTACTTTTTAAAAATTTGTATTAGCATCTGGAATGTTGCTAAATAGATGTGCAGTAAATATTTTTTGAATGTATAGATGCCCTCAAAACCTGGGAAAGCACAAAGGCAATAAACATACGTTAGTTGAATGAATGAATGGATTTAAAACCAAAGGACCACTTGACATAAAATATTGTCAATATCTATTTCACTTTATGAGTTATTTTAGAAATGTCTTTTTGAGAGCAGGCCTCTATTAAATGATTCACATCCCCAAAGAACAGTTGCCATTTTATTGCAGTTTACATTGTTTATCATATAAATCTTTCAAACCATATATAACTTTTTTGTCTAAATCTATGGAAGAATGAATGGTCCTTAGATATACTCTAATGTTCCAAATTTTAATCAACATATTTTAAAATAAAATGTGGGTCTAGAGATCTATGTTTTTTCCTTTATTTAATTTATTTTATTTTTTATTTTTTATTTTTTTGAGAGAGAGAGAGAGAGAGAGAGAGACAGAGTATGATCAGGGGAAAGGCAGAGAGAGAGAGAGAGAGACACAGAATCTGAAGCAAGCTCCAGGCCCTGAACTGCAGCACAGAGCCTGATGTGGGGCTTGAACCCCCAAACTGCAAGATCATGACCTGAGCCGACGTTGGCTGCTTAACCCACTGAGCCGCCCATTTTTTAAGCAATATTTCACAATCAAATATACACAACTGAAGTATATTGGCTTTTGATAGCAAATATTATAATACTACAATTATCTCAATTGTGTTTTTTAAATTATTAAGTAGAAATTGAGAAGTATGAGTCAGTGCACTGGGCTCCTACCGATAGACTTGAACTTGAGATTTTGCTTTGAGAAACAATATTGACTAAGATATATTTTTTTCCCCAGAACCACAGCGACATGTATTTTCTTTGATTAGAGAACTCATAGCTGATACATGGGGTTTCACCTACAGTCCAGATCAACAATGAAAGCATCCGAAGTTTTTATTGCCTACTAAGACATATTGTGAGCATATTGTAACCACATTTAGTATGGACCTATAATTTTGTGACACATGAAATGTTATGTATCAAGTTTTGACATTTAAAAAATATATTTTATATAGCTTCTTTTTAGGGATTTAGTAATTCAAGCTCATTACTTTTACCAAAATGTAATGCATCCAATGGAAAACTAAAGGTAAATTATATATATTAGTTTTCCTTAAAATTCCTTCAGTGTAGAAGGTATTGTGCCTTATATCATTTGATATATAAAAAAATGAGCTTCCATGAACACATTTAAATGTAAAAAAGAAAAAAAATACATTTTAGCCCATTTTTTTCAAATGTTAAATAAAAATAAATAAATTAAGGCAATACAGCTAGTGATTCTGATCTCACTTTAGGAAGTCCTGCATTCCAGACAAACTTGGGTAGACTATGAAGGATGAGCTGATTTCTGAATTTTCAGGAAGTTTACCTCTCATTTACAAGGATAAATGATGGAGTTGAATACAAAACTTAAAACAAAATGTTAAATATGATGTCAGGGATACAAGTTTAAAAGCTGTAGTTTTTAGGAACACCCTGTGTATCTTCAGAAACATTTAAAAACAACGTGACAGTTGGAATAAAAGCCAATAACATATAAAAATCAGCACATAAGGTTTTTTAGTTCACTTGCCTGTGCTTAAAGATTATAGTGATATCTATTTTCCTTTTAGGTTTTGGCCTGCCTCCTTGAAATGACTTTACTGCCTTTTTAAGTGATTGTATGATTTATGTATTGTGTATTTAAGCCCAAGGTACCCTTTACTCCGAAATGACTCTGTTTGTCCTAGTCCATCCTCGTGTCTTCTGAGTTGCTGTCAGTGGTGTGGTCTACCCATCTTTGACCTCTGCATTATGAATCTACTGTAAGTTCATTGCGGCCCAGAGCATGATCTTTACAACTCATCTGTGAGTGTGGTGCCTGCTTAGTCTGAAAAGCGTAGCCTGGTAGGTAGGCCGGAGAGCAGGACATAGGGTTAGAGGCTGTCAGGCATTGAAAACAAGAGAACAAAACTGTACAGGAGTCTCGTTCAAGGCCATTCAAGGCCATCAGAATTTGGGTAATGGAGGTGATGAAGAACGTCTTCTAGGTAGTGACAGTTTGTCTGGGGACTTTGACATTGGGTTCATTGTCCTGTGCTTATTTATGCAGGGAATATAGCACTAAACACACCCCTTTCTGTTCAGAAACCTGTAAGGCTCCTAGAACATATGGGAGCACCCTCACATCTGAGACCTTATTTATAGGCTGTGTTTGAGGAGAGCTCAGTCCCAGGACCAACTTCTTGTCACCAAAAAGAGAATTCATTAACAACAGTTACAATACTGAATGGTGACAGAGAAGCAGGTCTTCAGTTTTGCAGAAAAATGAAATGTTGACACTAAATTTGAAATACATTTTTCTAAGAGGAGAAAACTTTTCCAAACTCCAAAATTTCAAGATCATGCAATTTGCATAAAAAGAATAGTATTTTTAATAAAACAAGCAAGAATGATTTGATTTAAATTTGAATTATCCCACTTTTATGGAAGGGGCAGAATGCATTTTGAATAACACATGTATTTTAAATGTTATATTTGAGAGAATTGTAAGTTTTGCTCTTCTTGAGGACATTTGTTCACTGTATGTTTGAAGAAATCAGAAGGCTATGTAAATTGAAATGCTTAAATCTAATATGAAAAAGGAAAATATCCTCACTTATAAAATAAGTAGAAGATAATTCATTCAACTACTATTGGTGTTGGTATTCAGTGGTTTATCTGGTGCTTTCAAGTAATTTACAGCAGGGAGATTACCTTAGTTTTTATATTTAAAAATAACTGAAGTGATGATTTTATGATGTGTAAATGGATACATAGTGGACGTATTTCTTTTGTTTATTGAGCTTGCTTTGTGTAAGAAAACTAGAAGCAAAAATCTTGGTAATCTTAAGGCAAGATACAATCGATCAGAAAAAAAGTCATTTATTGAGAGATGAGAGAAAGGTGGCATTCTAAATAAGGATTTCATATGCTAATTTCAAGGTAGAATTTTTGGTGTGTGCAGTTTTTTTCTTAAAATATCAAAATGGCTCTGTAATGATGTTTTGCTCACATTAGAGGCAATGAAGAGAGAATCTTTCCTTGTAAGGTTTTTACTGTTTATAAAGAATAATTTTTTAATGCAACTTTGACAAAAACCATACTTACTTTTGGTTGGATTCTACACTGCAAAACCAGTTTAGGTATGTTTGTTTTAAATGACCGTGTACACTAATTAGAAAGAAAACAATTCACCAGGAGCTATATCAAATACAGCCCTGCAAGTGGTATGAGCTTTTTCCAAGGATCCATATTGTCCTTGGACTTGGCTGTTGTATTATACTTTAAATGGAATTGATTGTGTGGTTGTAATGAAAGTAACAGATTGATTTCTATCCAGTGTTACAAAGAGTAAATAGAAAAATGTTCCCGTCTTGACCTGCATTCATAACCAATGGGATTTGCTAGCTTTAGACCCAATCCTTCATAAGAGATAAGATGCAAATGTAATAAAACTGGCTTCTAAGTTTAAGGATCTTTTCAGTGCTCATCAAAGATGTTTCTTGTTGCATTTAGATGTGTTTGTATTGATTAGATCACAATCACCTAGGAAATGTTACTTTCTTTAAATGCTATTCATAATTCATCATGTAATTAGCATTCATATGTGGCTTTATAAACATAGTAAGATTATTTAAGTGGTGGTTATGACATGGTGGTATACATTTTAATTGTCCTTTTTTAGTTAAAATTGAATTGCCTTTTTTAGTTATTTAAGTAAATGATGGTGGTTTAAGTTTGGATTTGACTATTTTTTGGTTAACAAACATTTTTGGCTGTGGAGTAAATTTTTGCATTGCAGTATATTAGGAAAGGTGTAAATTTATGTATATTGCAGTAGTATTTCTTCTGAAGGATGACTTCTGCTGAATATTCATTCAAAATTATCATTGTACTATTTATTAAGATATGAAATAGTTGTTTCCAATAGTGAACTGTTATCTTTTTTCCTCCATTGTCATTATTTAGAAGATAGTCAGACATGAATACTGTACTTAGATTTTTTTACTGTAGTTTTCAGGATTTCTATGAGCATTTCTCCCTCTTCACCCGTCTGTAAATAAAACTCAGGCCCACAAAACAAGGAATCTAAATATAAAGTACAGTTGGTAACTTCCTTTGGTATAAATGAAGGAATGCAAAAAAAAAAAAATCTAACAATTCATTTGTAAGCAACAGTTTCTTCACACATTATGTGACTTTTTTGGGATTTGTTTTATGTTTTGGGTAAAACAGTTTAGTATAATGATGCCTAGATGAGACAAAACAAAACATAACAAAATTAGAAAAAAAAAAAAAAACTAACACATTTGACTGCCTATGTTTCTCAGTTGGGGCTTCCAAGAGCCCTCTATTCTTCCAGCCCCCTCGCTACCCTGCAGGTTGTAGCAGACAATTCACAGGAAAGGCTTAGACATCGAGCTTGCACGCTTCTTGACTCCATTTTAAACCTTTTGTTCACACCAGGGTGGCATTTTTTCACACCGCATGTGGCAGTTTTGACTCCTATCCAACTTGTCTTATAAAATCAAAGTCTGTGATTTTTTTACATTCACAGGGCTGCTTCCTGAACGGCTGCTGCCGTTTGTGTCTTTCCTAGTGATTGGTGCAGAAGTTTATAGCAAAATGTGTTTTAGGGAGGGGGAGGAAGAAGAAAGCGATATGAAAAATGTTCTGGCCTGAAACACAGGAAACAAATTTTAAATAAAACAGATTGACTCTGCAAAGATAGTGCATGAAAATTCAATATATTTACCCCTATTTTTTATTATTTTTCATGACCCTCTGCTGAATATACAGCTTAATTTAAAAATACCTACAGTGTTACCACTTTGAAGTTGCATAATGTTATTTAAAAAAAAGTGTCATGTAATTGCAAATGAAAGTCTCATCCTCAGACTGATACAATTATTTTCCTATAATTTATAATATTCGGTGAGTGCAAATGAATTCTGCTTTTAGAGATGATCTTTCAACATACCCCATTTGATTTGAAGTTCAGACCATGTATAAAATAAAACATGTTATTTCAAAAATTTATTAATTAATTTAAAAAATTAATTAATTTAAATAATTTCTGCATCAACTTCTTCATTCTTAATGTTTTCTTCTTTCCCCTAGTCCTCATTAATTTCATTCATATGTCCTAGTAATAAATCACATAGGTTATTTCAAATAAATGATATAAAGCAGTAATTATGAAAGAAGTGCAAAATTTTACCAAATGCAAAAGGTATGTGCATTGGCATGTTTCTACCGAGTAAATATTAGCAAGGATATAACATCTACAATTGAGAAATCTGAGTCGATGATCTGGCAATAATAAATATATACATATTTTTATACTTTTACTTTGAAATTCTTATATTGTTTAAAGATTATGTCTTTTTTGTATTAATAAAAACATATAACATGTATTCTAAAATATTCCATAATGTGTAGTTTACTTCAGTATTTTTTGCAGGGGGTATAAGGAAAGATTTCTATTTTAACCAACAGATAATAATTATATGATTTCTTATATTTTCTGAAGTTTTAGAATAGTTCATTCTTTATTTTTAAAATGACGGTTTCTTTGAATAGTAACAATTCAATCGCCACATAAACAGATATTGAAATCTGTTTCAAGAAGCAAATGTTTAAGGAGTAATAAGTATTTGTTAACAATGTTGACAAATTTAAGATGGAAGAATCTGATTGCATATTTTATAAAATTTTTAGCTAGGAAACCAACTTAAATAAGTAAAATCATTTTGGTTAATGTAAGTCATCTATTTGATATTGTAGAACAGAACCATAGTATTATGCTTTAAAATATATATATATATATACATATATATATATATTTTAAAGCATAATACTATGGTACATAGTATTATAGTATACATAGTATACATATATATACATAGTATACATATATATATACATAGTATACATATATATATACATAGTATACATATATATATATATATGAAAGAAAAAGTGCAGATTCTGATCTTTATGCCTTCTTCCAGGAAATACCTACATAAATTCGTTGCATCTGAATTATTCATTGCAATATTTGAAGTATGAAATGTATCCATTTTATTGAGAAAAACCTCAGTCTAGAATTTGGATTTTTTTTCACTTTCTGGAATAACAAACCAGGACTGACAAGAACATAGCAGTGAGGTCTGTAACAGAGATGTGCTAGCAGACAGAACAACTGCTTACTTTTTCTTCTACAAATAGAGCCCGACGTCAACTACAACTGCTAGGAAGTATTTGAAAATAAAGCAGAAAGAATTTTTTTCCAGGAATAACAAAATCGACATGGTTAATGTGAATAAAACTGTGCTTAAAACAAACGAAATGCAATGGATTTTATAGTCTGGAATTCTCTTCTGATGCATACATGTCTAACAAGTACAATATTTTGCCCATCTTTTAGTTAATTTAAAATCTGACCTCATTAGAAAGAGAAAGAAAAAGTTTTATGTATTTGAATACAAACATTCTATAAAGATCAAATAAAATCCCTGTCACTAGAAACAAAACAAACAATTAAAAGCAAGGAAAATATCCAAACAAGCACATACCACTTGATTGAAGTTCAGTATTAAGCCTTCATATAAAACTAAACAGCATCTAGAAATCTAACAAACCATTTGAAATTAAGACTATGAAAGACAAGAAAATCATTACCTAGAGAAATGTAAGTCAAGTTTATGAAATAAAATTTACCTACTTTTGCAGCTCATATGTTTGTTGAAAGAAAGTATGACTTTATTTCATGTGCATGGCAAAGAATATAGAAATATACTTATCTCATGGTTTTTCATTATCTGGTCTAGAAAACCCCAACTTTTATTGCTTTAAGTTTCTTATTTCCTGCCCTCCCCACCTACTCCCTCCGCTTCTTCAGACTGTCTTCTGTTCAGCATCTCTTCTCTTTGAGGTGAACAAAATAATACCCCCAAACAGACACACAAAATCACCACCAGTCAGCTGAAGAGAAATAGGTTTTCTGCCTTTGGCCTGTCCTCATATGTTAATAAAATCAGCACATACATTCTGCCACCAAATTCAGCTTGGAAGTAATCCTCTTCTACTTAAGGCTGGATGAAAAGAGTACTCATTGTGAATTATGTTTCATCTGTCACAATAACCTTCTTTATTCTGTCATGGACCTCCCCTTCGCCTGTGGCAATTAGAGAAAATAGGTATGCCTTGAAGTAGGAGATAGTGGTTCTTTTTTTAAACAAAACACAACAAAAACTGATGACACACACAAACAATGCTTGCTAAGCAGTATACTGAAGACAAGCATATGAGGCATCTTGAAGTGACTGATTTTAAGCAAGAGAATACATTTCACAACGAGCAGGTAGTATAGTTGCCATTGGTTATTGAGGACAAGCAATGGATTGCAATCGTATTAAAAATGAAATGTAAACAGCGTATTTTCCTACTGAATACTTTCCAATTAAATCATGTCATAAGATACATATTATAAATAAATGGTATTTATTGAACACACCAAATCACAGTAATAAATTCACATGCCTTAAAGTATATTTCAATACTCCAGACTAGCATTTTTACAAATTTTTGAAAGGGGAAAAACAAACAAAAATTTCCCCATGAACAGAGTTTATCAGACATTTTGTTTAACTCAAAATCAATGTGATTATTTGATTTACTTACTCTTACAAAGCACTGAAATACCTTGAGGCAGTTCAAGTTCACCTTTCTGGAATTAAATCTGTTAAATGATAGAAATCATCTAATCATCTTCTTAAGATGACATCTTAACTTTTTGGCTTAACAGGGTACATTTACACCACATGTAGTTACGAAGTTAAGCTAGAAGATCTTAAAAAGCTACGAGAGGAAAAGAAAAAAAAACCCATAGTTGACAGAAAAGAAAATACTCCTTCTGGTAGCAAAAGAAAGTCACTGCTGATGAATTAACGCAAACAGTCATAACAGTTGGATAAAATAAAAGGATATAAATAATGTAAGCTATCAGGAAATTCATAAAATCTGAAGAAAAAATTCTGGAGACTAAAGGAAAACCTTTTGGCCCACCGCACAGGTTGGGCACAAAAGTGCTTGCTAAGCTATCTATTTCACACATGCAACGACAGAAGGTTCGATATTCATTCGATCGATGAGTGAAAAGGCACAATGGCAAAATCAGACAGACTTCTTTTCAAATACAGATCTCCAATGTCCCCTACAGTCTACAGATGCGCGGCTGGTGGTGTGGCTCCGACAGAGCAAGGGTTACATCAAGGCTGTTCTCTGGACCGTGCAAACAGTCTAGACCAATGACCTGCAGCATCATGCCCTTTGAAGAAGAGGCAAGTTCGGTCATGATGAAGAAAAATCAAGGCGTACCCCTTTTAACAATAGGGAGCAGCTCGAGGCTGCAAAGAGGTAAGCAGGGGTAAGAAGAAACCGGCATCTGCTTCCATGGTTACAGGCCAACTATGAGAACCTTGCTTTTCAAGGGAGTCTGTTCTCAGGCTCCCTCACGGGGTATGCCATGCATTATAAGCAAAGGCAGGTTGAGCTGAAATCCACATAGTTATTTCAGAGTAAAATGATACAGAGCACATGGCTGCCAGAAAAAAAAGTCACATGACTGTTAAGAACCTGACTTGGGCTACTTCAGAATAGAATTTTTCCTCCCTTATACCAGTTTAAATAAACATGGTAAATTTGTATAAAACAAACAGCGATGATGAAGAGGATTTTTATTTCTCAGGCTCTTAAGTGAGAAGAGGTCAAGAGTCAAGATAATACCCACCCTCCCATGGCAGGACCATGTAGAATTTTGTTAATATAGCTTTATTATGGATATCACTTAAAAATATTTCCTTTTTTTTTTTTTTTTTTTTTTTTTTTGCCAGACCTTGACATTGAATATATGTTCTTGTGAATCTCTCTCTCTAACCTGATTCTCTTTGATTTCCTGCCCTGGATTTTCCCATGTTTATGTTCATTTATGTGGTTAGATCTCATGAGGAAGGTAGGGGATTTGGTGAGAAACTTCTTTGGTGTGGTGTTACTGTTCTAAGAAAGGGTAGGGTGTCCTCTGCCTTTTGAAATATTCAAAATTCAAATCTATGTCAAAACCATTAGCCTCTGACAATAGTTCTATTTCTAATTCACGCATTGATATTTTATTTGTTGCTTGCTATATCATGAGTCTGTAAATTCAAGTATAAAAGTTTTCCCCCCCTTTCTGTGAGATATTTAGTTGTTAAATTGAATCTTGTCATATGACATACTAGCAGCTGATGCTATTTGAATAAAAATTTAACAAATATAAAATGTTGCATACTCTGTATTATTGAGAATAGGTCTATGATAATAACCACACGAAATGCAGACATATGAATAATTAACATAGATGAGACATTCTTCTAACAGTGTACCATAACTAAATATTAGAGGAGCTCATATCTGTTACCTTCCAGTGACGTACAATTAACTATCGATGTTCCATGCAATTTATCCTTTGAGCAATTTTTGTTCACAAGTATATTGTTAAAATTAGGGAATGAAAAAGGAAGGAATGCTCCAAAGGGCAAGGCATAAAACACCTTTCATTAAATTAATTTTTCAGAAGCTTTGTATATTACTATAAATGAGCACTATATGGTCTGCTTGTATGGAGATATTCATTTTATATACTTACCTCGAAGGAAAATTATCCTGTAGCTTTACAATGGCGATTAAGTGTTGGTGACCATGATAGCAACAATTTTATGCTCTCAACTGAGAAATCAGAATATAATTTTTTTGGCGTGTTCCTCCATACTGATGCCGGGTTTTGAGCTAGGTTCATGGCTAAACGTATGCATGCAGTTTTATTTCTTTCAGTGTGTTGAGATACATTAATTTCTATGCTTGGATGGTGAGAAAAGCATATATGGGGTAAAAAATAAACTATCGTGGTGTCACTGTTTTACTGTAGTAATTCATACACTGCTATAAGTAACGAACATATTATCTAAAAAGATGTTCTAGTTTTTAAGAAATGATTTACTTACTCCTAAGATAATTCAACATCAGAGTTTGTTTGATATAACAACAGATCATACTTGCTGGCAAAGGTCAAGTGCCAGTTAGTTCTTCAGTGGAAAAATCTACCTGTCAATTCTCCAAAGGAAAACAAAACAAAAGCAAATGCACTAAGGTTTACATAGTACATGATAATTTGTAAATTGTAGTTAAAAGAAAATGAGACTATTGCACGAAATCTGTTGCAAAATAGATGACTGGGTTTTTTTTTTCAGTTAACATTTAGCCATTAGTCTGCTCTCTTGTTTTTCAAAACATACTCAGTTTTGTGCATATTTATGTGTGAACATAAAATTACCCTAACTTGCTAAATGTGGATATATGTAAACACTTGGAGACATTGTCATAGAATCAGATTGGTGGTTATTAAAATCCTATTAGCACATAAATATGCAGATAGGACACTTAATACTGAGTATTTAGGGGGGAAATGACAGCCTCTTTCCTTAAGAAAGATTCTCTATATCTGAAGTATTAATAAATAGCTGGATAATATGTCCATACTCCATGTGGTTTGCAACAAAAACTCCAGTCATATGGCAAGATGTGTTGGATTTAAATATTCCTTAGAATATTTAGAATAATTAATGTATTTCGCCTTCCTTACTGCAAAATCAGAAAAAGAAAAACTAAATTTGTCTTACCTAATGGAGCATCTGAAAGAAAAAGACTGAACTTTTCCAGTGTTTTAGTGTCTGATAGTGCTTTGAATATAGTAGGTGGTCAATAAAATATGTCTCTAACAAATAAATAAACCTGTGATTGCACTAATGAAACAATTACCTAAAAATAACACAATCTCCTAAAAGACAGGACATGTATCTACTTTCTCATGTATCTTTTTTTAACTTTTTGTTATGATCTTTCTGCACAAATGAGTATTTTTTGTCAGTAGTCTGTGCTTACTTAATGCAATGTTGAATGGATTGCTTATATGCAATACTTTCTGGAGCAATCAGAAAATGAATGCATCTAGCGTATCCCCAGGAGAGGCATACCCTTGACACCATTTTCCAAAGTTACTTAGTTTTTTCATGAATACTTATTAACTTATATGTATGTGTGTATTTAATCAACTTTCCCCATACAGTATTTATTAATTTAATATGACCTAATTTCAATGATGTGCTGAAGCTGGCTAAAACCAACTTGGATGAGCTCATTGTAACTATTCCTTTCCAAATTCCACTTTTAAGAGACATCCTTCTCTTAACTTGAAATCAGAGACAGCAGGAGTATTTGCACCATACAAATCAGCCAATACCGTAAATCAGGGCCTTTTCTTCTTTTTTTAGAAGCTGTTGTTAAAAATCTACCAGCATACTATTGCCTAATTTCCCCCTCTGAATCCATGTTTGTAGGTAAATTATAACAACTAAGAGGTCAATAGGATTAGAAATTTTCTATTCATCAACCTGTCTAAAATATAAAATATAAATTAATTATGTAGATTAGATATCAAAGAGAGGGACAGCTGTGAAAAATATTAGACACTCTAAATTTTTCTTAAATACTTAGCTTTTATATCAGAAAGTCACATAATTTATCTTTCTGACTTTTCTAATTTACCTGAATAAACATCTATGTTTATTCTTTTATCTCTTTTCTAACAAAATGTTTACATACTCTGATATGTAATTGTCAGCTGATTTTTAAGTGAGTGACAACAGGGTTCTGAAAATTTCCAGACATCCTTTAAATGGGTCTCTAACTTAGACTCATTTCATTAGCAGTGAATTTTTTTTAGTTTATTTGTTTTGAGAGAGACAGAAAGTGCAGGGAGGAGGAGCAGACAGGGAGAAAGGGAATCTGAAGCAGGCTCTGTGCTGATAGCACAGTGCTGACAGAGCCTGCTGCGGGACTCGATCTCACGAAGTGTGAGATCATGACTTGAGCGGAAACCAAGAGTCGGATATTTAACTGGTTGAGCCACCCAGGTGCCCCTCAGTGAAGTTTTACAAAACTGAGATGAGATATCTTGAAGTAATTTATACTTTTGTGTAGCATATCATTTAACCTCAGGCATTTTATGAGAAGTATTAACCCAATTGATCTCTTGAATGAGATTATTATGTGGAAAACAAAAATGGGAAATCTATGAGTGGAGAAATGAAATACACATTTTTGACAGACAAGCCACTGAATTCCCATTTCATCTTTTATCTATGAAATTACTCTGGGTAGGTTATAGGTAAAAATCTCTAAGTGTGGGTGGATTATAAGTATAGATACTTGGTGAAATAATAAATTATTTATTTTTTTATAAATAAATTTATTTTATTTATAAAATTTGCATATTTATAAACACCTGTATAAATGTATATACTTTTAAAATATAAAATATGCTTTATATTTATACAAGATATATATTCAAAATATCTAAATATATTTTATATTTGTATGGAAATATGTAATAAGTTTATATCAATATATTGATATGAATAATTATTTATAAAAATCCATTCTTTTTTAGTTGAAGAAATGAGTTCTATGGTGGCATGTTTTCAAGTATCTCTGCGATCTACTTTGTGACAATACATGGGATGACTTATATTATGGTTCTAGTTATATTATGTTTCTAATTGGCTTCCCAATCATACATCCCAAACACTCTGCACTTCAGCTTATATGGATCTCAAATTAGTTCATTAATTTGAACATCTATTTTTGGTCCAAGTATTGTATTATTATTTGGGAATCCAAACATGACTAATACATGATATCTGCCTTTCTGGAGCCCATCATCAAGTGCAAGAAGAAAGCACCTTCAATATGCTGCTATCATGAGAGAAAACCATTTGAATGTGACTCTACTTTATTTTATTTTTTTCAACGTTTATTTATTTCTGAGACAGAGAGGGACAGAGCATGAGCGGGTAAGGGGCAGAGAGAGAGGCAGACAAAGAATCTGAAGCAGGCTCCAGGCTCTGAGCTGTCAGCACAGAGCCCGACACAGGGCTCGAACTCACATGATCATGTAAGATCATGACCTGAGCCGAAGTGGGTCACTCAACTGACTGAGCCACCCAGGCACCCCTAACTCTGTCTACTTTAAATCTAATATACACCTATATTACAAATGCCAATAATTATCCCAGAATCTCATATACTTTATGTATTCTACTCTCAGTACATATTAGATGCTGGTGCATCACAGCTCCATACCTACAAATACAATTACAAACAGTATAGTCAAGATGGCAAGGACATGATTCTTAATATAGACCTAAGTAAAGAGTTAGTGAAGACAAATTACAGAAACTAGCTATACATCCTATTTATGAATGCAAGGAAGCAGGTCATATAAAGTCGGGATTCTCAAAGTATGCTAAGCCATTATCATAAGACAAACATGTAATAATCACTTGTAAACCCAATGTGAATTCTCACAGACATTCAACTTGGACAATATTGTGTTGTGTGTATGTATGACATGTTTGAATACTCATGGAATAAGATGCTTCTGATAGTTGGGAAAAAATATTTTAACATACTAATGCTATGCTTCCAAGAACTCTAAAACATACCAGAAGTTGTAAAAGGCATTACTTTGTTATTATATTAACCTTATTGAACATAATACACAATTTTAGCAATGGACAATTCTCTAAATGCCACATAACTTGGAACCCTTCTTTGTTTCAAACAGTACTTCACAATTTTGATAATATATTAATGCAAAATATTCACACATGAAAGGTTTTTAAATGACTTATTTGATGTAAGGTCTTTAATGAAAATACTTTTGATTTTTGATAGATTATTTATAAGCACGATTATATTTATACATTTATAAGCACTATTGTCTTTCAGTTTTATAAATAAAAGTCGTCCTTTTATATACGTTTTTAGAAGCTATCTTTCCTTTTGATAACACAAAAAAAAATTTTTACTTTCTCTCTGGAAAAGTTAATTCATCTTTCTCGACCTAGCTCAACTATCTTCTCTTCTGTTAAGTATTTCCCTTCTCTTTAGAACATCTTTGTTTCCTGCCTTTCTGTCCTTCTCACCCACTCGCTTTCCTTCCCATCTGTACCATTTACATTTTTACTAAGGTAAAATAATAATAAAAATAGATGACAATAGAAAAGCTTTAAGACATATGCAGAAATTTTCACACTGGAGAGCTGTAGTGACTGAATATAAAACTCAGCTCTGAACTTTCAACCACTTTGTAAGAAATGCTTTGTCTGAACCTTAAAAAAATGCAAAATAAAAATGATCTTTCACCCTTCTGAAAGGAGAAATGAACTTCCTACTTTAAAGCATGAGGTGTACATGTGTTTATAATAAGCCATGTTTAGGCTCCATTATTGCCTAAATTCCAAAAATTGTTGTTTATTATTACTAACAAAAGATTATGAAAAGCAATTTCCCTTAATTTGCATATCACAATCTTGCTATTTTTGTTAAGCATCAAATCCATTCTACTGAGCTGTTTTGAGTGTGTGTGTGTGTGTGTGTGTATGAGTGTATTTGCATGTATATTAAGAACCCTCTGATGTTAACATGTCTCAGTATTTTGTATAATAAGCATCTCTCAGTATTTTGTTTTTTTTTTTTAATTTTTTTTTCAACGTTTATTTCTTTTTGGGACAGAGAGAGACAGAGCATGAACAGGGGAGGGGCAGAGAGAGAGGGAGACACAGAATCAGAAACAGGCTCCAGGCTCCGAGCCATCAGCCCAGAGCCCGACGCGGGGCTCGAACTCAAGGGCCGCGAGATCGTGACCTGGCTGAAGTCGGACGCTTAACCGACTGCGCCACCCAGGCGCCCCAGTATTTTGTTTTTATAAATGGATGTCAACTATTGTGCTTACTATATAGCAAATATATTGCTATATTTGTGTTCCCTTTTGCATTCTTTTTTTCTCAAAGACGTGATTGAATCCTTAATATGCCCAACAACAATGCTCAGTTTTGCTTTAATTAAAAAGACACTCATTCTTTTAAGTGTTTCTTTTCTGTAAGGGCTGTATCCATTGACCTAACTTATATTCCTTTCTAATTTATATTTATTATCATATATCTTACAGAAATCATATTATGATTTAATAATGATCATTATTTACAATAATATATTTATAATAATATTCAATGTTACTAACTAAAGGTAACATATCTATATGATATTTCTTCAGTTGCTTGTGTGTGTGTGTGTGTATACATATATATATATACATATGTATATATATACACATACATATACATATGTATATATACATATACATATACATATATATACACACACACATATATATGTATATACATATATCATAAAGCATGCTCTATCTGTCTATGAAGGCAGACAGGTTTATATCGAGTTTTGTATCAGGTAAATAGTTAACTTTAAGATACTTCAGATCATCTAGAGATATTGCTAATCATATTCTGATTCAAGCACCTTGGGTAGAGTCTGAGATTTTGCATTTCTAAGACCCCAGGAGTGACAAATACTTCTGGTCTGTAGAACACAGTTAGAATGTCAAAGAGAGAATTATGGAGTTCCAGTTTGGGCTTTGCCCCCAGATGCTGATCTTGCCCAAGAGACTTTTTCCTCTTGACTTTGCTCCTCATCTATAAAATGGATGGTCTCATGTTTCTCCTGCTCTTCACAGAATTGCTCTGTGGTTGAAATTAAATTAATTAGGAAAATACTTTGTAGATATTTCGTCTTATCCTTGGAATAGTGTATTTTATACCCTAATTTCTGTTGGTGTTTGCCCATTTAGCTTGAAATGATGGAGCCAGCTTTAATCTTATCTGTCAATAGTTCTTTGTTCTTATTTACCCTCCCCGCCTTTTTACCCATTCACATGTTCTTTCAACAGATATTTATCGAGCAGCTACTATGCAGTATGAGTTGTGCCACCTTCTGAAGATATGATTGACTTCTTCTTCCTCCTCCTACTTTTCTTCATTCTCTCAAATAATTTCATTTATTGATTTCACTCTACACTCTGTACCTCTCTTACCCTTCTTTCTGTCTTCCATAGAGTGTTGGAATCATTAATCTGAAGGCTACATTTTTAAAATCAGTTTTATCCAATTCCATAAATATTCATTGATTCCCCCCTATATGGCAGATTCTCTGCAAAAGGAGCATAAAATTGAAGAAGTTAAAGAAAGGACAGCCCTTTTATTACATCAGTTGCATTCTCTTTAAGGAATGGGATATTTTGTGACTTCTCTAGTAACTATAGTTCAAGGCAGGATGAGACTAGTGTCATCAGACTCTGATGAATAGTGAAAAGGTTGCTTAAGAGGTGAAAACAGCTGATTTGAGAGCTTTGCAACAGGAAACTGAACTGCAAATAGGAACTGAACTGATGTGTGTGCCCTTAAGGAAACAGGCCATAATAATTATTGATAATATCTATCTGTATGTATAAAGGCTTCTTAAAAATGGCCAGGGGTGCCTGGGTGGCTCAGTTGGATAAACATGCAACTCTCTTTTAAAAAATTTTTTTCCAATGTTTATTCATTTTTTGAGAGAGAGAGAGACAGAGCACAGGCAGGGGAGGGGCAGAGAGAGAGGGAGACACAGAATCGAAGCAGGCTCCAGACTCTGAGCTGTCAGCACAGAGCCCAATATGGGGCTTGAACCCACGAACTGCAAGATCATGACCTGAGCCGAGGTTAAGCATCCAACCCTTGATCTCAGCTCAGGTCTTGATCTCAGGGTCATGAGTTCAAGCTCCATTTTGATCTCTGTGCTGGGCATGGCACCTACTTATAAATAAATGAATAAATGAATAAATAAATAAATAAATAAATAAATAAATAAATAAATAAAAATAAAATAAATAAGGTTATAAGCCGTGACCGAAGGAAATGAGAGGAGGAAAAGGGTGGATGTTACATGTGGAACAAATCATACCTTCTCCTCTCAGCTTTTATTCATGGCGAATGACTTGGGCAAATGATCTGACATAGGCAAAAAGATTTTAGAACTTTTCTTTAGGTATGTATGAGGGAAAGCTGAAAATTGTCACTGGAGTCACACCGTGATGGCCTTGGATGCCACCTACAGGAGTCTGTACTCAGTTTGGGGGACATGAAGGAATCTTGATTGTTACTGTTACTGTTGGCCCCTCTGCTGTGCATTCAAAGTCAACCTTTAATTCAAATCTCTGGAATTTAAATACAAATCCACTGTAAGAACTGAGTTCAGACGGAGCAGATTGGCAACCCTCCAGGTAATCTTTTGCCAGTTTTCACCAAGGGGGCAAAGCATACTGGGCACAGTATAATGGACTGTGTAAGGACACCTGGCTGCTAGGTCCTTGTTTAATAACTTGTTAGTCTGTTGACCTTAAAGAAGGCATTCACCTCTGTGAGTCTTAGGCGCTTTTTCTTAATGATGGGAATAATAAACTCTGCCTATTTTCAAAGTCATTGTGAGAGATAAATATGATAAATAAATTTGAAAATCATAAATTTGGAAAATGTCAAGGACTGTCCAACTATAAGAATTCTCCCTTAATTTTTTCTATTCCTCAGTACCCCTCCAAGGTGGGACACTCGAGGGGGTGATCTTTTCGGCCTCCTCTTCCTTCTCCTTTAAATGAAATCCTGTCTTTTTACAACATCTTTTTAGGTCTTGGTGTGCACTTGTTGAGAACACATCCAGCCATTTGTTTCGCCTGTTCTTTTTTAAAACCCTAAAATCGTCCATGAAGCTGCTCCTACTCTTTTATGCTATAATGAATTTTTAAAATTTATTTTGAGAGGGGGGCAGAAAGAGATGGGGAGAGCGAATCCCATGCAGGCATAAAGCCCGACTCGGGGCTTGAACTCACAAACCATGAGATCACGACCTGAGCCAAAACTAAGAATCAGACGCTTAACCGACTGGGCCACCCACGTGCTCCACTCTATGTGTAGGATGTACTAATTGTATTGTCCTTCTTACTAGCTTAAATATCACCTCTTGAGGTAACCATCACCCACTGGCTACTGCACCCGCCGTGGGATCACTTGCCATATTCCTTTATTTGCTTTATGGCACATTTGATTACTAAAATTACCTTCTTCATTTACTTGCTTGTATATTGTATGTCTGTTTAGCCACCACAATTTTATTAGCTCATTATGTGACAGACGGTATCATGGGAACTGTGGACAGCAAAATAGGAACTGAACGGATGTGTGTGCCCTTAAGGAAACAGGCCATAATAATGATTGATAATAATATCTATCTGTATGTATAAATATCATGGGGTAAGAGGTGCTATAAAGAATAAAAGAAGCTGAAAGGTTAGAGAAGGAAGGATGTTATACCATTTTGTGTCAGATGTTCAGGGCAGGAGCCCCTGATTAGGCCCAGAAGGAGGGAAGGGAGGGGCATATTGAAGGAAAAAGTGTTCCAAGCAAAGAGAGCTGAAAGTGCCAAGGCCCTGAAGTGGGGGCATGCTCGATGTTTTTAAGGTCAAGTGAGGAGGAGCCACCCGTGGCTGGAGGGCAATGAGCCAGGCCTGAGTAGGAGGGGATGGGACCACGGAGCAAAGATGGCCCTGGGCTCTACCACACAGGCTTCAGATATGAGATTTTTCTGAGTGAAGTTGGAAGGCTTTGGGCTGCAGAGTCACTCAGGTCACTCTTGCTGCCTTATGATGAAGATCAACTGGGAAGGGTGACAGCAGCGAGAACTGGTGGTATCTAGAACTCACTCCCTCTGGCTCCAAATAAGTCCCTCTGCTTACTTCTTCCCTGACACATGGTCATGTCACTTTACATTAGTCATGGTAGGAGTGTGTACACCATGGAGGTGTGCAAAAGCTCCAAATCAGGAACTTCCTCTCTCTCTCTCTCTGCCCCTTCTTCATTTTGCCCTTGCTTACTTTCCTTCCTTCATCCCTCCTCCTTTTCTTCCTTCCTTCCTTCTTTTGTATTCTTTCTCTTCCTCCTTCCTTTTTTTCCTAACATCCTAAGTATTTATTATTTATAAATAAAGTTGTTGATAAACATTTACGAGCACATCTTGGAGGAGAACACTAGGAGGTTGTTACAACAATTCAAGTGAGAGATGATGGCGGCTGAGATTAGACGAGGGTAGTAGTGAAGGAGATGATAGGAAGTCATCTGATTCTGGAAGGAATCTCCAAAGAAATCACTGAGTGGCTTTGCTGACTGAGAAAATGGCACACCAAAGATGGCTTGCAGGTTCTTGACCTAAATAACTGAAAGAATAGCTGTCATTGATTGAGGTGGAAATGGCTTCATTCAGGAGGACCAGTTTTGGAGGCAAGTGTCAGGAATTTGGTTTCAGAGATAGGAAGATTCGGATGTCTCTTGGGTCTGTCCAAATGGAGATATCATGTAGAAAGTTGGATGTTTGAGTTTGGCACTCGGGAGAGGAGTCTGGACTAGAGATGTCACTTTGGGAATTGTCTGTAAAGAGAATGCTATGCCCTGTTTTTCAAATTTTAAATAAGGATTGATCACATACCAGTTATTCAGAGTTTTCATGCAAATCAGAGAAGTAATGTCAATGCGTGGCTATTGCATCTTGTGGAGACCGCTGACTCAGATGGTCTCTTGTTACATTTTTTCATGATTTAAGCAACTAAGTAAATCCTATGCCATGAATGGATTGAAGCCCTACTTGCTCATCCCCCAGTTCAATTTCCTGCCTAAGCTTTTTGCTTCTTGGAACCAGTTAGCTCTAGCCATAACTTCTCAAAATCTGGTTCCAGGACCCAGAACTGCCTGCATCAGAATTAAATGGGTGTATTTTAATTTTTTAATATTTTTTTAAGTTTATTTTACTTATTTTTGAGAGAGAGAGAGAGAGAGAGAGAATGGGAGGGGCAGAGAGAGAGGAAGAGAGAGAGAATCCAGCAGGCTCTGCACCATCAGTGTGAAACTGGATGTGGGACTGGAACCCACGAACCATGAGATCCTGACCTGAGCTGAAATCAAGAAATCAGACCCTTAACCGACTGAACCACCCAGGCTCCCTAAATGGGTGCATTTTAAAATGTAGAATCCTGCGTTCAAATACTAGACCTGTTAAATAATAATATTAGCCCAAGGTCCAAGTATCCACGTTGTAACAAATACTCATTGTTATTAGTATGCGCATAAAGATTTGGCCATTCCTGATAAAGTTTGTAAATATAAAGTATAGTATGTATTTTTTTAATTTTTTAAGGGTTTTATATCTTTTTGAGAGAGAGCAGGGGAGGGGCAGAGAGAGAGAGGGAGACACAGAATCTAAAGCAGGCTCCGGGCTCTCAGCTGTTAGCACGGAGCCCAACACGGGGCTTGAACCCACAAAATGTGAGATTATGGCCTGAGCCGAAGTCGGACACTTAACCAACTCGCCACCCAGGCACCCCTAAAGTATAATCTTTTTATCCTTTTTAAGAATATCCATTTGCAAAAATTTTTATGACAATTAATATCATTTATATAGTTAAACCTGCCCACTCATATTCTAGATTGCATAGATTAGAACAGAAATGATTTCAGTCATAAAGATTTTGGTCTTCAGTTAAGTAACTCAATACTAAAATCAAATTTAATCCTCTTTTTTCTTGCATAAAGTACAATTTTAGGATACTGCAACTTTAAGATATATTCAAACCAAAAAACCTCAGTTTTAATTTTAGACATTGAATTGCTCTGGTACTTTTAAAAGTTTGCTAAATATTTTTTATTCTCCCCTGTTCTGGACACAGGATAGAATTGTATTGCATTTCATAGTCTCCTTGTGATTTACATAGGCCAGAAAAGGTGTTGAGGCCAGTAAGTATTGTACCTGGGGCCAGAATATTTAATTTCAAGTGTTCCTTCATCTTTCTTGTATCTTTCTTCATAATTGAGATGGAAGCTACCTTGGTTTTGTATTTACCTGAGTTACTATGATTACCAGTGCTCCTCTGCCAATCTGTAATAGATACTTAGCATGAGTGAGAAAAACCTTTGTAATTCTATGCTGCTAAGGTGGAGATTGGTTATTACTGCAGCATAATCAATTTTCTCTAGCAAAACTCAGTTATCTTGGACCAGAGTTATCTTCCATTCAACAGATTGACATTGTGAACTGACCTAAGCTAACTGTCAGGGATTTCTGTCAATATATTAATCTTTGACAATAAAAGATTGGCAGGAACTAAATATATATGTCTCTTCTCTTGCAACTTTGTTACCAAGGAGCTTGTTTAAAAAAACAAACAGAGGGGTGCCTGGGTGGCTCAGTCGGTTGAGCCTCTGACTTTGGCTCAGGTCATGATCTCACAGTCCGTGAGTTCGAGCCCCGCGTCAGGCTCTGTGCTGACACCTCAGAGCCTGGAGCCTCCTTCAGATTCTGTGTCTCCCTCTCTCTCTGACCCTCCCCCCATTCATGCTCTGTCTCTCTCTGTCTCAAAAATAAATAAACATTAAAAAAAATTTTTAAAAACAAACAGATCCCCCAAATAAATTACAGACCAATTTGTGCAAACATACAAACTTTTACATTAGTTACAAAATCCATCAAACAGCCCATTCCAAACGTCCGGAGGTAATCTCTGTTCTCTGTCCTTTTCGGTATGCCATACAGCACCTGATAAGAAGGGGTGGGTAAAAATTAAATAGAATTCCAAATCTAAAGTGTCAAAGATGTTAGCCTCTTGGCCTTTTACTAGGATTTGTATATGTTGTCCACGGAGTGAGATGATTGCCCAGTATTTCTAGCCAGTCAGCATCTTGAAGCCCACCTGTCTCGCCAATGAAAAGCCGTCACATCCTTTGTAAATTACCAAAACCCCACCCCGTGTAAAATTTCACAGTGCAATATGTGGAAATTCAAAGCATTTGTTACAGTTGCCCCTAGAGTTCAAGCTGTTCATTAAGAAACTTGAAATCCTAACCAACCTAGAGAGTGATTCCTTAACTAGAATTCTTCAAATCTTAATCAATTTTTTTCTAGTTTGCAAGTTAAAGGTAAACTAATGTACTTCATATTGTACCTGGTGGAGCGCTTTATGGATTTTTGCTTATTTACCTTTATGTTCTACTAGGAGTACAAAAAACATAAAACTGACAAAAACTTACATTATTTTACTTCACAAATACAAATGTAATAGTACTTGAGGCTTAAGTTTACTTTAGATGATGTAAAGTTTTTCGTATTTCTATAGTTTCCTTCAGTATTTAATAGATCAATAACTATTTGTACTTACTAAACAGCAACAAAATATTATTGAACTGTTTATATGTTGTGTAGAATTTTTTTTGAACCAAAACAAAAAATAGACTATATCAGCTTAAAATGAAAATCTGGAAACATTGGGATGTAAGTTTAGATTCTGCTGTCCTCTTTCTGCATATTCATGGTCTGGAAAGGATACTAACCTTCCTTAATGTTTTAGTTTCCAAATATTTTGCCAACTGTGAAGGAACTAGGTCAACGAAGGAAAACATTCTT
Organism: Felis catus; assembly: GCF_018350175.1. Classification (NCBI taxonomy): domain Eukaryota; kingdom Metazoa; phylum Chordata; class Mammalia; order Carnivora; family Felidae; genus Felis; species Felis catus. The sequence continues at coordinate 27,250,905 of NC_058376.1, read as the reverse complement.
CCTACAGCCTACATGAATATTTTGCTGTTTGAAAAACTGAACTAGGCCATCAATCATTTTGTTAATATTTGTAGATTCTCTCTCACAGAGTTGGAATATAACTACTTGTAAAACTCCATCAGTTAGTATGTTTCCCCAAATAGTTACCTCATTTCAAATTCTGCTAGTTACTGTTACATATAAGTTAATTTCTGAATGCCTTTGAGAGCAAATAAGATTAGAAAGGAAATTAATTTTATCTAAGCTTATAAAATGACTGAAAAATATTGTTAAGAATCTGGAGTTGTGTCTTGAATATTAAAATTTTAGACATTAGATGTAATTTATGATGATATGTTTCAATATTAACATTTTAAAATAAAACTATTTTAAAAATTGCTTTCCACTAATAACCCCTATGATTCAAAAAATACTGTTTATGAAGTTACAGATATTAAATTAACTGGTGGTGTTGGGGTGACTGGGGGGCTCAGTCGGTTAAGCGTCTGACTTTGGCTCAGGTCATGATCTCGCAGTTTGTGAGTTCGAGCCCCATGTCGGGCTCTGTGCTGATAGGTCAGAGCCTGGAACCTGCTTCAGATTCTGTGTCTCCCCCTCTGTTTGCCCCTCCCCTGCTCATGCTTTGTCTCCAAAAAATAAATATACGTTAAAAAAATGTTTAATTAATTAATTAACTGGTGGTGTTTCATATGTTTACCCATGTGACATCATTTTATCTCTAAAATTTATTTATGGCATTTTATAAACAGTAACAATGGTAACAAGAGCACAGTTTGCCTTCATAGTTAATTTATGTAAACTTAATTTTGGCTGGACCTGTTTTAATGTTTTTATTAATTTTGACTCCTGCGAATTTTGATTTTTGGAAGTCATATATTTCCAAATTTAGAAAGCAGACCTACAGTGAATTGGATTGGTTATTCCTAGCAAAGTAATTTATTGATATTAGTGATCATATTATTATGTAATAGTTTTTAGGGAATCTAAGAGAATGACTATTTTTATTATAGGAAAGGTGGTTCCAACTGACGGGATTTAAAGTGAAATATTTAATTTTTTTAGACATCTCTTTTTGATGAGGATGTACATTTTTGGTTTAAGATTGTTTTGTGAAAAAAAGTAAAAGCATTTTGGATGTGTGTTAGTTCAGGAATATTTTTTTAAATTTCAGCTTTGTTGACGTATAATTGACATATAAAATTGTAAGAGATTTAAAGTGTACACTGTAGTGATTTGATATACATTGTGAAAGGATTCCCCCATCTAATTAATGAATATATCTATCACCGCACATATTTATTTTTTTCTTCTTATAAAAACATTTAAGTTCTACTCTCTTAGCAAAGTTTGTAGAAATTTTAATGATGACCACATCTTGATTCATTTCTTTTCCTTTCAGGTTATTGATCATTAAAATGGCATTGTAAAGGGATGACTCAGAAATAACAGTAAGTCTTAATTATTTGAAAGACATACTTTAATGTTGTACTAAAACATATGACAGCATATTTGGCATTTTTTCCCGTTCTAATTTTGTGGGCTAGTATAGGGCATTGAATGTGAACAGAAACCCCTAGACCTCAAAGTATATTTTTATTTGAAGCCAAAATATTTTTAACTAAACTGTGCTAGTCAATAATTTTTGGATTTGGCAAACTGTAGTACAGTCCTATTTTTGAGAAAAGTCAACAAAGTGTTTCCCTTCTAATTCAATATCCTTATTTTCCCTGAAACAATTTTTCCTTTTGGTGCAAAGGCTTATGAACTTAGTGTTTTTACAGGAACAATAATACATTGTTTCTTTTGCTATGCTGAAAATAATTAATGTTTATGTTGGATTTAAACTTTTGTCAGTCAGAAGATCTACTGACTAAACCAGATGAGATAGATATGATAAGATTTCTTTCTTTATTAGAGTTAGATGATCCCTGTTGGTAATACACTTATATTTCATGTTTATATATTATCATTGCTCTTTTAAGCCATGAATCTTAGTATGTTTCATATTTATAATAAGCTATTTTGATCAGCCATATGTTTTCTTCTGAAATGGACATATATCCTACACAATAGACTAGAAGAATATTTTGTCTAGTGGTTATTCATTAGAATAATTTAAAATATCTGCTCTGACTAAATTATTAACCAATACTTTAACACAGTATTATTTTAATGCAACAGATTTACTTTCTCTCCTGACATTAAAATATATTTTTCTGTTTGTAACATTTCTACCCAAAGACAGTTGGAAAAAAAATGCACTTAACAAAGATAGCCTCAGTAATAAAACACAGAAAAACAACATTAAATGCAAAACAGTGGGTGAATTTAAATATATGTGTGCACACACAAATACACACACATAGAAATGAAATGGCTAAATAGTATTATATCATTGCATATCTTATAGATATGTAATTATGTATCATATAAGTATATGATGATATAGAATATATTTAAGTACATTATATAAGTACATATAAGTAAATTATATAAGTATATATAAATATTTAAATATATGTGACTATATAGACATATAATTATAAAAGCAATATGTTGTAAAACTCAAAACAGACTCATACTAACCTTTTCCTCCTCTTAGTCTCCATCCCCCTCCTTGAGATAGTCAATGTCAAAGTGTGCTATGTTCCCCTGTACCTCAGGAGAGTTCCTCCAACCTCAGAAAGCACAGATGCATATCTCTTTTGTCAGAAAGAAGTAGTTTTGCTTCTGATATATTTTTTTTATGACCAAAATATCAAGAACATTGCTCTTCACCTTGTCTTTCATAGCTATCCCTTCAGGTTAATATGCATAACATTCCATATTTTGCCACACTACTTTTAATTAAAACAAAAATCTGGATGTTCACCATCCTTTTTTTATGACAGCCATAGATGAGAAAATACCTGTATTGCCATGAATGGCAAATCTCAGTGATGTTTTCATTCCAACTCTGAGAGGCATGAAAATGACTCCAAGGCCTATGTTAGAACAGATATCAAGATTTCTGAGGTGAATAGTAACTCAGTAAACGTGAGTTCTTGTCCTGATCTGTCTGTGATGTGTTGTTATCCATCTCCAACACTATCTGATCCTTATTATAGAATACATGCTGCTCTGATGTAAGGGTGGCATTCTTCAGACACCACAATTGATGAAAAAAAAGAGTCACATTATAAAATTACGTGTTTCAGTAAAAAGGAATGAGTTAGAGAATGGATTTGCTATTTTACTACCATCAGTGGTTAAAATATTCAGGATTTTCTTTAAAATTAGGCAATATGAAAGAGAGAAAAATAAATTAAGCCATAGACTTTTACAAATGAACATAATTCAAGGAAAATAAACAGTGAAAACATAGTTGAGGGTAAATAACATTACTTAAAACATTAAGCGATTTTGTTTAGAATGATATTGATCATTAGAAAGCTATAGATATGTATAATATAAACTATTGTATATATTCATTATTTAAATATAGTACATGTATACTGATATTTATTATATATTTATATATTTTCTATATTATATATCTTCCATACTGATAGATGCATCTGACTTTTGACCATAGAATATTTGTATTTTATAAAATTTAAATCCTAACATGACAGTATGACAAACCTAGACTGAACTTTTAAAAAGGTTTTCAAATTAATAAGTTTTAAGTCTCTGTGTAAGAGTATGGTGTTTGCGTATGTATTCATAGCATTGAGCCTACATTTGGAGTTAACACTGTGGATCAGGCAGTTTTAGCCCAGCCGAAGTATGAAGAGAACATTGACAAGAATGATTTAATTCGGTCTACCAATATTTATTGAACATTTACTATGAGCTACATAGGCTTCTAAGTGGTGCATTTACATAGATGTAAGTCCCGACAAGCATGGCTCTTACATTCTTGTGGCCATGATGGAGGCAGAGGAAGGGCAGACGTTAAACCAACGATCAAACAGATAAAAAATATCATACTGTTTTGTGATGAATAAAGTTGAGTGGGAGACTTGGGGGAAGGTATCCTCTCTTTGAGGCTGGGGAAGACTTTTCTGAGTTAGTAGCATATGAGAAGAGACTTGCTATGCACTTGTCTAGGAAAGAGCATCCCAGCAGAGGGAAGAACCCAAGTCAAGTTTCCAAGGAGAAAGTATACGGCATATTAGAGCAATACCCAAGTGTCCAATATGGTGGGGCAAGCCCATGTAAAGTTCTTCTTGGTCATGTTAAGAATATTGGATTTTTTTTCTAAGTCAAATGGGAAGCCATCCATCAGAGCCTATTGATCAGAGATGTGAATTGATTTAGATTTTTAAGAGTTCACTTTGTTGTGTAAAGAATAGCCTGAGAGAGAAAGGGAAGATCAGTTAAATACTTAGGATAGTACTTCAGAAGAGTAGACTTCTTTAGGCTAGGTGCTTTTAAATAGAATGATTTAAATCTGTTGCTTCTTTAGTCTAGTTTCCTGAGGACTGCTTTTTAACAAAGGGTTTATTTGGTACACAAATCAGTGTTGATGGGTTTTTTAGTGTGTGTGTGTGTGTGTGTGTGTGTGTGTGCATTTTGTTTTGTTCTTTTGGGTGTTATGTTCTTTTTAGCTTGATGAGTAGTGCTAATTTTAACTTAAGTTTCAAATACTGATTGATATTTATAACATACACCTTTAATGTGGTTACAAAATAAACAAAAACAGACCATTAAGCCAAATGAAGAAATAATATAGATAAAATGTTCCAGTTTTCTGATCTAGGTCTGATAACCCAATTTATATACCTTAGAAATTTTACCTATCTTGTGTGTAAATGAACTGGATAATTGCAACATATTCCGTATTTTTTTCCATTAAAGTAGAAGAAAAAAGTGGAATTTATATTTGTAATCATAGAAGGTGTTAGTAATACTCTGGAACGTAAAGCAACTTCGTGAGTGCTTGTCTTTCAGTAAACATTTACAATTTAATGATAAATACATTTGCATATCTAAGGCCAAATTTGAAATAGTCTGATGTGATGCTGCAATTCCTTCTGGTCTCAGCTAAATTGCATGTGATTAACTAATAAAAGTTGACACTGAACTCATTTTGGATTTTAAATGTAAAACATATGTGGCAAAAGCTGGTTTCACATATGTGAAACACCTCAAAGCTGTATATGTCAATATTTATTTAGGTCTACTTTCATAAGTCTTTGCGTAATGATCCTAAAATTAAATTACTGGCCTTTAGAAAGTTACTATGACAATGTCCAAACAGAATTGAGATCTCACAAATAAAATCCTGAGTTAAGGCATCTTTGCCATCAACCTAGCACTAAAGTGTCTTCTGAAAGATGTCACCATGAAAAAAAAAAGAAAGAAAGAAAGATATCACCATGGAGAGATGTTTGTTTGGCCTTTCATCCTGCTACCAAACGAATGTACACAGTTCAGCTGATGTCTTAGAAGCTGTTACATTGTGCAAGAGACAAGGGTTCTGCTTTTCTTGCTAACCAGTATAATTTGCTGTTGTTTAATCTCTAGATCTGGCCCTGGAAGAGGTTATGGTCATGAGTACTCATCTGGGAGATGAAAAGACAGAGTCAGGGTGGGAGAGGGGGACAGAGAGAAGGAAGGCAAGGGCTCAAGAGAACCACAGATGGGAGGAAAGGATCTACCTCTGTTCCGGGGTGTCTCAGATTGTGAACATCGATCTCATGGTGTGGGTAAATCCGGGGGTGAAATAGAACTATTTTTCTTACTACATGCATAGTACGTAAATGCAAACTATAGTATTCTGGATAACCAAAGAAACCACATTTAAAAAGAAAAGTAAAGGGGCGCCTGGGTGGCTCAGTCGGTGAAGCATCTGACTTAGGCTCAGGTCATGATCTCACGGTTTGTGAGTTTGAGCCCCGCATTGGGCTCTGTGTTGACATTTCAGAGCCTGGAGGCTGCTTCAGATTCTGTGTCTCCCTCTTTCTCTTTCCCTTCCTTGCTCTCTCTCTGTCTCTGTCTCTCTGTCTCAAAAATAAATAAACATTAAAAAATTTAAAAAATAGTCTAAAAATAGTCTACCTTTTTTGGACTGAATGAAACACCTCTGCTTGGTCTTCAAGTTGGCCCCTTCCCTAGAGATTTTGTCAGTGGTAAAACTTAACGAGTCTTGATTTTTACTACATTTGGTTGCTTAAAACCTTACCAGCTCCCAGTGGATGCAGCTTCACCTGCTGGGAAATGAGAGCCACACCACTGACACTGTGGTCCATTGGCCAGACCCTTCGGAGAATGGTTTGATACCACTTAGAAAACACAGAAGTTTGAACATTAAGAGCAAGCATTTAAAAATTTTTATAAGACTTTAACAGTCATTTTGTGCCTGTTGACTCAATAAAATATGGCTGTGTTAATTTTTTTTATTTCTTTAGCTATTTATTGTTAGTGTGAATTTTAAAATATCAGTTCATGACTACTTGGGAAAGAATAATAGTCTGACTCTTCACCAGGATTAGTCTGAGAAGCACTGGGCTAAATCGGACCAATAGTAAAGTGTATTGTTTTTCTACTACCTCGAAGCATCAAGATTGTAATGAAGCTGCTTAATTATATCCCCAAAGGATCTTATATTTGATTAACAGATTTCTTCCTTTCTTTAAGATAATTGTTAAATATTTATGTGAGAACATTCTGCATGCAAGAAGTCATATTTAAACACTAAATGGAATGTCAATAGAACTGCATTTATAAAACTCTAATTTTATTTTACTTTAAACCCAATTTCTCCTTGCTGTTACTGCTTAACTGCTAGAGTACATAGTATTTGTATGTGGTGATCTCTAAAAATTTATTACAAAACTTAAGAAATACTAACTTATGAATTCAATATGTGATTTCTCCTGAAAATCTTGAATTTCTGCACTTAGAAATTATACATGTATGGTCTTGGATAAAGACCAAAAAATTGAAAGATCTCTTCATAAACTGGAATAAGGAAATAATTTATTGACCGTTATGTTTACAAAGTATCTTATTTTAGCAACCACTTGTCTGATTTCAAATTCTTACAAGTGAAAATTATTCCTGATAGCTGATTCTTACAGCTAAGGGTAAGAGATATGCAAACAAGACTGCTTTTAATTTTGGAAAGCAAGCCAGACGAAATTTAAACATAGACATCAATAGAGAAAAGTGTTCTCTAATTTGTCACTAAGTCCTTGCTCTTATATTAAAACCAGCAATTCATGAAACCCTCACAAAGGGTCATTGTTTGCTGTGCGTGTGGCAGGCTGGTAATTGCTTTATAAAATGTATTATTAAATTGCTGTTACTGCCATCTAGTGGGAAAAAATAATCCATGTCACCATGTCAAGGATTGTATCCAAAGCCCTAAAGTTCTAGGACTAAAGGGAAAACCACCTTGTGTGCGTATTGCAGGAAGTAAAACAGCAAACAAAGGTATGCCCTGGAACATAATAGATATCTAGTCCCTGAATGAGTTAAAGAGGTCTGTGGGGAGACAAAAGGGTGTGAAGGGGTGCGTGCATTTAGGATTCATCTTGTGTAGAACCAAGTAACACATAAAATGTGATGTCCCACTGAATATAGCGAGGTTACAGAACATTTTTATTACTGTATACTTATTTTTTTTACCTATTGGAATGTAGATTAAGTGGTTTGCATATGCTTTGTCTTAAAAATTAAGATACCTTAGATCAGTTCTTCTCAAACTTTAAGGGACATAGGAATCCATCACCTAGAAATATCATTGTAATGCAGATTCAGACTCAATACCACATTGCCTGAGATTTGACACTTCTAATGGCTCTCAAGTGATGTCCATGTTGCTGTTTGTGATGAGGCCATACTTTGAGCAGTTATATCCTTTCAGTAGGTTATCATGGGGAAGGTGTCCAGAAATGAAGCAGACCCCCCACAAAGTACACTTCACTGTATCTCATCTTGTTATAATCTAGTAGAGTAGTTCTTTCAATGGCCTGTAGAGTCCAACTGCTAAATTTGTTTCTTGACTCTGTTGCTTACTATGTGGGTAACCTTGGGCAAGATGCATAGCTAACATCTCTAAGCCTCAATTTCATAATTGGTAAAATAAAATAGCAGTCATACCAGCATCCCATGGTTTTTATGGGGAATAAATGCACTAAAAAATCTCATAACGAGCCATAGGAAATTCCCTTTTTAGAGATTAAAAATAAGCATCCACAATTTTATATAGTTAAAACTAACTGTTTAAATTATGTAGCATAATGTCTAACACACATAGTGGCTGATAAATGTTAGTATCACCAACATGTGTCACAGAGTAAATTTTTGGACATATGAGTATACTCACACTCTTGAAAGTTGTATTCAAAGAAGAGAGAATTTGAAATTTCCATAAAAAAAGCTTGATGTAAACATGTGAGAGATGTTGCCTTGAGGTTTCACTGAAAGATAAAATGGCTAAGAAATTTGTGAATTACCTTGTAAACAAATCCAGTTAGGTGTGGGAAATAAAAAGAACCATAATCAATAAGAAATATTGGGATTATTTACTTTTGCTTTTTTGTACTACCTGGAACCTAGTCTGGAATGGAAGTGGAATGCATTTATTTTTTTTTTAATTTTTTGAACATTTATTTAGTTTTGAGAGAGAGAGAGAGAGAGACAGTGCGAGCAGGGGAGGGGCAGAGAGAGAGAGGGAGACACAGAATCCGAGGCAGCTTCCAGGCTCTGAGCTGTCAGCACAGAGCCCACTGCAGGGTTCAAACTCATGAACCGCGAAATCAGCCGAAGTTGGACACTGAACCGACTGAGCCACCCAGGCACCCCAGAATGCATTAATTTTTTAGTGCAGTTTTAAGTTCAGAGAAAAATTGAAAAGAAGATATGGAGATTTCCCGTATATCTCCTACCCCCACACAAGTGTAGAAGCTTCCATTTCTAAAGTCCCCACCAGAGTGGTACATTTGTTACAGCTAATAAACCTGTGTTGACACATCATTATAAGTCAAAATCCATAGTTTACATTAGAGCTTACTCTTTATTGTGTTCTATAGATTTGGACAAATGTATAATGACATGTATTTACCATTAGAGTATCAGACAGAGTAATTTCACAGCCCTAAACCTCCTGTGTGCTCTGCCTTTTCATCCCCCTCCTCTCTATTAACCCCTGATCTTTTGACTGTTTCCATAGTTCTGCCTTTTTTGGAATGTCATATAGTTGGAGTCATGCAGTATATGGCCCTTTCAGATTGGCTTCTTTCACACAGCAATATACATTTATTGTCTTTTTATGGCTTGATAGCTCATTTCTTTTTAGTGTTGAATAATATTCCATTGTCTGGATGTACCACAGTTTATTGATCTGGGAAAGGTATTTTTATTCAGCACCAAATTCATATCACGCAGCAGCACATATAAAGTGTAAGGACATAAAAGGGCATAGATTCTGGATAAATTTAATATTATTATAAATCTGTTGTAGGGAAATAGGCCATCAAATATATGAGCTGTCATGTCTTTCTTATGCTGTATTTTACATGATTTAATAAGCTATGTTACATTTCTTTATTGTATGCTTAATTATAAAAATGTGTGGTAAATTATTCATATTTACATAGTTTTGCTTCAAAAAATAAGGTTTTAGCATTGTAATTGATGAAACGATGATAACTTTCATCCATTTAGGTGAAGTCATTTCTAGTTAATTTTTTTAATTTCTGTTTTCTTTTGAGTAAAGTTAGTACCTTTGCTTATATGAATAGATATTTTAAATTTTGTCCTTCGGTTTTGTTTTTTTTTAAGTTTGTTTATTTTGAGAGAGAGAGAGAGGAGGAGGAGAGTGTATATACATGAGCAGGGGAGGGACAGAGAGAGGGAGAGAGAGAATCTCAAGCAAGATTCACACTGTCAACAGAGCTTGACTCAGGTTCAAAGTTATGAACCATGAGATCATGACGTGAGCTGAAATTAAGAGTCAGACGCTTAACCAACTGAGCCACTCAGGCACCCCTGACTCTCAGGTTTTAAGCTTTGCCTAAGTGTACTTATTTTTGCTTTTATAAAATATTGTTGGTGAACTGGAGAGAAGTATGTAAAGAATTACAAAAATCTAAAATTTTAAATTATGGGTTACAGTCAGGGTAAGATGTTATTAATGTAAATTTATGTTAATGAGTATTTATACATGCTTCAAGTGAGACGTAACATTTTAACTCTGAAAATTCTTTCTCTAAAATTTGAGAATTTGATTTTTTTCCAACCATTTCATGTACATAAGTGGTGAGTTAAAAACTAGTTTTATAATAAAAGTAATTTTTATTACCATGTACTTTAATGACTCATGTTCTAAGTTGCAAGGATAATGGCAAGAAAAATGTAATCTATCCCACATGGACAGCCTAATGCAGTTAAATTATGAAACCATATTTACTGGATGATGTAATTCAAGCTGATATTATATAAAGGGATCAAGGCTTACTGAATTCTAGTCCCTAAAGATGCAATACATGGGATTTGTATTGGATACATATTCAGATACATAATATTCTGGATGCATAAATAAGAATTGGAAATAGGGACTTGAACAGAGAGTTATTTACCTAAGTTTATAGCAATATTATTTGTGAAAACCATTATTGTGTTGAGAGATTCAAATGTTCAATGACGCATGAATGAACAAAAACAAATGTGGTATATACATATGCTAGAATATTATTCAGCCTTAAAAGGAATGGAATTCTGATACATAGTATAGCATGGATGATCCTTGAAGACATTATATTGAGTGAAATAAACCAGATATACAAGAATAGATACTGTATGTTTCCAATTATATAAGGTAAGGAGAATAGTCAAATCCATAAAGACAGGAAGTAGAACAGTGGTTACCAGGGGCCCGAGGAAGGGTGAGAGGGGGAGTTACTGTTTAATGTGTACAGATTTTCAGCTTGGGATGATGAAGGAATTCTGGAGATATATGGTGGTGATGGTTGCACTACAGTGTAAATGTGCCTAATGCCACTGAACTATACTTAAACGGTTAAACTGATAAATTCTATGATATTATGTATATTTTAGCATATTAATAACATTCTAAAAAAGACTAACAAAGTCCCAGGTATAATACAACATAGAGGTGTTTTTTAGGAACCACACAATTCATCAAAAAACCCAAAACAAAACAAAATTAGTCTAGTCTTATACCTGTACTCCCAAATTTGAGTATGAATTTGTTTGCCACATGTTAAGATAGATAAAGGAAAAAAAAAAAAGAAAGTGAAGGTACTGTAAGCTTTATCTACAAAGTTCAATACCAGTCTTCTATGATAAAGAGTAAGAGTGAATATGATCACACACAACGAATGTAGGAAGTAAGGCAGGAAAGCACTTACCTGAATCCCCTTGGGCAACATTAATTAGCACTCAGGATATCTCAGCTTCCTCTTTATAAGATTGGACACTATGGAAATTACAGGAGAATTAAAGACACCCATCATCATCTCAGACACATAGCAAGTTCTGAATGATGAATGTTTGTAATTGTTCTTTCCCTGCTGTTGTAATTGTTCCTGCTGGAGCTTTCAAGATATAGAAATATAAATTTGGCATAAATAATAAGAAATTCAACTCAGTACTGTTCCATAAATATATGGAGTATAGAGTCACAAAAATGTGCTTTAGGACAAAAATACAAATATGTTATAAAAGATTAAACACAGGCATGAAAGCCAGAAGGTCACTCCTACCTTTTACACTCCATCCCTACTATCGGAGAGATAGAATTAATAATAATATCACCAAATATTCCATTATGGCATTTCCAGCTTACTATGTAATTCCACATGTGACTTCATTTCACCATCACATCAACCCCTTCAAAATCTCTCTGACCAAATGTTACTTTACCTTATTTTTAAAGAGGGCTTCATGCCCAACATAGAATCCAACATGGGACTTAGGCTCACGACCCTGAGACCAAGACCAGAACTGAGATCAAAAGTCAGACACTTAACTGACTGAGCTATCCAGGCACCCGGGCAAAATGTTATTTTAAAAATTCATTAAAAAATAGGGGCACCTGGGTGGCTCAGTCAGTTAAGCGTCAGACTCTTGATTTCGGCTCAGGTCACGATCTCATGGTCGTGGGATCAAGCCCCACATCAGACTCCTGCTGAGCGTGGAGCCTGCTTAAGATTCTCTCTCCCTCTGCCCCTCTCTTCTACTCACACTCTCTCTCTCAAATGAATAAATAAATAAATAAATAAATAGTAAAAAACGATAAAAAAATAACAATAAAAATTCCCAAAATAAAGCAGAGATACGATTAGCAAAGTCATAAGGTTAGTAAGTGACACAGTGAGGACTGAACATCAGGACTTCTCATTCCAAGTCCAACATCTTCTTCATGCCCTGCTGCATATGGTACAGCAGGTATGGACCAAGTATTGGAAATCTTGTGTTTTCATCATATTGGATTCTTAGTCCACGAGTTTATTGAAGGTAAAAATGGTGACAAAAAATACATTAATTCACAACTTAAAGTTTCTTTCAATAGAAATTCTTTTTTTTTTAAGTTTATTTATTTTGAGAGAGAAGGCACAAGTTGGGGAGGAACAGAGAGAGAGGGACAGAGAGAGAGAATCCCAAGCAAGTTCTGCACAGCACAGAGATTGATGTGGGGCTCAAACTCACCAACTGTGAGATCATGATCTGAGCCAAAATCAAGTCAGGTGCTCAACAGACTGAGCCACCCAGGCTCCCCTCGACAGAAATTCTTGTACACAGGTGCTCCAATCAGTGGAAAGTCATAGTTCTCAGTAGCAGCTTCAGTTTTGACAATCCTAAGGGGCAGAGACTTGAAATTTCAGCAGATTTTAGATAAAATAATTTTTAGCCTAAATTTTAAAGTGCCAGTTTTGAAGCTGGTAGCAAGAGTTGAATTGCAAATCTCTCACAATGCCACCATGGAAAGACATAATACACACAATTTTGAGTATCTCCTTTAAAATTTTTTTTGCTATGCATATATATTTTTCCAAATACAAATTTGTCTAAGCAGTATAATCATTGTCTGCCTTCTTATTTTGGATTGCTCTTTCATTTCTGTTCCCCAAGGTTTTGCTTTATGGACGTGCAGGCAGATTTTTACCATCACAGCTCCATCTAGAATTGTTCATATATGATCAGTGCTCTGAAACTCTGGTTATCAGCATTATTTTACTTTAGAAAACAGACTGGTTTGGTTTTATGTGGGAACGTTTTATAACTGGATTGCTGTGCTGATGCAGTATGTTGGTGAGGAATGGTTTGAAGACCACATTTATTGTATAAACGTTTACGTATTTTGTTTTGTACTTCTTTGTAAGATTAGAATTTTTTTCAGTATGGGTGTAGAGAGGGACTGTCATTTGTTATGTTAATTGTTCCATACCACCTTAAAGTTTATTATTTCTCCAAAGGAAATGGAAACTTTGTTCTTTAAAAAGACCTGTGTAAAACCCAAATGACTTCCCCTGCGTTTAGAATACTCCATTTTCTAGATAGATGATATAAAAAACCTGCCTGTGTACAGCCAATCTTGTATTAGGCAACAACTCCAGGGACCAGCAAAATTGGCTGCCTGAGAAAGATGTATAGTTAAAGATTGAGCAAAAGTGTCCTTGAAATTTAGAATACATTTAAAGCAGCATATAAATCATCAATGATCCGTGTAGCTGATGACAGGAAGAAGACAAAATTTAAAATTAACCTGAAAAATGGACTTTAGGTAAGATCCTAAAGAAAGAAACATAGAAGCAAAGTTTATTGCTTCAGATTACTGATGTAAAATTCTGCTAGATAGTGTGCTAATTATATGACACCAAAATAATAGCAAGAGTTAATGAAAATGTTGCTCAATAGATTGTTAAATATTGTATCTGTTTTATGAATGGTAAATGTTTATGGTGAAAATGGAAAATGCAGCTGAACAAGAAATAGGGAAATTATTCATAATCACTGCTTTGAATGTAAGCTATACTCATTTTGGTATACAATGTTTCATACATTTTTCTATGCATATATACATCTTTACATCCATCAGTTGGTCCATATTGTATGCATTCTTTTATAATCAGCATTTTTTTTTTTCTTTTTTTTTTTTTTTTTTTTTTTAATATGAAATTTATTGACAAATTAGTTTCCATACAACACCCAGTGCTCATCCCAAAAGGTGCCCTCCTCAATACCCATCACCCACCCTCTCCTCCCTCCCACCCCCCATCAACCCTCAGTTTGTTCTCAGTTTTTAAGAGTCTCTTATACTTTGGCTCTCTCCCACTCTAACCTGTTTTTTTTTTTCCTTCCCCTCCCCCATGGGTTCCTGTTAAATTCTCAGGGTCCACATAAGAGTGAAACCATATGGTATCTGTCTTTCTCTGTATGGCTTATTTCACTTAGCATCACACTCTCCAGTTCCATCCACGTTGCTACAAAAGGCCATATTTCATTTTTTCTCATTGCCACGTAATATTCCATTGTGTATATAAACCACAATTTCTTTATCCATTCATCAGTTGATGGACACTTAGGCTCTTTCCATAATTTGGCTATTGTTGAGAGTGCTGCTATGAACATTGGGGTACAAGTGGCCCTATGCATCAGTACTCCTGTATCCCTTGGATAAATTCCTAGCAGTGCTATTGCTGGGTCATAGGGTAGGTCTATTTTTAATTTTCTGAGGAACCTCCACACTGCTTTCCAGAGCGGCTGCACCAATTTGCATTCCCACCAACAGTGCAAGAGGGTTCCCGTTTCTCCACATCCTCTCCAGCATCTAGAGTCTCCTGATTTGTTCATTTTGGCCACTCTGACTGGCGTGAGGTGATACCTGAGTGTGGTTTTGATTTGTATTTCCCTGATAAGGAGCGACGCTGAACATCTTTTCATGTGCCTGTTGGCCATCCGGATGTCTTCTTTATAGAAGTGTCTATTCATGTTTTCTGCCCATTTCTTCACTGGGTTATTTGTTTTTCGGGTGTGGAGTTTGGTGAGCTCTTTATAGATTTTGGATACTAGCCCTTTGTCCGATATGTCATTTGCGAATATCTTTTCCCATTCCGTTGGTTGCCTTTTAGTTTTGTTGGTTGTTTCCTTTGCTGTGCAGAAGCTTTTTATCTTCATAAGGTCCCAGTAATTCACTTTTGCTTTTAATTCCCTTGCCTTTGGGGATGTGTCGAGTAAGAGATTGCTACGGCTGAGGTCAGAGAGGTCTTTTCCTGCTTTCTCCTCTAAGGTTTTGATGGTTTCCTGTCTCACATTTAGGTCCTTTATCCATTTGGAGTTTATTTTTGTGAATGGTGTGAGAAAGTGGTCTAGTTTCAACCTTCTGCATGTTGCTGTCCAGTTCTCCCAGCACCATTTGTTAAAGAGGCTGTCTTTTTTCCATTGGATGTTCTTTCCTGCTTTGTCAAAGATGAGTTGGCCATACGTTTGTGGGTCTAGTTCTGGGGTTTCTATTCTATTCCATTGGTCTATGTGTCTGTTTCTGTGCCAATACCATGCTGTCTTGATGATGACAGCTTTGTAGTAGAGGCTAAAGTCTGGGATTGTGATGCCTCCTGCTTTGGTCTTCTTCTTCAAAATTCCTTTGGCTATTCGGGGCCTTTTGTGGTTCCATATGAATTTTAGGATTGCTTGTTCTAGTTTCGAGAAGAATGCTGGTGCAATTTTGATTGGGATTGCATTGAATGTGTAGATAGCTTTGGGTAGTATTGACATTTTGACAATATTTATTTTTCCAATCCATGAGCAGGGAATGTCTTTCCATTTCTTTAAATCTTCTTCAATTTCCTTCATAAGCTTTCTATAGTTTTCAGCATACAGATCCTTTACATCTTTGGTTAGATTTATTCCTAGGTATTTTATGCTTCTTGGTGCAATTGTGAATGGGATCAGTTTCTTTATTTGTCTTTCTGTTGCTTCATTGTTAGTGTATAAGAATGCAACTGATTTCTGTACATTGATTTTGTATCCTGCAACTTTGCTGAATTCCTGTATCAGTTCTAGTAGACTTTTGGTGGAGTCTATCGGATTTTCCATGTATAATATCATGTCATCTGCAAAAAGCGAAAGCTTGACTTCGTCTTTGCCAATTTTGATGCCTTTGATTTCCTTTTGTTGTCTGATTGCTGATGCTAGAACTTCCAGCACTATGTTAAACAGCAGCGGTGAGAGTGGGCATCCTTGTCGTGTTCCTGATCTCAGGGAAAAAGCTCTCAGTTTTTCCCCGTTGAGGATGATGTTAGCTGTGGGCTTTTCATAGATGGCTTTTATGATCTTTAAGTATGTTCCTTCTATCCCGACTTTCTCAAGGGTTTTTATTAAGAAAGGGTGCTGGATTTTGTCAAAGGCCTTTTCTGCATCGATTGACAGGATCATATGGTTCTTCTCTTTTTTTTTGTTAATGTGATGTATCACGTTGATTGATTTGCGAATGTTGAACCAGCCCTGCATCCCAGGAATGAATCCCACTTGATCATGGTGAATAATTCTTTTTATATGCCGTTGAATTCGATTTGCTAGTATCTTATTGAGAATTTTTGCATCCATATTCATCAGGGATATTGGCCTGTAGTTCTCTTTTTTTACTGGGTCTCTGTCAGGTTTAGGAATCAAAGTAATACTGGCTTCATAGAATGAGTCTGGAAGTTTTCCTTCCCTTTCTATTTCTTGGAATAGCTTGAGAAGGATAGGTATTATCTCTGCTTTAAATGTCTGGTAGAACTCCCCTGGGAAGCCATCTGGTCCTGGACTCTTATTTGTTGGGAGATTTTTGATAACCGATTCAATTTCTTCACTGGTTATGGGTCTGTTCAAGCTTTCTATTTCCTCCTGATTGAGTTTTGGAAGAGTGTGGGTGTTCAGGAATTTGTCCATTTCTTCCAGGTTGTCCAGTTTGTTGGCATATAATTTTTCATAGTATTCCCTGATAATTGTTTGTATCTCTGAGGGATTGGTTGTAATAATTCCATTTTCATTCATGATTTTATCTATTTGGGTCATCTCCCTTTTCTTTTTGAGAAGCCTGGCTAGAGGTTTGTCAATTTTGTTTATTTTTTCAAAAAACCAACTCTTGGTTTCGTTGATCTGCTCTACAGTTTTTTTAGATTCTATATTGTTTATTTCTGCTCTGATCTTTATTATTTCTCTTCTTCTGCTGGGTTTAGGCTGCCTTTGCTGTTCTGCTTCTAGTTCCTTTAGGTGTGCTGTTAGATTTTGTATTTGGGATTTTTCTTGTTTCTTGAGATAGGCCTGGATTGCAATGTATTTTCCTCTCAGGACTGCCTTCGCTGCGTCCCAAAGCGTTTGGATTGTTGTATTTTCATTTTCGTTTGTTTCCATATATTTTTTAATTTCTTCTCTAATTGCCTGGTTGACCCACTCATTCGTTAGTAGGGTGTTCTTTAACCTCCATGCCTTTGGAGGTTTTCCAGACTTTTTCCTGTGGTTGATT
This sequence comes from Felis catus, assembly GCF_018350175.1. Lineage (NCBI taxonomy): Eukaryota > Metazoa > Chordata > Mammalia > Carnivora > Felidae > Felis > Felis catus. The sequence goes on along the minus strand of NC_058376.1, from coordinate 27,233,441 downwards.
TCAAGCTTCATAGCATTGTGGTCTGAAAGTATGCATGGTATAATTTCAATTCTTGTAAACTTATGAAGGGCTGTTTTGTGACCCAGTATGTGATCTATCTTGGAGAATGTTCCATGTGCACTCGAGAAGAAAGTATATTCTGTTGCTTTGGGATGCAGCGTTCTAAATATATCTGTCAAGTCCATCTGATCCAATGTCTCATTCAGGGCCCTTGTTTCTTTATTGACCGTGTGTCTAGATGATCTGTCCATTTCTGTAAGTGGGGTGTTAAAGTCCCCTGCAATTACCACATTCTTATCAATAAGATTGCTTATGTTTATGAGTAATTGTTTTATATATTTGGGGGCTCCGGTATTCGGCGCATAGACATTTATAATTGTTAGCTCTTCCTGATGGATAGACCCTGTAACTATTATATAATGTCCTTCTTCATCTCTTGTTACAGCCTTTAATTTAAAGTCTAGTTTGTCTGATATAAGTATGGCTACTCCAGCTTTCTTTTGGCTTCCAGTCGCATGATAAATAGTTCTCCATCCCCTCACTCTCAATCTAAAGGTGTCCTCAGGTCTAAAATGAGTCTCTTGTAGACAGCAAATAGATGGGTCTTGTTTTTTTATCCATTCTGATACCCTATGTCTTTTGGTTGGTGCATTTAATCCATTTACATTCAGTGTTATTATAGAAAGATACGGGTTGAGAGTCATTGTGATGTCTGTATGATTTATGCTTGTAGTGATGTCTCTGGGACTTTGTCTCACAGGGTCCCCCTTAGGATCTCTTGTAGGGCTGGTTTAGTGGTGACAAATTCCTTCAGTTTTTGTTTGTTTGGGAAAACCTTTATCTCTCCTTCTATTCTAAATGACAGACTTGCTGGGTAAAGGATTCTCGGCTGCATATTTTTTCTGTCTAGCACCCTGAAAATCTCGTGCCAATTCTTTCTGGCCTGCCAAGTTTCAAAAGAGAGATCAGTCACGAGTCTTATAGGTCTCCCTTTATATGTGAGGGCACGTTTACCCCTTGCTGCTTTCAGAATTTTCTCTTTATCCTTGTATTTTGCCAGTTTCACTATGATATGTCGTGCAGAAGATCGATTCAAGTTACGTCTGAAGGGAGTTCTCTGTGCCTCTTGGATTTCAATGCCTTTTTCCTTCCCCAGTTCAGGGAAGTTCTCAGCTATTATTTCTTCAAGTACCCCTTCAGCACCTTTCCCTCTCTCTTCCTCCTCTGGGATACCAATTATGCGTATATTATTTCTTTTTAGTGTATCACTTAGTTCTCTAATTTTCCCCTCATACTCCTGGATTTTTTTATCTCTCTTTTTCTCAGCTTCCTCTTTTTCCATAACTTTATCCTCTAGTTCACCTATTCTCTCCTCTGCCTCTTCAAGCCGAGCTGTGGTGGTTTCCATTTTGTTATGCATTTCGTTTAAAGCGTTTTTCAGCTCCTCGTGACTGTTCCTTAGTCCCTTGATCTCTGTAGCAAGAGATTCTCTGCTGTCCTGTATACTGTTTTCAAGCCCAGCGATTAATTTTATGACTATTATTCTAAATTCACTTTCTGTTAAAATATTTTAAATCCTTTTTGATCAGTTCATTAGCTGTTGTTATTTCCTGGAGATTCTTCTGAGGGGAATTCTTCCGCTTGGTCATTTTGGATAGTCCCTGGCGTGGTGAGGACCTGCAGGGCACTTCCCCTGTGTTGTGGTGTATAACTGGAGTTGGTGGGCGGGGCCGCAGTCAGACCTGATGTCTGCCCCCAGCCCACTGCTGGGGCCACAGTCAGACTGGTGTGTGCCTTCTCTTCCCCTCTCCTAGGGGCGGGATTCACTGTGGGGTGGTGTGGCCCGTCTGGGCTACTTGCACACTGCCAGGCTTGTGATGCTGGGGATCTGGCGTATTAGCTGGGGTGGGTAGGCAAGGTGCACGGGGGTAGGAGGGGCAGGCTTAGATCGCTTCTCCTTAGGTGATCCTCTTCAGGAGGGGCCCTGTGGCAGCGGGAGGGAGTCAGATCCGCTGCTGGAGGTTTGGCTCCGCAGAAGCACAGAGTTGGGTGTTTGCGCGGAGCGAGCAAGTTCCCTGGCAGGAACTGGTTCTCTTTGGGATTTTGGCTGGGGGATGGGCGGGGGAGATGGCGCTGGCGAGCGCCTTTGTTCCCCACCAAGCTGAGCTCTGTCGTCAGGGGGCTCAGCAGCTCTCCCTCCCTTTGTCCTCCAGCCTTCCCGCTTTCCAAGCAGAGTTGTTAACTTATGACCTCCCAGATGCTAAGTCGCGCTTGTTGTGGGAACACAGTCCGTCAGGCCCCTCCGCTTTTGCCAGCCAGACTCGGGGGCTCTGCTTGGCCGGCGAGCCGCCCCTCCGCCCCGGCTCCCTCCCGCCAGTCCGTGGAGCGCGCACCGCCACGCCGCCCTTCCTACCCTCTTCCGTGGGCCTCTCGTCTGCGTTTGGCTCCGGCGACTCCGTTCTGCTAATCCTCTGGCGGTTTTCTGGGTTATTTAGGCAGGTGTAGGTGGAATCTAAGTGATCAGCAGGACGCGCGGTGAGCCCAGCGTCCTCCTAAGCCGCCATCTTGCCGCTTCTCTCTATAATCAGCATTTTTAATGTATACTAGAGATAACTTTTGATATCTATAGTTTTTGAGAATTTTGAGTATTTTTTAATAAGCAACATAATTAATACTAAAGAATGTAGCCCATCCCTGTTGATTTTCACAAAATATCTATTTGGAAAAGATAGGAAAGTACCTTCCGACATAGTGTTTTCCTGGTAACCCCACACACGTTCCTTGTAGCCCAGGGGATTGTGGGTGTAGCCTTCCAGCATGGCATCTGTGTTTAAGCTGTAGGTCCTGAGCACATTTTAAAACCATTGTGGACAGTGGAGATTGGGCGTGTTGGGGAGCTGAGACCAGCCCACTTGAAGGACATGTAGAATATAGGGATAAGCCTGCTTCAAAGGGACGTGAAGAAGAACTAGAAAGTACTTTGATATTAGGGAGGATGACCTCAGGCAGAGGTGTCAAAAATTGGAGAAGCATGAATTGTCACAGCGTGCAGTTCATCTGTCTGTAAACTCGATGACAACTAAGGTCCAGGATCTAAGAGACTATAAAATAGATATGAGCCGTAATAACAGATTTTAAAAGTCCTTCACATCTATTAATTCTATTCATAGTTACTGAGCATGGGATGACTATACACTATCTCTAGCTTCAAGGAGTTTATAATCTATACAGTGTAATAAGACATGATTGTCCAGTGAGGTAGTACAAGGCAGTGTATATGCCATGTGATCTAGGAGTACGTGCTATAGGAATTCATGTAATGACAGGTTACTTCTGACTTTGGCAATCTAGAAGTTTATGATGACAATAGCAACTGATATTGACAAGTATTTTATAAGCTTCATTGAAGTTTAGCCTCACAGCAACAGTATGAGATAAGCTGTTATTATCAGGAAGACAGTGTGTATGGTGGTTACAGTCTCGGAGCCAGAATGTCTGGGATTGTATCCCAGCCACTTACGATTGTGGCTTTTGGCAATTTATTTAACTCTCTGTGTTTCAGTTTTCTCATCCATAGGAAAGAAGTAATGATAGGATCTACCTCATAGAGTTGTAAAGACTAACTATTTTAATAGGCGTAAAGTATTTTGAATGAACCCTACAAATGTCAGTTGTTATTAGTTTCATTTTTTTGTGCCAAAGAATAAGGTTTAGACAATTTAGGTAATATACCCAAGTTATGCAAGCTGTAAATGGTGGAACCAGGAGTTCAGTCCAGCTTTGTTCTCTCCTGAATCTGCATTCTTAATTTAACCACTTTGATGCTTCAAACTTTAAGCATGAAACAAATGAGTCAAAGACAAGGATTTTGATCACGAATAACTAGAATCATTACAAAAATAAGGTAGAGACTATGAAAGGGTTGGTTTTTTGTTTTTTTTGCGGATTTTTTTGGTTGCTATTGTTTTTGGAAGGAAGAACAGTTCAATTTAAAATGTCTTGAAATGGAACTGGTGCCAAGGCATTCAGGGAAAAATATGTAGCTGTTAGCTAGAAATCCAGGACTGGAACTTAGGAAAGAGTAGGAGTGGAGATTCAGGAGATACACCTGTGTAAACTCAGCAATGAAGACTGTGAGAGTAGATAAGATTGGCAGGGAGAGGAGATAAGATAATTTTTTAAAGCAAAAAATAATAATAATAAAAAGAAGGCCAAAGTCAGAAGTCATTGTCTTATTAACCATGACAAAGAGAAACTATGAAAAGGATTCAAAGGTAAAGTTGACAGAGTCCAACTGGAGAGACGTCACCCTGTTAGCATGGGAGGAGCAAGCCCAGGCATGTCAGTGAGGGTAGAGTGGAACCTCATCACAACCATGTGTGTAGAGAGAAAAGGCAGTTCCAATCTGTTGGTCTGGAAATTGCTCATGAGGTACAGGCCTCAGGGATTTTGATGAGTCTGGCAATGTTTCTGTTTTGTTTTTGTGTTTTTTTTTTCTTTTGGTGGGGGGAGATGGGAGTAGGTAGAAGTAGGGTTGAGAGATTCAACCCAACTCAAATATACCAAGGTTCCACTTATTTGGGTCCATCCCAGGCCTGTAATGTATTTTACTGTGACAAACTTGAGCTATGTCAGGGTCGTCTGAAATCGTGGTGGGAGCAATAGTTTCATCAGGTCTTTTAGATGGAAAAGTGCTGTCCTAGAGATAACCACATCCACTCTCTTTCTGACCACACTTTCTTAGAAATACTAGAGATCTGGAACCACAGGAACATGAACAAAGAGCTTTCTAATCCATACACTTTTACAATCCTAGACCCATGTGACTGTTCAAATTTAAATTGATTAAGATTAAATAAAATGTAAAATTCAGCTTCTCAATTGTGTTCTCCATATCTCAGATGTTCAAAAGACGCCTGGGGCTTTTGACTATCATATTGGGTGTTAAAAAACTGTAGAACATTTTCATCATCCCAGAGAGTTCTGTTGGACAGTGTTGCCTTAGAGAGCATATGTCTTCAGATTTCTGTGACATTTTAAAAGTCTGGCGGTCACAACACTAGTTTTTACAATTTGGAGATTTTCAACCCAAATCAATAACAATAATAAACAGTAGTCACAACATTTTTCCCCCTCACATCCTGTTTTACTAATGATTCCAGTCATCTATGATGAAAAATTATCTCTATCTTACCCAACCTCACTCAATTCATACATAAAATTTTAATTTTCACAAAAAAAACCTTTGTTTGATTTCAAAGCCACAAGATGATCACCTACCAATAACTTGATCATTCTATCAATGTGATATAGAAATCATGTATAAAAACAAATTGATATCTCAGAAATAAAATGACTAAAGAAACACAATAAATTTTTCATTATGAATTATTAACTGAACAATTCCAAATGTGGATTATATAATTACTGTTTTGATTCCATTTGAAAATGAAAGAAAAAATGTTTATGTAGATATTAACTAGAACTTGTAAGATAAACGTGCTTTACTCCTATTTAATAAATATTGATATGGATTGAGGAGGAATAAACTCAGCTTGTCAAAATGATATTTGAAAAATTATTTTGATTAATACTATGGGAGTTTTCTCACTGTACTATGATGTTTGCTATTAGTATTGTATTAATACAAGCCATCTGCAGATAATTGATGCTTAGTTTTACAAATATACAAAATAGTACCAAATGATTATTCCTTGATAGGTTACTTGATGGTCTCCATAATTTTTTGCTAGTGTATTTCCTATTTAATGTGAAGGCCAAACAGTGTTTTTGCATGCATTTTTAGGGATCTGAAAATATATAGTAGTAAGGCAGTTTAGACATGGACTCATTTTTAATTTGCATCATTTCAAAGGAAAGAGAAGGGCTTCTCTTTGTATGTACCATATGGTCTTTGGCTTTTCTTAGTCAAGTATTTCCAAATATGGTCTACCAAAAATGCCTATTATTTCCTGTTTCTGTTTATCAAAGATACCATGCCGTTTATCTTCCCCAGAAATTTTGACTTTCAGTCTCATGTGGAAAAAGCTGGGAAATTGAATTTGCCTTCAATATGTATACTGACATTAAATAGATGGCAAATTCTGCTTGGGAGCAGTTTTGAATAAATGGAACTAAATTGTACCTTTTAGAAGTTCATAATTATGGTAAAATCACTTTACTACCTAGTGGTATCATTGGAAGGAAGTCATTTCATACATGTCCAGTGAATTCAAGTTGGTATGTAGAGTCCAATGAGGATTGGATTCTGGAGCCTGAAGCTCAAAGCAGATTTTAGTTTTCTAGGTTTAGAATAGATTATCTGTTTGGGTAGTCTGAAATTTTATATTTCAAGTTCTATTTTAAAATGAATTCCTCTATTATATGATCTTGGGCTCTGAGATCATTCATGCTCTGCCACCATCTTGGTCCTTTGAGTCAATTTGCTTAGTTATACATTTTCATAACATGAAGTAGCTATGCTACAGAGTAGAAATTTGTCTTCTATCCCACATCTTTCCTCAGCTATCACAATGATGAATTTAACAATCTGTCCAAACCCAGGCTCCCTTGTGTCTCCTCCACTTGTTCTATCTTTGTGGCTTCCATATCAGAGAAAGTCAGTTCCAGGTACTTGATGTTGAAAACTTAAGCTTTAGAATTACATCAGGTATTTTGAAAGGGACTGTTAGATTTTCCTTATAACGTAACACACCTTTACAATTTTTAAATGTTTTTATGAATGTTCCTTTAATAATCTGTTTAGGAATTTTTACAATGGCTACCATCATTAAATATTGGATGGTAATGGACATACTATTATCATGATCTTTAGTTTTAGATCATTTGTGGGTAAAAGTGTAATTTTCATGGACCTAGAGAAATCCTAAGTTTGGACACAGCTTGGTTTTATGAAGAGAACAACATTTCACCAGTTAAATTGGCTGTGGATAGACAGATTGAGTTTTATCCCTTCCGTTTACCAGCTATAGACGCTCAAGTAATTCAACTTCTCTGAGTCTTGGTTTCATCGAGTAGAAAATAGAAATGCTACATTGCTGTACTACTAAAAGTCTCAAATGAAGAGATTCTAGAGAAACTATCACAATATGCGGCAGAGTAGAATGTTAATAAATGTCAACTGCTTTCTCTTATCTCCATCTTATTCCAAATTGTAGTTTTCTTGTAACATCATGTTGATTTTTAATGTAAACAGATACCAAATTTTAGCTATCATCCAATTCATCCATGGTCATTCAGTCAATTTCTGTATGGTTCGTGGAATCCTAACAGCTTACATTTGGAAGGGTCTTAAATAACTTCTAGTCTAATCTTTTACTTAAAAGCAGACAATCTTCCAAATTATGTGTGGATATTGCTAATACTGAGAAGTCTGTACTTTACAAAGCAATGGTTATACCTTTTGAAACTTAACTTGTATGTTGGCCTAAAATCAGTTCTAGAATTAGACAAAACCTTTTTAACATCTAGAAACAGTTATGTTACTGTACCTTACATTTTCATGTTCCTGTTTAGTCCTACTGCACAAACCACCCGTCCCCCCAATCTCCACTTTGAAAGTACTGTATTATTTCAATGTAATTATAAAATACATTAATCATGTTTTTCTGTAAAATACCATTGTTCTTTACTTTCCTAATCCTAATAATGGCACCAACTTTCTTCTGGTCACAGAAGTGCAATAGAATCCAACCGTGCCAAAGTGTTTTACATCTATATTTTTAAAATAAAAGTTCCTGGGGCGCCTGGGTGGTGCAGTCGGTTAAGCGTCTGACTTCAGCCAGGTCACGATCTCACGGTCCGTGAGTTCGAGCCCCGCATCAGGCTCTGGGCTGATGGCTCGGAGCCTGGAGCCTGCTTCCGATTCTGTGTCTCCCTCTCTCTCTGCCCCTCCCCCATTCATGCTCTGTCTCTCTCTGTCCCAAAAATAAATAAAAAACGTTGAAAAAAAATTAAAAAAAAATAATAAAAGTTCCTGAGTTGGATATATTATACTTTATATTAATAATGTGAAAATAAAAGAAGCTGGAAATCAACTGCATTCATGCTTTCACAAATATATAGTATGTACTAAGGAAAACAAAATAAAAGATACTTTTGCTGAAGAACTAGGAGTCCAGCTGAGAACCCAAGAAAAGAAAAATAAAGCAATATGATAAATTCATATTTCTCAAAACTACCTGTGGTGAAGGAGACTTTAAAAAATTGTTTTAGTCCTTGGGATGCCTGGGTGGCTCAGTTGGTTGAGCATCTGACTTCGGCTTAGGTCATGATCTTGCAGTTCATAAGTTTGAGCCCCTCATCAGGCTCTGTGCTGACAGCCCAGAGCCTGGAGCTTGCTGCGGATTCTGTGTCTCCCTTTCTTTCTGCTCCTCCCTGCTCATGCTCTGTCTCTCTCTCTCTCTCTCTCTCTCGAAAATAAGTAAACATTAAAAAATTAAAAAAAATTAAATCCTTGCACACTAATAATTTTAGAAAATATAGTAAAATTATATTGCTAGAAAAAGTAAAGTAAAATAAGACATTTAAGATATAATTCCCATTTATTATTTTGTTTCACAGATTTAAAAATTATTTTCTTCTAAAGTTTCTAAATTCTTATTTAATTTTTGTACTCCATTTTGTCCAAGAAAGGTAACAAAATGATTGATAAGAGGCAGAGACCTTGAAATTACACTTGCAGTAGCACTGTCTCATTGGATGTAAAAATGACGCACAGCTGGATCAGGAAGAGAGAACTGGTAGATCCTAGAGAAACTTGTAGGTATGAAACATACAATGGAAAAAACAAAGTTTCTTCCACCCTGAAGTTTACATTGTACTAGAGAAAGGCAGTTGTAAATGAAGTAAATCATATAATACATGGCATCGTTGTAAATTCCATAGAGAAATATTAAGCTGACAAAAAGGATAAGGAGACCATGTTGGGGGGTTACAGGAAAGAAATTTAAGGGCATGTCTTTTGATTTCTGGTTTAACATTTTTTTTTCTGTTTTTAATTTTGTTTTTCAATGAATAAATGTTTAATCACCCCTCTGTTGTGATGATTGTATAAAGTTAACTCCTGTGATCTGCTAATTTGTAAATTACAATAGTGTATTATCTGATAGAGAAATAGTTTTTTATATCTAGGGTAATTTTACTTTTTAATACATTAATCTTTATATCCAAAACACATTGATATATATTTTTATTTTGACTATTGATACTTGTTTTAAGATATTTCACCTATGTTTATAAATGAGACTCGGCTATGATTGTTTTAATTGTACTATTCTTATTGGCCTTATTATCAAAATTATATTAACTTTATGAAGCGAATTGAATAGCTTTCTTTTTTTTTCTTTAATCTGTGAAGTGTTTTGTGAACAATAGAGAACATCTGTTCTTTGAAGAGAGTAAAATTTACTTGTAAAACTGGGTGAGTTGCTAAGTATTGCCCAATTCACTACTTCTTTTTTTAGCCAGTATCAAATCTAGAATATTTCCTTCTTATTGAGATTTCTATTTTGATGGTTATATAATTAATTACCAAGATTTCTAATTATTTTTCATATCAACCTATTTATATATATATCCGCTATTATATGCTCTTTTTAAGTGGACATTTTTACTAAGCATACTTATTGTTACTCTTTGTTAGGTTGTTGCATAAGATCAATTGAATCTGAAGAGAAATAAAATTCCAGTTTTGAGGTTGTTGCTTGTCTTTTCTATCTTTATACTTGTCTATTTGTTTAGGTATTAAGGTCTTCAGGCTCATTCTAAGTGAGAGCCAAGTTATGGGATTTTCCTCCCCTTCAGTCTCCCATTCTCTTTTTCTTGTCAATTTCCTGTCCATATGTTTGCAGTTGCCTCCCCTTTTCTCTTCCCCCAATGAGGTTGGGAACCCATTATCTTGGCCATACAACCATTGATAGCTTGGTTTAATTTGTGATTGAAAAAAGGCTCTGTATTCCCTTTAACTTAAGTCCTGGTCCTTCTCTAAAGCTAACTCCCTAGACAGCTTCAGCTGTAATTGTCTTGGTTTGTTGTTGTTTGTTATTTGTTCCTACTCAACCTCTCACTCAATAAGGGAGCTCTATTTACTTGTTCCCTGGTTTGAAGCAAAGGGCATGGCTGTGTTTGGTCCCCCAACTCATGTGGAAGATTTTTTTCTACCATCAGGGGTTAAATAACCTGATCACTCTCTTTACTTTCAAACTGTGGACCTGAAGCTTTAACTCCACTTGCTGATTTGCATTTCTCTTTTGGTTTTCATTCATTGAGACTTCATCCTGCTTTTGTGGATTTGTTGTTGTTGTTTTGTTTTTGTTTTTGTTTCTGTTTTTGCTATTGCTGTTGTTTTAAAGTTTATTTATTTTGAGAAAGAGAGAGAGCATGTGTGTGTGCACGTAAGAGGGAAGGGGCAGAGAGAAAGGGAGAGAGAGAATTCCAAGGAGGCTCCATGCTATCAGGGCAGAGTGGACCTGAGGCTCCATCTCACCAACCTTGAGATCATGACCTGAGCTGAAATTAAGAGTCAGAAGCTTAACCCACTGAGCCACTGAGGTGCCCGATGACTTTATCCTGTTATTGAACCTATCTCTGTCTCTGGGTTTTTTTTTTTTTTTTTTCTTCTTCCTGTACTTTCTTTACCTTGCTATGTATTTGAAGTGATAGAAATATATCCCAGTGTGAATATTGGGCCATATTGACTGAAATTCTCTTTTTGCTAGAATGAAATCTCTAAACATTTTCTTTAAAAATTATGTTAGGGGCGCCTGGGTGGCGCAGTCAGTTAAGCGTCCGACTTCAGCCAGGTCACGATCTCGCGGTCTGTGAGTTCGAGCCCCGTGTCAGGCTCTGGGCTGATGGCTCAGAGCCTGGAGCCTGTTTCCAATTCTGTGACTCCCTCTCTCTCTGCCCCTCCCCTGTTCATGCTCTGTCTCTCTCTGTCCCAAAAATAAATAAACGTTGAAAAAAAAAATTAAAAAAAATTATGTTTAATCAGGGTTTCCCTAAATATAGGTTATTCAAATAAAAACATATATATATTATGTATATCTATATTATATATATTATATATAGAGATATATATGTTTTTATTTTTATAGTGTAATAAAGTTTTATAACATATTATATTATATATATAGTACAGATACATATATATGTATGTGTGTGTGTGTGTGTGTGTGTGTGTATGTGTATATATAACAAGATGTTAAGTGAGACTTTTCCTGGTGATCTAGAATTTTGAATGAGGTTTCATACCTGAGAACCATGGTATATGTGTCCACATATTCTAAAGAAATAGTCCAAACCCTCAAATTAAACACTAGAGAAAGTAACTTGTCTGTTTCATCTTCAAAGAAATAGTCATTGAATTCATAAAAAAAAATCCCATAAAAAATGTCACCAACATAAGTTACAACTGGCTTAATTAAGAAAGATCCTCTCTGCACCTTCAGCTCTCCTCCATTTCTCTTATGTAATTATGAGATGGCGTAGAAAGTGGGGAAAAGGAACTCAAGGTATGAATTGTAGAAATACGTGACTATGTACAACGTTTCCTCTTTCTCTATGATTGCATTTTCTGAGCCTGACGCAAACCCAGCCAGAAGAGATGAAAGACCGGATTGTAAATTGTAACACAAGTTATCTACGAAAGTTATGGATCTTCCTAAGATGTTTTTTTCCAGGAAGAAAGTATGTAGATTTCAGAGTAGCGTGAATTTTTAAAGACAACAGTAAAAATGGATATAGACAGATAGAGAGATGATAAAGTTCTTTTATTTTGGACTTTGGTTCCTACTAAGTCCAGGTCATTCAGTAAACCTGTTCACAAAATTTTATGTTAGAACCTATTGTGTATTTTCCTTACCATTATGGTTAATAATGCAATATTGAAAGTCTTAAAAGAAATGGATACTGGTTTTGAAATATTCATGTGTATACAGACTTTTTGATTGAGGCAAAAATGTTTAATGAAATCAAACCTTCCAGACTTTAAATTGCAATCCAATTCACATGAATACAAATGAGCTTAAAAATAATATTGCATATGTATAAAAAGTCAAATAAGGGACATATAAATCAGCAGCTATACTTGTGTCTTTTTAATTTTAAGATATGATAAAAGAATTGCTCTGCTGTGGCTCATTAACACACTACTAAAAAACAAATTATATTTTTTTCCATTTTATGTAACATTTTATTTTGCCTGATTATGTGTTCTCATAAAATAGACCTTGGTGACTTATATAAATGTGAAAAGAGGTTATTTCTGAGAAATATTATTGGCAATAAGAAATTGGAATTTAGAATTGCTAGGGGCTTAAATGGAGATCAGATTTATCATGTGTAAGTTCAGAACATATACATTTAATTTCTAGCTTTTCTGTTATTGTTGTTTCTTGTGTGTACACATCCTAATACATTCTTTGCTCACATTCCCCTGTTTTCTGTTTCTCTTCTCTGACTTTTTCTAAGACCTAGATAAATTGAATGTTATTAGTTGTAGTGACCTAATTAGAATGTTTTTACAAACTCCATAAAACATTACATTAAAAGAGTAAATTATTCAGTATGTGATGCAAGCCAAAACATGTTTATTCAACCCTGAATCTTCTCTAAATCTTGTTGGGCTCTACAAAATTGTGTGATATTTTCATATTTACAAATATTAATTATGAATATAAGATTTAGAATTGGCAACTAAATCATAACATTTAGTAATATTAAAGACCTGCTTCCTTCTTGTAGGATTAATTGGCATAGCCCCGTTGTCAAGTATACAACAACATAAATAAAAATAAACATGAACTAAAACTTCTAAATACAAAGGGGCACCTGGGTGGCTCAGTCTGTTAAGCTTCTGACTCTTGCATTCAGCTCAGGGCATGATCACCATCATGAGATCCAGCCCAATGCCTGCTTAGGATTCTCTCTCTCCTTCTTCCTCTTCCTCTTCCCCTGCTGGTGCACTGTCGAAAAGCAAAACAAAATAAAACAAAAACCATCTAAAGATCACCTGAAAGTGCCAGGCAGGAAGAAATGATTAAATGCATGAATGAATATGCTGTATAGAACTTTTGTTTTATGTAAACAATAAGGAATTGGGGAGCTTTTATCTCATATTAGCCATAAGGAATTGGGTACAAATGTGCAAGTTGTTGGCTTTGTAGTGAATATTATGTTTTCATTTCATTTACATGTAACATTATGGGGGAAATTCTGAGATTTTAGCCAGTCTTCAAGAGAGGTAAAAGAAAGGCATTCAAAAGCAGATTTGAATAAATATTCCATGTTTACCATTTTTGAGAGCTTCATGATGAGCTGCACAAAACTTTGTCATCCAGGGTACTTATTACTAAAACTTGCCCAGTGACAGTGGATTGACATTAACAGGGAAAAAAATAAATGTAATCCATTTCCCAAGGCATTGAAATATGCTAAACAAGGTAAAAAATGTGCAATAATTTTGAAAATTTAAAACGATATTGAAATGTAAGTTAATTTTATCTTAGTCATTATCATCATCATTGTTATTGAAGAAAGGCATTTTATACACCAGAATTATTTATTTTAGTTTAGATTAAAAGCTGCTTCCTGACATGAATTGACTCTTGTATCTACTTTTTTGAGATATTATTGGCTGAAACATGTTGATTAAATTTTGCACTAACTCAATTACAGGATTCATAGCTGGTAAAGCTTTAATGTAGTTTATAATTTTATAATGTGAACTGACATTTCTCTAGTGCTAGGCAGTTTTCAAAATGCTTTCCTAAGCATAATCTCTTTTGATTCCTAGAACAATCGTTGCATAAGAAATAGTCATCCTCTTTTATAGATTAAAAAGAATAATAAGTTTCAGAAAGATTAAGGCACTCAACAGTTAGATGGCTGAATCAGAACTCAGCTCATGTCAAGAGACGTAGTATACAGTCAAGATTAAGAGTCCAGACACTAGAGACAGAAGGTCTGGGTTCAAATTCAGAGTTTTCTTTTTACTAGTGTGTGCCCTTGGGCAATTAAAAAATCTCTTTATGCCTCAATTTCCTTAGTCAGTTAAATGAAGATAATAGAGGTATCTTCATGATACAGTTGCTGTGATAATTACATGAATTGGCATCTGAAAAATGCTATTAATGCACCTGGTATATTTTCATCGGATACCAAAAAATATCTGTTGATTGTTGTTGATTAATACCAATTCAACTTTAAATTCCAAATTACAGTTGCTTAATGTACTGGTCAGAACTCTTTCAGCATTAATGAGAGATGTCTAACTCGAAGTAGTTTAAGCAAAAACAAAAAGCGAATTATTGGAACACTGAATTGGGGATGTTGCTATAGTAACTCATACATTCAAAGGAAGACTGAATCTCAGATGAGACAGAACTGGAGATTCAGTTTTTTACCAGTCTATACCTCCATCCATTTCTCGTTTCTGCTTCACTGAAGAGTCTGCCTCATTCTCATCTATAGTAGATAGGCTTTATCCATGTCAATCACAGGAAAAAACTGCTTAACATTTGTGCCCCCCCCCTTTTTTTTTCTTTTCCACCAATATTACTAAGAGAAATGGAGGTACCTGGGTCATATGCTCATCTCTGAGTCTAGGGGATTGGTTTGTTCAGAAGCAATTTAATAGAAAAATGTGCTGCTCATAAAAAGAAAACCAAAAAAAGATACGAAATGATGCACTATATTTGACTTTTTAAAAATTAGAAAAACCCTGAAACTTACAATAAACACTAAACCTGCATTTTAAAGTTTTCATAAGGTCCCCTTTTCACTTTAGATGGTTATTATGCCACGATATCATCATGCTAGCTAGCATCAGGCAGAGGCCTCTTACTCTTCTTACCTGGCATCTGAGTGCAGGGGAAGATATTTGCTTACAACATTCTCTATCAACAGACAAGGTAATAAGAGTTTGATTTAAAAAACAGATCAGTGTGGCTATGCAGCCACCTAGTTAATGACACATTTACCAGACATCCGTATCTTATATTAAGATGACAACAGAAGCTTTACTCTGATAACTGCACAAATGAGTTTATAAACCTACCTGCACTAGTGACTTTCTTGTTGATTTGTCACCAAAGCATCATCCTCCTGTCACCTTTGAGTAAGCATTCATAGTGTTAAAATGTTTTAAAGTCTTCCAAATGCGTAATTGTCAAAGCATGAAATCTGAATAAAATACTTGCCGAACCCTCTAGCCCCTCTGGTTTCTGGATGATACTTTGCAAACCAACAGTCAGTGTAAATTTCTGGGGGGATTTAATTATAGAACTGTTGAATTAAAGAGTTGATTTAGAGAAATTAAAACTACACTTCAAAGAAAGAGAACTGTATATTTAACAATGTAATTATCCCAAGTTGACACATACTTGAAATTCTTGCTCACTGTGCAACTGGTTTCATGCTTCTGCTCTATACTTGGTAAGAATTCCTCCTTTTCTTGCATTATGTAAGTTCTGAAGTTAATCCTCCATATCCAAACTTGAACTCCTCACCCATCCCCAAACTCGCTCTTTCTCCTATTGTTTGTAATTCGGTAGTTGCCCAAGTTTACAGCCTACATGCCATCCTTGGCCTCTTTCTCAACTCCGTAATTCCGTATTTAATCAATCACTTGAATCTAACTCCCAAATAGATCTGAATTCTATTTACTTATTTGTATCATTACTTTCACTCTCCTAAATGAGGCTAACATCTTTCTACTGAATTACTGAAACATTTTATCAGTTTTCTTGTTTTCAGCCTTGCCTCCTCTGATCTATTCTCCATCCTCCAACACAGTGCTCTTTCTCAAATGGAATTATCTTCATGCTGAAGACTGCTCAGCGGCCCCATTGCATTTAGGATGAAGCTTCATTTCTTGACTTGGGCATTTAAACCCTTTGTTCTTGTTTATCTCTCCAAGTGTTATGTTCTGGATTTGCATTCTCTCAGGTTGTAATGCAAATAGTGCTAAAATATTGATTAGGACATTAGTTTTTCTGATCTTCATTCCATGCGTGCTTCTGACTAAAGAATCTCCTCAATATTATGCAAATAACAGCATCTTAAGAAACCAACATGTAATGAATGTACAAGGATTAATAAGATTTATTTATTTTTATTGATACATAAAATATATTGACATATATGGATATATAACATTGTATAAGTTTGAGGTGTAAAACATGTTGGTTTCATACATTTATATATTGCTACATACAATATATTTGTATATTGCTACATGACTACCGCACGATAAAATGCTAATATAAAATATGCCTACTTTCACATATTCAAATTCATTGATTTGAATTTCCATATCATTACATTAGCTAGTATAAAATAGAAATGTAATTTTCCCTCTGGAAGAATAGTATATTGTATATAGCCATAAAATGAATATATAATTTGGGCTTGGTTAAAATTACTTCTTTTTATGGCCATCCCTTTTATTATAGCTGAGAAATCCTGGCATTTGCTTCTATTTCATTGTTTCATTGTTAATATTAATTACTACTTTGTGATACTGGGCTTTCCAGGAATAATGTTTCTTAATAAGTAGTTATCCAATAGTGCTCCTGCTGTTTTTGTTGTTTCGTCATATATACGGCAGCTATTGAGGGCAGTCTCTGGAGATGCATGGTCAAAGAGAGGTTTCAGTAATTTAGAATAGTCCGTCCATTTCCTGAAGTTGGTAGGTTAGTAGTGTGACCTGTGTATATTGAACATAGGACTCTATTTTCTTGTAGTTTCAGCATAAGTATCTTTTTCACTGACCATTAGTAATCACTTGTGTTCTCCTGCAATTCCTCTGGTCCTTGTATACACAAACACACTTTTAATGTAAATATACAAATTATGCATCTCTTGTGAAACTTTGTGATTTCCTTGGATAATGAAGGTTGATTACTAACTGCAACTGCAAAATATAAATGTATAAAACCCACTTTCTGCTCATTTGGCTTCACTATTGTGTTCTGTAACTGGTGATGGTGTATAGGACCATCAGCACAGGATTTTCATAGCTCCATGTACAGATCGCTCTTTTCCCTTTCAGCACTATATTGCTTAGAAACATTGCAACATATCTGGAATACCTGTTTAGTGTTTTAAAGCTTTCAGTGACTAAGAAATGAACTATTAACAATAACTAAAATCAAATACGACAAAAGGTATTATATTGTTTCTGATGCAGCCAATTTTATTTGAGATAGAATGAAGTCTTTTTGGTAATGAGTCAGGTCTATTTCAAAACTTATATCATGAAATGTTTTGAAGACAAAAGAAGGAAAACCAAAAAAGAAAATTAAAAATGTCTCAGGTAATGTTATTATGGAAGTTTCTGTTCTTCAGAATGTGTTTTAATAACCAATGATTCTTTTCCTATGTATCTGACAAAGATAATACAAATGCGAGGTGCTGAATCATTATAAAATGAAGTATACTTATTGTAAAGAATTAAAAAATATGAAAAATTGGAAAACTCATCATTCCATCAGCTAGTAAAAAAACAATATTAATTTTTATTTCAATCATTCTAGTGTTTTTACACGTAAATATTTTATACCTAATGGGAAAAATGAGGCGTATATTATCCTTTTGTACACGACGCAGTTATATGAATATTGCTGAAAATTGTCCAAAATTTTATTTTAATGACCATATAATTAAATTCTTAATGGTCTGTCACCATTTATTTTATTATTCTTCAATTCTTTAAAAAAAATTTTTGGATTTTTTAAAATATATTTTCAATGTTTATTTTTGAGAGAGAGAGAGAGAGAGAGAGAGAGACCAAGTGCGAGCGGGGGAGGGGTAGGAGAGAGGGAGACACAGAACCTGAAGTAGGTTCCAGGCTCTGAGCTGTCACCACAGAACCCAATGCGGGGCTTGAACTTACGAGCTGTGAGGTCATAACCTGAGCCAAAGTCGGACACTCAACCGACACTCAACCGACTGAACCACCCAGGTGCCTCTATCATTCTTCAATTTTTAAGCATATTATTTCTAGTTTTCACTATTACAGAAAGGACTTTAATAAGCATGGGCATGTAATGCCTAAATTTCTACTTATTTAACATAGATTAGCAATACTTGTAAGGGAAATTACTGTTCTGTGGGTAGAGTTATCTCTATCTTAGCTTCTGGAAAGCACCAAGTATATATAGTTAGGAAGGCTTGAATTGCTACCCTGGTACAAGTAATATGATATATTAACATTTTACTTTCCCATTTGTGTTTATTTCTTATGTCACATAAACAGATCTTCGTAATTATGTAGGCACTATACAACTGCAAAGCTCTATTGTTGATATGATGACAACCTAGAGTTAGAATAATTGGCTAGAAGTATTGTCTTCTTGATAGGAGCTTATATGACTCATACTCAACTGAATGGTTAAATTGTGTTTCTAAAGTTTACTAAAGGGTTGACTTTACTTAATTTGTTCTAGAATTTTTCAAATTATCTCTATTTGCTTTTTTATTTTTTATTATTTTTTTAACGTTTATTTAAATGTTAGAGACAGAGCATGAATGGGGGAGGGTCAGAGAGAGAGGGAGACACAGAATCTGAAGCAGGCTCCAGGCTCTGAGCTGTGAGCCCAGAGCCTGACACAGGGCTCGAACTCATGGACTGCGAGATCATGACCTAAGCCAAAGTCAGACGCCCAACTGACTGAGCCACCCAGGCGTCCCATCTATTTACTTTTTAAAAACAAGGTTCTATTGTATCTCCATTAAAGAGAATAGTTATATAAATAAGTTTAAGTAAAAATATATTCGCACCGTGACTAATATCACATTTGTTTTTAAGGATTAGATGAATTTTGATGACATCACATAATAAGAGGATAGAATCTATTAATTTAACACATTACAAGTTCTATTATTCGCTGGTTGTATTTGGAAATAAGGCAGAGATCCACAAATTCAGCTTCCAGAATTGGTACTATTAACATTTCTATTTAAGAGTTGATTTGACCACAGGCCAAGGATTTCAAACTGTTGATCAAGCATGGTAGAATCTACCCATTTTTCTACATAATAGTGATGCTTATTTTAAGAAGGAATTAGCTTGACAACGATGTACATTCTATAATACCTATTCCCGTTGATTGCGTGAGTGATCCTGCTATGCATACATTATACTAGAAGGTAGCTGTGGTTGAAGAAGAGGAAGCTGAAGAAGGCAGAAGGCTGAAAGCTGAAAAAGAAAAGGAAGACTAACAAACAAGGCAAAAGATGGGCGAGGTCACAGGGTGATGTCTTTTAAGGCCTTAGCTATTTTAAGGATTTGGCTTTTAGTCTGAGTGAGTTGCTACACCATTACAGGTTTGAGCAAAGAATTCACATGATATGATTTACATTTTAATAGCATTACTTTAGCTGCTGAGTTTAGTAAGAAGTAAGGAAGGAAGCAAGGGTAGAAATGGGATGCCCCATTGGAAAGCCACTTCAAGAAAATAATTTGTAAGGTGATAACACTTGGCCCAGGTTATTAGTAGTGGAGATGTTGAGAAATGATAAATAAATTTTGGAGATAGAGCCCCAATTTTTAATGTATTGGGTGGAGTTAAGGATGACTCAAAAACTTGTTAGACTGAGCAACTGGCTGAGTGTTATATCACTATGTATTCCAGTCACCTAAATTGCGGATGGATACAGTGGAACAGTTTTTGGGTAGAAGTTTACAATTCAGATTTGAACATGTTCGGATATGTGGCAGTGTTTAGTTGGCATTTTATTTGGAGTTGGGGATTTAGGGGGGAGGTCCATGCTCCAGATAATGTATTTGGATTTTGTCAGCATGCAGAGTATTGAAAACCATAACCCGAATCTGATTATCATTATTAGGCTCAGGAAACAGTAAATAAGTGGATAAAGGAAAAAACATTTGTTGTATATAATCATATTATATCAAGTAGGGAAAACAGGTTTTGAAAAAATACACTATTCTAGATTTTGTGACATTATTTTATGGTCCCATAATCTGACATAGATTAATAATAAATATTAACATGAGGAGCCATCAAAAGCAATATATATGTGATGGATGAATACATACATGCCTATTTATGAATGTGTATGCATTTCAATCTCTATCTATGTGAAAGTATCTTCTCATGACAAGTCACATAGTGACATACAGAAAAATGTGTTAAACCCAAAAAATTATATACAATATCTATTTATATAAGAAAAAATAAAATGAGTGTTAAATGCAATTGTATGTAAAGAAAGGAATTGTCAGTGGCTTTTAATTAGCATTTAAACAATTTAAGATTTATTGGATGATGAATTTTGCTTAATGTGTAAAAGCTTAACTATTCCTACTTTCATTACCCTGGAAACTTAACATTGGTAAACCTACTATTATGTCATGAAATTTAAGATTATTTTTGAGAAGACACAGAATCCATAAAGTAACCAACTGTGGAAGGTTATAGTAAAGTACTTACTTAAAGACTCTGTGTACAGATGTATATTTCAAAGGCAATAGATGACATCAACTATAACTGTAATAAACCAGTCCTTTCTAGATACTGATGACACAGGCCCATTCATTTGAAATTCCTATTTGATAATTCTGCAGTAAAGTTCAACCAAAATTTAAATTCCATTTACATTAAAGTTAAAAATGTATGTTTTTATTAACTGTCCTTTTTGAAAAGTCTTTTGTTGAAAACCTGCCACTTGGTTTGAGAGTTCATCATGTGCATTCCACAACTGACTTGAGACCAAGTTTAGTTTTGAGATAAGAAGTACTAGTATTTTAAGAGTTCTTTTATATTGTGAATGAATCTAATGTCTTTGAAGAGTGTCAGTGTCTTACATAGTTGAGAAAAGGAAAGAAGACTAAGATTGGCTCCATAAATTTAATCTAATGCTAATGAGACTTCTTATTTAGTTTTGTGTAAATATAACTACGTATGTAATTAGTGTCGAGCAGCATATGGAATCCATTGGGAATGTGTTTTTACATGTGCATCTCAAGGACATCAGAGGAATTTTGCTTATAAATATATATTTCAATATAACTTGCTGTTACAGACTGCAGTGTCTTAAAATATTTCACAGATGTCTATTTCTTCATGTGTTTTAATAATATTTTCCCCAAAACATTGAGCTTGATGTTTTGAACTGTGCTTGGCTGTCACTTGGCCTATAGCCTTGTCAAGTAATTTTAAAATGCTTAGTACCATTTTATTGATTGTATCTATAAGTGAACTTATGCCAGCATCACACCCGACACTCCATATGCATTCAATAGAACCCTGCATGGAGGAGGAGGGAATGAATTCTTGTAAAGCTTGGAAATTCTCCTGTAGAAACATCTTCCTCCTGTGTACTTTTATAACTATTATTTCAAAAACACATTGGCGCTAGTCGATTGTGAACATTAGGTTTTTAGCCTGGGCACCAGGTCCCTTCCACTCCCATAGTATTTCATTTTATTGGGGTTTTACTGAGCTGAGTTTATGCATTTGTGAAATATGAATAGAACGTTAAATCTTGAGACCATGAGATTAATGTATAAGTATGTGTCAGTTGGAGGTGAAGATAACACCCTTTTCATTGCAGAGGAATTAGTCGTTGGTTTATTTGTTAGAAGATTTTGTAAATTTTTTTACTGTTTATATTTGAGAGAGAGACAGAGACAGAGGCAGAGACAGAGAGATAGAGCATGAGCAGGGGAGGGGCAGAGAGAGAGGGAGACACAGAACCCAAACCAGGTTCTATGCTCTGAGCTGTCAGCACAGAGCCTGACACGGGGCTCGAACCCATGAACCGTGAGATCATGACCTGAGCTGATCAGACACTTAGATGAGTGAGCCACCCAGGCGCCGCTTGGTGGAAGATTTGAGATGTAATAAAAATCAAATGAAAGATGACACTCTGATTAGTAATTTATACATTTTATTTATAAATAAGTAAAAGATTACCTAGATTTAGGTGATAGATCTCAGATAAATACAGATCGCATCCTGACAATTTTGTAAAACAGAGTCATTGTCTACAATGAAATTAGTGCTCCCTCACTTGTTACTTTGTCACCTAAAGGTAATCCCGGCAATGGAGTCATCTCCTTGGTCTGGAAAACTCACTAAAGTCTACAAAGTTTTTTGCAGGACCTTGATTTTAAGGAAACAAGAAACTGTCCCTTGAGTTCCCAGCCTTGAGGGTGGGAGTGGGAGTAGGCACCTATAGGTGATGAGTGTTAGAAAAAGAAAGGATGGGGTGGTTTGGTGGGTTTAGTGTCTGATGATTAATTTCAGCTCTAGTCATTATCTCCCGGTTGGTGAGTTCAAGCCCTGCCTTGGATTCTGCTCTGACATAGCAGAGCCTGCTTGGGATTCTGTCTCCCTCTCTCTCTGCCCCTCCCCCACCAAATAAATAAATAAATATAAAAAAAGAAAAGAAAAAGGAAGGATGTAAAAAATGTAAAGACGTCGCAATTAAGAGTGTGTTATTTTTTTTATCCAGTTGCCACTAAATACTATTAGGACATGGATCTTAAGAAATGTTGGAAGTACGTCTTGGGATTTAAAGATGTCAGAGTTTTTCTTGAATAAAGGAGAAGTTCTGGGTCATCATTCTCTCCGTTTTTCCTATTAAGTTTGTTGAGAAAATAGTTCGTTGCCCTTGTATAACTTCAGGTAATATAAGCAGAGACTCTGACAGAGAGATGAGAATTCATGATATCTTTATTTGTTTGAAGTTGTACTCATAATGTTTGCATGAATGAGTAACCTTGAAGAAAACAGTTTTGCCATCATTTTCTCCCCCAGTGGGGGAGCTGGAAATAAGCCTAAGACATGATGTTTTCCTTTAGATTTTCTTAAATACTTATATGTGAGCACATCTTTATGTAGAAGAGTAAAACTAGGAAATTAATAACCTAATTAACATCATAAACTAAAGATAATTGTAAGATTGTTCAGATTTAGTTTGATTCTAAATCTCAGACACTTGAACTTAGGGATGTGGATGAGAACTGTCAGGTGGTTGAAATAAATGAAGAAAACAGGAACAGTGCCAATTAGAACATTGGAAGGAACCCAGAATTCAATCCTTTAATGATGTGTTTAATATTGCAAGGCATGTTATTGTGATATATTTTACATCAAAGTGCTAAGTATATTTGATCGTTACCAATGATCTTCCCTGCCATCATTGCATAAAATGTTCATGTTTGAAAGATTCATTTCACCACACATATTTGTATGTTCTGTAAAATTTTAATCTGTTAATTAAGATGGTTACTTTTGCATCGTCTTTTTTTTCTAGTTAACTATACGTTCTAGTCTAAACCTAGTCTAAAGAAATAGACCCAAAGTTCAAAATGATGCACTTAGGAAAACAATTTTTTTTATAATCCAAATGTATGTTTTGGGGATCAAACTTGGTATTAATTGACAAGCGAAAGTTTGAATATGTGAAATTTCTAAGTTTAAAAGTAGTCAATATTTTCTAGGTTTATAAGGTTTTTTTCAATGTTCAAGTTTAAAAAATATTAAAACATTTCTTCAAATAATTTGAAATGACTAAGATATAAATATGAAATATTTGTTGTAATGAAATGAGCACACCATTTAAAATTATTTTCTGACTTTTACAGGGCGTCCGGGTGGCTCAATTGGTTGAGTCTGACTTTGATTTCAGCTCAGGTCATGATCTCATGGACATGAGATCAAGCCCGTGTCAGGCTTAGGTCTCCCTCTCTCTCTCTCTGCCCTGTACTCTTCCCCACTTCAAAATAAATCAACATTAAAAAAATAAATTTATTTTATTTTATAAATTTTATAACTTTATTTTGCAGTCTTAATTGTATAATTGCAAGAGTTCATGATATATCATTATTATACTCCGTTTTATAAAGGAAGATAGTTTGTAATACAAGCCTTGCTTTTAATCCAAGTATGATAATGTATACAGCTATCATTTTAATTGATGCTAAAAATAAAAACGTTTAGATACCTAATTAAGTATCTCCATATACAAAAATAAAATGATCAACCGTCTCCTCTTAAGTGGTAACTTCACATTTCCAAAAAGCAGTTTTCTTGTGTATATGATAGTTTTGTTTTTCCCCTGGTATAAAAGAACTACATAACCATCATCTGGAAAGTAAGGTCAAATGTAGGAGTAGTATGTATGTATGTATATGCCATACAGTATCAAAATAAAGGACCTGTTTTCCTCCACAGATGAATTGAAATACATGAGCAATACAGTAACATAATTTTACCAGAGTCCTATTACTCTCTGAATTGAAATGTCTTAACCTATTTACAAAAGACCAGGATTATTGATTCTGGGAGGGTCTGCACTCCTTATTTATAGGCTGTATAGATTAAAGGAGGATTTTATTATTAATAATAGCTAATGATTGTAATGCTATGTGTTGAATATAAAATATCACTGTTTTACAAATTAAAAACTCTCCTAACACAACTTGTAAAATTAGCTGTTGCTGCATCTTCAATGAAAGAGTGTAAAATTCTTTCAGATTGATTAAATTTATATTGGATCCTTAGTCTTGAGCATTCTGGCAACTTTTTTAATGACTACTTTGAGAAAAAAATTAAATTCATTCAAATAATACCTTGAATTTCAGGTAGGAATAATTTAATAATACCCCCCGACTCCCTCCCCCCCCCCCCACACACAGACTGATATACTCTTGAGATATTCTTGACTACTCTTAATGCTGCTGATGAGTAGGTTAGTGGATAGGAAGGTAGAAACACTAATTTATCAGGGTAAATCTGGCATTGAAACAGCATAACATAACGCAACTTTGAGTGAATCAATTCACAACTCTGAATGCCCTCAATTATAAAATGATAGTGTTGAACTTCATAATCATTCAGCTTCATTTCAGTTCTTTTATAATCATTTGGGGAAATGGTTATTTTGTTTAAAAAATTATTGGCATATAAAACAAAGAAATTAGAATGTCTCCCACAAAAGCTCTCAATTTAGCTCAAAGCAGGCATTGAATATACACATAAAATATAATTCAAAGTCTGTGCTACATCTTGAGACTCAAAGCTTGTACGTCGCGGAAGTGTGGGCATGTGACTCATGGATTGTCAAATTTAGAACCAAAGTAATGTTTCGTACCAACTGGTAGCTGCAGAAATGTTCCCTGTAGTCTCTGGATGGAAGAGGCAATCAAACAGCTGGGTCCTAATAGTCTTCTAAGAGACAAATCAGAAGCCTCATCAGCAAGGCTGATGGTTGCCTTTTACATTATCTTTGGAATGAACAAAACCCTTGGGCCTGATTGGCAGCCCCTCTTTACCTCCCTCCACTTCAAGGCTTTCCACAATACAATTCCCAAAAGCCCTGAATGTACTCCTTGTGCAGAGAGAGGGCGGGGGAAGCCTTTGCAAGCTTTATACAGAAAAATACAAGAGTTGTGAAGCCATTAACTGGTCATGACTAAAGTATTAGGGACATAGCGAAACTCTCATTCACCAAACCAGAAAACCATATGAAAAAACTTTATATACTTACAAATAGTATCTTTTTTTTATTTATGACATATACATTCAAATCTTTCAAGCAGAAAATTCAGTCAAGTGAGATCTATTGGTAGTTTGAGTTCAAAGTCAGTGAGCAAATGGAAATCATTGCAGCATCCATCTCATTTCCCTAGTGGACATTAGACCACTCAAAATGTGTCACATAATTTACAGCCCCTTGATAGTAATTGAATATACACATTGAGAGTACACTGGCAGAACACTTAAGGAAGATTGAATGCCGGAGGACCCGCTTACGTTATTTTTGGCTCTACCCTGGTTTTTGCTTTTAATTTTTTTCTTGAGATTAATTTCAATTTGGTTCTTCCATCCTATCCAAACAAAAGCTTTGGGAAAAGAGATTAACAGCAGCATCAAAGAAATTGTGATTCTTCGTTTCAGAGACATCAGATTTTGTAATGTGCTAATAGTAGAAGGACAAAATGAAGTCTGCAATTCACCATAAATAATTTTTAAACCAGGATAGTAAAATCAAGCAATAAATGAGAAAGATGACTTTTGAGCTGTCTCTTAAGTGAGAGTGAGAATTTCCAAGGTTTAAATTAATATTTCTATTTTAATATTTAATATGTCCATTAATATTTGGGGAAACAAAGAGATAGCTTTGTAATTAAAAATATGAAATAACCAAAATTTTTAAACAATCATTGTTCTAAATCTCTGTATTTTTAATGTGTGTTCCAAGAAATTTTTAACTTTTTCAACTTATATTTTATTGAAAGTAATTTCTTAAATGGTTTATTTGCCATGCAAAATGGAATCTCCTTAAGTAGTAACCTTTAATACTTAAGAGACTACAGATGAAAGTAGTAAGCAATTGATTTTATAGACTTCCAAGTATTCCAAGCACATAAAGAGGAAATGGGACCTGACAAAAATTGCTATTTGAGAAACAGTGTTGGGTTTGTTTTCTACTTTTCCTTCTCTCTTCCTGTTCTCCTTCTCTCCCCTTCTGAACCTCTCCCTCTTCTTCTTTTTCCTTAGAGTGTGCTTGTGGTATGCACTAAAGATTGTCCCATGGACCTCTATTTTCTCATCACATGGACCTCTATTTTCTCATCACACATGACATATGTATATGTGTGTGTACATATATAATATATATAATATATATTGTATATAACATGTAATATATGTTATACATGTAATATAGATGTATTATATATATGATATGAATGTATATATGTGTATATATATATATATATATGATCTATCTATCTATCTATCTATTCCCTCAAATCAAGCAATGTCCCACTAACTGTGACCAAATTAACTTTTTTCTGACCACTAAGATTTACTTAAATAAGTCGCATTTTATTGAGACAAAGTGGGGGGAAATGTATTTAAAGAAAATGTTCATCCATGGATATTTTTCCCATGATGAAGATAAATGAGAAAATAAATTATGCAAGCAATTTAATTACTAACAAACCTAACTTATTTGAATATTTGCAAGGGAAAATTCATCTAAGACACTTGTAGGTCTTTCAGTTTCAAAAATACTATATACATAAAAGATTTGTTAAAGACGCAATATTTCTCTTCTACTACTTAATAGGTTGATAATTAGGTGTTCAAAGGTAATTTTTTGCCTTTGGAGATAAGATAAAATAAGATGAGAACATAGACCCCTAAGAGATTTCAAAAGTAATCTTCTTTCTTATTTTATTCACTTACTTACATTCTCTATTATCTTGTGCTTATTTTCACTTTACTATTGGGTTTTTTTTCTGGTCTCTCCTATCCTCCTTATCTTTGAAATCTTGCTTAACCCTTCTAAATCAACCTTACTTTTCCTTTTCCTTAAGTCTTTTATGATACTTGTTAACCTTATATCTCCAAATCAAACTGTCTATAGCATTGTACGTGAGTGACATAGTACCATATTAAACCATTTTATGCATATCACTTTGCTTTCCATAACCTTTGGATGTTTATATGGTATTTGGAAGGCATTGTTTGTGATATTTGTTGATTAGGAGAGATTCTAAGATTTTATGTGTGCTATCCATATAGAATTCATATTGATTAAAGACAGACTAAAAAGATTCTGAGAAAATGTAATCTCATTTTTTGTAACAAAGCCAAATCTCTCGTTTATAATCATGTTGATTTTGCCTTGGTGAGATGTGACACCACTCATGATAGTCTTTGATAGCTAAAATACAAACGTATAATGTACACTATAAATATGATAAGTAGTCACATCCCTCCCTTTCCTCCATCTTTGGAAAACCTCTGCCACCACATTTGGAGAAATTTGTGGTGAAAATCAAAGATGGCATAGATTTTAAACTAAGTCAATAATTCTATCTCTATTTCCTATTATTTATATTGAATGGATTAGCTCTTTCCATAAAACTGTGACTTTGAGCCAAGAGGGAAGGATGTAGAAATGACTAATACAAATTCTAAATGAAAAACGTCTGAAAGAGGACAAGATGATGTCACAAAGAAGAAAAATTTAAACTATATTTTATTTTACAAACTATTTGTATTTTTTAAAAAAGAAGAAAATAAAAATGTAAACAAAAGTTATACCTATTTTTAGCAAGGTGATACAATGCCCAAAGGCTGTTGTCAACAATATCAACTTTATTGAATGGAAAACACTGACCTGACGAGTGACTCTGTTTCTGTCAAATCTTACTTTCTACCAAGATGTTATGTCACTCTCGGATTACTCAGACCTCTTTCTCTAACCTACAATGAAATATGGAGACTCTCAGCAAGGGACGAGGAAAGCAGTAATATCAAACACATTTTAGTTGAAAGGCATGGGCAGGCTTCCAAACATTTTGTAGAGTAAAACTTCCATTGACTCAGAGCCAGTAAGTTCGTAAATCTTAAATGTACAGATGAACATTTTTATACCAGATTTCTTCTAACAAGTCAAACCCATACCTCATACACACATACTTTGTGAATCATAGAATCATGGAAAAATATGAAATGGGGTTCATAAAGGCAAAGTTGAATGCAACAAGAAAAGGAAATACAAAATTAAAATATGGAGCACGATAGTAAACTTTACTATGGTAATACCTAGTCCTTAATAAGTTAGTTACCATTGAGATCTTTCTGAGAACCTGTATGCTTTTGTTTTCTCATTCGCTTCATCAGTAAATACTTACAGAGTATGTATCACTCTAGATTATGGGGCTGACTGGTCATGGTTCCCTGCTCTATGGGAGATGATAGTCTTGTGATGATAAATGCATTTGCAACATCATCTAGGGCTAAAATTAGTTTTTAGTTATTAATTTGTTTGCAGTTGCAAAGTGAAGGGACCAGTGTTATTATCCTATTGTGTGATTTGTATTAAGATTGCTAAAGGTGAAGAATTTTATTTAAAGATCTGTGGGAGAGAATGCCTCACTCTCAACTTAGTGACATGGCTGATTTTTTTCATTTCATTTCAATACAAGTTTTCTCCTGTAGGAATCAGAAACAGTGTGAAGCACAGACAGTGCATTATTCCGGCTTAATTTGGTATGATTGTGCTGCAGGGATATAGGTAGCTATCAATCACAGTAGTATTTTAACATTTATGTAAAGAATTATGATAGGTGTCCATATATTCCGGAATTGGAAATTTCATAGAAAAAACAGGCTGAATAAGAGTTACATACACCATAGTCAGCCTGAATTTTTTGGTATCTGAATGCATGGGAAGTGTGAGTGAACTTGTGCTTATCGATATACCATCATTAGCTCTTCTGGTCCACATTGCTTCTGA
This sequence comes from Felis catus, assembly GCF_018350175.1. Classification (NCBI taxonomy): domain Eukaryota; kingdom Metazoa; phylum Chordata; class Mammalia; order Carnivora; family Felidae; genus Felis; species Felis catus. The sequence goes on along the minus strand of NC_058376.1, from coordinate 27,204,131 downwards.
TAGGCAATTTTCTTTTCTGGATGCTGGAAATCTCTCATTTAGTCCTATGAAGGACTGTTAAGGGTCCAGAGATGATGTATGGGGTCTCATCTCTGTTAGAGTAAATAATCTGTCCAGAGAACACTGAGGCTTACTGAGCAAAAGTAAGCTCTCTGGGACTGCACGTAGAGGACATCCAGGCAGAAATGAGGGCAAGTATTGGGTTATGGGCCGAAACCATTCCTGGAACTTAAGAGAGCATTTTGGATGCCTAAATGGTACCCTTCAACACACTGTGTGCAGCGCACATGCACACACACACACACACACACACACACACGTTATATAAAGACAAATGTTTCACCTTTGAAATAATAATAAATAATAATAATAGTTAAATAATAATGATAAGTCAGAAAGCTCAGACCTAAGTAAATGCTTTCAAAAATAAACTTAAAATTTCCAGGCACTATTTTCAGTGTTTTATATATTTTTACTCCATCTTCACAGCAACTGCACTATCTGCAGTTAAGGACATTTAAGAAACAGGCAGATTAAGTCAAATGCCCAGGAATACATAACTGGTGTTCAATGAATGAAACGAGGAGGCCAAGAGGTGGTTTTAAAGCCTTAGTAGTCTGTGTAAGTAAACCAAAACCTAAGCCTGGAATTACCCAAGGTTAAGAAATCAAAACCCAAGAACACCCAATCCCAACTAGGTTCTCTCAACTAAGGCAAATGCTTGAACTGTAGCCAAAATATAATTTCCTTTCTTTGCTTCTGTACCTTCTCTATAAAAGTCTTTCCCTAGCTAATGACAGTGCAGTGTTCCTACACCACGTCCTATTTGACGCTGCCTGATTCAACTGAATCAATTTTTACCCAAATAAACATAAACTGTTTAATATGCCTCAGTTTATCATTTGGTACTACTAGTAGAAGAGCCAGAATTTGAACCTGAATAATCTAACTCCAAAGTCTGTGTCCTTAATCACTACTCCAAACTGCCTGACAGTTCAACTTCATAGTAAAATATGACTCTTTATAATAAGTGGTTGAATAACCTAAGACAGATACTCTGCTTCAAAGATTTATGTACTATTTGGGTCAAAGTGAAAAATAGCATTAATATTCATAAAATCTCATGGACATAATGACAAGATTCAAGATCTTAGAGAGTAAAGCAAATAAAATAAAAATAATCACATTGAAGAAAGAAGATTGTCATAAAATTAGACTACAAAGAAAGAAGTCGCTGAGAAAAACTTAACAGAAAAGGGGAAGTGTGAGATACTAGAAGTTCATCAAATAAACAATGCTCTATCTCAAGAACAAATTATACCAGGCACAGGAAAGACAAAAAGAGTAACAGATACCAAATTGGCTACAATCAGAGACCTGAAAGTCAAATGCAAAAACCACAGAAAGTGGAATCCAAGCCAGAAACAGAAAGAAAAAATAACACAATGAGAAAGACTTGGCAAAAAACTAAAAGAGAAAGGAGTTGCAGGCATAAGCAAGTCTCGTGTAGCACACACATACACACCAAAACAAAGACAAAAACAAAACGCCAAAACAACAACAATAACAAATCAGCTGGTAAGATTTACTTGGTTTACAGCCTCGAGTTTTTACTCCCAATTTAGAAATTATTAAATTTGCAATGAGGCTACATTGAAATTTACTTAGCAAAACTTTTGTTGACATAAAAAAATGAGATAAAACAATTCAGGAGAAACTTTCTCTAAAAGTTTTAGATAATCTATTTAAGAACTAACAGTTGGTATGCAAATTGCAAGTTAGAGATCCTGAATGAGCTACTTAATTAACAGATTTTAGTTTGTTAAGCTGAACTGAAGTGGTAAGCTTAATGAAAACCACAGCCATACTAGAAGGGGAGAAAGTTCTGTATTTGAGTCTTTTCATTAAATCTGACAGAACCTAATCAATAAATATGTGTAGCATATTGCTGTATAGATCTGATTATATGCCTTCTGCTTTTACTAAAATGCTAAACATTTTATTCTGATCTTATACTTTAATAATTGAATACCAAGACTGGCTGTCCATAATTCAGATTTAATTATCTTTAAATCCTAATCTCTAAATAGTCTCTGTTAAATGGAATGCCATTGATCCAGTGATCTATAGTTAAATCAGTGACATACAATCAATATTAGAATTTAAGGGTTTAACCAGGAATTCTCTGATAAGTTCATGCCAAGTATAATTCTTAAAAAACGCTTTCTCTATAAGAGAAATTGTCTATGAGACAATTTTAAGTTGTCTCAATATCTTGAATTTGAAATCTTTGAGATTCTACGGGTCTCAGGCATGGGAATTTGCCTGGGGGGATGAGGGAGAGAGAGCATGAACCTGGGTAAGTAAATAATATGATGCTCCAGGTTTATTTCTTCTCAGCTAACATTTATCTCTTTGGCATGATGAAGGGCAGATCAACGTTGATTGTAAAAGCAAACACGATTAGCAGTAAAGCGGCATATGTTAACACTGCTGCAGCCTGATGATGAATGAGCTGTAAATGATGCCAACACCTGTTCTTGACGATGATGCGTGACACCCAACCCCAGTGGAGTAATAAGCATTCAGACACATTGGTGCACATCTCACCGATTACACTGGTTTGCGCAGGAGTTCTGGTAGTATTCTCTCCCTCTCTCGCTCTGTCTTTTCTCTGATTACTTCTATATTCGTCCATCCATTCCGAACTTCACAATCAGCTCGGGGCTATGTATATTCCGATATAAGTGGTGTATACATGGGGCTGTGTTTTAGCCACACGGGACAAAGTTGGGTTACCCAAAGACTGAGGTGACTGGCAAGTGCAATTCCATACCAGAATAATCCCATCTGAAACACCACTGTTCTCTCAGGCTTACGTTGATTGAAATTCTTAGGCCTTTCAACTAGACTGACTCTATTTGAGAATGGCTGAAGGGGTTTTAAGTTGTGGTGTTTTATAAAGACAATCTCAAAACAAAATGAAAATAGCTGAATGTCTGATGGTGTGCTCTATATTTCATACACGGAATACTTAATATAAGTATGAATATTTATTATATTCATTATAGTTATTATATTATATTATATTATATTATATTATATTATATTATATTATATTATATTATATTAATATTATATTCATAATATTTATTATATTCATTATAATATATAAATTATATTATATATATAGTTCTGATATTATCTTCCAGTATTGATTCAGCAAGGGACATATGATGTTGTAGCTTTGTGGAGATTCAATACCATTTAATGATCTTTGTTACGTTATCATGTCCCATTATATGGCCATTTTACTAGAAATACCTATTAACATCTAAGATGTTTCTATTATATATTGACCATATGATATGAATTACTTATTCTCTTTAATTTTTACTTCATTTTATTTCTGATCACCCCTCTTCGTCTTTGCTTCAAGCCTAGTTGACAAAATTTTCTGCCCTATCCTATATATAATTCCTTTAGCTGAAGTTAGATCATCCCTACCTGGAGGGACTTCTGTATATAATATTGCTTCCTGGTTTTAAACTCTTTATTTTTTACTTTCCAAATAACACTTTCACTTTACCTCCAGATTTATTCAGAGCCTTCCATTTGTAAAGAAAAATTTTTCCAACTCTTGCTCCTATTTTATGATATTCTTGCTTTAATTGGCCAATTTCTCAAATAAATGGCCAAACCCATTGCTTATACATCCTGATATCTTTTCTTTCCTAACTCATTGAAATTACTAAGGGAATGTCAATATCTTGGGTTATCAAAAAATAATACTCTTGCAATAGCCATGACCATGTTTCCTCATAATCTTAACATTTATCTTAAGGACCCAGATAGTAGGTTCCATGAAAATAAGTACTGTGTCTGTTTTATTTTTCAAAGAGGCATTATGGAGTAGATGATAAGAGTGTAGGCTCTGAAGCTAGACTCCCTAGGTCCCAACCCTATATATGTACTAGCTGAATGTCAATGGGGAAGTTTCTAACCTCCCTGTTTTTGCTGCCTCAGTTATAAAATGGCAAATAATGACACAGTTCATAGAGCTGTTGTGAGAAAAAAATGAGTTGCTATATGTATAGAGTATGTGAAAAGCTTAATACCTAGTAAATGTCCTATATATTTTAGCTACTGTTAGTATTATTTGGCTATTATTTTTGCCACCCCTCCAATCCCAGAAAATAGCACTGTACCTGATACATATTAACTTTCAACCAATATTTTCCAGATGAATGAGTGAAATGAATTAATGAGTATTACACTTAACACAACTGATATTACATTTTTAAAACATTTATATCTTGGGGTGCCTGGGTGGCTCAGTTGGTCAAACTTCCGACTTCGGCTCAGGTCACGATCTCATGGTTCGTGAGTTCGAGCCCCACGTCAGGCTCTGTGCCGGCAGCTCAGAGCCTGGAGCCTGTTTCAGATTCTGTGTCTCCCTCTCTCTCTGCCCCTGCTCTGCTCACACTCTGTCTCTGTCTCTCAAAAAGTAAATAAACATTAAAAAAAACCAAAAAACATTTATATCTTTTGACTTCCACATCACTAAAATATCACTGCTCAAAATACAATCTTTACCCATAAAACAGAATTCCATTTCCAGCTCCTCTATGTTAGTCAGTGGAAAAACTATTCTGCAAAGTTACATCCAGGGAAAAGAGAAGATACGTAGGAGTGGCTGGAGATGAAGTTACTACTGCAATGGTTTCCTCTCCCAACTTCTATTTTTATAACATTAAAATCCATTCTTCTCACAGCAGCCAAAATAATCATGTAAAAATATGTCAGAGCATGATTTCCTCTGCTCAAAACCATTCTGTAGCTTCCTAATACACTAAGAAGAAAATCCAAATTTCACACAGCCTAGCCAGTAAGACCCTGCTTGACCTGCCCTGACTATTTCTCTGAGCCAGTCTGCAACCATATGTTTTACCTAGCTCATTCCTGCCTTTGACATTTGCTGTTCCTCCTTGTAATACTTTTCCCTTGGGTTCAAACTTGGCTTAGATCATTCAGGCTCTGTTGAAACATCCTTTTCTTAAAGACGTCTTGATCCATCCACCCCCTCCCTTCAACTCTGTTATATATTCCTGTTTTATATTCTCCACAGCACTATCTGAAATTATCTTCTCAATGTATTTTTTGTATTATCATCTGTCTTTCCCATTAGAATGCAAGTTCCATGGGATGTCTGGCTGGCTTAATTGGTACAGCATAAAACTCAATCCCAGGGTTGTGGGTTTGAGCCCAAAGTTGGATGTAGAGATCACTTAAAAACAAATCTTTAAAAAAGAAAAGAATGCAAGTTCCACAATGAGAGAGACCCTGCCTCTCTGATTTATCATTTTGGCCCACTGCCTGATACATTATAAATTATTATTAGTTATATTAAAATGTATTCATAGTTGAGGCTAGAGCCATATCACAAAGAGCCTTGTATGCCGTGTTGTGGAGATGGAATTGTATCCCAAAGGCAACAGAAGCCATCAGGAGATAGTAAATAGAAGATTGGCATATGCATTTAAGAAAACTTTACATAGGAAGGAGTATCAGAATTGGTACCATGAACCACGAGATCACGACCTGAGCTGAAGTCGGACACTTAACCGACTGAGCCATCCAGGTGCCCCTCAAATATATTTTTTTTAAAGTGCTCCATTTCCCACCAAAAATTTCTCAGTAATAGGTATAGCCACAATTTCAAAACTGCTTTACTAGGTGATTTTAAATTTTATCATATACTGATACTGGGTGTTCTGTGATAAACCTAATGGGCATGTTATTCACAGTGGAGATAGAGAGATACTAATATTGATTCAGGCACATCTATCAAACTAAAGTATCTTTACCTTTTTAAAAATCTTTGTGAGGGATAATAAATAGTTCTTCTGATAACCAGTATTGGCTACGGGAAGTTGTTAGGGGCCACCCACACTATGTAATATGTATTACAAATCAGCATCAATGTTTATGTTTGTAATTTAAAAAGTTTTATTGGAAAACCTGTGGAATACAAAATAACAAAAGATTCAAAACAGAACATTCTTTCATTTAAGGGAGAAAAATGGGATGCATGAAGAACTCTATTACAAGAGCAAGGGGATTTTGGGATATATTTATTATGTGTAAAGGAATTTTTTGAAAATGAGTGTCCACATATCTTCTAATAAGCAATGTCCAATATAAATTTACACTATCTACAACATTTATTCTAACACTCGATTTAAATTCTCATACAAAAGAGCCGAATGTATTAATTACAGACATCAAAACATCTCTTTAAGTTTAACACAAATGAAGGCCACTAACTATTTGAAATTTCCCCTTTTGACTAGCACTTTAACTAAAGATTTCAAAAAACAACTTCTTGTTTTCCTAGTTTACTTACTCTATTGCCATCAATTTGTTGTTTGGTGTTCCTTTGTTTTGTTTGTTTTCATTTTTTGTTTTGTTTTGGTTTGTTTTGTGTCAAGAGTTTATAGTTATGATTTCAAATTCAACTCGGGGCTTCTAAGTTTTCTGCTATATTAGTATAGTAGCTGTGGACACAAGATGATCAGTATGCAAAGGAGGAAACTCTTTTGAAAATATTTAAAATCCCTTTATAAAATTTGCTTTGGAGAAAAAAAATGACTGTGCAAGTGGTTTTTTTATTTATTTTTTTAAGTTTATTTATTTTGAGAAAAAGAGAGAGTGTTAATGGGTACGGGCAGAGAGGGAGAGAGAGAAACCTAAGCAGGCTCCACTTTGTACAGAGCCCGACATGGGGCTTGCTTGATCCCACGAACCATGAGATCATGACCTGAGCCGAAATCAAGAGTTGAACACTCAACCGACTGAGCCACCCTGGTGCCCCAATTATGCAGGATTTAAAAGCATGAAGTGAATGCCTTTTCTTTCCTCTGTTTAGTGCGATCCTCCCTTTCTTCAGTCTCATATGTAGCTGAATACAAAAACAACACCACTGCCTTAGCTCAGGCTGCTATAACAAAATGCTGAAGACTGGGTTCTTCAAACAACAGACATTTATTTCTCCCTCTTCCCTGGAGGCTGGGAAGTCCAAGATCCAAGTGCTGGCAGGTGTCTGGTGAGGCCCTCTTACTGGTTTGCAGACAGGTGACGTCTTGTTCTAACCTCACAGCAGAAAGAAAGAGGACTCTGGTCTCTTCTTATAAGGACACTAATTACATCACAAACCCTCAGGGACTCTACCCTTATGATTTCACCTACACCTGATTACATCATAAAAACTCCACCTCCAAGTGCCATCATTTCGAAAACTAGGTCTTCAACATATGAATGGCGACCAGAGTGGGAGGGCAGACATTCAGCCCATAGCAAGAGGCAAGTGCATATTTTGTTTTCTGTTTTACATGTTTCATCCAGTTTGGTTTTTATATGAGAAATAGTGCAGAACCTTGTCCCCAAGAGCCTGAGGATTCTGCCACTGAGTGACATGGTGACCACTGAAGGGATGAGGACAGGCACCTAGCATACTCTGGGCCTGATTCTAATGGAGAACTTTTGCTTTCATCTATTTTTATATTGGGATTTCCAGTAACATGTCATTTAAGTGAAGAGTTTTACTATTCAGGTGAAAAGAAACGAACATTGGAAAACCACAGGTGTAGCGGTGTAGTGCCTCATCTGGGATCTGCTCCAGACAGCCTTGCGACTCAAAGTTGTGTGACCTTGGGCACATCTTGGGACCTCCAGAAGCCTGAGTCTTTCCTTGTGGCCAGGCTCTCCTGTAGAGTTGCGAGGGGTGGTAAATGCCTATGCACTTCATATTGCGGTCAAAGAATCAAAGATGGGTACAAAGATGGGTATTTGTAGACCTTGGCTTTTTTTTTTTTTTAATTTTTTTTTCAACGTTTATTTATTTTTTTGGGGACAGAGAGAGACAGAGCATGAACGGGGGAGGGGCAGAGAGAGAGGGAGACACAGAATCGGAAACAGGCTCCAGGCTCTGAGCCAACAGCCCAGAGCCTGACGCGGGGCTCGAACTCACGGACCGCGAGATCGTGACCTGGCTGAAGTCGGACGCTTAACCGACTGCGCCACCCAGGCGCCCCTGACCTTGGCTTTTTAACCAACTCGCCAGTCTTATCTGTGTAAGCCAGGTGACTGTAATGAACATGAAGTCGGTATCTGTATCCCTCATCGTTTACTAGGTGTGTGACACAGAGTGGAGGTTTCATAAACATTTTGTGAAGGAATTAGTAAATGAACAGACACAGTTACAGTAGAAATGGAAAATTGCTGGGGTGCCTGGCTGACTCAGTTGGTTGAGCATCTGAGTCTTGATTTTGGCTCTGGTCATGATCGCAGGGTGATGGAATTGAGCCCTGTGTCAGGATCCATGCTGAGCGTGCAGCCAGCTTGAGATTCTCATTCTCTCTCTCTCTCTCTCTCTCCTCTCTCTCTCTCCCCACCCTGTCTCTTCTCTCTCTTGTTCTCTCTCTCTAAAATTAAATTAAATTAAATTAAATTAAATTAAATTAAATTAAATTAAATTAAATTAAAAATTTAAAAAAAATGGAAAATTGGGACCAGATACAGACTCCTGGACTTAAAATGCCACTAGGATTTGGATATCCCAAAGTGGTTAGGGGACACTTTACTGCTCTCTCACAGGCTCCTATTCCAGGGGCAGCAGAACTGCCAAGATGTGTAATAGGTCCACACTCCTTTGGGTTTAGGCAGCGGTGAGGAGAATCTGCTGGGGACAGTGACCCTTGCGCAGAGCCCTTCTGGAGCTGTTGTGGAAGGGCTGTTCATCTGTTGATTAAATATGGATGCGGCACAAGCGAAGACTCGGATAAAGCAGGACAATGAGATAATGGGTTAGAGAGATCTGAAAAATATCGTATGCTATTTAATGTGCATCAAGGAAGTTTTCCATCTAGCTAATAATTTTTACGGCTAAGTATAGTTTAAGGTTTACTGATTCCCAAATGAGCTCCATCTGTCTTTTGTGGGCCAGGTGAGTGGCTCCTAACTCTGGGAGCACTCAGAGCTTTGTCTTTGATGGTAATTTGCTTTCTGGCTTTTTTCTGGGAGTAGAATTTCCTCTGAACTCTGGCCTTTGGTCTTCTGTCCTCAGTTTGGAGTTCTACCTTACCTGTAATGAAGAGTGTGAACATATTCCACGAACCCCAGCCTCTGATGTCCTCATACATCCTCACTAGTCCCACCCCCCCACACCCCACTTCTTTGTCAGTTGTATTGAGTATATACTTCAGGCAACCAAACCAATCATAACCTAAGACCTTTCTGTGAGAACATAACCCCAGATAGCAATTGAGGTCTGAGAATTTACGTTTTTTTACTCTCTAAAACAGACACGAGGCTTGAATCTCATACTCTATAGAATCTACAGAATATAGGGGCGCCTGGGTGGCGAAGTCGGTTAAGCGTCCGACTTCAGCCAGGTCACGATCTCGCGGTCTGTGAGTTCGAGCCCCGCATCAGGCTCCAGGCTGATGGCTCGGAGCCTGGAGCCTGTTTCCGATTCTGTGTCTCCCTCTCTCTCTGCCCCTCCCCCATTCATGCTCTGTCTCTCTCTGTCCCAAAAATAAATAAAAAACGTTGAAAAAAAATTAAAAAAAAAAAAAAGAATCTACAGAATATAGAGTTATCACTAACAGTACACACCATAGCAGACATTACTAAATCATACATTTCTTGGGTTGCGTGTTACCTCTGCTTAATGCTTGAATCAAGATTATCTTTCACTTTTCTTCTTCTCCAAGTACATATAACAGTTTTGTAGTTACCGTCACTATTCACTAGGCATTCCAAATGCTTTTATCAGAATAAAATTCTCCCCCCGAATAACATTTTATCCTTCCCTTTGCATATTCTCATCAGAGTCTTCTAACAGCCATCAGTGGCTGGCATCATCATCATCCACACTTTATAGATGAGGCAAAAAGGACTTAAGGAGAGTAGACGATGCGTTCTTCTGATAAGAAGTGTTGGCTGTGGGCAGTTATTAGGCCTGCCTGTGCTGTGGAACCAAGTATTGCCAAACCAGCATCAAGGATTTTCCTCACATTTAAAATTTTTATTTTATTGGGACATCTGTGTCATGTAAAGTAACAAAAGACTCAAAATAGAACTTAACGGAGTGAACACTGGACCGTGTTCCGTGGTCCTAAAGAACATTCCGGTGTACCTGTCGTCTCCCGAAACAACCGTTTTCTGATACGTGGCTAGTTCTCTCTCACTTGCGAAGAGCAGTTCTGTCAGCCCAAGGAAAAAGATCTTTCAGTATAATTTCCTACCCTGACCACCTGTCTTTTTCCATATTTAGACATAATTTGTGCTGCTAAATAAGGTTGCCCCCTGGCCGTTGAGACTAAACTCTGAATTTCAAACAGACACTTTGTTTATCACTGCCTTAAGTCATTAGCTCTGAGGATGACAAGACTGGTTATTTTGAGTATAAAAAAAAATTGGTAAACAGACGGGAGGAAGAACTTTTCCCTCCTTATTTAATGCCCCTGAGTGAAACCTCAGGATGTTGCCATCTGAATGTCACGGCCACCCTGTCATAGCCTCACCAGATGAGCTTTCTGAGCTTGCTCTTGGATGAAGACTGGCACTCCAGTGCCGTAACCACGGGGCCCACAGATGGCGGCCTGCCAGCGCCACATCTGAGGCGTCCGGGGTTTGCAGGACTCGACTGCTTTCCATTCCTGCTCTTTAGTGGCTTTCCTCCTTCACCACCTCTGAGAAAGCCACAGTGTCCAAAAGAAGGAAGCAGTCCAGCATCAACAGTCAGGGGCCCCCACAGCCTCTCACCACTTTCCCTTCACCCTCTCCTCCATCTGTGAGTCAAGAATACAGAATTAAAAAAAAAAAAAATTCTTCCATTAGTCCAAGCCCTGCCGATGCTTTTGGCATTTTTGCACACTGTTAATGGTATAGAGAGAACAGTCCCTTGTCTTATCCCATTTCCCTTATTTTTACCCTGCCTTAGACTTACTTTGTCCTTTCAAGTAGTGACCTAACACTATGCACGATACGTAATAATTTCCTCCAATCCCTTCTTTCCTCCAGCATGGTCTTGCTTTCCTTTGGGAAGCACTTGCTAACATAATGCTAACTAGTTAGCACTGTTTGTGATTGTTTGTACAAATATTCATGATGTGTATCTGCATGTGTGTGTACACACCAAAAATTTATACAACTGTGTATGTGTGTGAATACACACATGCTGTCCACAAAAATACACAGTATATATTCATCTTTCATTTTGTTAGATTAACAGCTATTTTTAGCCTCCCTTTCCAAAGGCTAACCTTTGGTAACATTTTTGATTCAATGACAGAGTTGCCCATAACAACCTGCCCGTTTACCACAATGTCATTCCGGTTTTTGAGAGAGTGGCACTATTCTAACTTTACTCTGGTGATTTGAAGGTTTAGCAATGATTCTGCCATACTGTTTTATTTTGCGTCATCTCAGAACTAGAAGTTGGAAGGTTCAGAATGCCAAGAGACGATAAAGACTGTAATAACCATTTCCGGATGCATGAGTATGTCAATTCCAATTGTGGAGAGACCTTGTAACAAGGAACCAGTAAATGCGTCTAGAAATAATGGAATAAAATTTACAGGTAGAGCCTGGGTTCTTCCTGCCTATTAGGAAGAGCTCAGGAGTAAAGGAGCCTTGAACATGTTTATACTACATGATTCATATATAGCCTAAAATAATTGGAATAAATCTGAGAAAAAAATAATATAATCCTAAAAAAAAATACTGAGGGAAAGACAGTAAATGTATGTCTTTCTGACCAAAAAAAAAAAAAAAGAGGAAAGATCCAAACGGATACTAGAAGTCCTGCTATTAGGCTTGAGAAATACCAAGATGACTAAAATACTGTACCAACCCTGAGAAAGCCCACATTCTGGTTTGGGAGAAAGAGAAATAAATAATTACAATCTAGACACATGACCCAGATTCTTAAAAATGTTGACCAAGAGCCATTAACTCTCTTGGGAAAGTTGTAGGATTTTTTTTCCAGAAAGGAGGTAAATATAACTCCTTCCTACGTGTGAGAAAAGGAGGTAGGGCAGCACCCCTGAAGAAGACATTCCTTCCTGTAGGCTCTACCTTTAGATGTGTCTCTTCACCAGATTCTTTCCTTATGAATGCAGCTCGGAGCAGTCATCTGTGCTCCGGCCTCCAACTCCAGATTGTTACTAATTTTAAATACTTTTCCTAGAACATCATTTTTTCCCTCAGTTATTACTTTTATGTTCGTTTCTCTTGGCTTCTATCCCATTTCTGAGTTGTCTGCCCACTACAAGCACAAAGTGATAGCTTATTTAATAATGACTTATTTTCATAAAATACTTGTCAGATTTTGATAGTTCTGTATATGTTTTCTATCTTTATGCGTGTGTGTGTGTGTGTATGTGTGTGTATTAAAACAAGTCTGCTTATTGAAAGGCTCTGAAAATAGTAATAACTCAACATTTAACAAATTTTCAGGATGTTAACAATGTGAAACATGAAGAATTCACTTCAAAAAATCCAGACTTTTCTAGATCATTCCAACATCATGCTACTTTCAGACTTGGTTAACACTTGCTCTTTTCATCTAAATGAATGACCCAGATTCTGAATACCACTCTCTTCTGGGCCCATGGTTGGGAGTTTTGGTTTGGCTCACTCTCAGCTCAAGGAAGGTCAGGCAGGCAGGTCCTGTAACCATGCCCTGTGCCCAAGGGCACGTGGTGTAAGAGCCCACCTCTGTTCCCAACACCAGAATGACTGCCAAGCACCACACTGAAGGCCACTTTTATGGTTTCCATTTGTTTTCAGGGTGATTCTATTTATCAAGCTATTGATCACCTATATCCCAGAGAATGATGTACTTCAATTCCTCAATTCTATTAATGAAAACTGCTTTTGGTGATATCGTTTGATGATGAGCATTAAAGACATGTTGAAACACTGCCAAATGAGAAGGTTTGGTAGAACATGTGGTATATGTATCTGGGAATATGATTTGCCCCATGAGCATCTGTAAGGGAAATTTTTTACTTTGAATATTCTGAATCTGAACCATGGTACCAAAAATGTCACAGTTGGGTTTTGGTACAAACAGAAAAAAATTAATTGAGGAAAAAGACTCTACAGACTAAGTTATCTAAAGTTTTCTAAACAGTTAATTTAAACATATATGAAAATTCTTTAACTGCAGTAAATCCAAAGCTGCAGAACCACTGTGTGGTCCTGAGGTTTATTATTAATTCTTCCATCTAGGGTATTGATGAAACATTTCACTGGGAGAGATTTCTTTTTAAGGCACTGTTTTCTATATCTGTATGAGACTTTCTTGTATCTGTGTCCCCACTTGATCTTCTTTCTATGCTCAGTGCCAACCCTTGTGCTATGGTAATCTGCATTGAACTAAAAGGTTGCATGCATAAAATAGTTGATGCATTTGATATATTACTTGCAAAAATTTGCTCAGAATGTGATTGCTTCAAGCACATGAGTTGTATTTTTTGTTTGTTGGGTGTCTTTGAGTCCTATTAGCTACTGGAAAAAGTCCATTTACAGAGAGAATTGTCTCTTTTTCAGAGCTTTCTAACTCTTCATAGCAGGTCTTGGTGCCATGGGGCAGAGGTGAAAATAGATGTGAGAAGGCATACTTTATCAACTGCCTTGACAATTAAAGGAAAAACCCTCTATATTCTAAATGAAAAGTCATCCCACACTACTTTGAAAGTAACCAGAAAGTAAATGCCTTCAATGCCTGGATAATTCATGGCTATGTAAATGTATTTTCAGCTAGTTTAACTTTTTGCAAATCTAACCTAACTACATATTTTACCTTTTTAATTTTATTTAAATTTTATTTAAATCATCTGTCATAAAATAACAATAAAAATAAAATCTTAATACAGATCAGACACTGTTGTAGATATCATCAGGCCCCAGATGATATCTAATAAATTATACTCAGCGTATTGTACTAAGTAATGCGACAAGAAATTTGATGAATGAAAACTATTACTGTGGGACACCTGAGTGGCTCAGTGGGTTAAGCATTCGACTCTGGTTTTGGCTCCGGTCATCATCTCAGAGTTCATGAAATCAAGCCTCGCATTGGCCTCCGCACTCACAATACTGAGCCTGCTTGGGATTCTCTCTCTCTCTCGCTCTCTCTCTGCCCCTCCCCCACTCTCTCTCTTTCTGTCTCTCAAAATAAATAAATAAACATTTTTTAAAAACTATTATTTTAAACCAAGGTTTTTTTTATTGTAAAACCAATTTGAAGAGAAGAGGTATTTCAAATAACCTCTAGTTTCTAAATATTTTGAAACCCTGTGTCAGTCCAGAGGACATGGCTATCCTTTGTGGTTAGTCTTTTCTGTTCCAAAATCATGCTCATTTATGTAACTAAGGACACTTGTCTTAAAAAAGAACAACTATTACAGGATGAGGTCGTTATAAAGTAGAGTGCATTGTTGTGCTTTGTGCCTGATTGCTGTCATGTCTCAAACAAGAGATATTGAAATAAATGCCAGGTGATCTCATGAGGACATTTTGACTTCTGCTTTTGGACCTCTGGCATCCAGCATAACAAAACGCTAGTTGCTTTGATGTTGTGTCAACATGAGAAGATCCTCAATTTTATTGTTTGCAAATGCTGGCCTCTTCCCCAAGTACCCATTTTCCCTAATTATGAAGAATTCTTTCACGTTGAAATAATCATCTTTTTATAATTGCAAATTAAAATTTAATATGTTTTGAAGATGATACCTCTGAATAGTGTAACAGTGGTGAATGGGAAGATTCTTTTTATTCATCCGTGCCCAACTCAAGACCTTGGCTCCCTAGAATTTAAGACATCTGGCTAAAGAAAAGTTACTTATAGTAATCTGTGCCCATACTTTGCTCATAAAGTGCCTTTTAAGATAAATTTATAATTTACCTTTACTAAATGTATTTTTTTGGGAGTAGTGATTCACCACAGGTTTTCTAGTTATTGGAAATATATTAACTTTAATTTTAATTAACTTAAATTGAATTACTTTTAATATTGAAATGAAGACAGAAAGTATACATTTTAAAGTAAAGGACGCCTTTTTCATAATAAAAGAAGAGATGTCAAGTAGTAGATAATTTGCTTTTTAAGGAACTGCTTTCCTCCCTTGCCAAAACAGATGGATTAATATACGCGGAGAAAACTATCTCCTCTGTTCCAGCAAGTATCTGGTATGCAGCTAAAAGTTGCTTTTATTGAGTTTGTTTTAAAATGTATTTGCTTACAAGTGCTACCTTTCTGATCAGGACAAAAACAGGGACTTTTGGCATCAAACAAGTTTCTCTAAATTGTGTCCCACCTAGAATTAGAACAGATTTATCTAGAGCAGATTTATTATTCTTTCTGGAATCTGAACATAAGATCTACAATTTGACATCCCTTTTCACTTCATCTTCCTGCCCTAATTTACCCTCCCCTGTTTATGACACAGGTTGCTTCCATGTGATCATTCATCCATAAAGATTTCACAAAGTACCTTACCATGTTACTGTTTTACAGAGTACCTTACAGTTCCACTGTTTATTTAAACTTCTAAACTTTATGACTGGGATACACTTTTTATAATACGTATTAGTGATACATGGAGGCTTATATTTTAATTCTTTTTTTCTCTTATTTTCTTTTTTCCCTTTCTTCCTTCTTCCCTTCCTTCCTTCTTTCCTTCTTTCTTTCTATGTTTTAGTTATTGACTTTTCAAGTAGAATCCCAAGGAATTCTACTAATGTGAAATTTATTTTTCCTTGCTCCGTTTCTCAATAAGCCTTTTTTAGATACACTAACATTTTTGTTGTTTGACTTGATTTTTTTTTATGTTGAAAGTTGATCTTAATATGATCTATTAAAAATATAAAATTAATATTGCATTAAAGAAATTATATGTATGGCTATTACATTTTTAAATGTTGTAAAACTTAATATAGCTCCACTCATTCTACTAGTAGCTTTTAAAACTGAGTTCCTTAATTAAAAAGAGAACATTTTAAACACACCAATAAAAATGCTGAGCATCTGAAAATCTTAAAATGTCTACATGCTTGGCCCTTATTGCTTGAATAACATTCAAGATGGTTTACATATTTTAAATTGTCGTAACTCTTATTCTTAGATTAGTCATGGCTTAAAAGTAACCTTTATGTTACTTGCTCTGTTATACTTTGGTATGAAATTCTGGCTACTGGTAAATATCCTTGCCGTTTTAGCTTGGGTTCTCTCTTTGGCTGTCAGAATATTGTGCTTTGGGACAATATTCAGATTTTTCTCAAAACCTTTTTTCTAAGGAGTTGATTTTTAGAAGTTAATCCCTTCAGATTTTGAACTTAATCGACAGAGACCTTTTGGTATGAAAGGGAAAAAAAGGCAGCCATTTTATGATCATTATAAGGCCATTCTGAGACAACTACATTAAATATTATTATTTCAAGAAACTATATGTTCTCACCATTTGAGGATTAAACTTCACCACAAATTCTGTCATAAGAAAAAGCTTATGTCTCTGGTAATGTTTACTTATCACTTAGTGGAAAAATGCATCATATTTCATGTACTTTAATCACTGCAGGAATGTTTATTCCCAATAAAAAATCAAAATGCCCTTGGGATTCTAATATAATCACATGTTTAAACTGTACCACAGACATCCCAAGTGCTGACTCATTGGTCTTCTGAAAGTCCCCGCCTGGAAATGAAAGGAACTCACAAAAAAAAAAAAAAAAAAAAAAAAAAAAAAAAAAAGTTATAAATGAAAATACACACACACACACACACACACACACACACATTTGGCACTATCATGAAAATCCCTTGAACAAGTATAATCTTTGTAAATTTTAATTCCAAATTTTGAGCAAGCCTCAGAATATGGATTGAAACGGTATTACTGATAATCTTTTTTAAAGGCTTATTAAGTAAAAATATCTGAATTTCTTTTTTTATACCATGGCAATCACACAGAAATTTATCTTAAAGTCCATTTTTTACAGGCCTAATTATAATAAAAAAATTAGAAATAATCAAAATGTTGGACACTGAGGTTCTGATTAAATACATTGTGGCATTGAACAAATATTAATAATGTAGACTATCATTTTTCCTAATTTTTTACATGTGATATATAAAAAATGTAAATATCTTTGAAAATTATTTCAAAGGAGAGTGCATTCCATCTTGTAGATATGTATCACTTGCGTAAATGTAACTCTTAACTTTTTTTTAATATTTATTGATTTATTTTGAGAGGGAGAGAGACAGCATGTGGGGAGGGGCAGAGAGAGAGCTAGAAAAAGAGAATCCGAAGCAGACTCCGCACTGCCATTGCAGAGCCTGATGCAGGCCAGTCTCCTGAACGGTGAGATCACGACCTGAGCCAGAATCAACAGTGGAAGCTTAACTGACTAACCCACCCAGGTGCCATTTACATGGAGCTGTTCGTGCCCTTTAAATTAGAGCTGTTCATGATACCCTAAAATTTCGTGTGAATGTAGAATAATGCCTGCTATGCTAAATTTTTTTGCTTGTTACCGTAGTGTTACTCTAAAGAGCCAACTGACCTTAAGATGGCAGAGGCTGTGCTGTATCTGCAGATACGATACACAACCCCGGGTGTGAATCAACCAGCCAGTCAGTATACACATATGTAATAAGAGGTGGCCATACATTTATTACTGAGTGAGGTGTGGTAGGGTCACTGTTATTTAAAACATAATCTTGTCTTCTGAGAGTTTACAACTAAGTTGGAAAGAGAAGAGCCATAAAATGATAGCAAATTAATATGTAATCTGGATAAACGATGAAATGACTAGACCAAACCAACTTGAGTGTGTCCGTGAAGGCTTATAGAGAGGTAAGGTTGGAAAAAAAAAAGAGTCTGTTTTGTAAAATTTAGGGAAGTATAGATAAGATATAGACTGTTAATATTTCCATCCAATATCCGTCTTTTTTTTTACTGTTTTTTAAATTGTTTTTAAGTTTTTTTCATGTGACATAAACATTTGTTCATCACATTATAACGTTTTATTGATTGCCTAATGTTGTATCATCTGTTTCATCAGCTTTTGGTCCTTGTCATTGAACTGATAAAGGGTTTTGAGAAGATAGTTTTGTTTAACAAAGCTTACCTGTGTACATAGAGGAGATTTCATATGATGGTGGAGACTCATTTATTCAATTTATTGAGCATCTGTTTTATGTCAGATACTGTCCTGGGTCCTGGCAATACATAATAAAACAAAAAGACAAATTCTCTGTCATTGTGGAGTCTACATCTTAGTGATGGAAGTGAGTAATAAACAATGAGTAGGTAGACTATAACTGTGTGTTAAGTAATGAAAATAATAAAAAGAAAAAATAAAGCAGGAAAATGGGGGTATAGAAATGTTAGGAAGAGTCTATCCTCAGCAATCAGACAACAAGAAGAAAAGGCATCCAGATTGACAAGGAAGAAGTAAAAGTTTCACTGTTTGCAGATAACATGATACTCTACATAGAAAAACATGAAAGACTCCACCAAAAAATCGCTAGAATTAATACAAATTCAGTAAAGTCACAGGATATAAAGTCAACATAAATTTGTTGTATTTCTATATACCAGTAGTGAAGCAGCAGAAAGGGAATTGAAGGGATTAAATTCCATTTAAATTGCACCCAAACAATAAAATACCTAGGAATAAACATATCCAAAGAGGTGAAAGACCTGTACTCTGAAAACTATAAAACAATGAAGAAAAAACTGAGGACGACACAAAAAAATGAAAAGATATTCCATGCTCTTGGATCAAAGAACAGACATTGTTAAAATATGTATATTACTCAAAGCAATCCATACATTTAATGCAATCCTTATCAAGATACCAATAGCATTTTTCACAGAAGTACAACAATTCTAAAATTTTTATGGAACCACAACAGGCCCCAAATAGCCAAAGCAACCTAGAAAAGGAAAAGTACAGCTGTAGGCATCACAATACCAGATTTCAAGTTATATTACAAATATGTAATAATCAAAACAGTATGGAACTGGCACAAAAATAGACATAACGATCAATAGGACAGAATAGAAAACCCAGAAATGAACCTGCAACTGTATGGTCAATTAGTTTTTGACACAGCAGGGAAGAATATCCAATGGGAAAAAGACAGTCTCTTCAACAAATGGTATTGGGAAAACTGGGCAGCATCATACAAAAGAATGAAACAGGAACACTTTTTTACACCATATACAAAAATAAATTCAAAATGGATTAAAGACTTAAATGTATGGCATAAAACCATTAAATTCCTAGAAGAGAACATAGGCAGTAACCTCTTTCTAGATATGTCTCTGGAGGCAAGGGAAACAGAAGCAAATATAAACTATTGGGACTTCATCAAAACAAAAAGCTTCTGCACAGTGAAGGAAACAATCAACAAGACTAAGAGTCAACCGATTGAATGGGAAAAGATATTTGCAAATGACGTATCTGATAAAGGGTCACTATCCAAAATATGTAAAGAATTTCTAAAACTCAACACCCCCAAAATGAATAATCCAATTAAAATGGGCAGAAGACATGAATAGACATTTTTCCAAAGAAGCCATATAGATGGTCAACAGACACATGAAAACATGCTCAATATCACTCATTATCAGAGAAACACAAATCAAAACTACAATGAGATATCACCTCACATCTGTCAGAATGGCTAAAATCAACAACACAAGAAACAACAGGTGCTGACAAGGATGTGGAGAAAGGGGAACATTTTTTGCACTGTTGGTGGGAAACAGTGCAGCCACTCTGGAAAACAGTATGGAGGTTCCTCAAAAAGTTAAACATAGAACTGCCATATGATCCAACAATTGCACTGCTAGGTATTTACCCAAAATATACAAAAAACACTAATTCAAAGGGATAAATGCACCTTAATGTTTATAGCAGCATTATCTACAATAGCCAAACTATGGAAACAGCCCAAAAGCCATTGATTAATGAATGGGTAAAGAAGTGATACACACACACACACACACACACACACACACAGACACACACACAATGGAATATTACTCTTGCCACTTGCAATGATGTGGATAGAGGTAAAGAATATTTTGCTAAGCAAAATAAGTCAGAGAAAGACAAATACTGTATAATTTCATTCATATGTGGAACTAAAAACAAAATGAGCAAAAGGGAAAGAGAACGAGAGAGAAAGGCAAACCAAGAAACAGACTCCAAACCATAGAGAACAAACTGATGGCTACCAGAGGTGGTAGGGGGATGGGTAAAACAGGTGATGGGGATTAAGATGTGCACTTATGAAGAGCACTGGATGTTGTATGGAAGTGTTGAATCACTGTATTTTACACCTGAAACTAATCTTTAAAAACATTATTTTAATGTTTATTTATTCTTCTACAGAGAGAGAGAGGCAGACTGCAAGCAGGGGAGGGGCAGAGAGAGAGGGAGAGGTGGAATCGGAAGCAGGCTCCAGGTTCTGAGCTGTCAGCACATAGCCTTGATGCAGGGCTTGAACCAACGAACTGTGAGATCATGACCTGAGCCGAAGTCGGACCCTTAACTGACTGAGCCATCCAGGAGCCCCTATATCTGAAACTAATCTTAACACTGTATGTTAACTAACTGTAATTTAAATAAAAACTGAAAGAAAAAAAACACTGCGGGGGGGGGGGTGGGAGAAAGAAATGTTAGGAGGAGGATAAAAATAGTAGATAGGTTAGCCAGTGAGGGCTTCACTGAGGAGGTAACTCTTGAGTAAAAATCTGGAAAGTGTGAGGGGCTAGCCATGTGTATCTGGGAGAACATTCCAGGGAAGAGAAACAGAAGGCTATTTTCTTTACTACAAGTGGCTGTTCACACAAGGCTTGCACTTAGCTTTCAAGGTAGGGAAGGAGGGGGCAAGAAGCAAACACTCATTGCTTAAGGAGAAAGGACTCACTTTGCTTTAGCAAACATCTTATTTCTATATTCTAGGTAATGTCGTCTTATATCTAAAAATTCCAGTATTTTAAAACAAAATGCTATTTCATTCCAACCATAAAACTTCTACTGAAAGCTTTTTCTAGAGACTGTGGCAAATATTTCTTGTGTGTGAGTTTGCTTGGTATAGTTGAAAGTGAAGATGAACCAAAATGGTGGAAAAAAATGTAATAGCAACCTGGAGAGTTGGGGTGAGATGATCAAACTTCACTTGTCATTAGGAAAAACAATTAAATTTGCCTCAACACTAAGATATTCTGAAAACATTTCACTTTCTGGAGTGATGGAACTATCCCAACTAAGTAAATTACTGTTTGTGTGGGAGTACCTGATTATAGAAATCTATTAGCAAAGGGCTGGTATTTTTGTTTCTTTGTTTTGTTTTGTTTGTGTGTGTGTGGTGGTTTTTTTTTTTTTTTTGTCTTTTGGGGTTTTTGTTTGTTTGTTTTACAACTGATAAACTCCTAAAACAAACAAACAAGTTGTATTAAAACACACCTCATGCCTTTTTTGAAGAGTATATAATGTTTCTCATATGTTTGGCAATTCTGATCATATACATGAGAAGGGATAATGTTAATATTTAATTGAGAGTGCTGTGAACCAAAAATAATTATGATTATGTAAATAGCCTGATGAAAGTGCCAAAAATCCTTAGCTAACATAGTATGATTAAGATATATAATAGGGGCGCCTGGGTGGCTCAGTCGGTTGAACGACTGACTTTGGCTCAGGTCATGATCTCACAGTTTGTGAGTTCGAGCCCCACGTCAGGCTCTGTGTTGACAGCTCGGAGCCTGGAGCCTGTTTCAGATTCTGTGACTCCCTCTCTCTCTGCCCCTCCCCCACTCATGCTCTGTCTCTCTCTGTCTCAGAAGTAAATAAACATTAAAAAAAATAAAAAGAAAAGAAAAGAAATGTAATAGCAGAGGCGCCTGGGTGCCTCAGTCAGTTGAGAGCCCGACTCTTGATTTTGGCTCAGGTTATGATCCCAAGGTGATGGGATTGAGCCCTGTGTCAGGTTCTATGCTAAGCGTGGAGCCTGTTTGAGAGTCTCCCTCTGTCCCTCTGCCCCCTCTGCCACGCATCAAAAAAAAAGGGGATACCTGAGTGGTTCAGTCGGTTGAGCGTCCGACATCAGCTCAAGTCATGATCTCACGGCTTATGAGTTCGAGCCCCTCGTCAGGCTCTGTCCTGACAGCTCAGAGCCTGGAGCCTGCTTCATATTCTGGGTCTCTCTCCCTCTCTGTCCCTCTCCCACTCATGCTGTCTCTCTTTGTCTCTCAAAAATAAAAATAAACATTAAAAAAATTTTAAAATTTTAGAAGATAAGTAGCTTTTGCCTCAGTCCCTACTACAACCACAAAATAAGAGCATCTCTGTGAAGCACCCAGATGACTACACATTGGCATTGTGAAATGAAGTTTGACAGAGTAACTTTCTGCTTTTTTTTTTTTGTCGTCCTTTCTGCTGATCCAGACCCTAGTGTTGGGTATTTACATATGCTTTCACTTTTCAAGCTACAGAACCATCATAAGATCTGCATAGAAATTGCTACTCTCTTTTAGATCCAAATGCCTGTAAATACAAACCAATTCCAAGCCATGACATAACATAGCCATATTTTATGGATGTACCGTGTTGTTGCTGGCTTGTAGCAGGACCTAGAGATCTGCGAAGTACACAGAGATTTTCAAACTGCTACTCCCTTCTTACACATTAATTTTTGGAAGTGTATCTAGCTTCTTTGATTTTCTATTGCAGTAGAATTTCCTATTCTATCTTAGTGTCTACATCATCATTTACACGATCATTGCCAATGATTTAACCATGTTATAAGATTAATAAAATTCAGGTTTCCTATTAACAAATTAACCTTCCCCTCAGAGAAGTTAGCAGAAAAGGGCATATATGTTCATGATTTCCACCCCCCCCCCCCGACTAATTTCCACTTTAAAACCAGAGATATTTTCTCAAGGAGAGAACATTTTCCAATAGAATTAATTGAAGAAGGTGATATTACAATAACTACAGGCCTGCAGAAATCAAATTGTTTTGGAGAAATCCTCTATTTCCTTACAGACTTTTGTTTAAGGCATTCCATTTAATGTGTGATAGACTTAAAATAAGAGAAAGCAGAAATGCATCTGATGCAGTTTTCAAATGTGCAGTTCTCTGCAACACTTGTATCACTAGACTCCTATGGGTTTAACAATTGGTATTATCTCCCTCCTCATTGAGTACTGCATTTCTCATTAGCGTTATCAAGGTTCTGATAACTCCTACAGCAAAGATATCTGATTAACCTTCCTTCATCCAGTGTTTACCAAACTTATTTACTGAAGAGATACTTTTTTACATCACACCAATATTAACATGTTCTGAAACTACTGTTTTATAGAGGAAAGTGCTGCTAGAATACTTTAGCATGTGCTGCTAGAATGAAATTCCTATCCAGTTAGCAAAAAAGGTTTCAGGTTTGTAAAACTTCAGTGGGCAGCTTGATGTTGGGTCTAGGATCGTGTAGAGCAATCTGAATTATTGACCTTTTAGAAGTGGACAGTGAATTGTAATTGCTTACTTGCAAAACAGTGCACCTGGAACATATTTTAAGATCTAGATTCTTTGGAATTTTCTAGTACCATTTTGGAGTAGACAACTAAAATGTATATTTCATACTTTTGGTACTATGAAAATACTCTGAATGCAGGGACAGAAAGGTATTGAGCAGTATTTAATAGTACTGGTCCTGAACATGACAGGGGGTAGTATTTACGTACAAAGCATAATTTTCTGGGAGTCCTAAGGCTCATTAAGCTCCAGACTATCTTGTTCACTCCCTATCACTCAATGAAATTTCACTCCGGGAGCTCTTCCCCTCTTATTTGAATTAGATAATCAAAACAACCCTGTACTTCTCTATCTCGTGACTCTGCTTAGGCTTTTTCTCTTCCCAAAATGCTTTTTTCCTTTATGCCTCCATCACTGTTCATCAGAATCTTCTACTGCCTTCAAATGACCCTGACTCATTTTCTCCATGGTGGATAGCCCAGGCCACTGCAAGGTAATCCTTATGTCCTAACAGGACTGGGCTTGCCTCTTTGTTATAACAGTCTATGAAATACTGCTGTTGGGAAACATGTATAATAGTCTACCAACATTATGAGGCTCTTTTCATAATCAAAGACCATGTTTTGCTTATGATAGTGTCTTGCATATAGTAGATACTCAAAATTGAATGGCATGGCAACTTCAAAATTGGCCTTTATCATCATCTTCACATTATAAAGTCACATAGAAACCAGATTGAAACTTACATTCTGAGTTTCTGTTTATTAGTTTACTTACTGAAATATACACAGAGTACTTCACATGTAAACAAGAAATTTCTTTCTCTAGGACCAAAGCATTTTTAGTATATTTCTCTCTCTCTCTCTCTCTTTTCAGTTTTAAAGTCATAGACGGTTTATCTTTCTATAATTAGATTAGGAGGAAAAAAAATGAAGAACCCACTGGTAGCAGGAAGAAGCATGAGTCTTCTAGGATCTGGCATTTGAGGAGATAGATATTCAGTTACTGTGCATTTCCATTGTCTTTCCATGGCAGAACATACAGCAGAGACTTGGGAACATGTATGCCTGAAGCCAGGTTACTCTAATGTTCCATAACTATGTTGCTTGCTTTCAGAGCTGTTGTTGCCACAGTAGTTGACTGTGTCCCAGGCAAATGGGATGCTGGTCTGTTCGCACAGATCTTTATCCTAGTCTTCATCACAAGGAGGGTACTGACACGTGCTCCCAGCTAGAGTCCCTTGTTCAAGGTTTCTGGTTTTGTTGACAACATCCTGCTCAATACAACTTTTATTGTTACAGCTTGAAATATGATGAATGATTTTGGGTCAAGGAACCTGGTGGAGGGAGACAAGTAGCCAATTTGTTTGCGACATCAGGATGATTCTTTCTGTTCCTGGTAAGATGATAGGGAAATCTGTGGGCCCTGATCTAGTGGTTTTTATCATAGGGACATTATTATAGCTTTTCAGGGTCCAGGGAATCCACGTAAGTTTCTTCCACATTGGAAATACAGGAGGTGAATCCAAGTGCTTGGTCGAGACACGCTCTCCCCACAGTTGCTTTCTCCCCACATCCGCGACCCAGCTTTAGTATGTTTTTCTTATTGTCACTTGGTTCTAGAAACTTTTCAGCTGGTTGAAATTTTTTTAAAAAATTTAAAGCAATAAGATACATATAACTACATAGTCAAATTTGTGTTTTGTATTCTCTCCAGACATGGTTCTTCACTCTTTTCATAGTTAGAAATCTTTCTTTTTTAACTTTTGACTTTAAATAATTTCAGACTTGCAAAAGAGTTTGAAAAATACTGTAGAAATTCTCTTATAGTTTTCATCAGCTTCCCTAAATATTACCATTTTGCATAACCAGGATATAATTATTGAAACCAGGAAGTTAACACTGAGTCAATTCTATTAACTACCCTATAGACCTGGTCAAGTCTCCCTGGTTTTCTCATTAAGGTCCCTTTTCTTGGTCCAGGATCCAATTCTCAAGTCACCTTAGTCTCCTCTCATCTAACATCTCCTCATTTTTCCTTTGTCTGTCATGACCTTGACACTTATAAAGAGCATGAGCCAATTATTTTGTAGGATGTCAATTTCAGGTCATCTGATGTGAAAGCAGTAATTATATCCTTTGAGAAATATATTCATGATCTAGGAATACTTGTGAGAATTATTTGGATGGGAAACATTTATTTCTTCAAATATTTGGTGAACGATAGCCTTAGTTTCCATGTGGTATAAGAGTGGATCTTTTTTACTTTTTTTAAGTTTATTTTTAAGAGAGAGAGAGAGAGAGAGGGAGGGGCAAAGAGAGGGGGAGACCAAGGATCTGAAGTGGACTCTGCACTGTCAGCACAGAGCCCAATGCGGGCTTGAACCCATGAACCACGAGATCATGACCTGAGCTGAAATCCGACGCTCGACTGACTAAGCCACCCAGGCTCAATTGACTTTTAAGATTCAACTTTTAAATTTGACTTTTAAAAAAAGGCAGAAAGTCTTATTTTTCTTCTTTGCAGATGTTTTGTCCTGTATTAGTCCTTTGAAAGACTTACACTGAGATTGTGTTCCAGAGCTTCGTAAGTCTCTATGGATATGAATATGCATCTTTTATCAAAAAATATTTTTAAATATGAAACTTTTTTTAATTACACACATCACATATTTTTCCTTAAAAACTTAGTAGTTAGGCGGTATCACACAACTCAAGATGCCAAAATTTAATTGTTTGAAGTGATCTACTCATTGCTCTGCCTGGAAAATTTCAGGCTTTTACTGAGGCACCTCTTCAATGAATAGCACACAGAAACCACAGTTAAAATATAGTACTTTATAATGATATTGTTAGAGGTTTTTTGTTTTCTTTTGTTTTGTTTTGTTTTGGATGTATTTGCCTTCCTGTTCTCCATTTTCTAATATGCTTTTCCCCTGGAAAAACTTCCCATCCTGCTTTTTTGCTAACTTCTTCACTCATGACTTCATTGACCAGTTTACCCAAGTCAGTCTGCAGTCTGGTTTCTCACCCCACCGAGTCACTGAACCTGCCCCTTCCAAGAGTGCAGATGACTTTCTCATAGCTGAGTCTGCTGCTAGTGTGCATTGTTCGACAATGTTCGCCACTCTCTTCTTTCGTGAAATGCTTACCCTCTTACAGTATCTGAGGTACACTCTTTCTTGGTTGTCTTGCTGCTTCCAAGGAGGTTTTTTTATTTATTATTCTCATCTTCTCTAACTTGTGTTTAACTATAGGCATTCCGTGGGTTTACTCTCTAACAATACTGATGCATAAGCTCTGGGCTAGCCCAAAGGCTCCCAGAGCTTCAGTTACCATCTTTGTCTGGATGATTCCATCTTTACCTCTAATTTGGATACCCACCCTGAGTTTTAGATCTGAATTTCCCATAGACTTCAAACTCAGTTAGCCATCAAGCTAAAATCCTTAATTCACCCTTGAACTTGAACTTCTTCTTTCTCCTACCCTAACTCCTGGATTTGGGCTTGGGTGAAATCTCGAATTAGATTCTCCCATCACACTTTGTCCTAACCCACGTTATTCTCTTAATCTGGATTGTTCTTCTTCTCTTTTCCCATGTGTTATGTGCTGAGTTTTCATTTTGGTACAGTTGAAATTTATCTCAGTGATGCGTACCCTGACCATCTCAAAGATAATTAGAAGATGCTCATGTTTATAATTAATTTAATTGTCTCATGTGTTATCATTAGTTGTAGAAATATCTGTATTCCTTTCCTCACTGGATTGTAAATCCCTCAAGTGATCTTGGTGGCCCTCGAAAACGAACCCAGTGCCTACTTACATATTGGTTGATTGAACTGACTTAAAATGCATCACCCCTGGTTTGCTGTTGTTGTTATGTTTATTTGTTCTATTTTACTTTGTTTAGTGGCCCTACAAACAACATACTCCTCCTAAGGATAACAATGCTACGCTGTAACACAGAAGCCTTTCTATTTCCTTCTTCCTTCCTTCCTTCCTTCCTTCCTTCCTTCCTGACATGGGCAGGAAAAATGAGAATGAAAGCAGCTGGCAGTCCCTAAAATATAATCTATTCCCTCTCAATTACTCAGAGCAATATCTTGGGCAGTTACTAAAGTAAAACTTTTTATCAAACCCAATATGCTGAGGCAGGAAATGCAATCACATTATTTGCAATTTACTGTTGCTCCCTTAGTTATCTGCAGATCAAAAGGTATCTGTTCTGACACTTCATTTCTGAAACTTAATGTTGTGTTTGTTTAATTCATCTAATTAGGACCTCTTAGCACCTCAAATGGGTGCTTTAAAAAACAACACTCAGCTGTTAGCCTAGGGACAAAAGAATAAATGCAAATTTAGCACTTTTCAAAGGTGAACCCACACATTTGATGTTTTGACAACATTCAATAAAAATCAAGTGTTCATAGACATAATCTACTAATTTGCTGATTGTTTTTGAGCCTATATCTCTTAATAAATATGAAAGGTAGTTTCAAAAAATTGACCATTTTCTGGGGGAAATATATATATATATATGTATATGTATAAATGCAATCTTTTATAATATAAAAAATAACTTTCAGGAGCTTGTTGCCGCTTCTGAGATAAAGAAAATTCTCGATGTCAAGATTTAAATAGAGAAGAGAATGAGATATACAAAATGGTAAGTGACTTGCAAATAGACGAGTGCGGCCAATTTTCTAATTCTATTGTGTAGTTATCATTTGTAAGTTGCGCACATATAAAATGCATACTTTTTTAAATTTTATTTTATTTTTTTAGTTTTTGTGGAATCTCTGTACTGTTTTCCAGAGTGGCTGCACCAACTTATATTCCCACCAGTAGTTCATGAGGGTTCCTTTTTCCCCATCCTTGCCAACACTGGTTATTTCTTGTCTTTTTGATACTAGCTATTCTGACTGGTGTGAGGTGATATTTTGTTGTGGTTTGATTTTCATTTTACTGATGATTAGTGATGTTGAGCATCTCTTTGTGTGTCGGTTGACCATCTGTATTTCTTTGGAAAAATGTCTTTTCAGATTCTCTGTGCATTTATAATCAGACATGTTTGCTTGGTGTAAATTTGTATGAGTTCTTTATGTAACTTGCACATTAACCCCTTATCAGACATGTAATTTGCAAGCAGTATGGAGGTTCCTTAAAAAACTAAAAATAGAAGTAACATACAGATCCAGTTTATTCTACTTCTGGGTACTTACCTGAAGAATGAAAACACTAATTCAAAAAGATATATGCATCCCTATATTTATTTCTGTATTATTTAATAGTGGTAAAGATATGAAAGACACCTAAATGTCCATTGGTAAATGGATAAAGAAGATATGGTATATATACACAATGGAATATTACTCAGCCATAAAAATGAATGAAATCTTGTCATTCACAACAACATGGATAGACTTAGAAGCTATTATGTTAAGTGAAATAAGTCAGACAGAGGAAGACTAATAGCATGTGATTTCACTTATATGTGTAGTCTAAAAAATGAAACGAATAACAACAGAAAGAGAAACAAACTCAGAGAACAAACCAGTGGTTGCCAGAGAGGATAGTGGCAGGGGGTGAAAAAGACAAAACAGATGAGGGGAATTAAGAGGCATAAAGTTAAAATAAGTAAGCATCGTGGCTGAAAAGTACAGCATAAGGAATATAGTCAGAGGTAATATAATAACGGTATATGGTGACAGATGGTAACTACATTTATCGTCATGTTTCATAATGTATATAATTGTCAAATCACTAAGTTGTACACCTAAAACTAGTATAATATTATATGTCAATTCTCCAATTAAATTCTAATACAATTTAAAATGTAAACAAATGCGGGGCACCTGGGTGGCTCAGTCAGTTAAGCGTCTGACTTCAGCTCAGGTCATGATCTCACAGTCCGTGAGTTCGAGCCCCATGTTGGGCTCTGTGCTGACAGCTCAGAGCCTGGAGCCTGTCTTTGGATTCTGTGTCTCCCTCTCTCTCCTCCCCTCCCCCACTCATGCGCGTGCGCGCGCTCTCTCTCTCTCTCTCTCTCTCTGTCTCTCAAAAATTAATCAAAAACATTAAAAAATAAAAATAAATAAGTAAAATGTAAACAAATGCATAATTGTGGTTGTCACTATTGCAAGCAGTTGTGATGCATAACCATATTTGAATTTAACTTTGTTTACTACTATAAACTTCTTTTGATAAACTTGGTATAAAAGACACTTGGCTATACCCTGTGGCAGGTGATTTTAACTTTGATTTTTAATCAGGGAGAATTCAAGATTGCTTACATGAGTAGGACACACATGTTCGTGCTCCTACAACCATGGAATTTTTTAAGTGATATTTAGGATCATAATACTGATTTATAAAGTAGCAGGCAAAGACTTTATAATTTCTTAAAATTTGGTTTTTTTTTAAGGTATTCAAACTATTCAACATATATTTTTTTATTGCTAATTTTTAAATTTAAATTCAAGTTAGTTAACATACAGTGTAATATTGGTTTCAGGAGTAGAACCCAGTGATTCATCACTTACAGATAACACCCAGTGCTCACCCCAACAAGTGCCCTCCTTAAATGCCCATCTCCTATTTAGCTCATTCCCCCACCCACCTCCTCTCCAGCAACCCTCAGTTTGTTCTCTATATGGTTTGCTTCCTCTCTGTTCTTATCTTATTTTTTCTTGCCTTCCCCTATGTTCATCTGTTTTGTTTCTTAAATTCCACATATGAGTGAAATCATATATTTCCCTTTCTCTGACTTACTTCTTTAGCATAATGTACTCTAGTTCCATCCGCATTATTGCAAATGGCAAGATTTCATTCTTTTTGATCACCAAGTAGTGTTATTCCATTTTGTGTGTGTGTATATATGTGTGTGTATATATATGTATGTATATACCACTTCTTTATCCATTCAGCAGTCGATGGACATTTGGGCTCTTTCCATAATTTGGCTATTCCTGATAGTGCTGCTATAAACATTGGGGTGCATGTGCCCCTTCGAATCAGCATTTTGCAATTGCTGTGTCATAGGGTAGCTCTATTTTTAATTTTTTGAGGAACCTCCATACTGTTCTCCATAGTGGCTGCACCGTTTTGCATTCCAACCAGCGGTGCAAAAGTGTTCCCCTTTGTCCACATCCTCGCCAATATCTGTTGTTTTCTGAGTTGTTCATTTTAGCCATTCTGGCAGGTGTGAGGTGGTACCTCATTGTGGTTTTGATGCATGCAACAGTTATATAAATATATCTTGATGATTAAAGGGCTTTTGGTTGATTTACAAAAGCAAGCTAGCTTTATTTAGTTTATAAGAATTGCTAGTGCCTTGGATTGTTCTTTTCTTGCTATGTTGTCTACAGTGGAACTAGAAGCATCTTGCAGACAACTTCTTTTCTCTTCTCATCCTATTCAGAAGACCCTCTCAAGGGCTTCTCAGAGAATGAGTTGATAGAGGGTTGAAAGAGCATAGGAAAGATAAGAGAAGAGAGTTCCAGAGTGATTTCTGGAATATGAGTATAGGCATGCTACTGGCTTTGTACTCTGCCCAACCCCATCCTACACCGTCCAGTGCCTGAGAAAGTGGTGCGTGTCTATGATGGCCATAGTTTTTTATATTATTTATAATTATATTATAATATTTATACTATTTAAATATTCTGCTGATATTGATATCTGTTATATGAATATTGATCTCTATTCCCTCCAGGGTTTTGTTTTTGTTTATTTGCTTTATTTGTTTGTTTTTGTTTGCATTTATAAATAGAAAAACCAACTTTGACCTAGTCATAATTTTTCTTTACCTTAGCTTGAGGCTTGGGAAATTATTTGTTCTGCTTTCTGGACAGTATCCTTATCCCTAATAATATGGACATTAGTAGAAGTGTAGACGTTTCCATTTACACTAATGAAAATATTGATTCTTTGGTATTCCAGCAAACTATTTTGCTTTCACTGAACTCTGTTAACAAAGATTCTCAACCTGTGTCTATACTAACTGACTACTAATTTTATCCTTTTTGCTAAATATGCCAGATATAAAGGAGTAGTCCAGATATCCTGGTAATTTTTTGGTGGGAAGAGAGGGGAGGTTATCTTGGTTTTTGATGACCCCA
The DNA here is from genome assembly GCF_018350175.1 of Felis catus. Classification (NCBI taxonomy): domain Eukaryota; kingdom Metazoa; phylum Chordata; class Mammalia; order Carnivora; family Felidae; genus Felis; species Felis catus. The sequence goes on along the minus strand of NC_058376.1, from coordinate 27,172,381 downwards.
AGAAGACTTTCCCATGCCGGCCATGTCCCCATTTGATGGTGAATGTGTTTCCCACCTAGATGCTATGTGAAGCCTATTAGCTTAAGCCATTACACCAGAAATAATTGTGTAATATTTTTTCTTCTCTTAGTGAATCTCTTTTCCAGAAGAACAAGTTGAAATTTAATAAGATCAATGTAGAAAGCCAACAGTTGCACTGAGTTATAGTGTTGTTTCTTAGCCAGATACTTGTCTCTTCTGCCCAGCTGCAAAATTTCTCTGTACACAAGGGTGTCTTTAGTGCCAAGGGGGGATAAGCAAAAAGGAAAAGAAAATATAGCTGCTGCTGCATGGATGACCCCATCTGCACTGACTCCTTCAGTGAGTTTTCCTTAGAATCATTGGAGGGATGCTTTGCCTAACTACCTATCCCAACATTAGGATTTACTTTTAAGATGGTCAGTTAATATTTCTTGAACATAAACTTTTGGCCAGAGTAACTGGAAATTTGAGTTTATTAAATTTTTACATACTTAACTATGGTCTGCAGGGTATATTAAACTCAGCCAATTGGCTTCACATCCACTTTCTTGCCCCCCAATATATTTAGTGTGAAATGTATGAGAAGGAATGGGATAAAGTGACTTTTCCAAAAAATCCCTAGTATCTTATTTATTCCAGATAATAGAGAAAAACAGACAGTATTTCTATGATTTAAAACTTGCATTGGTAATGACTTGGAACTTAGGTCTCTAAATACACATGGCAATATATATATAATTGTGTGAAAATCTAGCTTGAGAAAATGATAAAATGTTATGGAATAGTTTAATGATTTATAAGATTCCATATTATGGAATATTCTGTAATTTTTTTAAAAAGACTGTGGTAGGACTGTATGTTCTGGCTTAAAAAGTTTTCCATGATGTATTTTTTGGGGGAAAATGAGATAAATCAAGTAATAGCACGTGTGTGATAAGATTTCTTTTCTGATAGAAAAAAATATCAATCTTACATTATAGCCTTATGTACATATATATAGAATTATAATTTTAGTCCATTTATTTTACATAAAGACGAAAGAGTATATATTTGTTCATGCAGTAAAATGTCTTGAAAACACACAGGTTACTAGTTGTATCAGGGGAATAGAATGATAGAGAAGAGACAGAAAGTCCTCTTTATTTTCTGCTTTATATGCTTCTGTGTTACTAGATTTTTTTTAACCTCAAGAAGGTATTACTTGTATAATTTTAAACAGTCAGCGATGATATTTATTGAACAATTGTTTAAATGTCTCTTGTCTGGCCTGCTAATAGTATTCTGCTCAGCAATGCATCTTGGAAAGTCCCAATTTATTCAATAGAAACAAATGAAATAATATTGGGTTGGGGCTATATTATTAGATTACATACAGCTGTATTCTGATAAGAATCTAAATTGTATTTTTCTCTTCCTATTTTGTAGCAATTAGGGTGACTGATTTTCTCTTTCACCAACTGGTTAGACACCTGGAGACATTACTTCTCATGTGTCTTTATCTATTCTGTTCGCCATTTCGCCACCAGAGATGTCATTCATAAACTTGCCAAAGCCTGGCTTGAATGGCCCTACCACTAATCTGGACCACCCCTTAAAGGAAGTGATCTGGAAGTAACAATACTTCTTACTGCTCTTCCCAGTTGTAGGATCTCATTCACTAGCCGTCCTCCAGGTTAATATAAGATACTCTCAGAAATTGTTTGGTTTGCCACATGAGACAGTCCTTCAATATCACCCTAACTCCCCCTTATCAGTCCCTCACCTTCTACCTTCCATCCATTCTTAAAACAGAATCAATATTCCTATATAACTTACTTTTTTTAAAAAAAAGAACATGCATATTCCTGGAGGAGTAGATAGTGCTTACTCTTTTATGTATTCATGCAGTGATTTTTAAATATGACTTACCTATTTATTGTATGATCCTGGGAAAGTCCACGCCTTAAATACATCAAGCCTTCATCTTCTACATCTGTTGAAAGTAAGTATATAAAAATGCCCAAGCCAGTGGCACATGGGTGTCTCAGTTGTCTAAACATCCAATCCTTGGTTTCAGCTCTTGTGATGCTCTCTCCCTCTCTCTCTTCCCCTCCTCCCCCCTCTTGAAAAATAAATAAACTTAAAAAAAAATATCCAACCCGTAATATTTTTTGAGGATTAAATGAATCATTGTATGCAAAGTATTTAGAATAGCATCTGGCACAGAAAACCATGAAATAAATATAAACTATTTTGATTGTTTATAGAAAAATATAAACCATGGTATTCCTTATTAATGATTATTTTAAAGGAAAATTAATCATAATAAATATATGACATACATGTGTTTTGCATTGATGGCCTGATGCAAATATCAATAATTACTGATAAAAGATACCTAATATTTCTGGGAAAGACATTCTGATCAATAGTAGCTGTGATGGGTTAAGTATTTGAATAATAATAATAGTAATAATAATAGTAATAGTAATAGAAATGGCTCATTGTACTTCCAAGTGCACTATTTACATTTTAAATAGGTGACGGATTATTATAGTAGTAGAAAATATAACCCTGAGTATTAGTTAAATAATTTCTTCGTCTCATTACAGATTTAAAGTGTCACCAGCAGAGGAAAATACTGAGTATAGATACTGCCAATATTGGTGAATGAGGAAGTTGCATTTACCTTGGGAAAGACAGCAAGCATTTGCCTTGGTTTTATTCCTGTCTGGAATTTAATTTATGGATAAGTTAACATGCAAAAAGCAAGTGCCACATTACTGACTCAGTAATGAGAGAGAGAGAGAAATGAGATGTGGGGGAGAGAAAAGGAGAGAGAAAAGAAAGAGAGAGAATGGAAATGAAGGTAGGAAAAGAAGGAAAGGAATGGATGGATGGATGGATAAGAAAGGAAAAAAAGAAGGAAGCAAGGAAGGCAAGCAGGCAAGCAATGGAGGAAATTTGAGTACAAAGGAAAGACACTAAGAAAGTTTCCAGTTCAAGTCCTTTGCATATTCGACAAATTAGGTTGTCAAGAACTCAGCTTCTCAAAAATTTAGGCTATTAGCCATTCACAACTTACTTTGAATTAATTTAATCAGATTATCAAATTAGGATTGTTCTTAGAGCCTGCCAAAAGCAGCAGCCTGAGGAAACTGGAGTTTTCTGACAGGAAGTTTGATTTTAAAACACAGGGCTGCTGCTCCAAGGAGGAGGGGACATTGGCATTCAATGGGCCAGGGGAGCCTAGGACAGCCAAAGGGCAGCATGAGGGCACTGGATGCCTGAGGTCTGATTAAGAGAGTTTACCAAGAGGTGAGAAGTTTCCCAAGACAAATAGCATACTTTGCGCTTTGGCTAACGTCCCTAGTGGCCGTGCACATTCTTGATCTCTGCTTTTGTTACATTTAATTACAGTGATATTATTTGTGAGATTAGAGGTACCTTAGGCTCTGAGAGGACTACTGAAGGTTATGGGTTATACCTGCATATCTGCTCAGTTTTACGTCCCACTAGTTTTATTAATAAAATAAAATGTTTTCTATTTTAGACCTTTGCTCCAAAAGGCTAATATTAATCACATTTTTGGCTGTCTTGAGATTTTAACCCTAAAACCTCATCAGCATTCCATACATTATGTTTCACATGGGTGTTGTGAAGTATGGACTAGATACATCAGAACTATAACGGGCCTTTCGTTCCCACAATTGAGCATTTCAGATTTCTTCTGAAGGCTATAAATTTGAAATGTAATCTGTTTCATGTGTGGGGAATGCTGTGGTGAAAGGGCTGGGGGCTGGCCAGATGAAAGTGCAAGTCTGTTTGCCATCAGTGTCTTTTTCCTGAGAGATCTATGTTCCATTTCAATAAATTTTATACCTATCTTCAAGTTTTAACAACAACGACGTTATTATTAGAACATATACAATGTATTAAGATATCAAGTTTTTGTTATTGCGATTTGTTTTAGATTCCAAAAAATTGTAATGATTGTAAACATTTAAGAAGTTAAAATTTTAAAAGTCCGTGAACCCAAAGCAGGTGCTTTAGAAAGTGGGGAACCCATAATATAATTCATTGTGATTACATTTCAAGATAAAGACACTTGTATTAATTTGATAGGGCTTCCATAAGAAAGTACTACAATCTGGGTGGCTTTGAACAATGGAAATTTATTTTCTCAAAGTTCTGGAGGCCAGAAGTCCAAAATGAAGGTGTCAGCAAGCCATGCTTCTGTTGAACTCTTTTTCCATGCCTTTCAGTTGGCTTCTGGTAGTTTCTAGCAAGCCTTGGTACCCTCAGTTTGGAGGAAATCCCTTCAGTCTCTGTCTCCATTGTCCCAAGGTGTTCCCGTTGTGAATTTGAGTCTTTACATGGCTGTCATTCCTCTGGGTGTCTGTGTCTATGTGTCTTTTCTTCTTATAAGGACACTAGTCATACTGAGTTGAGGACCCACCCTACTTCTGTATTACCTAATCTTTTTTTTAGTGTTTATTTATCTCTGAGAGAGAGAGAGAGAGAGACAGAGCATGGGCAGGGGATGGGCAGAGAGAGAGAGAGAGAGAGAGAGAGACAGAATCTGAAGCAGGCTCCAGGCTCTGACCTGTCAGCCCACAGCCCAATGTGAGACTCGAGCTCATGAACCACAAGATCATGACCTGAGCCGAAGTTGGATGCTGAACTTACTGAGCTATCCAGATGCTCCTGTATTACCTAATCTTAACTAATTACCTCTTCATTGACCCTACTGCCAAATAAGTTCATATTCACAGGTATCAGTGGTTATGACATGAACATAACATTTTGAGGGACACAATTCAACCCATAAAAAACTCAAACATAAGAATACTCTGGATGACAAAAATATACTTACCCCATGAGAAAGGAACAAATACTCTAAATAAGAAAATCACTTAAGTGGAGTGTTACATTATTCATTCATTAAAATAAATCTCAGGTCTATTAATGACAGTATGAAATGACTCAAAAATGCTGTCCACTCTCCAGAATCCAGTTTCTTCTTGTATTTGAATTTGTATTTTTCTGTATATTTTCAAATTTTAAATTAATCTGTAACCATCTATATTTTCTGTGTAATTCAAGACTTCTGTTTTATTTAACTTTAATATTCCATTTAGTAATTTTTTTCTTTAAGTAATACATGACACTTAGGAGTGCTTGCTCAATGCTAAAGACTGTGTGGGTTACTGAGAGTAGAAATGAGGAAGCACAGTCCCCCATTCTTAAAGTCTTGGGAAACTGAGAAAAACAAATTACAGTAGATTTTTTTATGTTATTGAGATATAGGTATTGTACTGATACATAGAAGGAATGCTAAACTAGACTTTGGTTAGGAATTAGTCAGGAAAATCTTTCTAATTGAGTTCATACCCATGCTGTCTCCAAATGGAAGAGAGCCAAACAAAGTGCTGGAAGGAAGGGCATCCCCACAAGTGTCTAGCATGGGGAGAGAAAACATGACAATGAACCTAGTTTCATGCACTAATGGGGTAATATGGATGATTCGCAAGAAATGTTATAAAACAGCTAACCTAAACAATGATTATACTACACAAAACACTTATAGAGTAGATGCCTGTTGTATAATGAGCACACAATTAAAGATTACCTTAGAGACAGTATACATAGTGATCAGGAGCCTATGCTCTGGTGTCAGATTTTTTTATTTAATTCTGTTTTTTCCATTTATTTGAACAATATTGAACTTCTTTAAGTCTCACTTCCTCATCTATACAATAATAATAATAATGTATTAGATTCCTAGGGCTACCATAACAAATTACCACAAATTGGGTGGCTTAGCACAACAGAAATGTATTCTCTCACATCTGGTGGCTAGAAGTAAGAAATCAAAGAATCAGCAGCATCGGTTCCTTCTGGAAGTTCTAGGGAAACCATGACTTTCTTCTGGTTTCTGATGATTTTGCCAACAATCCCTGGTGTTCTTTATATTGTAGATGCGTCACTACAATCTCTGCCTCCCATGGTCTCATGGCATTCTCCATGTGTGTGTCAGTCTCTAAGTTTCTCTCCTTTTTTTATAAGCACACCTGTCATATTGGGTTTAGGACCTAATCCAGTATAACCTCACCTAAACTTGATTACATCTGCAAATACCCTATTTCAAATTCACAGGTACCAGAGGTACATGAATATTGGGGAGACTATTCAACTCAATACAATAGAATGTATTTCACTGTGCTGGAGTGAAGATTTTAAGGAGATTAAGTCATAGGACTAGTTCAGTAGTTAGTGAACAATGCATTTTATTTGTTACTGTTGCTCTTTATTTAAGATCACTCACCACTGGTTGATTGGAAGCATAATTATAAGAGGCACATTCTTAGGAACTTGCCATTAAAAGCTATAAATTGGGGGGAAGCATCTGGGTGGCTCAGTCAGTTTAAGGATCCAACTCTTGATTTCTGCTCAGGTCATGATCTCACTAGTTCCTGAGATCAAGCCCTGCCTCAGGCTCCACAGCATAGAGCCTACCTGGGATTTTTCTCTCTTCCTTTCTTTCTGCCCTTCCCCCACTTGTGCAGTCTCTTTCTCTCCCTCTCTCTCTCTCAAAACAACAACAAAAATAAACATTTAAAGAAATAAAGAAATTTCCTATATTACTTTTAAAAAGTTGTAAATTGGGGTTTTCTCAGAAAATATCTGCATCTGCAAGCTTTTCACTAGATCTCATCCTCACTACCGTTCTAGTCCTTTGCACACTTTTTTTATGAAAAAGAAAAAGTAAGTAAAAGAATTTTGGTTTAGTAATTCTGGCACAGTACAAATTTGGAAACAAAAAAAAAAAACTAGCCATTATTATGGCTCGTATTGTTATGGCAGGTATTAAGGTAGAACACATCATTCCTATTTTAGGTGGTGATCCAACACTGTGTTATAAAGAATGTAGCCTAACAAATCTATTTCTAAGTATATGAAAAGGAGAAGAAAAAGAAGTAGAATGACTTAGGGAGGATTTCCAAATCCAAATAGAAAGTTTGGGGTCCAACTTGAGAAAGAAAGACCACTATATTGGGTTCTTTCTAAAATTTATTTTTATTTTTCTCCAGCTTTATTGAGGAATGACAAATTTAAAGTTGTATATATTTAAGGTGTATAATGTGGTGTTTTGATGTGAGTATGCCTTGTGTAATGATTACTAACTAACATCAAGCTAATTAACATATCCATCACCTCCTTTGGTTACCGGTGTGTATGTATGGTAAGAACACTTAAGATCTACTCTCCTAGCAAATTTTAAGTCTACAATGCATTGATATTTATATTTACCGTGCTGTACATTAGATCTCTAAAATGTATTCATGCTATAACTGAAAGTTTTACTCTTTGACCACATCTCCTCATCAGCACCTGGAAACCACTCTTCTGCCTTCTGTTTTTTCTTTTTTTTTTTTTAAAGAAGTTCTTTGATGTTTACTTATTTTTGAGAGAGAGAGACAGAGCATGAGCAGGGAAAGGGCAGAGAGAGGGAGATCATATTTGTTTGTATGTGTGTTCTATGTGCCTCTGTGCCCTTCCATTTGCTACCCCTGGCAGGAAGTTTTTAAAAAAGTTCTTTCCATTTTGAGAAATATATATTGTATTATGTTTTATTTTAAATATTTGCTAAGGATATTCATGGAAAATATTCACATAGTCATTTAAGATCATTTTCCTTATAATAATTGGAGTTTTCCATGATCACATTCAATTTACACTTGACATTTATTTGAAATAGTTTCTCTCAAGGTAGTACTGTTATTAGTAGTATATCTTGCTTAAAGTGAAAGCCATTATAGTGCAGTTTGCTATTTACTTTGGAGGAATAAAGGGCTTTTGTGGACAAGGATTATGTCTTGGATCTTATTATCAAATATTAGCATTTCAAAAGGTATATGGTCTTTCTGGTGTCAACTACCATGGGAAATAATAAAGGAAATGTATACCAAAAAAGATAAGTGAAACTAACAGTCATAATTGCACACAAGCATTGACATACGGAGGTACCTTAAGACAATGTCACCATGAAGCTATGGGGGGACAAAAACTATTTTTGTTTTCCATGATAATGCCTTTCACAGTAACATGTTTAAGTGCTTGAATGTGTGATAAATATCAATATTTTTGTAGCATTCTGTCACATTCACAAGACCACTGGACATTACCTCAGCATTCTGTTTATTAGACTATCTGGAACATGACATCTGCGGCCGTGTTTTTTATCCCACACACTTAGCCCATGCTCTACTCAACGTGGGCATTAAATAGAAGTTTTGAGAGGATGAGTTGAATCAAAAGATGAATGGTCACATCCTCATGTCAGCTGGTGGGGATCATTGCTAGGTAAAACACTATCTCTTTGCAGTGGTAATTCTAGTCACCTTTTCCTTACGTCTTCTGGTCAAGTGTGTTCATTTAGTATTGACTTCTTTCTCCCTGTACTAACTTTACATGGAGATCTCACTAATGCTCGTAGGCTGATAACTTAACCAACAGAGCAACCATCTCATCATATTCACAGGTTCTACCCAACCTCTGAGGAAGTATTATACAAGTGTACACGAGGGAGTGGGAATCTTGTGGGCAACTCGAAGTTCTTCCTACCACAATAACAAAAGTATTTCTACACTAATCCATTTCTCATTGTTAACTTGTTGCTTTCAACTTCATGTATGTGGGGTGTCCTTCCCTTAATTATCTGGAAAAATATGGTTTCCCTTTGGGATATTCTCATTAATCCTTGACTTGTTTTTATCTTTGATTACCTTCAGTCTCACTTCATTTACCTTTATCCAGACTTTCTTCTACATTTCTCTTCTCCCTTTAGAGCCTCTTCCCTTTGTAAAAGTTATTTGAACTCTCCGCTTCAAAGACTGTCCTTTTGTGTTTCCAACTCTTGATATGAAATTTTTGTCTACTATCAAGCTTTGATTATAATTGCCCATGCATCAAAACTGTCTTACAAAATCAAAGATTTACACACCATTTTTTATTGTCCTAAAGGAAAAGCTAAGCACCTATGTCTTCCATAATTCTTTTGCAAAGCCTGTGCATATAAATTGTGCACATACTATTTTATCATGTACCAGACAATGACTTAAGCACAATATTCCTGTTCAAAATATGAATTGAGAAGTATTGTGGAAGAGTGGCAATTGTATTATATTGTCCTTCATTCTTAACATCATGTATGACTTTTATATAAAATTTCAGCACACACATAATTTTTCCCCTTTTCTGGAAAATAGTATTATGTGCACTTCCTTCATCTCTTGGACAAAATCAAACACCTGAGTATAGAAACAAATTGTATTCCAGCAATAAGACAATTTTTCACTCCTTTTTACATAGGTATTGTATTAGTTTCCTCAGGTTGGCTTTTTATTTTCTCATAGTCCTGGCAGCTGTAAGTCCAATATCAAGGGCCAGCAGGTTTGGTTTCTTTTGAACCCCTCTCCTTGGCTGCAGCTGGACTTCTTCCTGTGTCTTCACATGATCTTCCCTCTGTATCTGTGTCCTAATCGCTTCTTGTAAGGACATTGACTAGTCATTATTGGATAACGGCCCACCCTAATGACCCCGTTGGATGAAGTTATCTCTTTAATGAAGTTCCTGTCTCCAAATACAGTCACATTCTGGGGTCGTGAGAGTGAGGAGTTCAACATATGAAATGGGGGAAGAGAATACATTTCAGCCCATAGCTCTCATGATGCGAACCAACTGCTTTGTGCACGGGCATCTAAGGAGAAGATTGAAATGCAGAACGCAGTATAAGAGAAGTAACTACTGAGATGAACAAATGCTACTACAGGTTCACCATTTTATAGCTGTTGCAGAGGCACATACTTGATAGGTTGTAATAGACCACTCAGAGAAATGTGTTGAATATTTTCTTGAATTGAATGAAAAGGGCACAGAAGAAACAATTTCCCAGCATTTTATCTGATTCCATAAGAATTTTGAGCATCAAAGTGTACTGTGCTATGTCGGAAACCCGATCCAATGGGAATCTTCTGGGTTTATACATGTATTATTGTCAGAAGAAGGATGGTAACTTACCTGTTCTACAATATTATCTTGACATGCATTTTTAATGAATTGGGTCTTTCAGTTTATGTGCACCCATAAAACCTAATAGTTCAACCTCTCTATAACCATATTCACCACTTCCCATCTGAGGAAATAACATTTTATTATAAAATTACAATTTTTGTAACTTAGATCTCTAGTTTCTAAGATAAGAAAACAGACATATCATTTGGGGGCAGGAATAGAAACAAAGTAAACTCTGCTTAAAACAGAACTTTCTGAAAACATTCCTGGACATACTTTCGCAGTACTTTGAAAACATTTCTTTTCGCTCATCTTCTGACTACAGAGTGAACCAATTCAGGTTAAAAATAAAATAAAAGTCTTACTGGCTATTTGACCTAAATGAAGAGACATCTTTCTACCCCATTGCAGCAGCAAAAACTAAAATCTCTAAATGAATTCTCTCACCATTGTTGTCCATAATTAGGGGTTTGGTCACGAGTAAGAATAACTTGGTGACAGCCATGTTATCACACTCCTCTTAACTCCTGTCTCTTCCACACGTTGAATGACTTACTGACTTCTTTTCTCCACATATACAATGTTTGGCTCCTGTCTAGTGTGCAGTAGACCTTTGTTATCACATCTCTTCGCTCTGCTACTTCAGATAATTTTGACGATTGCTTAAACTGTACTTCCCTGACTAACTTCTCTTTCCTTTCCACTTGAGATTACCAGTGGGCAAATTTTAATGTTTTACAATTCAGGATATAATTTTTACACTCAGCCTAATAGCTAAATACGCTTAGAAATTTAGGAAAGGTAAATTGGGCCCCTTGGCACTTTTTTATACAAAGAAAACAAACTACTTGTGTGCCTCAGTGTTGCTTCTGGAGGAACTTTCCAGAGCGTAAAGTAGTCAGTACTAACTCTTAGAATGATGTGAGTCTTTCCAGTCTTGTGACCTCAACTTTCTATCTTGCCATTAGGGTCAACAGGTACCATCTTTGTTCTTAGAGATGCATGGGTTAACTTGAACACATCAGAAGAGTTTAGGTTAGGATTTCAAAGAAATGTATGAGTCCTTCAAATCTCAATTCTCATCTATGATAAAATATCACTGTTCTTTTAAAAGATCATTAAAATGATCCCAAATTGTCAGATCCAAATGCTGATGGGCATAGTCCATATTTACCACGAGGAATAGGGTTAAAATTTGCTGTCCAGTGACAAATCCCAACCCGGAACAGATTTCAGCCAGGCAGCTAGCAGAGCTCGCCGGGTGGGTGAACTGAACAGGCCATGGTGGGTGCAGAGCTCAGAGCCGGAAAGCAAACAGCTGCTGTAGCCTGATTTGAGTTAAAATAGTGTGAGTGTTTAGTCTGGCGCACGGCTTCAGGGGAGATTGGCAGCTGGGTCAAACAAAGTCCTTCCATTGGCTCTCTTCCCAGGCAGCTTCTGCTAGTATTTAGGTACTAGTGCAGTGTAGGGCCCTTTTCTCAGGCAAAGCTAACATCTGACCGCACCCTCTTTGCTTTTTCCAAAAAAAAAAAAAAAAAAAAAAAAAAAAAAAAAAAAAAAAAACCAAGAAAGAAAAGAAAAAGAAAAAAAGAAAAAAAAACCCTTCTTTTTCCTTCTTTCGTTAAGATAAATTCTCCAATAGACAACCTCTCCCACTAATTGTGTATTAGCAATGTATTTTATCTTGGGAGCTGACGCACTGGGCTCTCAACGTGGTGTGGAAAGCAGCCTGTTACAGTGCTGGATTCATAAAAGGGCCTTTATGGTTTGTGAAAGAATATCTGTGTGCTTAGGCAGGAAACTTTTTGATCTGCAGAAAAGCCAGAAGACATCTAGGTAAGGCTACATATCAAATCTACTTTTTCGGGGAAAAGTTGGGCAGTAAGAATGATTCCTCACAATCGACATGACTTTGGAGTGTGCATGTTCACTTTTGGAGAAGTTTACAAGGTACTGCGTATTGTTTGCCTATTTTTTGTTTGTTTGTTTAAATCTTAAGGGAATACTGTGGTCTGCATTTTTACGATTTTGTTTTCTGCTATTGAACTGAGTATAGTGGATATAGAGTTTTACTATATAGCAAAATCTGTGTAAACTGCCACAGAAAGAAAGTGTATTTAGAAGGGAAATTGACAAGTTTTAAAGAGTAATTGTACAATCATTTAAGGACAGAGGAACACTGCATTAGACTAACAAGGGTTTAATTACCAAAAAAAAAGTTTAATGTTGCTTTGGAAGGAATATTAAGTAAGTTGTCTTTGTCTCTTACTTTTTAGTTTTAGTCGCTGATTTAGCCTGTTGGGTCACATTTTTTGTTAGCGCTGAAGGCTGCCATGAATCCCTAATGAGGCCCCTTTGCACATGATTTTGGCACTTGGCCAAAATCAACTTCCCAGCGGCAAGCTTTCTGTAAAGAACCCGGAGCAAATTTTTTTTTTTTTTTTTTTTTTGATTAGAAATCACGTCTGAAAGCTGCCACAACCAGTTGTGTAGGCACGTCAAAATGACTTTATACAGCTCATATGAAACAAGTGCGTAAAAAAATTTCCTGATATTGTTGCTTTTCCTCGTTATGAATTCCTGCTTGTGGCCACCTACAATAGGTTAGAACAAGAACAGTCTTGAAGAAAATTTACCGATTTATTTTTTGTTTTTCTCAGCAGATCAGAGTAGGGGTGGTCATCTCATTGAGATGTATACCATACGAAAGGGTTATTCAAAACACTTCAAGATAAATAACAGATGAATTCTTAAAACTGTTCATCTCTGTAAGTAATACTCAATGAACAGTAAGTAATGAAGTTTTCTAGAAGTTTCGTTGTACGCACAATTAAGCTTCACATGGTTTCAATAGGAATTTTGTATATTTTAAATGCCATGGCCTTTGGATTCTAAAACATGTTACCTTTTAGTATATAATATAAAAAATTTATGAACACCTTGATAGCATTTCTAACAAATGTTTTAAAGAAATGTTTGTTATATAAACATGACTGGATAGCTTTAAATGATTGTATTCAGTTGCTTTTTGCAATTAAAAAGATGATTTTTCATGAAAGAAATTCTGAAGCCGAAAGGCACCTTACACCCAATTTTTGGAACTGTTGATTTTGATTTTACTATAACTGAATTTGGTCATGTGAGTCGATACGTTATTTAACACGCCAGTATTTTAAGAGTTAAATTCTTAAGTTGCGATGCAATACTACAGTAATCAGACATTAACAACCTCAGATTTTATATAGCCATTTTCAGCAGTACCTTTAGACATTAAAAGTATACACTGCAGAATATTTAAAAGCAGAAAAGTAGGATCTCAGTTGCTGTTTCTTTTTAAGAAATCCTACTATCCCTGTCCTAAATATTATTTTGCCTTATATGTTACTTGAAAGTAATCTAGAGTGAAACCTTATTTATTACTTTGAAATAATCATATTTCTCTTTAAAATATTAATGAGAACCCGATTTACTCCCCCTTTGAAAAAATATGATTTAGAGCTGTCTTAATAGGTGTGTTTTCCATGTATGTCATTATGTCTATGTTCCCTTTATTATTACACAAAGGTTGCTAATTCGGGCCATAGAAACAGTGGAAATTAACTTGAAGTAAATTTTAGCATTAGGAAATGTATCTTGATTTCCTTCAGATCAATTTATGTTTAGATATAATTTATGTTCAGATAATTTTTGTGTGTATGTTGCTGTGGGCTGAATTATGATCCTGTTATACCTTGTTGCTAGTTGCACTAGGTCAAGCAGTGTTTGAAATTACATCAGTTAACATTAAAATATATAGATATTTTCAAGTGAGAAAAGACAGTATATATCTGCTATTTATAGAAATTTACCTGGAGAAGTTCTGTAGTTCTATGTGAATTGACAGTGGAGTCCTCATTTAATGCAATCTTTGATATTTTTTAAAAAGAAATTAATACATAGCATTACAAAATTCGGATAAAACAGGAACATGTTATCATTAACTATTGTCAAACAGGTGCAAGAACGATAAGGTCGCTTGTCTTATTCAGCATGATTCGGGCTTAAAAATTATTTTTGAATTCTATTTTTACTTTAATCTTAGCTGTCATAAAAACACTTTTTTGTTTTTATTTTCTATTATTTTTAAATCAATTACTTCACTTATTTGAAATTGGCAGAATATTTCTGTAAGATATACTAAATTTTCTACTGAAAATTTCAGGTTTTGTTGTTGTTGTTAATTAGAGGTAATAGATAGCAAAGTAAATGACACAAAATATAGAACTTTTAGAGCACACATATATGTTAGTTTGTAAGTTCTGAAAAAAACTTAATTGTACATGATTACTGAAAAATATTTTTGAGTTGAGGTAGAAAAAGTAGGTACTGAGAAGAATTTGTCATACTCTTTACTAAAAAGGCTAAGGAATTTACTTTCTTTTGCTATAGCTATTAATTGTAATTGAGCATTTCAATAGTGTAGGCTTTTTGGCAGAATTATTAGCTAATTTTACTTGGGACCATAAATACAAGATATCGATTACATTGTCTTTGGTGAGTTGACATTTTTAAAACAATATTCTGAATACGATTTCTGTTAAAAATAAAAATAGTTCAATATTTTTGGTAAATGTATTCTATTTGTGAAGAACAACTTGAATAGTCCGTTTCATTTATCATTTTTCCCATCCTTTCGGGAATGTTAAAAACACTTTACAAGTAGAAACTTCTTCACTCTTCAGAAAAAGTGAAATTCATTTGTATTTGTCAATTTAGATTATGGGCCTTTACCATTTTAAGTGTGACAGTTTTGTTTGTTTCAATTATGCAACAGGCACATAAAATTCTTTCTGTCCCCCAATTAAATGAGAGATTACATAATTAAGTGTTAACTTTGATTTTATATTGAAAAGACAGCTTTACAACTGCAGTATTTTATCCCCAATTTTTTAAATGTGAGAAGTGTCTGCAAGAGGGCATTCTTGATGAGTGTTTCATCATTTAAATGAAATGCTTTGTTCTAAATGGTCTGAATTCCAGCGATGAGATAAATGTGTTGCTACACTAGATACAACATCATTATTGAATTTTGGCACAACTTCAGTGACCTCTGCCATAAAAGATTAGTATATGTGAGATGATCTTGGATTTGCAATAACAAAAGTAAATAAGTGAAACACGTGAGACACTAACCTTTGTTGTTCTGGAGAAAAGTATGTGCAAAATAAAAGGAGATACTTTTCACATAAACTGCCGATAGTAATATTTTCTCATTTCATTAATGCAATACATCTTGAATATTAAAAAAAATTACAATCTGTAATGCATGTGGAAGACTTTCTCCATAAAATTAGCTGCAGTATTTTAATATCCTGTTTCAAAATGACCAACATGTAACTAACATTAAGTAACCAAGTAATTTGTGAAAGGTTGCGCTTTGACTTAAATGTAATTAATGTTGAATAAAAGAATAATGTTTTCCGAGTTTAAGTCTTTTTCATATAAAAGAATGGCTGATTTACACTTGTTGCATTTTTAACTGAATATTGATTTAATCTGGTTAAATACTATCATAAAGTAAATATTGCTATTTGATAAAGTGTTTAAACATGGTAGGGCTTATTTTACAAGCAACCTGACCTATTATATATTTGAACAATGATGATTTATGCCTATCTGTATGTTCTTCTCTCGAAGTCATGATCAGCAAAGGGATCTCCTTTTGGTGCTCAATATTTTTTTCTAAAAACACTGAGTTTTCTCTTGTTTATGTATTCAGGTAGGTTTGTCGATCTAAGTTTCTGCCTATCTCCCGAGATATCTCTTATGAGCGTTAGGCTAGAAAGTGTAGTAAGAAGCCCTAAGTTTATTCTTATTCCATATTGCTCTAAATAAGCCAAAAGTTTGAGTATCTTATTGAAGTCTAGTCTGTGATTCAGTATAGGCAAACAGTGAATCTGGTGATTGGGATCATTTAAAGCACTGAATATTTAGTGCAAGTGACTGGTCATTTACGTGTTTGAGTGAGGATTCTAGATATTTGATTACTACTGGCTTTAAATAATTACTAATTGATAGAAAATACGAAATTCCATCTTTTGCCTCAAACACTATCGATATTTACTCATTTTATAATTGCCTCCACTTTGCTATTATTAAAATGTTGCATAATAGTTCTCTTTAAAAATACCATGCGACTAAGCGATGCCTTACTTTCTATTTCTCCCATGAACATAAGAAGTCAACATGTGTAGTGGGAGGGAGATGCTTCAAAATATTTTTAAAAAATTTCCCTGCTGGGATTATCAACTACTTTACTATTTGTGGAGATTTTCAAAGGAGCGATTGTATCTTTGAATGGTTATCTAAACATGAGGAATACATGGGCTTTCTGTGGACATCAGTCATAAAACTAAAATAGAAAATAAGATTGAGATTAATGACATGGTATATTTTTATAGCAAATAATCGCAACTTTGTGTTCACACATAAACAACGAACTGGAGAGATGATCAGTGGGCTCAAAGAGCAGCCTTCATTGAGAAAAAGGCAGCAAGGGGATGGTTGTGGTCCAGTATGTATGATCGATGGTCCATCCAGCCATTTCCCATGTTAAATCCCATAGTCTTACTTCAGAGCTCCACATCACTAATGTCAGAAATTTTTTAGAGAGAGGGGTTGCAACAGAACACGTTCATCGTTATCGTTCATTGGATGGTAAGTTGTTGTGGATACTTTGGCAGAGGCAGTGTGCTGTGTATGGTGATTTTTTGAAAAAAATCACCAGGTTGAGTAGGTCAGCTCAATCCGATGACCAAATCAACAATAATAACCAAGCTAACTCACCCTTAGCAAACATAATTAGTTTTTCATTCTTCCCTAAACCTGGGCACTTTCCTGGAGAACACAGACAGTTGTATATGAAAGGCTGAGTTGCTAAAAACTGTACAATGTGTATATTCTACTTGTGAGTTTATAAACTGTCTTGTGTTTGAAATAATATATATCGATATATATTGTGTGTCCGAAATATTTAAATGATAGAAGCTATTGTCCTGAAATTAAACTTGTAGGATTAATTCTTTTTGAAATGTCATCTGCGAGTTACTTTTTAAAAGCATTTCTTTAAAAATTTTTCTCTTACATTTTTCATGAAACATGATGATTTAGATATGTGTACTTTCTGCTAGTAGAGCATTTTTGAAAATTATATCTCTGTTGCCATTGCTTGTTCTTTGGGATCCTAACCCGATCACATGTTATTTTCTCTCCATTCCTAGAGTCCGCCATTCATAGATATTCTCTAGAGAGTTGTTTTTTGTTTTTTTTGTTTTTTGTTTTAGGTCAAGAGTCAGTCTTAAATACATTCAGGTAGGACGTTCAAAAAGGTTGATGCACAGAAAATTCCTACTCAAGTGTGATTTAACTATTTCTAAAACATCTTCGATTATCAGGAAATGAATCAACAAGAATGTAGAAAGAGAATGGTTTGTAATTTTGGCAGATGAAACCCAGCAATAATCAGTTCAGAAATATTTATGGAATGATAACATTTTTCTGTTGACATATTTTTGTGCCAACCAATTTAATTTGGAAACTGCTATTTGTGACTGGAAGGCAGTAATTGACTTTGCTAATCAGTAGTTCTAAATGCCTGATATAAGACAGAGGGCTGATTTATTAAATGAATAGGTCTTAGAAAAAAAATGTAAGTTATCAAGCTACCACATATCTGGAATTCATTTTAATTTTCAATATCCAAATCATTCAAAATGAATATAATTGTATTTACACATTTTTAAATTACAGAATTAGCCATGTCTACCTATGAAATTTGTTCTTTCTTAGATGAGTAAATAACTTAAGGTAATCAAATATCTTATAGTCTCCACTTTCCATTTTAAAGTCTGCTTGAGATCAAATGTGGAGTAGCTAAATCACACAGAAGTCTGGATTACTAGTGAGATGAGATTATGTAGCCCAAAATGAAATTATACCTAAAGCACAGGTGTTAACTAGCATTCGTGTGGTCAGGTATACAAATTGCATTGTAGGTTAAGCTTCTCCTTTCTCACTTGAGAAAAGTGCAATTAAAAGTAATTTACAGATGTGCAAATGCACAGCTGTTTTCTTCTAACTAAATTTCACAGAAATGAGCTAAATTATAATGGGTTTAAAAGCCACACATTTTAATGGATTTTAAATTGGATTGGAAGCATCATTACCAGGTTTACTAGATGAAGGAAATTAATACTTACGAATACCTGGGACAATTTCTATTTCGGTGGCAGAACCATTGAAGTATTGGAAATTATAACCCCAGAGCAAAACTTACAGCACGTTTGTGAACATTGATTAGTCAGTATGTAGACCCTCTCTACACACGCTGTGCCTTTATGCCATTTATATTATATAGTCCCTGATGATATGCAAAAATGATTCGGCTATTGCTGGGAAAAGTGTGTATATGTTTATATGCATGTTCACAAGATGGCGTGTACGTGTGTGTGTGCATGTGTAAGAAATGTTTATATTTTCTTGGCCTAATGATAAAGAAAATAACAAGAGTAAGATGTTGGTACATTGGTTTAGATAGGGAATACTGGTAAACTGCTTGTTTGTATTGGATTAAAAACAATAACTATCAACCTACATTTCTGGAAAATCAGCTTTTTTTTTAACTATGCATTTTACTTGGTGCTACTTACATACTTAATAGTGGTAAACTACTGTCATTCATAACTTTCCGTCAGGTAAAGACCTGTTCTTGACCACGTTTTCTTGGTCTTGAAATAGATTTCTCTTCTTTGAAGTCAGGAATAGACAAGTTTTTTCTACAACTCTTCTGGGAAGCCATATTGATAGTTAAAGGAAGAAGGAGAAATGGAAGGTGAGGGATTGCACTGGACCAGGGAATGAAAGAAGTTTTACTCCGTGTAAGCTCACAGATGTATTATAATCAACTCATTACTACTTCAGCAATAATTTGCTTTCCTAAGAGTATTACTAAAAGAATTTCAAAAATTTGACCTCGGAGGTAATTAGAAAACTGACTCATTTGTTACTACTGTGCTGATGGAACCCTTTTATCCTATCTAGAACATTTTTTCAAGTGATTGAGCCTTGCTATTGAAAGTGTTATACAGACCAGTCATTGATGCAATGATTCAGATCCTGTGCAGTTCCTCATATATCTCATCTCACTTACTCCTATAAATAGCCATCAAAGGTGGGAATAATCATCCCTATTGTACAGATGGGAGGCTCAGAGTCCTTAAGTAATGTTTGCAGAGTTTTGGGACTAGTAAGTGTTGATGTCAAGATTTGGACCTGTGTTAGTGGTGCTTCTACATCATCGTACTACGTATTTAATGATCTTGACCTTGAGAGTATTAGGAACATTAACTATAACCTTTTGACTTAAATGCTCTTCAACAAAAAAATATATTAAAGTCAGCCATTTGATGGATAGTAGCGGCAGATACAGGTTTTTTATACAATACGTACTTTTAATATTTGAAGTACTTTTAATATTATTCTAAGTTCAGCAATAGCCAGTGACTTTTGAAACACTTTTGGTCATAAGCAGCTTTTCTCAAACAAAAAACAAAACAAAACAAAACAAGACAAAAAATATATATATAGGCAACAATTGCATTTCTACTGAGGCTCTTTAGCACATCAGTGGCTTAACATATTAAAACTCGTGGAATAGCACAATAGGAAGAAATCTCTCAGTCAGGAGATTTCACTAGCTTGTTTTGTTAACATATATGTTATTAAAACCAAAGAGGTGCAATATTTAGAGAGGCACAGTGATTTTGTCACTGTGGCCACTGATAACCATCCACTGCTCCCAAGCAGTGCTCCATGATGGCATCCCACAGAAGCACTCAGAATCCTTCCCCAAAGTGCTCCACTGCTCTGAAATAGGTGTTTCCTACTAGACAGCTATCTGTGTCTCCTTAAAATGTACAATTTGTCTATATCACATGCTGTGCAGAAAGAAACTTGAAATATATTATAGACCAATTGTTGGTAACTTTTATTTTTTTATTATTTTTTAAAGTATATTTATTTGAGAGGAGAGCACATGAGCAGGGGAGGAGCAGAGAGAGAGGAGAGAGAATCTGAAGCAGGCTCCACATTGTTAGCACAGAGCCCCATGCAGGGCTCGAGCTCACAAACCGTGAGATCATGACCTGAGCTGAAACCAAGAGTCCTGCGCTTAACTGACTGAGCCACCCAGGCGCCCTGGGTCACTGTTTTAAACAGTAGATTTTGAACCTCTGTTGACAAGACTACAACTTAAAAGAAATGAGGATATATATGGACATGATGTATAAAATTGTTTATTTTATTTCAATTAAGTTTCAGGTAATCCTGATATTATGATTCAAAATATCTTGATGAACACTGAAAAATTTGGTACACATCAGTTTTCCAGCACTCAGATATTCAATTCATTGGCTTTTAGAGCTGTGACCATTGAATGATATTTATTTAATTCTCGCATTTTTCTGCAGAAATAATGGTGACTTGAGAAAAAAAAATGGCCTTTTTGCTCATGGTAGTAACACTAGTTTCTGGAGGATTGGCTTTGAATACAGATTTTCCTTCTAGTTTTGTATTCCTTCCTCTTACATAAGGGCCTCTTAGCTTATGATCACTTTTACCCAGCTAGCAAATATTATGTTTTTCTTTTCTTTTTTTTTTAACGTTAGTGGTATGGAAGCATAATGGAAGGAGGATTCAGCTTCATTGTTAAATATAGAAAAAGTTAATAAAAAGTATATAATTGAATATAAACTTGCCCATAAGTTATTGTTTCTGTAAAGTCACATTATTAAATTTTCTAGTTTATAATTTTATCTGTGATTTATATTCTCGGACACTCTGATCCTTTAATGAGTTTTGCTGAAATGTTCACTTAGCATCTTTCTGAAAAATGAAGATAGTTCTTTGGATTTTTTCTTTCTTTATGCGATTAAAAGTGTTTTTTTTTCTTCTAATGGAGACATTTAACATGTACAATTCTTAAGCATACAGCTGGGTGAACATTTTATGTATACGTACAGATATAGATAGATAGATAGATAGATAGATAGATAGATAGATATCTGTGTGTGTGTGTGTCTGTGTGTAATCATCTCACAGACCAGGATATAGACATTTCTAAGATTCCAGAAGAATATTTCATGCCCTACTGATATTTCTCACCATAGATTAGATTTACCAGTTGTTTTTTTTTTTAACTTCACATAAATAGAATCACACACCATGTATGCATATTTGTCTAACTTATGTTACTCAACATTTTGTCCAGGTAATTTCCACATTTGCATATGTCAATAGGCTGCTCATTTTTATTGTGTAATATTTTTATGTGAATAGGGTATAATTTATTTCTCCATTCCACACTTTTAGGTTGTTTCCAGTTATCTTTTTACATAATTTTTAAAATGTAGATTAGTGCTAAAAAGGTAGTGGTCAGTTTTTCTAATATATGAAATACGAAAATAGGATCATTTTAAGTATACCATTAAAAGCAGTGCTTGCTTTAAGTGATAACTGACTCATGCACACTTGAACCATGGACAGTAAGGATTCAGTATTACGGAGTTATTCATGGAAATATTTTCTTAAAATTTTTTTTTAATGTTTACATTTGTTTTGAGACAGACAGAGACAGAGCATGAACGGGGGAAGGGCATAGAGAGAGGGAGACATAGAATCCAAAGCAGGTTCCAGGCTCTGGGCTGTCAGCACAGAGCCCGACATGGGGCTCAAACTCATGAACCATGAGATCATGACCTGAGCCGAAGTCGGATGCTCAACTGACTGAGCCACCCAGGTGCCCCTTATGGAAATATTTTCTAAAAATGAAAATTAATATCCATTATTCTAAGAAGATGCTGAAGAAATATCTCTAAAATATTTAAACTTTTGACCACTATTCCTTTGCTCTTATTATTTATTACATATGTGTAACTATATTATAGGTTGCCCAGATATACATCTTTTTAAACTCAATTATCAATTCTCTTTTTTCTTTTATTGAGCTTGTGTAGATTGCTGAAATGTTCTGGTGTAAAACAAGATAAATTAATTTATCTTTGCTAAAGAATAACTTCGAACAATTCTGAACATATTTAACCTCATAATTTCATATACAAGCAAAATAAGATCCCATGTTTTGACAATAAGGGTAAAGACTTCTTTGAAAGTAATGGGAATAGTTTTAGAGAAATTTTTGTTACTACTTTCTATGTTATTTCTGGTAGTTCCACAGTAGCTATGACTCCATATTCAGATTTAAGATGATCTACTCTATTAGGAAAACACAAACATTACTAATAAAAATGAAAAAAGTTTTTATTGTTGAAAAAATAAGATTAAGTAATTTAGATGTTATTATCCAATTCACCTATTGAGCTATTTACAAGCTTTTATTGAGTGCATCCCCCAAGTGCTAATGAATATATTTATTACCTTGGCTATATTGATAAACAGTCTGGTGTCATCATCTGGGTATTATTTACACTTACTAATAAGCAACTACTTTAAATAAAATAAATAATATTAATATTAAAGTAGTATATTAAAATGTAGTTTACAAAGCCCTATGACATTATACACACACTAACTGTGGGAATGAGAAGGTATCACATGCCTCCACCTCAAACAGTGAAATAATTAGTATCCTATAGCTAGTAAAGACTGGTGACCTGTACTGGGATTTATTTTCACTCTAAATCTTCTGTCTGTGATTATAAGAAACTAAATTTCTGTAAATCATGGAAACTCATATAAGAGGTCCAGGGTGAGCAAGTAGCTCACTACAGTTTTCTAAATCTTTCCTTTTAAGAAAACTGATTTTATTTGTACTTATTGCACTAAAAAATTCTTTATAATCTGGAAATTTAGCAACAATAAATAACAATTTGTTTTACAGGTTTCTTGGGGGTTATATTTTAAAGACATTATACCCCTAAAAACAGTAATACCACTTTCTAGTATTTTTGTTTTTAAATAACCAGTTCAAATTTGGCCAAGGTCAATGGTGCTTGCTATTATTTTTGACAACTATACAATGCCTGATAATGATTCCATTTCTGACACCAGCTGGCAGTAAGCTTCCCTCTCAGATGAATTCGTAAATGGCCTGTTCACAATTCAAACATGTAATGGACTCTACAAAATTCCACTGCTGTGCTTCTGCTTAATTAGATGTATTTGCATCTAATAAGAAGAGAAAACCAACTTTCTGCAAGGCCGGTTTTTTTCCCCATAATTTTATCTTAGGTATTAAATACATTTTCTAATGTACATAATGTTTAGAGGTCCCCAAATAAACAAATAAATAAAACCAGTATTAAAAAAAAGACCAGTTTGTCATACCACCATGCTATATATTGTTGGTTGACTTCAAAGTATTGTTCTTTTTAACTCAGGATGTCACCTTGTAGCAATTGGCCTTTACTGACCCGTGAAAATGGATGGAGTTATTCTGATCTCACTATGGAGAAGGTCAGGTTCACAGCTTGGATTTGAGAACAGCAGAAGGAATTACCTTAGAGGAAGAAACTGATCTTGAAAAAGTAAATGTTTATTTACATTGAGTTCTCAGAAATAGGTAGAGATCAAGAAGGAAACTACAGAATTACTTCAGGATATTTTTAAAGTGCCTCCACTTAGGTATCCTTGTCTAAATATGCTCACTTCATAGCCATTTCGTCATGAAGAATGCATTGAACTTTTCACAATAAGTTTTGAGGATTTTTTACTCCTCACCACATACCTATGTTTCCTGCTGTGATATTTAAGCAATTTTTTCTTGAAGGGTTTTTAGTACTTAATTCATCAGTCCTTATTTCTGTTTTCTTGCAATTCTCTTTGTTTGCTTTAATAAAACTGCTATACTATGGTCATCAGAAATAAGATTTATAATTCATAAGACTAGCATGACCTGCCGAGGTACAAGTAAAAAAATAGTAGAATATGTACGTGTGTTTATTAGTCATGGTATTATATATATATATATATATATATATATATATAGTACAATAATTTTGTATGTATATATGTACATGTGCATAAAACTATACATATATATTTACTGAGTTAAACTTAACTGCTAGAAATTACTTTATGCTTTGGAATTTGTATGTGGAATAGTTTAAATCTCAGGTTATTTTTGGTGGGTGTACAAAGATCTCCCGGAGAAAACAATAATAAATGATTTTTTATTAATAGTAGTTTATTTTGAAACTATGGTGATTATATTCTGAAAACATTTTTTATTTGTTAGTATGATATAGAGCAAGAGGCAGTACATTAAAGGTAATCATTTTTCCCAATATTATTATTTTTTAAAGAAACATGAATTTATATTTAACTATGATGAACAACTGAAAGAGCTAAATATATTTTTATTTTGTCTAGAGTTACTGTAAAATGATAAAGTACAAAATTTCTAGCATGTTAGATGCACAGAATTTACTGTCTACAGTAGCTCTTTTTCTTTTTTTTTTAATATGAAATTTATTGACAAATTGGTTTCCATACAACACCCAGTGCTCATCCCAAAAGGTGCCCTCCTCAATACCCATCACCCACCCTCTCCTCCCTCCCACCCCCCATCAACCCTCAGTTTGTTCTCAGTTTTTAACAGTCTCTTATGCTTTGGCTCTCTCCCACTCTAACCTCTTTTTTTTTTTTTCCTTCCCCTCCCCCATGGGTTCCTGTTAAGTTTCTCAGGATCCACATAAGAGTGAAACCATATGGTATCTGTCTTTCTCTGTATGGCTTATTTCACTTAGCATCACACTCTCCAGTTCCATCCACGTTGCTACAAAAGGCCATATTTCATTTTTTCTCATTGCCACGTAGTATTCCATTGTGTATATAAACCACAATTTCTTTATCCATTCATCAGTTGATGGACATTTAGGCTCTTTCCATAATTTGGCTATTGTTGAGAGTGCTGCTATGAACATTGGGGTACAAGTGGCCCTATGCATCAGTACTCCTGTATCCCTTGGATAAATTCCTAGCAGTGCTATACAGTAGCTCTTTTTCTATAAGCATAGTTATAATTGATAATTTATCAATAAGTTTTCTTTTGAAGGGAAGATTTGGTTGTATATGCTATTTCTTTAAATTTTTCCTTGTCTTGATGTAAGAAATACTAGCCTATAGAAAACTAAATGGCAATTCTGACCAATATGGACCACAATGATACCCAAACCCAATAAGAAAATTGCCATACATGGAACAATGTTCTTCAGTCCTGTCAGAACTATTTATTCTGTATTCACTGTAGGCCCTGATGGCCATTGATAGGAAATAATATTCCATTCTGATGCACAACTAATAATGTCATTTGAGTTGTATTGAAAATTTAAATAAAATTCAAGCTATAAGAGATAAAGAGATACAGATTATCCCGTCCTTTTGCATTAATTGTTTAGTTACCAAAGCAGTCTTTTAAGGAAATGTTGCAAATTGACTGATAAGCTTGTCATCGTATGTTATTCCAACATTTTATGGGTGCAAGTTATTGGGTAAATGATTCAAGCAAAGAAATGGTAACCGAAGACACGATACATCCATAAACCATACTAATACCTACCTTTTCCCTGGAATAATAAAAATCAATCTGTAATCAGAGTAGTTAGTTAGCTAACAACCTTCCATGTAATGAATACACATGTCTGTACCCTTATTAAGAACACATTTGGGTGCATTTCTATTTCCATGAATATTATAACCTGGCTGGGAATATTAAACGGTAATGAGCCAGCATGTGAAAAATAGAGAATAGACTATATTAAATTAACTGAGCTAGTAGGTTTGTTTTGTTTCTTTATCCTACGCTGTACTTAAAAGAATAAAAAATAAATGAAAGCCAGCAAAAATCTCTTTGAGCAACTTTCTACGAAAAATGAACATTTAAGTGCCATACGAGCCTGTTGAAAAAGGTAACTGAATTCAACAAAAGCATTAATTGATATTCTGTGTAAAATCTACCCTGAAAATGTATCTGGCACCATTCCTATTTCTGTTGCAGAGCAGGAACTGACATACGATAGTTGTTTAATAAATACATGTTGAATTTATCAATGATGAACGACCCTAATAGAAATGGATATTTGTATCTCTAACTGGGTTTCCCATTCTAACACAGCTCATTTCCTTAAAGACAGATTCTTAAAGCTGCCTCTGGAACACTTATCTTTTGATGATTCAGTTACTTTGCAAAGGAATAACATCTGGTGGAAGCTTAAATATTCTGAAAAATCACTCTGATTCTCATTTTGTAATATTATCAGCCAATGAAATTGACAATTTCTGAGGATCTATTTGTGTAGGAACTTGGAATCGTGGCTATATCTGGTCCACAAAAGAAGGAAGACTGTCACCAAAGATTTAAAAATTTAGATTATAATACAATTTAAAAATCAGGTGATAACTGAGATGTAAAACTGTGCGCAGCCTATTTTTGGCCTCCTTGTATTGTATCATAGTTAAAGTATCATCTTGTTAAATGAATTTGCCCAACTACAGGCTAATGTAAGCATTCTGAGCATGACTAAGGTAGGATAGGCCAAGATAGGATGTTTGGTAGTTTGTGTGCATTAAAGGCATTTTCAACTTATGAGTTTTTCAACTTATGATAGAGTTATTGGGGCATAACTTCATCATAAGTCAAGGAAGATCTGGAGATATAGCAGAGGTCAAATGTATGAAGACTGAAGTACTTCACTATATATTTCTAACAGGTATAAAACCCATGACCTTTCCTCTCCTTCCTCAAAAAGAAAGAAAGAAGAGAGCTGTGGGCAAATAATTTTAACAGCAAAAATAATGCTAGCAGCTGCCAAGACCACCCCTCCCTCAGAGTCTGTATGGGGCTCCTAGAACAATAGAGTATCGTTAAAAGAATGGATAATAGAAAATATCCTATGATTTCACTCATATGTGGAATTTAAGAAATAAAACAGATGAACATGGTGAAAGGGAGGCAAAAATAAGATAAAAACAGAGAGGGAGGTAAACCATAAGAAACTCTTAAGTACAGAGATGAGGGTTGCTGGAGGGATATTGGGTGGGGGGGATGGGCAAAAATGGGTGATGGGTATTAGGGAGGGCACTTGGAATGAGCACTGGGTGTTGTATGTAAGTGATGGATCACTAAATTCTACTCTCGAAATCAGTTTGCACTCTATGTCAACTAACTTAGATTTAAATTTTAAAAAGATGGATAATAGAGGCAGATTGCTTAGATTCAAATCCCACTTCTGCCATTTGCTAGTTATCGATCTTCACTTTATTCTTCTTACCTGTAAATTGGTAAGAATAACAGCTGCTTTAACAGTATTTGTTTAATAAAAAATAATAACCTTTCTTCCAATTAAGTGAAGATGTGTGGAAGTTAATGTGCAGATGAGAGTGGACATGAATCAAACGGGAAAGGAAGCATGTTTTTTTGAGATGCTACTCTTTGCTCATAGAACATCACTGAAAGAGGCATCAAAGTACCCAATGTCTTGGCATCATGGAGGTTAAAACAGAGAACAGAGTGGCAAGTTTCTAACAATATTGGAAAGTAGTTACTGTTTCCTGCTTCATTTTTTTAATCAACATTAACTGGAGGGTATGCCAGCCTTATCTTCCATTTATATTTTCTTTTGAAATATTTCTTCAAGGAACCATAAGCACACTAATTAAACCAGGGAAAAACTTCAAAGGATCCATTTCACTTCTCATAGTATAAGTATACATAAGAAAAAGCAATTAATTTAAAACCCAAGTTTCATATATTCCCAGCTTTCCAGTTGAGAGATGATGAAATATACATTTCTCAACTCTTCTGTTTCTTTCTGGAATCAATTGTCACTTTCTCTTGGTCTTCTTTTCTGCAGTAACTGGTTATTTTGATTACTGTCAAAAGGCTGGATGATGTTCACAATTATCTTCTTTCTCCTTCTGATGCTAATTCTATTGTTTAGTAAATCAAGGGAAAGGAATACCAGATGAAACCTGGTATAATTTTTAAAGTTTGGAAAGGAAATCAGTATTTAACTTAATTATTGTCTTTTATGTACAGGGCTGAATATTTACGTTTGGAACAACCCTTAAGCTCAATTCAGCTGTTTAGACATGAAGTAGAGTTCCAAGTCAAGTTAAACAATTTTTCAATAAGATATATTAGTGTCAGTGTATCTTGCCCTACTTAAAAATATTTTTATACTATATGGTTTGATCTATTTAATGTTTGAAAAATTTAATTAGTTTCCAGTGGGGAAAATCTTATTGTCTCTAATCCAATCTCTTTATCCAAAGTCCAAAACGTCAATTTTAAGAGCAGAACAGACCTTTTTCAGATGAGTAGTTATTAGGGGGGAGCATAGTATGTAATCTATGCTGATCTAATATAAATTTTTCCAATCTGGGATCTCTTGTATTGCAGATACTCAAACACCCGTGCTTCTATTGTCTCAAATTCTCACAGAAATATAAGCCCTGATGGTGAGATTTTTTTTCTTTTTGCCTTCAAGATTTAGCTAGAGACACAAATCAGAAATAAATTAGCTGAAAGTAAAAGTTTAAGAAGGAGTGGATGCTTTGGGAAAGGAAATGATTTGGTGTTGGTACTTTAGATTAATGCAACCAGGTTTCAGAAACTAGAAGGTGAAGTATAACAAAGGATACCCAGAATTCTTGAGTGCAGTAAAACGAACATATGCCTTGCATCTAGGTGTTGCCTGATTTTTTAAAAAAGGGTAAAGACTATCTACCAGTTGATCTAGTGATTCCTGAGAACATCTGTGTGCTGTCCATCCAAAGGGATAAGGAAGTAAAGTCTTCTGTCATTTCCTACTGCCACTTTATTCTTGTAGCAATATCTAACTATACCTCCTAAGGAAATTAAATTTGTTTTCACCCAGATTTAAGGTTATTTACAAGACAGACTTCCACCGTGATAATACATCCGCACTTTGGAGCTGGAATGGTATAGCAGTTTTCCAACTGATCTCCAAATTTTTATCCCTTCAATTATGTTTTGTACCCTTCCCCTTTTGCCTGAAGTTTCTTTCAAAAATTAAGATCACATCTCCAGAATGGAATGCCTGGGTGTCTCAGTTGGTTGAGCTTCTGACTCTTGATTCTGGCTCAGGTCATGGTCTCATGGTTTGTGGTATCGAGCCCCTTGTCGGAATCTGCGCTGACAATGTGGAGCCTACTTGGGATTCTCTCTCTCCTTCTCTCTCTGTCTCTCCCCTGCTTGCAGTCAACATAAATCAACATACATAAATAAATATTTTAAAAAGTTTAAAATTACCTCTTTTCTAGGAACCTTTAATGACCTCTGAAGTTTGTTTCCTCCCAAAAAAACTTTCATATTGGGTGTCATTAACAGATTAATAATACTAAATTGATCTTGGAGAAAATTTCTGTGAGGAAACATTTCTTGGTGTTGTTTTGTAAGTTAGACTACGTAAAGCACATAAGATGCTCCACAGAAATTTTGCAGAAAGATTCTGAAAGATCTTCAGAGGTATAAGGAAATAGGTGAGGAATGAAGTTGAGAGAGAAAAGTGATGGCATGATGTAGGGCAGCCATATTATGTCGAATTTAGTGTTTCTTAAATTGCCTCATTAAGTATCTACCTTTATCCTTTTCAGAAATTCCATTTTAAAAATATGATTACCACTATTAATGGTAAAGAAATAATTCAATCTCCAAGAAGACTTTTATGTATAAACCATGAATTGGGCCTCCAAGGTCATTCTTTGACTAAAAACATAGCTGTTAAAATTTTAAAAATTCTCCTCAGAGTCAACCTCTATAAACATAGAAATATATATGTAAAGATTAAAAAGAATGATAAACTGATTTTGTTTAGTTACCAAAATTTAGAAATTATATGTTGTGGTTTTAAATGCATGTTTATTTTTTGAAGACAGTTTAAATAAGGAGATAAAATTTTCATTTCAATAACTATTTTCTAGTAATCATCTACTCTGTGAAGAAATTATTATTGCTGAATTTTTGTAGTACCAATAACTACCACTGTAACATGATATTTATTGTTTGCTCACTATTTAAATAACACCCAGAATACTTTTAAGGAGATTTAAAAAAATAAATTGAGTTTGCTTTTAAAGTATCTTTGCTGAGACCTATGGTAAAATATTGACAATAATGGATTTTAAATGAATATTCTGATTAATCATAGAAGTCAGAGTTTCAGAAATAATACTGGATGATAAAATTTTTGAATTTGTATGTGTCAATTAAAATGTAAAATTAAGAAAACAGAGAAATGAAACTCTGTAGTATTAAACATCTATAAAAATCACTGGCTTAACTTTTTTTTTTTTTTTTTTTTTGCCTTACTATCCTAGACTGTCACATTTGTACATTAAAGTACTCAGTGCTATAGTTCTTATGCTATTTGGGGAAAATGGTGTTCTTCAGAAATTATACTTGCTTCCAACAAAAAG
Source organism: Felis catus (assembly GCF_018350175.1). NCBI lineage: Eukaryota > Metazoa > Chordata > Mammalia > Carnivora > Felidae > Felis > Felis catus. The sequence goes on along the minus strand of NC_058376.1, from coordinate 27,141,811 downwards.
AATAATAATAATTTCAATAAAAGCTAGCTTGAATAATGACAGATTTCTATATCATGGTCAAAACAATGCCGTCACCTCCTGCATGATTGTTGCATGTGACTTTTGAGAACAGTACAAGTTGTTTTATCTACCTTTTGGCTATTGAGAGCTTTTGCTGTCTAAATGCAGTTGTAGTAATATGCAAATGCAGGATAATTTGGGAATTATATGTTAGAGCTAAAAGCTGTGTACTTAATGATATGACCAATTTTATATTTAATAAAACGTCACCTGAAAATGAAGATTTCAGAACATTAAGCATTGTCATTTGAATCTAGAGGTGGTATTTTTCTTATTTGCTTATATTGTAGTTTATATGCTTCCTTCAAAAACAAGAACCCTTCAGTATGCCTATTTTTAAATGTCAGCACAGCATCATATACCAAATAAAAATTTTCAATTTAATTGAGTTTCAGATCTCAAGCTGAATTAATATTAGACACAGTTTAGTGATTACATATATTTTATTGTTGAAGTTAATCATACGCACCAAAGTATAGCTTTTAAAAAAAAAATACAAAACCTGCTTTAGCATGAAGTATTAGCAGTTGAGCAAAAGAATGATAAAAATACTTACTTGAGATGCCTGAGTGGCTGGTTGGTTAAGTGTCTGACTCTTGATCTAGGCTCAGGTCATGAACACGGTTCGAAAGATTGAGCCCTACATTGGGATCTGCACTGACAGCATGGAGCCTGTTTGGGATTCTCTCTCTCTCTCTCTCTCTCTCTCTCTCTCTCTCTCTCTCTCTCTCTTGCTCTCTCTCTCTCAAAATAAATAAATACAAAAACTTAAAAACAATACTTATTTGGAAGGACTGGGAATTGGACAAGCAGTCTCTCTTTGCCCCACAGAGTGGTGGGAAAATTGTCTACCCAATATCCAGCTAGCTTTTCTGCTTCCAGAAGAGCTCTGATGATTTTCTACATTTGAGTTTGGTGAATGACTTCAGAGAGCTGCCCTAAGACACCCACCTAGCTGCCCCATATGACAAATCAGCTCATAGGTCTCCATTAACGTGTTACAGACAGAGAAGTGGATTGTTTGGAGATGTACACAGGAAGAAATTATTTCTGAAGATGTGATATTTTTTTTATAAAAAAAATTTTTGACCATGCTTCTGCCCTCTTACATATCTCCAAGGCAAAGACTATTTCTTATTTATATCTATCCAGAATCTTCTATATAAAAGTTGCTTTCCCCATGAATGTCACAGAATAGAATTTGACATTAGGAGCAAGAATGAGCCTTTTGCTTCTTGTTGTCTGCAAAGTAAAGGTAAAGCTCGTGAGAGAAGTCTGGTTTTATGTTTGGTTTTAGTTTTTCTTTGGTGTTTTTTTTTTATTTTTATTTTTTGGATGAATTATGGTATAATAGAAAACAAGCAAGCAAACAAGAGAACAATGGGAAGGAGGACAAGAATTAAAGAAAGCCAGTATATTCATCCATGCGTTTTGTTTCAGCTTAGCAATTAAGGCCTTTATAGCATATGATTCAATTGGTGTGAAACTCATCAGGTTTTTTTTATAGAATTATACATTTTCACATACTATTCTACATCATGAAAAATCCTTCCTTTCTTTTTAAAAAATTTTTTTTTTCTTAACGTTTATTTATTATTGAGAGACAGAGAGAGACAAAGCATGAACATGGGACGGGCAGAGAGAGGAGGAGACACAGAATCTGAAGCAGGCTCCAGGCTCTGGGCTGTCAGCACAGAGCGCAACGTGGGGCTGGAACCCATAAACTGCGAGATCATGACCTGAGCCAAAGTCGGACGCTCAACCAGCTGAGCCACCCAGGCACCCCCCCCCTTCCTTTCTTTTCTACCTGAAACTTGTCTGCTGGTCTTCTAATACCCTGACATCTCTTTTGAAAAATTCTTCTCTTACTCTCCCAGGCAGTTGATTGTTCCTTTCTGGGATGCTGCATATCTCTATCACAACGCTTTCACGTTGCCTTACAAATATTCACTTACATACATGTCTGCTCTCAGACTAAACTGTCAGCTCCTTACAGCCGGGACTATTTCTTCCTCGTTTCTGTATTCCCACCATCTTCTGTTCTGCCTTTCATAGTTGGCATTTGATGGAAAGCTAATTGATCTTTCTAAGAATTAAACCAGTCTTTTAGAAGAATATATTTGCGATGAGATGATATATGATCCCAAACAGTGGTTTATGCTCTCTGCTGCCTTATTTTTGCCCTGAAATTAAATGATAAAGAAAAAATGACAAGAGAGAACCAAACTTAGGAAGGAAATAAGATTTGCTTGCAAAGTATGAATTTGAGTAACTTGAATAAAATATCTAGAGTAGTATGACTATTGTATTAAGAGACATTGAGGTAACAAATAATGTTTCTAAAAGTTTCTCAGTTGTTTCTAGACCATACAATATTAAAATAGAAAAAATTGAGTAGATGCGATCTTACTCAATTACACTATAAGTGTAGATTGAATAAATAAATGAACAAATGAAGCCCAGAAATGTTAAGTGACACATACTTAAGTCATATCTCTTAACATCAACGCTAGGACTAGAGCTCAGAACCCAGTGTCAAGTTAAAAGTAAAATCTTGACTTATAATGCGATGATTTTTAAAAATATTTTTTGTTTTCAAATAATTTTAGACCTACAGAAAAGATACAAACATAACACAGAGGATTCATATATATACCCTTCACTCAGTTTCTCCTAATGTTGATAATTTACACAACTATAATATAAAGATCAAAACTAGGAAATTAATATCAAATTCAGAAATCCTTATTACCTTTTGTTGTTGGGTCTCTTTATGCCCTCAGTATTTTATAGTTTCTCAGTCTTTTATGACGTTGACACTCTTAAAGAGGACTGCTCAGTTATATTGTAGAATGTCCTTCAATTTGGATTTATCTGATGTTTTCTCATGTGTACATTGAGGTTGTGCTTTTAGGCAACATGCACCATGTCAGGGAATGCATGGTATCATGTGTCTTATTACTGATGATATTAACCTTCATCATTTGAGGCAGGTGGTATGGGTCAGATTTTGCCAATATAAGTTTATTATTTTTCCCTTCATAATTAGTATATACTTTGGTGAAGATACTTTTAGACTAAGCCAATATCCTGTTTTTCTTCAGTCTTTTTGCCCACTGATTTTGATAATTGTTAGTAGATCTTTCTTGTCTCTAACAATTATTACTAATGTGTTTGCGTAATGAGATTTTGTATGTTCCTCATTCCATCCACATTTATTAATTAGAATTCTCTTAAACAAGGTATATCCCTTCTCCCTTTTGCTTATTTATTTAAGTACATATTTATATTAGTGTGGGCATATGGGTATTTATTTATTTTAGGGCTTATAATTCAATAATATTATTATGTATTTTGTTCAAATTATTCCAGCTCTGGCTGTTGGGAATTTTTTTCATTCTGGCTTCAGTGTCTATTTGACATTCCCCCCTTCTTTTTTGGGGCACTTTCTTATATTTTGGTAAGATATTCCAGATTTGCCTTATTTTTCCTGCTCATCCCTGAAATAAGCTACTTGTCCACAGAGTACTTATTCTTTTAACTAGAAAATGGTATTTAGAAACCAAAATCTGGGTGCTAGGTATCCTTGTTGCTCCTGGGGTGTTATTGCTTCTAGCCCTCTTTAATAGAGCTAGGAATGTATGTGTGTATGCTAATCTGTGTATGGATATTTACCCATATTTATTTCTATGTCTGTAAATATATGAACAATTATGAGTTAATACTGATGTCTCTAATTCTAATGTAATACAACAGGGTTGTAGCCTCCAGCCTTTCCTTGTTTGTCACTTTTTTCTCTAACAGTGAAAAATTTATCTCCCACCATCTGTAATACACTTAACTTATATGTTCAGTCCTGATACACATACCAAGTAGGTACAAAATTGACAACCCTTACCCGCGTGAGAAACTGGTTAACTAATCAGAATGAGCTAATTGAGTACCATTCTTTTGCCTCACAGTATTTTAAAATATTTTTTTCATTAAGTTTCTTTGGTTTATGATTTTTTTCTCCATCCTATTCAATAACGTTATGTTATTCATTTATAACACATCTAGGTTCATTTGTTTTTCATATGTTCACCTCATATCCTGGGCTATTTTCATTTTTAATTAATTTTTAAAAATTTTATTTTTCATTAATTTGGGGAGGGGAATGTGAAAATTGCTGTAGTTCTAAAAGGTGCTATAGTTCTAAATATATATATACATATATTTAGAACTATATATATATATATATATATATTTATTTATTTATTTATTTAGAGAAGTGTTCCATTCTCTAGGTCTAGGATCTTACTACCAAGTTCTCATTTCCCCTTTCTTCCCATTCTTTTCTTTTCCATTCCCTGTAGGTAACTTTTTTTTTTTTTAACTACTGGCTTATCCTTTCTGTATCTCTTTTGTACCAAGGCACAAGATAGATACATGTTTATTTTCTTATATCTTTTGCTTTCTTGTAAGAAAAAAAAAGGTAGCTACTATAAGTACTCTTCTGCAATTTGACTATTTCATTTAACAAATTTTCCTGGAAACTACACCAGTTCACTTCACAGAGATCTTCCTCATTCTTTTATATAGGCTGCATAGTACTCTGTTGTATTGCTTTAATAAATGTAATGAGTCTCCTGTGCATGAGTACTAGGTTGTTTCTTTTTTTTAATGGTTATTTACTTTTGAGAGAGAGAGAGAGAGAGAGAGAGAGAGACAGACAGAGACAGAGAGACAGAGAGAGGGAGAGAGGAGATGGGGGAGGGGCAGAGAGAAAGGGAGACAGATCTGAAGCAGGGTCCAGGCTCCGTGCTGACAGCAAAGACCCCTATGCAGGGATCAAACTCATAAACCATGAGATCATGACCTGAGCCGAAGTCAGACACTTAACCGACTGAACCACCCAGGTGCCCCCATTAGGTTGTTTCAAATATTTGCAGTTAAAAACAAGCCTGCAATGAATACCATTGTGTATGTGTGGTTTCTAACCATTGGAGTCATAGAAATTGGATTGCTCAATCGGAAGGTAATTACATACATAGTTTTGTAAAGTATTTTATCTCCCGAGAGTTGGACCAATTTTTAACAGTAATAAATGGGAGTGCTGGTTTCCCCACATCCTTGTGAACAGAATGTGATGTCAATTTTTGCTCATCTCAGAGTTAAAAAATGATACATCGGGTGTTTTAATTTGCACTACAGTGACTGTGACTAAATTCAAATATTTTCATATACTTGGGGATTTTTTTTTTTACTTTTGTGTGAAAATAGTTGGTTCAAATGTTTTTCCAACTTTTATGTTTTGGGTGTTTGTTCCTCAGTTTTGGGAGTTCTTGATAGATTGTGGATATTAGTTCTTTGTGGTTTGTGTCATGAATATTGTCTTTTTGGCTTTTCAGTTGTCTTTTGACTTTGCAAATTCTCTCCTACATACTTTTAGATTTTTTAAATTTGTTTAAATTTATCGATATTTTTCTCTTTCTAGTTGTATTGACATATAATTGATGTACAAAACTTTGTGAGTTTAAAGTATACAGCATAATGACTTGACACTCATACATTGTGAAATGTTTACCACAGTAACTTTAGTTAACAACCACCACCTCATAAAGTCACAAAAATTTTATTTCCTTGTGATGAGAACTTTAGGATCTTTTCTTTTATTGCTTCTGGATTTTGATTCATATTTTGAAACCCTTTTTCTAATCCACAACTAGAAGTATTCATTCATGTTTTCCTCTAGCACCTATATTGTTTCATTTTTCAATTTAGATCCCTAATTTATTTAGTGTTTATTTTGGTGTATACTATGAGATATAGATCTAATGTTTTTACGATTTCCAAATGACTACCCAGTTGTTTTAGCACCATTTATTAAAAGTTTATCTTCACTCCAATGATGGGAAATGCCACTTTTAACATGTGCCAAATTTTAGACTGCCTGCATTTTATTTTTCTGGATTATTTATCTACTTATGTGCCAGTACTACATGTTTAATTATAGAGGTTTTCTAGTATGTTTTAATTTTTAGTAGGGCTAGTTTCCCTTAGTTTTCCTGAGTATTGTTTTATGTTTACTTCTAAAAGGAATTTTAGTGTCTGGGACGCCTGGGTGGCTCAGTCAGTTGAGCGTCCAACTCTTGATTTCGGCTCAGGTCATGATCCCAGGGTCATGGCATCAAGCCCCATGTCGGGCTCTGCACTGAGCATGGAGCCTGCTTAGGATTCTCTCTCTCTCTCTTTCTCTCCCTCTGCCTCTCTCCCCCATTCTTTCTTACTCTAAAATTTAAAAAAAAAATTAATTTTAGAGTCAACTTGTCTCAACTCCATAAAATAACTTGCTAATATTTTTATTAGGCTTTCACTGAGTTTATGTATTAAGTTAGGAAGAGCTGCATCTTTATAATGTTGAGTTGTCTTAGTCAAGAACAGGATATGTCTTTCAATTTGTCCAAGTCTGTATTTATATCTTTAAAAGGTATTTAAAGTACTTTTTAAATATTCCATATTTCTCATTGAATCAACTCCTAAATATTTAATCTTCTTTATTATTATAAAATAACTATTTTCTATTTCAGCTATTTATATACTGGCATTTAAAGCTATTTGTGTATGTTTTCTTGCTATGCTATCATATTATCTACAAATAAAGATAGTTTTACTTCCTGTTTGTTTTTGTGTCACTAATTAATTTCTGTCATCTAATTGCATTGGCTAATATCTTGAGTACATTTTGAATAGCAGCATAAATAGTGGGCATGCTTACTTTGTTCCCAATTTTACTAGCGATGCTTCTACTGTCCTCATTAAAAATGATGCTGGCTTTTGGCTATATATATATGTGTGTATATATATATATATATATATATATATATATATATACACACACACACATAAATATACGCACATAAAATATCCTTAAATTTCTAATTTCTTACTGTTTATTTAATAATGAAAGAGTGCTTAATTATTGTGATGGCTTTTTCAGCATCTAAGAAGACAATATGATTTCCCCCCTTAGATATAACATAATATGTGATAGTAATAACTTTTTATATATTGAAGTGATTATACATTACTCAAATAAAACCTATTTGGCCATAGTGAATTATTTTCTTAATATGGTACTAGATCCTATTTGTTAATATTTTATTTATATTCTTGAATTAATTATGAGTTCTTCTGTTCCTTTGTAATGTCTTTATTTCATTAGATGTCATTGTTACGCTTGTTTCATAAAAAGTATTATGAAAATTTAATTCCTTTTCAATGTACTGGTATAATTTCTAGAGTTTAGACTATGCGGTCATAGAAACTAAGCAGATATATCTATATATCTATATCTATATCTACATCTATCTATATCTGTCTATATATATATATATATACACATATATATATACATATATATATATACATGTATATATATATATATATGTATATATATATATATATATCTTCTGTGAAACCACCAGAGCCTAGTGCTTTTTGGTGAAGTAATTCCTAGATAACTTGCTTGGTTTTTTTCCTATGGAAATTTTTTGTTTAAGATTTATAATTCAAATAGAGTCAATTTGATAATATCTATCTAGTTCTTCAAATTTATTTAAGTAGAGTTCTACAGAGCAGTTGTGTTTGTGAGTATTTTAACTTCTTTTATTTCAAAGGCTTCTTCCCTTTTATTATTTGTTTGTTTTTAATGTTTATTTTGGAAAGAGAGAGGGAGAGAGAGAGAGACAGAGCATGAGTGGGGAAGGGGCAGAGAGAGAAGGAGACACAGAATCAGAAGCAGGCTCCAGGCTCTGAGCTGTCAGCACAGAACCCAACATGGGCCTTGAACTCACAGACAACAAGATCATGACCTGAGCCAAAGTTGGATGCTTAACCAACTGAGCCACACAGTTTCCCTTACCTTTTATGATTTATTTTACATCCTCTTCTTCCTACTTTCTGACTGCTTTTTCTTGAATCAGGTTAGCCAGTGCTTTTTCTCTATTGTTATTAAAAAAGTAAGATTTTAATCAGACCTACTGTTTTTTTGTTATCTTACTCTATGATCATTTTCTTCTTTTATTTTATTATTTTCATCCTTATGATACTTTATTTTTGTTTCTTATTTATTCTTTTTTTGTATTTAGAGAAGGGAATTAAATGTATTTACTGTCATTCTTTCTTTGTTATTAATGAAAGTGTTTAGTGCAGTGATTTTTCATTATCAGGTGTATAATGTTTTCATTATCATCATTTTTGTAATTCTGTAATTTCAATTTATAAATTCCTCTTTTACCCAAGCTATTTAATAAAAAGGGTTTTTTAAAAATGTCCAAGTAGAAAGGTCTTTCTTATTTGTTTTTAAATACTATATATAGAATTTCTCATTTTATTGCTTTATAATTATGGAGTATTATTCATAATATTTTATTTTATTGAAGTCACTGATGTTTATTTGCAATTTAATATGTGATCAGTTTTTGTGAACATTCTTTAGGTACCTAAAAAGAACGTGTATTCTCCATTCTTAAGGGTAGAGTTTAATGTATAGCCATTAGATCTATCCTCTTGGTTATGTTGGCTAGATCCTCTATCTTTTGTCTTACTTTTTGTTCATTTGTTCTGTCTAGTGTTGAGAGTGGCAAATTTTTTTCCTCCTCTCACATCTGGTGGATTTTGCTTCATAAATACAGTGTTAGTATTTCATTACACTCTTCCCAGATGTCTGACTTGGGTGATTCATAAATCTTTCTGATTTAACAAAATGATAGGAGGCATTGGAATTACCTTATTGGTCTGCATGAAAATAAGATCCTATTAATTCTTCAGTATATAAATCCCCTTGACAGAATTCAAAACAGATCTATCCTACATCAAAATGAATTCTATACCAACTCTGTACTGGTTATTAATATGAGAATTGTCTATGTGTATTATTATGAAACACTTGGTCTAAAAAATAGATTTTTTAATTGTAATTTAGCCCAGTGGTTCCCAAACCTGGCTGTGCATCATATTAAGAGCTTGCCACACAGATGCATGGGCCCTAGCACTGAGATTTTGGTTTGGTGTGTCTGGATGTGGCCTGAGAACTCACAAGTAGAAAATCTGGAACTACATAAGGAAACCACTGATGTAGCCCTTTAGTTTTGTAAGTGTTCCTGTTAATCAATGTTTAGTTCCTAACCTAATCACTTTGAAGTTGAGATGTACTAAAATGTATTATGGTGCTTTGCTGGTGAATGTCCCTGTTCTTGACGTTTGGGATTTTGACTTGATGATCATGGTATATATCCAACCATTTATTTATTTTTTGAAATGTTTATTTGAGAGGGAAAGAGAGTGAGCATGAGCTGGGGAAGAGCAGAGAGAAAAGGAGAGTGAGAATCCGAAGCAGGCTCTGTGCTGCCAGCACATAGCCCAATGTAAGACCCAATCCCACAACCCATAAGATCATGACCTGAGCCAAAGTAGTCAGACTTTTAACCAAATGAGCCACACAGGTGCCTCGTATTCAACCATTTAGAACATGCTTAGGTAGAAAATGGGCAATATTAAAAATCTATCTTGGATAAAATATTAAAATGTCTTTAAATCTATCATTCTTATCTTCCCAGATGAAATAAATCAGAGGAGCTGTATCAACATCTAAAATAACCATTATAAATAAAGTCAAAGGGTGTAATTGTTTACCAAATTTGTTCATAATAAAAAAAAAAACACAAAAACAAACTTTGTATACTGTAGGTATCTGGGCACTTAGTAAAGATAGTGAGTGATAAGAAAAATACCAAGAAGAAACATGAAAAGAGATTACTGGAAAATCGTGCAACCGAATTATCACCATTAAAGCCATTCAAGGAACAGAAATATTAATTGGAAGCCAAGCTCTAATCGTTTGGACGTTTCCTAAACTTCAAAACAACTAACATCACTTCATGTCAGGTGGGGCAACATGCAGAAAAGTCTTTGTTCTGAGTGTTTTTTAGTTGTTTTGCTAAAGCCTCAGCCTTCAGTTTCAACTGGGCCTACTGTACAAAATTGTTAGACCAAAGTCTCATCTAAACTGACAAATGAAAGTGTTCCATCCCTACAATTCTCCGCAAATTACAAAGGATAAGAATAGGCAGTATTACTGTGTGGATTGCATTTGGCTGGTAGTTTCTCTGTTAAGCTGGTAGGTGAATTATTTATCATCTCTTTCGATTGGAAACTAGATGCAGTGTAGTAATTCAGAGGTTATTCATATATCCTTTAAGATTGATACTACGTGTTTGCACATTGACATTCATTTTTGCAAAATTATTCTGGTGTAGCTAAGGTGGAAGCCTGAAAGTGTTGGTCTTATTTTTTCAGTGGTGAAATAGAGACAGAGTTAGGGAGCGCTGTGCCTCAGGCTATCATTATGAATCTCTGAGATATCTAGAGGCTGGAAAAGAAATTCAAATCTGCCTTCATTTTCCAGGCCAAGATTTCGCTACAAAACTAATTTTCAATTTAGGTATAAATATAACCGTTGATTTCCCTTCATAACTTGTATAAACACAGAGCCTCCTTTGTCCTGATTTCCGAGTTCCTCACCTTCTGCCATTGGAGGCAAAGCAAAAGTCAGGAGAATTACACTAATTTGAAAAATGACCAAATTATTATTGCCCTGGAGCAGGGCACAGTTGGAGTTTATCAGTGAGTCATTTTATAGCCTCTGATAATGTGTCTGTCTCCTAAATCTATCCTCTGATAATATTCTTATATCTTCCAAAGAAACTTTATGGAAGAATTATGAGCCAAATTGTTCTTATTCAATAGAAGCACCTTAACTCATTGAAGATAAAGCAAGTTTTGTCGATTTGTACTCCAAATCAGAAGATAAAAAAAAAATCCAAAGAGATTCAAGCATAACAGATGTCAATATTAAACAAAAGAAAAACTATAAGATCTTTCCGTCTTTTGAAATAAAATGAAATATCCCACCACTATTTTATTAGTCCTTACTATAAATAAAACTAAAGGAGAATCAATAAAATTATTTCACTTAAGAGGTAATCATGCATCTCCATAAATATTTAAATATCAAATTGAAGTACAGATGTTTTGCTGTTCAACAGATGCCTGTTCAACAGTGACATATGCAACATTTCCAGAGATATATGCAAACAAAAAAGGCATGTATTTCAGGCATGTATTCCAGAGATACATGCAAACAAAAAAGGCACATTCAGTTTTGAATGTGTCAAAAATGCCCTGCTATATTGCTCGGTACTTATAACCAGTGGACAGTTATTTGCACAACTACTGATTTGAAGTGAGATCATTGTCATAAGATCCCGATTCAAAGAAAGTAGACTGTAGTTATAATAATACTTATACACTGTAGTTATAATAATACTGTAGTTATAATAATACTTATACACATTTTTAACTGTAGTTATAATAATACTTATACACATTTTTAACAATATTTAAAAGGCCAGTTGTTTCGAACATTGTATTTGGTGCAAAGGCCCCATGACAGTATCTTTTATGCCCACTATCCTTTCAAAAACAAACATTGGATAAACTTTGGAACTAAATTTGGTCGTGTACGAATTATTCTTGAAACATTAGTTTGGTGAATAGGTGTTCTGAATTTATAAGAAGTGCTGTCTATTAGAGGATAGTTTCAGGGTTTGTTGTTGTTGTTGTTGTTGTTGTTGTTGTTGTTTTTACTTTACTAGAAAGGCACAGGCAAACGTTAATGACTGAATTCTGCTGTGATCATACTAAGTAAGTTGTCTGATTGTACTAATAATGCTAAGAATAATAATGTAGCAGCTACCATGTATTCAATATTTACCTCATACCAGGCATGTTGCTGTACCCTTTACCTTGATCTTGGCTTTTAAAAATCACAACTACTATTATGTTGAACATTTTGTGTAAGCAGAGGCCTCTGAGAAGAATTAGGTAACTCCTCCAAAATTCTGTTCCTCCGTAATTTACGCTCCTCTCTACAGATGTCTTCTCTCTTGGTCAAGCTAAATCTTTGAAAATTGCCTTGATAGTACAATGTAATCATGATATAGTGCAACAAATAAGAGTAATGCTAACTCTTTGAGCTTTCTGAGTCATAGTGAGGATGTTATGCTTTACTTGGGGACATCATTTGACCCTGGGTATTACTGGGTCTAATAGTGAGCCACTTCGTAATGGGCTTAGACTATACCTGGTTTTTTTACTTTGCTGCATTGAACAGGACTGTATATTTGATGAGACTCACAGTGGTATAGTTATAAATGTGAAATTACAGATGATGTCACATATAACATGAGTCCATTATTTAATGAACAATGACTGGATGCATTCTGCATTGCCTTTTTATAATGTTTTATAAGAAAAACTTTTGTATTCCATGAGGTGTTGATGGAGTAATTCTATTTTTTCTAATGGGAAAATTATGAGACACTCACATTATATAAAAACTAAAGAGGATGACAATGTAAAATTCAGCAAAGATGCCATATACTCCATATTTCCATGCATGTGAATATTTTGGTCCAATATTCTCTTTTTGTCAAATTGCACTTAAAGTCTGAATATTCATTGAACTAAGTATGTGTTAATGTGGTTCCTGGTTTCTGCTTTTCATTTTAACTCAAATTCTTCAGATCTTAAGTCCTTAGCTCAGAGCTTTAAGTTTAAAACAACTTTACATGCCCCAAATTTATTGAGTACCAGCTCTGGGCCAGGCACCTTGTTTGAGAGTTGAGGACAGAAATAAATGATTTAGTCTACTGGTTGAGGTATACAAATTAATAAAAATTTCCAGGCCTTCATCCAGACATGAAGTTCATGGTCATCATATAAGTATATGAATAGTGGCAGGGGATTCTTGAAATCCCAAAGTTATATGCAAATCATTGTGGGTCTATGGATATGAACATTTTGCTATGGAAGGTGTTCATAGATTTCATCAGATTCTCCAAAGGTTCATAAACTAACACAGTCAAGAATTACTAATCTCTTCTTCCTTGGCAATGGGAGTAAATTAGTTTTAGCAGTACATTTTTTAATATGTAAATCAAAAATATTGTGAATTGCCTAATATTACGTATCTGTTTAATGCAGATTTAGAATAGAAATAATAAGTGGTCATTTGACATAGTCCAAAGTTGCTTTCTACCATGTATTTATCTCATTAATATCATTTCAATTTTTACTCAAACTACATTCTCTTCGTCTGTTAAATGGAAACATGGGCTTTTATATGCCTCCATGTTTAAAATGGGAAAACACCAACCCAGCGTTAGATGTCCAAACTAATTCAGTTTTTATTTCTGCTCAATTTTTATAAGAAGCAAATGGCAACCAGAATTTTTTAAATGTACTTTCCTGGGGGAGACCTAATCTCAGTCACAGTATCTTTGATGTGTAATGGTCTTCGATCATCATAAAGATAAATCACAAAAGAAAGATGCCATTGTATTTCCTCTGTTCTCTGCCAACTAGGACAAGGGCATAAACAAACAGAACTTTAGGTATTTCAATAGTATTGGGCAAGATGTTCTGGTTAGACCAGTAAACCAGGTAGTTTAGTTAATGGGAGGAGCCCATGCTCCATGTATTCTAGTAGTCACCAGTGGTTTGGCTTGCCTTTTTATCTGTTTGCTTCTTTGCTTAGCATTCAAGTTTTGTTTCTCTATCAGGAAAATGGTGTTTTTCATTTATCAGTTTAAGGCAGCAACCTAATGACCTCAGAAACTGTCACTTTTACCAGTGTGTGCGTATGTGTGTGCACGCACACATATATGTGAAGATGATTATTTGTAATCCTTATATGAGAGCTGTATTAAAGATTTTACTTACTTTTAATTGAAAACTTGGAAGATACGGTCTTCCAAAAATGGTAATGTGCCTTTCCTACTTTGTCATTTTGAAGAGTAAGGTTCATGTTACATTTCACATGTTTATCTAACATTGTACCACTCTAGGGGGTGAAAAGTGGAAAGAAATTAGGTCAGGGTTAGCTTTTATAAAAGGCATTTTTACTCTGACACACCACTGGGTGGAGTACATTGCTAGCCCAGAGTCTAATATTACTGTATTATAAGGGTGTTTCTGTGCCAGAAGAGAGAAACTCCTAATCAATTTTGAGGTTTTGTGTATTGTTTTAAAAACCTGAACATGTTTAATAAAGGCTAAATGACTGGAATATAATACCAACATTGACTGTGCTCTGGCATTATAACTTTCAAGATTCGATCCGTCTTGCCTAGACCCGTGGGAGATAAGGTTTGACACCCTGCCTGGAAAACTCAGAGAGAATTATTTAGAAAAAGGCCATTTTATGTTCTGGTCAAAAGAGCAGCTGCAATTTGGGCTGAATTAGTGCTTTAACTCTACATGGAAAAGCATAAAGCTTATTTTTGATAATGGAATCAAACTGTACCCTGATACTGAATTTGACTTTTCATTTGATGTCGCTTTGATAGGGCTTATATTGGAGCTGAGCCTTAATCTTATAATAAAATGAACTTCTGTCAGATGCACTGTGGGACTATTGTTGTCAGTAGCTTTTACCTGAATCTGGCCTTCAGAACTTTATGAACAAGAAAAATTTTATAGTATCTGTTAGTTTTATGTGATTTTCAATTTTCCTCAATTCCTTTCTTGCCTCTTTAATTCTTTTTCCTTAAACGCCGGGAAAATGAAATGTACTCATCACATCTAAAATCTCCAGCCTTTCAGATTTATTGTGCCACATATTTTACAGCCCAATAAAACTACATGTTTATAAAACTATTTAAACCCTGTAATTCTAAATATATACCTACATGTTGCAAGTAAATATTTGTGTGCTATTTGAAAGAAAGGAGTCTCATGTTGACTCTTCTTTTCTCTTTGTTTCTTGTATCCCTTGAATTTCATTTTCCAGCTCACGGTGTACCCCTTCGCCTTTTCTAAGCGGTCAGCTCTCGAACCTTGCCCTATAGCTGTCCTGCTTCCGAACCACCCCTCCTGCTCCATTTTCTATTTTACAGTGATTTCTCTTTCATCTGTATTTTTTTTAACAACGGTGTATTTTCATTTGACTTAAATTTTCTTTGCAAAGCTATTAAATATTCTTTATTTCGCCTTCCTTCTCCCTCTCCCCCATTCCCCCGCCCCCCATCAAGTATAGCATCTCATCTATTTCTCCGTACTAAAGCTGTGGTTTCCCCAGGGGAGGGACTTTCTCATACACACGGCTCAGTGCTATGATGATTTCAGTGGTGCCAGCATATTTTAACCACATCATTATCATGTAGTCCTAAAGCTTCGCTCACTGAACACACCATCTTTAAAAGGATTCCGTTTCCATTAATCAATTTTAGAACTTGAGATTCGAGCACGTAAAGCATTTATTAGAATGTTCCCTACTTGTTCCCACATTCATCTCATTCTCTTGACTATCTAAGAAAAAGGAATTGTGCAAGAGTCTTTTCTCCCTCCATGCTTACCTCTCCTTTCTATATCCCACCGAGCCCCCCAAGTCTATTCTTCCATACAGTAGTTAAATCAGAGCATGCGGCAGGACGGCATTGTGTGAACTGGTGGCCACACAAGTACTTTGTATTCACTGGAGGTTTAGAAGTACAGCAGCTGCATATAAATATGCATAGTTGAGAGATTCATGATGGTACCACCTCATTCTAGTGCTGGTTGGCTGCAGTGCAGGCACTACAAATCAATGAACATTTTCCCCATCCATCAGCTGCTCGCTTGCAAGCAGACAAAACACTTACAATGCCAGAAACCCACAGAGAGCTCCTTAGTGAACGAAACCTCACTGTCACAAGATTCAAAATAGCCGTCCCCCCTCCCACCCTGAACCTCCACGGCTCTCGACCTCAAATGTCTTTTTTTATCCAATGTGGATCGCGAGCACTTAAAAAATAACACCAGGAAAGAAAGAGAAAAAAAAGGAGCAATGATAAATCAGGGTTTTGAGGGTCCTCACATTATACTTGTCACAAAACAAAGGATGCTTTGAGCATTAACCCTTTTAGAAAATAAAACCCATCATAAAGATGAATCTGCCTATGTTGACTACACTGCTTTATGGTTGTGGGGTCTGAGTGTTGAAGCATTTAAATATGCAAAGCATTGTGCCAGGCCCTGGCAGACATTTGTAATTTATCCATAGTTATTAGATGGCTTTGGGTATTGAAGGAGTTATGATATGCTGATATGAGAAAAATAAATCATAAATGTAGGTAGTAGTAGAAATCGTGTTTTCTCCCATTGAGTGAGCAATTCTGCAGGTCTATTTACATTTAAAAATTCAAACATTCAGTCCATGTAGAAATTTTAATAGAAGCTTAATTTCCTTTAACAATTTCCATGTGAAATTATTAAGGAATCAAATATATATTCCTTGGGAAAAGATCTAAATTCATTACATCTACAGAACAAGTTTATTTTTCATCTAAGGTGGATTAACATTAGCAACAAAAATAGTTCATTCTTGTGCAAAAAGAATACTTAGCTCTTAAACAGTTTGTAATACTTCTTGACAACCTGCTGATCAAGTTTTAAAAAAGAGGAGTAATCAATTTGATTTCTCATTCATTTATTCACTCATCCATTTTTTCAACTATTTGTCAAATACCTCCTGTAGCATCATGGAACATAAAATATAATTTCTGTAGTCCCTCTTTTGAAGATGCAAATCTTCTGGTTGGGGAGATAGGAAATACAGTTATATAAATGACCATGTGACTTTTTTTATTTTGAAAATGTCTAGTCCAGTATTTGGTATATTGAAGATACTTAGTAAATATTTTGTAAGTGTATGTGACATATTGATTTAAAACTTCTCTAGCAATTTAATGTTTCATTACCATATTTCAAGAGGGGTAAAAACAAATAAACTAGTTATACTTGTCCATAACTATAGCTCAGAGAAGCTGACATGCCTACCTTTTATTTGCGTGTGAGCAGCAAAACCAAAATTTTAACCCCTATCTGCTTAACTTCGGAGTCCATCCATTCACTCCTACTAAGCCATGTTGAATTACAAGACAGAATGTGATAATTGCTCTAGGGGATCAGAGGAAGTAAAGATCACTTCCAGCTGGGATGACCAAAGAAGACATCATTAAGAAGGAGTAGCATTTGAGTAAGCCTTTGAAGAATGGGCACAGGAACAAAGCAAAAACTACAGACAGGAGTTAGCATTGGTGAAACCTTATGACTCTGGCAAACAAGTTGCCAGGCAGATGAAGGACATCTCTTTCAGTGAAATGATGCTGTAAATAACACCGCTATTTAAAGAATTGCCAACCAGACTCCTCACTTAATAGAAATGGAATCCACAAATGGATTTATATTTCAGGTTTCAAATGAAAGTCAGTTAAACTGCTTTGGATCCCAGTTTCTTCATTTCTAAAGTAAGGGCTTGAGCCAGATGTCCCATGGAGACTCTTTTAAGGACGTCTGTTTTGCAGTGCTTTCATTTCCATTTGTTTTTCAGACTATTAAAAAAATACTGGGAGTAGACAATTCAGTATAGAGCAGTTATATAACCTGTGTATAAGTAATCATTCTCAGAACACAAAGTATATCTAGGTATTTACATATCTATATGTGTATGTCTATATATAAACTAGGTTATTTGCATTCAAATGACTAATCTGAACTCTGAATTTAATTTTTTGTCACGGTTTTCCCCATTTGGCTTTCCAATGGTGTTTGAATCAAGCTAATTTTTATAACAATTTAATCAATATAGATTAATATACACTCTCTTATTGTATCTGTTTCTATATTTCAACTGTTGAAGAAGATTTAAAGATTGAATATTTGATATTAATTCATCAATAAAAAGGCATTTTTTGTGGTATTCAAGTGCTTCTGAATAGATTCACATATTTTCCACCTTTCCAGACTATAACTCAGATAGCAGTTAAAGCAAGATTTTGGCCATGTTTATTAAACATGTAGTGATGACATATATATATATGAAAGGAATATATACTGTGTGTGTATACATGCACGCATGCAGGTAAACAAACTGAGGGAACAGGAGAACTTAAAAGAATGATACAGTACTTATTTTTTTCCTGACTTAAAATCTTTTTTTTTTTTCTGTCAACATTTCCCGCCCCCTTAATTTTTTCCCAACAAGAAAAGAGAACAAAGAGAAAGAAGTATTTTGTTTGAATTTAGGGTGAGAAGAAAATCAAACATCATTTTTCTCATAATTTTTGCAAAGGCTACTAAAGGGATATGAGTGGGGAGCTCTTCCTTGAATAGAAATGCCCTGGATGGAAATCCCATCCTGCCATTGTTATTGCCAAGTACATTCAGGGGGAACTGGATGTTGTGAGAGTCCCAGACTCTTTTATTTTCCATCTTACACTTCTCTTATGTCCTAAAACAGTATGTTTTGGTAAACACTTATTTGGATTCTAGTCTATTTGGAATTGAACTGAATTTATTAGGTTTGTTTTAATGATCTGAATGAAACTGAACTTCATTTGTAGCAAATAATGTGATGCTTTGATCATTGTAATTCTGATTCTGATCTTAAATGGAGAGAGTTTAAGCTCATTTTGGTTAAATCAGTTTATGGCCAAATCCGCTAATCTTAACAAATGTTTACTGAGCACCGACTATATTTATTAGTGCTGACTCTTGTGCTTAAGAAATATAACAAGGTTTCTAACCTTGATAGTTTATATTTATGTTGGGAAATAATATTAAGTTTTCAAAATGTTAATAAATATCAGGCCTTAGATACATAAATGCTAACTGAGTGATAAGGTGTACAAAGTCCTCTGGAAGTTCAGAGCCCAGGAATTTCCATAAGTCCTGGCTTTGTAACTACGCAGTACTGGCACCCCTTTTTTTAATGGGAGAAAACTCTGAAGATGAATTTGCCCTCGGGTGCATTCTGAGCAGATGCAAGTTGAAAACCACTGCTCCAGGCAATGAAAGTAATTGAAACAATTTGAGCAGATAATCACTTAATAAAAAGAAGATGAAACTGGAGCAATGGGTAGATTGCAATAAATTTTCCTGTCACAGCAGAAAAGAACAAGATACAAGGACGATCTTCTAGTGATGATCTTAAGTTAGAAGAGCTTTAGTTTTATAAAGGCATTTCTGGTGGGAAGTTTAAGTTGCCTTTAAATAGGGTCATTGATTTTTGTGAAATAAAATTGGTAAACTTATACTGTGTTAAAATTAAAAACAACCGTTATTTAGTAATTTCAAAACCAGTCATAGACGTGAATGCTTACATTTTAAGAAAAGGGAAAATGAGGGGCGCCTGGGTGGCGCAGTCGGTTAAGCGTCCGACTTCAGCCAGGTCATGATCTCGCGGTCTGTGAGTTCGAGCCCCGCGTCGGGCTCTGGGCTGATGGCTCAGAGCCTGGAGCCTGTTTCCGATTCTGTGTCTCCCTCTCTCTCTGCCCCTCCCCCGTTCATGCTCTCTCTCTCTCTCTGTCCCAAAAATAAATAAAAGTTGAAAAAAAATTAAAAAAAAAAAAAAAAAGAAAAGGGAAAATGAATAAATACCAAGAAAGTACAACATCGTAAGACGGGAACTTGGATGGGATATTAACCTAATGGCCCTTAATTCTCCCCATTTTTCTTAGGTACTATCTATATAATCATCCATTTGAGAAAGCAGCAGGTGTAGTTAAACATTAGGTTGGAACTGACATTCAGAGAATGTGAATTGCTTCAAGTGAGTCCATTTACCCTCTCAGTGAACTTGGAAATCTGTTTCACGTCATATAAATCTCAGATTTCTCAGCAACAACATGTAAAATAATAATTGCAACCAAACCTAACTTTCAGAACTGTAAAGATTCTGTAAGATTCGTTGAGTATGCTCTAAAATGAGTATGCTCTAAAAATGTAAAGCCCACATTTGAGACATTGTCATTGCATTAGATTACCTGCCTTATGATATTTTCCTTCTAATAATCAAAAAATCAAATGTATGTTTTGAATTCCACCCTTTAATTCATTATCCGTAGACAGAAATTGTTAGTTTTCTTTCTCCAGTCTTTGGTTCTCTTATACAACTGATAAAAATCTTGTCTGATGTATGCACGGATTGTTTTAATCTGTGGCTGGAGGAGAAGTGAAGGCATATTGAAAATAATTATAAAGTCAGTCACAACAAAAAAATGTAACTGTGGACCAAATAATGGGAAAATAACTTAAGAATTAATTATTAAAATGTAACCCGTGAGCTTTTTAATGGTTTATTAAGCGCTAGATTTCAAAACCATGTCATTTCTTAACATCTCAGTCTGTCAAGGTGCTGGAAAACAAATGTCTTAAGATTAAAAAATTATCTTTGTATAATCAAACTTACGGTTGATTCCAGAATAAAGTGCTACGTGGCAGGAGTATTATTAGCTAAACAAATGTAAATTTGACTTAAAAGATTTAATTTGGACCAAATTGGGATTCCACGGTGTTTATGAAATGTAAATTTAACTTTGAAGTGAAAGTTTTTTGCCCACCCAAAAAACTTAGATAACAGGAAACTATCTCATTCGTACAGTGATTTGTTTGTTTCTTCTGAAACTACTTGGGTCCAGATAGTAATTTGAAATGTTATTCAAATCTCATTTGAAAAAAAAAAAAAGTGGATTGCTTTTCCTGTGCCATTTTCTGACTCATTTACTTACAAGTCTCATAGACACAGCCAAGAAATTTCCACCTATGTAGTCAGAGTAATGCTTTGGATTTTTGCATCAGACCTTGAAACTTCAGATTCTAACTGTAACATGTCATGCCTGGGGCATGTTTCTTAATATCTAAGTTTCAGGCTCTTGCTCTATGAAAGTGGAGATTATATATTTCCTTCCAAATTTCCTGTAAAGAGGAAATGGAATATGTATAGCATATCAGCTAACTCGGTGCCTGCCCCAGGTTGAATGCTTAGTAATTATCAGTGTTGCTATTCATCTATCTATTCATTAGGCATTTCTCTGTCAGGTATGCTGCTAGGAAGTAAGAAAATGATGATGGACCTGACACATTCTTTACCCTTAAGGAATGAATGATCAGTATGGTGGATGAGAGGGATGAGAAGGCAATTATAATACAGTATAATAAGTATGCTGAAGGGGTAAGCAAGAAGAGCTAATGGAGTACATAAAAACATCTAATGGGCTTGAGAGAAGGAAACCGTTTGCCAATTGGATTAATCATTCAGGCCCTTAAAATGTATTTACTTAGTGTCTACTGTTTACTAGTTATTGTCCTAGAAGCTGGGGATATTAAGGGGAAAATAAAAACACATACCTTGTGTTCTATGAGAACAGGTGTCTCTTTGTGGGAGAAGACAGTATTCTAATAATTACTACAATAAATACAAAATCTGAAATGCCTAACAGTTGCTAGTGAGTGACCCAGTGCTTCTTAACTGGGAGGACTTTGCTCTTCCCGGGAGACTTTTGGCAATGTCTGGAGACATTCTGAGTTGCCACAACTGGAGGAATGCTGCTGGTATCTAATGGGTAGAGACTAGAGATACTGTTCTACATCCTACATTGCACAGGACAGGGCCCCACAACAAAGAATTATCTAGGTCAAAATGTCCATAGCGCTGAAGTTGAGAAATCCTGAAATAATTCCACCCCTAGTTGTGGTATACAAGTCCATGATGGCAGGGGTACCCCTCTTTTTTCACGGACACATTCCCAGCGCCTAGAAATGTGCCTCATATAATAGGTGCTCAGTATATACATGCAGGGTAAATGAATTGGTTGTGAGTGACTGTCAGAAAAAGAGAATATCATGTTCAAAGGTCTAGACTCAGAGTAAGTAAATTATGTTAAGGAGCTGAAAAGGAGGCTAGTAATCTGGAATCAAAGTGAGCAAGAGAATGGTTCCATTGAGAAAAACCAATGAGAATGGGCTTACCAACTTTAAAGTCAATTTGCCAGCCTCAATCACTACATATGTAAAATCTAAATTGTTCCTCCACAAACTTCGTACAGTTTCTTTTTATTCTGTTACTGGGGAACACATTATACATGTTTAAGTAAATCCAACCCTTTTTTTGGTCAAGGGAGTCTAAAATTTACCCAGACCATCATTTTTGTCTTTGCTGATTTTTGATTTCCATGTTCTCAGAATTGTGAATCAGGAGCACCAGGGAAGAATCATTTAATGACTTCAATAACTGTGTATGTAAGACAGATAATTCTGGGAGAAATTGGATTCCTTAAGGCAGTAATTCTTGAGGATGCGGGCAGGAAGCTGGAGTAGAAATAGGATGGATATTTCGAAAAAGCTCTGCAGCTGTCTGTCCCTGCCATTTACACCGAAGCAGGAAGTGGAGCATTACTTTCTTAGCAGTGGGATCTGTCTTCCTAGACGAGGAGATAGCTCCCTTTTACCAGCTCTCCCAGTTCTCTGTTTATCAATTCTTAATGATGCCTACATTATATTTTCCATTTTCCTTTACCAATGGGGAAAGAATTGCACAGTTTGCTAATTAAACATGGTAAAAATAATACTGAGTGATTACATTTGTAAAAATCTTAGAACATATTATGAATCAGCAAAAACACCAGTGTGTTAGAAGTTCTCTCTCTCTCTCTCTCTCTCTCTCTCTCTCTCCCCTCTACCCTTCCTGTCTCTTCCCCTCCTTCCCTTTAATAATTATACTGTAAGCAGTTTATTCTGTCTGTTACTACTGGGACTGCAGGCTTCCTTCATCAAGAAGGGAAATTTGCCCCACTGTGCACATTCACACATATGAGCACGTGCACACATACACACACACACACACACACACACACACACACACACACACACACATTTTGCCAATCACTGCTCTCAAGGGCACAGTCCTAGTGGCCACATTTGAAGGCACAGGAGGTCTGGCATTTTACATGGGGAGAGAGTAAGTGAGGAAGCAGAGGGAGAGAATAGGGGACATTCTGCTGAGTGTTCATCTCTACCTTATTTCAGATTCCATTCTATGATTTGAAAAAGGAGGAGTATGGCTAAGGAAAGGCATAACTAAGAAGTCATTTAAATATTTTGGCTATTTGAAATCAAATCATGTGATATTCAAAATTTTTCTGATTTTTGAAACTGTATTGCTATATACTTATGTATAGTTCGTACAATTGCGCCATGTGTCTAAATGACTGAAATGGTTTTGGGGCACCTGGGCTCAGTTGGTTAAGCATCCAACTTCGGCTCAGGTCATGATCTCACAGTTTGTGGGTTCTAGCCCCGTGTTGGGCTCTGTGCTGACAGCTTGGAGCCTGGAGCCTGTTTCAGATTCTGTGTCTCCCTCTCTCTCTGCCCCTCCCCTGTTCACGCTCTGTCTCTGTCTCAAGAATAAATAAACATTAAAAAAAAATTTTTTTAAATGAGTGAAATGGTTTTAACTAAATTCGTTTACTCTAAGTCCAACTTGTGAAACTGTGTGATTCGGTTTGTTTATCTGAGTGTACCACCCCATCAACCCTGGTTTAATTGGAAAGCCTAGAAGGTAACAAACTGAAATTTTAGAAAAAGTAGCTGAAACCTAACAGTGACACTCCTAGGATCTCTTTCTAATTCCTAATGGAGAAGTGGAAAATCCATATCAGTCTTTTGGCCACCTTGTAGCTTTTCTGGTACAGGTGAAAAGTTTCATTTTTCTGGTTGATGAGGGAATTTCAGGAGTAATTCTGTGTTCATTATGACATTTGATTGAAGCAGAATACATTAAAATAGAGGCGGGCTTATCTGTGGGTTGAGGAATCGTCACTTCCATGTAGGACAGTGATTCTTATTTACATACGAACATCAGCATCATCTCAGAGGGCCTCTCGCAATGCACATGCCTTGGACCCATTCCTGGATATTTTGCTTCAGTAGGTCTAGAGTGAGTCCTTGGCATGCTTGTTTGGAAAAGACTCCCGGGTAAGCCCACTATGCTTTCTGGATTAGAAATCACAGATCTAGAATTTTCTTCTCATAGTCACGTTGTGAGAGTCCCTAATATTTGGAGAATTCACCGCTGGACACAGTGTTAAGGGACTTCATTATGTACAATTGTAACTTGGCACCCTGTAAGCTTTGCATGTAGAATAACCTAACTTGCCCTACCTTCTCACATTTTGACCTGTGATTCACACCTTATACAAAATCAAAGCCCTAAATTTATTGCTCATGTTTAAATAACATTTCAAAGAGGATGTCTTATGATGTAAAATATCTCCGACTACTAATTTATTTTAAAAGATGCTTTTTTCAGTGATATAAAAGAATACATCCTGTATGCTTCTTTAAGAAATTAAAATTTAGATAAATATTTGCAAAAGACAATGATAATGAAGTGAATAACAATAGGTAAAAATAAGTCATTAAAAATGCATAATAATTATAGTTATTTCTTATAGAGCACCTTTGTATCTAGAATTTAACCCACTAAACTCTAAGCACCTTGAAACTCATACATATTTCAATTAAAATGTGATTAATTTTTCTGTATATCTAAAATAGTACAGAAATGGTTTGTTTTCAAATTAATATTTATTTGTGCCTTATATGTAAAGGAATAAACCATAGCCCTTTATTTATTCAATAAATATAGAAAAAGTTTATCAATTAATTTTTTTTTCAACGTTTATTTATTTTTGGGACAGAGAGAGACAGAGCATGAACAGGGGAGGGGCAGAGAAAGAGGGAGACACAGAATCAAAAACAGGCTCCAGGCTCTGAGCCATCAGCCCAGAGCCTGACGCGGGGCTCGAACTCACGGACCGCGAGATCGTGACCTGGCTGAAGTCGGACGCTTAACCGACTGCGCCACCCAGGCGCCCCTATCAATTAATTTTTAAATATAATTTATGCCCTTATTTTTCTACTGAAACTACTCTGTTACCCTATGGTCACCTCATAGCTCTAAACTGCCAAATGCAAGGGTCATAAGAGTCTTTATTGGATTCCTCTGGTGCATTTGACTTGGTCAACCACCCTATCTGAAATTCTGTTAACTTCTGACTCTCCGCATTCATTTTTTTCCCCCTAATCTTTCACTGTCCTCCCTCCATTGCTCCTTTCTCCTACAAACACTATTACTTATCATTATTGGATGTTTCTCCCTAAACCCTAAACACTATTTCTAGGTGAGCAAATTGATTTCTATAATTTCAATTCCTACTAGTATGCTGATAGTTCCCCCAATTTTATCTCCAACAAAACAACTTCTTACCTTAGCCACATATTCCCTGCCCTCTAGGTTGACTGTACCAGTATCTTAAATCTCAAAGTCACATCTTAGCATTTTTCTTTCCAAGTTTGTTTTTGTTCTTATGCCTTCTATCTTAGGTGGTGCATCAGAAGGAACCAATTCTCCAACCTGAATCTGGAGAGTCATCTGTGCTCCTTCAACATCATCATCCATATCTGTCTCCTTCCAATATGGCCTCCTAAAGAGTTCTTGAAACTTTCCTTCTTCTCCCTGTGTATTCCCACTGCCCTGGTATAGAACTCTCATCCTCTCTTTTCTGAAATACCTCAAAATCCTCTCCACTCCACTCCACTCCATGTCTTTCTCCACTCCATGTCTTTCCTGAATAATCTACAATTAAAAAGAAACCTTTTAACATATTACCCCACACATATATTGAAAGACATCAGCTGTGTATAACAAGGAAAGGAAATATCATATCAATGCCATGACTTCCCATTCCCAAATCTATGGAAAATTTAGTAATCAACTAAAATATTCTATTCTAAAAAGTCCTAATATTTCCTCTCAATCCTTCTCAAAACAGAAACTAAGCCACCTAGTTACATCATGCAAAATTTGGCAATAAGAGTAAATTCACTTGCTAAAATGATTAGGATAAACCCCTTAGTACAACATAAGGTCATCCATGATCTAGCCTTTGTCAAATTCTCCAGTTTCATCTCTAACCAGTCCGTATTTCAGATTCTGTGTAACACTTCAGTGATAGAAATTTCCTTCTTACACCATCCTGTTTCTTGTCTCTGGGCTTTTGATTATGCCGATCTCTTTGTCAGGAGACTTTGTCCTCACACTCCCAACTTTTTGCCAGTTCCAGTTCCAGGTAATTCTTACCTGTCCTTGTAGAGCCAGCTTGTTCTCACGCACTTCCTGTCTTCAGTGAGAAATGATGACTCTGATCCATGTTCCCACAATACCCTGTGTATCTCTCTCTCTCTATCATTGCTGTTACTATGCTCAGTTATCATTTTTCCAATTATGAGTTTGTCTAATCCACTAGATGATAGGCATCTTGAAACAGAAACATGGGTTTATTATTCTTTGCAACTTTGGGACACCTTAAACAATAAGTTGCGTATAAGCAATCACTATGTAAGATGAATTAATTAATTAAAAAAGTATTGCTGCATATGGTGAAAAACAGGTATATGTCAGAGATGTTTTCATCTTTCTTTAAAGCAAAGTCACAACTTCCTGATACACACTCTAGAGCCAAATACAGTTCACCTTAGTTCATGTAATTAATTTATGTTGCTGGGTTTCTGTAGGAATATGAGTTTTAGGCATCTGGGTATATAATAGGAACACTAAGTAAATTTTCTGGAAAAATATGTATTTTTTTAATGTTTCTTTTTATTTTTGAGAGAGAGAGAGAGAGAGAGAGAGAGAGACAGAGAGAGAGACAGAGAGACAGAGAGACAGAACATGTGCAGGGGAGGAACAGAGAGAGAGGGAGACACAGAATCCGAAGTGGGCTCCCGGCTCTGAGCTGTCAGCACAGAGCCTGATGTGAGGCTCGAACTCATGAACTGTGAGATCATGAACTGAGCTGAAGTCAGATGCTTAACAGACCAAGCCACTCAGGTAGCCCAAAAATACATATTTGTAAGTAATGACTGAGTTGATGACATCAGAGAATGCAAAATTGTTTTTTGGAAGTTGCTCCTAAATACTAAATTATCATGGGGGGGGGGGTCATGGATTAGTATTGTACATCATATATCAAAGTTATATACATTTTTACATTTATTTGTCTTTGCTTATGTTTAAAAGAATACATATTGACTTGATTGTTTGTGCAATGTAAGAATTATTCACCCTAGAGACATGCTTTGCTTTTATATGGTTGCAGAATATCTAATAAAAGTGTTTCAAGATACTTTGAAAACATAATTCATATTACTTTTCTGTTCTTCTTAGTAATAAGCTAAAGAAATAACTTCACAGATGTGAAAGTAGGTATAAGAATTCTATGTGACCTGGAGAAATTTGCTATTAAAATCCATTCTTACATAAATATATTTTTAGAGTCCTCAATCAAAAACAATTTTTGAAGTTTTGTTGAACTTTTACTTGTCTGTTTTTTGTAAAACTAAATAGAAATGATTATATGCTAATATAGATATTTCCATATTGTCTGAGCCTTAATTCTTAATCAAGGGGTGTGTGTGTGTGTGTGTGTGTGTGTGTGTGTGTGTGTGTATACATTCTGTGGAAAGAATGTGAGAAAAAAAAAGGCCAGAGGAAAAAGGGCTCAGTTTCAAAGTACACATGCTGTGTAATTTAATCCAGTATTATATGAGCTTTTGAGCAGAAACTTAGGTGAACTGGATCTCATATTTTATATGGAATGTTTTTGAGAATCATGAGGCAACAATTTGAAATATTTCCACTTGATTCACTGAAACATCAGTAAATACCACAAAGTACTTTTCTCTTTGGTGTCTGAATTTAACTTGGTGACTCCTAGATTTGGAATGTGTTGAAATAAAGTTGTTTATCTTAAAATATGAAACAATATGGGCACTGACCAATTCATAGAGACAAATGGCAGGCTCTCCAGAAGTATAACAAAACATTGCAGGGAGAAAATGTCTGTGTGACAAAGAGAACTAGTACCCTGTTATCCTTATTTCATGTTAGCTAGGCCAACAACTTCATTTGTAGGAAAATGGAGAAGAAAAATCTGGCCAAGGAAATGACTGATTCCTGGCCTTAGTAAGCAAGGAATCATTTCCTCTGGGTTGTGTTGCTGCTCGATTCACTTATTCCCTAGTGTCTCCTGAGCACTTACAATGTGCCAGGAATGATCAACACAGAATTGACCCCACCTCCATGAAGCTTACAGTCTAGTAGCACAGGGAGTTAGAAAAAGAAAATGTTAACTGTCACAAGTATTGAAAAGAAGGAGTGCAAAGGAATAAATGGGCTAGTGGAGTAAGGCTTGTCTGAAGAAGTAGCACAACAGTTAAAATTTGGAGGACGGATAAACATCAGGCAAAAAAGAAGGGGAAGGGAAGCTGTGCAGTGTCTTTATTATTGAGACACATAGGAAAGGTAAAAACTACACATAGAAAATACATGCCAACCTCAGACTGTTATGGCTATCTGGGGGGCACTGGAAGGGACAGGGAATGTGTTGGATAGAACTTAGGTTACAAAAAAGTATTTATTTAGCATGAGGCTTACATTCTAGAAAAGGAGACAGATAATAAACATTTTAGTAAATAAATAGATTATGTAACAGGTGGTAGTTATTGCTATGAAAAATAAAGCAAAACAAGATAGAAAGGCTAGGGAGGGATGCCATTTCAGGTGGAGTGGTAGGGGAAATTCTTTCTGTGCAGACACCTGAATAAAATGAGGTGATGAGCTATGTTCTATTTTATTTTTTTAAGAACTAGAGAAAAAAGGATAACTGAGGCAAGCATGGCATAATGGTAATGCCTATTTAATATTGGTTGGATAATTACAGCTTGCTTTATAAGTTTTGATACTTCTATACATTTGGAAGTATTTGTAAAATAATTACATAAAGTATATGCCTTCAGTCAGTGGGAAAAAGCCTAGTGTCTACAAAGTCCTGGAAAAATCTAAGTTAGCACCAACAGTAAAGTAGGAGTTTCATGTGGGACAAGCCTGGAGAATTGGGTAGTTGCTAAACCAGCAGGTCCTTGTAGGCTCTGTTAAGGATTGTAGACTTCAGTCTAAGAGCAATGGAAAGGCATTGAAGGATTTTAAGCATGAGTAGGAGTATAGGATTAAATCTGCATTTTGAAGAACTTAAGAATTTATATTTAAGAAATTTTAAGCTGGCATCTACCATTTGCCAGGCTCAATGCTAGGTATGGGGAGACATAGTAGTGACAGGTCTTTACACATGGAGAACTGGAAGTCTAGACACGGGAGAAATTTTTGTAGTCATCTATGGATGAGCGCACTGGCTAGATATTTTGAGATCTGTCAGTTTGTTCTGCACCTTCAGCAACCTGCATGTTATCTTTGATAACATTGGCAAATCTTTGAGAAAGATTGGGCAATCACCTTGATTTTAATGGCTTTGAGAATTTTAGTAACTCACTAGTTCATTAAATGGGGAGAAAAAATTGTTTTGTGTAATTGAGTAGCTTTTTATATGCCATTTTCCAGTTTCCTATTGTATCCATATAATATTTATGATTTTTCTCCAAATTTGAGGCTTCTAACATTTCAAGGCCAAGGAGTCCAAGGCAAAGGACAGAAGAACTACGTGAGGGGCATATTCATTGCTGAACAAGACAAAACAAAAAATATCCCTTTGCAGTGTCATTTGAGAATTGGAACTTTGTGCATTTGCGAAAAAGGGATTTAAAATTCCAGTATCAGTGAGAAGGAAACTTAAGATTTTTGAGGTAGTGTGTGCCTTCTGTCCAAGAAACATACTGTAAGTGATTTGCTAAGAAACATATTGTAAGTGATTTGCTACTGCTGAGGACATGGAAAAAGTGATAAAGATGAACTCTTGATGAGCGTATATGAATATATGAAAGGATGTCAAGTAATTTCAAAGGACTGGTTTAGAATCTTGAGCGCTTTTTTCTGACTTTGAAATTTTTCATTGATTTGATGTTATTCCCCTAGTGTTTTATCATTTTCTACAAAATTCAAGTGATATACTTCTTAGACAGATGAAGTTCATTGTTTGCCATATAGAAAAAGTGAATATTAGTCAAATGAAGTTATTGACCCGTTCTCTTCAGTTGTAGAAAATGGAGTTGCCAACTTTCTTCAGTGTCTTAAGTGATTTATTGACTTAGGCATTAATTTCATAAGAACTTAGATTTTATTTAAGTGGACACCATATAGACTAAACCACCTTAAATTTATCACAAAACAAGAGCAATTATCATTCTGGGTCATGGTAGACTATTAAACCTTAATCTTTGGAGCATCTAAAACTGGAAAAATTATTCTTGAAAACAAATTATTGCATCGAGACTGTAATACTTATAGAGGAATTCTGAGAAAGAAAACAACGTATAGCTAATATTGACATTTGTTTTTAAGATAATCATGGATATTATATCTTAAACAATTAATTGGAATGTTAAAAACATTAATTAATTAATGTTTATGATATAAACAATTAATTGGAATTTGCCAAGTTTGAATAAGTATAACTTTATAGGTCCCCAAATTAGAATTGATTAAATTAATTTATTTGGGGCCAGGGAACAAAATGATGAGTAAAATAAGATTGTGAAAAATAAAGTGTGGGAATGCTAAAATTAGAAAATGGGGGACCTTGCTTTTTAATTCTTTTATTTGTTACCACATGGGTTAACCCCAAGGAAAAAACAGAATTGCATTTCTGATTTGAAGAACTTTTCCCTTACTTTTCTAACTCAAATTTAATGCAGTACCATATAGTAGAAAAACAAATGGATTCATAGTGTGCTAACTTAAGATTTAGTGCCACCTTTCTCACTAACAATTAGATGAGGTGACATAATGATTATATAACCATTTTGCCTTCACTTTCTTGAACAACACCTACTCCAGAACTTTTATAAGAGTGACATTAAGTAATTAAGGAGCATGTTTTGAAGACTTTTAAGATATGATGGAAACATAAAGTATTGCAATTATTACACTAGATATTAGGGATTGAGAGAATTGACATGAAGGTGGAAGGAACCTTGTGTTTTAGCCTTCAGAGGGTCAGTAAAGTGGCATTGCAGGAACTGGGCTTCAGAGTGACAGAGACCCAGATCAAAGCCTTGCCTTTGCCTATGGTCTTTCCCATGTTATGAAGTTACTTATTCCTCTTAAGTATCTATTTCTTATCTATGAAATGGAAATAATAATAATGAGCTTCAACTAACATGTGGAAGTGGCCTAAGTGAAATGCAGCTCACTGAGTTCCTTTCTGGTCCATTCTCTTTATTCACTGTATTTTATTTCCAGATATTTACATATAATATTTTTG
Organism: Felis catus; assembly: GCF_018350175.1. Classification (NCBI taxonomy): domain Eukaryota; kingdom Metazoa; phylum Chordata; class Mammalia; order Carnivora; family Felidae; genus Felis; species Felis catus. Next base: position 27,110,555 of record NC_058376.1, on the reverse strand, counting down.
CAATCAATTGTGTGCTACAAAAATTTGCGGTGTATGTCGTTATCCCATTTTACGGAAAGATCACATGGTGACATGAAGGAGAATCTCAGGCTCAAACATCCATAATGGCAGAACCAGGGTGATTGATGATAACCTCTAGGAACCAGTGTGATCTTTTCTTTGTGTTCTTCTCCGTCCTGATTTTCTTAATCTTCCCACTTTATCTAAAATCATACCACCAACTCCTCACTTCCCCACTTCCTTTATTTCTCTTCATAGCACTTACCACCATTTGTCATGTTATATGTCTACTTACAAATTAATTACTTTTGGTAGTTTATAAAGCTCTGTAAGAACAAAAAATTATTATTTTAGATGTAACCTTCCCTTAATGAAAACCATCAATTATTTTGTATTTTCCAAAACAAATGTCGAGATATTTTTAGAAATAAGATACTTTGAATTTCATTTATTGCAAAAGAAAGTACATTTAAAGAGGATATGTGCATGTGTGTTTTTAATAAACGACATTAAACTTACTTTGTCATGTATATAACAAACATAGCTCAAAATTCCACTTCCTGGAACTGTGATTTTAAAGTACAGCACATTTTACTTGCGTGGAGATTTTTATTCCAGAAAGGTATCAAACATGACAGTCTGACAGTCTGTCATTGGGATGCCTTCACCGCTTTTCTCAGATCAACTGACAAGACCTCAGCTGGGCCTCTACAAGTTGCTTAAGAACACTTCTAGAACCATCCTAATGGGCATATTCCAACTGTCACTTGGTGGGGAAAAAAAAGAAAAAAAAAGATCACTAGAGATCAATCTCTCTACAGCGGGTCTTTTGGCAGAAAACCAGTCATATCATTCTCTCCAAGTGAGCCTTTGTGGGGAAAAAGGCCTTATCAAATTCCTTGGACATGAAGTTACTGTTGAAACTATTCTCAAAACATGCTATCTAGCACCGTGCAAGGAAGTTTGACTTTTGAAATGTCAGGAGTGACCTTTATAATGATTTAGATCATCTTATGATTGTTAAGAAGTAGAAAGGGTTATAATGCTATAAAAGCTTTGGGTCTTATCCCCTTTTGTGAGAAGAATCTGTTAGTGCCATTAACTAAGCCACAACTTCCTGATGTAATTATTAAACAGACCAAAACTTAGACACTGACATACCCCTCACCTACCCCAAACTTGGATTCAAAGTGTAGACTGGGGCCATTCAAACTGTGGGAACAGAAGAGAAAATGGAGTGTGTAAGAGGCCAGGTGGAAACAATATATTTATTTCTTATGAAGAAATATCATGCTTGGTGAATAGTTAAGGTCAAAAAAATTAGTATTATCAAATACAGCTTTATATTTTAATCTTGTGTTTATATTTTGTTGGGTAAATAGAAGACTATAGGTTTTCAAGAAAAAATATACTAGCAGAGAATCTAGTAATGGACATTATTTAATGTAAATCCTGAAGAGAGACTGGAAGTGAGCCTCAGAGCTAAAAATATGACAGTTTTAATGCTCGCTTTTCCTAAAATGGCTATACTAAGCTTAGTGGAAATCAAAATAAAACGTATGCTGTGATAATAATGTTAGGCTTTACTCACAGACATTATAGTATATGTCTAATTCATTTATACATCTGTAAAGTAAGAGGACTTATGTAGACAATCAAAAAGCTTTTAACGATACTGTTAAATTTTATTTTAATAAATGTGTTGTCTAATTCTCTAATGTCCATTATGAAGATCATTCTTATTTTATGTTAGAGGTGTATAGTGTAGACAAAACAAAGTTGGTGTTTCTTATGTGCTTCTGTAGAAATGCTAACGTCTAATTTTGCTCCTATTCTTCAAATGCGTTGAACACCTTGCTCTCTTTGTACAATATACACTTGTTGTGACCTCCTATTTTGATGAAAGAACTAAAGCCTTTAGGAATGAAAGCTTAAATACATTTATACCATATTTTAAATTCTCTTGGTTGTTTAAATTGGATTTTTCTAAAACAGGAGATCTTTTAAGTGTTTGTGCTAGCATCTTAGTAAGAAATAGTCTCTTCAGTGGAAGAAGAGGAGAGCAAAGAGCAAGAAGAGTTTCTAACTAATTTTTATTAAAAATAGTAACTTGACATTTACTTCTTTGTCCTCCAACTGTCTACAAAATCCTGCCTTCTACATTATGGTAATCCTGCCTTAAATTGGCAGTCATTGGGACCAGGTATGTCGCTTTGAAGCTTGTAGACATGTTTATTTACCATAATTACCTGATTTTAGAGATATTAAAAAGCCAAAACTCTAGTCCTTAGTCAAGCATATTTAAGAACATAAAATACATAATGGACAGAAGTGTATATTTCGATATTTAACTATATTTGCTTATATACAATGCAATTGTGCCCACCCATTATGGTGTCTATATGTGTCTGTGTTTATATCTGTATATCTATAAAATAAGACGGCTGAACCATAGTCATATGGCTTCTTGCAGAAAAATGTAGGACCACTTTCTACTTGACTGATTACTGAAATTTCAAAGAAACATGTTCTTCGAAATTTATTCTGTGACTTTATTTCTCTTAAATATGGTTGGATTAAGTTGCTTAAACTTTGGCACTAAAAAAGTTGTCTCAGCATTCTTCCTTCATGATTTAAGCAGAATTGAAAACTTGGAATAATAAAATCCAGCAAATACATCTTTTTACTAAATAATGCTTTATCTTCTTAAAGTCACTAGCTCCTTTAGCTAGATCTACTGCTCGAGTAATTTAAATCTCTCATTTTGGAAACATCTTTTATCTAATGTGTTTTTTATATCTGATACAACTTTTACATTTATGACACTTATCCTTTGACATTCTGCAAAGGAAGCATGAATTAATCATTGGGTTTGTCCAGCAAGGGCACAGGTATCTTACTGATGCTGTGAGCCTCCATCGTGACACACGCAAGCTGTTTCTGCAATTCCAGCACAAGAAAACATCCCCACAGCTGATTCATTGCTGCTTTCTCAGGTCCCAGTCTCTTAAAATTCTAGGTCTTGATAGAACAGAGGTGGATTCTGTGTGCATGTAATATTGATTCTGTTATTGAACTTTCTGAAGATATAGAGGTTACTGCTAACGTCAAAACAAACTGGGCCAGAGGTTATTGTCTTTCGAGAGCATGTACAAGAAATGGTTTAATAAGCAATTGTTGTTGTTACTGAAATTATATTGTATTAATTAAGAATCACAAGTTAATTGTATATTTTAAAAAAAGAGGCCTAGCCAGAAAGCAAAGGGGATTGATTTTATGACTATGTATAATAGTACAGGTTGGTTCAGAAAGGGAAAGCATTTGTTGAAGAGCAGTGGTAGATTTTCTTTGAATGCTGCCTAGAAAACAGGTTTTATGTGAAGTACTACTGGGTGGCTTCTCTCCTATCCAGCTAGTGGTGTTATTCATGTGCGTTTTCTCTTGATTTTTTCCTGCTTGCTCCCCTTGATTTGTAAGCAGCTTAAGAACAGAATCCTGTCATCTGATTCTTTGGTATCTCCCTTCAGCAAGGAAAGAAGTTTTGAATGAAGTAGATGTAATACATATTGATGACACAGGTCATTTATTCAGGCAGGAGTATGAAGCTTCATCGAGGAGATGGAACTTACCAAGAGCAGAATACGCAATCCCACTCTCTCTACTTCCTTCCAATCCTGGAAAGTTACAAAGAATTAAATATTGTAATGCTATGGGATGAGTATGAGTATAAGGTATTGAGGACCCTTCGTCCTGCCTTGAGCTAGCTGTGCAACCTTTCTGTGCGTTGTAAAGTGATGATGTTGGACCAGTTGAGTTAAAAAAAATTTTTATATTTATTTTTGAGAGACAGAGGGAGAGACAGAGCTTAAATGGGGGAGGGGCAGAGAGAGAGGGGGGACACAGAATCTGAATCAGGCTCCAGGCTCTGAGCTGTCAGCATAGATCCCGAAGCAGGGCTTAAACCCGCGAACCATGAGAGCATGACCTGAGCCGAAGTCAGACGTCCAACCCACTGAGCCACCCAGGTGCCTCTGTACTCGTTAATTTTTAAGCTGACCTCTAGTTCTAATACCAGTTCTGTTCTAATGATAGGCACCAGAGTTTTCTTATAGCAATTTCCTATGCCAGGTAACATCTGTCTAAAATCTCCAAAATGTAGGACTTGATTTTATTCCAAGCTGAAATCTTGAGTTCATATGCACAAAACGGACTACAATTAGTACCTATATTTTTAATTGCATAAAAAAAGATGTTATTGGGGCGCCTGGGTGGCTCAGTCGGGTGAGCGGCCGACTTCGGCTCAGGTCATGATCTCGCGGTCCGTGAGTTTGAGCCCCGCGTCGGGCTCTGTGCTGACCGCTCAGAGCCTGGAGCCTGTTTCAGATTCTGTGTCTCCCTCTCTCTCTGACCCTCTCCCGTTCATGCTCTGTCTCTCTCTGTCTCAAAAATAAATAAACGTTAAAAAAAATTTAAAAAGATGTTATTAAATCTGGAAGTCTTTGTTTTGTAAGTTTTGTAAGTTGTCTTTCTTCATTTTAGCCATTTGGTGTAATTTTACTTTTTCCTTGCCACGTTTACCAACTGTCAATAGTCAAATTACTAAATTGGCTTATAGTTGTGAACAAGAGTCTTAATCACTACATCCACACGCTACAGATAGCAAAAATGCTCCATCCACACATGTCTTTAATGTTTGTGTGCACTATGTCACCTTCAGTGTTGCCAGATTCATGTGTATTTGTGGATGAAACAGTCAATGCCTTTGCCACAGTAAATAGCTCTCACCGCCCCCCCAGAGGGGCGTCGCCTGGGTGTTTCAGTTGGTCATGATCCCACTGTTCCTGAGTTTGAGCCCCGCATTGGGCTCTGTGCTGAAGCTCAGAGCCTTGGGCCTGCTTTGGATTCTGTCTCCCTTTCTCTCTGCCCCTGCTCCACTCAAGCTCTGTCCCTCTCTCTCTCTCAAAAAAAAAAAAAAAAAAAAAAAAGATCGCCCCCCCCCCCCCCCAGCAAAGAGACCACTAACATGGTGTTGGTTATAATGTTCAAACAATCCTGCTGTTTTATTCTTCTCTATCTCATCTACGTTCTATTTCTCTTGTAGGGTATTCTTGAAGTTAATCAGAGAAATATTCATGCACCTGTAAAGGTAGGAAAAAGAAACTTTTCTGGTTATAAAATATGTTGTGTTTGTTTTAGCTGTGTTGCAATAATTTATTCATCATGTCAGACATAGCTAGAATTGATGTTGCTTATTCTGAATAATCAAAAAGTTTGTTACATCTACTTGTTTCCTAAACTTGAAATCATCCAACACATAGTATTTAATCATCAGTTTGAATTTCTCTTCCATACTATTACATACCACTATATATAATATACATACCACTATGTATAATACTATAATATAGTATTATAATTTATGTTTACGGTAGACAGAATTTAGTCTTTCTTTTACATTTTTATATTACTCTCTCCATAATTTTAGGGTGGTGAGACATATCACATACAATTTTCACACATCAAGAAGGCAGTTTTTTAATATGTACATTTGTGTATAATAATACATGTAATATATTATTAGAAACTGAGATTCTTTTGTCTACCCTAATTTCATATTTTTCTTGTTATTTTAAGCCTATAATTTTTGAAGAAACAACCAAGTAACCACAAGTATAATTAGCTATCAGTGATTTAGTAATATAAATATTAATTTGGAAGAATTTACTTCATTATTAGCTTTACTTAATATGAGCGCCAGAAAAGGTGGTCCCTTTCTTGGCTAGGACCTATGTGAAGATAAATTTAGAATTTCTAGTCTAGTAAATACTTCTCTGATAATAGCTTAATTGTAGCTATTTCAAACCCAATTGTTTAATTGTGGTGAATCATATGCAAATCGTTCAGATGTAGGTCAACCCCCACTCCCACATTCCAGTACCTTTTTGCTAAATTCAAGACAAATTGCTCAATGCTTAAAAGAGACAGAACAGTGCAAATTAAAGACATAAGACTAAAATCAAAACAACAATAACATAACCACCAGTGGGCCAGGAGTCAGAAAGTTCTCCTGAAGACGGTACAGCAGGTTGCACGGATCTATACCTTTGTTCATGATCTCTTGTGTTGGCTGTGTGTTTGTACACAATAGTTTGCTCACTGCTCATGCGATTTGTGGCTGGCAAAGCATGGTGCCTCTAGAATACTAAGTTTCCTCATCTGCAAATGCATGTAATATCTTTCTTGTCCACTTGTTGAACTGCAATGACGATGCAGTAGAACAAGGAATGTAAAATAAATGTGTGATGGCTCTAATCCCATATGAGAAGAGCATGTTATTTTTGGTGGTTTGGTTGAAGGAAGAACAAGCAGCAAACCTCACTGATGGGAAAGAATATCTTGTGTAGCTCTGGGTGAGACCAACCGAGATATACTGTAGTGGCGGAAGCTAAAGAAATTCTTCATTTTTCCAGCTGTTATATTCCATATTCAGCCTTTGTGATGGAGCATTGTATCATTTTTTCATATATCATTGAGGTTTTATGACTGTATTTAATTTTTATATGTTGCCAACTATACTTTCAAAGAAAAAGATTTATTTCCAGCCACTAAAGCATTGAAAAGTGATAAAGCAGCTTCATGAATTTGCTACAGTTGTTGTTTTTTATCTTTAAGAAATTGTTGCCAGTGTTTTCGCATATTGACAGAAAATTGTGAACCTTACTGATGAAAAACTATTTTGGGTTTAATCCTAATAAAATTAAAATCCTGTCTTAATATAAAAATAATTTTTAAAATTATCATTCTTCACTGGAATTTGATTGTTGAATAATTTGAATTTCTATTTTCATATAATTTATAATTTTTAACCGTTTCTATAGTTTATCTTGAATCAAATTATTCATTCATGGTAATTATTGAATTAAATTACTGAGATTAAAAGTAATAGCAATTTTTCTAGTTTATAGAATGGGGAAAACAGATGGTGTGTACTTTTCTTCTTTCAATGGAAATATTTTTATTTGAATTATTTAAAATAAAAAAATACAGAATTATACTAAACAGAAAATTATTTATTTTCTTCAGTATTAGCTAGTACTAAAAGTTTTGCTGGAGCATTATATCCACCAAATCCTTTCTTTATATAGATTAACATTATATATATATATATATATATATATATATATATATGTGTGTGTGTGTGTGTGTGTGTGTGTGTGTATATGTATACACACACACACACCCATATGGACATCAATATCAATATGTGCACATAATGCTTTTTTTTCAAGTTTATTTACTTATTTTGAGAGAGAGAGAGAGAGAGAGAGAGAGAGACAGACAGACAGACAGACAGAATGTAAATGGAGGAGGGGCAGAGAGAGAGATTGGGAGAGAGAGAAAATCAAGTGCAGAGACCACATGCGGGACTTGAACTCACAAACCACAAGATCATGACCTGAGCCAAAGTTGGACGCTTAACTGACTAAGCCAGGTGCCCCACATAATGCTTTTTATGCAGACAGACTGGGTCCAAAGACCCAGAGAAGGGTCCCACAGAACCAGCCAATAGGGTCCTTGGCTTCACACAGGATAGAAATCAAACATGAGGCAGAGAAAGTGGAAACAGAGTTTATTCAATAGTGTAAGTGACAGGTAGAGAATAGCAGATGGAATATCCAGGATACTCAGGAAAGCAGAATGAGTCTCATCATTTCTTGGGGCAAGGGGTTTATGCTAGAAAAGGGTCTAGGGTACGTGTTCCTCTAGGAATCCAGGGTAAGGTCCAATCAAAGGCAAGTGTCTGGTGAACAATAGGTGTTACTCCATAAATCGCAGAAGGAGTGGTATTAATACCAACATCAGCTGAGGTTTGTTTGAAGCTAATGTCCTGGAATGTGTTTGGGATCTGGCTTTTGTTAGGTGTTAAAAGGTGTTTGGGGCCTAAGACAAAACTCAGAGAAGGATTAACTTTCTTGCTTCCCCCTTGAAGTGGGAACAGAGCTTACTTAGCTTACTCAGAAGCAAAATATGGAGCATGAGTAAAAATTTAGCATAAAAACAGCAGAGATGGATCCTTTCTAAAGTGGAGTGTATTCAGCTTCTCTACCTTATTTTCATACCATATACGTGATTCTATTTTTTGCTTTTTCATGGTGAACATCTTTCTAAGTCACTATATGTTATCCATTTCATCCTTTTTAATGGCTGCATGTTAGACAACTTTTTCCCATTTGCCATGATTTATGTAATATATCCTCTAACATTTTGTGTTTTTTTAAGTTTTAATTTTAATACCCGGTGTTTATCACAACAAGTGCACTCCTTAATCCCCATCACCTGTTTCACCCACCTACCCACCTACCTCCCCTCTGATAACTTCCAGTTTACTCTCTATAGTTAACATTCTGTTTCTTGGTTTGTCTCTCTCTCTCTTTTTCCCCCTTTGCTCATGTGTTTTGTTTCTTAAATTCCACATATGTGGAAAATGTGGTACGTGTCGTCTCTGACTGACTTATTTTACTTAGCATTCTACTCTCTAACTGCATTCATGTCATTGGTAATGGCAAGAGTTCATTCTTTTTTATGGCTGAATAATATTCCCTTGTGTATATATACACATCATGTTCTTTATCCATTCATTAGTTAATGGGCACTTGGGCTGCTTCCATATCTTGAGAGTTCCCCTTTCTCCACATCCTCACCACACCTGTTGTTTCTTGTGTTGTTGATTTAGCCATTCTGATGGGTATGAGGTGATATCTCGTTGTGGTTTTGATTTGTATTTCCCTGATGAGTGATGCTGAGCATCTTTTCATGTCTCTGTTAGCCATCTGGATGTCTTCTTTGGAAAAGTGTCTCTTCATGTCTTTTGCCCATTTCTTCACTGGATTATTTGTTTTGGGGTGTTGAGTTTGGTAAGTTTTTATATATTCTGGATACTAACCCTTTATCAGATATGTCATTTGCAAATATCTTCTTCCATTCTGTAGGTTTCCATTTAGTATTTTTTACTGTTTCCTTAGCTATGCAGAAGCTTTTCGTCTTGATGAAGTCCCAGTAGTTCATTTTTGTTTTTGTTTCCCTTGCCTCCAGAGACATGTCTAGTAAAAAGTTGCTACAAGTGATGTTACAGAGGTTTCTGCCTGTGTTCTCCTCTAGGATTTCAGTGGTTTCCTGCCTTACATTTATGTCTTTCATCCATTTTGAATTTATTTTTGTGTATGGTATAAAAAAGTGGTCCAGTTTCATTCTTTATTTTTGATTTTTTTATTGTTTTTTGAGAAATAGTGCACACAGGTGAGGAGGGGAGAGGAGCAAGGGGGGAGAAGGAGGGAAAGAATCTTCATAGGCTCATGCCCAGTGCAGAGCCCCACATGGGGCTCAATATCATGACCATGAAATCATGACCTGAACCAAAATTGAGAGTCAGATACTTAACCAACTGAGCACTCAGGCGCCCAAGTTTCATTCTTTTGCATGTTGCTGTCCAATTTTCCCAACATCATTTGTTGAAGAGATTGTCTTTTTCCCATTACATATTCTTTCCTGCTGTGTCAAAGAATAATTGACCATATAGTTGTGGGTTCATTTCTGGGTTTTCTATTCTGGTATATTCGTCTCTGTGTCTTTTTTTGTGCCAGTACCATACTGTTTTGATCACTACAGCTTTGTAATATAACTTGAAGCCTCAATTGTGATGTCTCCAGCTTTGGTTTTCTTTTTCAAGGTTGCTTTGGCTATTTAGGGTCTTTTGTGGTTCCATACAAATTTTAGGATTGTTCCTTCCAGTTCTGTGAAAAATGCTTTTGGTATTTTGATAAGGATTGCATTAAATGTGTAGATTCCTTTGGGTAGTGTACATATTTTAGCAATATTTGTTCTTCCTATCCAAGAGCAAGGAATGTCTTTTTGTTTCTTTGTGTTGTCTTCAGTTTCTTTCATCAGTGTTTTATAGCTTTTGGAGTACAGGTCTTTTACCTCTTTGGTTAGGTTTATTCCTAGGTATATTATTTAACCTTTTTTTTTGAAGTAGAACTTTAAAATAGAGATAGCCTTTCTTAATAATGCTTTTGACAGGCATACAAAAGAATTATTCCCATTTGTACTTTGAATCAGGAAATTAAGGAATGAAGAAAAAGTGTTACAGTAAAGAAGGATACAAAACATTATTTGGTAAGTGCACATAAAAGGTCAGGATAGAGAAAGACTAATAATAGCAATATTCATGCATCTATCTTGTAGGTGTGTAAAACCAAAGTTCTACTGATTTTTTTCAAGGTTCACCCCACATCTCCTTCTGTGTGCATTCAAGAGACTCTCCCCCACATCCTCACTCTCTCCTGTTGTCTTACATCTCCATAACACTTTAGTGAAAAATACATCTCATCACATTATGTCAGATATAAAAGTTCATCTTGGTTGTGTCTTTTTTTTTTTAATTTTAACGTTTATTTATTATTGAAAGACAGAGAGAGACAGAGCATGAGCGGGGGAGAGGCAGAGAGAGAGGGAGACACATAATCGGAAGCAGGCTCCAAGCTCTGAGCTGTCAGCACAGAGCCTGGCACAGGGCTCAAACACACAAACCGCAAGATCATGACCTGAGCCGAAGTCAGAAGCTTAACCGACTGACCCACCCAGGTACCCTTGGTTGTGTCTTTTTTTCCTACTCGCCTGCTAACCCATAATGACTGTGTGCTATTGATCTTTGAACCTGTAGATGCTGAACCAATGGTCTTTCAGTTAAATTGGATTGAAGTATGAGAAAGGGGAGGAATTAGGCAAAAATGTTTAATCTTAACCAAAATTTTATAAGGTGCCCCTATCTGCCTTTTTATTATCTCTGGCATTAATAATAATCAGTGCTTTTGATGAATGAGATCAAATAATATAAAAACGCATGGTTTTTGATATATAATGAAAATTACCTTAAATCAAATTTTAATGATTTTTTGTGATGTTCATGCTCAAAAGCACAAATACAGGTCAAATATTGCAGAAAAATATTTATGAATGTATGAAAAAAATATTTGTATGGTGAATTTACACATTACCTCATACAGGCCTAAAAAGAGTTTGCTAGCTTTAAAGCATTATACATAGGTAAAACATTATTATTGTAATAATAATGCAGTCATAGAGTTGACTCTATGGATTACTAATATGGATGATTATTTGCAAAATTGAAGTAATAAGTGAAAGAATTCTTTATGTGAATTCTGTTAGAAGAAAGGAAGTATCTTTTTAGTACTTTGTATAATGCAAGTTGCTAGTCATGCCATTAAAATGAATCTTTACCATAGTCTCAACCAGCACAAGTAGGGCTATTCATAGTTGGAATTATGCTTGAAGGAATCCTCTGATTCCACATTAGTCTGAATTCAGTGGAATTGTAAATTTCAAATATTTGAACAGATTTACCAAGAACAATTTCCATTACAGAAAAATTAAAAATTAGTGGGTGTAAAAGTCTCTTTTGAAACTGATTATAATGCTGAGTGCATAATAGTTTTTCTCCTACTCCAACTACTAGCCCTGACTTTGATTTCACATGCTTTTTTATGGGGCAGATTGGGCAGGAGGAAAGAATCCTGGTCAGTCTTCTTTAAAAAAATTTTTTTTGAGCTCATTGCTGACCTTTTTAAATTTGGAGCTTGAAACTTAGTATTCCAAATTCATACTTCTGCTCTCTTTATTCTCAAAGTGCTCCCAGGAATTGTTATATATTAGGCCAGGATTGGATATGCAAGTACCTCAGGACTCACACATACAATAAAAGTGAATGTAACAAACCAGTTATCACTCAATAGGAAATGGTGTGAACTGGGGAACAAGTGATCATATGCTCAGCGTACAAGAGCTATTTCTACTCATTCCAGTCAAATTTTCTATTTCATTCTATGTTCTAGTGGCCATAATTTCTGGAGGTATAGAGAGTTGGATACTGGAATTTTGTGTAAAAACTCAAAGTTTTTGAGTGTTAGATTAAATTTTTTACATTGAAAATGAAACCATTTAAGGAGTTAAGATATGCCTTAGGTAGGCAATTTTCTGACTTTGAATGGATAAAGTGAAATTTTTGACTGATCAATAAATGAATCATAGGGGCACCTGTGTGGTTCATTCGGTTAAGCATCTGACTCTTGATCTCGGTTCAGGTCATGATCTCATAGTTCATGAGATCAGGCCCGCATTGGGCTCTGCTGATGGTGCGGACCCTGCTTGGGATTCTCTCTCTACCCTTCCCCTGCTCTCTCTCTTTCTCTCAAAATAAATATTTTCAAAAAGAAAATCTACCATAAAAAAAAAACTAAATGAGTCATAGACTTCTATAAGAAATAGATAGAGAACACTCTAGTCTTCTTCCCCCTTGTCCATTAGAAATTTCATATAATATTTTAAGGAGGGGTATAGTCACAGTGTTAAGTATGGAAACCTACCAGATAAGCCTTTTCAATCTATCTCTGGATTCCAGAAGCCAGAAGGGGGAGAGCAAGGGTGAACCAAGTAAGCTAAGAAGGTTAAAATGTATCATGATATGCTAAAAGGTGATGGCTAAGAAACATCATTTTTAGACACTTTTATCTGACCCCCAACTTACCTTACGCCACTCTCTCTTTCTCAAGATTTCTGCAAATCTTTTGTCTCATGAACCTTAAAAGGAAATGATGAATTGAGGCACCTGGTTGGGCCAGTCGGTTTAGCATCTGCCTCTTGATTTTGGCTGAGGTCATGATCTCACAGTCATGAGATCAAGCCCCGTGGCAAGCTGTGCACTAACAGTGCAGAGCCTGCTTGGTGTTCTCTCTCTCCTTCTCTCCCACTCCGTCTCTCTCTGCCTCAAAACAAATAAACATTTTTTAAAAAGGAAATGATGAATAAAGATGATAGATCGAAAAGAAGTCAAATTCATGGCAAAAATAAAAATTAAACTTGCAAATCCTGTCACATAATTACTAAGTAAACATGGATCCAATTGATCCTGGTTTGTTTTCCAATATGACCTATTTAAGATTTACTCCCTTTTTGAGATCTGTGCTGCTTTCCTTCTGGGCACACTCACCCCTCCCTCTTCTATTTCAACACTTTGTTATGCTATGACACAGTTCACTGCACTTAGTGGTATTTAATTGCAGTTGCTCACATATCTCTCTTTCCAAATAGAATGAAGAATCTTGAGACAAGAAACAATATCTGTAAAACTTTTTTTTGAAAACAATCATAAGCTTATATAAAATTTAAAAGTACAACACAGAAAACCATTTGAAAGTACATTGCCAGCTATTGTCTCCTCACAAACAAAGACATTTTCCACATAAAGACAATAAAGTCATCAACCTCAGGTGTTAAGAACTCAGTTATCCCCAAATCTTTCCTCTGTGAGGAATAAATTCCTGTTGCTTAACCCACCCAGTGTATGATATTTTGTTGTAGTAGCCTGAGCTGACTGACACATCAAAAAATTAACCTTGATATTACTACCATCTAATCCTCAGATTCCACTCAAGTTTTATCAGGTGTCCAGATAAATTCCAATTGCTATCATTTAGAATGCAAAAATTTGTTTCCAAATGATACACCTCCTTCAGTAATCATGTTTTAATAGTCTCTGTAAGTGTGGAAAGGTTCCACAGACTTCCCTTGACCCTGATATTTTTTGAAGATTACATTCCAGTTGTTTTGTAGACCTTTAATTTGGGTTTCTTTGATGCAGGTACCATAGCTTATATAAATTTGGATCCTCGTGTGTAAAACAGTGTCTGGTATAAGCTGTGCTCAATAAATGCTAGTTGAGGAATAAACACCTATACTGGGAAACTGACTCTGAATCACTTGGCTAATGCTAATAGTAAATAATTCAAAACTTTAAAGAGGAAAATAGAAAATAGGTCCAAAATAAGAAAACAGCAACAACAACAACAAACTCTGGTGTCTTCCTCGTAGCAGTGTAGAAGTGTGTTCTTTAGTTTATTTAGTGAGTGTGCATACGTTGGCCACTATGTAAGTTAATACTGATTTCATTATAGCAGTGTTTCTCAGAGCATGGTTTGTGGACTGTTTCCAGTTTACATGCTATTTCTGGTTCATGGTAACATAGTAGAGCAGTTGGCAGTAAACACTTAGAAATCATTTTTAGCATTTTGACAAAGTAATTCTATTTCTGCTGAATCTAATAATTCTAAAGTTATATATTATATATATTTTATCTGAGACTTTAATTCAATTTAGCTAGTAACACATTTACATTGTATTTGCCATAATCTTTGATCCGCGAGGAGCTAGCCATTTAAAATGTAGTCATTTACCCCAGTTTTTGGTCATTCCCATCAGAGTAGAGTGGAATAAATGTGAGCTTGACCTGGGACCTGAAGAATGAGTAGGATCTTTCTACTTTATAAAAAAGTGAGAAATGGGCAATTCAAGAATAATAAAGTGGAAAAGTATGCATATGTTTTGTGAGGGCATGTGTGTGCCTTTGTGCGGGTGTGCACTTGTATGTGTGCTTGTTTGTGTTGAGTGGGTATCAAAAGTCAGAGCCTTAACAGACACTGATAGCTCATGATTCCAATACTGGGTGATAGCAACTCCTCCCACATGTGATTTCATTGCATCCTGAGCATTGGGTCCAATAGTATTCCCCTCTATAGAACATTTTCTTGTTCTTCGTCTCCTTTATGAACTCATTTTCTCTCTCAGCCACCTGAAACCTAGAATTCCCATTGCTGGCAAAACACAAATAAGCTCCTCTGACCAAAAAAAAAAAAAATGGCCAATGCTAATACCACTGCTAGATGACAAAGCCTAGGCACAGTTTTCCAAATATTTAAATAAAGAATAGTGAGATGTATATAGAAAAAAGAAAAATTGATGTGAGAAAGAATAGCACGAGGATAAAAAATAATGATGGTGAGAGGGACCTGAAAGGAAGGAAATATGTGATTGCATTAAGTTTCATTTACATTGGCAGTCTTCGATTTCAGTAACATTCAACTCAGTTTAAAACATATTTATTAAGCAATAGTCATCGACCAGACATAAATCAGGAAATGAAAAGAAGAATAAGACACAGGAACTTGCCCTGCAATGACCCCAGTGATAAGCAAACATGTTTTCAGTGTAGTGATTGGGACATTCATTGGGATATCTGTAGGTATAGAAGACCTACAGGCCTGGGTGATAAATCAGCCTCTCAGGTGTCTTGGAGGAGATGAGGCCAATGAAAGGTCTTGATGAAAATTAAACTAGATTAGAAAGGCAGAATGGGGAAGGAGCACAATCTGATATTCAGCATTTAATCCAGGAGCTGGTACACTGTTGGGGCTTAATAAATATTTGTTGAATGAATGAACAATTTCATTCATTAAAATTAGCTGGCCAACCAGAGGTAAACACAACTCTAGGAAGAAGAATTAGGCAAAGTTATGAAAGCATAAAATAGCAATGCTGAGTAGGGGGAAAGGGAAGATCTGTAGTCTCTTGCAGTGGAATAAAAATTGTATAACAGACAGGTGTATATGGAGAATGCAGACAGGTGATGGAGACATATCTCTGCAATACTAGGACCCCAGGCTTTATCTATGGGTAATAGGAGCAAGACGTTGTGAG
Organism: Felis catus; assembly: GCF_018350175.1. Classification (NCBI taxonomy): domain Eukaryota; kingdom Metazoa; phylum Chordata; class Mammalia; order Carnivora; family Felidae; genus Felis; species Felis catus. Next base: position 27,094,949 of record NC_058376.1, on the reverse strand, counting down.
ATTGTATTGTAGTATAATTATAGATGACTAAGTGCAGGGGAGAAGGACAGACACAGTGATAATAATGAGGAGTCCATTTTACTCATCTTGGCAAGAAAAGACAAAGACATAACATAGAGCAATAAAGGAAGGGATGGAGAATAGGGGAAGGGCATTTGCACACAGATTCAGGAATCCCTTGAGAAACAGAATCAGTGGAACTTCTCAGTTAATGGATAGTGGAAGGAGGAGGACTCAATCACAGTGTGAAGAAAAAGAATGAAAGCTTGGAAGGTTCCCCTTATTTATGACTTGGGTTCCTGGATGGAATCCAATTTAGGGGATATCCTAAATTGAGCTAATGTAAATCAGAGGACAAGTAAGTATTTGGAAAGCAGGGGAAAGACATAAAAAGGAATCCAATTTTAGACATTAAATTTGAGGTACCCATTGAGGAAGAGAGGTCAAAACTGGAGAAGAGTATGTATATTTATATATATACTTTTGTAGTATTTATGTTTATGTATTACAGGTATGCCTATATAGCAAGGGTTCTATATGTCAATTCTGTCTACACAGAATCATGTGAAAGCTTTGTTTTCTCATTGATTCACTGCTGTCAAATTAACTTATTGCTTGAATGTATCATTTGAATCTCTAGTGATTCATTCCATATTTGAAAATGTACCACAGAGAAAAATGCTGTAGCTTAAAACTGGTTCCAGACTTGTGAAAATGTCATGTGTCTCTACTACCAAAGCAAAGAGGGAAACTGTGCCAGTTACATGCCTGAACGTGTTTCAGTTTCAATTACCTGGATTATTGAGGCAGAAACAACCTTTGTGCCTAATTTACCCTTATAATTGCCTTAGTTTTCTGCTTTGCCTTGCTTGTGGGTATATTTTCATGTTCCGCTATTATTAGAAAGGAAAATTCACTTCCTGTTTTGGTGGTTTCAGAGAAAACACTTAAAATATACTTTAAAATTCAGAGCAGTAGCATTATAGGCTTCTGTGTTTAGAGAGTAATATACTGAGCAAAGGGAAAGCTTTAACCAGTATTTACCTCATTGTCATCATGTGATAGTTCTGTCACCTCTTATTCCTTTTCACAACAAACCTCAGTGACTGAGTCTTGCCAGTCTTTGAAATCTTCTGATTTCAAATGTCCAAAGAAACCAAATAGATTATTGAACTCTCCATATATTCGAATCATTGTCATGAAGGCTTAGGTCACCAGCCAACTCAAGCACCTGCAGTGAAACTCAAAGTGGATAGTCAGTTGGAAGAGAATACTTATCCTTCAGTTTCCTAACCACAAACTCCGTTTTTTCCAAATAACAGTCCAAAACCTAAGGATTTCAACTAAATGGAGACATTAACAGCATAGCTGTCATTATGTCCTTAAAACTTCAACCATAATACCTACTCAGTAATTTTTTTCATCCCAGTTAATGGAAAAGCCAGAAAGTAAAGTACTGAATGAATAAATTATGATTTTCTCAAATTACCTTTTTGGATTATCTTTCATAAAAGGTAGACAAAATTTATGTGATGCAACTCCTTTTCCTCTGTACCCGATGAGCACAGATGTTAAGTTTTTGTAGTCAAATTCACTTAACTATCTAAAATATGTAGAATCTAGGGGCGCCTGGGTGGCTTAGTTGGTTAAGCGTCCGACTTCAGCTCAGGTCATGATCTCACAGTTTGTGGGTTCAAGCCCCGCACTGGGCTCTGTGCTGACAGCTCAGAGCCTGGAGCCTGCTTTGGATGTGTCTCCCTCTCTCTATGCCCCTCCCTGCTTTCTCTCAAAAATAAATAAACATTAAAAAAAATTAAATATATAGAATCTAAAAGGTATGAATGTGAGTTGAGTGTTTTAAAACTCAGAAATATTTAACAACCCAAATTTATAAAGCATGCAGGTAGTTTTCCCATCATTTATTTTCATCTTTCGAGTGTTTATTCATTTGTGGATTTCATCAATGAGTATTGCCCATGTCATATACTGTATACTAGACTCACAGGCATAAGTGAGATCATCTGTCCTCAGAGAGATGCACCATAGATCTAAAAGCATGGATAGGCTTTCAACCTTAATCACAGCCAAAAACCTCAAGTATGGCTTCCCAGAGAAACGGGCAATAGGGGAAGATTTGAAGAGTTAGACAGACTGACAAAATGGAAAAGGGAGTACCAGGTACCATAAACAAATATTGATGGCAACAAAAGCACACTTGAAGAATAACAATATGGTCTTTGGAATGCAAAAGGTAGGTAGGGGAGGAGCAAGACAAGTTAGCATGTGCCAGACTGTAAGAGCTTTGAATGCAATGCTAATGACTTTGAATTAAGTTCTGAAGATAGGAGAGAACAAATGAGTAAATTTAAGAATGGGCATGAATGTATATTTTAGTATGGTCTCTGGAAGTTTTTGCAAACGTGAAAGCTAAGTAAATTGATCAAGTAAAAAGGGTCAAGAAAGAAGAGTGATCAATGAAGAAAAAAAATGAGAGAAGATATAGTTGTGTAAGTTATTCAGGAGATATTTTAGCTATCAAATTGACAAGACTTCACCGTTCATGTGTGGGAGGTTAACACTACCTGAATAGTGTTAACTTGGATAACTCCCAAGTTTTACAGGAGAGGTTGGGTAAATGAAAATGCCATTAATTGAATACAAAAAACAGGTTGGGGGAAAGATGAGTTCAATTATGAACATGTTGAGAGGTTGATATGTTTGTTTGAGCAACAATCAGTTAGTTATGTAAGTAGACTATTGAATGAATAAATCTGGCCCTTAAGAGAAAAACCTAGCATAAAGAGTGATTTGTATATAATCAGTATAAAGATGTAGGTACAAGTTGATTCATTGATGTAAATAGGGTAGTCTTGCAATATATTTATGGTAAGAAGTGAACAGAACTTGAAACCATGGTGGACCATAATCTTATTGTCTTTTAATATTAATGTGGGGTGACTTCTTTAATAGATGCCTTGTATTTTGAAAGACAAGAATCTAAAGTCTAGGAAAAATCTTACCATAATAAAAAGAAGAGCACCCAACTTTTGGTATTTGTTCTGGTTCTGCAAATTATATTTTTTAAACTGTCCACTTTATATTTTGCTTCACAGATGTTCAAACCCACCTTATTCAAGTGTGAGCGCAAAAACATCATTAAAGTTTATTCTGCACTCAGGATCCTACTTCTTTCTATCAGATTTTTTGGTTTTTTAATAACTTTATGGCACCCAACTCACTTAAGAACAACCTTCTCAAAGTGTGAAATTTTCAGTGATCTAAGTCACTTAGCCATGGTAATATTTTCCTGCATTAGCTCATCAGAAATAATGCCAATAACATAAAAATAAGTGGGATTAAAAATAAATTAAATATTGATATTAATAACATATTTCTCAGCTCCTATTTTGTCTAATGTCACCTTCATATGATTAACATAATTAAGAAGAATGATTTCATTATCTAACACTATAAAGCAAAGCTATAGAAAGGTTAGATGACCACAGAAAGAAACATATTTTGAGAAGACATTTTTTTTCTTTGAGAATTAAATAGGTTTTAGGTGACTATTAAATCATATAAAATATATTTTAGGTTAATATTTTAGCCAAGCTATATTCAACTTTTAATTAGACCTATACGCATTAGTGAGATATTTGTAGGATTCATTATTACTCATATTTTACTGTATTTTGTCATCATCAAGATATTATTCAAGTGAATCAATAAACTTTTATCAAAACTAGAGTTAAAACTTAATTACTTAATTGGATAATGGATTTTGTTTAATTTATGGTGTCAGAAAATTTATATCATTTTCGTTATGTTATTGTAATTGTCATTTAAAAATATATTTATATCGAGCCATGTCCAAATCAAAACAGATAAAGCCTGTCTTTTATAATAGTTATTTCCATATAAAAATGAATGTTTTAGAAGTTTGCATCACAAACAAAATCAATATATTATCATTTGTGATCATTTGAAGATTAGTCATTTCTCATGAATATGTTGGATGGGTTGAACCTTTATCAGTTCTGATCCTGACCTCTCATTCTCTTTCCTGCACATACTTCTTTCTTTGGTAGAATACTTCCTTGACCAAACAGTCACATATAGCTCTGTCCTATGTGTGCTTAATAAATATCAAGAGAATTTGCAGTGCTTTCAAAAGAGAACCTTTAAAAAAAAAAAAACCTTATAAAGGAGGAGATTCAAAACAAAACCAAAAACACTCCCTTCCTAGGTTCTAAAAATCTCATAAGTTTGCAGGAATCTGACCTTGAGGATTGGGAAGAGACTGGTAGGGGTGAGGGAAGAGTGGAGTACCGGGAAAGCAGGGTGGGGGAGAAGAGGGACAGTGTGGTTATTTAATGAATGTTGAAGTATGTCATCCAAGGCTGGTATTTACATGAGTTTCTTGATGAAATATATAATTAAAGTAAGTGTTTGCTTATTTTAATATTGCTCCAATCTACTTTTAGCAAGAAGCTTGTGTCCAATTTTATGGAATTTATCTTTAATTTAGTATCCAAAAATAAATCACTCCTTAAGTTTAACTACTAACATATTTTTCCAGCTTAGAATTTCATGAGCAAGAAAAAAATTTTGTATTTTTAGCATCAATAATCCATTAGAATATGAAAGTTTTTGTCATCCTCGGTTTAAAATAAGAAATTCATGTGTTCATAATAGGAGATAAAAATGTGTAAGAACGCTTTTGACAATAAATTGCATTAAGAAAAAGAAATGCTTTCTTTGTAAAATTAGCCCTTTCCTCTTATAGCCACATGAATCAGATCTTGACTTTTTTGCAGGAAGCCTTTTTGAGATGTTTATTGTCTCATTTATTAACTTACATATACATCTTTCTTCTTTGACACTTTCGTTCCAATCAGCTTGAAGTAACTCAGTTTTTCCCAGATTCATGACGAGCTTCTCCTTACTCCTTTGAGATTTCCATTATTTTAATTACAATATATCCTTCATTTTTTCCCCCTGATATCCTTCCCTGTACAACTTGCAAACAATGGCCTCACCACCTTCTCCAACATAGGCTTTTTTTCTTCAGTCTTCTTCCTCCTTTCTCTATGCTTTCCCCACCCTGCATACCCCTATCCTTGCCTCAGTGTACTGCCTGGTCAGTGTCCCCTTAAGAATGTCCACACTCTCCTCTGTAAATCCCACTCCGTGATTAGACAGCAAGCAGAGCAATGCACTACACTTATTTAGTATCTAACTCCCTAATGTTTTATAAACTGAATTATTTTTGTATTCCCAGAAGCATACGACATGATGACAGGTATGTTCTAGATGCTCAATAACTACTTAGTGTGTGAATAAATGGATAATCCCATCATCCAGGAAAAAAAAAACACAATTATTCACATTTTTATGCTATTTTTTTCAGGTACTGTCTAGTTTTAATGAAATATATGTATTTTTAGTTAATATCTAAACACATTTTGGGGTGCCTGAGTGGCTCAGTCAGTTAAGCGTCCAACTCATAGTTTCAGCTCAGGTCACGATCGCATGGTTTGTGGGTTCAAGTCCTGCATCGGGCTCTGTGCTGGCAGCAAGCAGCCTGCTTGGGATTCTTTCTCTCTCTCCCCCTCTCTCTCTGCTCCACCCCTGCTCACACTCTCCCTCTGTCTCAAATAAACATTAAAAAATTTTTAAAGTAAGCACATTTTACCTGCTTTTATCACTGTTTTAATATTAATTCCATAAGTACTTTCTGATGAAATAAAATTTCTTGGTATGTAAAAATTTTTCAGGAGCTCAATATCTTATTTCACCTATATATCTGACTCCTATTTTATAGAATATCTGTATTTTAATTTTTCCTCTGGATATATTTCTAGAAGTGGAATTACTATAATCCTGCAGTGTAGAACTTTTGATATGTTTTGCAAAATTTCTTTCCAGAAAGATAATACCAAATCATATTACCATGAGAAATTTGCAAGACTTCCAAATTCACCTCTTTCTTGCCAATATTGGGAAATCTTACGACGTTTAATGTTGGCTAATTAGACAAGCATAAAAATTTGCAGTTTATCATTTTAAACTAGGTTTCTTTCATTTATGCTAATTAGTGGATAAAGTTTTTAAATGTTTAACACCATTTTTATGAGTCTTCTGTCTTCCTGTCTTCCCACTTTTTGCCTTTAATCCACTGCTACCTCAGTGCTACCTGTGACTATAGCACATTCTGACCACATTGTGCAGAGAATATCAACAATTCCGAGTAATCCACTAAATAAACTCCAAATTCATGGTTCAGAAGCTATCTCCTTTAACAGTCCAGTCAAAATTTCCTTTTTCCTCACTAAATGTCTCAGCTCCACCTCACATACCCTAAAATGGTGCAAAACTGGTATATTTCAACCCCTTTCCCCACAAAACCTTTCTCTCTCATTTCTGACACCTGAAATCCTACCTACGGTTTTAGCATTTGATAAATATGCCCTAACATGTATGTGGGATCCCTGTCTATTTAATATTGTATTTAGTTCTCTGTTTCTTGTTCTCAGTATTCAGTTTTGCCTGAAAAGTCTAATACTGGCACTTCAAAAGACTTTGAGAGAATGTTCTACTGTGGCAAGCTTTAATTACAAAACAGTAGACCCTTTGTAAATCTTGTGTTTCAAAATAACCTCAGATCTACCTATCTAGAACTTCCCAGTAATGTTTATCGTATCTGGTTGCTGGGTCTTTGAAAAATAGCTTTAAGAGATATAAATGATACGTAGTTGAGGCAGTTAAGATAATTTAAAATAATTTAGATATGGCGGTTATGTTCTATATGAGTGTACATTTAAGTTTAGTTTAAAAATTATGCAAAGTAACTTTGTGTAACTGTCACCAAATGGGGGTTATTAAACTCCATTTAATTTTGTAGCTTTCTTGAGATGCATGTGATTCATTTTTGATAATCTGCCTTCCATTCAGCCAAACACATGTTTCTTCCCAAAGAAAAAATTAAGAACATAATAATCAAAATATGCACTCAGTTTACAAGTTAATTATTGATGGAAAAATAGAACAACTGATTTGATAATCAGTTCCACTGGCTCATGCTTGAAGCTGTAACCAAAAACTGGAAAATAAATCGAGAGTTTTTTCTTCCATCTGTTAATATCACCTGTCTCATTTGGTGTATATTTATATTTGCATTTGCATGTATATTTATATCTTATTTAGCATAGTATTTGCAACTAGTGATCAGTAAACTGTGGTAGTCCTCTTAAAAACCAGTGGTAAGCCCAATTATAAAAACTATATATACAGAGTCAATCAGTAATACTTAAATTATTTCATTTTTTTAAGTAGCTCTCTGAAGTAGACTTGCTATTTCTCTAATCTAGGTAGAATTTGAACTTTTAAAGTGTTTATTAATTTATGATAGTGGGCTTAAAGAAAGTATACTTATTGGTTTAGTTGAATTTAGAGTGAAAAATGATAAAGATTCTTAGGTCATATACTGGGTTACTAGGATCCACATTTATTAATGACTTTGACTTATCAGATGTCATTACCAATTAGCCCTGATATAGAGAATTGATTATTTTTATATTATTCAGCTTAATTCATCAAAATAAATAAGAAGTCTTTTTGGAAAAAAAAAACAAAACAAAACACAACACTGTGGCTTTCTGGTTAGGCACTTTGTTTCCAGAATCTTCAAACACCTCAGTCAAACAAAGTATAATTCCAATAGTCTTCAGACCACACAAATAGTGCCGTGTTTAATACTTGATTTAACAAAATAGAGGCATCAGCACTCACAATTTTGATTCTTTACATATTGACCAGGCTCGTTATGGCAAAAGATCAAAGACACTTTTTTAAAAAGGAAAAAAGGAAACCTCCATGCTAGAAAAATGGGGAAAAGCTGAGTTTGAAATTAAATCCTGAGCTTCATAAGCTGGCTTTTCAACAGTTCAAACCTCAGTTTTTTGCTTTAGCTCCCATTTGAAACAAAATGAAATTTGCCAAACCTAAGTGCTATGTGTTGCTAGTTTTTGTTTTTGTTTGGTTTTTTTGGGGGGTTTCTGCATAACAGCATTTCTCTTTTTAATCAGCCCGTCTCTCGCTTTTATTATTTTCTTTGATCTCGGGTCTCTTTTAATTTTCCTCTTTTTCTGTGTAATCAGTTTTTCCCATCACCCTTTGCCTTCACCCTCCTCTAAAAGCTCACACTTGAATCTAATGATTAGACCTTACAGCAGGCTAAAACTTTGCTTGACATAAGCATGCATAGACAAAACTGTGGACATTTCTCAGTACCTTTGTCCTATTTCCACTCTTTACTGATTTATGAAACTCTGGTAGATGAAATTTGAGTAAATACTCTCCATATACATACTCTTTCTTATAATTCTCAGTACCAATCTGGAGTGTTGTTTACCTATACCCTTACCTTTGACAAATGTTGATTATTAGAATCCTTTCCTATTTTCCAGAAAAGTGATAGTTTCCATCTTTAAAGTATATGTTTCTAGTGCTTTCATCACATACCACTATGAATTACTTTTGCTTTATTACAAAAAGAGATATTATGTAGGAAGTGAGCTCTGGAGCCATGGAATATAGAAACATCTGAGAGCCTAAGTATACTGGGAAGTCATCTGGCTAGATGGACCAAACCACAGTACTTTGGACCACACAATGTACTTCATCAACAATTCAGTTAAACTTGCCATTTTTTTAAATCCTATAGCCAAAAACAAATGAAAATATAACCCTTCCAAAATATTTTAATTTTTCACTTTTGGGTTGGTAGTTTTGGTATCCAACACATATGCTTTAATCATCGAAACGCCATTCTTATAGAGGGATAGAGGATGCCAACTAACTAGAGCAAATCAAATAAAAATTTTTTTTCAAGATGAACAGAGCATTCATGCAAATACTGTAGCAAAGAGGCTAATACTTACTCATTTCAAAGGACAGTGTCTTTTGGCCAATGCTACCATCCTCTCTGCTTTGACACTTGGAAATGGTAACTGAATTCATAAGACAAAACTAAACATTGCCCTTCTTAATGTGAGGAGAGTATGAGATAGAGCTTGCAAAATGAAATTCATGAATATAATTATGTGCAGCATTGCTGGGGAAAAAACAGACTCATTACTGTACTAAGTCAATGATTTGAGTTTCAGGCACCAGTATATTTAGTTCATTAAAGGGATAATTCGGATGTAGTCAATTCCAGGGAAATGGATGCCTTCGGATTACTGAACTTGGGTTTTCATTAAAAGGCTGCTGAGCTGGGCACAGGTTAAGAAAGGGGACTGTTAGGCATTGCGTCATTAATTGAGATTGTTTTTCTCATGGCAGATGAAACAAAGAAGTATTGGTATAACTTCTCTTTTTATTGTTGACATAGACATAGCAGCTATTTTAGAAAATTAAGAGCAGGAAAAATAGAAATATAATTTTAAATTTAACACTGAAGTAATTTGAAGAAGTAAAAAGAAGTTGTATTTTAGATGATGGAGATTTCTTGATCTATTTCTGTGTTTTTGGAGCCTCTCCTATCCAGTCCAGTTGTATAAAAGATGAAAGGTAGCCCTGTATTCAACAAAGAAACAGACAACACACCTTTTTTTGATTGTTGTTTTTTGAAAATGCTTTATTTGAATTTGAGGTGAGAAAAAAAATCATATTTCAGGGAATAATCCTGCAATGCTAAAATGAACACATACATAAAAATAAACTAGTTACCAAAGCTGTCCTCTTTGCACATTTGTATTACATACAGCAGAAAGACACGTCTGCTAGTTTCCCCAGACCATCCCATGACTTTGACCTTTCCATTCTATGCCATACAAACTCTCATACTTTTCAGTCCCCATCTCTACGTGTTTTGAAAAAACTGTTAAGCTGCATTTCTTTCCACAGCACTAGACATCTCTCTATCATATTAATATTTGAAATATTAATAAACCATCCTGATACTCCAACTATCAGGAGTATCAAAATATTGTCAGTATTAATATTATTGATATAATAGCAATATTCATTATGCTCTTCAAAGATAACATATATGCAAAGCATTAAGGTAGGCAAATTAAATCACTAAGCAAGAAGGGACAGGATAGAGCTGTGTGAATACAAGGAAATAATGAGGTTCGGAGAAATTAGAATTCTCATCTAGGACAGCTTTTACTGGACCCCTTGTTGCAATTCTTGCTGGTTGGGATAACTGACCAGTAATCCTAGCATCTCAAAGTAGAGATTACATAATAGAATTGCTGTAGCTTTTGCCTTTAGAAAGTCACTTCTTTATAAGTCTGTAAAAATTCTACAAGCATGATCATGGGAACTTACTTCTAGAAATATGAGTGGCATATAAAGAAATGCATAGGCAAATAATAAACTGAATTTTTTACAAAAGGACACAAGCCTTTCAAAATGGTTAAATCTATCAATACTCATTAGTGCAGTTTAACAAGAATTGATAACCCTGAGGTGTGTCATTGTTACTGATCACAGAGCTTTAAAAGCTTTAATTGCTAGCTTATTTAGTTTAAAGGAAGGAAAAGAACCAGAAAAATAAAATTCTTTGAGAAACCCAAGTATAATACTTTGATGAAGAGTCATCAAAGGTGTATGGATGGCCAAGCTCTGTTATACCATTTATATAGTTGTACTTATTTTTGAAGAACTACCAAAACCCTTAAGCATATGTAGTATTTGGAAGTTAGTTTCTACATTTTCAAGCAGAAATTAAGTAAACGGAAATTTATTCGCATGTCTTCTCATGGTTCTGAAATACTGTGCTACATTGGTATGGCAATTCATAAGTTATTATATGCGAGAGTTCTATCTTTTAATGTCATGACCATGTTACACATTTTACATTTCATAGTAAAAAGAAATTCGATTGTGTCTTGAAAACCACCTCCATTACTGGAAAAGGAAAAAATGCTTTATGAATTCAGAAGTGGGCAAAAATATAATGCTTTAATTTTTTTATTACTTGTGGAAATGCACTACAATTAATCAATAATTTTTAAGTGCTTTCTGTATTTTAGTACAGGTTTTGCCATAGTAAAAGATACCAAAGTAATTAACAAAGCACCTTTTCTCAAATATGTTATTATATCATTCTGTAAAACATGACTAAAACACACGAAAGAATTGTGAATAATAACCAGAAAGCGTTATTAAGGATATAGGAATTGAGGGGCACCTGAGTGGCTGAGTCAGTTAAGCATTCAACTCTCAATCTCAGCTCAGGTCTTGATCTCAGGGTCTTGAGTTTGAACCCCATGTTGGGCTCCACTCTGGACATGGGGCCTAGTTAAAAAAAAGGATATAGGAGTTGAGAGGAGATGGGCCTTAATGATGGTGGCAGTAAGAGAGTATTTCATGGAAATACCAGGATTATAATGTTGAACGCCATGCTGAACTTTGTTAACATAAAGGGTATGTTATGGTTAACAGTGGAAGGCATTTTATGCAAGGGGAATCTCACCAACAAGAGAATGCAGTTTCAGTGGATATGATCTTTTTCTTAAATGGTTATTTATTTATTTATTTATTTATTTATTTGAGAGACAGAGAGAGAGGCAGTATGACCTGGGAAGAGGCAAAGAGAGAGAGTGAGAGAGAATCCCAAGCAGGCTCTGAGCTATCAGCACAGAGTCCGATGCAGGGCTCGATCTCACGAACCAGGAGATCATGACCTGAGCCAAAATCAAGTCAGGTGCTTAACCGACTGAGCCACCCAGGTGCCCCAGTGTATGTTATCCTTAATGAGGCAGTGAGAAGGTGCCCTGGAAGTATTTGTTGGTGAATCACAGTAAGTGAATTTAGATGAGGATGATGGAACAGTTTATGGATGGTGTTTACATCTAGATAGAAAAGTCTGTGTTTGGTGTGGTTTGACATGAGAATCCATAATTGATTTTTAAGCAGAGTCACAACATGATGAAAGTAGTATTTAAAATGGATGAGTCTGGAAGTAGTATGCAATATATGGGTGACAGTTGACGGATGTAAAGAAAGACAAGAGGCAACCCGGAGTCAGAAGTTACAGTAATGCAGGTGTGGAGTCGGTGATAAGCTTTTAGCTTCAGGTGGTGGCAATTAGTATGGTGTGAGAAAAGAGGATACCCAAGGCATTTAATTTACTATATATCTCTATTTTAATCTTCTAACTACCTCATATGTTTGGTCTGAAATGTGTTGGTTTAGTTGTGAACAAAATATGGTTTTGTTAATGCATTCCTTATCTCTCTCAGTTAAAGGCATTATTAAAAATCCACATTGTCCTGTCTATACAAAGATAGTACTACATAATATTATGAATTCACTAAAAGCATGTACTTGGAATTATTTTCCAGCAGTGGCAGTAGAATTTGCTGAACCAGGCAAATCCTCTACAAAGCCAGTATGTGTGAACAACAGCCAGTATTTTGAGATTGTTGGCAAGGGTTAGTGACCCATTTAATGGCTTGGGGCTGAAGACTCTGTATCTATGGAATAAAAGGTAGCAGGTACATAATGGGTACCATCCCCCTATAGTATCATAAATGCCATCTACTAAGCTGCTGAACCAATCTACCATGGAGGGTAACCTAGCTACCAGAAAGATGGTAGAAAGTTAAGCTAACAGAATTCTTTTTGAGCTCTCTAAGAAGGCCTTTCACTCTTCACTAATTCTGTAAATTATCGGAACGCATGCTCCAAATTAAACTAACAGCATATTTGATGAAGACATGAATTTGATGCTTATATGAATCTTACGAGTGATAGAGGAATACATTACCCATGTTAAACTAGTAACTTATACTGTGCTTGCCAATTGAAATGCCATTTAGAGGTCATTTATCAGATGGAGTTCAGCAAAACAAGCATGAGGATTCTTTCCACAAAATGGGAAATTTTCTTTTCTGCCCATTGGAAGAATAAGATCCATTCTGTAATTAGAGTGTCAACCTTACAAACAGTGTTTTGCTTTTTTTGTTGTTGCTGCTCTTGTTGTTTTGGCTTTAGACTTGGACCAAAGAGTCTTAACCATGTATAGCTTTTGCTGTATAGACTCTAACCTGACTAAGGGGTTCAATAAAAGGTAGTTTTGACATATCAGTGCTATATGTATATATTGTATCAAAATGACCCGGTCAATTCCATTAGTCCTGCGGTTTTAAAAACTGACTTTCTCATATCAATAACTTGACAAGTAATCCAAATAAGCTTTTTTGATTGATCAAAAGATTGTTTTTAATACACTTTTCTCCTTCGACATTTGTAGACTTTTATGCCAAGTGTCTGTGTATCTGTTAGTCTATTTCTGCCATTTATACCTCCCTAAAAAGAATGTTATTTACACAACATATATTTATAGGTTAAATTGTTAGAACTCATAACTCATGACCCATGCGTATCACTATATATTATTTCTACGTTGTCAATCATGGACAAATTATAGGGATGTAAGTAAAAATATTATGTGAATTTTATTTAATGAGGTAAGTATTTTCAGGGAGCTTTGAACCCTGTAGTTGCAACTTCTATTTTGGACATTAGTGACCCATGTTTGAAAATCTCTAGGAATTTGCTCTCAGAAATGCAGACCTTTCATTTTTAAAAGGAGAGGATAATATTTCACTTTCTAAGCTGTACTTGTCTGAATTAGAGCTTTGGTAGAATCCTGACAGGTAGCCTAATTGCCCTTGGCCCTAACTGCCTAAAAAACTTAAGGGGAAAAATGGATTTAAATTATATAGTTTACTGTTTAGGGCCAATTTATCTAAATTTTTGCAGATATAAGGATAATTAAAACATCAATGTGGTGATTACCTATTTTAAGAAAAGACAAGAATTCTTTGTTTATGATGAAGAGAAATTGTAAATAGTTTAGATAGTAACATGAAGATAGCAAAAGGGAAGTTGTACCAGGATCATGGAGAGGAAAGGCATCAGAAGCTTCTTATGATACCAAAAATAGCAAATGGTGAAAGAACTGTATGACAATATTTAATAAGTGTTTTGATATTTTTTAGGACTACTTCAGGAAATGAATGCTATTGAGTAGACAAGTATAAAGCTATTTAAGATATTAAATCAAAATTCAAAGACCAAGAATTGATTGCACCAGATTGCACCATACTAAAAGGAAAAAAAAATGAAGCAGCTATTTTAGATAAAGCCTTAAAGTAGGTCTATTTTTACAAATTGTAACTATGCTGAATTAATACAAGTCAAGTTGGAGTAGATTCAAACCAGGGGCTTAAAATTCTTACTCTAAAGTATATAATGATGACGTTTTTCTAAAAATTTCTTTGGTAATTTATTTCCATGAGAAAAGTTCACACAAATTTTAAAAAGTCAGTGTGAGGAACTATCCTTAAATTAGGCACATTGGAACTTCTTGTATTATAATTTAATTTTCATTTGGAGAATGCCACAAAGAGAATCTTATGTGTTTCTTAGGCTCTAAAAAGCACAAATATTTCATTGTCTCACCAGCAGAGAACAAAATAGGAAAAAGGGATTTCTGGGAGTGCATGGCGTTTTTGCCTGTGGCTTACCACTTACAATGCAGCGTAGATCTTCCAAGTAGCTTAATCATCATGAAGCAAGCAGTTAGGGTTTTTGTTTGTTCGTTTAATAGATCTTAATGATGAAATTAATAAAATTGATTTGCTAATGACAGGATGTGTATTCTCAGGCCACTGTCAGTAATCATTTTTAATTGGAAAAATTATTTTGCTAGAATTATTTAGATTTACTGCTTTTTTTCCAAAACATTATATACTTTGTCATAAAAGAATTTTTCCCATCAGTCTGGTGTAGTAGGTAGAAAATAGAGAAGAGAAATACAAGATGGGTAGTGCGTGAATGAACTAAGGACTATGAAGACCTTTACACAAGGTGAGGGAACTGCTTCATAAAGAAGAGAAATTGGTGGTAAAAACTGAGAGAACTGCCAAAACCATGTCATTGATGTAACTTTACAGTAGTGGATATCCACAGGAGAGCTTATAAATGCCACTGGACGTTGATGCACATTTTTGTCCATGTATGAGTGTGTGTGGCATGGGGGGTGGTGAAGAAGAGGGAGGCATTGGCATACATTTTTTTTATTCTGGATCAATTTTCTATTTGGATATGGTTACCACAATTGTTAAGGTTTCTGAAGAAAAGGAAAAGACAATGAAAAATTTTTACTTCTGCACATATATTTCAGACAACACATCCCAGTTTATCCTACAGACATTTTGATACAATTTGTCAACCCATAATTCTTCAAGAAGTGGGATCAGCGGTTGGTAATACTTGTGCAGCTGTGGTTAATTAGCTCAGTTGGTTGAATCATGGGGCTAATGAAGCCAAAGCCTGGGTTTGATCCCCGTGTGGGCTGGTGAGGTTTGCTCTCTTCCTGTGTTCCAGACTACAGTTCAGGCTCAGGCCAACATTCTCAAAGTTGCATGCCACCGACCATAAGGCAATGGGACAAGAGAAAGTAAGTCCAACAACATGCCTGGAAGAAGTGCCCAACTACACATTGTATCTGCTTACTAATGATTTATCAGTAATATTCATGTATGAAGAGAAGCATCAGTTATGCACTCAGTACTGCCACAGATGGACTCACAGGAAACTTTCTGTGGCCTCGAGTGACACATTGAGGAATAAACAATACTAAGAATTATATAAAGAGAGCATGGAAAATAGACTAATTTATAACCACAAATCGAATCTATTTCCAACTGCAAGTGAAGCAAAACTCCGCATGTTGATTTTTTGTCAACAGATAAGTGTCTTTAAAAGATCTGATACAAACACAACCTACAGGCTGGCTTCCCTTGAGTTCTGAACCAACTGTGAAACAAGACAAAAGATGGGGAATAAGAGGCAGATTGGTCAAAATATCACATTTATTGTGGGTAAAGACTAGATAAGAGGATAATCTGCACGTATGTGACTTTTTTACAGTAACCTCAGATTATACTACCCATCTATTCAGACTAGAAAAGCTAGGTGTCCCCTGTGGGACAGGCCCCATTTTTTGCCTGATAGCTCTTTTCATAGGAAGATCACCCCCCAAGAAAATAGGGCAGCAAGGGGGATTGATTTATGTACAACAGTTTTTCTTGCAGACATATCAATCATATTGGGTCACTGGGAAGGCTGACTAAGAGGAGGAGAGAGGCTGGATTGTTCTGATTATTCTGATATGAAGAGAATATCAGGAATGAAAAATTATTCCTGCAACCCCCAACCTTATCTACACAAAATCTTTTCAGTTGAATAAATGGCCAGTGTAAGATGAAAAGCAGGGAAAATGCTAGAGACTACAATGTACACATAGTGGAGTGTACATTGTAGTAGATAAATACTCAAACTTTTAGAGACTCAATGTAGCGCTGTAGTGTGGTGGTCCTTCCTACGGTCTACCATATTTCTGAGGGTGGATAGTTCACATGATGGCTGCCACCTTGTGTTCAGATACATGGTTATAAAGAAATGTTTAAATTGGAAATATCTACATACCATGATGGAAAAGTCATATTCGAAGTAAATATTTTGGTGAAATAATTCGTTTTACTGGTTTATTACCACAAATGATAAGCTCAGTATAACCTTAGTTTGATGAAATACCCCATGAAAATATATCTTTTAAACACTGTGTGCTGTGTTCCCTCTTGAGGATTCACAATACCACAATGCATTTCAGCTCTTCAGTGTTTGACTTTATCACGGTGTTTCTCATGCTTTTGATAAGGAATGTCACTCACTGTAAATGGTGTTTGGTAAATTTAAGTTTGGGAAATGCTCATCAAAATCACAGTTGAACCAAATTTTTTGAAGTAAGATTTTATACTGTCTAGCTCAAATAATTACAAAGAGAATTTATTCTCAAGTTATGTCTGTTAAAAAAAAGCAAATGCATGGAATGCCATAAGTACATAAAAGGACATTTTTCATGTTGTATAAATAATAAAAGTTTTTTACATTTATACTCTTGCATGTATAGATGCTAGGAATATGTTTGCATTGCTACAATTGTTACTTTGAGGATGAGTGAATATATATATGTGTATGTATGTGTTTATATGTATATATATATACATATGTGTATTTTTGTATATATATACATATGTGTATATATGTATATAAATACATACACCTGACTCCACATTTGTTAATTTTTTTTAGAATATTACTTTGGCCAATGAAGATATTCAGTTTAAACTTTGATATAAAACAGCGTTTTTTTTTTCCCAAGGTGAAAAACTGTCTTGGAAACTTAACTTGGTTATACAAGTCAGAACAACTCAATATTCATTAATTTGACAAATATTTAGAGCATCTCTTTTGTGCCTGCACTCCTCAAATCACCAGCAATACAGCTGTCAAAAAACAGACAAATATCCCTACCCTCATGGAGTTTACATTCAAATGAGAGAAGATAATCCCTCCTCTACTTCTCAAATATTGTGAAGTAATTCCCTTCCAAATTTAAATAAATAAAAATATTTGTCATTATAGGATTAAAAGCCCACAAATGTGTTCCTAAGCTGAGTAAATAATAAAGAGGTAGGAGGATTTGGGTTGGTTAAACACATTTGTATACTCTTTTTCAGAGGGAAAAAGAATTATAAGATTATAGCAGGACAAAGATTTTATGTGTTTTAGAACCTGCAGAAAACTCTCCTTATGAAAACAAATGATTAGATATTAATCTTTTGATCCTTCTTGGAATCCTTCTTTTCTCTTCTGTTCTGTTCCCTACCTCAAGGAAACCTGTAGTAATCAATGCGTCTTAAGTCACTTTTCTTATCTAATGCATCTGCATTGTATGACTGAATATAACTGAATCATCAGCCATTAAAAAAACAGACTAACTTAATGATGCTAATTTCATGATTCAAACTCTACAACTCCTTTGCTTGTCATAATAATTTTATTTCTAATACATATGACACTTTGTCCAGATACGAGTTTTCATGATAACTTTCAAGTGTAAACCTATTCTTTCTGTCTAAGCTCTAGACTTTTTCAACTGTACTGGCTTGATATAGATTAGAACAGAAAATATGTTATTCCCCTAGTAAAGAAAAAATTTGATAATAAACCCAGATTAATGATTCTCCATCACTTCCAAATTGTAATTATTCTTCAAGTATTTGCAATTCAGTCTAATAGGATATTTATCTGTTTTCTTATGGACTTTCTGGATTTCTGATTTGCCTTAATTGAATCTATATTACATGAAATATCAGACCACACTGCATATTTTAAATAAATTTTATTTAATTATGATAGAAAGGATGCTTTGTTTGAAAATCTCTAAGAATCCTACCTGTTATTTGTGGCTTACTAAAACGTTTAGCCTGAGTTTATATACAAATATTGGTTAGATTTTGGTTTCAGTGTTGTTTCCATTTAAGAATGACACACGGAGTTTTGTGAAATCTAAGCTTCACAGACATTTAAGTTAGTACAGTCCTCTTCTATAACACATGTGGTCCTGTGATTCTTACAGATTTAATCTGATCTTTGGAGAAGTTGTTAGCAATAATGATTTAACTATATTTGAAAAGAATAAAATTTAATTGCAAAGATTCAAGATCATATAGGAAAATCTGTAAGAGAAATGCTTTTTAAAACTAGGCCTCTTGTTGATGAAAATAATCATCAAAAGCCGTCTTTTGGTGTGTTTATTATGTTGATAAAACTGGATGACAGTATAATTCAACTTGAATTCTTGACCGGGTGCTTTTTCAGAAGTTATCTCAAAACAGAACTCTGGATGTTCCTTACATTCCTCATGCTCTTCTCCGCATAAAGCAAGCAGTCCACATAATCAGAATTCACCAAACTTAAAATTATTTACTTTTACTTATTTTAAGTGAATTTTATACTTCGCCCTCAAAAAAAAAACAGAAAAGAAAAAGAATGTAAAAGAGTAAAAACAACCCCCCCAACATTTAATGGTCTAAACAAGACTAAAAATATTAAATATCATTATACAGGAAAAATAATGTTATATTCTATACCTCCTCCTATTCCTAGTACCCCACAGGTGGTGGGGGAGGACAGGAGAAAAGAGAGGGAGTGAGACAGATATAAGAGAGAAAGAGAGAAACAGAAAGAAAAAAATACAACAAACTAATATATTTACTGTTTAAATAACATCATGCCTAATGAATAATAATAAAAAAAAACTAGCCCTTGGATAGGAATCAGGTGACCTGGGTTCCTGGGTTTTATATCCCAGATATATTACTTTAAGCAAGCATGTTAATCACTCTGACCTCAGTTCACTGATTTGTAGGTGAGCATCATAGCACCTGCTCTGCTTAACTTTTAAAGATATGATTATGAAACGGTATGTGTAAAATATAGCATCACATAAACATACAATCATGGTTGTATCACTGGTACTCCTAATTCATAAGAAATGTTGCCGGTGGCAGGGGGCACCTGGGTGGCTCAGTTGGTTAAGCGTCCACCTCTTGATTTCAACTCAGATCATGAGCTCACGAACTGTGAGCTCGAGTCCCGCATTGGGCTCTGTGCTGATAGTGTGAAGCCTGCTTGGGATTCTCTCTCTCTCCCTCTCTCTCTACCCCTCCCCTGCTGCTGTCTTTCTTTCTCTCTCTGTCTAAATAAATAAATAAATAAATAAATAAATAAATAAATAATAAACTTAAAAAAGCTCCTTTTCTAAAACAAGAAAGAAAGAAAAGAAAAGAGAAAGAAAAAGAAATGTTGCTGGGAAATATTGCTAAATAGATTTTTGTTATTTTTTTGTAATTGGGCATAAAGTTCTGAGTCTTAAAATGACTATTATAGCTCCTATTTAATGCTTACTCTGCACTAGACATGTTCTAACCCATTTAGGTTATTTAACTTATTTAATTCTTTCAATAAGCTAACAGGGTAATTATTGTCTTTATCCCTTTTGCAAAGGGGAGGGAAGTCAGCATACATTGGTTAAGTGACTTACTCAGGGTCACAGTGCAAAAAGGGTGTCAGAATATCTGGCCAACCCTGTGTCAGCAGGGCCATCTCTTTTATAGGATCCCTCTTTATAGTTTTCCTGACTCCGTTGAAATGTAAGTAAATGAGAGGGGCCTGTGGGTGTGCTGATTGTGGTGAGACTTCCTTCTGTAGTGACTCCCCAATCTTTAAAAGGCACTTCCTTGCCTTAAGGTGATACTTAATTCCCTGTTACTCGCGAGCATGAATACCTGGAACTGTAGAAAGAAAACTACTTCCACAATTCACTACTCCTATTAAAGAAAGGAATTTCAATATAATTTGGGTAAATGATAATGAAGGGAATAGGAAGGGTCAATTCTAGAATAAGTTTTTAAATATAATGATAGGACTGTATAAATGTGTTCTGAGATGCTTATTATGTATATGGGGAAAACATTTTTGCAGTATAATCTAAGCAATAAACCTTTTGAAATAAAACATATTGACCATGCTTGATCAACATATGTACAAAATTTTTGTATATACACATGCACATGTTAACATTTCAGAAGCTCAGACTGAATAGTTAAATAGATCTATTCTCCACACCCTGGGAATTCATCTTTTAGGAACCACCATTATCAGATTCAGATATGTTCAGTTAAACATAGTGATCATTGATGCATTGTTTGTGAAGTGAATAAAGCAAGTGAAATTAACAGTCAACCCTGACCCAATTCTGACTATACTGTGAGCTGTTTTCTAAAACAGATTCTATTTTAAGGTGTCTCAGATTATTATTTTAACCAAAGTATGTATTTAGCATATGTAAATATGTAAAGTATGTATTTAGCATATGTAAATGTATTTGCTGATCTAGTTTCTTCCTTTTCTTTCCTACGTTAAAATGAAAATAACAAATAATAGCATGTTCCTTTTCTTTAAAATTGAAACCATTATAAGGAATACCTTTAATTATTCAACTATAAGTAAATAACACTACACAAACATACGTATTTTTCTCTTTTCATATCATTTTCCATTTTCAAATAATAAGAAAACACACATTTGGACAAGCAGTACATGGAGTTTGTTCATTAGAAATCGACTCAAAATTATTTTCAAAGCAGTCAAGGATTTCAGGTCCACCTTGTCATATGTGAACTATTTAATCAAACAAAACATGCAATAATTATTTTATTCAGGTATATGCATTATATCTGAACTTTATCTTCTTCTTTTCTGTCTTTGGCGTGAAGTTGTGTATGTTATTGGTTGTGGGGTAAAATAGTTATTACACCAAATACTTACTTCTTTTGGTGCCTTCTAGATACCTTCAAACTAAATGTCAGACAAATTTTGTTGCACACATCCCATCAAGTATATGATTTTTTTTTGTAATACTTAAAGCATAGATTGAATTTCAAAATATGTCACAGAATTAATTTCCAGATTTAACTTAACCATCAGTGTCTAGGTCTACGTAAAGCTCTTCTAGCTCGTGTTTTCACCCCTTCTCACTCAACCTTCTATCTATTCTCAATCACATTCAACATTTTAAAAAAAAAATTTAATGTTTATTTAATTTTGAGACAGAGAGAGACAGAGCATGAATGGGGAAGGGTCAGAGAGAGAGGGAGACACAGAATCCGAAGCAGGCTTCAGGCTCTGAGCTGTCAGCACAGAGCCCGATGCGAGGCTTGAACTCACAGACCGTGAGATCATGACCTGAGCCCAAGTCAGAAGCTCAACCGACTGAGCCACCCAGGCACTCCTATCAACTTTTAAAGGTACCTATGTCTTACTGTCATAACCTGCTGGAGGAAGAACATTTGGCCTATGTTAAAGAACTTTCTGACGTGTTTTATCATTTCTACGTGATTTTGAGCTTTTGGAAGATATGGGCCTATTTCTTGCGTAGCACCTTGCACATATATAATACTCATTATTTATTAACTATTAATTGAATGATGGCAACCTGGACACTACTATAATGTTTTGGTTATATGTTTATTTCTAGGCCACAGCAGATTAAATTCTGCAAATAAGGAGCTGGCGTAGACCCTGACAGATAGGAAAACATTAACATCCTGACAGAGACAAAGAAAGAAAAGTAAATGAAGCTGTTGAAACTCAAATTATAAAATATATATCATACAATATGAAATATAATAAAAAATAGAAATATATAAAAACCATGTAGTTTAGAGAAAAACAACCAGAGTCTATTTTTGAAAACTCATATTGACTTTATACTATGTCCAGTAGGGCTACACAGACACTCGATGTCTTGACAAGTTAAGGGAACACATTCTTCTTTGTGAGTAGATTTTCTAGGGAAATTTTCCATATACCACCTTCCCCCACATATTCATAGCCTCCCTCATTACCCACATCCTCCAGCAGAGTGGTGCGTTTGTCACAACTGGAGGACCTACATGAATACAACATTATCACCCAAAGTTCATGAAGTTTACACTAGGATTTACTCTCAATGTTGTACTTTGGGTGGGTTTGGACAAATATATAATGACAGCTGTAACTGCTACAATAAACAGAGTAGTTTCACTGTGCTGGGCCTTATCGCCCCTTCTTTCCTTCTAACCTGTTGCTATAAACATATGTGTGTAGATTTTGTGTGGATGTATGTTTTTAACTCCTTTGAGTAAATACGAAGGAGCACAGTTGCTGGATCATATAGTATAAGAGTATGTTTAGTTCTGTAAAAACTCCTAAAACGTCTTCCAAAGTGGCTGTACCATTTTGCATTCCCTCCAGCAATGCAGGAGAGGTCCCATTGCTCCACATCCTTGTCAGCACTTGGTGTTGTCAGTGTTTCAAAATTTGGCCACTCTAGTAAGTGTGTAGTGGTATCTCATTGTTGTTTTAATTTGCGTTTCTCACGTAACATATGATGTGGAACATATTTTTATATGCTTATTTGCCGTCTGTATATTTTCTTTGGCAAGGTGTCTGTTATGGGCTTTGGCCCATTGTTTAATTAGGTTGTTTGTTTTCTTATTGTTGAGTTTTAGAGTTCTTTATACATCTTGGATAACAGGTATATATCTATATATCTATATCTGTATATCTATATATCTATAGATATATACCTATATCTATATAGATATAGGTATCTTATATATCTATATAATCTATAGATCTATATCTATATATCTATATAGATCTATATCTATATGTCTATAGATATAGATATATAATCTTATTAGATAGATTTTTGCATATATTTTCTCCTAGTATGTGGCTTGTCTTTTCATTCTCTTGATCTACCTTCTTGTTTGTGAAAGACTGTCATGCTCCATTACAGAACTGGGACACTGTGTTCAACCAAAGTTCAATAACCAAAGCTCTTAAAAATGACACCTATAAAACTAAACTTACCTGTAAAACTAAAGTTATGATAATACTTTCTGTTTGGTAAGTTAAAATATGCTATACACACACACACACACACACACACACACACACATCTATCACATGTCATGTTTTTAAATGTGATTTCCCTGTTCATATAACAAAGTTTCAGTACTGAAAAGTAATATGTGTATATTGCATTCTCTGACGATATCTGTAATATCTTTCTTACTGCTAAAGAATTTGGGAACAATAGGGAAAAGAACAGATTAAAGTGTTTTCAATTCATGCACAAATCACTTCAATTTTTTTAGTTACACATAGTGTTTTGGGTAATTAAAAAATGCTCTTAATTCATAAAGGAAATATGAATAAAATTATCCTTGTATTACCCACAAATGAAGGTTGTTGATAAACAAAAAACAGAGTTGTCACTCATATTAACATCATAATAGAGAAAAGATTACATGCAAAATATGAACAGTAAGTTCCTTCTGTAGCCCATGACATGATTCCAAATGTAAGTATCCCGTGGAATTTTCATTTGCTTCTCCCGGAGAGATGTAAAAAAAATGATTGCAGTCAGACCACCAATATGGGAATAATCTGGAGAATTCCCATTATGGATCTGGAATAAATTTATCACAATTGACTACAGATGGCAGCATATGACTAATCCATGTTTCGCTAATTCTGCCCACTCTTGGTTCAACCACACCCCTTTTAAAGAGAATCTGTCATCACACATACAGAAGATATGCAGACCTGCAGAATGGCACAACACCAACCAGCACAACCACAAGTTGGCAGGGAGGTTGAGGGCAATTTTATCTGAAATCAAAATTATTTTAAAGTACCGGTAATAGGCAGTACATGTGTGAGAGTAAAGTCAGGTCATACGTGACTTCAAAAGTATTGAGAACAGACCCTGGAAAAAGTCTGGAGAGATGTGGTGAACAGAAAACCAAGGTGCAGCCTCTCAAGTGCACTGAGACACTTGAATCCATTCTGAAATGGACTGCTTCTACCTTTCTGGGATGGCATTAATTAATTATTATTCTGGTTTTGATTCACCAAACATCCTTACATTACACTGGGACATCACTTGAGCATATTCATTTGAATGCAGAGAAACAGTCCTGTCAAATAGTTCCAGTTGCCAAAAGGGAATAGTGAAGTCATGTCCTTCCCAGCAGTACTCCCAATATTGCCTCGGGTCTAGGATTTGATCTTTTTTTTAAAATATTTATTTATTTATTTATTTTAAAAGAGAGAGAGAGAGAGAGAGAGAGAGAGAGAGAGAGAGAGAGAGAGAGAATTCCAAGCGGACTCCACACTGACAGTGGGGCTTGATCTCACAAAACAGTGACATCATGACCTGAGCCAAAATCAGGAGTCTAATGCTTAACCGACTGAGCTACCAAGGTGCCCCTCAGATCAGATCTTGACTGGACTTCTTTGGCTTATGCTCTGCTTGTTTCTAAAAGCTTTACCACTTACTTCTGGAGATACAATTAGTGAAGTTATATGAACATTTAATATTCAATCAAGGAAACCCTCATGGTGCTTCCCATTAAGTAGAAAGGAATGCCTTGGTTTTATGACTTTGGTGCTTAACTCTAATAAAAAAAACTTTCATTTTGCTAAACAGAAGTTCTAGCTCTTCATTCCCATGAAACCTGAAATTAGTTTATATAAAAAGCATAGCTACTAAGTGCGCAAAAAAGATGCCAGACTTACAAGACTGCTTAATATGTGAGCCTCACTTGTTTGTAAGCCAAGAAATAAAATATCACCCATATTTGAGATGCTCTCCTTTTATTTCTTTTATGGAGAGAGAGAACCTTGTGCACATGCGTGTGGGGGAAAAGCAGAGGGAGGGGAGAGAGAGAATCCCAAGTGGGCTCCATGCCCAGCGAGGAGCCAACACAAGGCTCCAGGTGGGGCTCAACCCCACGACAGTATGATCATGACCTGAGCTAAAATCAAGAATAGGTCCCTTAATCGACTGAGCCACCCAGGCGCCCCAAGATAATGCTCCTCTTAAACAAAATCAGATTAATAAGATAACCAATGGTTTTACCAGTCTGTAACATTTTTAACTATCCAAATATATTAATTTAAACTTGATATGATTTACCTTTTCATTCTCTTAATGTATTACTAGAACCTATTAAAAGATGCAGGAAAGGACTCAGTTGATCAAGTGTCCGACTTCAGCTCAGGTCATGATCTCATGGTTCGCGAGTTCAAGCCCCACGTCAGGCGGGCTCTGTGCTGACAGCTCAGAGCCTGGAGCCTGTTTCAGATTCTGTCTCCCTCTCTCTATGCCCCTCCCCCAGTCTCTCTCCTCCCAGCCCCCCTCTCTCTCAAAAATAAATAAACATTAAAAAAAAATTTAAAAGACCCAAGAAAAGAGAGCATTTACAACATACACTTTGAATTTGGGAGCTTGATTTTTTTTCTTAATCTTGTATTAATTTATTTCAGGTCCTTATAATCTATTTGGTATGTTCAGGAGATGATTTTGGTACTTCAAATTTGTAAGTTAGCCAAAGTTTAAAAGAATCTACTAATTACTTGTGGGCCAAACCTCTAGATCTGAGGAGGCCCAGATAGCCAAAAGCAGCAAAAAAGGCATTTTTAAAAATTACCTAGAAAAGATCCATATGCTGAAAATTTCATATTATTCAGGTTCTTGTTTTGAAAAAATAAAAATTGAAATGCACAATTCCATAGTTACTGCAAAAGTAATGGTTAAAACCCTAAGCCACTTAAAACACCCATGTTATCACACACTTAAAAATAGCATTCTTTTCTCCAACATGTGATGAGTAGTGTTGTACCAGCAAAGATAACCATACCTGTATGATACTCTTCATTCTCATAGAAGTTGGATTGGAGAAGTCCATCTTAGAGTTATCAACTGAATCACATAAATTGCTTAGCACCAGACCTATAATTTGAGAATTCTCAATAAAAATTAATATTTATGCATATCTATCTATTAGAGAGGTTTTTCTAAGTTTATCTTGAGAGAGAAAGGGAGAGAGAGAAGGCATGAGTGGGGGAGGGGCAAAGAGAGAGGGAGAGAGAGATCCATGCCGCCCGATGTGGGCTTGATCTCATGAACCTGAGATCATGACTGGAGCTGAAATCAAGAGTCACATGCTGACCCGACTGAGCCACCAAGGCGCTCCTCTATTAAAGAGCTTTTTAACAGGATTTTTAAATATGCATATTAACTCATATCAGTATGATATAAATCTCATTTTACTTTATGGTCACTATTTTAAGAAATTATGTTTATTTAAAACTTCTCATTCCAATTGAAATGTTTTCATCAATTTTTATCATTTGATAAAAAAGGTAATGAATAGTCATTAGTTCTTAATGTGTCTTCATTTTTAGTTGATCATAAGGGTAAAAATAATAATCAATTTAATTTTCTTTAATAAATACTTGAAGTTAATTTCTAAAAAATGCTTTGTTCTTTGTCTATTCTAATTTTCTAAAGAAATTCTAGACAGTATTGTCTAAGGACTCTAGGATGTCCTTCATTTATATGATTTAATAACTGCGGCCTATAGTGTCTTTAAACATAATTTGTGGAAAAAATCTTATATTTCATGAAAATAATAATTCCATTAGAAGCTTGCCCCTTTACCTACATGACCTCAATGAAAATTTTGACTACAGGAATATACAGATTATTATATACGATCCTTACTCCATCTAGGCTTTGCTTTTAAATTTCACTTTGTGCTTGGTGTGGTTTTATTTTCTCCTGACCTAAGTTTAATTTTGTTAAAAGATTAAGTGAGGCATATTAAAAATTTTAATCATTTATTTGAGCAAAAATTGATTCATATCAGGCAGCCCCAAACCAAAAGCACTTAGAAGTGCTTCAGAAGGGCTCCATCAATGGGCATTAGGTGTAAGACTTCTATAGAGAAGATACAGAAGCAGGGCAAGAAATTATTTGATTGGCCATTGCTTAAGCAGTTGCCTTATTTGAAAACACCTAGTTGTCTGTGATTGGTTGTCTTTAGGTTTCTCTCTTTTTTTATTATTACGTTTATGTATTTATTTTTGAGAGACTGAGAGAGTGCAAGCTCATGAGCAGGGAAAGGGGCAGAGGGAGAGGAAGACAGAATCCAAAGCAGGCCCTGGACCATGGGGCTGAAACCTATGCACCATGAGATCGTGACATGAGCTGAAACCAAGAGTCCAAAGCTTAAATGACTGAGCCACCCAGATGCCCCAGTTTTCTCTTTCTTAACCCTGGGGCATAGGTCTTGGTTTGTGAATATAAATAAATATAAATACAAATATTAATATTTTATTTTAGAGAGAAAGTGGGGGAGGAGAAGGGCGGAGGGGGAGAGAGAGAGAGGGAGAGGGAGAGAGAAAGAAGAAATCTTAAGCAGGCTCCACTCTCATCACGGAGCCAGCTATGGGGCTGTAGCAGGGCTCGATCTCATGACTTAGGATCATGACCTGAGCCAAATTCAAGTGTCGGACACTCAACTTACTGAGCCACTCAGGCAACCCGGGTTTTGATTTGCTTATAAAGGCTTCTAGGACATTAAGCCATCTCAGTCTAATTAATTTATTTAAGTAAGTTAACAATTTCAATCTGGTTTTTTTTAATTTCATGAGCTCCTTCTTTTCTGCTTTTTAATGTCATCTCTTACCCCCAACCCCCACCACTACCATGTAAGTGACACCTATAACCACAACATACCAGTTTCTTTTTTTTTCCCCACTTTTATTGGAAAACAATTGGCATATATCACTCTTTAAGTTAAAGCATTTAGCATGATGGTTTGATTTACGTATCTTGTGAAATGGTTACCATAACTGGTTCAGCTAACATCTATCTTCTCACATAGGTGCAATAAAATGAAAAGGAAGAAGGAAAAAAAAGTTTCTCCTTGCAATGAGAACTTTTAGGATTTACTCTCTCTGAACAACTTTCTTCTATATCCTACAGAAGCCACACTGTTTCTTTTTGCCTTTCTATCTTTTACTTTTTTTTTTTTCAACTTCTGGTCTAAATAAATTCGAATGTTTCAAGTCATTTGCTCATACAGTTTCCTCTTTTAAAGATTCTCAGGGCATGCAAAAGGAAGCATTATTTCTCACTGAAATTATGAAGAAATGTAAACAAAACATGGTAGTTATCCAATTTTCTACTTTGTCCCAAGCTCCACATTTTAACAGTTAAACTTGTGTTTGTATCGCTTGATACCCTGAGCAGGGGAAATATAGATGGAAAGACAGTGATGAGGAATTCCTAAATGGGAGCAGTTAGCAGCTTTGAAATGTAGAAGATGTTCAAGAAGAGAAGGAAATGAAACTGAATCATGAGACAGTAGATGATTCCAGAAAAGTTATTTTGCTGAGAGGGCAGCAAACTATAGCCCACGGGCTAAATCCAGGACCTGTTTTTGTAGGCTATTTGCTAAGAATGATTTTTATATTTATGCGTGTTTGAAAAAGCAGGAAAACACATTTTGTATGTGAAAATTGATGAATTAAAACTTTGTTGCCCATAAATAAAGTTTATTGGAACACTGCCACACTCTCTCACTTATGCATCGTCTAGGACTAGTTTCATACGGCACTAGCGGGAGGAGTAATTGCAACAAAGAGCATATGACCAGCAGCACCTAAAACATTTCTTACCCAGCCCTTTACAGAAGAGTCTGTCATCCCCCTGACTGAGAACATTTCCCCAAGCTAATTTTTCCTAGCCAATCAAATCACTGTTCATTGACTAGCACTCTGGGATTTCAAGTCTAAACAAACCAATAAGCAACTAGGACATTCAGATCTTTCCAGGAGAGTTTTCTTTACAGTAACACAAGAGCAGTGCACACCACCAGTAAAAGCAGTTGCCTTGGTGTATTTGTTACTACAAAAAAAAAAAAAAAAAAAGACATATCATGTGTAGTTTACCCAGTTCTCTCCAGTGATAACACCTTGAAAACTATAGTGTAATATCACAACTTAGATACTGACATGGATCCATTCAAGATCCAGAATATTTCCATCATCATAAGGATTCTTCATGTTGACCCCCCTTTTTTTTTAATCAGACAACCTAGATTTTATTTTTATTTTTTTTTCAATATATGAAGTTTATTGTCATATTGGTTTCCATACAACACCCAGTGCTCGTCCCAAAAGGTGCCCTCCTCAATACCCATCACCCACCCTCCCCTCACTCCCACCCCCCATCAACCCTCAGTTTGTTCTCAGTTTTTAAGAGTCTATTATGCTTTGGCTCTCTCCCACTCTAACCTCTTTTTTTTTTTTTTCCTTCCCCTGACCACACCCACTTCTGTCTTGCGCCCGACCCCGCCTTAACAACCCTTAAACACTAATCCATTTTCATTTCGATAATTTTATCATTTCAAGAATTTAGAATGTAGTCAAGTAGAATATAACCTTTGGGGGTTGGCTTTTTTGCACTCAGCATAATTTCTCTTGAAATCATCCAGGTTGTTGACTATATCAATACTTGGCTCCTCTTTACTGCTGAGTAGTATCCCATCCCATGGATGTACCATAGTTTGTTCGACAGCTTGTCAGTGTGAGGGCATCTTGGTTGTTTCCAGTTTGGAGCTCTTGTGAAAAGAGTTGTAAATATTCGTGTGCAGGTTTTTGCATGAATATACATTTTCATTTCTTTGGGATAGGTGCCCAAGAGCCAAATTACTGGGTCATATGGTAAGCATATGTCTACTTTTTAAAAGAAAATGACCAACTGTGTTCCAGAGTTGCTGTACCATTTTACACTCTCATCAACAGTAATATCAGTGACCCAATATCCTCACCAACGTTGGTGTTGTCACTATTTTGCTTTTTGTTTTTGCTCTTCTTAATAGGAGTGTAGTGATATCTCATGGTTTTAATTTGCATTTACCCGATGGCTACTGATGTTCAGCATCTTCCAGTGTGCTTCTTTGCCATCTGTATATGCTCTTGGATGAAATGTCTTTTTTTTATCTTTTTCCCATTTTCTCCATTTGGATTATTTGATTTTTTTTTTTTTCTGTTGAGATGTGAGAGTACTTTGCATTATCTAGATACTTTGCATTGTCTAGATACTGGTCCTTTCAAATGTGGTCTGAAAATATTTTCTTCCAATCGGTAACTGGTCTTTTTATCTATCTATTATCTATCTACTTAATTTTATTAATAGAATTTACTATAGAGCAAAGTGGTTTTTTTTTAATTTTTACAAAGACCAGTGTATTAGGTTTTATGGATTGTGATTTTGGTGTCAATTCTGGGAACATTTTACCTAGCCTCAGATCCCAAAAATTTTGTTCTAGGTTATTAACGAAAAGTTCTATGCTTGACATTTAAGTCTGCAACCCATTCTGAGTTAATTTTTTATAAGATATATAGATTTTGTATAGATGTAAGTCAAAGCTCTCTCTCTCTCTCTCTCTCTCTCTCCCTCTCCTTCTCCTCCCTCTCCCTCTCTCCCTATTTTTGTGCTTGTGGATGATCAATTACTCCAATACCATTTGTTGAAAAAACTACCTTTCCTCCATTGTATTGGTTTTGTGTCATTGTTAAAAGTCAGTTGGGCATATATGTGTGGGTCTATTTCTAAATTCCATGTTTTGTTTCATTGACCTGCCTATACCTCTGCCAATACCACACAGTCTTGATTACAATCAAATAGTAATCTATTGTTGTATTTACTATAACAATATCCTATTATATAGACATATAATATTAATGTAATATTAGTATATTAAATGATATACTGTTATAAAATAAGTCTTGAAATTAGGCAATTCATCCCAACATATTTTTTAACAAAATTGGTTTAGCTATTCTAGTTTCTTCTATGTGAAGTTTAGAATAATTTTATATATATCTACAAAAAGTTTCCCTGAATTTTGTTGAGAATTTTGTTAAACCTTTATATCTATTTGGGAAGAATGGACATCTTTAATATGCTGAGACTTGGCAATCCATGAATATGATATGTCTTTCCAGGTCTCTTGGGTTTCTTTCTTTTTTTCTTTAAGTTCTTTTTTTTTTTTTTGACATAGCTCATAGGCATGTGAGAATATGAGCAGCTGAAGGGAAGAGAAAGAGGGAGAGAGAGAATCCCAAGCAGACTCTGTGCTGTCAGTGCAGAACCCGTGGGGGCTTGATCTCACAAGCCATGAGATCATGACCTGAGCTGAAATCAAGAATTGGTTGCTTAACCGACTGAGCCATGCAGGCGCCCCAGGTCTCTCAGGTTTCTTTCATCAGCATTTTATAGTTTTCAGCATACAAGTTCTGTACATTTTGTTAGATCTATACCCAAGTATTTAAATTTTGAGTGATTTTAATAATGTCGTGTTTATATTTCTACATTTTATTTCCTTTTTATTTTATTTTCTTTTTGCCTTATTTACACCAGCTAGATTTGAACTCAAAGCACTAAATTGAACAGATGGTAATAGTGAACATCCTTGCTTTATTGATGATCTTGGGGGATAGCATTTAGTTTTTCACCATGAAGTAGAATACTAACTATAATGGGTTTTTTTTATATAGGAGATCTTTGTCAGATTGAGGAAGTTTCCCTCTATTCCTGGTTGTCAGAGAGTTTGAATCATGAATGGGTGCTGAATTTTTCTGCATCTATTCATAACATCATGTTATTTTTCTTCTTTATCCATTAATATGGTGAATATGTTGTTTGATTTCAGAATATTGGAACAGATTTACATCTGTGGAATAACCTTCAAGTGGTCATGGTATATAATTCTTTTTACATATTGCTGAATTGTATTTGCTAGTATAGTATGAAGGATTTTAAGTCAATGTTTGTTAGGGATATTGGTCTATGTGTTTCTCTTTTTCTACTATGTTGGCTGGGTTTAGTATCAGGATGACATTAGAGTCATAAAATAAATTGGAAATTTTCCCCTCTTGGATTTTTTAAAAAACAATTGTATTGAATATGTGTTAAATCGTCTTTAAATATTGGTTAGAATTATCCAACAAAACCATCTGGGCCTGGAGTTTTCTTTTTGAGACAAGTTTTAAATTATAAATTCGATTTCCTTAATAGTTAAATGGTTATTCATATTGGGTGAGTTGGGGGTAATCTGTGTTTTTGAAGAATTGGTCCACTTCATCTGAGTTGTCGAAGTTCTGTGTTTAGTGTTTGTAGTTTTCCAGTATTGTCTTTACGTGTCTGTAGTGATATACCAGTTTCATTCCTGATTGGCAATTTGTGTCTTCTCTCTTTTTTATTTGTCAGGAATCCTGGAGCCTTGCCAAGAAGTTTACTGATCTTTTCAAAGAACCAACTCATAGCCTCATTGATTTTCTCTATTGTTTTTCTGTTTTCAATTTCATTTATTGGTGCTCTTATCCTTATCCTTAGTAGTACTGATGGTAGTAGTAGTAGTATTTTGCCTTAGATTGATTTTACTCTTCTTGTTCTTGGTTTTTGAAGTTGGAGTTTGGATTATTGATTTGAGACTTTTCTCTTCTAATGTATGCAATTAGAGCTATCAATTTCCCTCTGAGCACTGCTATAGCTGTGTCCTGCAAGTTTTACTATGTTCTATTTTCATTTCCATTTACTCCAGTGTTTTTTTTTTCTTGAGACTTCCTTTTTGACCTATGGATTATTTAGAAGTGTGTTGATTAGTTTCCAAGTGTTTAGAGATTTTCCTATTATCTGTCTACTGCTGTTTTCTGGTTTGATTCTATTTTGGTCAGAAAACATTGTATGATTTCACTTGTTTTTAATTTGTTGATAATTGCTTTATGGACCAGGATATGGCCTATGTTGGAATATATTTATGGGCACTTGAAAAGAATGTGTATTCCTCTTTTGTTGGGTGTACATTCTAGAAATATCATTTAGATCCTGTTTGTTGATGATATTAAGTTCCTGTATGCTTGCTAATTTTCTGTCAGTTCTGTCAATTGTTGAGAGGTACATTGAGTTTACAGTTGTAATCATGGATTTGTCTATTTTTCTTTCTATTTTACCACTTTTACTCCACATATTTTGTAGCTCTTTTGTGTATGTGCATTCAAGATTGTTATGTTGTTTTGTTGGATATTCTTTGTTATCATTTTATGATGTTTATTTCTGTCTCTGGTAATTTTTTATTGAAGTTCTTTTACTTGATATTAATGTTGCCACTCCTGCTTTATTTAATTAATGTTTGCATAAAACAGATATATCTATCTATAGGTATAACATATAACATAAACACATAACACACATACATGTTTTACCATGTTTTTACTTTCAACCTGTGTATATCATTGTATTTGAATTGAGTTCCTTTTGGACAGTATATAATTCAGCCATCTTTTTAAAAATCCACTAAGCATATCTCTGCCACGTAATTGGTATATTCAGACAATTTACATTCAATTTAATTTTTGATATGTTATAGCTTAAGCACACCAGTTTCTTCTTTGTTTTTTTCTTCTTTGTTTCTCATATCTCCTGGCTTCCTGTGGGTTTTTGAAACAATTTTTAGAATTTTTAGAATTTTGACTTACCGAGTATTTTTCAGTGTATTTCTTTATGTAGTTTTTATAGAGGCTGTTTTATGTATTAGATCATATATACATAACTTATCACAGTGTACAACGGGTGTATATTTTACTAGTCCTAGTGAAATCAGAAACCTTACCTCCCTTTTTGTACTTTTGTCCATACCCATTTATAATTGTCTTAAATATTTCCTCTATATACACTTAGAACCACATTAGACATTGTTAAATTTTTGTTTCCACCATCAAACATAATTTAGAAAACCTCAGAGAAGGAAAGTCTATTATTTTTACTCATAAATTTGTTATTGAATTCTTTATTCCTTTCTAAAAGTCCACGGTTCTTTTATCATCTCCTTCCTATTTAGACAACTTCCTTTGCTATTCTTTTAAGGTGGGTCTACTGTTGAAAAATTATATTATTTTTCCTCCATCTGATAATGTCCTGATTTCCCCTTCATTCCTAAAATATATTTTCCATGGATATAGGGTCTGGACTGACAGCTCTTTTTCTCAGCCTTTAAAAATATTGTATCCCTTCCTCTGGCCTCCATGGTTTCTGATGAGAAATTTACTTGTCAGAATTGTTTTTCCTCTGAAGGTAAGGTTATGTTTTTCTCTTGCTGCTTTCAAGATTTTGTCTTTGTCTTTAGTTTTCAGAAGTTTGACTATGATATGTTTTGGTGTGGATTTCTTTGCTTTTTTCCTTGCTTGTGGTGTGTTCATACTCTTAAATCTGCATGCCTTTTGCTAACTTTTGGGAGTTTGGGGCCATTTTTTACCATGTTTTATGCCTTACCCTCTTTCTCCTCTCTTTTTGGGACTCCAATGGCACAAATGTTTTATCTTTTAGTACAGTTCCACAGTTTCCTAAGTCTCTGTTTACTTTTTTAAAGTATATTTTCTCTGTCTGGTTCAGATTGGATAATTTTTATTATTCTCTCTTCTTATTCACTGGTTCTTTCCTTTGCTCCCTGCATTTTTTTTTATTTATCATAGTTACCATGTTTTTCAGTTCTAAAATTCCCATCTGGTTATTCTAGAAAGCTTCTATGTCTTTGCTAACACTTTTAATTTTTTTTGTTGTTCCAGCCATGTTCATAATTTCTCACTGAAGCATTTTCATGATGGCTACTTTAAAATATTTGTGAGATAATTCTAATATCTCTATTATCTTGGTGTGCACAAGTATTGATGTCTTTTTACATTTAGTTTGAGATGTTTCTTTTTTTTTAATGTTTATTTATTTTTGAGAGAGAGAGAGAGAGAGACAGAGACAGAGACAGAAACAGGGCATGAGGGGGAGAGGGGCAGAGAGAGAGGGAGACACAGAGTCCAAAGCAGACTGCAGGCTCTCAGCTGTCAACACAGAGTCCGATGCAGGGCTTGAACTCACGAACTGTGGGGTCATGACCTGAGCTGAAGTCGGATGCTTAACCAACTGAGCCAGGCGCCCCCCTTTTTTTTAATTTTTTTAATGTTTATTTAGAGATGTTTCTGCTTCATTGTATGACAGATTATTATCAGTTTTATATTATTATTTAATTATATTATTACTATTATTTAAACTTTTGATTTTATCTAGATTCCTCTGACACTACTCCAGCAGAGAAAGGGGGTACACTTGTCATTGCAGGTATAGACGGAAGTCCAGGTCTCTCCCTCCTGGCTAGCATTGACTCCTGAGTGGGAGGGCTCTGTGTTACTGCTGGGTAGTGGTGAGTGTTCCTGTTCCCCACTAGGCATCCATTGATACTTTATTGGCTAGGAGTAATGGGAGTGGTTTGTTATTGCTCCCATGATGGCCTTTGCTGGTACCTCACAGGTTGGGGAATTGTAGGGTTGGGCAGTTTCTAATGTCCCAACTCTCCACTTGGCCTTCTCTGTCCAACACAACCTTAGTAGGGAGAGAGAAGAGTGTCTCATTATTACTGAGTTGCAGTGGAAGTCCAGGATCCCTATCTGGAGTCTACTGATGATAATACATCAGGTTAGAGTAGAGACTTTGTTATCTGCTGACAGGGACAAAAGTCCCAATCCCAATTCCCTACTCAGACTTCCTTACACCACCCTAGGATTGGGGAGAGGAGGTTAGGATGCTTTGTTCTAGCCTAACAAGGGTCAGTAGGAGGCTCCTCATTGGGCCTTTGCAGGTTAGGGATGGCTGCGTGTGTGGTGTCTGACTAGAGCAAAGTGGTATTGTCCCAGTGCTTTCTGTCTTTCTGTGCTGCTGCTTTCTTGGTTCTTTGGCTACAGAGAACAGGCTTTTGTTGGGGGCTTCTCTGGTCTGCACCAGTTGGTGTCTCTGGGTTGTCAGCTTCTTCAGCTTGAAGTTTGGATATATGAGGCAAAACTAAAATCCAAGGAATTAGCCACGATGTTGTTCCTTGGGTCCTGAGGTCCCTAGCTGTTCTGTCTTCTTCTCTTCATCTTTCAGAGTCTCCTTACATTTGTCTTACGTATGATGTCCAGAGTTTTTTCGTTGTACCTAGCAGAAGGATTAGGAAAAACTATCTACTACATCTTCCTGGAAGTGAATTTCACCTGTTTCTTTCTTTTTTTTCTGTTTTATATATATATATTTTTTTAATTGGGAAGGCAGCATATTCAATTTTCACAGTAGTTTCTTTAAGGAACTTAAACAGAATTATTAAAAACTGACTAATAAATTTTCTATTAAAAAAGAGAAAACTTGAAACAACACATCTCTATCTGTAATGTACTTTTCAATATCCATTTCACTTCTACTTTCCAGTTTCTGCTAGTTTGTTTCTTGATTCCTTTATCACCAATAAAGTCTCCTTTAGCATTTATTGAGACACTTACATTTAGAAGTGAGCTTTTCTCACTTGAAAGTTCTCTCTGAATGACTCCTGCATGGGCGGGGGGGGGGGGGGGCAGGTTCATTTGATTCGTTGCTATTACCCTGTGCCTGTCACAAGGCCAACCCACGTTCTAGTACTTAATAAATACCTGCTGAATAAGTGAATGAGAACTGAAAATCTAAATTTTTCTTTCTGTAAGAGCATATCTACTTGATTCTTGCTATGCTGAAGCATGAGACATATGTGTCTGTAGCCCATGCTTGATTTCTACCAGGCACTCCAAGCATGTGCTTAGGGCATTAGCAAAATTTGTCCAGAATTTTGCAACCTAGAAGAAAGCAATTTTAATTTCAGCACATGTGTCAGTTTTTGTTTTATGGTTTAGAATTGTTTGTATTTTGAATTACAAATGGGGCAGATGCCAGAATGGTTCCCGTGTGTGTGTGTGTGTGTGTGTGTGTGCATGTGCGCATGTGTGCACATGTGCATATTCCCTCCTATCATTTCAAAAGAAAGTGACCCAAAGAACATGGCATAAAAAAGACCTAGACTATTTTTAGGGTCTGTTTCCTAGATCCCTGAATCTTTTTTTTTTTTTTTGATGATGATGATTGATTTTTAGTTAAATCGTGGTTTGATTATCTTTAAACCTTTGTCATGTAATGTGCGTTGTGTGGCTGTATATCCATGGAGGAGGGATAATGTTAGCCCATCGTTTGGTAAAGTCCTGCAAATAATTTTTTTGCAAGCATAATTATACTTTAGATAAAGATCTCCCATTACCGAACCATTTTTTTTAATGGAGGAGAAGAACATGATTCTTTTTAGTACTACTGAGTATGTTTGGTTTAAATACTAATAATGCTCGTTTTCCCGCCTGGCTTTAGATTCTGCTTAAGGAAATGGTGAAAGATTTAATTCACTGTACTTTTGTTAGAAAGTCTGGAAATGTTCCTCCATGGGAACTTTGATCGCCTGCTAGAATGGAAATTCATTGGGGAGGGGGAACCATTTCATTTTATTGCCTGAGAGGTGTTGATAACATTCCCTACATCTTTCAAAGGCATCTTTCATGCCAAACAGGCAAACTGTAGCTAGCGGAGGAACAGAAAGAGCACTACTTACATGAGTCATTCTCAGCAAACCAGCACAGCAGCTGTGCTAGGTACTGATGAGGATTACCACAGAACCCAGTTGCAAGGTTTTGTGTGGTTGAAGAGACAACTAGCTCTCTCTGGGGACCACTTTGAAGGAGATTGAAGCAATAATGCATCCCCACTGTTGCTAGTGGATTTTGTGGCCATGTAGTACAAAACGTGTGCCAGATAAAATCAGAAAGTAATAGAAAGCAAGAAGAATCGCACAGATTTTAAATCTTAATGTGAGAGACTAAAACAAATGTCCTGAGCTTGTTGCATGTATTAGTAAGGAGTAGGAGACAGAGGATGGGATGCCTTTAACTCAGAACACTTGCAGGGCTTCCGTCTTTTCATTTGAGAACCATTTGGGTGTGTTGTGAAATAAAGTTGCAGAGTAGGCATGTTCAGACCTTTATTTGCTACAGTTAGTAGGAAAGATCCCCCCCCCCACCTTAAATAAAAGAAGCCAGAGTTTTCTGTGCAAACTGAAACAGGCGTTGCAAGAATCAGATTCACTTTGGACGAGTCTTCACATTCCAAGTCCTCATTGCATCAGGCAGCACAATTCCATCTCTGGTTGATGGGCAGAAAAAGTGGGCAGCTTGCCAGGTAGACGTTTCCATGACTCCCAGCCCCCAAAGGTGATGCGTTTTTCAGCTAATTCAATGAAGAGTGGGCTGAACTTTGGGTCTAAACGAGACAATAGCTGCCTTCGCAGTATCAGCAGAATGGTTTGATGGGAATGCACTCTACATTTGGCAGAGAATCATGTGACCTTACGACTGAGATTTTGTGATGGTGCCAACGGAGACTTGGAAAGCAGCAACCGTCCTGACTTTTTTCTTCTTTTCTAGCATGGCTCAGAAAATGGTGGATCTTAATACTTGACTTTAGCCAGACTCAGCAAGCGACTGAGCTTTGAAGCACAACTTCGCCTTTATTCTGGGTTTTTGGCAGGCCACCAGGAGGCTGTCCCTTTCACGCCTGATAAATTCTGCTGCTTATCTCTAAATAGGAAAAAAAAAAGAAAGAAAAATATAAACAGAATATTGAGGCATAACAAGTGAATCTTAAAATTGTATGTGCTTTTTGTTTTTTGGCTTTTCTTACTGCTGATTTTTTTTAATGTTAATACCCTTTCTGCTTGCTGAAGAATCCAAGTACTTTTTTTTTTTTTTTTTGGTTTATAATGAACAGGCATTTGAACAGGGCAAACAGGACGGCCGCAGCAGTGAGCATGAGATCATTGCAGCAGAGTAGCAAACTGGCACCCTGCCTTCTCACCCTTTTGGTTCAGGAGACAAACGTGTGCAATCCTCATTTCTAAAGTCAGCTCAGCCTGGAAGGATTCCTGGTCTCTCCCACCTTCTACCATTCTGCTGCCAGGGACAGCAAGGATTGGTGCAGCTTCTGCGCAGTGCTTTGTGCCTGGAATACCGAGAAGGAAGAAAAAGAAGACAAGCACCCTGGTCCTTTTTTTCCAAGAAATAACAGGAGCCCTGAAGAAAAAAAAATCTGAGTTTGTCCTACTTCATGCAACAGTGCTGAAAAAAAATGAGACGCTCCTGCTCAAAAACAAAAACAAAAACAAACAAACAAAAATCCAAACCAAAACAAACCAAAAAAAAAGCAAACATTGGCTTGTATACCTACAGAGACATCGGGCTTTGTAAAGCAGCTTTGTAAGGCAACATAACCAAATGAGCCTTCCTTATTTTTATTATTTCAAAAAATATGGCATAATTAGCAATATATTGCACTTGGTGAAATCGCACCTTTCATATCAGGTATAACTTTTTTTGTTGTTTCTTTTTAAGCCTACTCTTATATAAAAGGGGAACCTTGAACTTTCAATGTACTCTTATTTAGCTCATCACCCACTTTACTCTTATTAACTTTTTCCTTTTGCTGTCTTGCTCTAATCCTGATTAGAATAGAAACTTAAGTAAAAATAGAAAAATGTCTATGGAAAGGACGGTACATGTTTTTACTTTTGTTATACATCGAAGTTTGGAAAGACATTAATATGTTATCTATGCTTTTCATGTACAGTATTAGTTTTTGCTATCTAAGAAAAGTGAGCGTTTAGTCCTAGCTGTTTAAAGAAACTAAAGCTTTCGTTTGCTGTGACTCATAATTTGAAATGTGGAAGAAGAAACTTTTTGAACTTCTAAAAAAAAAAAGGGTCATATTAGAAGATACATTAAACTACTGACAAATAAAATTAGTTTGGGGGAAGTTATATTTAAACTATTTACCAGGATTTCAGTATAACCGAAATAGAGAGGTAAAGATCATGTTCTCAGTTGCTAAGTAAAAAAGAAGCTTGTTTCACAATAATACTCTCTTTTAAAATATATTTTAAAAGAAGCATTTGTCTTAGGGCAGTTCCAGAGAGCGCTAGAAATATCCATTAAGTATTTTAGTGGAAAAAGTACATACAAACTTGTTTTAAGTTTAAAGCAATGATTGGTTCAGTAGATAAATGCATTGCATTCTAATTATTTTGTCTATTTGTACAAGTAAATTGCTAAGCAATTTAAGCATTTCATAACAAAACCCAGTTTTTCCTGGTTCAGTGGGAAAGGATTAGCAGATGTATTCCACCTATTTTAATTTTGATTAAAACTGTTTCTAAACATGTTTAAAAATTGCTAAAAAGAGAAAGTGCTTCTTAAAAATACAGCGTATATGAATGAACACTATGATTTGCATATTAAGAATTGGTGCTATAATATTTTCCACGAAAAGAATAAACTTTAAGCAAACTGTTGTGCTTTTAAAATCATATTTTATCATATTGACAATATGTAGGGTAAACAAAGAGAAAATATTATAGAACTGATGCATTCTACCTTCTTTTTTGTTATTCCATGAAGAATTATGGGAAATTGCAATTACCCTATATACTGATAATATTCAAATAAAACGTTTTATTAAGTTTATCGGTTATTGTTCACTAATTATTTAAAAAATAGCCCTTGCTCCTTCATGCTGCCTCAGCTAATGGAGCATCAACTTTCACAGGCTTAATTAACATTTATAAACCTGTTTTCATGTTTCAAGATCCTTTAGTTGAAAAACATTATTTTAAATGTTATTTTTAGGAGCCATTAATCTCTACACTCTTAATTATCTTATTAAGCTCCATGCCAAATCCAAATCTCTTTTCAGCTTTCACTAGTTCATTGTGCAAAACCTAGTCGCTTCTTTAACAGCCATGCCTCCTTTCACTTTCAAAACTGTTACTGTGAAAACAACACCAACCAAAATGAACGCATAAATGCAAACTATGAAACCACATTATATGTCATATGAGTAGCCTTGGGTGGGGCTCTGTGAGTCTTCCAAGCCTTTAAAAAAAATACTTTAAAAGGTTTTGCCCATTTTGACATTGTGTTTTGTTCTCGACCGTCTACCTTCATTCCCACCATCCAGCCAGATGATTCTCCTAGACAGCAGTTGTCTGATATTTCTCCTTTTGTGGTTGTTTTAGGGAAAAACTTAAAATGGATATGAGAAGTGAAGAAAGTGATCATAGGAGAAAATCATCTCAGGTAAAACCAAAAAGCAAAAGAGCAATTAATATTTAATATTTTTAAAGAAAAAAATAAAACAATTTTGACTGTGTTTAGTGATAAGAATTCGTTTCATATTCTCTATGGATCTAGCTGTTGGAATTTTCATTGATGGCTTGAGAATTTATACTGTTACCTACCTTTGTGAAAAATTTTTGTCTGAGTTTGTGATCAGTGTGCAGTTTGAGTCCCTTTGAATTCTGTATCTATATATCCATTCATGTAGCTATACATCCATTCATAGAACGGTTGAATAGAAAGTAATTTAGAAAAAGAAAATATATATTTTTTATTTGTCATACCATATAAAAGGAAGTGAAATCTGGGGGGAGGGAATAAAGTTGTGCTGTTTTCAAAAAATGATCTACTAAGATAATGAAACCAAAATATGCATTCTTATAGTTATGATAAAACCCAAAACAAATGTTGCTTTTTATTTCACATCTAAATTTATTAATATATGTTGAGACATTTTTACTATAATTAAATGCATGATTGTTGATTTTTTACTGTGGCTTTTAATAAGTATGGCAATAATTAGAAAACAAATAATGGCAAAAATTATGTAGACCAAATCATCTATTTAAAGTTTAAGAAACACATTTCATTTATTTCAAAACATGCAAAAACACTAAGTAATTTTTATGTAGTGTTACTATTTTTCACAATGAAGATATAATTTAGAAATGCTAAATATTGTGGATATGAGTGATACGATTAATGATTGTACAACTTACAATTTTGTTGCTGTTGAGCTTAAAATCTTTTAAAAAACGTGAGAGTGGCTGGCTTTATGTTTATTCTTTGTGTGTTTGCTTATTGTCTGGTGGTTTAAAATTTTTTTAGTGACAATTTATTTTTGCCCAACCTGTTGACCAGGTAAGAGTTGTATGTAGCTATATAGTATGTTTAAGAATATCTGTTTTTGAAAAATAAATTTAAATATATTGTGTTGAAGAGGCAAGATATATTCTCTTTTATGCAATAGATCTGGAGTATAGATTTTAGTAGTAGTAACATTGCTAGTAGTAGTAATGCTTGTTAGTATGTCATTAATTTTGGTTTTCTGATAATAGTTTATCCAAATATAGTTAATTTCAGTTTTAATCCAACTATAGACACATATGTATACATTTAATACTTTTCAATAACTTCCTGCATTCTCTGTCTAGTCAACAGAATCTTACTTGTTTTATGAGAAAGTTATAATGTTACCCATTCCTTAAAACCACTAACCGAGGTTTTATAAAAGAGTTAAAACAAGCACAGTCTGACTCTTACACAATTAGCTTAATAGTTAATTTGGTCTTAATTATAGGCTGGTAGTACTACATTCATGCCTCACAATTACATAATTCATACATGCATGTATATATCCTTTTTTTTTCTTTTAAAACTCGTTATTAATTAGAACAGTCCAAATACAAAATACTCAGTATTAAAACAAAAGTTATCTGTGAAAAATATTTCAATATACTAGTCTTTAAATTCTCATGTATAGAAACCTGTATTTAGTGTAGGATATTTATGAAGGCCTTTAACTGGGAATATGTATACTAAAAGGATTTTAGCATTTAAAATATTTATACTAAAGGATCGATATGATTATTTTCATTTAATTTCATCAGATATTTACAACAAATTCTGCATTAATAGGGAGCCCAAGTGAGATGTTGCCCATTGGCATAAACCCGTAGATCCGATCTTGTGGTGAAGTGGACTGCACAAGCTCGCTTCTATGGGTCTTTGTCAGTGTGGTAATCTAACAAAATGTTATAGACAAATGCCGTTAAATAAAATTTAGTCAAGCTCCTGTTAAATTTTAGTTGATTACTTTTGAAGAATTTATATTTTTCTTTGTTTCTCATGTATATATTAACCCTCATCTGTCTTTAGAGGCAGGCTTCAATTGTCGAACACTAGGAAGGGTTTATAACATAGCCATTTAAGTTTGAATCCAAGTATAGTAAATTACTTAAGAAACTTGAATCTTTATAGCAGGGTTTGAAACATGGTCTGAATAGATCCTGTTCAGATACTTAAGTTCACATTATAGTGGTTAGTATACCTCATCGACTTCAATAAGGAAATTAAAGGTTATAACTGGGATTTATGTATTACTATTGAGCTGTTTTCTCTTGAAAAATGAAGTTGAATGCTATTTCTTTTTAATATTATTAATTACTGGGAGAACTATGCCAGAAGAGATGTCAGAGGACATTTTGTATGACCTGTGCTGGAAATCCAAGAGGTTAGGATAGTCCTAGGAGACACATATTAAGTTCATTGGTGAAATGTTAGCGTATTATATCTACATCCTTGCCAAGCCCTTAGGTGTATGGCCGCCATATTTGGAGGAGCTGACTGAAGATATGATAAGGAGTTTGAAGCAACATTGGAAGCTGTGTGCATCCGGGTTGAGGTAGTAGGTTGTATGGTTTAGAGTTACACCCTGGGAGTTAACTGTACAACCTTCTAGCTTTCCTTGGAGCACACTTGAGCCATCGAGGAATCCTTCACCACTTTAATCTGATCAAGCCAATTTCTGTGCAAGAAGGTAATGTGTCATGAGTATTTTGGATAATTAATT
This sequence comes from Felis catus, assembly GCF_018350175.1. Classification (NCBI taxonomy): domain Eukaryota; kingdom Metazoa; phylum Chordata; class Mammalia; order Carnivora; family Felidae; genus Felis; species Felis catus. The sequence continues at coordinate 27,050,938 of NC_058376.1, read as the reverse complement.
TGAGGCTTTATTACATTAAAATGATCTTTTCATCCCTAAATACTAGATTATTCCATTTGAATCTTCTTATAAAAATTGGCAAGATGGTATTTCTAATAGGTTGTTACTTTATGAGCGAACATTTTTAGGAACTGGTGAGCAGTGACTTAAACTGCATTGATATTGCAACTCTTCAGTCACAGATTCACAAAATTTGGCTCTTAATTTTGCAAAGGGATCATTGGCCTCTCTTTCTATTCTATTGGCTACTTAGACACTACAGTAAAACAAAAACAAAAATAAAAAAACAAGTCTTCTGGTATCAATGATCTAATAGCACGTTGTCTGAGTCTTTCTTATGACACATCACTTTCTCCCTTATATTATGGTTATCTATGTGCTTGTTTATTTTTTTCCCAGTATATACTAGACTGTAAGCCCCTTGAGGGCAAAGTCCATGCCTTATTTTTCATTGTATCCCCTACAGTGGTTTACACATAAGATCTAAATATTTATTGGATGAATGAATGGAGTATAAGATCTCACCCTGTGATGAGTTTCTACTGAATATTTGAATGAATTACAAAAATAGTCACAAATTTGAGTATTGTGTGTTGGTCCTGAAATTTGCCTAAATTTAATTCCCACACTGCTCTGCATCAGTTAATATACTTGCTTTTTTTTTTTTTACTGTGTTGAGTGTGCCCATTCATCCTAGACATACAATTTAAAATTTAGAATTACTTTTTCCCTAGAATAAAAATAGAGCAGATTCATTTTTATTAATAATTTCATTATAGTTTATAACTCTAAGTTTAGATTGTGCGTATTTCTTTTGAATTTTTAAATTCCTTGATTTCTAGATAAATAGTTTTTCTTTCAGCATCAATTTTACAAATCAGCTTTTTGTGTTTTGTATACTACCCTTGTATTCTACCTTTTATTTTTGTACAGCTACATCTGTTGAATAAACCAGAAACAGCAATATCATAAGTATGTCAAGAAATTAATAATAAGTATATGAAGTATAATAGAGGATTAGATCACACTTTTGTTTGAAGGGAAGGCACCTGTAATATTCTGTCTGTACAAAGCAAATGAGTCTCTTTGGAGTCCATTAAACTGTCATAAATTTTAGTGGCAATGATGGTGTAACTTATATAGAGAAACTAGTTTATGTAGATCATCTTTCAGTCACAGAATTGAATAGTTGTAGATATTAGAACCTTAAACTCTATGTATGAAACATTGAATACATTAGAAAAGATTTTTAGATATCAATGTGTTAAGAACCCTAAGATACTGGCAATGTGGTGATAAGCTTCCTATAGAACACTCTGGCATCCAGAATATCTCAGAATCTAGAATTTGCCAACAATGGTGAAGAAGGAACTTTTGAATCACCAAAGGAAGAACACATGAGCCTTAGAAAGCTGAATACCAATAATTTCAAGCAAAGTTATTTGATTAGTACGCAGAGGTTAAAGACTAGTATTCTTAAGGCTCCTGGATGGCTCAGTAGGTTGAGCATCTGACTCTTGATTTCAGCTCAGGTCATGATCCCAGGGTTGTGAGATTGAGCCCCACTCAGCATGGAGCCTGCTTAAGATTCTCTCCCTCTCCCTTTGCCTCTCTCTCTCTCTCTCAAATAAATAAATAAATAAATAAATAAATAAATACTAGTAGTTGCTAAGAAGGAAGAGTCTTTTTATTTATTTTTTATTTTTTTTAATTTTTGTAATGTTTATTTATTTTTGAGACAGAGAGAGACAGAGCATGAATGGGGGAGGGGCAGAGAGAGAGGGAGACACAGAATCGGAAGCAGGCTCCAAGCTCCGAGCCATCAGCCCAAAGCCTGGGAAGAGTCTTTTTAAGGACCAAACAAAAGATAATGAGCAAGAGGCAGGAGACATAGACAAGATAGTGAGAAAGAGACAGAGGAAATGAAGAGATGAAAAGGAAAGTACTCCTAGCAAAGAAAAACAATGTTGTGCCTAATGGTAGCAGTTCTACACAAAAGTGTAAGAAGTAGACAACTGAGTGGTAAACAATTACATCTTTGTAAATAGTGTAGCCCTTGAGAGCCTGGAGTTCCTTTTGCACACACGTGTGTGTGTGTGTGTGTGTGTGTGTGTGTGTGTGTGTATCCCAACACTCTTGTGTATAGCTTTGAAGACCAAGTCAGCATCTTTGATGGGCCAAGTAGAATACTATTGCCCAGAAATGCCTGTTTCCACGTGTTGCAACAGAGTTAAGTGTATCACAGAAGTCAACTGTGGTGTACAGTGATAATCTTCTGAAAATACCATGTCAAATGCATAGAATTGTGGTCTCTTATCTAACTTATCTAAAGTGAACTGTTATCATGAGAGAACAGTTTAAAACTTACAACGACATAGCTGTGATCAAAAGTGTTAGTCATACAGAAGTCATAATAATTCTGAAAGGCAGAGGATATGATTAGCATAAATGAAGAAAATAAAAACTCTTCTGTAGGGTGAGAATACTACATGGGGATGCTTTCACTAGTGATTAATTATGAATTTTCTCTTCCAACTATGGAGGTTATTTAGCTTACTATAGTTTTATAAAAAAAAATTATGGATGAGAAATACACAGATTGATAAGATTATTTCAAAGAAGCCAAGATTCAGGACCACTGCTGGTATCAAATATCTAGGAATAGTTCAATTATGCCCAATAAACCATGGGGAAATATTGTACATTTAGAGAGTTAGAATTCAGTGAGGGAACAACTGTGTAGATTGAATAATTCCTGTAAGAATTTTAAGTGGTCAAGTTTTACTATGTAGCAAGATTTCCATATTTGGTAACAAAAGAAGTATGAAAATTCAGGAAACAATTAAATATCAGCAAATTTCACTTAACCACTATCACTCTTGATATTTTGAGACTTTTTGTTCAGAGTAGCTGATTTTGTTTAGATGCTTTGTGGAGTGAGGCAGGAGGAGTTGGAACTGGAAGCATGGAATCAGGCAGGGAGAAAGGAAGGAAAAGGAAAACCAACTGCAAATCAGTCAATTGGACCATGCTAGAAAAGTCTAATTTAGTTTATAACACCAGTTCATGTTAATACTCTTATATTGCTTGTTATTATTAGTTCAGTGAACTATGAGGGAATCAGATAAATTACTTGGCAGTTGAACTGAGCCTTTTGAAAACAATCCAGAAGTCCATGAACTATGCTATTAGAATAAATGAGTCTCTTTCTGTAAATAATTATTCTGTTTCTCTTATTCCCTATTATCAAGTGCTGACTCATGAGCATAGGTGATTCCCTAAGATTCCCCAAAAGATGTGATATGAAATTCTGCCACCCTGAACCTTACTTTGTACCCATGCCTGGATTCTCTTCCACAGAATGTAGGAATAATTCTTGAAGTCACTAATTATATCCTCTGCCTTTCAGAATTATTATGACTTCTGCATGACTAACATTGATCTTGGGGAGCACTGATACCTCCCTAAAAGACCTGTAAGGAATGCCTGTGCAAGACCATGAGGTGAAGGATCTGACATACCGAGAGAGCATTCGTCTCTTACTTGTTTACTAATTGCTACCATCCACTACTATTTCCAAACAAACCTGCTCCATGTTAACATCATGTTCTTCAGGATTAGTGGATATCACTTCTTCATCCCCAAGTCTTTACTCTTTCTCTAAGGACTTTCTCAATTTCAAATTCTGATAGCCATTGAAACTTTTTTTTCCCACAGAGCTTTTTCTAACTTCCATTAGCGGTAAGCCCAAGTGTCCAAGGGGACTGACTTCCTAGCACTGTATATACTTTTTTTTTTAATTGTTGGATTAGGTTGAACTGTAGATCATGTATAGGCAATGGTGAGAAACTATACACACCTTAAAATAAACTATGCTTCAGCAGTAAAGTCCTATGTTATCTGAGATATTTCTAAACTCTTCATAATATATCATTATGGGATAAGGGTTTTTTTTAAACACAGTCTATAACGTTCAGTTAAGCCAGTGATATACTATTTGAAGGTGATTTATGAAATTAGCTACTCTGTATTATTTATACTAGATCTAAGCCCCTTGTGTACAGAAATAGCTGTCTTTTCCAAACTCACAACTCCCTACCCTAGTGCTCTGCATATATGATGATTTCTTTGGTGAATGAACAAAACATTTTTAAGTGAAACAAAAACATTATGTGATACATTAGGGTAATTCTATATTTAAGTATACTTCTTCAAGATTTTAAAGTTTAGAATTTAAGAGAAATTAGAAATATCATATTTAACTTTGGAGAAGTCTACTGGAGGGTAGTTCTTGATTTTTAAGTTGGCATTGTCTTGTGTGTGCCTTCATTTGTGACTTCTTTCTACTCCATGTGGAATGTGTGAGTTAAATAAACTTACCCATGTCTCTCTCCTGTCTCTGATCCCTCTTAAATCCTATTCTGTTTCTCTTCATTCTGGACTCCTGGAACTCTTACTTGACCCTAATCATATTCAACCTCGTTTTTCCCATTACATTTTGTAGGTTTAGGTATGATCAGTGACGTTAGTTTGTAAGCTGTATAATTCATGCATTACATTTACTTAGTAAGAACTTAAATAGTACTTGATTGAAATTAAAAATTAAATCTAGATTTATAAGTGGTAAGAACCTTAGAGATCAATAACCCATTTTCCAGATAATGAAACTGAGCCCTAGAATGTTCAATGATTTTTGTCAGAACCAATCCACTAGTAATGGACACAGCCTAAATTTTTATCTAGGTCAACGATCTATGCAAGATGATGTATTTTATGTATGCTATCAATATATTTTTAGGTAGTATCATTAAACAAATTGTAATTGATTGAAATAAGATGATAAACTTTTATTTTTAAAAGACTACAAATAACACAATAATTTATCTGCACACTCAAATATGATAGATATAATTAATATCATTTAAAATGAACTCTGCATCCATTTCATTTTTTCTTTTCAAGTAGAAATGCACTCTTACTATGGAGGCATAGAGAAAATTTTATCTACTTTCTAGTCCACTATGGTAATTCCCCTCCTTCCAGAACCCTTCTCTAGGGGAGAGGAGTATGGCCTAGCAGTTAGTGATATATCCTAAATAAAAAGGGAAGAAATTGTGAATTGGTTAACCTGTTAGTATTATGTTGCTTGGAAGAATGAAAGTTAATATGAAATGGTAGCCATAACTAAGCTCAACTTCAGAGCTCAATTGCTTGTATCCTCCCCAAGATATACAAGACAGCATTATGTAAAACACTTTTACCAGGGATCATGAACTTGAATAGCTTCAGGGTCTAGGCAATATAGTAAGCCAGACTTGAAGACAAGAGGAAGTAACAGGGACTGTGGTAGACCAAAGATACAGTCACTCTCAAGGTATTTCAAAATGACTTCATCAGTCATTTGGCTCCCAAGGGCAGCCATTTTTCCATCTCCTACATGAAAATATCACACAGTAAAGCAAAATTGCAATAAATCTTCTCCTTTAATAAACCTAGAAGCACCTTTTCTTACAGTTGACCTAGATAATTGGGAGTATCTATGATACTCTATGCTGATGCTATTATTTCAAATAAAGATGTCTGATCCATGATGGTCTAAATATTTCCTTGAATTTAATGGACTAATGGAAAATATTTACTGATCAAGCAACAACTATCAATTGCAATATTTGTTTGATGCTGTTTTAGTGAAAGAAAGGTAGTGGTAGTGATTATAGTAGTCCCAGTAGTACTATGTAGTTTTAGGTTTCCCTTTGTCTCTGAATCTCAATGTGCAAAACAATGAAATCCTGATACTTTTTATTTCTCAAATAATTGATACTGTAAATAGATGGATAGATAACCTTTTGAAGTCAGAAAAAAATCAAAAGGTTAAATAGAGTGAACACAATTAAAGTTCAAGGGTTTTCATCTCCGTATAATGTCTTAGATTAGGGCAACTGAGTAGAGCTCAAGAATAAAGTAACTGGTGGTGTTGTTAATTGTATTTTATTGTGTGATAATTAAAAGACCAGTTATGCATACATCTGGAATTAGATCAGGTTCCTGTCCATAAATTTTTCAATATAATTTAATCCAATGAACTTAAATGTGGCAAATAGAAATGACACAACCAATTATGAAAACACTGAGTTTGTAGTAATGAAGAAGACTCATGTTTGCAGTGTTGCTGTGTGTAGTAGAAACCTTCCTATTAAATACAATTAGGACTAGCCATTGATACCATGAAGATTTTTGAGAAATGGATCTTAAAAACTAACACATACATACAATACACATTTTGTTTAAATTTGAAAGCTTGATTGTATATTCGCCAGTATTTTTACGCAAGCCAAGAACTACTCTTGAGTTTGGTTGCTGATTACAGATCTTAGTCATGTTTTTTTTTTTTTTGTAAATCCCTTAATGCATCATCTATGATTTCTAATTTCTGTTGTTCCTCAGATGTCTTTAAGCGCACATCTAATGCCAAGAAATCTAACAGCAGAATACTACTTTCTTTATGATTGTTTCCAATCTTTTAACATTGTCTTACCTACATCCAACTCTCTAGCATTTTTTTAAATATGATCATATTTTATAAAGTCTTTCCAAAATGTTAAGGTTTAGAAAACCCTTCATTCTTTTCTCACTCATCTTTAAATTGGTTTATATACTATTTAACTAAATGATACAATTTCACATTAACCTAACTGGCATAAACTGATTTGGGAACAAACATAACAGATTTCTGGCAAGCATACAAATCACTTGATGGGAGCAGAAATACTTGAGTGCTCTAGAACTTTCTGAGGTGATGGAAATGTTCTCTACATTGTCCAAAACAGTAACCATTAGCCACATGAAGCTGTTGTGCACTTGAAAGATGTCTAATGTGACTGAAGAAGTGAATTTAAGTTTAGTTAATTAAAATTTAAATAGCTACATGTGGATAGTAGCTAATGTATTGGACAGTGCAGTTCTGGAAAGGACCACACTTACATTTAGCATGCTGGAGCATTTAGCATCTGTTGAAAATGTCAGCTAATCTGTGAAGTGGTAAGTGATTACAAGTATTTCCTCGGTAGCTGAATTAAGATTTAGGGGAAGAATAACTTGGGAAACTCTAATTGATTTGGATTTCATTTTTGTTTTATTGTTTTTTATTTGTTTATTTTGTTGCTATTTGGGTATAGATTTAATCTGATGGGATTTTAAAAATTTATGCAAAAAAAGGCCGCCAAAACATTTGAAACTACAGAGGTTTGCAACTCTTTCTGAAGCATTCAGTCAACACAAACCTAATTAGAAAGCAAATGGCATTATTGCAGTAGCAAAACAAAAACAAAAATGTGTTCTTACTTTAGGATCATGAATCCATAAGAGACATAGAATGAACTTGTTGAGTCTCTGGGGTCTTTGAAAAATGTATAATACTTTAAAGGTATGTAGGTGTGTTTATTTTTCTGAGGAAGAAGTCCCAGCTCTTCTCAGATTATCCTAGCCGTCCATGATTTCCTGAAAAAGTTAAGAATAACTTCAGGAGGTTGCTGTTTAATGCTTTTTGAGGGACCAGAAGTTAATTAAGTAGTAAATACATAGAATTGAAAGCCTTTTTCTTACAAACATCGTAAATCTGTCTTCCTATCCATCCATCCACATACGTATTTCAAATTATATAGTTTATATGTATAATTAAATATGTAAAATTCTAATTAAACATTGCACAATATATAATTTATATGTATTTTAATTAATATTATATGTATAATTTAATTAATTGGCTAAACCTGTGGAACATAGTTAAGAAAGAGAATAGCGTAATTCTTTGGAAGGATTGAATAAAATTAGATGGCTAAAATCACTGTCATATGAAATGTGAATATTCAACTGTGAATTATTGGAAAAATCATAAAAATATAGATTAGACCATCTCTCAGTTTATTATATCAGTTTGTTTGCAAATTTTCTGCTTATGAGTGATTGGGTCCATTAAAGCAGTATAATTTATGAAACACAAAAAGACTGTCACCAGACCTATACTCAATAAAAGGACATGAAAATATGGGGAAAAGTAGAATATTGAACTTTATGTGTTTTAAGAAAAATTAAGGTATTTATGTTTTAACGTGTCCCTTTCTGACTAGTATTTTTGTTTAACCCATCAACTACTGGTCCAAACACATCAGATAGGATGGACTCTACTATAACAGTATTAGTCCTGTTTTTCTTTTTTAATGTTTGTTTTTATTTATGTTGAGAGAGAGAGGGAGAGCAGAAGAGGGGCAGAGAGAGACGGAGAGAGAGAATCCCAAGCAGGTTCCGAGCCGTCGGTGCAGAGCCCCATGTGGGGCTGGAACCCATGAACTGTGAGATCATGGCCTGAGTCAAAACCAAGATTCAGGCGCTCAACCGACTGAGTCACCCAGGCTCCCCTGGGGTTACTCCTCTTTCAGAAGTGAGAAAAAAGTCAGGGGGTTATGTAATGTCCTACAACCACATAAATGGTAAATCCTGGGACTGAAATGCATCTTACACCAAAGGAGTTGATTTCAACTACTTTGTTGTGATGCCTCCCACAAGAGACTCAGCAATTTGAAAGCAGTAGGTATCCACAGTAAAATTTGAAAGTAAGATTTGCTCTACTTCTTCTGAAATGAAAGTACAGCCTCACTTGTTGAGCTGGCCAGCCCTTTTTGTGCTTCCAGAGATTTTCTGGTGCAGTGTTTCTTTCAGTTTAGAGATCCACACAACAAAAGTTTCATGGGCTCTTTTCTGTTTGATTTTTTTCAAACATTGAATAGCATAAGGTTGCCAGACCTACCTAAAAACAGCAAATATATTTATTTCTAATGGAAATTTATCAGCTCAGTGTGGTTAAATGTTTATTTAATGGCTAAGAGAAACATTGAACACCATCTCGCTATTACATAAATGATTACTTCTGTTTTTAAAGTATTTCAAAAATGAGAGTACGATAGGGGCACCTGGGTGTCTCAGTCAGTTAAGCGTCCAACTCTTGGTTTGGGCTCAGGTCGTGATCTCAAGGTTCGTGGGTTCGTGGGTTCTGTGCTGGCAGTGCAGAGCCTGCTTGGGATTCTCTCTCTCTCTCCTTGCCCCTCCACCACTTACAGGGTTGCTCACTCTCTCAAAATAAATAAACTTTAAAAATGGGAGTACAATAAACCTTAAGTATTATTTGAGATTAGCTGATTAATATTTGGGAAGTATCTAACATTGTTCCTTACATAATCTAGGGATTTAAGAAGACCTCCTTTTTCGTCTCCCTCCGCTAAAAATATTAGCTTGACACTTGCTTATTATTCCCTGACTTTATCTGAGTTTTAAGACCTCTTAGAACAGTGGTTCTCAAATTTGTATCTCTTGAGGACCCGAAGGGGGAAAGGAATGGAGGGCGGGAAGTGGGTGTAGTTTGAAAAAGTTCTCAGCATTATTCATATTTTCCACCTGCATAGGCACCCATTCCAATAGGCACCCATTATGCGGTCTGATTTCAGAGGCCTCAGAAAGGTCACCCCTGCTCTGAAATAGCTTGGTCTTTCATTCCACGTTAAACTTACAGCACAGTCATTGACTATTCCCCACTCCCCAGTAATAAAGGAATTGAACTCCGGCCCTAGAGTCAGACACACCTGAATTTATAACAAGTCTTGAGTCAACAACTACTACAAAAACAGAGCTTTTCATCAGTGCTTTACGATCTTCATCTGTAAAGTGAAAATTATGATACCAGTACTGCAAGATTTTTGTGAAGATTAAAAGATTATATGTATATGGCATTTAGCAAGCATGGGACCTAGCAGATAATAGGAGTGGAAAGAATATAATTATTATGACCATCATTGCCTTCTGAAACTGTACAGTGTATTGTTTATTTATTAAAGGTCCCACAAGTCCAGAGCTGTGGAATTTACCTGAGCAGAGCCAACCACAGGAAACACTGGGAGGTGGTTATTTTCTCTAAGACCTCTCCTTAGATTCTTGATCATCCTGGCTTTGCTGCCAAGCTTTGTTTTGAATATGTCACATTTCAAATATTCTCATTGTCAGTCATGATAGTGAAGAAGTCTCACCTTTTCCTTCTGAAATTACAGTTCTTCTACATATGTCTGAAGCTAATTCTCTTCCTATTTGTACAATTCATATTTTTGTAAACATAAGCAATTTATCACTACTGTGTATATACAAATAGGGTGAAGTGATAATTTGCTTAAGAGCCTTTTCCCATCTGTAAAATAAGAGTAATAATCCCTGCTTGTTGCATTTCTCCAGTGCAAAATGTTGAAAAAGTAAAATATATAATGAAAAAAAGCCTCAGCTTTTTAATATAAATATGAAATTAAGCCATTTAAAATATAAAATTAAATATAAAATATTTAATTTATATATAAAATAAATAAAATTAATGTGTGTGTATATATATATATATATATATAATAGAAAATTAACTCATTTAAACTTTTCTCTAGGAAATTTTATAAATACACCCCCAGGGGAGGAGAAATATCAAAGTATTCTTAACCTGTTCCTCCCCCAAGAAGAGGATCTCTCTCTCTCTTTCTCCCTCTCTCCCTCTCTCTAAGTCTCTTCAGTACCTCTGTCTTTCTCTTTGTCTCTATTGCTGTGACTCTCTGTGTCCTTCTCTCAGTCTCTTTGGTACCTCTGTCTTTCTGTCTCTCTTACTGTGACTGTCTCTCTCTGTCTCTCTCCTTTTTCTTCCCTTCTCTCTTTTGGGTAGGTAGGTCCTGGTTATATTTTTATCGCTTAATTCTCCGCAAATGTCTGTTTCCGTCACTACATATAAATTACTTCTTTTAGTATCTAGCCAAATGCCAAAAGTAAGAACATTATATTCACTAGATAAATGAATGATTTATTGAATTAATTAAATCAATGAGAGCAGCTAGAAATGTAGACTTTCTAGTTCATATGACACTGGAAGGTATTAACTATAGTATAATTAAAACATTCATTGTTGGCCAATCTTGGTCATCATCTTGTTCAGGTGATGCCATTGGAAGCTAAGTTAGTCCTGTAATTTCGTCCTAACACATTCCTTTCTTATGAAGCCAATCATTTCTGTCTGAGCTAGTGAATACACACCATGCCTGTGCGATAAAAATGATTACATTAAATATTTCTCAACAGAAAATTGGGTGGATCTCTATGTTTCATGATTAAGTTATTTTTGTTTTTTTTAACCTATAGAAACTAAATTCGGTCTTCCATGTTAGTTTAGTGAAAGCATTTTCAGTAATTTTATTGTAACTTATTGTCTTTCTAGGTAATCGACAGCAGGAGTCTTTTTATTTTTTAATATTTTGGTGGGAAAGGAAAGGTTGCTTTATTTGGGAAGCTGGCAACCTGGGATGATGGTTCTCAGAGACCATCTTCTAGATAGGAGGTATCTGCACTGGGTTCAACAGTTTGTGAAGTTTTGAACTTGATTCTCTTTCCCTCTTTTCGGCAGGCTGAATACGATTCTTTGTCAGGGTATTGGATAGTTTCCCAAAGCAGGTTTCTTCCAGAGAGGAAGCAACATAAGCATCTAAAGTTCAATTGTGCAAGGCATCTGGGGCCTGACACCCATTAGCCAGGGTTCTGATCCTGTCCCACAAATCTACAGACAGGCCACATCACATTCCTGGGTCCTGGAGGAAGGCCCGAATACCCTCCAAGAAATAGCATCTTTACCTACTTGGCCCTAAGTAGGTGGCAGAGATTTCAGGAGCTGAGATGGTGAACTTGCCCATTTTAAAATGCTGATTATCTTACTGATGGCTTTGAAAGTACTGTGGCCTTCGCACTAGGTCTCCTCAGATTTGATGGATAGTTGTTGGGTACAGGGAAGGTAGACCTTCACTTAGATAGTTTCATTATAAAACATAGGCCTTAGAGATAGAGAGCTGCCAGATTTAGCAAATAAAAATATGGGATGCTCAATTAAATTTGAATTTTAGGTACATAATGAGTAATTGTTTTAGTATCACTAGGTCTGGCAGCTCATGCTGTTTTCGTTGTTTATCTGAAGAAGCATTATTTTTATTTGGCAATTCTTTTTTAGATAGCATTTTCCAAAATAAAGTGTCACATACCATTGTCATATATACTGGCACTCTCATTAAATAAGGGGAGTAGTGCCAGCTAGTAAAGAAATAAGAATGAGATTTAAGATATGCCAGGGAAAAGCATACAAAATTAATACGATAACTTATGTTAAAATAATAGAAAGTTGGAAATAATTTTTTTTCTTCGAAATGTTAAAGTCAAGTAAAATAAGTATGAGGCTATATTACCTCGCGTGATTAAACAAAGCAGTTTAGCAAATGACGTTGAACAAGCAGGAGCCAGTCAACAGCATCAGCATAAAATTCAGGGAACTAAAATTTTGTTATAATGTCAAAGCCGCATTACCTGGTGCATTCTCTGATGTTCTAAGTGGCCTTTGCATTAATTATGACAGAATTTGGGGTTGTTGTGGGGTTTCTTTATTTGTTTGTTGAGAGTTCTGGAGGGAGAATCTCCCAAGAGATGAACACTCCGGTTAAAGCACTTTCACTTCTGAGTTAATGTAAATCCTCCCTTGCTTTGCACAGGATCTATTGTGTCAGTCCCTTTAACTTTTGCAGCCTCGGTTGCTATGACAAGATAAATCTCACACAGATAACCTATACTGGGTCTGTGTTCGTCTTATACTCGGTGAATATTTGACATGGTGCCTTAGCAGTCAGTGACACTGACTCCCTCACTATGTTTGCCCATGTCACATCACTGTCTCCCCCAGCCAAACCCACTCCTTCCTGACCATCCCCACTGCCCCCACCCAGCTCAGCAGCTCCCACGCTTTCCAGTTTTGCTCAAAACCCCCATGGGAGCCAAGCTGCCGGGCTGGGTCTTCTCCCCACACTCATCAACACCAAGTTCCTTCCTGTTCTTGTGGCTTTGGGCAGAGAATCACAGACCTGGAGACTTTCGATGTCACCCATCAAGTCCCACCAGGCACACATATGCTTGTCCACGTGCTCACACACCATGAATCTTTTCATTTAATGAGGCAATTTGTCCTGTCATCTTGGCCCCATTTCCTTTATTTTATACAGAAGGACACCAGCACATAAAGATCAAGAGATTGTTTTCAAAGTCACGGAGTCACTTACAAGTCAAGGCTGGAACCCTGATACCTTCATTAAATCAATCTTTTCAGAGACTTAAGTTTTTCCTCTGTCTTATAGGATCATATGACCAGAGAATAATGTCGTTGTGAAAAGTAAATGAGAACTTAAAGTATCTAGCCAAACTGTTTATTGTGGGCTTTCAGAAAATGTTTGTTTTCTCTCCGCATTTTCACTAAACTGTTAGACAATTTATTAGAATTTATTAATAACATTTATTAAGAGACTTTGCTTTGGTTGCTAAGAATTCCATTCATTCACAGATCTCTGCCTAGCCTGCTTTTTGACCCTGACAAATTTATTTAATCTTTCTGTTTCTAGACATAGTTCTTGGCTATACAGTAATGTTCTGTGATTATATGATTCTATAATTTTTCTGTTTTAAAGTTTGAGTCATTAATTAGCATGTATTTGTAACTCAGTAGGTATTTTCAAATGAATAAATATGTGAGTAAATGGTAGTAACCAATGTTGTTATTATTTTCTGGCTGTTTAATGACACATTTGAAAGTAATAGACGTATTATATGGTTTCTATGGATATTTCAAAGTCAACTATGGGATCTTTTAAAGTAATTGGATTCTTTAAAAAATTGTCCCACATATCTGAGTTAGATTTTTACTCAGTTTCACAATATTTCACATTGACCCTCATTTCAGCCTCCGGCTTTCTTTCGCCTCCCGAAGCTCCTGCTCTTCTCCCTAAGTCCCTGCTCAAAGACTAGTGCATATTTTGTAAAAAAAATTATTATCTTGTACACACAACAAAGTTTAAATTCCTCTACAGGACATTAAGGAACTTTAAAATCTGTTTCCAGTGTACCAGTATAAACCATATCAGGCTACCCCTCCATGGCCTGGCCCCCTATCTTTCCAGGTCATGCCCATTTACCACTGCCCTATATCCACCCCCGCTGGGGCTCCATTCACCTGTGTTGTGTAATGGAAGGCAGTAAGGCACATAAGCAGAGAACAAATGTGGCCATATCATTTTACAGGTGTGGGAGCTGTCTCTATAAGCCTCACTTGCTTTGTCCAAAACCAGGGTAATAATATAAATTGCTTGTTGCATAGAAGGCAGTACGTGGAAGCTGTTGTGATGTGCTGAAGATGAACTCAGAAGTCTTTGCTTATTTTGTTCCTTCTAAAAGCTTCTGAATTACTTTTATTTGTGGCAAAATTGCATTGATTCTTCAAGATCTGCTTATCCCCTATGTTCACATTAATATGTAATTAATAATGTTTAATTTGCATGCTTTGGCATTTCCACTCTCTTCTGTATTCATTGGTATTGTATCATTTTCTGTTTCATCACTTCCGGAAACAGTCATAGGTAAGAAGAGCGAAACGAGCTTTGACGATCATTTACTCCAATATCCTGATTTAATAAATAGGAAAACTGAAGTTCAAACTCACTAGTAACATTTTTTTACAATTAATTGTATAATTTGTGCTTCCATAGTAGTCTGTGAATTTCTAAGAAGTAGAAAATGGTGTCTGCCTGATCAGTTTAGGTATCCACAGTGATTGGCTCAGGGTAGACCTACAGTGATGGATACTTCTGGAAAAAATGAACGTTGCAAAACTACTTCTGGCCAAAGTTCTGAACTCTAACTTAGTGTTTTTGTACTGTACTGTATTTACTTTCAGTCAAACTTCATCTTTTTCTACAGACTCGCTTACTGAAAGATTCACGGTCTCTTGAAAGTTTTCGATCATCCTGGAGTGGTCTAAATAAAGATGATCCTTATAAGAGTCAGGAGCTCTTCTGGTTCTATAATGCAGTCACTTAACTTTGAGTTGTAATGATTCATACTCCTAGAGGCAGGCCCAGAGAAAATTGAAGTTGAAGCGGTATTATTTTTTCCTGGTAAAGTTCTTGGACATGTGGATCCTCTATCCTTGACATCAAACTCAGCGGTCCTTTTTTTTTTTTTTTTTTTTTTTTTTTTGCCTAACAACTGATTGTCTCAACTGTGACCTCACAATAATGCCTATTTTGAATTGATCATGGCTGTCCACAGACTACTTTCATGCTTGTTAACCTTGTTTCTATTCTATAATAACCTAAGGAGAAGCAGGGAAATTATTTGGGTCCATGTTTTACAGATGAAGAAACTAAGATTTGGTGTGAATTAAGATTTCCTTTCTCCCATCCTAGAGTTTACATTGCATAATTTTGCTTCTCATTGCTGGGTTGGGTCGGCCTTTGATCTGTGGCTGACCTATTCTACACCAGTACAATATTCTATACTTATTTTATACCAGTAGGAGAAACCTAACATTCTTCCATGTAAGTTCTAGCAAAGTTCCAAGAACAGCCATGGGCTATACACTCATTGATTCCCCATGCTAAAGGCCCCTTCAGTTCCTGAAAATAAACAGCTGGCTGGTTCAGATTGTGGTTTAGCAATGCAACGCAGCATTTGGTAATTAGCACTTGAACTGAGCAATAACCTTCAATGAGTCTTTCATTTCCCTGTTCAGGGAGAGAAGGATCAACACACAGAGATAGAGTGTGTTCCATTATCAGTTTGTCAGAACTGGGGTCGCTTGTTAGATGTATGGCCTTAAACAGGTTCTTTAACTTCTCTGTGCCTCTCAGATGCTTCGTGTGTAAAGCCAACTGCAAGGTTGTGGAAAAGGGCGAAGGAAGTAACAAATAGAATGGCGCTTGGCTCATAGCGAGTGCTCAGTAAATACTACTCCTAGTCATTATTATTATTCATGACTTTGCAAAACTTAAAAGCAACAGTTCATCCAATCTGAGTTTATCATTGAAAATATGATCGTATTTTCCCTTACGCGAATAAAAACAAGTTACTTTTAAAACAGGAAAAAAAGTGTTTGGAATTAATTTCTTTGTATATAATTAGGTGATTTTGGTTCATCTTATTTTCAGTAAAAGCATCTTTGTCGTTTTTGACCCTGATGGAAACTGAACACGTCTCTCGCGTTGATGGCACCATGTTAGGAAAGTAAATAACCTTATGTTGAAGTGGAAAGTGCAATTACAAGTGCCAGACCCCCCTCTCGATAGTTGCCTGAAATTCATCCCTTTAGGGTTTGTGCGTTAATAATGAAGGGTGGAAATCTGCTGTAAGCATTCACTTTGACATAGACATAGGTTAATATTGTTTGCCTGTAATATATTTAACATTCCAAGACTCCTTTCTGATTTATTTTATCACATCTATCGTAAAACTAACAATTATAATCACTCCCATTTTTCTGTTGAAGCAGCTAGGACACAACAAAGCAGAGTACTAATATAGTTTGACAAATGATAGAATTTCAAAGCTCTTCCTCCTCAAGAAAATAGAAAATATTCTGTGCAGGCAGTTGACAGTAAAAAGGAAATCTCTTCCTACGAAGTTATCTCATATAAATATTAATATTCCTTATTGGCCATTACTTCCAGCATTTCATTTTCCAAATGCACTTTTTACAAACATGTAATATTATGGTCCATTACCAACCACTAATGGAGAATTTTATGACTAACTTTTGCACCAAAAACGATTATTTGCTGTGTGAGGATAGATTTGCAAAACAAGATATGGTAGCATTTAAATGGCCACTTATTTTTAGAAGACTACCCTGACACTGTGGCCTAAAACTTAGATTGCCATCTCATGGCATCATTATCTCCAGGCCCACATGGGTGTCTCTTTCACTTAAGGAGCATAATGGAAGCCAATTTGATTAAAATAGGCTGTTTCTTATCATTAGGAAATTTGGGGATGGAAAAATAATAACTCGTATAATAAATACATGATTTGAAGCCACATTTATCCTCCAAGGTAATTAGCATTCAATTCTTTCAGCAAGCAGGAAGGCACCAGATTTTTCTACTATATGCTCTTTTCAGGGAGAGTAGTATGTGTATTTTTAGATAGGTCATACTGAGCAAAGTGAACTGTTTCATTTAGGGTGTGAATATTATGGGGATTATTCTGTAGCTAATTTCTTCCCTTCAACACATAAAACTGTTCTTTTAAACATATTTATAATCACAATTTCTAGAGAAATACCTAAGGTTCTAATCTTGTCATAACATCATAATTCTATCTTATTTTTACTGAATATGTTGGATATGTGGATCTATTAATGTTATTTTTAAAATGTCTTTCTTTATTGACGTTGCCACAGTCCATTTTAAACATTGATATCTGAGGATAGTTATAATGTAAAAAATAATTCAGTAAAACATAGAACTTACATTTGTATTTTAAAACAGTACTAAAGGAGATAGTTCTGAGTTCAGAATTCAGGTACTGAAAAAGGTGATAATGTTATAGAAGGTTTTTTGTTTTGTTTTGATTTTAATTTCTAGGATTTACCCATACTTATTCAGTAAACTTTAAGTATGTAGTTTATAATTAGTCTCCTTGGAAAAGTCAAATACTATTTCTACATTGTTTAAAGTGTAAATGAGAAGGTTAAAGAAAACAATTATTAAATAAAATAGAAGTTAAGTGACCCACCTAAAGCCACAGAACTAGTTTGTGGCTACACAAAGAATCAAACCTAGATTTTCTGATTTGCCTATGTTCTTTTCATTACTCCTTTAAAGAGGTTAGTTTTAAGACAACTGACCTTAGTACATGGTTTAATCTTTACTTGTTAGCATGAAATAGACATCACACGATTATGGTATTGACATGAAACATACAAATCACCCAATATGTGATAATTAATCATAAGTAGCAACATAATGTGACAAACATTCATTAAGTCGCTAATTCTGTTAACATAAATATTTTTGTGAAGAGTATTCTTTTTACCTTAAGGAAGCCAAATAATACCAGTAATTAATGAGAAGTGAAACCACTCCGTGGTAAAACACTTTCAGATTTTTAAAACTAATTTTGTTATACACAATTATTGAGCAACATTATTGACAAGATTTTTTTTCCATAGTAAAGATGGGATTCTGCTATTATTATTTTTTTTTCGTTAGAAACATTTGCTAAATCACAAAAGTGATAAATAAGGTTATAGGAGTTAGGAGACTTTTGGAAATGTAGTTCCAAAGAGAAAACTTCCTACATGATGGAAGAAAAAAATGTAATTTAGCTTAGATATTTTTCTGTATGATTTGGAAACAGATAAAAGAAGATTATAAAAGCATTCCTGCATGATCTTTGGAACAACACTAAGACACGAGGAATTTACAAAGCCCTCCTCACACACGTGACATCGTAGTCTCACTCTTCCTTCTTGGTCTCTTCACCTCTTCCATTTCCTGAAATATTTACCTGCCACACATGGTCTTAAATATCACATTCTCCAAGAATCCTCCTCAGGATATCTCCCCAAGATACCCGAGGCTGTGGGAAAGACTCTCCAATGTGCTCCTCAGGGTCCTGTAATTTGCCCAGCATTTGTCATGTGTGTTCCTGCAGTTGCCCATTTAACTGGCATTATCTCCCACTAGACTCTCCACTCTACTAGCAAAGGAGCTGGGTGTCCCACAACCTGGCCCAGAGTTTCACACATTGTAAGTTGAACAGCTCCGATTGAGCTAAAATACACTAAAGTTAACCAAGCCCTGTGTAATTCTTCCTAGTTTACATACACAGGGCATCTTTTGAAGCTCTTTGCGACTCCTTATTTCACCCATATTACAGATGAGGAAGCCGAGGACTTGTGCAGGCTAAGAAGTAGGAGGTCACACTCCATAAATGGGCAGAGTAAGGAAATCCTGCCTGTTCTCTTTCCCCATTTATTCCTTCATTCAGCAGATTTGTGCTGAGCATCCTCTATGTGTCAGACATTATGTCAGAGCTGGAGATCCAAAGATAAATAGGTTAAGACCTCCTGAAGCTCTCTGCCTCGTCAGAGAAATAGACTATAAACAGTAATTATAATACAGTGTGATAAGGGCTTTCACAGAACAATGTATTCTTGTGCTGTGGGATTTCCAAAGAAGGAATAAAGATTGTGCATATTCATTTGCACTATTTTAATTTTTAATATTCTTTGAATACTCATTTGTGTCTCAATGTGTAGTATATAACCCTTCTAATTCAGAAAAAGGCAAAGGCCTGTGCAAATTAATGAAATTGTAAATATTGCAGTAGTATTTCTAAACAAACTAGTCTTCATTGTTGTTCATATTATACGTTAATTTGGGTATCAGAGAAAAGTCTATACAGAGATTAATCTATGATAGTTTTAAATGGCTTGCTTAGGCAAAATTATCATCATTGTCATTTATATAACTTGAAATCCTAAGATAATTCTCAAGAGAATTACCATAAGCACATTAGCAAGAATTGATGAGTGGAAGAACTAGGTAGGAGTGCAATATGGCATGAAGATGGCTTAGGGTGAGTCAGGAACTCATGAGACTGTTCTAGAAAGCAGCTGTGTGCCTGAGTTTTGATCAGAAGCTCATCTGCTGTTTTTAAAAATCTTTTTTATTTATTTATTTTTTTATATTTTGAGAGAGAGAGAGAGCAAGTGGGGGAGAGGGGCAGAGGAAGAAAGAGAGAGAGAGAGAAAGAGAGAGAGGGAGAATCTTAAGCAGGCTCCATTCTCAGAGCAGAGCCTGACATGAGACTCAATCCCACGACCCTGGGATCATGACCTGAGCCCAAATCAAGAGTCCAATGCTCAACTGACTGAGCCACCCAGGCGCTCATTAAAAATCTTTTCAAGAAAAACTAGTTGACTGGATAAAAAGATTTACTTCATTTTTCAGAGTTTTTAGATTATTCTTCAGAGAAAAGGAAGTAGCCATGGAAAAGAGTAGTATTTAATAATGGCAATTAAAGTACTTTACTGAGTAGATGGAAAATATAGGTAAAGGCCAATAAATAGCCTGAGTTTGTTTGCATTATTTACTAATCACCAAGTCACTCCAAATGAAGAACAAACCATGAACACACCAGTTCCTTGAGGAAAGTGGTCTTGCCTTATTAATCTATTTCCAGTGCTAAGTATGCTGTGTTGCTCATTGCCAAAAAGATTTCAACCAAGACCAGACAATTCTCTCAACATTTTTTAATTTAGAAAGAGAATAAACGCGACACCTGGGTGGCTCAGTTGGTTGAGCATCTGACTCTTGATTGGCTCAGGTCACAGTCTCCCAGTTTGTGAGTTCGAGACCCAAGTGGGGCTCTGCACTGACAACACAGAGCCTGCTTGAGATTCTCATTGTCCCTCTCTCTCTGACTCTCCCCTGCTCTCTCTCTCTCTCTCTCTCAAAATAAATAACTAAACTTTAAAATAAAAAGAAATAGAATTTTAAAAAATGGGCACCTGGGTGGCTCTATTGGTTGAGCATCTGACTCTTGATTTGGGCTCAGGTTATGATCCCAGGGTCGTGGGGTTGAATCTCATGTCAGGCTCTGCACTGAGCATGGAGCCCACTTAAGATTCTCTCTCTCTCCCTCTGCCCCTCACCCTCCTTCTAAAATTAAAAAAAAAAAAAAAAAAGAGTAAACAAACCAAAAATTGAAGAGACCTAAACCATATGTGGATAAAACATAGCTCTGTTTAAAAACCTGATTTCAATTTCAAAACCCTAAGAACATCAGTTGTCAGTGATTAAGAGCTAGGGAACCCACTGTGTGGTTAAAAGTAGTACCTGTTTTCTACGGAAGCATCCAAACCAGTGAAAATGGGTAGAAGCCAAGAGGGCAGCCACCCCTTCCAAGCATCTAAAGAATGCACATTCTACACATTCCAGGAGCACCTCCCCCGCTGGTGACTTTGCTCAGCCCCCCGGGCCATCCACCTCAAACTGCCTTGTTCAAAAATTAACACGGGAAGAAAAAAGGAGATGTTTTTCTGGAATCGTCCACACTGGTAACCCATTCCCTTGTAATTAGGAGGAAGCAAGTCATAAGCCCATTGCGAGAAGGGGAAAAGTGTAGACCCAGGTTTTTGATAAAAGAAGTGAAGAGGTCTACAGGGATAAACATAGTAACCCACATAGATTTTGCTAGATGTTTTTTTTTCCTTTTGGATGCTCTTTATAATTCTTTGGTTAAATCCCCATCTGACTACCCTCAAATGATGCTCCTATTTTCCCAGTGTAAGAATGGAGGAGGAGGTGTTTAACTGTCTTATGGCTGTCTCACCTACGGTTGACTAACGTTAATGGCTTCAGTAGTCAAAAAACCCTGCTCTTAACCAGTGTTCACAAACCATCTGTTTGCTATGCACAAATAAAGAATGTTAGGAAACTCATTCCATCCCTGATGAGCAGAAGTAGATCAGCAAAGTGCATTAGTTGTGCTATGTCACTAGTTTATACTGCTATGAAGATACCTCCAGATACCCCTCAAGGGACACTAGAACTTCATATGCATGGAGGGGACTTGCTCCCAATTTCTTTACTTTCTATCAATATCTATTTTTCTTAGTAGCATTCTCATAAAACTTTAGCAAGATTCTAAAATTTTTTAAAAATGAGCTTCACATAAAAAAATTTAATAAAGCAAGAGAATTGTACGGAAGTCTAGTAATTATCTGTATTTAGTATGATTTCACTGTAACTCATGCTTTTTTTACATTGTCCTTATGTATTAACACCTGTTATAAAACATATTTGATCTTTTTTTTACCAGATAGACATCATGCTTCAATCTTTTTTTAAGAAAATCTTTATATTATAGCTTCATATTCTTGGGGGAACCTAATTTAACATTTAATTTTCATTACGATCATATATTAACTTGAGATTATAATCCTGCTTTTAATAATTCCTCTCTTTTCAGAAACAAAATTCCTCTCTTTTCTAAATTATAGATGTAGGAAGATGGAAGTGTGTGTTTGCCTCAGAACAAACCCTGGGCATATTTCAGTCTTGCTTTTATGTAAACATTATAAAGTACCCTAAAATAAATGGCATTTATCACTATTTGTCATGTTGTTTGCTATTGAAAGTGAGTTTTATACTAATTCTAGTTGACTCAGATTTTTAAGGCAGTATTTTCCAGTCTGTCCTTCATATGAAAAATGGCTAATAAGACAAGTTATTTTTATGGGACCAAAAGCTAAAAATAAACTTTTCCTGAAATAGCTGTATTTCTTCATGCTATTCAAATGTACGTCCTTGGGTTTTACCTGCATGGTATTTTCCTAATACTACAGCTATGTAATCCTGAATTTTTGTGTATATATTTTAAACTCTTGGCGTATGTGCTTTTTATCATCCCTAGGTAGAATAAATTAGTACTTAAGTATCTTACCTTTACTAGTTATCTACAGGAAATATAATAAATCACAGTTCAGGTCCTCCGATGAGAATGTATCTACTTCTGTTGGTCAGTTGAGAGGCATCAAGAATTAAGAGAGCGTATGGGTTGCCCAGATGGCTCAGTCAGTTAAGTGTCTGACTTTGGCTCAGGTCATGATCTTGGGGTCCTTGTGTTCGAGCCCCGCGTCAGGCTCTGTGCTGACAACTGAGCCTGGAACCTGCTTCAGATCTTGTGTCTCCCTCTCTCTCTGCCCCTTCCCTGCTTGTGGTCTCTCTGTCTCTTAAAAATAAATAAAAGCTAAAAAAAAAAATTAGGACAGCATATATCTGCAAAATTCTGAATAACATTGTGGAGTTGAAAGCAGTGACTTGTTAGTCTAACGTCTCATATATGCCATTCTAGGTATGACTTTGGTCTTACTTTTCATTCCTACAATCTTATTTTCCCATTTTTACGTGATAGTCTGCCCTTAAATCCCGTGTGTGTGTGTGTGTGTGTGTGTGTGTGTGTGTGTGTGTGAGACATGATTGCTTTTTGAAAAACAATGTAGATAGAAGAGATAAGTGGGAGAGTAAATTGAAAGTTACCATATTTTGAATGTTCTACACACCATAATTTAAAGTTCAAAAGAATTATTGTATATGCTCAAAATTAAAAATTAAAAAGTGAATATAAAATTTTAAATAATAAATGCTATATCCTAAAGCTATGCCCATAGAAAAGTGTATAAAATACTAAATATAGTTAGGAAAGAGTTACACGGAGTAGTTAACAGGATCCCACTGTCAAATTATGATTATCTCTGGCTAAATATTGTGTAACTTAATTGTGTATTTTTAAAACATTAGTAACTGCCATCAAATAGGAATTTGAGTGTGGATCCCACATAGTCATCTTTTTTCCAACTCTTATCAGTAAAATTTTTATTTAAAAATTCTTAGAAAGATACAGATGAAGAAGCTGTTAGGGGTTTTTTGGCAGTCTGAGCTTTTTGGTCATGTTAAATACTATGAGTGTAGGGCACCCGGGTGGCACAGTCGGTTAAGCGTCCCACTTCAGCCAGGTCACGATCTCGCGGTCCGGGAGTTCGAGCCCCGCGTCAGGCTCTGGGCTGATGGCTCAGAGCCTGGAGCCTGTTTCCGATTCTGTGTCTGCCTCTCTCTCTGCCCCTCCCCTGTTCATGCTCTGTCTCTCTCTGTCCCAAAAATAAACGTTGAAAAATAAAATTAAAAAAAATAAATACTATGAGTGTATAACTTTATGATACTATAATATCATTTGTCAAAAAAAGCAGGCTTATTATTTTTTATGTTAAAACAAGTTTTAAGGAGAGAATTCAGATTTTCAAAATTTTAAGTGGAACCACCATGCCCCATTTGTTCCCATAATAAGAGATTACTTTTGTAAAAACTGCTTTTACTATTCAAGAAATGGAAAATTATAAATCCATATTGTAAAGTAGTTAATTAAAAAGGTTTTTTTTTTTTATAACTAGCAACTTTCATTCCCATTTAATGTATACTAAATTTAAATCAACTTTAAATTTTAAATCAAGTTTAATGTAAACTAAAAAAAAAACAGTTTTACTTTGAATTATTAAAACTAATATAAGATCCTTGTATCTTTGAAGTTTCCCTGGTCTTTGAGACTCTATAGGGTTTGCTCTGAGACCACTTATTCAAACCTTCACATTTTTGGTGTTCCTATTTTAACACTGCCTGTTAACAGCACAACATCATGCATCAATACTAGAAGGTCTTCCTTAAAATGAGTAATGATAATTTCTTCAACATGCTCACTAATATTTTTTCCTATGAAAAAAATCCCCCCTATATGTTTATATGCATCTCTTGATTTCATATTTGGCCTAGATAAAGCTCTCTGTTAATTAACTTGTTCAGTTAGATGAAAGAATGACTTCAAGCTTTGTATTTCTTACAAATCAAGAAAAGGTGAGTATCCTACCTACATAAGAAAATATATTTACCCTACTTACTTCCTTTGGACAGTCAACTCACTTATGTGCATGCAGTGAAACCAGTTTGTATTTGATGCCTGTCTTTCAACATTGTAAAAGGCATCTAAGCTATTTATTTGATATACGTTGTCTGCATGTAGGGTTTCAAAACATAGATCGACTTAAGTGTATGAATTCAGTATTGAGAGAAAGGTAATTATAAGCATCTAAAAACTGTTTTGAAGAATGCATTGCTGCAAGGTGGCATAGCCGTGTAAACATGACACCTCCATCTTATGGAATGTACAAAAAAGGGATGGCTTCTGTGCCAAATAAACATTCTTCAATTAACGCTCTACAATATGTAGTGTGAATGTTCATAGTCTGTGTTTACCATCCTGAGGCTGCTACTTTTAATGCCTCAAAAACTGTTGCCTGTGTATATTTTCCTGGTGGATCTAGGGGTGAAGGTCTGATTACAGGCACATTTCCCCCTTGAATCTAATAAACTAAACTGAAACCAAGTGAATATGAGAAGGAAGGCCTCTTACGATGAATTAAACTGTCCTGTAAGTACGGGTTAGAGAGGGCTACATGGAAACTCATGATATAATAAACTCTTTGTATTTGAATGTACAATGCTTATTTTTAATTCCATAATTAGGATGCTTGTATGTGAAAAGTTTCCTATCCAGGACATTTTTAGTCATAGTTTTTGCGGAAAAGAGTTATTTTATTTTGAGATTTTGAACAGGCATTTTAACACCCGTTATCTGCAGGGAAATGATGGGTTTTCAAAATGAAGACTGTATTACCTGCTTGTCCCTTTTGCTACTGAAAGATTCAAACTCTCCCGTTATTTGTTTTGTCTGTACTACT
Source organism: Felis catus (assembly GCF_018350175.1). Taxonomy (NCBI): domain Eukaryota; kingdom Metazoa; phylum Chordata; class Mammalia; order Carnivora; family Felidae; genus Felis; species Felis catus. The sequence continues at coordinate 27,025,716 of NC_058376.1, read as the reverse complement.
CATTTTTTTAAAAAAATAATGCACATTCCTTTCCATGAGTTCCATTTATTTCAATAAAATAGAACATCTTAATTTTGAATAGCTGTGAATAGCCTTATGTGTAGTTCTTTGCAAAGGTTAATATTCAAATAATTATAATGGTTCTGTTCTTTATATTTATTGTATATTTACACATACTTTGAAGAAAAAAGGAATGATTGCCCATGAGATGGCTTAAGTGGTTTGCCCCCATTTTTTCAGAAATATCCCTATTTCTTCTGGCAGCCAAAATTCACATCACATCATCAGTGTACAAACCCCAAACATGATATAATTAGGCTTTCATAGAAGGACATATTTCCTGCACATTTTATTACTGATTCTATTTCATGAGTTTTCCTTTTCTGGTGTCCATGCCTTGAATTATTTTTTTTTCTTTGTTTAGGTTAAACTCAGTTTTATCAGCCTACTTAGAGCTGATCTTCAAACAGTTAAATAGTTCTTTAAATATTTAAGCCTTGTTCAGTGCTACCTACGTGATTTATTCCAATTAAACATTATCCCACCCACTCTGAGCTGCCTGTTAGGTGGTAATAGCAAAGGTCAGTCCAGTCCCATGCAGGAAAAATAGGGATGGACTTGGCAGATAGTCTGGTCAGTAAGTCTACATCAGGTGACAGCTCTTAGATCCTTGTTAAATTCACAAGTTGTTCCAGAAGAGCTAAGGCTCTGCTTTTTGAACTATGGGCAGCTGGCCTTCCTCTTGATGCATATTACCTCTTTTACCATTGCTAGCATTTTCTTTTCCATTTATTATTTTGACCAAAGGAGAGAGGCCTTGTGATACTAGCCTTGTTGTATTCTGTTCTATGTAATATATGTGTACATATTACTCAAATCATACATGAATTAGATCCGTTCTTCAATAACAATTTTTTTTTCAATGTTTATTTATTTTGGGGACAGAGAGAGACAGAGCATGAACGGGGGAGGGGCAGAGAGAGAGGGAGACACAGAATCGGAAACAGGCTCCAGGCTCTGAGCCATCAGCCCAGAGCCTGACTCGGGGCTCGAACTCACGGACCGCGAGATCGTGACCTGGCTGAAGTCGGACGCTTAACCGACTGCGCCACCCAGGCACCCCTCTTCAATAACAATTTTAAAACCAGTATGTTCTTTCCTAATAATTTTTCTAAAAATAAATTATTTTTAAAACCAGGTAAGGCTAATAGGTAAGGATATCCTTGGTGTAGACTCCTAACTTAGAACTAAGCAATGTTCTCTGATAACCAGGACTCAAGGTACAAAAGTTTTCTTTCATTATCAGAAACATGGTTAGTGTGACCTAAAGCTCCAAATTGTTATCACATTTATGAAATTCAATTCTCTGGCTACTCTTTATTATTCAAGTTATCTTCCCTTAGAGGTGTGTTACTGCTGCACTTTGGGAAAGACTTAAAAGATTTTCATTGCTGCAGTCACAGCTAGAAAATGTAACGGATGTAATGAAAACTCATGTAATGAATTTTGCATGTGTAAGTAGAGAAAGGTGCAAATACTTTTAATGGTTCATTATTGTTTGAAAACAAGGTCAATAAATAGGATCTATCTATATTTGTTAACAAAACACATGCCAAACTACTACCATCTAATAGTCAAACAAAGACAACTGAGTAAGAGTAACCAAGTGTTTTCTGAATTTATCACAACAGTCTCAAAAGAAAAAGAGGCAATCACAAAATCAGTAGGTCTGGTGAATGAACCATTTAGTAGTTGGTTAAAAGCTGATGGAAATGATAGGAATGTCGGCAAAAAGCATCTTGAATATAGGTAGAAATAGAAGTAGGCTCAACTAGTTGAGTGTAGTAGGATTTCTGTCACCCATAGCTGCATTAGTGATTGTGCACTAGAAGGCATGGTTTTCACATTATCACGATGCATCCGCTCAGTGGATGAGTAGCGGGTGATATGGAAGTTGTCTGGTAAATCCCAAGAGGAAAATGATATAACCCGGTGAAACAGGAGAGTGAGGAATGTGAGAGAAACATGTTTGAACCTCATGTGTTGTTAAATTTTGAAGCCCTTAGTAATTTCATCTTTTTTTATTATTATGTACCATTGTTATTTCTCCTCAAGAACAGACTGTTCCGTGACTTTTCTTTCCTATCTTCATATTTTTTTAAAATAGTGTCTAACACATTTTGTACTTAATCTCAAGGAAAATTTACAGGGCTTCTTTAAATTCTTAACTCGGCATTGTTCAAGATAGGGCAAACCGTTCTGAAGAAAGGAATACGAAATTCCAGACGTGTTTGGGATACATAAAAGTCTAAAGTGCCTGGATCCTCAAGAATTGTAGGCATAGTTTAGGTAGTTGTCCTGAAAATTAGGAAGGTCAACTTTTGCCTCTTTGTTTAGAAATTCTACCTCTGTGATTTGTTCAAGATAGCCTTTTTGTGAAAAGAGTTTTGACCATACGGATTGAATGACTGAAGAAGCATTTTTTATTAAACAAGCTCCACTTTGTTCTATCGCTGCTATTCTTTTGTTGTTGTACTGTATGCTCCTAATTTGTGCAATACTCAACATGTTCAATTCTCTTTAAGAAATAAACATTAGTGAAATCCTTTCACTTCTAACAATGTGATTATATATATAATATGTATATATTATATGTATATGTATATATATGTATATGTATATATATATATTTATATATGTATATATATAGTTAGTTAGTTAACAGATCTGTGTGGGAGTGTTGTCTAGAATATTGGTCAAAATCCTTCCAAATACTCTCGAGCCTACCTGAATAGGAGATGAGGAGCAGTCTGAGTAAAAATATGCCTTATATTTCTCTGCACTATTTGTTGATTTTTTTCCCCTAAATAATGACTACAAGTGAAAAGAAACTGTGAAAATGATCCAAGATATATGGGCATGTACCACTCACTTTACAATTGCAAAAGTTGGGTGTCTGAGGTTTGGATAAATTATTGCAGTACAAGTCAGCACCATTCAAAACTGGTTGGGATTATTTGAGAATCCACCCAATATGTCCCCTCCTATCCTGGTGAGGAAGTGCCCCACTGCTGCTTCTCTTAGTACAGAAACACCAGGGTGCATAGAAGAAACCAGTAAAAGGACCCATATATATTACATTTCCCTGATTTGTTCCCTCACCACCTGTTCCTTCCCATAAGCATACATGTGTTTTAGATTCTATGTGCAGGTAGTTACTTTAAACATTATTATAAGGTCATCTTTTTTAAGGAGTCTAAATGCCTTTCATATTTTTCTTTGGTTTGTAAATCTAAAACTTTTTTGGAAGGGATATGTGATAGGATGGCATTACTACAGTTTGGAAATTTTTATTTATCTGATTTTTCATCTCTGAATAACAGTGCCCTCACATCCTGAAAATTCCACTGGCAGTCTCTATTTCTTTTTACCCCACTAGACCATATGTACCTCAATCAAAGGAAAAAGTTCAGGCTTTTTCCTGTACTCTTTGTGCTGCGTCACATTTTCAAACCCAGAAACTCTGTCACCACATCCAGGTGCGTAAAGCCTGGTTTAAGAAGCAGAGATGAATTGGGAATTTTTTTTCATTTCACAAAACTTGATTTTAAAATAGCGGCTAAAATAAGCCTATATCAATCTGTTATATGGAAATGTTATTTTGCATTTATATGGTACTTTTTATTTTCATTGGGCTGAGAGTTGCAGAAATGACATTCCAATCCAATGTGGTAGCTTAATGCCTTTTCAATGGTGAAACCAAAACCCCACACTGCTAAGTAGCTTGTCTGTAGTTTCAAAATGAACATGGCAGAGGCAGAATTAGAACTCAGAGTTTCTAAGTTTCAGCGCACTTTTTTTCTGCTTTTTAAAATATATCTAATTCTCAAATTAGAAGTGCTGTGTGCTTTCAGAATTAATGTAGACCTCTCAGAAACCTTGTCCTGTGATACACTTATCCATACTTTTCTGTGATTTCAATGCTTATTTTCAAAAGGTTAAAAATGTTTGAAATGTGAATTCGATAGAATGCAAATAAAAGCTTCCAAACTGGTAGATTTCTTGTTTCGAGAAAATCCTCATGGGAGATTTTGGTACAAACTTTGATGTTCTACCAACTGACCTTATTCCTTGGAATAGACATACTGGTGTATTGCTAAATGTTCTTTTATTGTATAACTTCAGACTTTACCACACAGGAGAAAATAGAATATTTTTTGATATATTCTTTGAACATTAAAGTACTCAGTGGCTACTCTCAAAGTCTGCCGTGTAGAGGAAAAATTATCTTTGCTTGATCTCTCATTTAATGTGTTGTCAGATCAGAAATAGATAAGCAAAAAAAGTGTTTGAGTAATAAAACAATGGAAAATTGAATGCATGAATGAAACCTATAAGCAAAGGCTCTAAAGAAATCATATTAGTTACTATGGTTCTATGTTTGAGATATTCTACAGATAAAAGTGGAAAACCTCTCTCGGCTACCAGTTTTTCAGTTATGCCAAAATTACTCAGCTATTTTAAAGCATTCTAACCTTCTCATTTCTGCAATATTACACAAAGGAGGAAATGCGAATAGAGAACAAGAGACAAAAAGTATTGATTTCAACACTATTCACAGTGTGCCCAAATTGGAACCCCTAGAGACTTTCAGCAGTTGGGAAATAGTTAAGCAAATTGTGGTACATTCCCAAGATGCAATTTTCTACAGCTGCTTAGTTATCAATTAGACAAATAGAAGCATGCAATGAAGGAAAGAACATGAGCTTTGGGATTGGAAAGACCCATGTTTGAATCCTTGTCACTTCCAAACTGTCCAGAATACAAAGGGATCTCTGTACCCTCTTAGAAGTTCCTTGGAGGATCTTCCTGGCATGCTGTAGTCTGCCCACATTTTTGGGTAGTGAGATCCAGATTCAAAAGTGTTCTCTAAGAGAAGCCTATTTAATTTCAAGAGGTGGTATGACAAACTTCAGAATCACATAGGCGAGGATCAAATTCTAGCCATTTACTAGTGGTATGACTTTGGGTACATAACTTTCTTTGAAGCTCAGATTTCCTGTCAATAAATTGCAAATGAGAAATGCCATTTACTTCATGGAGTCATTGGTATGATAAAATGGCATGATGTATATCAGCACAGGACTAGATACATGACAATTATTGGTATTACTGCTATGGGGTCATTATTCTAATTGAAAAAAAAAAAACCCTATTCAAGAAGAATTTAGTTGGTTATTTTGCCTAAATAATTAACTCCCAGTATAAAATTAAAGACCCGTTATAACTGCGCTCCAGTCCAACTGCCTGGCCACTTTTCCTAATAGCATTCCTTGCGTAAGTCAGAGTTCTGTCACTCTCGCCAGGCCATTTTCCCAAACATTGCATGAATCCCCACTTTGAGCCTCTCCTCTTTCTCTACCTCCAGACTAGATGGGTTTTTTTGTTTGTTTGTTTTTGTTTTTGTTTTGTTTTGTTTTGTTTTGTATTGTATTGTTTTTCTCTAACTCTGCCTCCTCTAGTGTCTTTCTCCTTCAAGGCTCAACTCAAGTGGAGCTTCCTGCCACGGGCCTTCTCTGCAGTGCTCGATATTAATCATCTCTTTCCCCTTTGTTCTCAGAGCATTTTGTATAAACTAGCATGCTTCACATTTTCATGCACTATAATCTTGTTTGTGTCTGACACCTCCCCTACTTATTAAGGTGTTCAAGGACAGATACCATTTCTCCCCTCATTTTGTTAATTCTGTTAGCGACGCAGTCACCTGAACACAGTGGATGTTCACAAAATACATGTCAAATTAAATTCGTGTGTGACTGAAAGCTTAGAAATAGCCTCACGTAACTCTTCTTGAAAGATGTGTAATGGGGCGCCTGGGTGGCTCAGTCAGTTAAGCGTCCGACTTCAGCTCAGGTCACGATCTCGCGGTCCCTGAGCCCGAGCCCCGCGTCAGGCTCTGGGCTGATGGCTCAGAGCCTGGAGCCTGCTTCCGATTCTGTGTCTGCCTCTCTCTCTGCCCCTCCCCCGTTCATGCTCTGTCTCTCTCTGTCTCAAAAATAAACGTTAAAAAAAAAATTAAAAAAAAAAAAAGATGTGTACTATTTGAGGTGTCCAATTGAATGTGATTTTGCCAATTTTTTATGTATCAAATTTTCATTTATGTGAGTTTGGTTCCTAAAAAAGGCAAAAAGTATTGAGATACTTGACCCCAAATCCCTTCTTTCCCCTAACTGTATTTTAATTTATTGCACAGATATAAAGCTTATAGTTATAGTAATATTGGTGTAATGTGCCTTCTGTCTAGGCTAATTCATGGATATAGCCTTTATGTAGGTCAAAAGCTCTGCCCCTGGCTCGCTTATGGTGGTGCCTATAACATTTGGGGAAATTTTTAAAGAAATGGAAAGATAAATGTATTGACTGACATGGTGTATTTGGAAGACTTGTAGATCCACTTGAAAGAAAATAGACTCAAGATTTCAAACATAATATTTTACAATCCTTTCTTTGGAAAGGAAGAAATTGTGGGTCTTTAAAACTGATTAAGGGTGGTGATATTGGGGGAAAGAAGAAAAAAATGAAACCTGGCCCTAACATGAATGTCAGCATATTTTGATAGAGTTCCTAGTTTTACTCTAATTAAAATAATTTTATTTAGTAGTAGCCTGGTATGTAACTTCACCCATTGATAGGTGATATCAATCAAGCTTCCAAATCAAGCTTCACCTTGTAGGTTTTTGATTTCTTCATATCTTTATAAATCTAGGAGCCATTTTAACAGGAAGTTACTTTCTGAGTGACTGAAAGGATTAAACTAAAAAATTATATATATATATATATGTATATACACAATTATATATATAATTATATATATCATATATAATTATATATATAATATGATAATATATAATTGCATATATATGCATATTTGTGCATATAAATATATACAATAAATAAATAAATATACAATATATATAAATATATACATACATATTTTATAAAAAACATACACACACACACACACACACACACACATACATACATTATATATACTTGTAGTCTTTTTCTTTCCCAAAGAATTTATACCTGAATTAACAGTCTATTCCTTCCTGACCTCCAGATTTTGGCTAAACCCTTTTGTATAAACATTCTAAAATGGTTCATGATATTCAACTTTCTGACAAGGGGTCCATAGATCTGATAATCCTGTCAAAGAATCAAAATGTTTGATCATAATCTTATGGTTGTCAAATATCTTGATTACTTTCTCAATATTTCATATGAAGGGAATATTACCAATATCCAAAGCTGGGTAGAGAAGTGACTGGACCGGCCAGATTCTGACAGAGAAAACCCATCAAAATATAAAATTCCAATGTCAGAGTAGACTTTCAAAAATCTTTATTCCTGATTATATGCAGTGGTGAGCTTAAAATTTAAAGATAAATCCATCATATTTTGCAAGTGAATGTAACATCCAGTTTTCTTTCATCAGACATAGAGAAGAAATTGTTTAAATACTACATATTTTTTACATAGAAAAGAGACAAATTAGTTCATGTATAATCATAACTTGGAAGTATTATTTGAGTCAAGAAGGCTCTAGAACATGTGTGGAAAATCATCTGGTCTTATGAGCTCTTTCTCTGTTTCACCCCATGGCGCTTCTCCTGCTTCATATCCCTGCATTCTCCTTACGCTCATCTTTATGTGACAAAACTGGATTTCTCACCCTTCCCTGAATGTGTGTTCTTATAACTTTCCACCTTAGCACATTTCAAACCACTTTTAAATATGTAAAATTCTACCATCTCCCCATAGAGACTGGATGAAACTTGGGTACCATTGCAAATGAAATATACATATAAGCAAATAACTAATATAAATAAATGCTGCCTAGATGATTAAAAAATCAATTATTAGGATTTTAAAAGCCTTTATTAAATTACAACTATAATTCTTCTGGCTATTTTAATGGTAATTATATTTAAAGACATACTGTTAAAATGTATATCGTGACTGTCTAAACAGCTAGTCCAAAGAAATTAAAACTATTATTATCACACAAGATTGTATGTAATATGCTTAACAAAGGATTTGGAATATTGATGAATACCATGTCTGGCTAGTACTTAAAAAGAGTCAGGCTAATATCAATGGACAAAATAATCCTTTAGCATAATAAAAGCAAAATTCACAAATGGGCATTGAATTTTTGCCTATTTTAGACCTTTATAGTCTAACCAGCTCAAAATTCAATGAAAAACCCATTCTTAGTTCTTGATAACGAACAAGGGATGACAACATTTTTGGAGCTTAACAATTCATAATGACACAGATAGGGCATTTTTTTATCAAGTTTTCCTGAATCACTTACAAATATGTATTTTGTAACTAAAATGTTGAAAAATTGTGAGAAAAGAAAATGGGTAAAAAATCACAGTTTGATAGTAGTAGGTAGATCTAAGTAAGGAACTATTTCTATTACCCTGAAATTCTTAAAGGGAATCCTCATGACTAATTCATTTTTTATTAAATTTAGTTGTAAGCTGGGCATATTACAAGCTATCATCAGTTAGGAAACACCTAAGACAAATTACTTTCTAATAAGAACTTACCCCTCCTCTTATTATCCAGTTGAAATTATTGTGGGAAGTCTATTTTTTTTGTCTTGTTATGAACAAGTGTCTGTGGAACATGAGAACTTTTCACGCTATTGGTACAGGTGATTTTCTCTCACGGCTTATGAATATTTTTGGATATTTTTTGTTTACAAATATAATGTTCACTTGTATAAATGTGAATATATATGTGGTAAATATGTCATATGTTACAGATGTTTTAGAAACACTGCACATTTGAATCAATGTATAGACATCACAGATCACAGGATTCTGGGAAACATGAATTTAAATAACTAAAATGTTTATAAATAGCACTGGAAACTTCAGTCATGTGAATTTCCTTATGAAGCCTGCTTTAATATTGCAGTAGGGAACAGAGTGTGGGAGTTGCCTAATTTTAGACCTATTTTAAAACAATGAGAAATTTAACTGGTTGCTTAATTTTTAATGATGTATTCATAAAATTAAGCTATGTCCATTAAAGATTTTTTTCCCATAAAGTTAACTTTCCCTCTACTCATCAAGAATATGATGTAGTTGATTCTGGTTATTTCTAGATTTAGTGGTTGATATCTAAAAAGGGACAGATAATTGTTGTTGTTGTTTTTTAATAGTGTTCATCCCCAAAGTGATGAAATTAAAAAAGAAAATCTAGGATTTTACATTTCAGGAGCAATAGGAGAAACAGACATATATTGGGATTTCAAAAATTACCTATAAGAATGTGGGCATTTGAGCTGAAAGGGACATTAGATTCTTATTTTACAGGGATCTATACAGTTACATGCCTTCCTCGAGGTGCCACGGCCAGTCAATAACCAGTAGAGGACAAGAGGGCAGATCTCCTGCCTTTTGGTTAGATTCGATTTTCTCTGATTCCGAAATTCTTAAAATCATAAATGTAATCCTCATGACACTGAATATTTTATTATTTATTAAATCATATTTCTAACTGTTCCAGACTATTTTTCTATAGCCTTTGTGCACAGTGACACATAAAAATCAGGTATATGTTCACCAAGTGAATGAACTTATGCACACCTTTATGTGAACTCAACATCTAATGGGGAATTGCTCCTTACTATGAGAACACCATCTGTCATTCAGTGAAAACTAAAAGTATACTTTAGTACTATTTGTTTTTTCACTTATATTTATTTTTTTAGAGATATAATTCATAAGGAAGTTACTGACTCTTCCTCCACTGTAATTGAAATAGCCACACATTTGCATAAGACGGCTAAGGAAAATAACTTGTTTACTTGTATATAGACTTAACCAGAGAAGGAAGAACAAAATGTATTGGTGCTTAGTTTTTGTATGTTTTTTTTTTTTTTTAACACAAGAAAAACTACTGAGAAGTTTGGCAGACCTATACATTCATTTTCCCAAGATGAATTATCTTTGTGATGGATTTGGTGAAGAAAATGATGCATTTGAATCGATATATTGTGTGCAATTTAAATGCTAAGCTACATTTATTCTTCTGGATTTTTATTTGCTCTTAGTTTATCCAACTTTTGCGGAAGGCTCTTTACATCAAGTGTTGGCTGCGTCAGTTTTTGTTTTGGGAATGTCAGCTTCTGCCCTGGGTGCGCATATATGCTTCCAGGGCAGAGCACAAGTATCTGCTACTCTTGGGTTTCTTTTCTATGCCAGAATCACCTCCCTGGAATACCTCATGTGGAACATTCCTAATCGAGGTTTGTCTCTCCCAGGACTCTGGCTCCTTAGGGATTTTCCTGCCTGGCTTGATGGGGGTGTTCCTGCTCTGCTTTCTTTCGGATAGTGTTTCTCCTTTATTTTTATCTAAATAGAGGATTATGTTAGCTAAACAAGATTAAACTTGAGATATGAGTAGGTACATTTCTGGTATCTGCTTTTGTTCCAGGTCTGTGTAGTCCATGTTTCTGCATGTAACATAATGTTTTAATGTAACCATCTTTAAATAGCTACAACTCTTATGAAAAGTTTGGAAGCACCCTAAGCAAGTTGTTTGAAAGAAACAGGCATTTAAGTGCGTAATTCAATTAGCAACTCATAAAGTCTATACAGATGAGGATGCAAATAGCCTTTATAAGAATTAATTTCATGAAATGAACGTTTTGTAAAAGTGAATCTGGAGTTTGTAGATCCTTAGGCAAATCTTCACTGTCGGTTGAATTTATTTAAAGAGCTTTTCTGGTCACCTTTGAACCTCAATGATTTCTCCAGATGTACAGAAGTGAACAATGTAAAAATCTTGCTGTTTCAGCAGAACTGATTCCAGCTGGCTGGGAACTGGATCTGCAAGTCATTGGTTACAGCTGTGTTTCGATTTATGTGATGGTTGAAAAAATAAATTACCCGATTAGATGGCTAGAAAGAGGACTCTTTGTTTAGCCCTTGTGTGGGGACTGAAAGTGTTTATGGTGCTGTTTTCTACGCAATCTTTGCAAAGTAAGCTGGACAAATAGACTTATTCAATGCTCCTAAGAAATGTTGCATATTCAGCTTTAATTCTTTGCTAAAGAAACTATTTTTTTCTATAATGCTGTCATCTAGCAAATGTTTTAAAGGTTTAGTAGTATTTAAGAGAACCAGTAAGTTTTCTGTCCTACTGCAGTTAGTAATGGAAAAGCTGTTCTTTTTTGTTTAATGTGTACTTTAAAACATGTCTTTTTCCAGCACAGGAATGGAAATATGTTTCTCCTAAATACAAAGTTCTATAATGGCAAAGTATCTAAACATAAACTCTAACCCTTTTCCTTAATGAGTTATGGCTTGTGGCACATAAGAGAAAATAAATTAATTAAATTGCTAAATAAAGAAATATAATCAAGCATGACTGCAAAAAAGTTGACAGGCCTGTGGGCCATTTGGGCTAGGAGGGTTTTGAATTTTTGTAAATATTTACTTTGTTACCAAAGTAGAATTTATAGGGTAGGAAGGATATTAAATAGCATGTAACTTTTCAGGACAGTGAAAATCAAAGTACTAGTAACTCCTGGAGGTTTAGAGTACAGTGTCTTACAAAATACCCTCCTAAGTGTATTAATAGGCCAATATAACACTGTTTGAAGGTTTGTTTTTAAGTTTGCTTATTTATTTTGAGAGAGGGAGCGATAGTGGGGTAGGGGCAGAGAGAGAATCCCAAGCAGGCTCTGCACTGTCAGCCCAGAGCCCAAAGCGGGGCTTGATCCCATGAACTGCGAGATCATTATGTGAGCTGAAATAAAGAGTCTGATGCTTAACCGACTGAGCCACCCAGGCGCCCCTGTATAAAGGCTTTTTTTTTTAACTTATTTTCCAAGGCAACTTAAAGTGGGTCCTCCAGTTTCTTGAAGTGACAAAGAAGCTGTCAGGACCAGTGGACTATTTGCAGCTCAGCCGGTTGCACCAAGGCAGTAAAAAAATGAATGGGTAGATGGCTCTGGAAAAGAAGGCTACAATGATATGTTTTCAAACAGACACTGGTTTTCTAAATGAATTCAACATTTTTAAGAAAAAAATTTTCCCTAATACTTTGTAAAATCCTGAAAAGGGACAGAATTTTCGCATGAACTAGAAGATAAAGCCAAGCACTTGATCAGGTGATATAATGCCCACCAAGTTCAAAAGCAATTCAGTGTGGGGAATATCCAGAAATATATTATTTTTTACCCAAGAAAATAGGTGATTCTTTCTCCATTTCCTTTCTTTTTTTTTAATATGAAATTTATTGTCAAAATGGTTTCGTACAACACCCAGTGCTCATCCCAACAGGTGCTCTCCTCAATGCCCATCACCCACCCTCCCCTCCTTCCCACCCCCCATCAACCCTCAGATGGTTCTGAGTTTTTAAGAGCCTCCTATGGTTTGGCTCCCTCCCTCTCTAACTTTTTTTTTCCTTCCCCTCCCCCATGGTCTTCTGTTAAGTTTCTCCATTTCCTTTCTTAGGCTAAGATATATCTTATGGAATTTGGGTGATGCAGAATGAATAACCATAAAGTATCCAAAAAGAAGCAAAGGTGGGATTGATCTGCCTTGACTTGTCAGACGGTTTTGCTGTGTCAGGCTATTTCCTTGATCAATGAAAGTGTACCCTCTAACCCTTAACAAATCAATACAATTGATTGGAAAGAATGGGAACAAAGCATGGGAATGCAGGATACACTTGAACCTTCACTGTTCAGAAATATTTAAATGGGGTTCATCATGCCTAGAAGCATTTTCCTCTGCTCTCAGGTAGTGGAACCTTCTTCAACTTCTGTGGAAAACCTATGTAATAACATTTGAGAGTATAGCATAGTGGCATTCTTCATGAAAGAATAGGTTTTGAAAAGTTAAATTTGTCTCACAGTATTTATACTTCTAAAAATATATTAATCCAGAAACAATTTTTGTCATTGAGCATATAAATAACAAAGTGAAAATTCAGTCTTGAAAAGAATATGTATGATTAAATGATAATGGGTTTCAAAAATATACATTATTTTAATAGAAAAAATTAAGAAGAGAAATAAAAGTATAAACAACATACAATTTAATCATTATTGCTCTATTTTACCTATTATGATCAATAGATAAAGACTTTTTTTCTTTATGATGAAACAAACCATATGAAATCAGCATATTTTTTTCATATTGAGGGAAACTCTAAAAAATATAGAATATGAATAATTATGAGCAATCAGAATAATAATTATCCATTAATAAGTTTATTCCACCCAAATTAAGCAGCATTCAAAATGTGCACTTTGAAAAGACAAAAAGATGTCTTAAAAGTTTTTGATAGTTGACAGATTTTTAAACCTATGATTCACCTGATTTTCTGATTTTTTAAAAGAATTTTTATTTATTTTTGAGAGAGAGAGAGAGCATGAGCAGAGCAGGGGCAGAGAGAAAGACACAGATTCTGAAGCAAGCTCCAGGCTCTGAGCTGTCAGCACAGAGCCTGACACAGGGCTCGAACCCAGGAACTGCAAGATCACCACCTGAGCTGAAGTCAGATGCTTAGCAAACTGAGCCACTCAGGTGCCCCTGATTTTTTTACTTAAAACTTCTAAAATCTACTGAAGGAAGTTTTATAAACTGACGTGTTTTAGCCTAACATGTTGAATGCATTATTAAAGCTGAAATATGTCTATTTGATCCATTAATCAAAAACATTTTTTATCTATATAGGCTAATTTTTAAAAATGAGTTATCCAAGGAAACTATGACTTCTTCTCCCTAGTGCATGTACCATAACAGTATATACACATTTTTCTAAATCTTAGAAAATTGCTACCTCCCTAGTTCTAAAATGATAATATTTTATATATTTTTTTCAAATAAATGAAAATTTAAATTTAAATAGGGTAAACCACATAAAATATCAAATGCAACATTTTAACATTAGCATATTATGCAGCTAATATGAAATGATACATTTTTTATATTTATTTATTTATTTATTTATTTATTTATTTATTTATTTGAGACAGGGAGAGAGAGGGAGAGAGAGAATCCCAAGCAGGCTCCACTCTGTCAGTGCAGAGCCTAATGTGGGGCTTGAGTCCAACCATCATATCTGACCTGAGTCGAAGTCAAGGCTTGCGTGCTTAACCAACTGAGCCACCTAAGTGCCCCTGAAATGATACATTTTTGAGACTTAGTTGTTAGGTGAGGTATCACTGGGACATAAAGAAGATGTGTCATGGATCTTTCTGGAGATAGATGCTACAAACAGTACTATGAAAATCAAATCAGATAATTATGTATGCAAATATCTAAATAGTAAGTAGTAATGACTGACATGTGTTTCCAATTTTACTCCCCTTCCATTGCACAATATTTTAGAGCTGAATTAGGCCTTGATGATTAACCTAGTATCCCTCCTAATTTTAAAGATACAGGAACTAGGGTTCTGAGAGTTAAGTGACTTATCTGCGACCATAAACTTTATTATTTACTGAGTTGGCACTAGACCCAGTTTTCTGACTCATAGATCAGTTCCTTCCTATTTCCCAGCTCTGTTTCAAAGTGTTGTGTGTAGAACATAAGGAAAACAGTACTTTTTTAGAGTAACGTTAGCTTAAACATAAACTATCATTGCTTCTTTGCCATAATGTTCAAGCTCTAAAGATGACAGTAATTCTGAAGTCATTTGATACCATTTAAATCCTTTCTACTCATGTCCCATCTTAAAAAGCCAAGATTAATTCTGTTCTCTTTCACCTGCTAGGAAGCGCATCAACACAGCAGAAATGTTGTTTTATTATTGGTATGTATCCTGCTAACTATTGAAAAATACTCTTCCAGATTTACATATAATTTGATATGGCATCATTTTTTCATGATATCCAAATTGCCTCTCATTGTCATACCCGTTTTTCTTTTTTTTCTGCCTTTTTCATAAAAGACGGATACTCCACCAGCATCCTCAAGACCTATTTCTATTTGTTCCTTCCTGTGTGTGGCTGTACAACAGTGGCTATTACTGCCACTTTCCCTTCAAGACCTCCCTCAAGTTCATGTTCTTGCTCTAATTACCCCGTCTCAGACAAGCTTTCCTCAAGTCTCGTCTCACTGGTGTGGCTTTGAATGGGGTCCCCTTGTGGATATTGATGACAGGCTGGATCCGCAAGGGGTTGCTCACTTGAGGGAAGCAGAGGCAGGGAAGGGAAGAGGGAAAGAAAGAGAGAGGGAGAGAGATTACCACACAGAGTTACTATCATACATTTCTTCACTAGAAGAATGAACATCAGATTTCATTTACCAGCAACTAAAGGATCACCCCTGAAAGGAAATCTGTGTGATTATTTTTCCATGTCAGTTGTAATGCTCTGTGCTTATCAAAAGAGAGTTAAAAAAAATAATTCCGGGTTGACAAATAAACCTTTTGCATCCCAGTCAAAAGTGTCTGAGTTAAGCACTGAATCATCCTCTAGCAGCCCAAATACTAAACTTTGAAAGGAAAATGTAGGTCAGATTTTTTTTCCTGGTTAAAAACTAGCTATATCCCTCACCATATCCCTCACCATAACATTTTTAGAGTTGTAATTCATATACATTTGTATTTTACTATATTTTCATTTTGTTTCGGATAATTAGTTCTGGAATCTGATTGGTAACTCAAAATTACTTAAACCAGGTCTGCACACACGCACGCACACGCCAGTTTTGTGTTTGTTTGTTTTTGTCAGTGTTTTATTCAGTAGAAAATTCCCAACCAGATCAACATTGTGTATTGTCATCTGATTCTTGTCTCCCCTACACTTTAATTACTATTTGTTTTCTCTTAAAAAAATATAAACTCTAACCATAGTTGTTGCTGCTCTTAACTGCTATTCGTTCCTTATATGATTAGGATTTTTAAAAATTACTTTTTCTCTGGATTTTTGTTACTCACTACTATTATATCCCTTCTTTATTGAAAACAGAAATATGTAAGATATGTTGTTTGACACAAAGAAAGAGCATGGCTCTCATATCGGGAAAGGTTAGACAAATCAGCATCTGTCAGATTTATTCAGAGGCTTCAGCTTGAGTGTTTTGTGTGTGTCTTCTAATGGTTTTGTTACCAACTACCTTAGAGTCATTTGCAAGAAAACCCCTCCCCGCAATTAATCTTGCATATTTCAAAACTATTAGTAAACAAAAGCACTAGATGTTCTTCAGTTAGAAGAAATTTAGATGCTTAAGTAAATCAGTATAGATTCATTCTCCAAAAATAGACTGGAAAGGGGCTGCCTGGATGGCTCAGTCGGTTAAGCATCTGCCTTTGGCTCAGGTCATGATCTCGTGGTACGTGGGTTCAAGCCCTGCATTGGGCTTTCTGCTGTCAGCTCAGAGCCCACTTGGAATCCTTTGTCTCCCTCTTTCTCTGCCCCTCCCCTGCCTATACTCTCCCCCTTTCAAAAAATGAATAAATGTTAAAAAATTTAAAAAAATAGACTCGAAAGAAAGTATCGGGACCCAATGATCAGTTATGTATAAACTTTTCACAAAGACAGTTTAAGTCAGCCCATCCAATAAAACTTTCTGCAAGGGTGGAAATATTCTATAGCTGCATTGTCCCAGATGGTAACCACCGGCCATGTGTGTTATATTATACACTGAAATATGGCTAAGGCAACTGAATGTTTACTTTTACTTAATTTTAATTTAATAGATACATGTGGATGCGCCTGAGTGGCTCAGTCATTTAAGCGTCTGAGTTCCACTCAGGTTATGATCTTGTGGTTCGTACCCTTCATTGAGCTCTGTGCTGACAGCTCAGAACCTGGAGCCTGCTCCAGATTCTGTGTCTCCCTCTCTCTCTTCCCCTTCCCCACTCATTCTCTCTCTCTCTCTCTCTCTCTCCCCCTCCCTCTCTCTCAAAAATAAACAAACGTTAATTTTTTTTAAATAGCCACATTTTTTTAAATTTAATTTTTTTTTATTTACATCCAAATTAGTTAGCATATAGTGCAACAATGATTTCAGGAGTAGATTCTTTAATGTCCTCTCCCCATTTAGCCCATCCCCCCTCCCACAACCCCTCCAGTAACCCTCTGTTTGTTCTCCATATTTATGAGTCTCTTATGTTTTGCCCCCCTCCCTGTTTTTATATTATTTTTGTTTCCCTTCCCTTACGTTCACATTTTTAAAAACAGCTACACTCCTCTAAAAAGGTCGGACCTTTTTAGAAGAGTATAGGTTAAGTAAAACAATGAAAATATTATACAACTAGCAAAAAGCAATATATTCTGCATATCCATGCAGACTTCTGAATCAGAGTTTGAATCAGATCTTTTTTTGTTTTTCATCTCTTACCCCAAGCCCCACCAATATTTTTAAATATTATTCCCATAATAACCCTGATTTCAAATGGCCTCTGTAAGAAATAAAATATCCCTGCCTTGTCAGTAAGGTGGAGGACAGGTTATATTAAAGTATTTCACAGTAGTTATTGCTTCCTCTAACTGAATATTTCATTTGATATACATCCAGATCTATCTTGGTTATTTTTTTAAGAAACAGAGCAAAACTCAAATAACATGTAAAAATAATTAATCTAGCAAGACCATACTTGCATTGCACTGCTTAAGTGAAGTATAAAATAGTAAAATTTTTACCTTGTAAATAGTTTAGCCATAGTCAAAGCCTCATTTAGGGATGTTTTAGTACTGGTGATGAGAAATTAGAATCAGAAGAGACCTTAAACCCATATCTATGACAGAAGCAATTGAACTGATTGATTACAACATCTTCTTTCAAACAAATATTGATTTAATCAAGTCTGCATTCCCATTGGCCCTAATGGTGGTCTTGACAGAAGCCTGGACACTTGAAACTGGCTAACTCCTGTTTGGATATAAATATTTTAAATGCATGGCCATTCAGTCATAATCATTATTTTTCATCAAACCTTTATTCCTCTTGATTTTCTAACCTCCTTAGTAAGTGCTTTTATGCCTTCTGTAAAGTTGAGTGTTGTGCGTGTCTGTCTATGAATGTAAGAGAAAGAGATGACATAGATTTTGGGGGGAAAAAGTTGTATTTGCATCTGTTGTTTCTGATTCACAGAGCTGGGAATGAGGTGCTCTTGCAGACAGTGCACGGAGCTAAGATATCAGTAGGCAGTTTGCTGTAAGCGCATGTTCAATTATTAAAATAGTCGACATTTTACGTCTGATAGCCATAGCGAGGTCATGGCATTAATTTATCCAGAGTATTGTGGGCACAGTCTAGAAAAAAAAAATAGCATAAAGGACAAAGATGCTAGAGAGCTTGAAAAAAAGAAAAAAAGAAAAAAGATGGGTTTGAGCAAACAGACCTTAAGAGATGACCAGTTTAATACAGGTAGAACAGGAAGGAAGAAGTCAGCAGGCATCTCTGTTACTGACAATAAGTATTTTAAGCTCTGCTGTACACGCATTAATTTCTGTTACAGTTTTTCATTAAATTCTGGGCTTGAACACAATTCCTGAATCTTGAGTTTCTGAAATCTAATTTCATATGTTATTTGTTGCTTCAGTGCTCGGTGATTCTTTGCTCTTTACTTCCTGTTCCTTTCTTCCCCTCCTTCATCATTCCCCTCCCTCTTCCTATTTCTCCATTTCCTTTTCTTTCTCCTTTTCTTATGCTTTTCCTTCCTGCCTTTCTCTCTCTCATGAGAGTGTGTACTTAATTCCATGTTTTCTTTGGGTGCCCCCTTCTTTCATTTGTGTTTTGTTTTGTTTTGTTTTTGCACTTAAGTTTTCTTTTTTTTCTCTTCTTTTCTTTTTTCTTTCAAATCGGGAGCCTGTCGGAGCTGATTTCAGACACACATCTCCTGCTTCAGAGGCTTCTTTCTCTTTATGGGTCGTGTGATGTTTTCTTTGGAACCTCTGCAAATGGTTGTGCTTTGCGCTTGTTGCCACAGATCTGTTGCCAAACTGCTACCTTAGTTGGTCCTGCAGTGCTGCAGTGCATGCTGGGATCTGTCTGTGTGAGTAAACTGAAATTTCTACAGCACCAGACAGCATTACCGTTGGCTTGCGAATGGCCGTACTTTCCTTTGTATGTAATTCTTGTATGCTGCAGAGTCATCGATGGCTAGTTCTGTCTGGCAAGTAATTCAGAAATAGTGCGCATGTAGAAAGGAAAGGTAGGCAGTTTACCACATTCTGTCATTAAAAAGAACCACCGAAGAACAAAGGAACTGGATAAATACTTACATACCGTCTTTCATGTTGTGAAACACTGTAGCACAAATAGAGCTGTGTTCAGCCAAATATTTTAGACCCTTTTGTAACAACGTATATAGTAGACGGTTTTCATATATGTACACAAATCCATATTTTATGTAAGCATATATTCAATCTCTAATAGTTACAGCCTGCAAGCGTTTTTTAATCCTAAAAACTTTTACACATTCACCACCACGCAGCTATTTGTTATTATTTTTATAAGTTCTTAAATCAAATAAAAATAAAAAATATACCAATATCCAGTTGGTTGGTTTTATTGCAGCAAATTAGGATTTCAACACAGTTTAAATCATATTGATGACTCAGATCCTGGCAGATCTTATAATTCCTGCGAACTGAGAGCACAGCTAATAAAAATATTAAGCAATTATTTTTATTAAAATTGTAGTTTTGTTCATTATTAAATAGAAATGATTGATCTATGCAGATGGGTCTCACTCATGTGTCCCTTGGGCTCTTTGGGGGCTTCATATAGAAGTGGGAAGACTCCTTTTGCTCTTTCTTCAGCCGGTGGGGGGGGGGGCGCCGAAAAAAAAGGCGTAGAATGAAGTCTAGGACTGTTAAAGAATTGCTGGCGTTCTCTCTCTATCACGTGTGAGCCTGGCTGCCTGTTTTCTGAGGTAGTGGATCCAGGATGAGACTGTGTCGGAGCCTGTGTCCACAACTGCATTTGGAGATCTGTCTTATTGATTAGAGGGGAGAAGGGGTGGGGATCCGAGTGTGAGGGGAGGGGAGGACCAACTGACTACTGGCTCATTGAAGCACAGGACATTTTCTTCCGGAAAGATGTCAAACAACTGAGACATAGCCACAGAGGAAGTAGAAAGGTAGAAACATAAGGAGCCCCTGGAAGAAATGAAGGCATTTCTTTATGAGAGTCTTGGGGCTTTTTCTTTTCACTCCTTTTCTTTCTTTCTTTTCTTTATTTCCCCCCCTATCATCTGACCTGCAAAGGCTAGAGTGACAGCGTCATGCAAATGCTGCAGTCCCGCAGGTCTGGGAGAGGGTGGATGCTAGACTGTGAGTTAATGTTAATGATGAGCGCAGTGAAAATACCAGCCGCCGCCACCCCCTGCACACAGAAGCGCTCTGAGTCAGCATCAGATGCTTTGCCTCGCCTCTCGCTGGGTGTCTGTATGCCTGTGCGCGCGCGTGCTCGCTCGGGCATCCGTGTCTAGCCGAGGGGAGGGGGTGGCGTGTGAGTGCGTGGAGGGTAAAAGCCAGTCAGTCAGTGAGAAGCAAAGGTACGTTGGAGAGCAACTAAAATCTGACTGATTTCCATCTTTGGAGCATCAGATGTATTCCCTAAGGAGGATGGGTCTCCGTGATGGGGGTGGTATAATTATGTTAATGTCATATTTATGGAGGGGTGAGATTTTTCATTCTAATAATTGGTTGAATGCTATGGTCAAAAATTGTAAAGCCATATTCAGTTTTAAGGAAAAGCATGGACTTATATCTAAGGACTGTTTTATTTTTTGCTTTTTGTGAGTGCTGCTTTTTTATTTTATTTTTTAACTATTTACTATTTTAAGCCATAACGGATCCAGTATGGAAAATCAAGTGATAAACAGAAAGAGATCTTATATAATGATGCATTACATCATGGAGCAGAATATTTAAAGTCTTGCAAGGCAAAGTAAAGATCTGGACAGGGGGTGGGGGGTGGTGGTTTGGAAAGGGGTGTGGTACTAGGGTGGAGGAGGGGGGCCAGTTAGCAAATATTTTGTTCAGCTTTCCTTGCAGCTTACTTGGAAATGGATGATTCACCTGTTCTACAGGAAAACATTCTAATTCTTTCCATTTTTTTCCCTCCTCTTTTCCCTTTTAAGATCAACCACTTCAGAAGAACCAGATTCCACTTCTGTGGCCAGGACTTTTATGTTATGGCTGGTCCGATTGTTATACACTGCGTTTTATGCTACTAAACCTTGGATCATTCCTAAAGTACCAATTCTGTTCTTGAACCACAAACAAGGCTAAAAGATCGGAGGAAATTCAGTGAATATGCAGGATTGGGATTGTGTATTTTCAAAAGTATTGAGCTTTATGATGCAATTATTTAAGAAATAGAATCTTTTTTTTTCTTCTCATGTTGCCAGCATTTTAAGTTACATGTTTATTAAGTGGCATTGCTCAAATAGCTACAGAGTATGCATGGAAATATTTGCTGTCTGAATAGTTTGGAGATTCAAAGAGAAAAATCAAGCTTCAGAGGTATTAAGTTATGACATGCAAAAAAGTTTTCGTTTTATTCTTAGCTGCAACAGTATATATTTAAATCAGATTTAAAGTGTTATATGTCCTTGGCCCACCTTAACAGTTGTACTGTAAAGAAGTGTAATGGGAAGCAGAATTTCAATTAGGGTCCCATTAACTGGCATATAATCCTTCTTTAATGTAATAGAGGCGATGGTGTTTCTGTACAAATCTGCTAGAAACAGATTTTAAACCCATTTTTAGTCTCTTTCTTTGGATCTGATGGAATGACTCTTAACTGTTCATTGTCTGCATTGTTTCTCATATTCTTCATTATTTTAAGGTCTGGAATTAGTCTATAAATGGTCGTCGTGAATATTCAGCTAATCCTAACTTTTATATATCCTATATATTTCTACGTATGTATTTTAATTAGTATTTAGAGGAAAAAGTTTAACTGAACCCAACTGTAATTTCTAAGCTAGCCTTATTACTGGAAGAAGAATTCTACCGCATCA
Organism: Felis catus; assembly: GCF_018350175.1. Taxonomy (NCBI): domain Eukaryota; kingdom Metazoa; phylum Chordata; class Mammalia; order Carnivora; family Felidae; genus Felis; species Felis catus. The sequence goes on along the minus strand of NC_058376.1, from coordinate 27,003,696 downwards.
AACCAGACTTTTCCTAGTCCCTGAGACCCTAACTTGTGAGGTATTTTAGTAACATCACAAGTCAGGCTCTTGGGACCTAGGCGGAGGGGAACCAGCAGCTTTGGACCTTATTGATTGTCTGCAGTTACCACCAGAACAAAAGAACATACATAGATTCTGCCTAGGAGAAAAGAACAATGCTTTTCTTTATAATCAGCAATGTTTTCATCATGACCCACCCCCAAATATACTATTTTCAGAAACTGTACTCAAAAGTGATTATAGAGTTGCACTGAGTAGCATTTGTATTATATTATAAAGACCATATGAAAGCAATAGAAGATAACTATGTGAGAAGCAAAGTTAAAATACAGGTGTTTTTAAAATGCTTCTTTTAATGTATTTTGAGAGAGTCTAAGAGAATACCTCCTTAGTTAATAAGGAAGAGAGTGGTTTATATTTAAAACTTCTTTCATATGCATAGAAATATATACATTAGCTACTTACATAAATCCTATATGTCTCCATGTAATTATGGCTCAGAATATGTAATGTATAGCTATAATCATGCTTGAGGCCTAGAAATAAATCATTTACAATCTTCTTTACTGACCCTATTAGTTTTTACTACTGATTTAAGGAGAATGCTATTTTATACTTGGTATTTACTCCCAGAGTTTTCCTTAGTCTTTTAACCAGACGAAATACTTTATATGCCATATTTTAATAAGGCATACTCTGGTCGTAAGAGTCATCAGTAATTAGCAAAAATATGGTACCTTTTCGTCTTTACATTTTACTTTGTATATATATCATGAACCTATGTGAGATAAATCAGTAAACACCACCTATGAAGTCAGACTGCTCTATTCATCTGTCAACTGAATCTGAACTGCATGGTTTTCGTTTTTTAAGAATTTCAGTTTTATAAACTATTCCAACTCTAACTACCGTGTCATATTTGAACATTATTAGCCATTACCACATCACATATTTATTTCTTGTAAGTGGAATCAGTATATTAAACCCCTTTACAGATTTTACAATAATATTGCAGATACTAAGATTCAAAATGGAGATGACAGACTTTCCATAATAGAAGAACCAAAATGATTTCATTCTCTTAACTCTAATGCTTTACATGGGTGCTATAAATTATATGTATCTTCTGCATTGTTAAAATAAATGTATGAATGTACTTTAGAACACTGTATGGAGTCTTTGTTCACCTTTTCATTGGATTTGTTACAATTACTCATGTTTGAAATATCCCAGGATCCTAATCACCCATGACTTGTATTTCCTGAAAAATTGATACTACAATATTATAAAAATATTCTTCATCTATACGAGCCACATAGAATATGTTTAAGCATGTGTCCACACTGTACCTATTCAGATTCCTTATTTATATCACCTATTTCATTTATCTAGAATCTCTGAAATTTTAAGTGTGTATATGTGTGTGTATAAACATAGCTTTTAAAACTCCATCTGAAAGGAGGTAATATAAACAGTGAAGATTTTTGGTAGTATTTATCTTTTACTTGTTTTAACCACGTTTTCATTATAATTAGACAGCTTTAAAAGCACAAGTTTCTCAATTCAAAGAACTCTATGTGTATGTATCTACAAGTGCATAGAGACTTGATTATATTTAATAGCAATGTTTATATATCAGATCAGGAATGACCTCATATATAAAACAATGTCACATACAGGTATATGTTTACAGACACCTGATTCAACACAATCATAAATAACACGTAAAAGGTGTTTCATAAATTTACTTCTAAAATAATATAAGGGATGATTGTTTATTGGCTATAGTGATATCAGATATAAGCTATTTCAAATGCAATATTTTCTATGTTATTATATCTATGAACTGCACTATATATTAACTTCTGTTTCTTAGAAGAAAGATACCAGAGCTGAATTTAGCGTGCAGTGATGTTTATCTTGCTTTTTTACTAATCATCATGCATTCGTTGAACCCTCTCAGTGTAACCTTCCTGCATATAAACTATCTTTTCTGAGAACATCATTGATAAAGCTTTTCTCTTACTCCATAAAGGTGAGTAGAGATATAAGTGGGTGACTTTGTTTATATAAAACTACTTTATGCTGTATATGGATAGATGAATGCCACTTTTTCTGCATTTCTACCTAAGCTGTCACAGAATAATATTGTTTGGGGGGTATCAAATATGATTTGGAAAATCAGATCATACTAAGCTTAAAATAAAAGGAGAGGTCTACAACAAAGAACGAGAAAATTATGTGTGTTGCATACAAAAAAAAAAGCAGTGATATTAACAATTCGATGGCTTCCTGGTTGGGAGACCAGCCTGAGCCAGACGCATATATTAAGAGCTGTCTGCTGCCGATGTGAGCTTGCTCAATGCGGTGGAAATGAGGAATCACCTCCTCTCTGACACCAGCTTATTTTCACATTTTAATTTTGAAATAGCAAATCACTGTTTTACATAAATATACTAACCTCCGCTTGATTCTTATTCCTTTCTCAGATTGCTTGTTAATTTACTATGAACTTCAAGTTCCTTTTTTAAAAATCATCACTCACTTTAAACTTATCAGTTTAAATCTATCAAAGACCAATGAAGTATTAGTTTTTTTCTGTCTCTTTTGTATTGCTCTGTTAATATTGTGATACTCATGCATTTAACTTTTAATCTCTGTAAGGAAAATGTCAATTTTCCAAAATGGCATTTTTTTAGGTCTTTTAGGATCCATCAAGGCAGCCACTTCTGGAATTTTGCCAAATCTAAATATGATTATATTTCATTGCAGGTTCATGGGATCAATATTTTTCTTCGTATGAAAGTCCTTAACACTTTAGTGTTCCAGAAGCTAAAGAAGAGGTGTATAGAATATTCTTAAGTCATTTAAGCTTTAGGCTACATTAATAATCTCTAGAAGAGGTATAAGTATCACAGGGGAATTATAGTATAAGTTAATTACTAATGAAATCAGAAAAGGTGTATACTGCCTTCCATTCTCTTCCAAATGGGCATGCCTAAGTTTGGTCGAATTTACCTGATAAATATGTAAATGGTTTTACAAGCTGTCATATTTGGATAGGTTTTGAGAAAACAGTACATAAAGGGTTAGCTAACGCCCAAGTTTTCTTGCCATTTACACATGCAGTGCTGCCTACATTTCCGTAGGCAGCAAGCACAGGCATCATTTTGATTACTTGGATTCTTTTGTTTAATTTCTTACTAGACATTTAACTCGGTACTCAAATTCCACTGATCTCTTAGTAACTGTATTTGGAAAAGGAAAATGAAGTTTCTAATATAGAGAAGTTTTAAAAAATCCTGGGCATTTGTAAGCATTTGAAAAATAGACTTTTTCATGTAGCTATGCAAATACATGTTTAGTGTGCAGAAACTTAGGTGCTATTATTATCTGTCATCTCCATACTTAGTTTTCTGATGATTTGTGGTCAAATACACACTGAAGCATATATGCATATATTTATTATATATGTATATATCTTCATTTTTAAAAAGTCTCAATAAAATCAATGTAAAAATTGACATATTGTCATAAAATCATCCACAGCAGTTTTTCAGTGAGCTAGCTTTAACTTTCATTGCCTTTTCCCCAAATCTCTCTTATGTTAAATGTAGCTTTACCGGATGAAGTGCCTTACTATCCAGAACTGTTAACTTGTATGTAATGTTTTACTTGTGGAAGTTTAAAAGCAGGTGGAACTTGAAGGTAATGATATTAAGTGAATGTAAGATTAAATAGTTTTGTTTTTATAATCAGTCAGCTAATTTCATGCATGTTTTATGGGGAATTTAAAAGTGAAAAATTCTCATATGGTGACATAAATCTTTCATTGTTCATATAAGTAGTGTGATTTTAAGTTTGTTACCTTAATAGTTGATTCCTAAAAAAGTGTATGAATAATCATGGACTGCATATCAGTTAGGTTGATGAAATAAGAATAGTGACTTCCACTTTGCATCTTAGTCTTTTAAGGTATTTTGGCTTCTTTTATGCAGGTGGATTTAACCATTCCTTTTTTCTAAGAAGTTTCTCCCTCTCTGTTGGTAGGTGTCTGATGATTTGTGAGCACCAAGTGACTATTCTGTGGAATCATCTTTCCTTGCCTTTGAATTAGCTTTCCCTAGGCCATGAGTCAACATCAATGTTTTGTACATCCAAATTGGTAGGTCTTTCTTGAAACCCTTCTATTTATTTTCCTATACATATAAGTGAATGTTGAGAAATTGTAGACTTACATTGTGATTCTCTTTCCAGTTTCCAAACATCTTCAGTAAGAGAGTTGGATTGTGTTGAAACACTAGACGGTGGGAGTATTTGGTTCTGTAGGATCCAAAACTGTAATGTCTTTCTCCTAGTAGACTTCGTCTTCTTAGTGAGGAGAAGGCAACCCAGCTGTGGCTAAGTTATTACTCTGTTATATATCACACTAGAAACCCAGCCTATGCATTTGTAAACCTTGGGGAGGTTCCTACATGAGACAACATTTTTTGTTGGAGGATTACACTACAGTCGGTTCACTTCACTTCTGTCTCTCTTCCTGCTCCCCCCACCCTCCCACAACATGGAGTCCTTTCAACTTCTTCAAAGAAGTGAGGGAAAAAAGTAGACTCTTTATTAATGGCAGAAAACAAACTGGCTGCTGGACTTCCGAGACAGCCTTCTAATAATAAAGCAGAGTAGGCACTGCGACAAAGAATTCTTGAATGTACTAAATATATAGGGAAGCCTATTTAAATTCACCAGAGGGGCTTAGAGGACAAGCAGCAGAAAGTTTAGAATTCAATTCAAGCCATGCCAGAAAATGAAAATGTACTTAAAAAAGGATTTCTGAGACAATTGTTCAAAGACATGTCAACTTTTAAGGTTCTTTCTAGAATAATGAAATTCGTACTCTAATTTCTGTGGTGACTTTTTCAATTAGAAAGGAAAAATGATTAACAGGATCTCCAAGGAATTGTATCTTATGTCTAAAGAAAATGTGTTTTCTTTCCATAGGGTGTGCTCTATTGAGGGCCACCTAGTGCACTGACTAAAATCACTTAAGTATATACATGAAACAAAGAGATAATGTATTTTTCAACAATTAGACACACCATAACAGAAGTGCTCTTGCTACTTTGAGAGAAAGATATTCAACTTATGTCTTCTTTTCAGCTCATTTCCTCCCATTCATTTCTATGATTTATAATATTTTAAATAAATGCAATAAAGTGATTCTGAAAGAGCAAATTGCTGATAAATAGTTAGACTGTATGATGCTGCATTTGAAAGATAAAAAATGATCCCTGCCATATCTCTTACTGACTTTAGGAAATGTTCTTCACCCTTGATTTATCTACAAGACAGGTGCATCTATAAAGAGTACGCACATCTATAAGAATATATACCTTATTAGTCCTAATGTTGAGATAAGCAACTGCTTATAAAATCCATTTAAAGGCCAGTATGACCTATTCAGGACTGAAATTTCTAGCAGCTTTTCTCCTAATGTTCTCCTTTAGAATTGACACAGATATTGGGAAAGGATTGTCATTCTCTGTCTCAGGAATTACAAGTTGTAAAGAGGATAGAAATTTGGACTCACTAGTAACACATCATTGTTGCTGTTGTGGAGAGACCCTGCTTGAGAATGAAACTCCTGTGGGATTTGCCAGTTCATAAATATAATTTATCAACTCAAAATGAGCTGGTAATCCATGAATTTATCCGTTTATTCACAAATGTATACCTAGCTTAAAAAAAAATCTCAGTGAATTAAGGCAACATCAACATGTGGGATCACTGTGGTCAATTAAGACTTGATCATTTAACAAATTTTACTGGCTTTAAAATGAAATGTCAGATGTATGAATATTAGCTATAGAATTTTAGATATTATGATAAAAAGTAATTGTTGCCCTCAATGCATTTAGATGTAGCCTGAGTCATTTACCAAACAACTAAACTGATTTCCATCTATTTAAGTTTTTTTTAATTTTTCAAAAAGATTTTTGGGGGGAGAGAGTAAGTGCATGCATATGCACACAAGTAGGGGGAGAGGAAGGGGGAGAGGAGGAGGAGGAGGAGGAGGAGGAGAAGAGAGAGAGAGAGAGAGAAAGAGAGAGAGAGAGAGAGAGAGAGAGAGAGAGAGAGAGAGAGACTGTTAAGCAGGCTCCATGCCCAGCACAGAGCCCTATGCAGGGCTTGATCTCATGACCATGAGATCATGCCATGAGATCATGACTTAAGCTGAAATCAAGAGTCTGAGCCACCTAAGTGCCCCCATTGATTTAAGTTTTTATGAACTTTTAATATCAAGGGCTTGTGTAGACTTAATGATTGATCAATAAAATAATCTGAGTAAATTTCTTATCCTGGTCCTTAGCACCAAGAAAACATTCAGTGAATATTAATTTCTTCCTGTTTGGGTCTTACTATTTGCCTTTGCTATACAGACTATCGTTTTCATCACCCAAATTTACTGGGCGTACACTGTCCCAAACTGTGAGAGGCAAACATCATTGGGAAATTATTTCAGATCCAGGGGCACTTAAAAATTATTTACTATAAATGTGTTTATCATATGCTTCCTGAGTGCCACCTATAGGATAGAAAAAGAGATATTCTCGTTTCAAATAGCTTATGGTCTACAAAAGATATGTCTTATTTAACACTCTTTGTCCTTTTTGTGTGCCTTAGCATTTCATAAGTCTTGTAATTTGGCAGTTTATTCTCTTTTATACTTTATAGATGAGACTTCTATGTGGTGTGTCCTATTTTATAGTTGTAGCTGAAATAGCTACCCATATACTTTGAGTTGCTTTGGGCAAGATATGGGGTATTGTTAGGATTTTGCAGTGCTTATGTTCTGTTCTTATGATTCCCTATACTATGCAAAGGTCTGGTGATTAAAAACCATAGACCATGAAAATGTTAATAATTATGGTTTATAAAAATGCTATTTCCAGAATAATTGGACCAAAATGCAGTATTTACATATGACCTCAATCCCTCTAAAAAAAGCTATTATTTAATTTCTTTTTTTAAGTGAATTAATACAATAACATTGATTATTCAGTTTCATAAAGTAGCAATTACATTACTTAGTCAAAGGACCAAAGCATTCTAATTGGACTGTTCTCTGGGAGTTAACAAAATATGCAGAATAAACTTGGAGTTTTCCACCTTTGCATCATAAGTGCCACCACTGAACTTGAATAGTGAAGTAGAAGATAGAAGACCACATTCTAATACAAGTTTTACCATTAGTTATCTTGTGGAACTGAACCTCTCTCCTTTTCATTTTCCTCATTTACAACTGATTTATAAAATAAAGATGTGGAGGAAAATGATTGTAAAATGATTTCAGGAAAAAAAAATTAGTATCAGATTAGACAGTTGGGTATTTTTCCATTCCACAGGGGACATTTCCACAGGAAAGAATAGCCTTAACTTAAATCACAGCATTAATCAGAACTCTTTTGATAGCAAAAGCTCAAAATCGAGCTCAGAGTAGGAAACTGTGTATGTACATCATCATCGTCTCTTCCTCCTTCTGCCCCTCCCCCTTCTCCCCCTTCCCCTCCTCTTTCCCTGCCCTCCTCCTCCTGCTTCTCTTCTCCTCTTCTCCTCTTCTACCCAGGTGCTCCCCCACCAACCCCATCTCAATATCTGTCCCTCTCTCTTTCTTTCTCTAATGTGCTAACTTCATTCCTGGGTGGTTGACTTCATTCTCACATTCTCTCAGTGTGATGGCAAAGATAGCCACTGGCAACTCTAGACATGCATCATGCATCATTCCTAGAGCTTGTGATTCCAGAAGAAAAAAATAAAACGGTTCTCTCTGCCCCTCCATCAATTTCATTTCTCAGAAAGGCTCTGATTGGTTCTGTTTTGGAGCCACTACTCTGTCCAGATGAGAGTTACTCAGATTGGACAGACTATGAGGGGAGGAAGAGCAAGATTAACATAGCAAGGAAATGTCAATAGCAGAGGCTGAAGGGAATTTAAACAGGCAAAGTATAACAGGGCTCCCAACAACCACCACAAATTTCCAAATTGTTTAAGCAGAGTGGTATGTTATGGGCTTCTATCAAATATGTTTGTCTTGGTAAACTTCGTGGAGCCTATGAACATACATACAGGCAATATTAACTTATTTAGTCCAAATGTGCTCTGTACATAACTATAAAACATTTGCAGCAGCAAATTGCAACCTTGAGTGTATCATGGAGATTAATTGCATTTTCTTAACATTTTCTGTGATCATTTAATACATGTCATACATCGGGAAGGTCAGCATTTGGACTCATGTGGGAATTTGACATTTAAAAAATTATTTAAGATCATTACAAATGGGGGTTTGGTACAGAAGGCATAGTGATTATATTCTGTAGTCCAGTGTTTATCCTCAGCCACCATATGTTTAGGCTGTTCTGTTACAGAAAATTTTATATCCCTTCCACTTTCGCCTCTAATATTAGGGAGTTTTATGTTGCTGACATCCTAATCATATAAAATTATATAATGGCTGTAATTATATACAGATATGACAACTTATTTGGCTATATTTGTAGAGAGAGATGTAATTATATCTCTATATAATTGTGTCTATTATATGATTATATATGTATTATATATGTATCTATAATTATATCTATAATTATATCTATATATACTTGTAGCCATTATATGGTTTTATATGATTAGGATGTCAAACTGTTCCCTTCTTGGCTTGTTGTTTATTTTGGTATGACCTGGGCAGTTTTAAACATTATACTATCAAGAACTACTATTTAGGGATCTTTCTCAATGAGAAAAAGATTAATTTGCTATGAATAATGATTCTAATGCAAAACATTTTGGGTGTTTTTTTTGTGATGCAGATGAGCAATGCTATAAATATAATTTAGAGAGTTTGAAAATTGATTTTAACACTCACAATTCTTCTCCTTAATTAATCAAATTACAAAATTATGCTGTGGTTTCAAGTATATTAAAATAAGTTGTCATATTTTAAACATCTGTTTATGCTCTTATTATGAATATGTGTTTCTAAATGTCTGAAATATAGATTACCATAAATAACGTTTGTTATTTATTCTGTGAAAGTACTATACCTACTTCCTCCCTCAACGCTTGTTTATTTCCCACCAAGTAAATTTTCCAGATTGCATTTTAGCGTTTTCTTATCACGATGGAGGCGGAAGGACCAGGGTTTTAGTTAAGGCTTGCTGATTGGCTAAGAAAAGCGGTGACTGTCATCAGCAGCCTTTCCAGACACTGTGCTGTGGCTCCAGACAGTCAGCTGGTACTATCGCTTTGTCTCAACTATAAATCACAGTCTTGTAATGGCCAAGGCTGACACCTTGACATTTTCAAGAAGAGTAAAAGACCTGATTTGAATGGAAATCAATTTCATTGCACAAATCTTGGGTTACTACTCCAAGCCTTTTCTTATGTCTTCTTGAGACTTATTTGAGAGTTTCATGATCATCAGAGGATTAGTTCAGTCATACTATTGCTCCTTTTAGCTATAAAACCACATTCTTATTTCCTTCTTCAATCTTGGAATGGAAAAATTGATTTTTAAAATTTTATATAAGAAGAAAAATCACCAATAAGCCAGAGTTTATTTTAACCATGATATACTGATAATTTAAAAATATGGCAGTAACAGCAACTGATATTTAGCTTAGCAAATTTTTTATATGTTCTGTGATTTAAAAATATAAGCTGTGTACACACATATACAGATTAACCTTTGATAATTTAATAATACATAATGTCATTTATGGAATGATTTTGAACTTCAGTCAAGTGGGTCTCAAAGCCAAGAATCCTCTGAAAAGAATTTGTACTTTTATATTCTTGCATATAAACGCCAGGTTCATATATTCTAAAGTCAATAAAAAATAGCATGCATTTATTTTTTTTGTTCCAAGATTTTATTTAAATTCAAGTTAGTTAATGTATAGTATAGTATTGGTTTCAGGAGTAGAATTCAGTGATTCATCACTTAACATATCACACCCCGTGCTCATCCCAACAAGTGCCCTCCTTGATACCCATCACCCATTCAATCCATTCCCCCACCCACCTCCCCTCCAGCAGCCCTGTTTGTTCTCTACAGTCAGAAATCTCTTATGGTTTGCCTCCCTCTCTGTTTTTATCTTATTATTAATAGCGTGCATTTAATTGTATTAGGTGGGTGAACCATTAAACTCTGCCTCAATGATTTTGAACATTCAACCCAGGAGGTACAGAAATAACTTCACATTTGACTAGTGGTAAAAGAAGTTATTTTTAGATATTTTAGGAGGTTGCCATTGAAAGTTTTAAAAAATTAACCTACTGTGTGACATCTTCCACCTAGGAGAACACTATCATTTCCTTAAAACCATAGAGAGGAAGAAACTTCTGCTTCCTTAGTATTGTTGCTTGCTTGCTCCCTCCACAAGAGTGATCTAAATTCAATGAAGCCTTAGATCTTCTCAACTATTAATGGAAAATTTGAGCATCACCTCTCTGTGTTTGTCAAGTATGGAAATATTACCACAAAGTCTGGTAGTGATTTTTCTTTATTTTTTTTAAGTTTATTTATTTATTTTGAGAGACAGAGACAGACTGACTGGGGAAGGGGCAGAGAGAGAGGGAGAGAGAGAGAATCCCAAGCAGACTCTACTACCTGCACAGAGCCCCACGTGGGGCTTGAACTCACGAAACCACCATATCATGACCTGAGCCAGAACCAAGACTTGGACGTGTAACTGACTGAGCCACCCAGACGCCCCATGATTTTTCTTTATCTTCATCATTAATCTTCAACTTTGTCCTAAATCTCACTTCTAAGCAGGAATACTCTTTGCTAAATTCATTATTTTGTAATGCCCCACAGACAAGTAGGATTACAGATTATTATAAACAGTACACTTCTAACCCTTAAATCTTTCTATCCATCGTTCTACTTATCCATATATTCTTTCATTATCTATACAAAATAAGAATCTGCTCTAGGTATGTGGGAAATACAAAATGAAGTTAGTAGCCTTTCTTCACAGGATATTATGTTCTTATGAGAAAATAAGAAAAACTAAAAAAAACCTTACCAAGCTATAATGTGATAGATCCAGAAAGAATACAAAAACACAATGCTTTGGGATTTGCAGTGTTTGGGGACATGTTTACTTAGTTATCAAGAATCAAGAAAATTCCCCTAGAAGAGACTGTCGTTAGCAGCTATGTGATAGATAGGAAGGGTTTCTAGAAGAAGGGATGGAAGGGCTGGATTTCAGGAGGAATATACTCTGTGTGCAAACGTACAGGGACAACAACAACAAAAAGATGGGCTATGTTTGGCTTTCAATTTTGTTGGAAGATTGAGTATATTTTTACAAAAAGCCAATGGGAGAGCAAGCTAAGAGCAGCTTAAGGAGGCTGTACAGTGCTCACAGGGGCTCTTCTGGCAATTGTGCAGTTTTACAGTGTGGTAGGCACTGGGAACCTGTAAAGGATTTGGGGGGAAGATGCAAGAATGAAAGATACAAGATTAATCTGAGGTCAGTGTAACTTAAGACCTCAACCCAGAGGACATATCGGAACTACTTATGAAGATACACCACTCTTACTATCCTATAAATTCCAACTCCTTAGTTTTGGAATAGAGCCTACACAGACAGATGCATTCTGTAAACCTCCTAGATGGTCAACTAACACTCCAGTTGAGAAATAATTGGATAGAGAATGTTGAAATGAGAAGATATTGGGGACAATTAGACAAAAGAATAAACAACAACAACAACAACAACAAAAAGATCTAAACCAGAGGTTCCTAACCTGGGTCCCCATACCCTGGGTCTTTTGAAGTTTTATGTTCCCGTTGGATTACATGAAACATTTCAAGCAGGCATGCCATTTCTCTGGGGGAAATAATCTAATAGTATTAATAAGGTTCTCAATAAAGACTAACCACCCCGAAGTTAAGAACCACTATGCACAGTTAGTGTGAAAAGGAGGTAAATGTGCGAAATCTCTTGACTGTATACTAAAGAGGACTTAATGACTAAGTAGATTGCATAGGTATACAAAATGTGGCAAGGAAAAAAAGGAATAGATGACATTAAATTTCTCCACCTTTTGACACTAGAAGAATGAAAGAATCATGATAATCCTTCTGTGAACCAGCATCAGACCCTCCTTGGTTCTCATTTCAGTTAATAGAGCTTTGACATCAGACACGTTGGATTTATGGTGTGACTGTGACATTCAGAGGTAGATGTGAACAAATCATGGAAAATTGGGAGGTGGCTACATAGCTTTGAAAATCATTCTCCCAGAAACCTAGCTAGTTGAGCACTTTGAAGTCAGGAACCTATGCTGCTTCTATTTCGACGCTCTTTTTAAATGACTTTCATTCCAGGGCACCTGGGTGGCTCAACTGGTTAAGCATCCAACTTGAGCTCAGGTCATGATTTTACCATCCATGGATTTGAACCCTGCGTCGGGTTCTGTGCTGACAGCTCAGAGCCTGGAGCCTGCTTCGGATTCTGTGTCTCCATCTTTCTCTGCCCCTCCCCTGCTTGTGCTCTGTCTCTTTCCCTTTCTCAAAAGTAAATAAAACATTAAAAATTTTTAAAAATAAAATTTTTATTTTATTATAAATTAAATAAAAAACAAATGACATTTCTTTCCCAGGTAATCTCAGGATGACCATTGGAGCTCCATCATATTGTTTACTTTCAGTCAGTAGGAATAAAAAGAGAAAAATAAAGACACTGCACTTCCTTTTAAAGATCATTTCCGGGTGCACCTGGGTAGCTCAGTTGGTTGAGCATCCGACTTCAGCTCAGGTCATGATTTCATGGTTTTTGAGTTTCAGCCCCACATCAGACTCTGCGCTGATAGCTCAGAGCCTGGAGCCTGCTTCATACTCTGTGTCTCCCTCTCTCTCTCCGCCCCCCCCACTTGCACTCTGTCTCTCAAAAAATGAATAAACGTTAATTTTTTTTTAAAAAAAAGATCATTTCTGGAATTTTTCTACACATCTTCCACTATATCTTTAGAACTTAGTCACCAGGTACACAAAGCTTTTGGGGAGTGTGTGCATAGAAATATAGACTTTATTCTGGGTGAATAGTCATTCACCCAGTTAAATACTAGAGGGAGATGAAGAGAACAGATATTGCAGGAAAACTAGCAATCTCTGTCATTGTGAACATAACCTTAAAGCTTTCAATGATTTTTTTAATTTTTAATGTTTATTTATTTTTGATAGAAACAGAGTGTGAGTGGGAGAGGAACAGAGAGAGAGAGAGAGAGAGAGACAGACAGACAGACAGACAGACAGAAACTGAAGCAGGCTCCAGGCTCCTAGCTGTGACAGAGCCGGATGCAGGGCTTGAACCCACGAATCACAAGATCATGACTTGAGCCAGAGTCAGACGCTTGACCGACTGAGCCTGCCCAGGTGCTCCTGAAGTTTTCAATAATTAATAAAACAAAATCATAATATCTCAACCGTTAGCCTAAATAATATATTTTTATTGGAAAGAGGTAGAAATATTTTATAACATTGTTTTATGAAAACATATCTTCTTTCAAACTCCTGTCCTCCTCAAGTGACTCATTTCCTGAAAATAATGAATTTTTTTATATGCAACTGGAGAAATGGTATTACTGGTTACAAATGGAGTTAAACATACTGTTCCAATGTTATTAAACCCTGTAGTGTCAATCCATTTTAAGCCAATTAAAAATATTTTCACATTATTCTAAATACAGCTAGTTTATTTACAAAATAAATATAACTCTACCTGCACAATGATAACAAGAGCTCATATTATAAAATTTTTAAATTCTACACAAATAAAAAAGTGAAAAATGTATTAGTCTCATCACTCAGAAAATAACACCTATTATCATGTAGTATATACGCATACCTTCTCTCTGTCTCTCCCTTTTGTTCACACACACACACATACATTCAGTATTTTCATAATCATTTCTAACTTGCTTTCTAATTGGTCAATACCAAATGAACACTTTCCCACATATTGTCATTTTAACATATGCTCATTATGTTATTGCTTTGGTATAACATAAGTCGCCCATTCAGAAGTATAAATTGAGTTTTCTTCCATCCTTTTTTCCCTCATATAAATAGTATTCAGATGATAAATACAATTTTATATGATTATGTATAATGATTCCCTTGGGATATTAATTGGGATAGATGATAATGGCCTGAGTGAAAGTGGTGGCAGTGGAAATGGAGAGACAAGGAGAGATCAGAGGAATATTTAGAAGATAGAATTGATAGAGCCATAGTTAACTGTATAGGGGGATGAGACCTAGAAAATTTCAACCAAGGTTATTCCTTCCCCAAATCATGCTTGTTGCTTTATTTTTCTCTATTCATTTAATGAATGACATTTATTGCTTTATGGGGAAGGCGGACACAATCAAGAACCAGTCAACAGAAGATTTAAAGTGCCTAGCAGATTATGTGTTCAAAAAGTGTTAGCAAGTCAATAAGCTCAAAACAAACTGCTCTAGTTTGGAAGGGCTAGGTTCCTGAGAGGGAAATGACTTTATTTTTAATTCCTAAAGGACATGGCCAGAAATGTTAACCTGATGCTAGAGACCTGGATTGTAGAATTTTTTAAGGTTAACCATAAAAGAGAGAAGGGTTCAGGATGAACTAGTAGTAGTTTTCTATCACAGAGGACAACATGAAACTTCGTGGGCTGTGGGCAGTAAGAAGCCAGCCTAGAGTCTAAGAGAAAGGGAGGAAAATGCATGTAGGTGAAGAACATCATATATTCGGCTCCTTGTGTTGCAGCTTCTATGGGAGGGAAGTGAGTAACAGATTCCTGTTAGATGAGTATAAAGACAAAAGGGCCAGAGGGGTTATGGTCACTGCCCACTCAGAACCCTGGGAGGCAGCTTTGTAGATGCTTGTAGAAATGACATCAGGGGAGAACGAGAGGGAGTCTGAACCTGCACCCTTCCCCTCTAACCCTTCACCCATCACCATCTCCTAAGAAAGTCCATTAACCGAGCATGGAAAAACTCTGGAGAAGTTTCCATGTCCTCAAGAAGCATCAAGGATTTAGCTGACACAACAGGAGGATGTTGTGGAAATTCAGAGGATCCAAAGCACCAGCTAGACCAATATGGAGAGGTTTAATCAACAAGCTAGACTTCTGGAGAGTAACATTATATAGTTTTACTGCTGAGGGAAGAATTTTGTGAATTTTTCAAGGGTGAAAGGCCAATACCCAAAGAGACATATTAGCAGAGGTTAGTGAGGACCAGAAAACTGGGTAGCCTTAATGGGGAGAGAGTAGAAATCAGAGATGAGAAACCTTCGTTATACACTAAATTCTTATGTATTCTAGCATGTTCTAGTCCATTTTAAAATGGTAGAGACAATAGTGACAACTATATTTCTAGGTTTTCTTTTTCCTTCCTAGTGAATTAATTTAGAATGTCTTAAAATTGGAAGCTTTTTCATGCAAAGTTGGGTATCCAAGGGTAGCATATGATTTAATCTGGCTTTTTGTTGTTGTTGTTGTTGTTGTTGTTGTTGTTGTTGTTGTTGTTATTGTTGTTGTTAAGTTTCTTTCAAGACTTTGCTTTTTCTCCTTTTGGTTTAGTCCTTAGGAGATAGTCTAGTTTATTCACTCAATCAACAAATGCATTGAGGACTTCCCATATGGCAAGCAGATTATTTTAATCTGTAAACTTAGTTTTAATTTTAAACTTAGTTTCAGCTATAATCTGCTTTATTGTATTTGGTTAAGGTTAATTGAACATATTAATGCCTTTATACTGGATGGAGCATATGCTCCACCTGATTCTTGCTTATGGATGGATTTTAGGATTATAGTTAGAAATAAACAAAAGCACAAGCACACCTATTTACAAAAATACAGGAAAGATTGATGCTTTTAAAGAAAGTGTGCAATGGAATAGTTTAGAAAGATTGTCTAAAGGAACATCGTGAGAAAAACAGTACTATTTCTTTGTTAGTGCTTCCAATACCGTTTCTGGGAATCCAAGTGGAACAGAGAATCCAGTGAAATCTGGTGCTTTGCAACATTATTAGGCTCATATCTGCAAGCTAACCATGTGTGATAAGGCTAAAATGTAAAAGCATTTAAATCAATAGCCCTTTCAGATGCTTTTCTGATAAAATTGCCTCATTTTCTTTTCTAACTAATTAATTCATCTAAGGAGAAAGATTAAAAGAAAAACTTATTTATATTATGAGTAATAGGACCCAAAGAGTGTATTGGACTGTATTGTTGGCATCTTTGCAACTAATAAGACCCTTTTAATAATCAGATCTCAGAAACATCTGTCTTAGAAAGAGGTATACTTTCTGGCTTCCATTTACTTGAAAAGGAATTAAGTTAGGGTCAGGAGCAGAGGTTAGGTTACTTCTACCTGGAAATTAATCAGAAAATTCATTTCACCCTTTGATGTTGCTTTTCTGTCTGCCCCTCACCCCACTACTACCACCTTTTATCTTTTTAAAACACTGAAACTCCTTTTCATGCATCACGGTAGTTTAAGGAAATTTGAAGTTTGGACTTATGTAATTATATAGTGAAAATATAATAGAGCAGGATAAAATGTTTTAAAAGATGTGGCATCTTAAAGAAAATACACTGAAATTGTAAGTGACTGTAATATATTGGCAAATTTCAGGCTACGTTCTTAGTCATATTTCTGCTAGAAGAAACCTACTTTCCATTTTGTGTTTTCTCATTTGCATTACTGCAGAGTTATTCATGCATATGAAGAGGATATTATTCATCTCCATATTCCTTCCTGTCCATATTCCAAACCCAATATATTTATGAGTTATACATGAAGAAACACTGCTGTATCTATATATTTATACATACATATCTATGTGATTCAAATTTGGTATTACAACTGGATAGCATGCCCAAGTGATAACATTATGTGCTAGATGTGTCTTATTACATCATTAATGGCATATCAAAATTGTCAAATATGGTGAAATCCAATAATTGTAACTGACAAGCTTTAGCACGATTTATCTCCATTGGGAAGGATTGAAAAGAGAGAAAGGAATGTACTTCTGAATTTCTCTTCCAAGTGCATATGACTGTATGGTAAGCTCTTGTTTCTTCTTCTGCAAATATTTTTAGTGAGATGCCATTTTCACAGTATTTACGATAACTGGCTTCTGAAGTTTTTATGTGCATAAGCTGTATCATCTCCTAAATTCATAAATCCAGTGCTGTTCTAGAAAGAACTACAAAGATGAACTGGCCAAAAGAAAAATGACCAACCTGTCAGGCTTATCTCCCTCTAATGTTTGATTCTTCTTAACTGGATATTCCAGGAAATTATTTCACTTGAAAGTTTAGGTGGAGTTCACAAAGGAATATTAGCTCTCCCTTACTCTTGGGTTCTACCCCAACCCCTTCAATAGGCAAATATTATTGCTTAATTCCCAAAAGTTTTCTCTCAAAAGTATGTTGGCATTTGGGAATAAGAGGAAAATAGGATGACAGTGCATTTTGTAGACACGGAGCTCATTCATTACAATGATGAAGTATTCAAGAATCCGCACCCTTTGTGTCCTGCTTGATCTGTGTTTGGGGATGGCGTGGAGGAGGAGAAAGAGGAAGCTTATGTATTTCTCTTTAAAATTAATTCCCAGTTAGCCATTTGTTAGTGGGCTGTTTTTAAACCCAGAGGACATTGTGATTGCATTTCCCTTTTCAGTAATTGTAGCAGATATTAAAGTGAATGGACAATGGTAGACATGTATAGGATAACCTGGTTTTCCAGACGGACCACTTGTGTGAGATCAAACGGCTACAGCACATTTAGGGTTACAGTCTCCTTCTTTTCCTCCTTATTCTCAACCGCAGTGGAGCTTTTTCCAGCGTTGCCATGGTAACACTATATCTGGCTGCTAGCTCTGTCGTAAGTTATTGAACTGAGACTGGCTTTTGGTTTAGCAGATAATTAGGTTCTGTCTCACAGGTTCATTTTCCTGTGACTGGGACGTGAATATGACCTACAGCTGGCCTCAATTTCAGTGTCACAGACAAAACTTTAACCCTTCCCGAGCTCCCAAGGCACTCTCTGAAGCCTTGCTTGTGAGGTGGAGGAAGTCATACCTTGTAGAGGATTACCATGTCTCCATTTTATTTTTTATCTTCACCATAATACTATGGAAAATATGGTCAAGGTTGTACGCTTAGGGCATTTTCAAAATTAAAAATATAGCAACAACGTGTGTGTGTATACATATATATATATATATTTATGTATTTTATATATAACATATAATATATAAAAACTTGCCACAGTCATTACCATTTCCTTGCTTTTTAAATAATTTTTAAGTCACATCAAAGTGCCTTGTATTGCAATTTGGCTTCCACAGTGTTTAGATTTCAAAAACCGTATTTTCAGGAATATTAGCTTGGTACACTTATTCTCAGCTTTGGGACCTGTCTGCCAATTGATTCACACCCCTCCCTCTCCTTTTTATAAAACCCAGATTTTAGCTGACATTGAAAGGTTCCTTTGGAGTCGACAAGCAAGTCTATGTTACCAGGAACAATGCCACCACTCTAATAAAATGCCCAAATGTTCTCTCAGGGCTTGAATCTTTTTGGTTTGGGAAACCAGCAAAGATCTGCCCTTTGTTTGGGACAAAGAAAGAATCATAACTTTTGGAGCAGACACTGAATTCACAACACTCACTGCAACATGGAGAGTTGTAGGGTTAATCTGAGAACATATGTCCCTCTCTGTCAAACAATAGGAAAGACCCTTAAGAGAATGTTTGAAACTTTTAGTGCATTTCACCTGAAACCTTACAATGAAAAGGTAAGAAAGGAACAAGGGACAGGTGAGACCACCATAATTAAAACATTAAGTAAAGAAATTCCATAGTTTAATTGGCTGAAGAACTGTATAACTGTGTCAATAGAGATAGGCAAAATTCATAAAAGGCAAGACTTTAGAAGATTCAACCTTGTATATTGGAACTAGGATACATGTGTGTGTTGTGTGTGTGCATGTGTGTACACAACACATAACCTGTATTCTGTTTTAATCCATTTCACCCATCCTCAAACTCCAGATGAGAAGAGTATCTTGAAGAGTAGCAGCCTCAGATATCCTGAGCATGAGCAGCTGTGGCCCTGGATTGTGCCATGAATACAGTGTGGAGGGATTTGGGGTCAGAGTCAGGGGGGGTTTGTATGAACTAAGAGAGCCTATAGATGAGGAACCCAGTTGTTGCCAATTACCTGCACTGAACTGAACTTCTTTTGACCTCTTATCTCAAGTATATAGCACCTATTGTTCTCTTATTAACGATCAATGTTTGTTGAATAAATATTCAAATTCTTCCCTAGTCTCTACTCTGTATAGTAGGAGCTAAATTAGCACTCAGTTATAAAGAAGACTTAGGAAGCCTACAAGAATTTTCAATCCAAGATCATTTGAACTATCTTTCCATGGTTCCCAATAACCCCTAAGCCCTATACGCGTGGGTCATCTCTTGCCTGAATTATTGCAATAGCCTTGTAACTGGTCTTCTTCCTTCTTGTTACCCACTCTAGTCTCTACTATGCACAGGAGATAGGATGTTAATCTAAAGGCAAATCATTTGAAGTCAGCACCCTCCTCCTAACTTCCCAGTGGTTTTCCATGTAACTAGAATATAATACAAACTCTTCACCGTGCTTACAAGGCCCTCTATTACTTAGTCCCTGCCTGCCTTGCTGACCTCATCATCCCCTCTTTTCATTCTCCATCTTGCTTTTTCTCACAGCTGAGGGCAGGCCCCTGGGGAGCCTTAGCTTCTGCTGTTTTCCCCACCAAAAATGCATGGCTCACTCCTTTACTTTTATTCTGGTCTCTCTACTTGAATGTCACCTCCTTAGAGATGCTTTCTTTCCCTAAACATCTTAAAAAGCACCTCATTCATTGCCTAGCACCTTTCCTGATTTAAATTTTCTTCATAATGTTATCATGTCTTGATACGATATTAGACAACATGCAAGCAATTATATGCCTTTCCCACTAAAATATAAGCTCCATATGGACAGGAACTTTGGTTATTCATGAGCATACCTCTAGTGCCTAGAAACTGGTAGGCTGGATCCTAGTAGCCTTTACTAAATATTTGTAGAATGAATAATTGAATAAAGAGATTCAGGTAGAGGGCCTGGGTATCCAGTGAGAACAGTAATGAGTGTTCCTGACATAATGAATGAAATCTTACCCTACATTATGAATTCACATGAGTGGATACAATAAAATTTAGAGACGTAGCTTATATTTTGGGGACTGCTTTCATTAGAGGAAGGTAAAACAAAGAAAACAAGGAATCTGAGCTTATTTCTGCCTCATCCCCACAAGAATTTAACCTCACGTAAAATATCATCCATTTGTCAAACATATCACAGCCCCACTCATTTTGGAAAGCATCTTCTGTATGGGCCAAATAGTAAATATTTTTGCCTTTACAAAGGCCATACAGGCTGGGTCACAATTACTCCGCACTTCTGTGAACTAGTGTGTGAAAGGAGCCATAAACAGCACATAAACAAATGGGTGTGGCTCTGCTCCAGGAGAATGTTACTTATAAAAACAGGAAGTCAGCTACATTAACACACAGGCCATAGTTTGCTGACCCCAAAGTAGAGAGTCTTTCCCTAATTCTACCTCCCACCCAGTTACTGGAAGAACAGCCCTCATATCTCATCCTTTCAAGAAATCAAACAAATTGGGGCAGGGCTAGCTAGTTGTGGAACTCGACTGGTGCTAGTTTCTTTCCCTTCTCCTCTTATTTGTTCAAAGTTCATCCTAACTTTAACTGTTACCACAATAGCAATAACTGGGCGATGGCAGGTCCTCCCAATGACATTTCCATTTCTTGGAAAATGAAAGAAGGATACATACCGTGGTGTATTAGTAAATGTCTAGCAACTGGCTCTCTAGGGGAAAATAATGACATTTACTAATATCCATAGTGTACATTCTCCCACCACGGCCATTTAAACTAGCAATATGATGTCACTTAACGTGGAGTTAGGGAAAAAAGATGCACAGAATAGTCTCCTGAATCAGTATGAGCTGGCTCCAGCCCACAGCAGGATACATATTTAAAAGCTGCAATAATTTTGCTCACTGCCATCACAAAGTCTGGAGCAAACAGTGGTGAGTTTGACAGAAGCAACTGACTAGATGATCTCTTGGAATGCCAATCAGTAAATAATGAAAAAGTATATAAATGCAATGCTTATGTAAAGCCCTTAGCTCAGTGTTTGGTTAAAATACATACTCAGTAAATGATAGCTATTACCTTCTCAGCTTAGGTTATTCTAAGCATTAAAATTAAATGTTTAGCTACAGACTCAATCCAATTTTAATGTCCTTGTGTTAATAAGACCTCTCCACATTGAAGCAACAGATGATAAAGGAATTTTATGTAGCTATTCGTGACTCTGCCCAGCATAAGGTTAAGATAGCAACAAAATACTCAAACCAGAATAAAAAAAGCCTCCACTTGACTCCAGCTCTTCATAACACTTCTGTGTTATTTTCCTTCAATTTTAAACAGAATGCATTTTAGGAGCATAGTTCAATTATTGATTGAATAGTGGGTTCAATTTGACTACAATCCAAACAAATACACTCCATTTAGTTCAAGACCAGGGATGGGCCAACAAAAGGGTAAAGGTTTCGCTCAAGTTTTGATGCACACTCAGACTGAATTAGTAACATGGATGTCTTCTATTATTTGGCCATGAACAATACAGTTCCGTTCAAGTTAGGGAAAACTAGCAAAACAGCAGGCAAAATATTGACAATGGTTTGGGTAACCAGACAGTAAAACCGACATCAATCTGAAAGGATTAGTGGGAAAATATATATGGACCCTTAAAGAGATTAACATACAGCCTATGTCTAAACACTCAGTATTTCAAAGAAAAGACTAATATATGCTGTTTTGAATATGACAAAAGTGCTTTTTGAATTATTTACCCTCTAATCTCCTCTGCTTATTCCCTTCAATCTATAAAGTTTTCTGTACTTCCATAAAAGGTATGACTTAGCATTTGGTCTGAAGGTGAGGATTCCTTTCAACCTTCCGGCTAATCTTAATCTTTTCTCTTTGCTTCTATGAACACATAAGCCAAATATATTGGTTTCGTTGTGGTTTCCTGCTCTGCTTCTTCAGTGACCTCTGTTCTAGAAGACTCATTTTAGGTGGAATACCTAGCCCAAACCCTGGTCAGAATGCCCCCTAGCCCCCAAATATTACTAAATGAGCTAAATTTTCTGTTCCAATGAGTGCTTCCATATGTATTGTTTGCTATATTTTCTTTTGGTTTTCTGCTTATACTATTAATGGAAATATATTTTAGATAATCATCTTTCTTTTTAAAAGATCTGGTATTATGAAAATTCCAAATAGATACAGATTAGAAAGAATGGCACTACAAACTTCTACATGCTCATCATCCATAGAGGTTTAACTATTCAACATTTTTTGGAGGGGGAGGGGGGCAACTGATATCTTTTTCCTCCAGCTATATTGAGATATATTTGAGATATATTTGACATATAACATTATGTAATATATTGTGAAATGATTACCACAATAAGGTTAGTTAACACACCCATCATCTCATATAGTTATACAGTTACTTTCTTTTTTTTCTCTTTTTTTTTTTTTTTTTTTTTGGTGGCGAGAAGTTAAGATCTACTCTCTTAGCAACTTTCAGGTGTATGATGCAGTATTGTTAACTACAGTCTCCATGATGTATGTGAAATCCCCAGGACTTACTCATTTTATAACTGGTATTTTGTATTTTTTGATCACAATCACTCATTTTGCCCCCACTACTCAGCCCCTAGCAGCCACTAACCTACAATCTGTTTTCAGATTCCACATATAAGATCATACAGTGTTTGTCTTTCTCTGTTTGACTTATTTCACTTAGTGTAATGCCCTCCAGGTTCATCCATGTTGTTGCAAATGACAGGATTTCCTTCTTTTTTATGGCTGGATAATATTATATATATATATATGTATATATGTGTGTGTGTGTATATATATATACATGCACACATATATACATATATATACATATATACACACACACACATATATATACATATATATATATATAACATTTATAACATTTTCACCAATCGATAGGTACTTAGGTTATTTCTATATCTTGGGTATTGATAATGCTGCAATGAACATGCTGGTGTAGATAAATCTTTAACATAGTGATTTCATTTCTTTCAGATATATTCCCTTCTATTCAATTTTCATTTAGTTTATGGCCAAACTGGTCTCATCTATACCTACCATTCACTCATTCCTAAGTTCCTGGATTATTTTGAAGCAAGCCCATACATCATATAATATACATACATCTATAAATAGTTCAGTGTGTACCTCTAAAAATAGAGCACTATTTTTAAAACTATAAAAGCATTATTACATTTGCAAACATTTATAGTGGTTCCCTAATATCATCAAACATTGCATAAGTGTTTACATTTTCGTGATTGTCTTATTTTTTTTTACAGTTAATTTGTTTGAATGAAGATTCAAACACAGGTCACACATGGCGTTTGGTTGATACATTTCTAAAGTCACTTTCAATCTCTAAGTTTCCTCTTCTTTTAGTTGTTCGCAATTTATTTGTTGTAAAATGGAGTCATTTGTCTTTCAGTGTCTTTCTTATTCTAGGTTTTGCTGAATTGCATCCCTGTAGTGTTGTTGACCATGTTCTTCTCTACTGGTAATTCCTGTAAACTGAAAGCTAGAATGAGATGCTTTGTTCAAGTTCTTTTTGCTTTTGTTTTTGTTTTTGTTTTACCAAGATTTACTCATAAATGGTATTGTGTATATTCTACCAAGAAGCACATAGAAAGCTCGTCTGGATTGTGGCTAAGTGGGAGGATGTTTGTGATTTCATAAGTATATATTGGTTGTATCACCTAGGAATAAAATTTCACAAACTCATATGTTAGAATTGAATATGTCATTATTTTATGATATTTCAAAAAAAGCAACTTAATCTTTAGTGATTCCACTGAGTAAGTATGAGCACCATTACCCTAGTGAATATCAGACTATGGATTATCCCCCCCATATGTCTGAAATTGGATTAAATTAAGGAGAAATTCCAGGGGACATAACCTTGCACAAATACAAGGCATATATGTAGAACTTCTCTAACTTAAAATAATCATTGGTGGTTCTCGGAAAAGAGTGAGGAGCACTGTATTAGAACCAGACTGTTGTGGTGACCCCTCACTTTATAAGAACTTTAAGGAAGACTAATATGGAACTAGATTTCGAGGTCAATTCAAAGCATCAGAATTATCTTCTGGTGGAGCATGTGAACTATTTCCGCCTACTCCAAGAAGATGTACATCCTTGTCTATGCTGGAATGCAGAGTTGAGATAAAAATATGAAAGCACGATAAGAAATCTCAACTATCTTTTAAAAACAGAAGTATATATGCATTCTTATGAATGGAAATAAAAGTATGTGATTGTTCATGGGCTTTCAGAAATGTATGGATTTTAAAATAGCCATCTTTCTGGTCGCCTTTTTGTTTCCTCTCATTAAAAAAACTGGAGGGGCTCCTGGGTGGCTCACTCAGTTAAGCATCTGACTTTGGCTCAGGTCACCATCTCAGGGTTCATGAGTTCAAATATCACATTGGGCTCTCTGCTATCCGAACGGAGCCTGCTTTGGATCCTCTGTCCCCCTGTCTCTCTGCCCCTGCCACACTCACGTATGCTCTCTCT
Source organism: Felis catus (assembly GCF_018350175.1). NCBI lineage: Eukaryota > Metazoa > Chordata > Mammalia > Carnivora > Felidae > Felis > Felis catus. The sequence goes on along the minus strand of NC_058376.1, from coordinate 26,978,840 downwards.
CTCTATCTCAAGAATAAATAAACATTTTTTTAAAAACTGGAGGGGTGCCTAGGTGGCTCAGTCGACTAAGCGTTCGACTCTTGATCTTGCTTGGCTCAGGTCATGTTCTCACAGTTGAGTGAGTTTGAGCCCTGCATCAGGCTCTGAGCTGATGTCGCCAAGCCTGCTTGGGATTCTGTCTCTCTTCCTCTCTCCCCCTCCCCCACTTGTGCTCTCTCTCTCTCTCTCTCTCAAAGTAAATAAGCTTAAAAAACTGGAAAATTAGGGATTTTGAATTTATAGTTATCTCTTTGTGATAGAACTCTAATTTCATACCTCTTGCCAGATATGAAGAAGGTATATCTTTCTACTGTATATTTCTTGGGGATAAATAAGTAATAATTTTCCATGTGTGTGGGTACTTTTAATTCAAATCTATGGTATCATGTATAAAATACTCCAGTTATTTAATAATACGTCACAAAAATTAGACCCATATTCTATCATAAAACTGGTGGAGAATATCTTACTTAGACTCTGAGAACTGCATTACCTTAATGAGTTCTCTTCAATTTCTGTGGCTCCCTCAATATATTTTAATACCTTATCAGGAATTGGAGAAGCTTTTCCGGAAAGTGACATAAATCTACAAAATGAAATGTGGGAGTCTGTGACCCAATTCTTATATTTCTTTTCTTCTTGCTTACTTCTGTTCCCAAATAAGAATGTGGACATGCTGCTTTATAATGACATATTATTGTTACCAAATTTTTTTTAACTTTTTTTAATGTTTATTTGTTTTTGAGAGGGAGAGAGACAGAGTGTAAGCGAGGGAGGGGCAGAGAGAGAGGAGGAGACACAGAATCCGAAGCAGGCTCCAGGCTTGGCTGTCAGCCCAGAGCCCGATGAGGGGCTCGAGCTCACAAACTGCGAGATCATGACCTGAGCCGAAGCTGGACGCTCAACCGACTGAGCAACCCAGGTGCTCCTATTGTTACCAATTTTTAAAAGAATTTTGTTTTAGATAAGCTCCTTAATCTAATGTGTAACTTTTAAATTATTATTTTATATAATATCTTTCTTGTAACTGTAAAGTTAGGACCCTGGAACAGGCTGAGCCTTTAGAGCAAAATGTTGTCAAAATCGACAAGGTGAGCCCGAGGCAACCCCAAACCTGTAGTCTCTACAGAGAAATAGCAGTAAGACACTCTGGTAAGGTTGGGTCAGGAATTATTACACTTCTCAAATGATGGGATTCTTATTATTTTATCTCATATTTCATGAAACACAGGTCCATAAAAATTAACTGTCTTAAGTAAGGTGGTTTAGTGCTAGTTTCTCTGACAACACTCTGTGCTGATTAGACTATGAACACAAAAGTGTGAAATACAACTTAGACTAGAGAACAGGTTAATTTTTGATGATTCAATAAAACCCATCCTCTGAGAGTTTTACTTAAGAACCTAAAAATTCAGGTCAGTATAAAGAACTGGCAATTACTCAGAAAGCTTCAGAAGGTATATATCCTGATCTGTTGATGTGAACAACTTTTAGTGATATGTTATAAGGTGAAAAAACAGCTTCATGGAGTGCATGTAAATATATTTTGTATTAAATTAAATTGTTACATGTGTAGTTTCTGTTCTTGTGTGACAATCTTAGATTTTTTATATGCATTTATGATTCATTTCAAAAGACTTTTCTGTGATTTGGTTGATTTGTAACAACATACTTATGGTACATCATCAAAATTCTTATATTCATTGTAGAATGGTTTTTCAGGGAAGGTAAACATTCTATTAATGTCTGAAAGTAAGTATTCTTTAATTTCCCCGGATAATGACAAAAACGTGTATTGGAAAATTTGAGCCAGCACTACATAAATTGAAATGGTCTCTCCGAGGGCACCCCATTTTTCCCTGGTATTTTTAAGCTAAACAAAATTAACAGATTTTTGTAAGAGTCAAATTGAATACCTTGATCTATTAAACATGTAAGAGTGGCTTCATTAGTTGCTATTTTGAAGCAATAGCACGAAACAGCAGAATTTCAGAGTCTGAAGATACCTCAAAAATCATCCACCCTCTCTTGGGAGGCTGGAATCCCTTACCACTACATCTAGCTTATAGCGTTCTACACTGGGAATTAATATTTTCAGAGGTGGGGAGCATACTACTTTTATAGGAAGCTAATGATGTATTTGGATAACTCTAATTTTTAGAAAGTTCTTTCTTACATTGAGCCAAATTTTGTCTCTGAGCAATACCAGGTATGTCTACATGTTAATACTTTGAATATTTGAGGTCAGTTTACGTTCCCTTCTCCCCAACAAATGTTTAATATGTTATAATACATTTTTAGAGATCTCTAAATTTATTGTATTATTATTAGTATACAGAGTTAAAGGTATATATAGTCTTCCAGACCACCAAGTCTGCCCAAGATTTTTGAACCCAACTACAAGGAGTCAGGGTACAACTACAAAGTTAAAGAGTCCACACAGATCACCCTTACTTCTGACATCAACTGTATGTGTAGGGTTTCTCAAATCAATCCTCAGGTTTGATAATTCACTAGAAAGACTCCTAGAACTAACTGAAACCTACTCTACTTATAGCTGTTACAGGGAAATGATGCCGGAAGTCAGCCAAAGGAAGAGACACAATGCAGAGTCTGGAGGGTTCCAAATGTGAAGCTTTCCTTGTTCCCAGGACCTGTTGCCCTTCTAGTATTGATCTGTGACAATACGCATGTGGTAGCGCCAAGGGGGAAGTTTTTGTGAGCTTCAGCATCCAGAGTTTTTATTGAGGCTTCATTACATAAGCATGATCGATTGATTTACCAGGTTTTCCAGAGGGTCCACCATGAAAAACAGAGATTCCTGTCACTTGGAAAATCCCAAGGGTTTAGAGGTTACCTCCCAGGACCTATGTACAAAAATGGCCACACCTCTTTTGGATGAGGCCAATTTCCTCACCATGCAATATCATTTACTATTTTCTTGGGTAAAATTCTCCGATTCCTTAATGTGACATGAAATATAGCTTTAGAAGCTAAACATATCTTGGTTGCATTTCTCTAGATAAGTCCTAATTTACCAATGTTCTCTTTTGGGGTCCAGGCTTAGGGTAACTTTGATAACAAAATATATACCTTGTGTCACTACAAGCTACATTGAAGTATTACTACTGTAAAGTACGAAATAATACTTTAGAGTCAGGGGTCAGACAGACAGAGAGAATCCTGACATTTAACAGCCATTAGACCTTGTGAATGCTACTTATTCTTTTCTGAGCTTTCATTTTTTCATAGAAAGTTAATAATATTCCATATATTATGGGGACTAAGTGAGATCACATGTAAAATCTTTAATGTATCATAGGACCTTAATAAATATTAGTTCTTGTCTGGAAAAAATGTTGGATGATATGAATTTGTGTTTGAGGGGTTATCTTAGGCAACATTTGCCTATCCAGTCTTCTAGACTAGATGTATGCATACATTATTAAAACAAAACAGAATTCATTCAATTTATCAAATATTTATCTAAATCCAACTGAGAAGTGTAAAGCATTATGCTAGCAACTTAGAAAAAGGCAGTTTCAGCCTTCCTGGAATGAGAACATTTTCATTAATATCTTTGATATAAGTAGGTGTTGAATTAAGGTACATATCAGATGCAGTGATGGAAGTGCAAGAGAAAAAGAAAGTCTGACTGGGATTATTAGAGAATGCTTCCCAAAAAGGTGATATGTCTGAAAGGCCCAATGTACTAGCAGGCTTTGATAGCACTTTTAGGAATAGTGAATACCATTTTTCAGAATTTATAAATGTATTTACTTGGTGAAAAGTGAATTTTATGACAAGGCGTATATAAATTTATCATAAACATAGGAACAGATCATAAATCAAATTATCTTATATCAGAAATAAGTTCTCTAAAAATAAGAGGCAATGTTAAAAAAACTTTTAACTAAAAGCTTAATCTTTGTAATAAAAATATCTCGTTGATTTTAAAGGATGTAAAGAGATTGCTTCTGTTCATTGCATTTTAAAAATTCAGAGACTAAAAAAAATTAAAAAATAAAAACCCAGTAGACTTAACCCAATTTCTGATATTTATTATATCAGTTTTTGAATTCCAGGAAAACATAGATTTTATTTAAGGCAGGCAGTTCATTTGTGAGTAGCGAAAGAGTTAAACATAATTAATTTGTTCATCAAACAATTCATTCAGCACATATTCATTGGATGTATTCTGTGCACCAGGCACTATTCCAGGCTCTGTGGGAAACTGACAATAAACAAGTAAATATATAGAATGTCCAGTGGTATAAGTACCATCAAGAAGATTAAAGCAGTATAATGCGTGATAGAGAGTGTTGGAGAATAGTCGAATTTGCTTTTATGTAAATCGGTCAGGAAACACCTTCTGACAGACATCTGAGCAGACAGGAATCTTCGTGTGGTAACAAGTCAGAGAGATATTCTGGGGTGAGGGTTCCAGGCAGAGAGTAGACAGCAAGAGCAAGGTTCCTGAGGTTGGAGCATGCTTGGCATTTTATAGGAGGAGCAAGTGTGGCTGAGAAGAATGAGGGAAGGAGAAGGCAGGAGGTTGCTATATCATTGGGTTCCATAGGCCACTGCAAAGCCTGGATTTTATTGCAAGTGGACCTCAGTAACCTGACCCATGCCTACCTCTTAAACCTCTGTCTTTGCTTCTTATTTTTTCTTCTCTACACTTGTGCTGCCTAGTATGGTAGCCAATACCCCACATCCGACTATTGAGAACTTGGAATGTGGCTAGTTCAGTTGGACAGTATGAAAAAAAGTGAAATATCTCCATAATTTTATATTGCTTAATATGTTGAAATGAAAACATTTCAGGTATATTGGGTTAAGTAGAATAAAATAAACTTCATCCCTTTCCTTTCTTTTAATTAATGTTTTTATTTAGAAATAATTCTAGATTCCCATGTGGTTGTAAGAAATAATACAGAGAAATCCTGTGTTCCCTTTATCTAGTTTTTCCCAGTGGTAATGTCTTATCAGTACAATATGACTACCAGGATATTGACAGAGATACAATCTTACTCAGATTTCTCTAGTTTTAATTGTACTCATGTGTGTGTGTGTGTGTGTGTGTGTGTGTGTGTGTGTGTGCATGCTTATCTGTTCAACTTTGTCACATATATAGGTACCACAATGTCAACATTCAAAACAGTTTCTTCACCACCAAGATCCATTGTATTGTTCTTTTGTAACTACACCCACCGCATCTCTATGCTACATCCCTCCCCGGGGCCCCAGCCTTTACCAACTACTAGTCTATTCTCCATTTATATACTTTTTTCAGGTTAGAAGTGTTATGTAAATTGAATCATTCAGGGCATATTCTTTGGGAACTGGCTTTGGTCCCTCAGCATAATTCCCTCAAGATTGATCTAAGTCACTGTCTGCCTCAATAGTTCATTCCTCTTTATTGCCAAACAGCATCCCATGAGCGGGATGTACCACACTTTGTTTAACGACTCACCCGTGGAAGGACACCTGGGATGGTTCTCGTTTCTGCTACTATGAATTAAACTGCCATAAACATTCCTGTACAGATTTTTGTGTGAATATGGGTTTTCGTGTATCTGGGGTAAATGCTTGAGTACAACTGCTGGGTCATATGGTATTTGCATGTTTAGTTTATAAGAAACTGCCAAAGCACTTTTCCAGGGTTCTGTATCCACCTGTTTCTTTTTACTTTTTGTAACGTGGCTACTAGAAAATTTAAGATTACATATGTGGCTCACATTTCTATTTAACAGTGCATCTCTTGTGTAGAGCACTGGTTCCTCATCTCACACTCTCCACATGTGCTGTTCTCTCTGGAGTGTGTTCATGACCCCTCTCAGATGTACATGAACGTCCACAGCACAGTGGTTGAAAGCAGAGTCTCAAACCAGATGGCCTGGGTTTGGATCTTGGATCTACCCCATATGGGGTATCTGATTTTTAAGATAGTTAATACTTTTCCCTCAGTTTTTTTATCTGTAAATGGGATGATTATAGCAATACCGATCTCATTGGGTTGATATGAGGACTGAGTTAGCACATGTGAAGTTATTTCCTAATGAGCTCTTTCTGACTCCTGCCCAAGAGCAGATTGAAATCCTTATATAGGCTCTCATCACAGTCAACATCCTCATTAAAGTTGTAATTCTATGATTATTTTGTATCTCACTTCACTATTGCAGGGGCAGTGGTCTTATCTAACTTATTCAGTACTATATCCTTAGTACTAGTATAGAACTTGCAAAAAGGAGAGAGTATATCATTGTTGAATGAATGAGGGAATGAATAAATTGCTTTTTTTGAGTCGTGTTTTTTTTTTAATTTTTTAAGTTTTTAAACTTCAGTTACCATGCAATGTAATGTTAGTTTCAGGTGTACAACTTAGTGATTCAGCTCTTTCACAGAACACCCCCAGTGCTCATCACAGCAAGTGTACTTCTTAATCGCAATCACCTATTTTACCCATCCCCCACCAACCTCCCTTCTGGTAACCATCAGTTTGTTCTCTAGAGTTAAGAGTCTGTTTCTTGGTTTACTTCTCTCTCTCTCTCTCTCTCTCTTTTCTCCCCATTGCTTGTTTGTTTCAGTTCTTAAATTCCACATGTCAGTGAAGTCATGGTATTTGTTTTCCTCTGACTGACTTACTCTTTGTTATGGCCAAGTAATATTCCAGTGTGTGTGTGTGTGTGTGTGTGTGTGTGTGTGTGTGTGTGTGTATTTATTTTACTACTATATATATATATATATATATATATATATATAAATATATATATCACCTCTTCTTTATCTATTCATCAGTTGAAAAATTTCATTCAATGTAAGCATTCAATGGAAGCATGATTTACTTTAATTATTTAACTTAATTTCTTCTTCCTTAATTTTCAAAATCAATATTATTCATGTTTCTCTGATTTAGAAGACTAGGTTTCTATCTGCAAGTTCTATGAACAACTTGTACATGTGGATCCAATCTATTGTGGAGTAAAAATTGTTCTGGAAAAGTGATTGAATTCAATAGTAATAGTACTAAAATATATATGTGTATATATATAGAGAGAAAGTACTCTGTGACAGTTTTAGTTCAGTTATTCAGTTCAAGCAATCATGTAATTGTTATGATACAACTCATGTTACTTAACTGCTTCCTTTGGATTATGGGCCCTATGAAGACCAATCCCTCAGTCAGTAGGTGACATTAAGGTAAAAGTACTTTTTAATGCCTCTGCAGCTACCTTTTTCTCAGTATACCTAGTCCTTAAATAGTAAGCTCCATGACATTCTTAGGAAAGTCACAGAAAACCGTGGCATAGCATAGATGATTTTAATTTACCCACTGTGTTTTAAAACTGTGTACCAACTACCAACAGCACATGCCTGTTTCAAACACACACCCAAATATATTTTGTCAGTGATTGACCTTTATCTTCTCACCTACAAAGTGAGGTTACTATAGTAGAAAGAACACTGACTTAGGGTCACTTTGACCTAAGGTGAGTGAGGCTCTTGCCATTAATTCTACGGTCTTGAAAAGACCAATTAAGGTTTCATCCTTCATTTCATTTCCTAAGTAATGGGGATGTTGATGAATTCTAAGTGGAATTGCAATGATAACTAAATACAAGTGTCCAGATACAGATGCTAAGTAAAAAATATCTCCATTTTTGGATGGTACCAGGATGTACGGGATGTGCTGAGTTTCACATGTTTTCTTCAATTTTACCACACACCCTCACAGGCATTAGGCCACTGCTATACTTTAGCATGCTGAGTACCAGAAATGCACTTTGTTTAACCAGACAGTTACATGACAAGACTTTGCCATAAGATTATGACTTTCAACTCCAAACTAACCAGTGAAATAAAATACGCCTTCTTTCCATTGAAAAGTATTTGAGCTCAAACTTGTACTGAAGCATATCTGGGTGTAAAAGATTGCGATGCCATTTGTTTCCTGGTTTAGTGATTTTTAATACCAAGTAGGTTAAAATAATACTAAATAACAAAAAATTTGCTAATATTTATTGAATTTTTACTCTGTGCTCAGAACTGTATTGATTTGCCAGAACTATTTTGCGATATAATTGATATATAACATTGTGTCAGTTTAAAGTGTATAACATGTTGATTTGATACATTTGTAAATTGCAGTATTATTACCACCATAGCATTAGCTAACACCACCATCATGTCCCATAATTATCATTTCTTTTTTGTGGTGAGAACATTCAATCTGGTTTCTTAGCAACTTTGAAGTATATAATGCTGTATTATCAATATAACTACACAGGTAGCTACTATAATCATCCCTATCTTACACTTGAGGAAACAGGCTAAGAGAGATTAAATTAGCGACTCAAGGTCAGAGTACTAGTAATTATTAAAGCCAGGATATGATTCTTTGTAATGTGGGAGTTCAAGCCTTTGCCAGTGATGCATGTTGCCTCTTATTTCAATAATAAGTTGGCCATTTGGGTTAATCATGGGGAAGGTGATGTTCCCTTTGTTTTCATATTCCTTATATTTTTCAACACTTTTTATTCATATACAGTCTGGTAAAATAAAATCATGTCCTCTCTTTCCTATGCCTTTACAGTTATTGTGTTACTATGGCCTTTATAAATGAAACAAGCGATGACCACAACAAACCCTTGCCCAAAGTGAGTGAAAATTCTAGCTCCTTTTCTCATTTTCTTATTGCAACGCAAGGACTTTGAGATTCATCACAAATTATCTATACACCAACAATATTTAATTTTCACAGTCAGGTAACTCCTGTGCTATAGACATGAGAGCGTGACACCTACATCTTTACAATCATTTCTCCTACCCTATTTTAATAGAGCTAGCTGTATGTAACTATCATCTGGAATAACAATGTTAAATGTATTATTTTATTTAACTAAAATATTAAATCCTTAAAGATGGCCATTTACTTGCCACTCATTTACATATTACAAGTCTACGTTTGGACTTTGTTAACCTTTTCTCTACTGTATCTCTGCTCCACACAACTATTTTTATGTGAAAATTGTTGCTTTATAGGATCACTTTGCCACTATGTTGCTATTTTATTATTGCTATTATATTTAATTGGAATACTACTATTGTGTAACCAGGGAGAGTTCTTTCAACCTGGGAACATTTGCTTCAAATAGTATGGAGCTATTTATTTATTTATTTTCATTTCCTTACAATATCAGCTTTGATTAATAATTATATACAGGCTTTGTTCATCTTACCTTGGTGTCACCAGTAATTGGGATCCATATCCATATCCTAACTTGCAATCATGCTGCAAGAGGCCAATAAATTCCCGCCGAGTGTGTTACTTGTTAAATTTAGTGCATTACACTCAGGGTAATGAATAAAAGCAGTGGGCCGTCACCGTCTGGCTGGCTGAGGAAGGCTAGAGCAGGCAGACTCCCCCGAGGCCTTGAGCTGGCTTATAACGGTGACAGGCGGAATCAAGGGAGTCCCCGAGCATCACAGTTCAGTTTGTCTCCCTTAATTTCCTCTTCTGTAGAGACTCAGAAGGCTGTAAGGAGGTGAAGTAATCTCAGCCATTAATTCACCACACTTTCATAAAATGCTGCGCGCTCTGGTTTCATTAACAAGCAAATACAATTTAGATAAATAGTCATGTGTTTGCATTCAGCAGAGATGAGAATACCGTTGAATATAAACTAGTGGGTATGCTCCATGCAGCTCACTTTGTGTATCTACATATGTCTACTGTGTATTCACTTGTCTATATTAAATATGCACATAGGTATTTTTATATGAGCGAATAACCAGTAAAGCAAGCTCCTACCATATATATGTACTTATTTCCAGCTCATATTTATTGAACATACATAAGCAATTACTAAAGAAATGACTACCACATTCTTAAGCCAACATGTAGCTCTTTCCTAATAAATAAATATATTCTTCAAAGGAAAATGTTCTTTCTTAAACTATACTATCACAAGAATTTAACATCTGCCATAAATGTATAAATGCAAGAATGTTAGAGCAACGAGGTCTATCTTCTGAGTAACTGCTTTTTCTTGGTAACTGAAAGTTTTTGTTATCCCAGCAAATAATTGTTATACACTATGTCTCATGCCAAAACCAGCAGACTCCTTTAGTCTTTGAGTAATTGTGAACGTTAATATCTATCCAGAAACAGATTCTTAAAGAAAGGAGGAAGAATAATTGGTATGAAATGACCACTTAACATTATTCTTGAATATCTTGGAAAATTTAGTGTAGAGTGTCCTTTGCTATCCATGATAAAGCAGCTGGTTCAAAATAACATGGTGTATCTCATTAGAGGGATATTAGATCTAATTATGCAACATATAAGTGAGATCATTATAGTAACATTATCTCAATGAGGTAAGTAAAGCACACGTGAAATCTAACACTCTGCCGCTTGAAAGAATTTTTGAAAGCAAATGTGAGGAATTAATGATAATTTAAGTGTACTTTGAAAGATGTTGAAAACCCATCATGAATCTTTGACATGTAATGGAAAAATATAATAGAATGATATTACCCTGATTAATTCTACTGAAGATAAAAATGAACTTCCTGGGCGAATATCATCTTTTAATGCAGACAAATTGTTTTCTAAACAAAATAAAACAAAAAGGCAGAGAAGTGTCATAGGTTTTTTTTTTGTGTGTGTGTTTGTTTTATTACCTATTTGGGGGGGGGGGACTTTTGTCATATCAGCGATCTTCAAACTTCAGAGTGTAACAGAATCACAGAGAAGGTGCTTTTTTAATGTTAATTTCTTTTGAGAGAAGAGTGAGGGGGGAAAGAGCACAAGCGGGGAAGGGGCATAGAGCGAGGGAGAGAGAGAATCCCAAGCATGCTTTGCACTGCCAGCTCAGAGCCAGATGCAGGGCTTGATCTCACAACCATGAGATCAAGACCTGAGCCAAAATCAAGAGTCTTATGCTTAACTTACCCACCCAAGTGCCCTAAGAGAGCTAGTTAAAACAGATTGCTGGCCCCAACCTCAGAGTTTCTGATTCAGTAGGACTGGGTGGAATCTGAGAATTTGCATTTCTATAATTCCAAGTGATGCTGATGCTCTGGTCCAGGTGCTCTTTGAAGACTACAGGACTATGTGAAAATCACTATAAAGGACACTTAAGTCATATTATCATCTGGATTATTTTTCTATACAATTAAAGTCCATATATCCCATACTCTGCTTGATATTTTTCAATCAAGTTATCTTCAGAAATCCAGATTCTATTATGAAGAAATCTGCCTTTAAAATATAATTAAGGCTATCTGCCTGACAAGTGCATTGGGCATATTTTTAACAACATATTTAAAAACAACCACACGACAAAACGAATAGATGCTACCTAGCAGGGAAGAAGCCAAAAATAATGAGTTTTAGCTCTGTGAAGCTAATTTAGCTTTCTTATCTGTAGATATTATCTCTTTCCTAAGAGGTCTGAGTTTACTAAATTGATTGATTCTAATATACAGCATGGTGACCATAGTTAATAATACTGGATCATACACATGAAATTTAATGAGTATAGATCTCAAGTGTTTTCATCACGCACATACACACAAAACAGGAAATATGTGAGGTAATGGATATGTTAACCTGATTATGGTTATCATTTTATAATGTATATCAATCATCATATTGTACACTTTAAATATGTACAGTTTTGTTTGCCAATTATACCTCAATAAACCTGAAAGAAAAAATAATAAATTGAAGCCCTCAAACTTTAAATTAAAAATTAGCAATTGAATGAATATTGTTATCATGTATAAAACAACTGGTTTATTCCTTTCATTTGTAAAGTAATATCAGGTATAGTTTGACTGGTTTTGTTAATTTATTACCTAAAAGTGTGTTTAGGAAGATGTGTACAATAAAATGCCACCCAAAGTTTGCATACGAGTTTTGTTTTCCTTTTTTTTTTTTTATAAAAAAAAATCTGCTTTTTTCTCAAGTCAAGCATTATAATTGTTATGGTAACAATGATCAAAGGGCATTCCCAGACAGAGTATTTTCTTGACTCTATGTATGTAGGTTTCAAAATTAGATAATCTGGTTTATATTCTGAATTGAAATGCCTGAGTCTCCATAAAATAAGGCAATATCTACGTGGCAGTCAGAAAAATATTATAAGACCTCAGTATTAGGACAATAACTTCAAATGTTCCTGTGGAAAAGATCCCAAACCAAATTTATGAAACAGTTCTTAATATTGAAAAATTGGATTACATTCTGATGTTTCAGTGTAAATTTTAGCTGAGCTGTCCGTCAAATTCTGGATTCTCTTGTTATCTCTGCTCTCACTGCCGCCCCCCCCCCCAAACAAAGCTGGATGCTCCATTCATCTGCATGTTAAAATGATGAAATAGTTATTGCAATGAAAGCAAGTGCTTTTCATCACTTTGATATGGTTGTCATAGTCCTAACGAGAGCTCTGTCTTCCAGGATCAATTTTTAAGTACCCCAAAAAGCTCTTATGTTGTGTTATATCCACAGGCAAAATTAGACTGAGGGTTCAGACTTCACTGACTACTCCCATGCTCTTATTCCTGGCTGGACCCTGTACTCAGATGAGGGGCTTTAGAAAGTACTGATGCCAAGGTCTCAACCAGAGTGATTTGGAGTTAATTGGTCTGGTGAGTAGCTAGGTCATTAGGAGTGCTTAAGAATCCTCCCATGTGATTACAATGTGCAGCTGAGTTTGGGACCAATGTTTACAGTTATTTACAGGTGAATCCATTAGAAGGGCTAATCACAATGAAGTCAGTGTCAGTACCACACATTCCAAGAATATTAGCACATGGGAAATGGTAAAGTGTTCATTCCCATTAGAATGGATTTGTGTGCATGTGTGTGTTTGTGACCGTGACTGTGGCAGAGCTGGGACTATCAAAGTAAAATCTGCTTTATGGATGTATCATAATCTTGGTCGTGAAGTGTTTATGGTAACTTGCACTTACAGAAAGACTTATTATGGGAGTTTACGTCTCACTTGGTCAGGTTATCTTCTATCTCTTGTTCTACTGCATTGGTTCCTTAACCAGAATTCCTGAGAACATTCGATGTGCCAGCCATTGTGCAGGGACAGGAACACAGCAATGAATGAAAGTAAAGGTAAACTTATATAACCATTGGTAAAATGCTTGGAAAACTGAATGCCAATGTGAAAACTGTTGGCAAAATATGAGACTTCAGTGTTTTTTAAAAAGTCAACATCATCAGTTGGTATTAAAATGTGGCTTATGTTGACAGAAATTAGAGAATATGGCCATGGGAGAGGGAAGGAGGAGTAGGAGGATTATAAAGGAAAAATGTACCATGATTTGCATCTTAACTGGGAGGAGTCAACTCTACTGTTTCATTCTTGGCTTTGATAATGACTCAAGTATAAGGTAAAAAGAATGCATGGAGATATTTTAAGGGGAAATATAAACACGTATTAACTTTAAAAATGATGTGTAACTACCAAATCACTAGAGAAGAGTTACATAATTTAAATAATTAAAGTCAAGAAGACAAAAAGTTAATAATTGATATATATATAAGTACTTATACCCTACAAACAGACACTACACGTTTTGCAGGCATCTATGGTTTATTTAGCAAAATAGAACAGTGTTATTCAAGAGCAACTAAGTGATAAGTAATAGAAATTATGTAAACCGCATATGGTCACAATTTAATAGTACTAAAATATTCATTTTTAAAAAAATCTCTAAAATATTAAAAAGTAAACATTAAAACAAAAGTGACATTAAATAAACCATTTGCTTAAATAACTGTTGGGACAAATTGGAAAATAAAACCATAATCATAGACTGTTTAGAAATCTCACATTGCAGCACCACATGTTAACATAGGTAAAGTACCAAATTCATAGGTTTTAGCCTTTACCACAGAAAAAAATAAATATAAGTGAATCAAGTCTTTATCTCAAGATCATAAGTAGATGACAATAAATCAAAGACAAAACTTAGAGACAGCAGCAATATAAATGTAATTTAATTGGAGAAATGTAAAATCAAGAAGCAAATCATGCACTAAATCAACTTTTAAGGAAAAATATCTTTAATTTTATGTAAAGAGCAAAAAGCAAAAAAAAAAAAATAGAAACAAGAAAGAGAATTAAAAAGTAGGAAATGAAAAAACATAGAGGGTAATCTTGTTTATGAAGATAATTGCAATTTTCTTGGTGAAATACTGTAGTGTCCTTATCTGTGGTTCCAAGACCCCCCCAGTGGACACCTGAAACCACCAATATAGTACTAAACCCTATATTTATTATATTTTCTCCTATGCATATATATCCATGATGAAGTTTAACTTATAAATTAGGCACTATAAGAGATTAAAAGCAATAACTAATAATGAAATAGAATAATTATAGCAATAGGGGCGCCTGGGTGGCTCAGTCGGTTAAGCGGCCGACTTCGGCTCAGGTCATGATCTCGCGATTCGTGAGTTCGAGCCCCGCGTCGGGCTCTGTGCTGACAGCTCGGAGCCTGGAGCCTGTTTCAGATTCTGTGTCTTCCTCTCTCTGCCCCTCCCCCACCTGTGCTTTGTCTCTCTCTTCCTAGCAAAAATAAATAAAGGTAAAAAAATAAAATTTTGGAATAATTATCACAATATATTGTAATAAAAGTTATGTGAATGTGGTCTCTCCCGCTATCTCCCAAAATATCTTATTGTACTATATTCAGACTTCTTGTGATAATGTGAGTTGATAATATGCCTGTGTGATGAGATGAAGTGAGACGAATGCTGTGGGCATTGTGACCTAGCATTAGGCTACTATTGACCTTCTGAGGATATGACAGAAGGATCACAGCTTCCAGACTGTGGGTAACTGAAACTGCAGAAAGCAAACTTGCAGATAAGTGGGGACTATTGTACAAGCAAATATAATTTGAATAGAGTATTAAAATAATACTTGGTAATACCAACACTCCCATTTATCTCAGCCATATGTAGATCATTCAGGTGACCAGTCTCTAGTATTTGACCTTACTGTGTCTCTCCATGTATTCGAGTTTTCTTATAGGTCCCATAAATATGTCCTTAGTATTTTTCTTACAATTGTATATTTTTGTGCAAATCTAAATCATTTCTTTCCATTAAATTTTTACCTGGTTATTCCTGAATTACATAAGTCACAAAATTCCATACACACTATAGTTTGAATGTCAGCAGAGAATATAGTACCCATAAGCTAGTCTTTCTCTCAAATCCACACCCAAACTCTGACAGAAAAACAGTTTCTATCTCTTTAAATCTACTCTGATCTGCTATGTTAGAAAATAATCCTCCGATCATAATTTCCCCCTTCCCATAATCTCTTCCTAAATATTGCCTGGCAATTGCAAGCCTAGTAAAGATTCAGATCTGCCAGTTAGCAGAATCTGAATTCCAGTTTTTGGCTCAGGTAAAGGAATATATTTAAAGATGTCAAATTTTTTGGGGAATTTCATGTAATTGTGGGTAGGTTTTAAAACTTTTTACATATACTTTTCATTTTATTTTACAAAAACTTTATAAAATGCTTCATCTTATTTATTTATTTTTACTTTTGGCATACTTGCTACTTAAAAAAAAAAAACAAAACATGTTAACTTACTAGAGACCCACATTTTACTTTCTGCTGCATTGGTTTATCCTACCATTACTCCTTAGATTTTAGGTTTAATGGTCTTTGGAAAGCCTCTTCCCCACAGACACCATCCTCCATCTCCCCTACTTGCTGTGGCTGTTTTATTGGTGTGGTGAGGGCAGCGCTGACTCACAGGATGTCTTTAAAAAATTTTTTTAACGTTTATTTATTTTTGGGACAGAGAGAGACAGACCATGGACAGGGGAGGGTCAGAGAGAGGGAGACACAGAATCTGAAGCTGGCTCCAGGCGCTGAGCTGTCAACACAGAGCCCGATGCGAGGCTCGAACTCATGGACTACGAGATCATGACCTGAGCCAAAGTCCGACGCTTAACCGACTGAGCCACCCAGGCGCCCCTCATAGGATGTCTTTAGACTGGACATTAGGATAGAAGCCTCTACCACGGGATCAGCAAAGTGGTATCTGAAGCCTCATCCACAAAGGTTGATCCAGTCCAAGTCCTTCCAGATTTCATGCTTGTCTACAGCTTTACAGTTACTTAACCCACGTGGCGTAATGGGCAATGAGAACCATCACCAAGAACATTAGGAGGGGCAATACTCCAC
This sequence comes from Felis catus, assembly GCF_018350175.1. NCBI lineage: Eukaryota > Metazoa > Chordata > Mammalia > Carnivora > Felidae > Felis > Felis catus. The sequence goes on along the minus strand of NC_058376.1, from coordinate 26,962,563 downwards.
CACTGTCTTCCAGCATCTCACCCTATGAACTTTTCTCTTCTTAGACTGGGATACTTCACACTTGCCAACTTAACACCTGAAGAAAATCAATCTATATCATCGTTTGCTCAATTTCTTAGCACCAAGTAGCTTTTCATTTACAAATGCCCCACCTGGGATACCTAACAGAAACTGATATATCAAAGATGAATTGAACACGAATGTTCATAGAGGAAAGTAAAGAAGTTGTACTCTAAATGTATTCAATCGTAAAAAGAATTTTAGAATATATTCTAAAATAAGTTGGAATGCAGTATGTGCCACAAAAAATAAGATACACCAGTGAGGATAGATTTGAAATACCAGTTCAAAGTAGACTTTCACCCTTGAGGCAGGCTGCGGTTCCTTCCTTAATTAAGAACTTACTATATATCACACATTGTGCATAAGAAATGTGCACATATAATCACATTTAATCTTTCCACTGCCCTATCCGTTACATTTTGTTATTGCCCTTCATTTTAGAGAAGAGAACCAAGCTTTCAAAAGATGAAGAAATTGGCCCTCCATGATACAGACAATAAATACCAGACGCTTGATTCAAATCCTAATTTTGCATCGGACTTGAAGGTCTTAAGCACAATGTTACAATGTTGTTATATGTTACTTTTATTGACTGGATAGGACTGAAATCCAATTCACAGTTTAAGAAAAAGCAGAAAACATAGAAAAGACCTGAGGGGTTTCATAGCAACCAAAGAGAGGAATGTAGCTGGGTCTCAGGTTCATCAGAAACCAGGCATTGAACCCTGTCCAAACTCAGGTTCCATCCGTCTCCACTCTTACCACATCATCTCTTCCCACACCCCGTATTTAATCCCTCCCCTTCTACCTACCGCCTTCGCCATCACTAGATTACTCACTTTAGTTCACATGGTGGAAAACCAGTTACCATGAGCTTTATATCTCCTAGGTCACAAACTCAATGCCCAAAAGATGAACTTGACTGTCTTTTAAACACAAAGCAAGGGGATGGAAAACTTTGACCAGGTTTGGGTCATTGCTCATTCTATAACAATCATTAATTCGGTCACTTAAATGAAAATTCTTTTGGTTTACGCTCCATGTGTCGGACAGTGTTTTGAATACCAGGAATACAGTGGTGAACCAGATAGTTCAAGATCTTACGTTCTAGTGGGGAGAAACGGGTAGTACGTAAGTTAAAGTATGAATACCTGAGAGTCTAGGACATATATAAAATAAATAGATAAGCCCATTTGTAATGATGCTAAATTAAAACAACGTAAAATATATAGCGAGCGATGGGATGGAGGTCAACGGTAGGTAGAAATAGAAAATTTCTTGGAGATGACATTTGAGCAGAGACTCAAATGACAAGAAGAAACCAGCCATCAAAAAATCAAGGAAGACCACTGCAGGAAAAGAAGATGAAAGGTACAAAAGCAATGAGCTGAGAATACTGGTCAGCCAGGATGGCTGGAACTTAGTAAGTGGATGGGAGAAAGGTAGTGGATGAGTTAGGGGTCAGAGGGAGATATAGGGACTAAAAAATCCATAGAGGAGGCATTTGACTGTTATTCAAAGTGGGAAAGTTGTAGCCAGAGGGAGGGTGCTCTGATTTGCCTAAGTTAGGCCTGGTATCCCTTGGGTTATATTTTAATGTGGCTGCTGTTGCTGTAGCCAGAGGGCTGAAGGGGGTGAAGGAGGAGGAGGGGTGGGTTGGGGGGTGGTATGTCCCCATGGGAGCCGTGGTTCTGGGCAGATAAAGCAAGGAACAATTCCGTTCTCTTCTCAGTTCTTTTCAAGCACTTCTGTTATAAATTCCCTTCACTGTTATTCCCCATATATTGTCAAGCCACTCTTCTTGCAAAGCCAGCTTTATCTAAAAGTCTGTATTTTCTGCTAGTTTAGATATTTTACTTTTTCTGATCTTCCATGCAATTTTAAGGCTTTCTAAAGGGGCTGTCTCAATTAGAATATTATCCAGAGTTGGAATATTATCTTTGTAATGCTGATTTGTTGATTGATTACCTGGTGGTTAATACCCACTTAAATATTGTCTGTTGCCTCTAGGCATTGGCTTCCACCTCCATATCATTGGGCTTTGTATCTTAAATTCCCTATCTTCCAAGCTCTGTTATTTGCCATGCTTGTTTTCAGTTTTCTTGGTAAAAATTATTGCATCCTGAGGGTGTTTACTAGATCTCAGGCAAGGAGCATCCCACAGCTATAAAAGCAAGTGAAGCTAATGGGAAAATGGAGTGAAATAGAAAGGGATGCCAAGAGAAAGGAAGGAACCTGAGAGCAAAAAGAAAAGGGAAACTATAGACAGTCAAGATAGTAGTCATATCAAAAAAACAAAACAAAACAAAACAAATGGCCTGAAGAGTTATGAATCGCTGCAGCAGAATTAATGAGATGGAAAATTTCTCAAGGAAAGGAGCCAAGTAAAAGGAAGAAAAAAAATAGCATAAAAGGAAGAAAAAACAAAATGGGAGAAAAGAAAAAAATTTAAAACCCCAAAGTCCAAGGTGAAAGTGTAAAACAAAAGAATGGATAAATTAAGAAATGGTGCACTGCATTAAAGCAAATGTATTCTGTTTTCTTTATTCTTATCTTTAACTGGCTTTGCATTTCTCCAGTAGCAAAGCCAAACTGAAAGGATAATTTTGTTTATGTACCCAATTTGCATAATTGTGCAATATAAATTACAATGCTAATTAAGGACAGCCCTTGGGCTTCTGGAATTGGGTCAAAGTGGCTCCCTGAGTGCAAGGAGGTTGGGGCATTGGCTCTGTCCCCTCTCCCACCGCAGGGAAACCAGGCAAGAGAAAAGAACCTTTCTGACAGTGTGTGAAATCTTGTCAGAATTTGTTGAAGACCTAGCACTGTACATCTCACTCCAAAACTTGGCTTTTAAAATCATCTTTGTGTGATTCTGCAATGAGGCGCTTAAAAGCTAAAAGTTCGCCTAAAGACCGTGTTGGTTATCTTTTTTATGAGTTTTTTTTTTCTCTCACCATTTTTTTTTGATTCAGGGAAAAAATTTTTTTCAAACTGTAGATAACTGAGTGTGAACCTGGCATGCAATATTTTCTCACTGGACTGTTGCCAGAATTGTCCCAAACCAGTGTGTATGCAAGCCCTGTTCTTCCTGAGCCTGGGGAAGACGACAAGCTGATTTCTGAGCTGTAGTTAAATTCATGTCCTTAAAATGAACGAAGCTATTGCACTGTATCTACATCAAAAATTCAGTCCCAGAGAGTTTATTCCCCGCACTTTTTATAATAGGGGTCTGTAAAATATAGGGTTCATATAATCTCAGAATATTTCTGGGTTCTGTAGTGAAGGTTGGCATAATTACAATGGGGAAGTCTCTATATAAAGGGGCTATTTCAAAGGTGGTGTTTTGTGAGCTTTCTTTTCAGCCACTGAACCCTGACCTCAAGCAAAGGTTATACATAAAATAGAAAGAAATATATCCCAAATCACTCAGGTGGAAGTAAGGATGAGGGGACAGTAGTGAAAGAGGCCTAATGTCCTATGTGAGCTTTTTATATCCACCTACCTCCCTTCTCCCCCACCTTCCAAGAGTATAGAAGCCACTTCTAGTTCTTATGTATCTAACTTGGGTAATAGCAGTTAAGAATGTTGGTTGTTTTTGCCTGCTTTTGACTTTGACACCAAGAGGTTCTTTTCACTGGAATCTTATAGGAATAATTAAAAAATACATGGCCTATTTTCTATCCTATGTTACTACATTTTCTAGAGCAGCCTTTTCCAAACACTTTAACGTCAAAGGCATAAAAAAAAAGATAATATTTCTATGGAACACGGGGGTAAACTGGAAGAGAATTGCTCATGTTCCAAGGTTCTGGGACTCTGGTCAACCCAACCTTCCAATTACCTAAGAGCATAGACATTGGTTCATGGTTGTACATCACACTAAAATCTGGTAAATCGCAGTCTCAGGAACAATTGGGAAAGTTGGCAAGAATCTTGAAAATATTGTTTGAGCATGTAGATATAGCCATGGATAAATTTTCCAGCTTACTACTGGTGTATGAGATAATACACTTCCCATTTTGTTAAAACTGGTCTGAATTGAGTTTCATTTTCAACTGGAAGATTCCTTATTGATATATATTTTCATTTTCTAAAATTCAAATCTAACAGGTCATGTTCCTGCTTAAAACTCTTCAGGACTCACCCTTTCATATAGGATAAAGTACAAATTTTATGTAATTATAACCAATATATAGGTTTACCTATAATATAATCAATATAGGGATAGTATTCTATCTCACTGGTTTACTGATGACAATGTCAACCAGGGTGGTCAGTGTCTCTTTTCTGGTCGGTATCTTTATATTATCATAGTTGAGCAGCCTTCAGCAGGCAGGTTGCTTGCTATTCTTGGAACTAATACACTTTTTGGTGGATTTTCTTTCTCTTTTTCTTCTATTGCTTATTATTTACTTATTCTAGCTTTTTTCTCTAGCATATACTCTGATCCTAGTTGTAAAGGCATTATCTTACAATGTAGGTATTATACAGAACACGCCTTCTGGTGGTTGTATATATATTGAGAGCAATTACGGTCAAGCCAGTAGAGTAGTGGTTCTCAAAGTATGGTCTCTGGACCAGCAGTATCAGCATCACCTAGGAAGTTGTTAGTAATGAAAATTCCCAGGGCCACCCTCAGACCCACTGAATCAAAAAATCTGGAGATGGGTCCAGAAAACTGTTTCAACAAGGTGATTCTCTTGTATGATAGAGTTTGCACACAATTGTCAATGACACCATCTTGGCTGAGGATTTCCTAAAACTCTCTCTTACTTTACTCCAATATATTTTGCTCATGCCATTGCATTTATTTTTTATGTTTATTTATTTTGGGGAGAGAGAGATAGAAAGAGAGAGAGAGAGAGAGAGAGAGAATGAGCAGGGGAGGTGCAGAGAGACAGGGAGACACAGAATCTGAAGCAGGTTCCAGGCTCTGAACTGTCAGCACAGAACCCAACATGGGGCTCAGACCCACCAATTATGAGACCATGACCTGAGCTGAAGTCAGGTGCTTACCTGACTGAGCCACCAAGGCGCCCCCCTCATGCCATTTTAAACTTGTGCCTCATTGGCATTTTCTCTTCCATGGGGATCTCTCTATTCCAGGGATGAAGCTTTTCTGGTCAACCGGATTTGTAGTTTAACAATTTCATGCTCACTTTGTATGAGGTGTTAGGTTCTCACTTCCCTGAATCATTCCTGCAAGATTGGGAAATCAAACAAATTAGATTTTTATTAGTCAGCTGCCCTCATATCTCCTTCAGGGGGGAATTTTGAAATTATCATATATACCTTTCTCCCCCTCTTATATTTGCCTTTTTGCTGACTTCAGGCTAGCATTAAAATCATATCGTGTAGGCATACCAAAATTGATAATATTGGGCAATACAAACTGATCCATACTGCATGGTGAGAAATACATCATTCTCAAGTTCAACTCATGTCATGCAAAGTCAACCAAAGAGGCACACTATATTTGCATAAAGTGAATTTTGACTATATACTTGTATCATAAGTAGACATTGGTATAAGCCCTGTTTAGGGGGTTAGAGTTAAGTATCAACTCTGGAGCCAGACTTCCCAAGCTCTATTTTAATTCACCATTTGCTTGTTATGGGACTCTGAGAAACCCTCTGTACCTCAGTATCTTTATCTGCCTATCACAAAGGATGCATTCAGGGGCACCTGGGTGACTCAGTTGGTTAAGTGTCTGACTCCTGGTTTCAGCTCAGGTCATGATCTCACGGTTCCTAATACTGAGCTCCACATTGGGCTTTGTGCTGACAGTGAGGAGCCTGCTTGGTATTCTCTCTCTCCCTCTCTCTCTGTCCCTCCATTGCTGTGCTGTCTCTATGTCTCTCAAAATAAATAAATAACATTTTTAAAAATGTGTTTAGTAAAATTTAGCTAATGTCATAGTTGAAACAACATTCTGCAAAGGATGCAGTAGTAGTCAGGCAAGATTGGTCTAAGCATCGATCTCTAAAAAACACACAGAAAGTAACATTTTGAGAACAGAGAATTGGTTGGGCATGATTAAATCCATACTGGAAATGAAAAAATGAATAGTTCTTATAAAACTTGTAGTATATAGTCAAACCTCATATAGCTTTCATTGGCATAAAATGAGATTTGGTAAAGTTTTCAATTTATCCAAGCCCAGAAATTTGCACCAATTTTAGCTAAAATAATATTTATGTTCTTTCTAATCTGCTTTGTTTTCATTTGACTATGCAAGTCCTTCTTCCTTTTTTTAAGAACCTCATTCTCTTCTAGCCCTCCTAGTTTAGAAGATATTACCTTCATATTTATGAATGGATTGGACTGATGGATGATATGTTGTTACTTTCATGCCTGTAAGCACACATTGTGTCAACATTGTGGAAAATGTTCTAAAATTTGTAATAGCTCAAAGCTTATGTTAAGATCCATGATATAAACAAGTCCGCAAGAGGTTTGGCTTCTCTCTACTTTGGCTATAAAAGCCTGCCAGGAATTATTAATTATCCCAGGAATGTCCCTGATCCCCACTGACATGCTCTTTGGATGTCTGCAGTTACAACTGTACTCTTTTTCCATTTTACACACTGTATCTTATTGGCTACATTTGTGCCTTTGTAGTTACATTCATCATATGCTTTCTAGTGTTGAAAATTCACTTAAATATGAAATGTCTTACTGTATATACTTATTGAAATTACATTAAGTGCCAGGCACTGTTCTAGGCATTAAAAATACAGTAGTAACTAAAGTTCTTGCCATCATGATTGTATGAACCTAGTGAAATAAGCTGTAATTTCCTTGAAGTCAGAAACCAAAGTTTATTGTGTCTTCCTTGTTCTTAGAGCGGTTGGGATATAAATAGATGCTCAATAAAAACTGTTGGATTATTAAAATAAGTATTATATTTACAGTGTCAAGAACTTTTGAGGAGCCTGTCTGAAGGAAACTCATCAAGTATACATTTACAAAGTGAGAGATTATTTGAGCTGCAAGGTGCTTAAAAGGATACCGAGTGAAATGCTTCATTTTTAGGTGAGACAACAGAAAAAATACCTGTGTCAGTAATTAAAAATTGACTGTAACTGTGTGGCATACAGTATACCCCCACATACCTCATTGGGATTGAGGGACGTATTAGAGTGCTGCGTTGAGGATAAAGAAACTGGGGTTAGCTTGGTTATTTAGTAGCTGTATGACTTTACAGCAAGTACTTTACAACAATACTTTAGGCAAGTATCTTAAAATGGCTCATTTGAACTTTCAAGAACATTGTGACAAAGGAATAGCATATTCTGAAGAATTTTGATACATTTTTTATAAATGTTAATTATTTTGCCAGGCAGTCAGGCAGGATTGGGTTTGGGAATGTGTCTGGAATGAAAAGGTAGTGAGGAAAATAAAGAGTCTTTGGGAGAAGGGGAAACGTCCTAATTCATAATCATTTAGGACTGCCATGAAGTTATCCTTCCTCCCAAATCTGAAATGTGTATAAATACCTTTAAGAATGTGTAACTTGATCATCAAGCCTTTCAACCACAGGGCAGTAACACCCAATTTAGACCATTATTGTATAGTAGAGCCAATTAAAAATATTTAATCTCTCTTATTGTCAAATACTTGGTACAGAAAGTAAGAATTTAAGTATTTCTCAAGATAATCATGTATATATATATAGCATATTTTGTGGACAACAATTTCTTGGATTATTAGTCAGTTTAGTATTTGTTTTTCAGTAGGTGCAAGCATATTGTGAGATGTTCAATGTTTTTTGAAACTTCAACAAACCATGAAGGTAACATAATGTATTTTGGGTGAGCCAAAGAAGTAGTGACAACATTTCATTAAACTTCGGGCCAACACTTTGGGTGGTATATTTATTTCAAGATAGATTTTTGAATATTATTGAAAGCACATTTCTCAATGGCACTTTTTGATTTCCATTTTTATATTGTGGGAAATGCATTAGACCAAAAATCAGCAAACATGAAAACTGGACCTGATGTCAGCTCACCCAGCTTGGATATGTTGTCTTTGGAGACACCTTCTCGCACACCCCACTGCCCCCCAGTAAACATTATTCCATGGCGCGATCCTCTAATCTACACTATCTTCCTCTATCACACTTTTGTGTTCACCCATCTATCTCTTATATCAAGCAGTGAGTTCCCTAGTGGGAGATACTTAGTCTTTTTCTTCTTGGTAACTTTGGCACAGGGCCTGGAACCTTAAATGTTCATTGGCTCGAGCACATTCTATTAAAATTAGTATTAACCTTTGATTCACTCTGGAAAAATGCTACAAGGTTAGGACTCTCAGAATGTATTTTTATTTTGATTCTGGTTCAGCAATCCTTTGAACCTCAGAACTTCTTATTGCTTGATTTAGAGGCATAGAAACCCGGGTAAATAACACTTAGATTTTTATATTCTTCAAAAAATATACTTATTCTTTAAGGGAATGAATCTACTGAGGAAATTCATAGAAGCTGAATGTAAGTGGGTAAAAAAAGGTGGCTTAAGAGTGTGTGTGTGTGTGCATGTGTGTGTGTGTGTGTGTGTGTGTGTGTGTAATATGAAGGTTGGATTGGAGAAATTTGGATCAAGAAAGAAGATCTTGTCTGATAGTCACTTGTTGTGACAGGCACTGCCCAATGTTTACTCACTATCCACTTTCCCTTTTTTACTTAGCAGCCATGCCAATTAAGGGGTAACGTGTCCAGCTAAAAATCTTGCTTTGGCAGCTTCCCGTGAAGATAGAAATAAGTCAGGTGACCCAATTTTGGCCAATGATTCAATTCCTTCATTCCCTTTACCATCCTCCCAGATGGATGCCCGGAGGAGCAATCATCTTACAATCATGAGGATTAAAGCCACATTCTGGGATTGGTTTTAATAAGAACACAAAAGAAATCTGGATCCTTGATGACCTTGAGCCACAGTACTAATCCTGATCTTCCTATCCACGGGTTTGTTGCATGAGACAAGTAAACCCCTTATTTATTTAACTCACTGTTGGGTTTTCTTAAAACCAAACACAGTTCTGATACATTCGCCCGTCCAAGGAAAAGGGTAGGACATGACTTGTGAAGTCTGATGAGACTCACATGTGGCCAAAACCACTCTCCTGAAACAACTCCATCTCAGCCCTGGTGGAAGGGAATTGCCGTGAATGACATATGATGTCTGATCATTTTGTTTATTTTTTTAAGTTTCTCCTGAAACCTAGAGTTAAAGAACCCTTGAAAGTTGTCTTGAGGTAAATATGTAATTTCAGCAGACATCAACGGATAAATTTAATTACTATATGTATGCCTAGATTTGACAAAAGTCAAATAAGCAACATCCCTCACATAATATTGCTTTGATTAAGTTTTATTTCTCTCAGGGTGTGATACATAGTGCGGAAGCACAATCAATGAACATTGGCAATTTGCTCAAATCTTGCTCTTTTGTCCTATTTATGTAATTTATTGTGTCAGTGGTTCTTAAGTGGTCTGCTTCTGCCTCTCATCGTTTGAAAATCCTTTCCAGATGTTCTGAAAACGTTTCATTAATTTTTATATTTTATTTTTGATAAGTAAGTACATATGCTTGTGACTGAAAGAGAAAACACCCTTCTTTTTAATCCCAGAGGTTTATATTTGGCCTTGAGAATAATTTATTTGTGCCCTGCCCACTCCACCCTTATTATTCAAATAGAGATTATTGAAGAAAGCCCTGACCTATAAATTTAGCTGATCCAAAACCGAAAGGGAAAAGTACTTTATTTTAATGATTTCTGTAGGATCTGTGTATAAATCCACCCTTCTCCCCGCCCCCCCCCCTTAAGAATCCTATGATCCTAGAATAGATTCCATTCCTAAGTATCAACCCTGGGACACATTTGTAAAACAAGAAGTGATGATGTCTGTGATGGCATTTATCCACACAGGTAGTTTCTCTTGTTAGTGAGTTTGAGGACCAGAAACCAGGCCTGCTGTTTCTTGGCTCGTGAGACCATAAAGAGAGGAGGAAGACTGCTGTATATATTCACATGAAGAATATCTGTGTTGGGCAGCTCTCATTACATACATTATGTTTCTCTTTATATATTATAATTCATTGTCTTTGAGCAAAGTTTTTTTCTCCATGGGGAGTGTATACGTGAATGTTTATACACATGCACACGTATGTGTGTGTGTGCTTGATTTGTTAGCTCTGGTCTCTTGAATATACCAAAGTAATGAGGAGAAATATTTATTCCTTGAACTGAAAAAGCTGGCTTAGCTCATCATCTGTACCATGTACTTTCTAGTATCTGATCCTTTACCGGAGAGAATGGAACCCAAAACTAAAATTGCATTTGCTAGACTCCTTTGCAGCTTGGTTGCTGAGTGAGATTATATATGACCAACCAGATGTCCTCACATAGCATTGAGAAAGTGACAGTGAGGAAAAGGTCACACGGCTGACTGATAGTTTATTTTTAATGAGTTTTATTGGGGAACACTTTATACAGAATACAGTGCACACATTTTAAGTGTATAGTTTGACAAATTTTAAAAAAATTTATAGACCTGTGTAGCCAGTATCAATATTAAGGTACATAATAATTCCCTCACCACAAAAAAAGTCCCCTGTGCCTTCTTCCAACCAGTCCTCCAGCCCCCATTCCAGGCAACTACTAATCTTTTTTTCATTACCATAGACCACGGTTATCTTTCCTGGAGATTCAAATAAGTGGAGCCATATATGTATCCTCTCTAACTCTGCCTTATTTCACTCAGCAAACTGTTTCTGAAATTTTATCCATACTGTTGATGTGGTAGACAGGATTCTAAGATGACCCCCAAGATTCTTACCTCCTGCTATCCACATCTTCTCTCAGTTCTTCAATCTAACATTAATCCAGATGTTATTATGAAGGAAATTTTCAGATGTAATAGAGTTTCTAATATGTTTTCTTTACGTCGGGAGATTTTCTTTGTTGAGACTGACCTAGGCAGATGAACCTGAATCATGAGAGAAACTTTACTGTTGGCTTTTAAAGAGTAAATATCTATGTTATTAGAGAAGCCTTGAGGTAGGGAGCACCAAGCGACCTCTAAGAGCTGAGAACAGCCCTGTCTTGACAGCTAACAAAAATGTGACCTCGGTGTTCCAGTTATAAAGAACTGAATTTGGTCAACAACCACATGGACTTAATAGAGACCCCGAATCTCCTGTCGTAAGACCACAGCAGTGTCCAACACCTTGATTCAGTCTGGTGACAGGTGAGCAGAGAACCCAGCTATGCCATGCCCAGACTTCTGATGTACAGAGCTGTGAATTAATAATAGATATTGTTTGAAGCTTCCAAGTTTGTAGTAATTTTTTATGTACCCATAGAAAGCTAATATATTGTATATATCATTATATTATTCCTTTTTTATTGGTGACTATATATCTATTACTGTATAACAAACCAACAATTCAGTGTCTGAAAACAACACATTTACTGTCTTATAGTTTCTGTGGGTCAGCAACCTGGGCATGGTTTATGTGAATAATCGTCTGATTCAGGGTTGCTTATAAGCCTGCAAACAGTGTCAGCCAGCACTGAGGTCTTATCTGAAAGTTAATTTGGAAAAGGTCCACTTTTAGCCTCACTTAATGGGATTGTTGGCAAGATTCAGTTCCTTTGGGGTTGTTAGACTGATGGCCTCAGATACTGGATAGCTGTTAGCCAGAAGCACCTTTAGTTTGTTGCCTTGTGGGCCCCCATACCCAAGATGGCAGTTTGCTTCATCAACACCAGCAAGGAAGAGAGTCCCTAGGGAGATGCTACAATCTCTAGTAATAAAATCACAGAAGTGATATCCCCTCAACAATGAGATACTTTATTGGTCAGAAACAAATTACTCAAGAAGGGAGGGGATTACACAAAGCTGTGAATACCTTTGGTAGTTGGGATCACTGGGAGCTACCATAGAAGCTACCTACCACCATGAATAGTATTCCATTATATGAATATACCATTCAATTCTAAGTAGACACAGGTTAATACCAGTGTTAACCTAGGTTAACACTTAGGTTGGACTATTATTTAGAAAGGAAACAAGAGTTGGTACGAGCATTCAAAGTGTAAGTGTCCATGTGGGCACCTTTCATTTGTCTTGAGTGAAATTACAGGGTCATGTAGAAACTATGTGTCTCATCTGAATGCAGAACTTCCCCAAATGCTTTCCAAAGTTATCCTACCATTTTAGACTCCTAACAATGCACAGGAATATATGAGTTCCAGTTGTTCCATAGCTCCACAAACACTTGAAAGTGTCAGCTTAACTGTAGCCACAAACACTTGAAAGTGTAGCTTAACTTATTTGAGTGGAAATATAATGGTATTCCTTATTGTTTTCAATATGCATTTCCCTTGTACATATTAGGTATGTTAAGCATCTTTTTATATATCTAGAGGCAGGCTATTTGTATATCTTCTTTTGTGAAGTGTGTTTAAATGGATTGCCCATTTTTAAAGTTTTTTTTTAGGTTTATTTATTTATTTTGAGAGAAAGAGAGAGCACAAGCAGAGGAGGGGCAGAGATCATGACCTGAGTCGAGATCAAGAGTCAGATGCTTAACCAGCTGAGCCACCCAGGCATTGCTGCCCATTTTTAGTTTGTAAACTTACTTTATTAGTGAAGTATAATTGACATACAGTGTTATATTCATTTCAGGTATACAACATATTAAGTTGACAACTCTATATATTACTCAATGCTCTCACCATAAGTGTAGACACCATGATGTTATTAAAATGTTATTGACCGTATTCCTTATGCTGTACATTTCATCTCTGTGATTTGTTTTGTAACTGGAAGTTTATAGTTTTTAATCTTCTTCATCTATTTCATTCATCCCCTTTCTCCCCTCTGGCAACCCGTTTTTTAAATTGTTTTTTTTTTTAATTTGTGTGTGTGTGTGTGCGTGTGTGTTCATTCATTTTTGAAACACAGAGAGCACAAGCAGGGGTGGGGCAGAGAAAGAGGGAGACAGAATTCAAAGCAGGCTCCAGGCTCTGAGCTGTCAGCACAGAGCCTGACACAGGGCCTGAACTCACAAACCACGAAATCATGATCTGAGCTGAAGCTGAACGCTCAACAGACTGAGCCACCCAGGCACCCCTAAATTGGGTTGTTTTAATTATTGAGTTGTAAGAGTTCTTCATATATTCTGAATACAACTCCTGTATCAGATACATATATTACAAATGTTTTTTTCTCAGTTTGTGGCTTGTATTTTCATTTTTAAACATTCAGCTGAAGAGCAGTTTTATATCCAATGAAATCCCTTCTATCCATTTTTTGTTATGATTAATACATTTTGAACTATTTATGAAAATATCTTTATATCAATATAAAAATATTTTATTTTTATCCCAGAAGTTTTATGATTTTAGCTTTCATTTTTACATTTTGGATCAATTGTGAGATCATTTTTCTGCATATTTTGAGGTAAAGATTGGTATTTATTTGTAGATTCTTCCAATTTTTCTAGCACCATTTGTTGAAAAACCTCTCTTTTCCCCATTGAATTACTTTGTCTAAATTATCATGTTTAAAATCAAATGACCATATATGCATGGTCTTATTTCAAACTGTTAATTTTATTCTATTAATCTATATGTATATTTTTTTCACAAATACCACTGTCTTAATTTTAGTAGATTTGTTGGAAATCTTGCAATCTATGTATTCCAATTTTGTTCTTTTATCAAGTTGTTTGGCTATTTAGATCCTTTGCATTTCCCTCTAACTTTTCAAATTAAGTTGTCAATTTTTCTCGACAATAAATCTTGCCAGGACTTTGAATGAGATCTTATGGAATCTATAGATAATTTAGGGAGAACTGGTAGCGTTTTAATATTGAGTACCCTAATCCATGAACATAGTATCTATCACTCTCCATAATGGTCTTCTTTAATTTCTCAGCAATGTTTCATGTTTTGCAGTTTGTTTAATTCTAAGTGTTTCATGGTTTTAGATGGATTGTAAATACTTAAAATATTAATTATCTTTTGTTCATTGCTAGTACATAAAGACAATTGATTTTTATATTGATCTTGTCTTGTGCAAGTTTTGTTTTACTCACTTTTTAAAAAAAGTTTATTTATTTTAAGAGAGACAGAGAGAGAGAGACAGAGCAAGTGGGGGAGGGGCAAAGGTGGTGGGAATCCAAAAGCAGGCTCTGTGCTGACACATCATGTCAGCACTGTGAGATCATGACCTGAGCCGAAGTCAGATGCTTAACCGACTGAGCCGCCCAGGCACCCCTGTTATACTCACTTTTTAATTGTACTAGGTTTTATTTTCATTTCCCTAGGTTTCTTAGGAGCATTTACATACATCATCATGTCATTTGGTGATTAAAATAGTTTTATTTCTTAACTTTCACACTGTGTGTCTTCTTTTCTTTTTATACTTTATTGCACTTCACTACAATGTTGGTTATGAATGTTGAATGAAGATATCCTTTCCTTGTTCCTAATGTTAGGGGAAAAACAATCCTTCACTCTTCAGTATGGTGTTAGTTGTAGGTCTATATAGATAACTTTTATTAGATTGAGAATGTTCCCTTCTATTACTAGTATACTGAGATATAAACAGGTGTTGAATTTTGTAAAGTGCTTTTATTTTCTTTTTCTTTTTTTTGAACTTTTAAAAAAATGTTTATTCTTGAGAGAGAGAGACAGAGTGTGAGTGGGGGAAGGGCAGAGAGAGAGGGAGACACAGAATCCGAGCTGTTAGCACAGAGCCCAATGTGGGGCTCGAACTCACAAACTCACGTGAAATTGGGCACTTAACCGACTGAGCCACCCAGGTACCCCATGTAAAGTGCTTTTCTAGATCTAGTGAAATGATCTAATGGTTCTTCTTTATGCTGTTAATCTGATGAATTATAATGATTGATTTCAAAAAGTTAAATTAACTGTGCATTCCTGAAAAAACCCATATGGTTATAATATATCCTTCTTTAAGATTTAGTGGATTAAATTTGCTAATATTTTTTCAGGATTTTTGTGTCTGAGTTCATAAGGAATATTTGTCAGTAGTTTTTGTGTAATATTTCGACTCAAGGTAATGCTGTCTCATAAAATGAATTAAGGAATGTTCCTCTTTCCTATAATGTTCTAGAAAAATTATGTAAGATTATTGTTTCTTAAACTTATGATAGAATTCACCAGTGAAGCCATCTTGAATCTGGAGATTTCTTTGTAGGATCTTTTTATTTTGTTTTAATTTATTATTTATTTATTTATTTATTTATTTATTTAGAAAAAGAGAACAAGAGCAAGAGCATGCACCCTTGCAAGCTGGGTAGGGGCAGAGGGAGAAGGAGAGAGAAAATCCAGAACAGGCTCCATGCCAAGAGTGATATCATGACTGGCCATGAGATCATGACTTGAGTTGAAATCAAGAGTCGGTTGCTTAACCAACTATACCACCCAGGTGCCCCTGTGGGATTATTTTAAATGATAATTCTAATTTCTTTAATGATTTATGGCCTTTCAGATTTTCTTTTTCTATTTCTTTTTGAGTCATTTGAGTAATTTGTAACTTCTAAGGTATTTGTTCAGTTATCTATTTTTTTTTTAATGTCTTGACTTAATACTGGTCATGGTATTCACTTACTGTCTTTTTAATGTCAGTAAAACTTAAAATGATGTCTCCTTTTACATTCCTGATATTGTTGACATATATCTTTCCACTTTGTCTCAGTTCATTTTCCTTTGTATGGTTCCTGCTTAGTGTTTGTGGTACATCTTATATCCTTAAATATTTCTTAAAACCTGTTAAACTTGGAAAACTTGTTCATGATGCCTTCAAATATTTGCTTGGTTACTACCCTTTCTGGGCCTTCAATTGTACACGTTTTAGACTGCTTAACGTTGTCCCATAGGTCACTGAAATGCATTTCAATATTTTCATTATTGCCTTCCTCTCTGTGGAAGAAAGCTGCTTTAATATCATTTCTTGTCCTGCTTCTATTGGCTAATTTTTCTCCTACTTATGTGTCTCATTTTCCTAGTCTTTAGCATGCCTAGTAATTTTTCACTGGATGGTGGATGTGTACATTTGAAGTGGTTATGATCAGCAATCGTTGCCCCCTTTTAACGTTTATTTATTTTGAGACAGAGAGAGACAGCGCATGAACAGGGGAGGGGCAGAGAGAGAGGGAGACACAGAATCTGAAACAGGTTGCAGGCTCTGAGCAGTCAGCACAGAGCCTGACGTGGGGCTCGAACTCACGGGCCATGAGATCATGACCTGAGCCGAAGTTGGACGCTTAACCGACCAAGCCACCCAGGCGCCCCTCGTTGCCCCCTTTTAAAGAGCAGTGGCTTTTGTTTTAGAAATCAGTTTAATTCCTTGCCATTTATCTTCTTATTTTTGAGGTTTCTGTTTCATTTTATTTGGATATAAGTGTAGCAGCATTTACTTTAGGTAGAATTTAGCTCTACTACTGAGATGTGGCTTTTGATATTGCTACTGAATTTCAAGAGTGACCAGCAAAGGCTCTCCACATTGGCTGCAGTGAACCCAGAGGATCCCCAACTCTCCCAGTCAATTTTCACCTATTCTCATGGTGTTTCATCCTATATGTATACATCTTATTATTTCGCTAAGTCTCCAGGGAGCTTTACTAAGATTTCTAGTGTTCCTTTTGTGCATAGTTTCCTCTTCTCTGGAATTTTAATTCACTATTTCCATCCTTCTTAGACCTTCTGAATTCCATTCTCTTTCTTTTTACTTGGTTTAACAGCCTATTTCTGCTTAGAACCATCTTCCCTGCTCCACGTTCTAGAATATCAGTCCAGGTAGGAATCTAGAGCAATTGTAAAGCTTACCTCATTTGTTCCTATTTTCTCAAGGATCACAGTCATGAGTTGGCTCTTGTCCAATGTACAGAAATAGTAGTTAAAAAAAATTAAATTGTATTTTTAGTGTATTTTTTATCTGATACCACCTTATCTGTGTCCCTCCTCCAGTGTGGCTGATATAAAATTGACATAGGGCACTGTATAACTTTAAGGTATACAGCATAATGATTTGACTTACATATATCATCAAATGACTATCACAATAAGTTTAGTTAACCTCTATCACCTCATATAGGCACCAAAAAGTAAAAGAAATATTTCTTTGCCTGTGATGAGAAATCTTAGGATTTACTATCTTGACAATTGTCATATATACCATACAGCAGTGTTAACTATAGTTGCCATGTTGTACATTACATCCTCAATTTATCTTATAACTAGAAGTTTATACCTTTTGACCACCTGCATTTAAATAACAGTTTAATCTGGAACCAGAAAATACCCTGAATAGCCGAAGTAATCCTGAAAAAGAAAGCCAAAGCTGGAGGCATCACAATTCCGGACTTCAGGATGTATTACAAAGC
Source organism: Felis catus (assembly GCF_018350175.1). Taxonomy (NCBI): domain Eukaryota; kingdom Metazoa; phylum Chordata; class Mammalia; order Carnivora; family Felidae; genus Felis; species Felis catus. The sequence goes on along the minus strand of NC_058376.1, from coordinate 26,945,071 downwards.
TGTGACCATCAAGACAGTATGGTATTGGCACAAAAACAGACGCTTAGATAAATGGAACAGAGTAGAGAACCCAGAAATGGATTCACAAATGTATGGCCAACTAATCTTTGACAAAGCAGGAAAGAATATCCAATGGGAAAAAAAAAAAACAAAAAAACAGTCTCTTTAACAAATGGTGCTGGGAGAATTGGACAGCAACATGCAAAAGAATGAACATGGACCACTTTCTTACACCATACACAAAAATAAACTCAAAATGGATGAAAAACCTAAACGTAAGACAGGAAGCCATCAAAATCCTTGAGGAGAAAGCAGGCAAAAACCTCTTTGACCTTGGCTGCAGCAACTTCTTACTCAACATGTCACCGGAGGCAAGGGAAACAAAAGCAAAAATGAACTATTGGGACCTCATCAAAATAAAAAGCTTCTGCAAGGCAAAGGAAATAATCAGAAAAACTGAAATGCAACCAACAGAATAGGAGAAGTTATTTGCAACTGACATTTCAGATAAAGGGTTAGTATCCAAAATCTATAAGGAACTTACCAAACTCAACACCCCAAAAAACAAACTATTCGGTGAAGAAATGGACAAAAGACATGAGTGGACACTTTCCAGAGAAGACATCCAGATGGCCAACTGACACATGAAAAAATGCTCAACATCACTCATCCAGGAAATACAATCAAAACCACCATGAGATACCACCTTACACCTGTCAGAATGGCTAACATTAACAACTCAGGCAACAACAGATGTTGGCTAGGATGCAGAGAAAAGGGATCTCTTTTGCGCTGCTAGTGGAAATGCAAGCTGGTACAGCCACTCTGGAAAACAGTATGGAGGTTTCTCAAAAAATTAAAAATAGAACTATCCTACATCCCAGCAATTGCGCTACTAGGTATTTATCCAAGGGATACAGGTATACTGTTTCCAAGGGACACATGCACCCCAATGTTTATAGTAGCGCTATCAACAATAGCCAAAGTATGGAAAGAGCCCAAATGTCCATCAATGGATGAATGGATAAAGAAGATGTAGTATATATACACAATGGAGTATTACTCAGCAATTAAGAAGGATGAAATCTTGGGGCGCCTAGGTGGCGCAGTCGGTTAAGCGTCCGACTTCAGCCAGGTCACGATCTCGCGGTCCGGGAGTTCGAGCCCCGCGTCAGGCTCTGGGCTGATGGCTCAGAGCCTGGAGCCTGTTTCCGATTCTGTGTCTCCCTCTCTCTCTGCCCCTCCCCCATTCATGCTCTGTCTCTCTCTGTCCTATAAATAAATAAACGTTGAAAAAAAAAATTTAAAATAAAAAGGATGAAATCTTGCCATTTGCAACAATGTGGATGGAACTAGAATATATTATGTTAAGGAAATATGTTAAGCAAAATTAGAGAAAGACAAATATCAAATGACTGCACCCATATGTGGAATTTAAGATACAAAATAGATGCACATTAGGGAAGGGAAGCAAAAATAATATAAAAACAGGGAGGGGGACAAAACATAAGAGACTCTTAAATATAGAGAACAAACTGAGGACTGTTGGAGGGGTTGTGGGAGGGGGCATGAACTAAATGGGCAAGGGGCGTTAAGGAAGACACTTGTTGAGATGAGCACTGGGTGTTATATGTAGGGGATGAATTACTCCTGAAATCATTATTGCACTATATGCTAACTAACCAGTATGTAAATTTAAAAAAATCAAATAATAAAATAAAATTAATTAATAAATAAATAACAGTTTAATCTACTTTAATATACTTTGTCCAGTTTTCTATTTGCTAAATGCAGGAGAGAAAATCTAGTTCTTTTTATTTTGTCATGGAAGCAGAAATCCTCCTCTTTCTCCCACCCTCCTTTCCCTCTCTCCCTCCCTCCTTCTCTTCCTTTTCCTCTCCCCTGCCTCTCCCCCTCCTCCTTCTCCTCTTCCCCTCCTCCTCCCCTTCTACCTTCCCTTCTATCCCTCCCCCCTTCTCCTCCGCTTCCTCCTCCCCCTCTACCAGGAGATTTTACAACATCTATATTTCTATCCAATAGACTTAAACTCTTCAATGCAGGTCTTACCTAATTAATTTTCCTAAAATATAAAAATGGCTCAGAGTTTGCTATATGTCATCCACTTGGAAAGAAAAAAAAAACACCTGTATTAGTTTCCTAAGGCTGCCATAATAAATAAATTTTATGGCCTAAAACAACAGAGATTTATTTTCTCACAATTTTGGAGGCCCAAAGCTCCAAATCAAGTTGTCAGCAAAGCTACGTTTGCCCTCAGAGGTTCTAAAGGGAGAATCTTTCTTTGCCTCTTCTCGCATCTGGTGGATCCTGAAATTACTTAATTACACCTGCAAAGTTTCTTATTCCAAGTAAGGTCACATTTTGAGGTTTTGAGTGGATATATCATTTGAAGACCACAATTTAACCCACTATTATACTTAATAAAAAGAGTGTCATTTAGTATCGAACCCTTGAATTTCATATTATAAGCTGATTAGAAAGTGTGACTGGAAAATCCGGCTTTCCAGGAAATGACTATAATATCATGAAGAAAAAAAAAAAAAAACTTCTCTTTCTCCAACTCCTTTGACTAGATCTTTGTACACAGCTTTAAACCATCTGCTATAATAGTCATAAAAGAATGACATAATACGCTCCTTCCATAGAGTTAGTAATAAATCATGAATACACAAAAATATAGAGCTCTGTTCAGGCGAACAAATTAACAGATGTCCAAATGTAGTAATTGAGTGGTTGTAAAATGGGCGGGTATGTAAATTTAGAGAAGAAAGATCTGAAGTCTGGGTTCAGTTGAAAGTTTTCATTAAATAAGAGGGAGTTTGGGAAGGGCCTTGAAATATGAAGGACCAAAAGAAGGACACTTCAGAAGAGAAAAGGGAGACAGACCAGAGTGAATAAAGGCTCAAAGGTAGGCATGGGAATGGTGTTCAGGAGGAAGAGGTAGAAAATTCAATAATTAGGTACTGAACTAGGAATTATATCTAAGATAAGAGTTTACCTTTATGATATTATGATTTATAATAAGTAGGTATTTGGTCTTTGTCTCCATTGCTGGCACAGAACTCACAAAACCCTTGGCATTTCCAAAGTAGGAGAGCATAATAGTATCTTTTGCTATGTTAATGGTGACTTTTGGAAAGCATCTAAGGAGAAGAGGGGAGAGGGGCTGGAGGTTGAATGGCAAATGGCGAGATTTAATCAATCATGTTTGTGTCATGAAACCTCCGTAACACCCAAAAGGAGAAGATTTGGAAACCGTCCAAGTTAATGAATGCATGGAAATTTGGAGAGATTGGAGGAGGCATGGAAGTTCTGCACACTTTCCCCATATTTGCTCTGTGCATCTTTTCCATATGGCTGTTCCTAAATTATATCCTTTATAATAAACTTGTAATCTAGTAAGTAAAATGTTTCTCTGAGTCCTATGAGCTGCTCTAGCAAATTAATCAAACCTAAGGAGAGGGTTGTTGGAACCTCCAATCTAGAGCCAGTGGGTCAGGAGCACAGCTAACAACCTGACTTTTGACCAGCCCCAGAAGTGATGGACGATCTTACAGGACTGAGCCCTTAACTTGTGGAATCTAATGCTATCTTTGGGTAGAAAGTGTCAGAATTGAGTTGAATGGTAGGACACTCAACTGGTGACAGAGAATTGTTTGGGTGTGTGGGGAAACCCCTACACATTAAACTTGGGTGCAGAATTATAACCTTTATCTTACAAGGAATGAAAACCCTCTTGTTTTTAAAACATGGGATGGGAATGAGCTTATCTCTTCTAGCTTTTTTTCTACGTCCAAGCCTCACTCCTCCAATGTTGTTCCAACTTGGTCATTCCAGTAGTCTCCTCTGCAGATTCAAAACCTCTCCCCAGTCTTTTGCATGTCTTCTTCTCCTCCCCAAATTTCAAAATCTTCCCTCCTCCCTCTCTAAGCCATTTTCAAAAAATCACCATAGTGATTCTACTGTCATTTAGATGAACATCCTTGCAGGTGGGCCATACACAGAAGTAGTAGTACCACCAAGTAAGTGTTCTCTTTCTTTTCAAACCCAGAGCCTATTTAGATGTTGATTATATTTGAATACTCCTTTGGTTAATAGGTAGAGATTCTATATATTGTATAGATCCAACCCTACTATAATGGAATGCAAAGCATATTTAAGTTTATATTTAGCAAAGATCTGTTCAAAATGTGAGAGTGTTTATTTCCCCTAGACATGCTAGGGTGGGGCAGGGACAGCTGACGAGGGAGTAAGAGTTGAAGCATACTGTTTTGTCATATAAATATTCTCTAAGCTCCAGCACTGGAATATTTCCCTCAACCACTCATTATTTTACAAGAAAAATACACGTGCAAAAAAAGCATTGTAATGCAAAGTTGCCTTTAACACTGTATCTACTCTTAATATTTCCAGTTTAGTCTTTTCTGAAAATGAACAAAAATGAGGATTTAAAAGCTTGTCACAATATCTTCACAATGGTTATTTTTAATACAATGAAAGCAGCTTTGTGGCATAATCCATGGTATAAACTGTGGTACATTGTGCATATCCATTTCCCTGCCTGAGCCTGTTCCTCCACACATCACATGACCACAAATGATCAAGCATCATATACATGCTTTGTTTTTCAAGCCTTACACATTTGGAAGGAACATTTTACAAAGTCCCATATTGTAGAGCATAGCATACACTCCAGGCAAGAGAGGACAGCACTAGCTGGTTATAATAGGAAAACCACCCCAGAGCCATGATTATTAGAGAAAAGAAGCACACAAAATACAAATTATGTAGACTTGGTAGGCAAACTTTTCCAGAAATGTCTCCTCTCCTTTTTCACAACAAAAACAAAGCAATGCAGAAAAGAGTAATCAGGGATTCTGGAAAAGGAAGAAGAATGTTTTAGCTACTCTTTCCTATACCAAGTTCATCTGCTCCTCCTGTCACCCAATCCTGACTAGAAGGTAAATGAATACATCTACTAATAAACTGACTCTTAGGTGGCCTCAATCCCCCACTACACTCTCTCCCCAACATGACAGGAAAGACCCCAAGGGCCTGAAGAAGAAAACCTACAACAGAAGGTAAAAGGTATTACATTTGCTGAGCCCTATGGAAAGGAAAAATAAGCACAGGTGTAAAAATTGTCTTTGAATGTGAAGTGGCAAGCCGCTTATTCCCATGAGGATGAGGATTGGTGTCTAAATTAATCCTGCCCCTGGCATGAATTGCAGAGGCTCTGATAATTTTACAAACGTAGCTGTTGCTATTATGGCTGAACTGATACAATGTATGTATGAGACAAAGGGTTTAGTTTGGACACTTTAAATAATTTGCAGATTTCAGGATTTAAAACAGGAGTTGTCCTAATGCCCTCCAGTGAATTGTTTCTGTAAAGGGAGACACAGTAAATATTTTAGGTTTTCCAAGCCATACTTTGTCACTACTCCCCAAACCTACAGCTGGAACAGGAAGGCGGCAATAGACCATATGTAAAACAGCGGGTGTGGCTGTGTTCCTGCATGCCACACTGTTGCCAACTTCTGCTCTAAAGTATTTCGCATCAGTTACCAGACCTGAGCCAAAACGTAACTCTGGGGAGTGGGAATGAAAGTGGTTTCAAGGGAAAGACCAAACTCCAGCTCCCATAGTCTGCTAATAAACATCTTCAAGGAAAAAGTTTCCCGGCAACACAGAGAAAGCATCAACACCAATTCCATAGGCCTCCTTCTAACCACACATCTGCCCTCTTGCTCAGCTCCATAGTGGTGCTGCAACGTCCATGGCACAGGAAGATACAGCGAGTGTTCACCCAGCAAAGGTAATGAGTTAGGTGCCCTTCCTGCATGTTTCCTGCATGTTGGGAATGGACTATGTTGCCTCTCTCAGCCAAATCAATTAAAATATTTCGACAGTTCAAATAAAATCGAAGTCTGACGGTTACACTAGATCTGCAGTTCTCAAATGGAGGTGATTTAACAGTATGTGGAGACGCTTTTGGTTGTCATAACTGGAGAATGGCTATTACCGGCATTTTGGAGAGGCTAGAGATACTGCTAAACATCCTATGATGCACGGGACAGTCCCCCGCCATGAAGGATAATCCAGCCCAAAATGTCAATAGTGCCAAGGTGGAGAAACCCTATGGTAATGCTTTAATAAATCCCTCCTTTAGTGAACATAATTACAACACAAAATACATTTTCTGAATGAACATTAAGAGACATCACTAAATAAAAAAGTTCTCACAGTAAAAGACTCCCAAGTACTTTGCAGAAAGAAGGAACTTGCATTAAAATATTTTGCTTTCTCAAATTAATGCAAGAAATAAAAGAACATCTCATGTTTTTAGAAAAAATGCAGTATCCTTCAGAAGATGATTTGAAACAATCTTTCATTGAATTCCAGGTGTTTTACAGAATTTTCTAATCCTGGCTCTGGTTATAAAATATAGATACATTTAGATTGTCCAATTTGTGCATGATATAATCTGGATATAGATCAAGCCTGAACAGTAACTTAATCTGGCTGATGTTGAGAATGGAGACTTTGGAACTTTTTGAGAGAAGGCTTAGAGTTCATGGTGAACTAGAAGAAGTCATGGTTTTGTAGAGTTACAAAGAGATTAGTGGGGCCTTAGAACTGCCTGGGAACTGTATGCTTTACTGTCGCGAAAGCAGGAGCTAAGATAAAGTTGAGGCTGGGCTGACAGAATCAGGTCAAAGTGCTCTGCTTCATTTTGATGTGCCTTAATATGGAGTTTCTCAGGTGGAGCTAAACCTATATAATTCTGAATCTGAGAAAAGAAAAAACATTCATATACATGGACTTTCCTCCAGTAGCTAGATTTCATTATGTGTGTTCATGTTACCCCAAAATGATCACAATCTATTGAAACTCATAAAACCATGCAAATTATTGAATGACTGCTGAGTTAGGAAGTAGGAACTAACTAATAAATTCTCCCCAAACAAAAATAAAACCAACCAAACTGGTTATTTACATCATTTAAGACAAAATTTCTGCTGCTAGGAATTAGTTTTTAAAAACTTTTTACTTTAGGAATAGTTTAAGCCTTACAAAAATTGGAAAGACAGTGGTGCCTGGGTGGCTCAGTCGGTTGAGCGACCGACTTCAGCTCAGGTCATGATCTCGCGGTCTGTGAGTTTGAGCCCCGTGTCGGGCTCTGTGCTAACAGCTCAGAGCCTGGAGTCTGCTTCTGATTCCGTGTCTCCCTCTCTTTCTGCCCCTCCCCCACTCATGCTCTGTCTCTCTCTGTCTCAGAAATAAATAAACATTAAAAAAAAATTTTTAAAAATTGGAAAGACAGTACAAGAAGTTCCAGTATACGCCATTCCTAGTTTTCTTAATATCTTACATTACCTTATTAATATTTTACTTTAATATAGCATCTTACCACCCGATGTAAACCAACATCAATACATTATCATTAACTAAAGTCCATACTTTATGCAGCTTTACTTATTTTTTACCTAATGTCTTTTTTCTATTGCAGGATCCCATGAAGGATACTACGTTACATTTTGCCATATCTTCTTAGGTTATAAGTTTCTCAGACATTCCTTGGTTTTGGTAGTTTTGAGGAGTACTGGGAAGGCAGGGTAGAATGTCCTTCAGCTGGGAACTTTCTGATGTTTTCGTCATCAGTTGACTGGGGTTGTTAGTTTGGGGAAGAAGACCACAGAGATAATAAGCTAACCTTAGCAAATCATATCTACATTACATGCTACAGATACATGGCATATCACTCTTGATATTAATCTTGATCACTGAACTGACATAGTGTGCATACTTTAATTTTCAATGGAACTAAATTTATGTATTGATATTGTATGTACTAAATGACATATGTTATATAAAATAGCTTGAGAGAATGTTCAGGTAACGTTTTTTTTTGAGATCATTATGTTTTCTTGAAAAATGTTTAGTCAAATATTTCTTTCATTGAAATCATAACTATTTACTACTGTGTAACACTCAAACCTAGCTAACTTAGAGTAAGCTTTATTTGTAAGAATCCTTTACTTCTGTGAGATAACACTGAAGGACACATCTCTTTTCTAAGATGAGATAAAAATACTGCTACTAGGATAATGATATTTTTAATAAGAGCATCCTACACTTTCCATGGGATTTTCATGCTCATTATCTCTCTTGAATATCATAACAACTCCAGAAGTTAGTGGATATTATTTCTTTAATCACAGCCATTACTTTTTGTACTTCATGCTCAATATGACAAGTATTTTCATAGTATATGTGTCTTCATATGTGTTTTGTGAATGCAAAGATATATTAATAGCTAAGGAAAAGTACAGCCCTTCCTTCCTTGAAAAATTTACATTAGTACTTACTGTATGTATGTGTCTGACATATATTTTTGTAAGAAGAACATGATCAGTGATTACCATTATAAAGGAAATATTGGGCTTTCTTATTTGTTAGCAGTTAGCAAGATTTCACATTTCACTAAAATTAAGTTTTAAGTCTGGTGTGTCGACAGAGCAAGTAATTTCCCTGGTAAATGCCAAATTATGCTGGTACCTGTAAGCTAAGTTACCAGCTGATAGATAAAATATTACTATGGAGATCATTTTGAAATTTTGACTATAAGATTCTGAAATATATTTACTACTATCTTGTAGTAAGTTACTTTTCGTAAGAATAGAAATATATTAAGAAGTGAACTATTTTGGGATGCCTGGATGGCTCAGTCCATTGAACATCCGACTTTGGCTCAGGTCGCGATCTCGCGATTCATGAGTTCAAGCCCCGCGTCAAGCTCTGTGCTGACAGTTCAGGGCCTGGAGCCTGCTTCGGATTCTGTCTCCCTCTTTCTCTGCCTCTTCCCATCTGGTGCTCTCTCTCTCTCTCTCTCTCTCTCGCTCTCTCTGAAAAATAAATAAAAACATTTTTTTTAAAAAGAAAAAAAACTATTTTTTCTTTTTTCAAAATACAGTCTACTGCCTCTATCATTTGGATATTTCCTCAAAGTTTTGACTACTTTTCAAAAGTTAAGACTAGTATTTACTGACTAAAAATTTATCAAAACAATTTTTATATGGAAAAGAACAGATCTTGTCTTAGGATAATTTATATTATCAAGCCTTAGTTGTTAAATGTTTATAGTAATAGAAAAATCATTAAGCAAAGGATGGACAAGAAAAGTGAAAAAAAACCTCTCCCAATATAGAGCATCAAATATGTTGGCAAAAATATTTTTAAAAAGCTTTTCGAGAGAACTATTTACCTTGTGTAAAGAAAACAATTTGAGGCTATAAACAAAGAAAAAAATACAGTAACACGAGGCCAAGAAAATTTCTTTTTTTTAAGTTAATTTATTTTGAGAGAGAGAGAGAAAGAGAGAGCATGCAAGCAGGGGAGAGGCAGGGAGAGAGGGAAAGAGAGAGAAAGAATCCCAAGCAAGCTCTGCACTGTCAGCACAGAGGCCGATTCAGGTCTCAAACTCACAAACTATGAGATTATGACCTAAGCCAAAATCAAGAATTGGGCACTCAACCGACTGAGCCATCCAGGTGCCTCAAGGCCAAGAAATTTCTAAAATTGATTCTAATCCTGAAGGCATCTGTTGCTCCCTGGTGGTCTAGAACCTAGATTTTAGTGGGACACTGAATGCAAAGGACAAGAGACAGAGTCTGAGCCTCAGTCAGTGTGGGAAGTCAGACCAGAGATGCCTGCCAATGTGAGACACAGGAAGAACAATATTTTCAGTAGATGAACACACACACACAAACACACAAACACACACACACACATATACACACACACAGAATCTTATCCAGTTTACCTTCTTAGAATTGCTTTTGCATAGAGGAGGATAAAAAATAAACACTCACCTGAGAATTCATAACCACAAACCTGCCCTCAAGTACATATGGGTAACTTGAAAAACCCATTTTAAGCACTTAGCTGAACATTGTCATGGATTGTCCCTATAATTACCTGGATGAAGGAAAAGCAAATCCTTAAAAGAGAAATGTATTCTAAACACATTCCCTAAAGAATTCTCACAAAGTTCTAAGACACAGGACTTCATAATTAAAAAAAAAAAACATTACTAAACATATAAGGAACAAGTTATTATAAGAGTTATTAGAAACAAGCACACTGCATTTTGAGACTGACAAAGACTGTAGCCATTGGTATTTTGAAATGCAGAATATAAAGCCTGAAGTGGTACAGGAATATTAATAAATCAAAGACGAAAGTAGTAGAAATGACCGTATATTCCAGGCTCCTCTATCCTCCAAAAAAATTGACAATTGGTATGCCAAAAAAATCAGCAGAAAACTTTTAGAAATCAACAAGTCCACAGGCATGCATATTACCATGAGCTAGAGATACGAAGTCTGGAGGAATAGAAAATAAGATTAAGCCCCTCAAAATGATCAATTAGAATTATTAAACACAAAATATAAACTGTTAATATATTAAAGTCTTTTAATATGTTAACGATGTTAAGGAGAGGTTTGATATCTTGAATAAAGAATTAGCATATTTGTCAAAGAACTGTTAGAATTCTAAGAACTGAAAAATAGAATAACTGAAATTAAAAAAATCAGTAGATGTTATCAGCTATGTGCCTGGCAAGATTCTGCATGCTGGGGATACATCTTCACACAAAAGAGTCAAAATCCTTGCCTTTATGGAGCTTTAACTTCTGGTTTGTAGAAATAGGAAAATAACTAAATAAATTTCAGATGATTGAAATGTGTTTATGTTGCATGCATTCATGCATTTTCCTGGCTGTATAGCATTTCATTGTATGACTTAGCACATTTTGATTTATCCATTCTAATATTGGTGAATAACTGAGTGGTTTTAATATTTTACTGTTCCCTACCTCTTGATGCATCTGTATGCACTCATTTTGTTGAGTATAAATTTAGTACATGAGTGCATTTAATTTGAGTAGACAATGCCAGTTCTCTAAACTGGTTGTGCCCATTTAAATTCCTAACATTTTAGGGGCGTCTGGGTGGCTCAGTCGGTTAAGCGTCCGACTTCGGCTCAGGTCATGATCTCGCGGTCCGTGAGTTTGAGCCCCGCGAGCCTGGAGCCTGTTTTGGATTCTGTGTCTCCCTCTCTCTCTGACCCTCCCCTGTTCATGCTCTGTCTCTCTCTGTCTCAAAAATAAATAAACGTTAAAAATTTTTTTAAATCAATAAATAAATAAATACCTAACTTTTTAGAGTCAAGTCCATCCTTATCCTTGCCAGCATTTGCTATTATCAGTATTTTGCACTTTAGTTTGTCTTTAAAATTTTGGCAGAATTGCCTTGTAAAGACACCTGGACCTATAGTTTTCTTTATAGAAATATTTGTAATTATAGATAAAAATTTTTAATAGATATATTCGGATTTTTAATTCTCTGTGTGACCATTGGCTACTGTTGTAATTTTAGGAATTTGTCTTGCTTCATCTAAAATTATCGAATTTATTGATGTAAGCTAGTCTCAAATATGTTTTTATCATCCTTTACATCACTGGGATCTATAATGATTTTCCCTTTTTCATTCCCAATATTGGTAATTTGTGTTTCTGTCTGTATTCCTGCTCCATTTTATGAGATCGCCAGTTTTGTCTTGCCGAAAAACAAAATCCTAGGTTCTTGATCTTCTATACTGTAGTTTGTATCTCCCCCTTACCCCAATTTCACTTGCTTTATTGGAATATTCACCTTATTGGGATGGTCTGGAACCAAACTTGCACCATCTCTGAGGTGGGCCTGTAGTTATCTCTGGAGGGTAAGTGATTGGAAAGGCATGAAGGGGAGCTTCTCGGGGTTTGTTATGTCCTATCTCTTGGCCCGAGTCACTGTTCCAAGAGTGCTTTCATTTCTTTAGTTAGCTGTACCCTTAACAACTTTTCCAGTTTTTTTACTTATTTTTAAATGCTAAGAAGGAGGCTTTTTTTCCTACAAAACTTTGTACACGTGCGATGTAATTCAGTGCCTTGTTGTTTTTCCTGAATATCTTGCCTTGACTCATTTGCTGTATTTTTATTAAGAAATCCTTGCCATAATTGCACCTGGATACTTATGCTCTTTCTTTGCAAACCCCTTGAAATGGCACAAGATCTTTGTTTCTTCTCCTATGTTAACATGTTGCTCTTTTCATGTTTATAGGCTGTAAAATTTATATTTCTAACTGTAGTTTCCTGTGACTAGCAGCTTATCATTATGTACTGTTTAATTTCTATTTTGTGTTGAGCTCATTCATTTTAAAGGATTAGTTTCACTTTGGAGGATTAAATATGGCCAAGGTTTCTTTCACTGTGTAAGATGAGGCTATTAGAGGCATATGCTAAAAAAATAGATGCTGCCGCTGTTCCTTCTGCTCATGTTGATGGTAATAATGGAGGTCAAGGGCACAGGCAGTGAGAGGATATAGACAGTCTTCCAAGGGCGTGCCTGAGGAATGCTAGATTCTCTGGTTGGCCCTACTCATTGATCTTTCATTTTGTTGAGTAAAAATGCAAGCCAAATTCTTGTTCAAATGCTAGGGAAACACAGTAAAGGAGATTATTCAGAACTGGAAGAGAAAGGAGAGATGGAATGGTTTGCAGAGACAAATTATGGAAGTGATATATTTTTAAAAATTGTAATGGAATTTTACTATATGGCATATGGTTAAAACCTTCTATCATATCTTCACACAAAATGTTCAGTAAAAGATTCATTTTTACTATTGGCATTTTTCCCCAGCATGATGATGCCTGTTTCAAAGTCAGGAGGTTGACAATAAAATATGTCTGTGAGAAGCCCTCAGTATCTTAGTTACAACTAGAAAAAAACAGTACAGAAATATTTCTTTAAAATGCATCAAAGGAACATGTCTTGATTTTCAATCCTCAATTGCTTAGAAACTTTAGAATGCCCTGGCTGGCCAACAGTAAATTGTCTATCTTACAAAAGCAGGAAATAGAATTTTTCTTGCTTGATTTTAGTTCATAGCCCTGTCCCTGATTCCAGAGCTCTTTTTTTTTCCAATGAATTTACCAATTTCTGCCTTAAAATAAAACCTGTTATTTTCAAGCTCATCAATATTATTAACACTAAAAATAAAATTCCAGTGAAATGTTACTTTAAAAAGTGGAATGGGATTTTCCTAAAAATCTTGGATTAGAAATGGCTGGCAAAAGACTTAGGCTCTTGGTTGACCCTCTTTGCCACCCTCGTATTTCTCAACAATTTTAAAAAAAACATTCAAAAGTCAGGTTATCTTTTTCCAATTAAATTTCTAATTAAAGACTTTTATCTGATACAAATTTAAGAGCCACTGCAAAACTTTAAGCTTTTAAGTCCCTTAACGTGTTAAAAATTGAATTTAATAAAATTGTTAGTGTATTTTAAAAGTTAGAAAAAATGTTTTGGTTTATTGTACTCACCGACTCAGAGAATTAAGGATTCTTTAATTTCAGTGGAGAGCTTTGTATGACCAATCACATATTACTGGCTGTCTTTGAACTTTCTTTCTTGGATAATATGTATCTCTATTACCTTGCTTGAAATTTTAATAAATTTATGAGCTAATCTTGCTGTAATTTTACTTGCTAGCCCTATTTTAATACTGGGTCTACAAAAAACATAAATCTATCCAGTTTAGGAAATAAGAAACAAATGCTTTTTTTTTTTTTAGCATGCATCAGGACACATCTTAGTTCCTTAAATAAGCTCGTAAAAATACAGTAGTGGAAAGTAAATAATTGCTTATTGGAAACCTATAATTGAAAAAAAATAAACTTCTTACTTGACATATCTTTGAAGGCAAGGGAAATAAAAGCAAAAATGAACTACTGGGACCTCATCAAGACAAAAAGCTTCTGTACAGCAAAGGGAACAATCAACAAAACTAAAAGGCAACCAACAGAATGGGAGGAGATATTTGCAAATGACATACTGGATAAAGGATTAGTATCAAAAACCTATAAAGAACTTACCAAACTCAACACCCAAAAAACATATAATCCAGTGAAGAAATGGGCAGAAGACATGAATAGACACTTTTCCAAAGAAAACATCCAGATGGCTAATAGACACATGAATTCTCAAATCACTCATCATCAGGGAAATACAAAACAAAACCAGACTGAAATACCACCTCACACCAGAGTGGCTAAAATTAACAACTCAGGAAACAACGGATATTGGTGAGGATGTGGAGAAAGGGGAACCCTCTTGCATTGTTGATGGGAATGCAAACTGGTGCAGCTACTCTGGAAAACAGTATGGAGGTTCCTCAAAAATTAAAAAAAAAAAAGAAAAGAATTACCCTATGACCCAACAACAGCACTACTGGAAGTTTATCCAAAGGATACAGGAGTGCTGATTCATAGGGGCACATATACCTCAATATTTATAATAGCATTTTCAACAATAGCCACATTATGGAAAGAGCCCAAATGTCCATCAACTGATGAGTGGATAAAGAAGATGTGGTTTATATATACAATGGAATACTACTTGGCAATGAGAAAGGATGAAATCTGGCCATTTGGAATAAGATGGATGGAACTAGAGGGTGTTATGTTAAGTGAAATAAGTCAATCAGAGAAAGATATATGATTTCATTCATATGTGGAATTTGAGAAACTTAATGGAAGACCATAGGAGAAGGCAAGAAAAAATAAGTTACAAACAGAAAGTGAAGCAAACCATAAGAGACTCTTAAATACAGAGAACAAACTAAGGGTTGATGGGGGGTGGGGGGTTGAGAAGGTGGGGAAGTGGGTGATGGGCATTGAGGAGGGCACTTCTTGGGATGAGCACGGGGTGTTGTAAGTGATGAATCACAGGAATCTACTTCTGAAGCCAAGACTACACTGTATGTTAGCTAACTTGACAATGAAATTTTAAAAATTAAAAAAACAAAAACAAAAAAAAGAGAAAAATATATGTGTGGTTGTGATGTGCCTTTGTTCCCTCATGTCCTCCTTTCTAAAGTATTCATTTTCTTTTTTCCTGGCCATCCTAAATCCTTCCATTACGAAAGAGCCAGCTCTGACTTGCTCTTCTCATTCCTGAGCAGTTTGCCACACTCACAGCTGTGAATTGCATGCCTTTCTACCACTCAGTATAGCAGATTTCTGGGGCTATGTCTAAAGTTTTTAAATACAAAGCAACAACAATTTATTTTGTTTCTCCTATATCTGTTTTATCACCTACAACATCCTAAACATCCTTCCCCCTCAGAGATGCACATAATAAAATGAATACTTATCCATTGTTTCTGTGACACAAATATTCCTTTCTCATGACAACAGGATAATGTGATATCAAGATTAAATGTGCCTCTATGTGCCAAGAGAAGTTCACAGAGTCCAGTGCCCATATAATATGTTGCTTGACATGGATCTCTAATTAATTCAATTCAAAAAGTATTTATCGAGGGGTGCCTGGGTGGCTCAGCCGGTTGAGCGTCTGACTTCAGCTCAGGTCATGGTCTCCTAGTTTGTGAGTTCAAGTCCCGTGTCGGGCCCTGTGCTGACAGCTCAGAGCCTGGAGCCTGCTTCAGATTCTGTGTCTCCCTCTCTCTCTGCCCCCTCCCCTGCTCTCGCTCTGTCTCTCTCTGTCTCTCAAAAATAAATAAATGTTAAATTTTTTTTTAAAAAAAACTATTTATTGAAAACCTACTATGTACAGGACACCATGTAGGTAGGTAGTGGGGATAAAGTAGAGAATCTCTGCTTCCATAAAGCTTACATTCCAATGGGGGTATCAGATAATAAACAATAAAAACTAGTGAATTTATGTGTGTGTCAGTTTTGCGCTATATCTGAGTATATCTGAGAGAAAAGCATTCTGGGCAGGGAGAACAGCAAGTCCATTTGAAGGCCCTGAGTCAAGAATGTTAAGGCTGAGCAAGAAAAAGGTCACAGAATTAATAGGGAGTCACATGATCTAAGTCCTTAGAGAATATTGGAGTACAGTAGGAAACCATTGGACAATTTTGAACAAAGGAATGACATGATGTGTAATATATAATACTGTGAAATTCTATAGCCCCAAAACTTTCTATTCTCTATTCCTTAGTGCTCATCTTTTAAAAAAAAACTTTCAATTTATAATCCACATACCATGACAGTCTTTCTACCCACACCCCATGTTTTATACATGTACATTTAAGAATAACATTGTATAGAGGTAGGAAAAAATTTCCTTACATGATCACCGAAGAAAACTGGAAATTATAGATATCTAAATGCTTTTTTTTATTACATTATTCTTAGGTTTACACAGATTAGTTCTCCCCCCTCCCCTCCAAACATGCTGATATTTAAACCTAAGAATACTTTCAGAGATATTTTTAAAATAAGCAAATGAGCTTGGTTTTTCCTTTTATCTTCTTTTTTTTGTGATTATCTGCACACTTCTTTCTCATGCATGTATTTTTAATCTGCAACCAAAAAGTGCTCTTTCTTGTCACCATTCTAACATCTATGTTCTCGGAGTCTAATTAGGGTTTAGGTGAATCATTTTCACAGTTGTATATATATTTCAGCCAACACCCCCCACCCTGCAAAACCCTGGTATTTGACATTTAATTTTTTTTTTCTGAGGGAGACTACTGAGCAAAAATAAATTCTTTGCATTTTAAGATGTGATGAACTAGGAGAACCTCTTTTTTTTTTTTTAACCTGTTTGGGAACTTTTCCATCCCTTTCTTTCCCGAGCACATCTTGCTAGCTTTTAGGAAACTTCTACTTGTTTCCATGTGGTTCTCATGGGTTGTCAATAAGAAAACACATGTGACCTAACCTGAAACAGTCATCTATCTCCGCAGATGTGTTCAGTACATGTTGTGACTGAGCAGCTCAAACTAAAGTATTTAAAATTCCTTATTGGAATTATCTGAATTCCTTGTAGAGGTACAGCCTTATTTTCCTTTTTCTTTGTGAGCTTTAAGTGTATAATTCTGAAGCCATCTGTGTCCATGATTACGGACATATGAAAAAATCCACTTTGCAGAAGGAGACAATGAGAATGGGAGAAACAAGTACAGATGTGGAGAGGATTTACAGACAGGAGTTAAGGGACAGAGAGAGAGAGAGAGAGATGGAGAGAGAGAGAGAAGCAAAGAAAGACATTTATATTCCAATTCCAACCCTTGTGCTCTTACTCAACATAAACCAATAAAACCCTTCTTGTTTAAGGAAATTTGACATGGATTTCTGTTATCTGCAACCAAAACAAACCTGGGGTAGAAATTAACACCAAAAGTTACACTGGAAAAAGAAGACCCTAAAACGGAAAATTGGCCGAGTTGAAGTGAACTAAGTTACAAGGATTATTCCATTATCCCAGGATGGAAATTGGAAGCTTTGTTCTGCCACAAGAAGCAGGTTAAAAAGTTCCATGTTGAATCTTTAGGCTTTGTGTGCTTACTGAGGCTGGAGCTGTAAGAGATTTACTGGAAAATATCAGAACTCTTGGGATAGGTTCAAATCCTTCCCTTCAGTAAGGTCTTGAACAAATGACACAAGATTTTATATAAACTGGCCCATCCCAAATTAGAAAGGGTGTAGCAGAGAGGTCTGTTGAGGGACCTTGCCATTTCTTCTTTCTCTGTCTCTCCTCACTTAGCTTGGGACAAATTATTAGAAACTGTTCATCTTTCAAGAAACATTAACTGCATGATCCCCAGTGGGCCTGGATTGTTGGCCAGAAGAAGAAAAGACAGAAAGAGAAGAGCTGAAGAGATGGGAAAGAACTGTCCCATAGACCTGTGGGTATCAGGTTGAATTCTCCAAATTTTAAATAATAAAATCCAAGTCCAATTCCTTTGAGTAAAAAAGTAACTTCTTGGTTTATAGAACTTAAATTCCAGTGATAGTCTGGGTGTAGGTCCAGGGAGTCAAATGAAGTCCTTCTGACACTGTTTCTCTCTGTCTACCCACTTTGCTTCCTTCTGTGTTTGATCAATTCTCAGAAAGGTTCCTTTATTCGGAGAAAAAAGATGTTTGTCAGTAGGTCCAGATTTATATCCTACCACCTCAACGCCTAGAGAAAAATATTGTTCCTCTTTTCAAGTTTCTCAAGCAAAAATCGAGAGTGGTCTTCTTGAATATTCATGCCTTGGCTTGTGTGATGATGGGCAAATAATTGAATTTTCTAGATCTTATTTGTAAGCGAGTAATGATAATTACAAAAATAACAACACCAGTAACAGTACCTCCCTGATACTGTTGCTGAGAGGGATAAAAGGGCTAGTCTGTGTAGCACGTGGCAAAGATAAACTGCTTGGCAAATGCAAAGTTCTAGAAAAGGATCAGCTTCTACAATCCACTATAACCCACTTATGGCTGCCCAGCACACATGCTAATGTATATAATTATGTCATAGTAGTAGCGAAAGTAGTAATAATAGTAATAATTATTATTATTGCAATGGTTTTGAGCTACCCAGAAGTCTTATGATCATCATCCTTGAGTTAAGAGTGCCAGTCACCAGTAGGGAATTCCTCCTTTTCTACATGGAGTTATCATGGTGCCCCTCTCCCCCCCAGGATTTTACATTAGTAAGTGATATAGGCTGGATTAGATGCAATAATGCATCCCTTAGACACAATGATTATTCTAAAAGATAAACATATTTAGGGACGCCTGGGTGTCTCAGTCGGTTAAGAGTCTGACTTCGGTTCAGGTCATGATCTTGCGGTTTGTTAGTTCGGCCCCGCGTCGGGCTCTGTGCTGACAGCTCAGAGCCTGGAGCCTGCTTCAGATCCTGTCTCCCATTCTCTCTGCCCCTCCCAACTCATACTGTCTCTCTTTCTCTCTCTCAAAAATAAACAAGCACTTAAAAATTTTTTTTAAAGATAAACATATTTAGTCCAGAGAACTTCCCTGAGATTTTTGATAAAAAGGAAGTAATGAGGGTATCTCTTGATTCTTCTGGGACAGAAGGCTGTAAACATGTAGACATGAGGCTATATGAGACCCAGTTCCTGCTATGTGGACAGAGTCTATCTGAGAAAAGATTGAGAGGAAGCTGATGACACTGATTGTCCAATTCCAGCTTTTTGATCCAGTTCTTGAGTTCTTTCAATTTTATTTTTAGTTCTTTCATTATTCCTCCAAGTCATAATCATAAAGAAATTTCTTTTTTTCTTAAGCTAAGATGAACAACATTCCAGTGTTCATAACCAGAAGTGACTAGAATAAAATAGGATGTTAGAGGTAATGAGCACTGTGTAGTGTATAGTTTGACAAATGCCTCACACACAGCAAGTCATAGAAAGCTAATTCTGAAAGATCCCTCAGAGATCATTGAGACCAATGCCCTCTCAGTTATAGATGAATTATAGATGCCTCAGTTATAGAGGAGTAAGCTGTTCTTGGAGAGCATGTGTTAGCTTGTGATTTCAAGAAGAATCCAGCCAGCTGTATCAGGCAATGTTAATATCTAGTGTGTTAATATCTAGTGTGACAATAAAGGGAAAGGTCTGGTGGAGAGCCTGAACTACAAGTCCATGGTTCAGATTACAAGAAATCCTGGGGACTGATGATTCCTATTAACCAAATGTAGAAGACCAAATTCACAAACCAAAATGTCCATATATTAACTTAGATTGGGAGGTGAACCTTGATCAGGAGGTATGCCAGTCATCTGAAATATGCACCCCTACAGGCAGGCAAGCTCAATGTTAAAGATTAATATGGGCAGAGTATTTTTTTTATTTTAAGTTTATTTATTTAAATTCAAGTAAGTTAACATACAGTGCAGTATTGGTTTCAGGAGTACAACCCAGTGATTCATCACTTACATATA
This sequence comes from Felis catus, assembly GCF_018350175.1. Classification (NCBI taxonomy): domain Eukaryota; kingdom Metazoa; phylum Chordata; class Mammalia; order Carnivora; family Felidae; genus Felis; species Felis catus. Next base: position 26,925,245 of record NC_058376.1, on the reverse strand, counting down.
ACCCCCAGTGTTCATCCAAACAAGTGCCCTCCTAAATGCCCATCGCCCATTTAGCCCATCCCCCCACCTCCCCTCTAGCAAACTTCAGTTTGTTCTCTGTATTTAAGAGACTCTTACAGTTGGAGTGCCTGTGGCTCAGGTCATGATCTCAAGGCTCCTGATTTCAAGCCCCGCGTTGGGCCCTGTGCTGACAGCTCAGAGCCTGCAGCCTGCTTCAGATTCTGTGTCTCCCTCTTTTGTCCCTCCCCTGCTTGCTCTGTCTCTCTCTCTCTTTCTCAAAAATAAACAAAAAACATTAAACAAATGTTTAAAAAGAGACTCATATGGTTTATCTCCCTCTCTGTTTTTATCTTATATTTTCTTCCTTCCCTTACATTCATCTGTTGTGTTTCTTAAATTCCACATATAAGTGAAATCCTAAAATATTTATCTTGACATATTTTGCTGCATGACTTATTTTGCTCAGCATGATATGCTTTATTTCCATCCACATTGTTGCAAATGGCAAGATTTCATTCTTTTTGACCACTGAGTAGTATTCCATTGTGTGTGTGTATGTGTGTGCGTGTACCAGGTATTCTTTATCCATTCATCGGTTAATGGGCATTCGGGTTCTTTCCATAATTTAGCTATTGCTGATAGCACTGCTACCAACATCAGGGTGCATGTGCCCCTTCAAATCAGCATTTTTATATCCTTTAGATAAATACCTACTAGTGCAATTGCTGGCCATAGGATAATTCTATTTTTAGTAAATGGTTAGTATCCAAAATCTATAAAGAACCTATCAAACTCAACATCCAAAAAAACAAATAATCCAGTGAAGAAATGGGCAAAAGACGTGAATAGACACTTCTCCAAAGAAGACATCCAGATGGCCAACCAACACATGAAAACATGTTCCACATCACTCATCATCAGGGAAATACAAATCAAAACCACCATGAGATACCACCTTACTCCTATCAGAATGGCTAACATCAACAACTCAGGCAACAACAGATGTTGGTGAGGATGCGGAGAAAGAGGATCTCTTTTGCATTGTTGGTGGGAATGCAAGCTGGTGCAGCCGCTCTGGAAAACAGTATGGAGGTTCCTCAAAATATGGTAAGAGTATTTTAAAATTAAAAGTTTTCAATACCGGGGCGCCTGGGTGGCGCAGTCGGTTAAGCGTCCGACTTCAGCCAGGTCACGATCTCGCGGTCCGGGAGTTCGAGCCCCGCGTCGGGCTCTGGGCTGATGGCTCAGAGCCTGGAGCCTGTTTCCGATTCTGTGTTTCCTCTCTCTCTGCCCCTTCTCCGTTCATGCTCTGTCTCTCTCTGTCCCAAAAATAAATAAACATTGAAAAAAAAATTAAAAAAAAAAAGTTTTCAATACCAAAGTAAGCTCCATGAAAGAAAAAAAAAAAAAGCTGGACTTTATCAAGATTAAAAACTTTTTCTCACCATTAAAAGATCAGAGACAGAAAGTATTTGCCAATAACATATCTAATGAAGTAATTGTATACATAATATATATAAAAAAACTCTTAGAAGTCAACAATAAGAATAAACAACTCAAAACATAGAATATCCGAACAATCACTTCATCAAAGATATACACATGGAAAAAAAAACATATATTAAAAAGTGTATCATTTGTCATTGTGGCAAATGTGAATTAAAACCATAATGAGATATCACTGAACACTTTTTAGGATGTCTAAATAATTTTTCGCACTTTTTAAAACTTTTATTTTGAAATATTCTGAGGAAAAAAAAGTTACAAGTACAAAACCACCTGGGAGTAAGTTGCCAACTTGATGAGCCAATCACTCCCGAATTTTATTTTCTAAACAAGAGCATTTTTTCCATGTAACCACAAAACAACCATCGAATCAAAAAATTGCCATTAATACCTATTACCGTCTAATCCCCAGGCGCTTTAGCTCATGTATCACAGTTTAATCTTTAATTTTGTAATGGCTAAATTTTTTCAAACACTGACAGTAACGAACACTGGCCATGCAGAGCAGCAGAAATTTTTCTGCATTGCTGGTGAGAATGCAAAATGGTACAACTACTTTGAAAGACAGTTTGGCAGTAGCTTACAAAGTGAAACACAGCACACTATCCAGCATTCAAGTGATTTGAAAATTTATGGCCACATAAGAACCTGTATGTGAATGTTTATACCAGTTTTATTCATAATCATTAAAAACTAGAAACAACCAAGATGTCTTTGGAAGGTAGGGGAGGAGATGAATAAACAAACTGCGGAATGTCCATACAATGTAATACTATTTAGTAATAAAAAGAAACAAGCTGTTAGTTCATGCAATGACATGAATGAATCTTAAGTGCCTTTTACTAAGTGAAGGAAGCCAGATCCAAAAAGCTATGTATGATTCCATTTATACGGCCCCCAAAAAGGCAAAAGCTATAGGGATGGAAAACAGATCAGCAAGCTGTCAGGCACGAAGGAACCAGGGAGTGGCTGACTATTAATGGGACTTTTCCGTACACAGAAGGGAACTTATGTACAGTGTGAGGATGATGGATGCACTATCATTTTCATTTTTCAAAATCTGTAGAATTTTGCATCACAAAGAGTGAATTTTAATGTATGGGGGGGGTGGAAACAATGAGAAACATCCACGAGGATGTAGAGGTGACCTATATGTTACAAATGACTCGACTGTATTACACAGCCATGGCATAATCTGACGGAAGAGCGTGGAGAGAAAAAGGGAGCCGACTCTGGAAGTAAGTTTGGAAAATGCATGTAGCAGCTTGCATCTTCAGGATGAAAACAAAAGGCGCTGGCCATAGGCTGTACTTCAGTCGGTACATTCGTTTCTCATGGGATGTGGGCTAACATTCTTAAACATTTTTTTCTAAGTTTATTCATTTTTGAGAGAGACAGCATGAGTGGCGTAGGGGCAGAGAAAGAGGGGGACGGAGGCTCCAAAGTGGGCTCTGTGATGACAGCAGAGACCTGATGCAAGGCTCGAACTCATGAACCCTGAGATCATGACCTGAGCTGAGGTCGGACACTCAACCGACTGAGCCATCCAGGCGCCCCTCTTAAACTTTGCAATAGAGACACACTGGGGTTGAATAAATGAGTAAAGGGATGGTGGGGGGTGAGCCAGGTTTCTCAGGGTCAGAGAGAGAAACTATAAACAAACCAGAAAGGAAGGCTAGAATGAACCCTGTGGTACTGGACCAGAGTTAGCGATATCAGTACAAACTCAGGCTTACCTTAATATTCACACAGGGGGATAGATATAGAAACAACTATAGATATGTGCGCATTCGTTAATTATCACACATCCATGTAACTTAACTCTCTATGCTGAGAGAGTCTTTATGCAACGGTACCCCGGTGGCAACAAGCACAGCGAGTGCCTAGATCTCGGTTTTTACTTACCGTGCTTTACTTAAAACATCAGATATGGCTGATTCTAGGGTTCAGGTAGGAAAAATACAAGATGAGCCTGGACCATCTTATAGTATCAGAAAGTAAGGAAGTGCTCGAAAACAAAAAGATGAGGATATTACGAAAGAGACCAAAGAGCCAGCCCAAAAGACCCCAACAGCCAATATGACAAAGAATTTAAGCAACCGAACAGAATCATGCCCTGTCCCTGAGATGCCCCTTCTCACACTTTGTTAAATTCCCTCTTGCCCAAAATCCCTCAGAAAGAGTACTCTACTGCTTGTGAGGCACTGTACTCTCCCAACCCATGGATTATTCTCCTTTGAATAAAGGGCATCAAACTCATCGCCAAATTGTTTTTGTTTGGTCATTTGATGGTTTGGCAATGAGATGGGACCTGAGGATGACTGTTGAAGATTCTGGGGACAGACAGCTCCTAGTTACAGGTGAAGACACCCGCAGAGCTCTTTCCGTTTGCTACTATATCAGCTGCTCTCTGGGATCTCTGATTACGTGACCCAAATTAACACCCCTCCTCTCTGCCTCGCAGCATCACGTGTTAGGTTCCTCTTCTTCCCTACACTACATGGGTCTCCATTATGGAGACATTATATTGCAAGAAGAGTGTGTTCCTTACTTCAATAGGAAGGAAGAAACAAATCAAGGCACTGGTCCCACAGGAGAAACCTGTGAGTCTCTGTGACCCTCTTGGACCTGCACATCCCCATCCACCTAGGTGGTGTGGACACCACCTGAAGCAGCCCCAGGAAGGCCACGGAAGGGGTGCTGGCTCCCTAGCAAGTCCTTGAGGAAGAGCAGGAGGTGAAGGGGTTCAGGGAGTACTTGTCCTTCAGATCCACCTCTCACCTGAGGAGGGACCAGTTAAACCTTTAATAACCACAGGCATAAAAATGATTTCAAACATCATTTGAAAATGTACTTAAATTCCTTTTATCTTACAGTTTTGCGAATGCTGAACAGCACATTTTCTACTTTGTTGCTCTGTCTCACTTATCATTTGGCCTCCTGTCAACATATGAGGGCATTTGTTTGTCAACACATGAGACAGACTGATTCTTCCTGAGGAGAAGTTTCTCCTCTGCCGTTCCCAAGCCCGGGGCTCCCTGCAGGCTAGTCCCTCCTCAGGCTGCAGGACTAGCCCATTAGGGCACAGGATTAGCATGACAAATTCCATCCCATCACCCCACCATAGATGTTTTCAGCCTGACCCCTCTCCTAGTAGTGGGGAGGGGGGACAGAGGTCGTCTGAGAGGTGATGGCAGCCCAAAATAGTGGGACACTTGACCACCATCACTGCACCAGCTCCACACCAGGAAGGCAAGACAAAAAGAGCAAGATTTGCCACAGCCCTCCAATGTCCACTTTTAGAGCTGGGTGTCACTTGGTGAGGAGTGGCTCCTTGTCTCTAGTTCCCATGCAGTGACACAGCATTTTCCAGGGGAAAAGACAAGCCATAAGGGCTAAAAGCTCTCTTGCTTGGCCTAGAGAGACTGACTTTATTTAGAACAACAGAATGGAGTAATCCAATACCTACGATGCTGTAGGGGGAAAAATATGGAGATCTTAGAAAAGAATAATTAAGGAAAAGCTGGTGGCTCTACTACCAGCAAAATAGCACACCGCCCAGAAGCTCAATAGAGAAAACCAGGGAAAGAGCCAAGGCGAGCCCTTCTGGGATCACAGGCAACGCTGGGTTTGGGGCAGTCTGTGCGCATGTGCATGGCTGTAGCCAATCAGGAACAACCATGACAGCCAGCCGTGGGCAAGTCTCGAAAGCATTTTCCCAGCCTCGCACAGTCTTTGCAACAGAGCACAGAAGCTTAACCGGCGTCAGGGGTTTAAACACAAACTCTGACCAACCACGGACCGAGCAACTCAGAGGTGAACTGTGAACTGCTCTACTTCACAAGTTACTCCTAGAAAGTCAGACTTAAAAACATTTTCACAGACACCGACGACACAAGCAACAAAAGATAAAATAGATACACAGGACAACGCCAAAATTAAAAACCTGTATGCTTCAAAGGACACCATCAAAGTGAAAAGACAACCAGATGGAGAAAATCTTTGCAAATTATATATCTGGTAGGAGACTTGTATCTAGAACATATGACGAACAATTACAACTCAATAATAAAAAGACAAAGAACTCAGTTTAAAAATGGGCAAAAGATTTAATAGACATTTCTCAAAAGAAGATATACAAAGGGCCAATAAGCACATGCAGATATGTTCACAATTAGCCATCAAGGAAATGCAAATCACAATCACAAAAAGATACCATTTTAAACCCACAGATGGCAATCATCAAAAAGTTAGATAATAAAAACTTTTGCTGGGGATATAGAGAAATCAAAAGCTTTATGCATTGCCATCAGGAATGTAAAATGTTACAGTCACCTTAGAAATAAGTCTGGCAAATCTTCATGTGGTTAAACATGGAATTGCCATGGCCCAGAAATTCCACTCCTAGGTAGGTACCTAAAAAAATGAAAACATATGTCCCCACAAAAAATTTGCATGAAATGTTCAAAACAGTTTTATTCATAATAGTCAAACACTGGGTTCATCCCTAATTAATGTCCAGCAAGAACTGAGGGGACAGACAAATCATGGTATATTTTATACAATACAGTATTTTTAAAGAATAAGCAAAAAAAAAAAATGTAGCATTGAATTACAAATCAAAGTATAAAATAAATATAAACGATTACATATTTATATAAATAGATTATTGATAGGTGAAAGGGAGAAGAGACAAAGTTTCCTTATAGAAGAATCCCAAATATATATATAGATTATTTCATCTGTAATTCTCATCTTACCCCCTACCAGAGAGTGGGTTACACTTAGTGACTTGCTTCCAAGATATTTTTCATGTGAATATCATGTAACACCTGATACAATCGGTAAGAATGGGGCTTCACTTTGTTGGTATTTATTTAAGCATATAACTCCATTCTAATCATAAAGATTAGATAAAGAAAAACAAAAAGCAACTTCAGGGTGGGGTCATTCTAGAGGATATCTAGCCAGCTCTCCTCAAGCAATTTGTTAAAACAAGAACAAAACCTGAGAAATACTCACAGAGACACTGGGGATGCTTGACAGCTAAATGCTAGTGAAACCTGCATCAAGTCTGGACTTCACAGTTAAAAAGTAAAGAGTTTTGGAGATGCCTGGGTGGCTCAAGTGGTTGAGCAACTGTTGATTTTGACTCAGGTCATGATCTCGGGGTCTTGAACTCAGTGTTGCGAGATCAAGCTGTGTGTGGAGTCCTCACATAGGGCTCTGTGGTAGGTGTGGAGCCTGCTTAGGATTCTCTCTCTCCCTCTCTCTTTTCCCCTCCCCCATGCATGTGCACTCTCTCTCTCTCTAAAAAAATAAAAGAAAAAAAGAAGTGAAGAGCTTGTACCAAAGTCAGTACCTTAGTTTTGACAAAAGTACTATAAAAATGTTTTTAAAATGTTAAAAGATATTAACCAGTGGGGAAATTGAGGGGATTCCTGGGAACTCTCCGTATGATCTTTGCAACGTTTCTGCAAATCCAAAATTATCCCAGAATAAAAAAGTAAAAGTATGTTGAGGGGTGCCTGGGTGTCTCAGTCGGTTAAGCATCAGACGTCGGTGCAGGTCATGATCTTGCACTTCATGGGTTCGAGCCCCGCACTGGGCTCTGTGCTAACAGCTCAGAGCCTAGACCCTGCTTCAGATTCTGTGTCTCCCTCTCTCTCTGCCCCTCCCCACCTCACGCTCTGTCTGTCTCCGTCTCTTTCAAAAATAAAGAAACATTAGAAAAGAAGTTATTCAAAAAAGGAACCCAAACAAAAATAACGCAGGAAAAAAAAGGAGATGGAAATTAAAAATTATAAAGGATTATATAAAAGTGATGCACATGTAATTCAAAGAGGATTCAATATGCATAATTTATATCCCAGGAAAAAATAAGTGAAATAACATAACAGAAAAAGAGTTAAAAAATGAAGTTGAGAAAATTACTAACGAGTCAGAGAAGAACAGCTTTACATATTGACCCAGGAAAAATAAAGAATTCATGAGGAAAGTTGCTTACAGTCAGACTGAAAAAAAAAATTAAAATCAAGATTTCCATAAGAGGAAATAATCAGTTTGACCTCACATTTCTCCAACATCCAGGACTAGAAATTAGCTCAACAATGGCATGAATAACTAATGGAAATAAGTGTACACAAAGCCAATGCATATGCACATATCAAAGCAACAAAAAACATTTTGAGCACATAGAAACTCAGGAAACAGTATTCTAGGAGGCTTTCTTTTAGAATACTTGAGAATAAATTTCATTTTTTGTTTTGTTTTTATTTTTAATTTTTAAAGTTTATTAAAATCCAAGTTAGTTAAAGTATAGTGTAATAATGATTTCAGGAGTGGAATTTGGTGATTCATCACTTACATATAACATCCAGTGCTCATCCCAACAAGTGCGCTCCTTAATGCCCATCACCATTTAGCCCATCCCCTCATCCACCACCCCTCCATCACCCTTCAGTTTGTTCTCTTTATTTAAGTCTCTTATGGTTTGCCTCTCTGTTTTTTTTCTTATTTTTCCATCCCTTCCCCTATGTGCATCAACCAGGATATGAACTGAGAAACAATGGTAAATGGACCATGCATAGTACTAAACACAAATGAATCAAGTAATTATGATTACAGAAAAGAGTATCAGTATTATAAACTTGACAAAGCCAAAATGATATAAATGATATTATTCAGCAAGAAAAGGGAATGAAAAAGCCATAGGTGGTTTTCTCATTTTAAAGCTACAAATCCATAGAGATGATTCATTTAAAAAATTAAATAATAAAATTATAAAAATCACGAATAAATAGCATCATCAACTAAAGTTAAGTGGTGGAAAAAAGGAAAGAGAATAAGAAAATCAATGTATAATCACATCATTGTTTATAGTATGGAGTCAATAAATGCTTCATTAAAAAATTGTCATTAAAAAATAATTATTTAGTCTTGAAAAGGAAGGAAATTCTAACACATTCTAGAACATGGATGAACTTTGAAGACAGTACGCTGAGTGAAGTAAGCCAGTCACAAATTGACAAATACTGTATGATTCCACTTATGTGAGGTATGGTGAGTAATCACATTCATAGAGAGAGGAAGTATAATGGTGGCTGCTAGAGGCAGAGGGGAAGAGAGCTAGTGTTCAATGGGTGTGAAGTTCCAGTTTGGGAAGATGAAAAAAGTTCTAGAATGGATGGTGGTGATGGTTGCACAGCACAGTGAATATTCTTAACGCCATTGACTATACATTTAAAACTGGTGAAAACGGGGGCACCTGGGTGGTTCAGAAGGTTAAGTGTCGCACTTTGGCTCAGGTCATGATCTCAAGGTTTGTATATTCAAGTCCCACATCGAGCTCTGCTTGGGATTCTGTCTCTCTCTCTCTGCCCTCTCCCCACTTGAGTGCTCTCTCTCTCTCTCAAAATAAATAAACCTTTTTAAAAATGGTTAAAAGAGTAAATTGTGTTTTTTTGTATATTTTACCACAATTTAACAGATAATTTTAAAAAAGTAATAAATTGTGATGTATTTACTATGAGGTTAATGAAGATTAAGCTTCAAGGCTCTTTGCACAGACTCCTACATTTTATTTTGGTTCTTTTTCAAGTTCTAAAGAAATTTTCACTTGCCTAGTTACTCTTGTTTCATTCCTTTTTTATTCTTTTTCTTAAAGAAATTCTCCCCAGGTTGTATAAGCTTTAGGTCCCCAAACCTGGATTCACTTCTGGTTTGAAAAGTAAACATCAGAGAAAAAAATGCACAAAGCACAGCATACACACAAACAGCAAAAACAATGAAAACAAATAAAAGGATCATAAAATATCTAAAGAGATAGTTTGAAAACTATATAAATAAAATAATTATGTATTTTGGAACAGAACTAAGATGAAAATAGCTTGATTTTAAAAGCCTCGCTCATCATCAAGGAAATATAAGTCAAAACCACAATGAGATACCACCTCACATCTGTCAGAATGGCTAACATTAACAACTCAGGCAACAACAGATGTTGGTGAGGATGCAGAGAAAGAGGATCTCTTTTGCACTGCTGGTGGGAATGCAAACTGGTACAGCCACTCTGGAAAACAGTATGGAGGTTCCTCAAAAAATTAAAAATAGGATTACCCTACGACCCAGCAATTACACTACTAGGGATTTATCCAAAGGATATAAAAATGCTGATTTGAAGGAGCACATGTACCCCAATGTTTACAGCAGCACTATCAATGATAGACAAATTTTGGGAAAAGCCCAGCAGCTGTCCACCAACTGATGAATGGATGGAGTAAGATAAAAACAGAGAGGGAGGCAAACCCTAAGAGATTCTTAAATACAGAAAACAATTTGAGGGTTGATGGAGGGTTGCTGGGTGGGGGGATGGGCTACATGGGTGATGGGCATTAAGGAGGGCACTTGTTGGGATGAGCACTGGTTGTTATATGTAAGTGATGAATCACCAAATTCTACTCCTGAAATCGTTATTACACTGTATTTTAACTAACTTGGATTTAAATAAAATTTTTAAAAATTAAAAAAAAAACTATGAATGGACTGATGTATTTATCAAGATGAAAACACTCCCATTTGGATCATTATAGATGTCATCTATATAGTGTATACTAAAGAATCCCCTAAAAGAAACTAACTTAGAGATTGGAAATAACAACTGGGAAATGTATAACAGAGAAATGAAAATCAAAAACAAACGAGGAGCAATTATATTAGATGAGGTAAAATTCAAAGGAAAAAGCACTACACAACATAATTTATACCATTATATAAGAGTAAAAGTGAAATTCCATGACCATCTAACAAATTTGTATCTCTGCTATGACCCTGGGTGGGGTAAAAATAGTATTTCCTGCACATGATAAACATAGGCCTTCATCAATTATACTACCTGGAGAGGTATAGGATCCTCAAGTTCAGAAATAAAAGTTCCAAGTTGTTAGCATTTTTTAGTACTAGCAGAGGCTACCTCAATTCTTCTCTGAAGATCCTTAATCTAGTAGCAAGAGTCTTAGAGATTAAAACCAGCCACTAGGTCTATTTTTTATTAAAAAATTTTTTACATTGATTTATTTTTGAGAGACAGAGGCGAAGTCAGATGCTCAATCAACTGAGCCCCCCCAGGCGCCCAAAACCAGCAACTAGATTTAATGTCAAGTATGCAAAAAAGCAAGTTACCACAATTGGGAAATCATAGGAGCAACAGGAAAATAATTTAACCTGTCAGATGCTGAAATAACTAAGAAAATATAAAACAAATATGTATAAAATACTTAAGGTAATATAACTGATTGAGGAAAGATAAAATCTCAAGAGACTCCTATTGGCAAAATGTCTAATTAGTTGTGGAGAACTGGTGATGGTTTGCCACGATATAATAAACATTACACTGATAATAAGTATAGGATGCCTCCAGCCATTAGGAAACTTTCAAAACAAAAAATGATGGAGAAATCCAACTTAAGGACTCTATAAACTAGACTTTGTATGTCAAAACCAAATTGTTCCCCTCCAATCCTACTGGACAAAATTGTAATTCTATTTATTGTTTTTCTCCTAAGAGAAACTGGTAATCACCTATCCAGGAAAACTGCCCTTAGGAACTGCAGTCTAAATACTAGCATTTGGTTACTCTTGCTGAATTCAACTAAAAATTGTGTGAAGATCATTTTCACATTACCTATGAGACTAAGAATGATAGATGTATATACACCCTTGGCTACCATCACAGCTACTATGGCCTCGATACACATTTTCAAGTTAAAAAAAATAATAAAAAGGCTTACAAGTGTGTTATCTGTCCAACAACTACATCTGTTAGCAATGTACTTGAATAAACTTTACAGTTGGTGAAAAATTTTAATATAAGCTTTTGTAAACTGAGATTACATGGCAAAGGAAAATAACGTTTTAGTGTTGTCTTCTGGGCCTCTTTGTTTTATTTGTCTGAGTCAGCAGCATGTGCAGGCTCATGTCTTTGAGTGATTAGCCAAACTCTGCCAATGTTTCATCCGATGTGAAACATTCCTATTTTACAAAGAATCTAAGTCCTCTAAAAAAATGTCGACCCATGTTTACAGACATTACAGACAAGTGACAAGAACAATTGCTCAAATGGAAAACCATTAGGGACACCTGGATGGCTCAGTTGGTTAAGTGTCCGACTTCGGCTCAGATCATGATCTTACTGTTTGTGAATTCAAGCCCCGTGTGCGTGGGGCTCTGTGCTGACAGCTCAGAGCCTGGAGCCTGCTTCAGATTCTGTGTCTCCCTCTATCTCTGCCCTTCCCATACTCTCTCACTCTCTCTTTCTCACTCAAAAATAAATAAGCATTAAAAAAAATTTAATGAAACTAAGAGTTGGTGTTTTGAAAAAATAAACAAAATTGATAAACCCCTGGCCAGACTTCTCAAAAAGAAAAGAGAGAGGACCCAAATAGATAAAATCATGAATTAAAATGGATTTATCACAACCAATCCCTCAGAAATACAAGCAATTATCAGAGAATACTATGAAAAATTATATGCCAACAAACTGGACAACCTGGAAGAAACTGACAAACTCCTAGACACCCACACACTATACCAAAATTCAATGGGAAGAAATAGAAAATTTGCACAGACCCATAACCCATGAAGAAATTGAATCAGTTATCAAAAATCTCCCAACAAATAAGAGTCCTGGATCAGATGGCTTCTCTGGGGAACTCTACCAGACATTTAAAGCATAATTAATACCTATCCTTGTCAAGCTATTCCAAAAAATAGAAACTGAAGGAAAACTTCCAGACTCATTCTATGAAGCCAGCATTACTTTGATTCCCAAACCAGACAGAGACCCCAGACAGAGAATTGCAAGCCAATATCCCTGATGAACATGGATGCAAAAATTCTCAACAAGATACTAGCAAATCAAATGCAACAGCCTATAAAAAGAATTATTCACCGTGATCAAGTGGGATTCATTCTGGGCTGCAGGGCTGGTTCAGTATTCGCAAATCAATCAATATGATACATCACATTAATAAAAGAAAGGATAAGAACCATATGATCCTGTCAATGGATGCAGAAAAAGCATTTGACAAAATACAACATCCTTTAATAAAATTCCTCAAGAAAGTCCAGATCGAAGGAGCATACTTAAACATCATAAAAGCCATGTATGAAAAGCCCACAGCTTATGTCATCCTCAATGGGGAAAAACTGAGAGCTTTCCCCCTGAGATCAGGAACACGACAGGGATGTCCACTCTCACCGTTGTTGGTTAACATAGTGTTGGAAGTCCTAGCATCAGCAATCAGACAACAAAATGAAATAAAGGCAGCAAAATTGGCAAAGAAGAAGTCAAACTTTCCCTGGAAAACCTGAAAGACTCCACCAAAAGACTGATACATCAATTCAGCAAAGTCGCAGGGTACAAAATCAATGTGCAGAAATCAGTTGCATTTCTGTACACCAATAAAGAAGCAACAGAAAGAGAATTGAAGAAACTGATCCCATTTACAATTGCACCAAGAACCACAAAATGCCTAGGATTAACCTAACCAAAGTTGTAAAAGATCTGTATGCTGAAAACTATAGAAAGTTTATGAAGCAAATTGAAGAAGACACAAAGAAATGGAAAAACATTCCGTGCTCATGGATTGGAAGAATACATATTGTTAAAATGTTAATACTACCCAAAGTAATCTACACATTCAATGCAATCCAGATCAAAATTGCACCTGCATTCTTCTCAAAGCTAGAACAAACATCCCTAAAATTTGTATGGAACCACGAGAGACCTTGAATAGCCAAAGTAATATTGAAGAAGAAAACCAAAGTGGGAAGCATCACAATCCCAGACTTTAGCCTCTACTACAAAGCTATAATCATCAAGACAGTATGGTATTGGCACAAAAACAGACACATAGACCAGTGATATAGAATAGAGAACCCAGAATTGGACCCACAAATGTATGGCCAACTAATCTTTGACAAAACAGGAAAGAGAATCCAATGGAAAAAAGACAGTCTCTTTAGCAAATGGTGCTGGGAGAACTGGACAGCAACATGCAGAAGACTGAAACTGACCACTTTCTTACACCATACACAAAAATAAACTCAAAACGGATGAAAGACCTAAATGTGAGACAAGATACCATCAAAACCCTAGAGGAGAAAGCAGGCAATAACCCCTTTGACCTCAGTCGCAGTAATTTCTTACTCAACACATCTCCAAAGGCAAGGGAAACAAAAGCAAAAATGAACTATTGGCACCTCATCAAGATAAAAAGCTCCTGCACTACAAAGGAAACAATCAACAAAACTAAAAGGCAACTGAAGGAATGGGAAAAGATATTTGCAAATGACATATCAGATGAAGGGCTAGTATCCAAAATCTGTAAAGAACCTACCAAACTCAACACCCGAAAAACAAATAAGCCAGTGAAGAAATGGGTAGAAGACATGAATAGACACTTTTCCAAAGAAGACATCCAGATGGCCAACAGACACATGAAAAGATGCTCAATGGCACTCATCATCAGGGAAATACAAATCAAAGCCACACTGAGATACCACCTCACCCCGGTCAGAGTGGCTACAATGGACAAATCAGGAAACTATAAATGCTGTCAAGGATGTGGAGAAACAAGAACCCTCTTGCATTGTTGGTGGGAATGCAAACTGATGTAGCCACTCTGGAAAACAGTGTGGAGGTTCCTCAAAAAATTAAAAGTAGAACTATCCTATGACCCAGCAATAACACTACTAGGAATTTACCCAACTGATAGAGGAGTGCTGATCCATAGGGGCATATGCTGATGCAGACCCCAATGTTCACAGCAGCATTTTAAATAATAGCCAAATTATGGAACAGCCTAAATGTCCATCAACTGACGAATGGATATAGAAGATGTGATTTATATATACAATGGAATACTGCTTGGCAAGGAAAAAGAATGAAGTCATGCCATTTGCAGCAACATGGATGGAACTGGAAAGTATTATGCTGAGTGAGATAAGTCAGTCAGAGAAGGACAGATACCATATGTTTTTACTCATATGTGGATCTTGAGAAACTTAACAGAAGACCATGGGGGAAGGGAAGGGGAAAAATAGTTACAAACACAAAGGGAGGGAGGCAAACCACAAGAGACTCTTAAATACAGAGAACAAACTGAGGGTAGATGGGGGGTGGCAGAAAGGGGAAAATGAGTGATGGGCATTAAGGAGGGCACTGGTTGGGATGAGCACTGGGTGTTGTATGTAAGCCAATTTGACAATAAATTATATTAATTTTTTTTTAAAAAAAGGAAAACTTTTAATTTAAAAAATACAATCAATGCAAACTACAACTCCTTCATACAATCTTTGAAAAAGTCCTCCCTTCTCCAGGAGCACATTTAATAAATTGGCCATACCTGAATACTGAATGACACCCTCCCCAAAGTAGCACTGTAACTATATCTTGAAACCCCAAGAGTTTAGATTGGCTTCTTTTTTTTGGGAAATACCTAATTTATTTATTTAAAGGTTTTACTTGATAATTTTCTCCCATGTCTTACTCTAGAAATCTAATAGTCAGATGTTTTGTCTTCTTGTCTCTGGCAGTTACAGCTTGAGCATTTGACCTGGTATGAGATTTATAATCTTGACAGCATGACCAAAGGTTACCTGTGCCATTGAGAATGCAGCAGCTGTGGCCTCACATATCCTCAGAAAGCCACGTCCCCTGCTGTAGTGCTGGGAGGCCTTCCAACCAGACTGCTCCTAGGATGAGAGCCTTATTTTCCTGCTGCCTCTCTCTTTTTTTTTTTTTTTCAACAACATTTATTTATTTTTGTGACAGAGAGAGACAGAGCATGAACGGGGGAGGGGCAGAGAGAGAGGGAGACACAGAATCGGAAACAGGCTCCAGGCTCTGAGCCATCAGCCCAGAGCCCGACGCGGGGCTCGAACTCACAGACCGCGAGATCGTGGCCTGGCTGAAGTCGGACGCTTAACCGACTGCGCCACCCAGGCGCCCCAACTGCTGCCTCTCTTTTTAAAATATTTTTTAATGTTTATTTTTGAGAGAGAGAGTGAAAGAGAGAAACAAAATGTGAATGGGGGAGGGGCAGAGAGAGAGACAGACAGACAGACAGACAGAATCTGAAGCAGGTTCCACGCTCGGAGCTGTCAGCACCGAGCCCAATGAGGAGCTGGAACTCACAAACTGTGAGATCATGACCTGAGCCAAAGTTGGACACGCAACCATCTGAGTTACCCAGGTGTCCCAGATTTAGTACTTTTCTTAATGTTTATTCTGCATCAGGAACTGTTGCAAGTGATTCAGATCAAGATTTCTTACCCTCAGCTCTATTCACATTTTGGGTGGAATAGTCTATTGTGAGTGGCTGTCCTGTGAATTATAGAGTGTATAGTAACATCCTTGACCTCTATCCACAACATGCCGCTTGTACCCCTCTCCTATCACCTGGGTCCAGGGCAGGGGAAGTGTCCCTGTTTGAGAACCACTGCTTTAAATTTTTCATTTGATCCTTAAACAAATGCATGAAATAGGAATTATCATTACCTCCTTTTTACAGATGGGGAAAAGGAAGTACCAATGTTTGATTAGTCAATCAAACAGCTAATAAAGAGAACTGGGATTGAAACCTCCACAGTCTTGACTCCACGATTTTTGTTCACATTATTTGTCAGATGTACCCAAAATGGTTGGGCTAAAGGGCTAGTTGAATTCAAGGGTTTATTGAATTCATCTGTATATACAATTCAGAAAAAAATATATACAAAGTATTAATACCCCCCCTTAGGTATTCAGTGCCAGGGAAAGATTCATAATATCACAATACTTAAACTCACTTAAAGTCCATCATTCCTGGACTTCAGTTACACTTAAAAAAAAAAGCCCTGGTGAAAAAAAGATGTGGAGCTATAACTTTTAAAAGTCAACATTTATGTCTTCTAGAGTGAAATTAATAGCACACAGACAATTTCAACTCCCTCCTGTAAACATATTATAGATCTGAGCTTTGAGTGGACTCAGTCCCATCCCAGTTCAGACTCACCTCATGTTCGAGACCACACTTGCCTGTGGAACTCAAAGCTCTCTAAATTGGAGCATCCACAGAGCTCATGTGGAAAAGCCTATGTTAATTCATGGTGTTCACATCTATTTTTTTAAATTTCAAAGCCTTTTTTTTTCTTTCCATGAAAGCATGGAGCATAGGTAAAAGAAGGGAAGAAAAGAGGAATGTGGAGGAGGAAATAGGAACTAAAATTTTAACTTAAAAGCAATCCCCCCAGAACCAATTTTTAATTCATAATTTCAATTGAAATATAAAAATATGAAATGAAAATTAAATCTTAAACATGATCCATAACTTGAGTTGGCAAAGTAATTGGATAGATTCTGCCAAGAATTCTACTTCTAGTAAACAAATAAATCTACAAAATGTCATTTTTCTTCCCAGACTCAAGAAAATTTTATACTTGATACCTTAACATATTGAAACATATAATTTTCAAACCCACTGTGTATATCTTTGTAGCTTTCTAACTTGGCTTGAACATAGGCACAGGTGAGATGGAGATTGAACGGTTTTTGCAATAGGAAAAATGGTTCATTGGAGAAGGAAATTCCAGACAGCACACTGAGGCTAATAGAACTTAGTGCCTATGGATTTAAAGCAGGCCATAATTGAGTCTTTATTTGCCCTTTCAAGGACTTAGGCAAAGCTTTATTCCCTTAGCATAGTACATACAAGGTGACATTTTTCAGCAGTCTGACTTTTCAATTATGGATCTTTTGGAAAGCTAATGATGTCTGTATTGTTAATACTGCCAACATTGTGTCAGTACATTGAAGAACCTGTGATATTAAATATGCTGATGTAAAAATATATGTTATTTCTGCTCAGCCGTGTGCAAACAATCTGGCTGAAGTGCTAGAATTATAGGAAAATCCTCTCCAGAGATAAAAGTAGAATGGAATTCTGTGAGCAGTTAAAAGGCTGTCTTAAGTAGTTTCTTAAAGTATTAAGGCCAAATTTTTATAAATTAATTACATGGAGTCTCTCATACAAGATTTCTGGCTAAAGTTACAATATTCCTACCATATTATTCTTTAGTTTTTGGGGTAGAGAGAACATTGTTAGAAATCATTTAGAATATTAAAAAATCTATACAAATTGAGTTATTGAATAAAATGGTTGATGATTTTTAAAGTTTCAAAAGAGTGACAATAATAATTCTTCATGAAGCATGATATAAGAATCTGAGACTGAAGATTTTCTATCACATAATTATTATAACAAAGTTAGGATCATATTCCTAATGTTTATCCTTCACAATAAAAGCTCACTAATTGGTTATGAGCATTGGCCATTATTTAGTATGATGGTTTCCAGATGTTTAAATGCAGTGACAGCTTATTGATAAAATGAATTACGGTGACCAAAGTAACAAACTAAAAGCACATTCTTCTCAAAGGGAAAAGGAATACTAAATGCGATACTTAATCACGTATTTAAGATATCACCCTTCCATATTTTTGTATTTGTATTCCTTAGTTCCAAATCTCTTGCCTAATGTATCTATGTTAGACAATAAATTTCAATAATGATATAATTTCTCATGTATAAAAATGTTTGATATTTTCAGAGAATAAACCTTATTTGAGATGAAATTAAACTGCATGCTACACTTTTAAAAAATGTCACTTGCTCATAATGACCAAATGAAGAAAAATATTTGGCATAGGATGGAAATTATCTAATGGTAACAAAAAACAATGGGGAAGAAATGTTTTCATTATAAAGGAAACCCAAGAAATCCAAGAAATCGCATATTATTTTTGTTTCTAATCTCCCATCTTAGAATAATAGGGTAGTATTAATTTAGGGATAGTCAAGAAATGTATGTGTCAATATGTATTGTTCTACAGATCATCACTAGAATATAAATATTAGAATATATCCTTAGATGCTATTATTTAATAGAATGTTTATAATATTTTATAAATAGCTTCACTTATATTACTAGAAATAAATACTTCATATTGCTTTTCAACCTATATAAATTTTTATGAGTACCCCATATATAATTTTCACATAATATTAATAAGTATTAATATTCGTAAAATAATAAAATAAATACAAGCAGAGATTAGGAAAGGTAATCTCTCTAGAGGTCAAACTCTGTAAGGTTTGTATTTTTTTTCTTAGAGAGAGAGCACAAGTTGGGGAGAGGGACAAAGAAGAAAAGAGACAGAAAGAGGGTGAGAGAGAGAGAGAGAGAGAGAGAGAGAGAGAGAGAGAGAGAGAATCCCAAGCAGGCTCCATACTTAGCACGGAGCCTGATGCAGGGCTTATCATAACCTGAACCAAAACCAAGAGTCGAATGCTTAACAAACTGAGCCAACCAGCCGCTTTGGCGTGTGTATTTTTTTTAATCCCATTTTGTGTGTATTTCCAGTGGAAATGACTTTGATGATGGTGGCAAAGTGAAGAATGGAACCCATTTAAAATTAAAGACTCAAATTTACCACTATATAGTAAAATTTAAGATAAGTATTACCTTTCAGAGTATTTCATAATGACAGGAAGATTTTCTGGAAAAAGATTTTCATACTAGGGGGGAAAGATTATTAAAAAAAAACTATAAAAATGAGAGTAGTGATAAGTAATCCAGATCCTTGGGCAAAAGATCATAAAAGTTTTGATACAGTTAGAAACATTTTTGCAGAGGGGAGTCTGGTTAGTGGGAGGGAGAATGGCTGATGCATACATTATTATTAATAACTTTGATAACTGGAGGAAGGTGGTAGAAAGATATAAACTTCCAGTTAGTATTAGAGATGTCACGTACAACATGATGATTACTGCTAATGCTGCTGTAGGATAGATAGGAAAGTTGTTAAAGACAGTAAATTCTAAGCGTTCTCATCACAAGGAAAATATTCTTTCCTTTTTTTTTTCTTTCTTTTCTTTTTGTTGTGTCTATACGAGAAGATGGATGTTAGTTGAACTTATTTGGTAATCATTTTGCAATATATGTAAATCAAACCATCATGCAGGATGCCTTCAACTTATACAGTAATGTATGTCAATTATTTCCCAATAAAACTAGGAGGAAAATTTTTGACAGTCCTCAAAATTAAACATGATTCAATTATAGAAATGGCCCAAAATGTAGTAAATAATTGAATAATATGAGTAAATTTTTGTCTTATTTTGTTTTTAATGGGTGATGTGACTACTTTTTCACGATAAACTGCTACAAGATAGTTCTAAATGGCTCTGTAAATATTTTAAGTTATAACATAAATTTATTTTCTTCTTTGAGTCATGTGTCTCCTTTGTATTAGTTTTCTGTTGCTGTGTGATAAATCGCACATATTTAGCAGTGTTTTATTTATTAGCTCATTGTTCTGCAGGTCAAATGTATAGACATAGCACAGCTGAGGTGTTTGCTGAAGAACTCACAAGGATAAAACCAGACTGTTATCTTGGCTGCATTCTGCATTTAGAAGAGGGTTGGGATCCTCTTCTAAATACATAGTTTGGGCCCGATTCAGTTCCTCGAGATTATAGGACTGAGGTCTCTTTGCTGGCTGTCATCCAGAGACCACTCTTCAGTCCTAGAAGCCACCCACATTCTTTGCCATGTGATCCTTTTCATCCTCAAAGCAAGCAACAGAGCATTTCTCTGTCATTAAATTGATCTCATGCTCTTAATCTCTTTCATCACAAGCTCAGTCCTTTTAAAGACCCCCCTTGATTAGGTCCAGCTCACTTAGGATAGTATCACTACATTAATGTCCAATTACTTGGAAGTATAATTATATCTGTAAAATCCCTTTGTCATATAATACAACGTCATCAGGGATGTCTGGTCAGAGTCACCGTTTCACTCACAAATAAGGCAGGTTATACAAAGGTGAAGGACATTTTGGAATTCTTACTACCACATCCTTCCTAACCAAACCTCTCACTTCCCATCTCTAATGTGCTGCCAGATCTTTTTTTTTTTTTCTAAATGCAGCTATGACCAAGTTGATCAATATCATCAACAACATTGTCCCCCCCCAGAAATGCTTAAAATGTTTTGTTAGCTTTCATTTGTTCATCCTTATGATAGCAAATTGACTATTGCTTTTTCAAATAGTTCCTGCCCTTCAAGTCTTCGTACTCAGTGCTCCAGTTCCTTTCACCTAATATCCATTCCTTTCTGAGACCTTCTTATCTCCAGGCTCCCTTATGCTTAGAATGTTTATTTCTCCAAATCTACTGGCTATCTCCCCACTATACAAGTGTGTTGCCTCTTTAAGTTCATTAATATTCCAATTCAGCCTCATATCCTTCAAGAATGCTCCCTATTACCTTGCCTCCATCCCCATGACCTTCAGTTTGGGACAGATGCCTCTTCTCTGTGATTCCATATGACTTGTGTGAATCTCCTGACATCATTCTACATCTTAGTTGCCTGTTGTTCTCTCTACTCATCTAGGTCGTGACCCTGCTAAAGAAGAAACTTTCTGAACTTTCTTTCATATCTCCTTTGTGGTATTCCTGGTGTCAAACACAACGTCTGTGACCAAAAAATTTGTTAAATTCATGGAACTCTGACACTTTCCAATTAGTAATCCACATCTAGAAGGGACAAATAAATTGACTATTCTGTATTGTGGTTATTTTAGTTGCCTTACACAGTCGACAAGATTAACAATATTAACAAGATTAACATATATATGTGTGTGTGTGTATATATATATATATACACACACACACATATATATGTTAATGACACAGGCTTTTATAACAAGATTTTATAACAAGATTAACATATATATGTGTGTGTGTGTATATATATATATATACACACACACACATATATATGTTAATGACACAGGCTTTTATAATCAAGTGGAAATTTGGCTTCCATAGAGCTAACTCAACAGTTGGCTAGGCAAATGTCTATTATGTCTGTATAACTGTAAACAGGGTCTTAATTATACCTACATTTTGCTCAGTTAGTAGCATAGAAAATACTGGAACATGTATCAAAAGGCAGATCAACCAAAAAGACCCCATAATTAAACGTAATTAAAGGGATGGATGTAACAAAGAATTTTTTTAAAAATGTTTATTTATTTTGAAAGAGAGAGACAGACCACGTGAGTGGGAAAGAGGCAGAGAGAGAAAGGGAAAGAGAGAATCTCAAGCAGGCTCTGTGCTGACAGTGATGTGGGGCTCGAACTCATGAACTGTGAGATCATGACCTGAGCCAAAACCAAGAGTGGATGCTTAACTGACTAAGCCACCCAGGTGCCTCACAAAGAGACTTTTAACAAAGTTATAAAATCAAATAGACTGATGTGTTTTTTTTTTTAAATAGATAGATGTTTTTGCTTAAAAATACCAGAATTATCCTGGCTGCCCTTTAACTAATTTGTAGTTTTTAATTTTAGTCTATTACTTTAAGAAAGTTTTCAAAGTTAGTTAATTCCTTAAAGAATCTATTCCCCTAGGTCTGCCAGGCACACAAAGTTTCTTTTTTTTATCAACACTAGTTAAATGGCCACTCTGATGCTAATGACCTTTTATCTATTCTCCACTTTAACCTTTTTTTCTTCTTCTTCTTAATGAATGGTGAATAAAGAAGCTATTAATCTCCCCATGCATTATACCCTGGTCATATCATTTTATAGGCATTTTATCACTCATAAGTAAACATTGTTGGGTTAATAGTAGTTTTGTTAATAAAATATCCATCCTACATTGCAGATGTTAGAATTATAGAAACAATTATTAAGAAAAATAATCTGCTCAGGGAAATAAAATCCCCACTATCATCAAATACAATGCACACACATCATCCAATTTTTTTTTCTAAGTGTTTTTTTAAGGAGAATTTTCTTGTTGATACTAGAGAATGAGAACATGAATCATTTTGACTGCAAGCAATTGGGTATGTTTCTGGACAGGAAAAATACTTTAGGCATTAGCATGTATAAATTAAGTTATAAGAAATAACTCATCCAGTGTTTACACAACACTTCAGCAAGCTACAGTAAAAGAACCATATAAACCTATTGCACAAGTGTGGAAAAATCTTTAACAGTTTACACCTGGCTTCTCTCTGGATACGTTATCAAGACCTTCCTTAAAAGAAAAATCAACACTGTACCTATCATTCAGATGCATGCTATCTGTAATCTTTAAATAGATATTCCTTTTTACATTCCACTTTTCAGCAATTGACAGTTTACATTAGCTTTCAAGAGCTTGTGTTTTTAAGAAAATTCTAAGTAAAATAAACATGTAAGGGTGGCTTTTACACATCTAAAAATATACATTTGAGAATGGATCACACTCTTTCAAAAGTGGTGAATCCAGCTAAAAGTGCCTTTTCTCTATCTAATTTTTACTTATGAGTAATAAGGTTCTCCCCAAGGTGATCTTAATTGTCATATTGCATTAAAAATAACTTCTTTGGATTATACTTTTCATAATTTTCTTTATTCAAATAGTAATAATTTTGCCCTTGAATCTTACACTTTTACAATGAGGATAAGATTTTCTTTGGGGAGATTTCCAAATGTAATTATCAGTTATTCTTTGCCTTAATTCATGAAACTATACTGAAATAAGTCTATTTTAAAACTAAAATTTTCTATATTATATATTTAAGAATTCAATGTAAGAAACTTGATAAATGTAAAAAACTATACTGATCTTCTTCTGACCCACCGAAAAATGAAATGCTAATCGGTAGTTCTCAGCCTCGGCTTTTTACTAGAAACACCTGGGGGTTGGGTGAAACTCACCTTCTGACTGCACCTCAGATTAATTGCATGCAGTTGAAATGTGGGAACTTGGCATCAATATTTTTAAGAATTCCTAGAAGTTTCCAGTGTGCAAGATTAAGAACCATTACTCGAAACTAGGGGCTCTCATTTCTTTGCACGTTAGAATTATCTATGGAGCTTTTAAAACTTCTTTTAAAAACTCCCAAACCATACTCCCTACCAATCAAAACAGGTAGAGTGAGACCCTGAAATCAGCATTTTAAAAATGTGCCAGCCAATTCCAAATGGGTAGCCAAGTTGGAGAACTAATGGGTAACCAAAGTTACGCTGAACATCAGTTTACATATATTGAAGTTTGAGAACTAGTGCTTTAGACTGTAGTTTAGATGCACTGGTACTTTGTGTTGTTTTGGTCTTATGAGATAGGGAGTTGGTGGGAAAGATGGCAGGAAGGGAAAGAATACAACTGCAATTTTAGCAAATGCTACTTTGTAGATTCTGTATAAAAGCAACGTAATTACAACTTATATTAAAGGTGGAACATGTGTAACAGAGACTTTGGCATGAAAACAAAGTAAAAGTGTTTAATGAAGATCTGGAAGGTATTCCCTTAGAGTCAGAAAAGAGTATGTGAACCATTATGTAATCCATCCTTTATATTTTTCACAGATGAAATACACCATAAAGGCGACAAGCGTATGCTAAATCAAATATATTGAAAATGTATTTCCTTTCTTTACACATTGTGCCCTTTATTGAAAACTGTCAGATAATAGTTTATTTTTTTATATGCTTAGGTTGTATATAAGGTGCCATTTTCAAGAACTGTTCTAACATTTTAGTCTGAATTGAGCTTGGACTCTTCCAAGTTCTATTACCATATAGATTAAGTTTCAATCCAAGTTTTAAAACTTACAGTTAAGCTTTTCAACAAGCATTCCAAAGAAAGTTAAAGCCAGGTCAATTTCTTAAAGTGTGCTAGAATAAAGAGCCAAAATAATCATGAACTTTCCCCCATAATCATTATGCTTGTCCTGATAGATGGCCAAATAATATTTGATATAGTTCACAGTCAACCAGGATAATATAGGTAGATATGCCCAATACTTCTTTTGTGTAATTTTTTTGTAACAAGTAAACTGCCAATTCAGTACAGTGCAAAAGATATATAAATTCTAAAATATGGAACAAATTAAATTTTGAATAGGTTTTCTTATTCCTTGTTGAAAAGGACTGTGAAATTATATTTTGAATTTGGAACAAAAGTAAGAGTTTTACAAAATCCTTCATGTTCTTAAACTCTATTTCTACATGTGTCATCAAAATCACCATGTAGCTTTCAAAGGGTGTTATAATTATCTAGGTGCAGATACCCTCTGCAGGGTATCTATATCACACACACCCCATTCTCCCCACACGCTCCCACACACCATGTAAAAATCTCTTAGTAATTTCTCTACTGGCTTTTGAAATTATGGGAGTAATTATATTCCTACCCCCTGATTTAACCACATTTCAGTGATCAAACATTGTACAAACAGGATTAAAACACATCCAATGTTTTAATCAAGATCATTTTCCCTGCTGGAGCTATCATTTGTATCAAGGGCAAGTATATGAACTCAGTTTGAAAATGATTCAAGAGGCTAGAATAACTGTGGCAAAGCACTTAAACAAGACTCTACATGACCAGCCAAAAACAACTTGTGTCCTCCACTCTTTAGGTGATTTACTCACACACTTGTTCAGGTGGAATTAGTTTTCTGAAGATAACTGTCTATACTAGATTACTTTCTAAAGCCCTGCTGAGCACGTGACTCAATGAATTAAAAGGAATCCTCTGTGTTGGAAAAACTATTGTTTCATGGCAATGGAAACTCTTACTTCAAACCTGTCTGGTCTGCTGTGGAGTTCTAACTGAATCCTTGTCTCAACTGTGAGGCATACTGAATACAAATCATTGAAACACCATGCTTGTGGGACAATGAGTAGATACTTGAGCTACTGGATTAACCAACCACAAATTTAACTTCTCTGCTCCCTAATCTTTGAAAAAACAATAACTATCAGAGATTAAACAATTTATATTGCCCCTGAATCTATACTTTAGGAATTACCCTGACTCAATCCAATCATTTTAGAAGTGTTTTATCAGTAGATAGAACATGAGTTTTGAGATTACCCAGACTTGAATTTGGGCTTCATCACTTACCAGTTCTCAGACAATGGGCAAATTATGTAACTTCTTAAAGCTTTAGTTTCTTCATTATAAAATGGAATTAACAAAACTTCCCAAGAGTTTGTAGAGACAATTAAAAGGGACAAAGTTTGTAATATACCTAACACAGCAAGTTGCACACATTAGGTACCAAAATAAAATGAGCTTTCTTCCTTCATAAGTGTAAGGAAAGAGAAGTCTGGGTTCTGAGAGTAGGCTTACTTGAAGAGTGATGAGATAAATAATAATATGAGAATAGTGAAATAAAAATGATGTAAAATTAAAATGTTTTTCATCTTTCTTCTATAACTGCATTTCCTTTCCTTCTTTGACCCATTTTCTACTTGTTTTTCCCACTTCTCTCAAGGACTGTGTGCTCTCCTATTAAGCCTAACCACTCCACATGCACATACTCTGGCTACCATGTCTGAAAATATTTTAAGGCAAATGTATGAGTTTTATATCAAAATATTCACATAATTGTGGATATTTGGGTCTCTTAGGTATGTATTTTTACACTTAGTAGTAATGACAAAAATGTGATAAATCAGGAAAATTAGGAACTACACCAACTGTACTGACCTAAACATACATGTATTGATGCTTCTGATGTGGTTCCATAAACACATATCACCACAATGTTTCAAAGCTGAAGTATGCATGGCATGACAGCATAAGAAGAAGTAAAATTAAATGATTATCTGTGTAGCCCATTATGAATCTCTATTAGGGATGTTTTAAGATAACTATTTTAATTACTTGATTAATAAAAACCAATATTCCTTTTTTGTCTTGGAAAAATTTGACTCAAGAATATCATTGTATTTACCTTACTTTTACTTAAATGTTGGCAGGAACTCATTTATCCTCCTAGAAATTTTTACTCAGAAGAACTTGAAAATGGAAGATTTAGAAGAAAGTTTATTAAAATGCAAGATTTAGGGATCTTTTCCCACCGTCTCATGTTTATAATTTCCCTGTATAAAGACTTAGGGCCACCCTTTACCCCAAGTCTTTGAGGATTTCAAGTAGTACTATCTAACTGTTCAGCTTTACTACCTGTACAAATATTTTTGTGACACCATGTTCTATATACCAATCATGACTCTAACCCTTTCATTGTGATTTCAATTTCTCGACATCTGTTCTTTTCATTCACTTTAATTTTATTTTGAAAAGTACTGGGAAGCAACCTTTAAATGGTCAAGATGCTTCATTATAATCATAAGAAAAACATCAGATAAATCTCAATTGAGGGACATTCTATAAAATACCTGGCCAGTACTCCTCAGAATGATGAGGGACATCAAAAACAAAAGTCTGAGACTGGGGCGCCTGGGTGGCTCAGTCGGTTGAGCATCCGACTTCAGCCCAGGTCATGATCTCGCGGTCCGTGGGTTCGAGCCCCGCGTCGGGCTCTGTGCTGACAGCTCGGTGCCCGGGCCTGTTTCAGATTCTGTGTCTCCCTCTCTCTCTGACCCTCCCCTGTTCATGCTCTGTCTCTCTCGGTCTCAAAAATAAATAAACATAAAAAAATTAAAAAAAAACACAACAAAAGTCTGAGAAACTGTCACAGTCAAGGTGATATGGCTATTTAATATAATGTGGTATCCTGGATGGGACCTGGGACATAGAAAGAAAATTAGGTAAAAAAAAACAAAAAACAAAAAACAAAAAACAAAACCCCAAAAACAGAATAAAGTATGGATTTTCACAAAATAATGAACTTTAATAAAATTTTACTACAATTTTATTTTTAGAAAATAATGAATCAACATTGCTTAATTGATTGTAACAAATATGCCATGATAATATAAATTGTTAGTAATAGGGGAAACTGGATGAGGAGTATATGGGAACTCTCTGTACTTTCTTTGCAATATTTCCATAAATCTAAAATTAATCCAAAATAAAATTTTAATTTAAAAATGTCTTCCTTTCTGTAATTCATGTTGCGTATTTGATGCCAATTTGAAATCTTTGTAATATGTTCGAATTCAAAACAACAGTGGTTATTCATTACGCAGCATGGAAAATGTCCTTGCCCTTGAAATGTACTATCCTCTGTAGATAATATGTATAAGCCAGAAATATTTAAAAGAAAAACCAAGGGAAATGCACAATTAAGGGAAAAAATGAGGAGATAATACAAAAAAAAGAAAAAAGAAAAAAAAGAAAAGAATCCTTAGCATTGAGAGGTAAACACGCAAAAAAGTGAGCAATCTCAGACAGTATTTCGGGGAGGTAGACTGGCACTGTCCCATAGAACTTTCTGTAATGATGGAAATGGTCCTGTGTGCTATATAACATGCAGCCCCTAGCGTCACTTGCTGTCAAGCACCTGAAATGTGGCCAGTGTGACTGAGGACTGAATGTTTTATTTTATTCAATTTAAATTAGTGCAGAGTTAGCATATCAACTAAACACAGAAGCCTAAGTAAAAGTTGTGTGGACATTCCATTTCAGTGCAGGGACACAGTGCAGTTAAATAAGACAACGCACTTGTGGAATGGTGAGAAGATCTTCAAGCTACTGGATCAGCCAGGGCTAAATCCTGCTCACCTCTGTTACTTATTTGAGCCAGCTCCTCTTCTATGTAATCCAGTTTTACTTGTGATTTTACTACCAGTAGCCAAAAGCATCCACACTTGTCCATGAGGCTAAAGGGAGAAATAGCCATGAAGTACCAGTCATTACCCAGGAGATCCCAGATAGTCAGTAAACAGCCGCTTTTTAACTAAGTCACCTTCCTTGCATCCCTGGCACTTATGTGTTACTGTGGCTGCCCCCAGCGTGTTCCCTCTTAACCCATACCACTCACTTGAATTCTTCTCACTCTGCACACCCCCAGCTCAACTTACATCTTTCACAGAACTCATCAGCATGTGGGAAAGTGGCTCCTGTGAGCTGACACCCATCCTGGACACCCTGCCACTAAAGTCTTTTCAAACAGTTGCTAGAGGGCCAACTGGAGCCCTTGCCTGGGAAGTCCTGAGCTGGAGCTGAAGCTGAAACTCTGTTCACTTTCTAATCTTGAACTTGGAAGCAAGCATCCTGAGGTGGCTGCTGGCCATGTCTCCTGTTGCACAGAAGACAGAGAATGAGACTTACCTGCAGAGGAGAAAAGATGAAGGCAACAGTGACAAAAGCAGCAGTGAGAGCATTCAAGGTCCAGGTTCTAAAAATTACAGATTTTTCCACATCTGCCCTGGTCCTTTCAGCCATTCTTTAATCCCCTGAGCTGCCCCTACTTTTCCAATAAGCCTTATCTTGGGTTGACATTAGATTTCTGTCACTGGCAGAAAACATACACAGAACCTCATACATGTGTATTTAAATATGTATGTTTTGTACACAGTTAAATATATGTTATGGGTAGGAATTACTCTATGACAGTAGGGCACCACATTTCTTTATGCTTTGTATCTAATGTTTAATCCCTCTTAGCACCTACTTACCAAGATTAATGAAAAGTCAAGCCTTAATTTTTTTTTCAGGACTCTCCCTAATACTGTGGGATCATAGGAGAATCCTGAGACATACCCAGGAAACTGAAGAAGGGGGTATGACTTCATCTTACTATGTCTGCTATCCCCAGGGTAGACTGTCGACACCCGTTTGGTCCACATGAAGGCAGATATGTCTTTTGGGGCAGTTACTCTTGCAAGTCACATTTAGTCCCTGAGCCCCTGTGACCTCAGAGGTACTGTATGAAAGTGGAGTCCTAGTCTCTACCATCATAGGATATTGTACTGGACCTTTTTCCCCAATCTTGGGACATCCTTCTCTAATGTATAACTTTTATCTGTAACAAAAATGGCATTAAATTATTACATGATTAATTGACCTAGACGGAGTAGGGAAAGAATCAGGAAAGCTTCTCAGATGGAATAATGCTTGACCTCAACCTTAAAGGAGCAATCTTAGGTAGTAGTGGCATAGACTTGATCTGGCTTCATTAGTAATAGATAGATGACTCAGCAAATTTCTTAATTAAAAAAAATCAGATTCTTTACATAAAAAATTGAGAGATTAATGGGACTATGAGAAGACACGGGAGATATGTATATAAATGCCCAATCATAGTACGTGGTACATGGTGGATATGAAGTCAATAGTAACTCTTAGTAACTCGGCAGAAAAACCCTCATCTGATGCAATCAAGATCAGTAGTCATTACATTCTTAAAGTAGAACATCATGGAATTATATATAGATAGATAGATAACTATCTGTATCTTAATTTTTTTATTTTAACATAAGCTTATAAATACATATCCATTCATCAAAGTTTTGATGCAAAGCCAAGGCCATGTCTTTCAATATAGGTATTCTAAATGGAGTTCTAAGTCATCTTCTTGCATAAATCACACCCATATTGAATCATCCAAGATTTCCTACTCCCTATTGGGTTGGGTATGTGTTCCATTTTGAAGACACTTGCACCTCAAAGAAGATAGAATTCTTCTGTTTTATTACAATAATGTCCCCATTCATTTACAGTTTTCAATCTTTTAATAGATACAATTCACTTTTTTTGCACTTATATTTAATTGGTATGGTAATATTTATAAAAATTGTATAAATATATAAGTATAGTAGAGTGTAAAGTTCCTGAGACAGTGATTTTTGTCTTTTTTGTTCACTACTTAATCCCCAGTGGAACACTGTCCAGCACATAAATATCTGATGAATAAATAAATGAATCAATCCAACTGCCATTAAGCAGTTTAGGAAGCAGAATTGTGTGGGCAGAACAGTAAGTTCAATAGGCTGTTACATTATTCAACAGACTTTACAAAGAGAATGAAGACTTCTGATTAATCTGATAAGTAGTTTAAATGAGACTGTGTTAAGAGCTTCAGTTATAACATATACTTCATACACCATGCTGTAGCTTACACCAGGTGTCACAGAATCAAAGATAAAGGAGAAAACTGTTCCCTGCCTTTTGGGGAATTCATGGTCCCATGGATAGACATGTATATTTTAAAAGACAATTAAAATACCTTGTGATAAATGTTACAATAAAAGTTCGGGCAACGTTCCAGAGAAGACAACTGGGCTTCATCCTGAAAGTTGGGTAGGAGTCATGCATGTGGCTAAAGATAAACTAGAAAAAAAAAAACAAACACATGCTTCCCTCTTCCTATGAGTAATATCCAAACTTAATTTTCTCTTTAAAATCTCTCTTTGAATTTAAATGTGATCACATTTAAAGAGATCTAAGACTACATTTAAAGAGACCTATGACAGAATTGATTGAAGCACTCTTATAAGAGAAAAACAAACGGTATATTTGACCCTTGAGGAGACAACTTGATTTTTTTTAATATACATATCTGCGTTTCTGAGTTTATGGCTGGTATGATGCATCGTACATTGTGGTGAATCCCATTAGGCTAAACTTTGATTTCTATACCAATGCCTTGGCAGCCACAATTTTAGATTTGTGAGTTGGAGTTCTCTTGGAAAGGATATCACTTTTATCTTTCTTTACAACTCTTATCCACTTAAGTTAATAAAGCATAAAGAACAGGAGTTGGCTCTATGGCAAGGGTTCCTCTACAAGTGCAAGCACTCAACAATCTGAACTACAACCCAAAGAAAGATAAATCAGATGAGGATAATCTCTATCAGGTGGTTTTCCATCAACTACCCTAAAATTTCCTAGGACACTGAGCCCAAGAAGCAGGTTATAAAAATGTTGACTATTCATCTTGCCATAAGAAGCCATTAGGAATAATCTCAGTAAGCCTATATTCATGTTTATATCATTGACCACAAAGAGTTCATAGGTCATCCATCTCCATCATCTGCACACTAACACCTAATCAACACCCTCCTCCCCACTTTGCTAACCCAATATTCCACCCTTCCCAAATGCTACAAACACTTCCATTAAGTTCCTGGGAATGCCCTTTCAGTTATCAGAAAAACTGTCTATACACTCAGCATTTTCCTGAGCATTCACTTCACTGTCTTGCTCTAATCAGAACCTTGTGTTTTTGTGAGGTCACTGCTGTCCATGCACATCTTCCAAGCAAAGAATTCCTTTCCTCCAGTGCCACACAAATGAGACTGCCTAGCAGTGGCATCCTTCTTGCCTCTCATTGCTGCTTTCAGAATATTTATCTTTGTTCCTCAGTCAGTCCAGCCACTTTGAAGCACATACCATCAGGCTCAATGGTATACCAACTGCTATCCCTTACTCATTGAAGATTTGAGCTGATCCCGGTCTTCCTTTCCAATCTACTTCTGTTATAATTCTCTGAAATATCAAATTTATATATGAAATTAACCTAACACCTAGGCTTCTTAGTTCCTTGACCTCACTTTCAATATTTTTCCTAAAGCCCATTTCAGCCACTTAATTCTGTGGTCATAGCCTAAAGCTTGGCATTAACTGTAACAACATTTGCGGTTTCAGCCATCACTCTCTGACCACATATTCTTATCATTCCAGGTCTCTTCCTTTCACATCCCATCCCAACAATTTCTTGAGACTGTTAGAACTGCCAATTCATCGACCATCTTACTACTTTTTCACTGTGCACCTTGTCATTAATGTGCTCCTTACCCAATTTAGGTCAATCACTTATGATCACTTTCTAGTTTCCACCCTCAACTCCCTAGACATACTTTCCCCCATTATATTAGTTGGACAAATCCTAACCAAGGTTAAATCCAACTTTCTGCTCTGGTACACCTGCACTCAGAAGTGAAGAAAAATGCAATCGTGCCGATTGGTCTTTCTTTTAATTTATTTTACAAATCTAAGGTGGTTCTCCTTTAGAGCCTAGAAATCATGTTTCTTTTACTTTTCCTACCTCTTAAATGACTCATTCAAATTCTTTCCCCCTCTCTTCAAATCTCAAGTATCTGCTTTTATTTCAGCCAATAACTTCAGTTCTTGTTTCTTCGAAAATAGAAGAAAGCAGTAGAGAACTCTTTTATTTCTCTAGCACCAAATCTAGTAAATTCCCAGAATTCATGTACTCTTGTCTCTCCAGTGCATGAACTGCCCTGCTCCCATCTGAGGCCAGTTCCTCCACTTGTGTATCTGATTCCACTCCTCCTTTCCTATGCAAGGACTTTAATCTTAACCATTACTTATGTTTCCCAAAGCATTCATTTTTTCTTTGTGATAAGTTCATCTTATCTTTATGATAAGTTCAAAAATTATATATATAAATACATATGTCAACTATCTTTAGATACATCTTTATACGTGTGTGTGTGTGTGTGTGTGTAAACTATCTTTATATATGCATAAATACAGTATAGCGTTGTGATGACCACTGGAACCGACAGGACAGACTGGATTAAATACCTAGATTTGCTGTTTTGTGAAATTGCTTCTCCCTCCCTAAATTTTCTAACCTGTAAATAAAGAAAATAGTTTCATTGCTTTCTTAATAGGGTTGTTGAGATTTTTAAATGACTTAATGATTTTTTAATGATTTAATACTGGCTGCTCGCTCATGTAGTCTGGCTTCCACTTAGGGCAACTAGGCACTTGTCACATGCCATGTAAGTCCAATAGGCTGACCCAGACTAACTTCTGACAATAACAGAGACTTAATAAAGAGTAAGCTGAAACAGGCAAGACCTCTTAAGTTCTAGGTTCACAAATGGAACACTTTCACTTCTGAATGATTCCATGACCACAGCAAGGCATATGGCCAAATTCAGAATAAAAAGGTGGTGAAACACACTCCTCCCTTTTTTTGGGAGGGACTTCAAGGTCACAAGACAAAGGGTATGGATATAGTGAGGAGGGGACAATAGGGGACATTGATACAGTCTACCACAATGTAGGCTTGAGGCAGTGACTGGATTTCTAAGATCTAAATAATGCCAGAAGAAAAATGCACAATAGGAAAACTACAGCTGAGTTCTCCTTACTCCTAACATATCCAATATACCATCAATATTAACACATCCAAAGTACTATCATCATTATCTCCTGGATAATCATTATAATGCCATCTAGTGCTATATATAGCATCAGATACATTGTTTAGAAACAATCTTCTTTAAATTATAAATAATTTGTCTCAACTATAATTTAATAAAAAAATAAAATAAATTGAGCAGAAAGTAGAGTTCCCACTTACCCACTCGCAGTATGTTGTACATTTTTATACCTTTCTTCTCTTCTTTTATTTATTTTTTAAGTTTATTTATTTATTTCAAGAGAAAGAGAGAGAGAAAGAGAGACGAGTGGGGTAGGGATAGAGAGAGAAGGGGACAGAGGATCCAAAAGCAGAGAACCTGATGAGGGGCTCAAACTCATGAACTGCGAGATCATGACTTGACCCAAAGTCAGAGGCTGAACCACCTGAGCCACCTGGGTGCCCCTATTTATTTATTTATTTGAGAGAGAGAGAGAGAGAGAGCACACAAGTGAGGGAGAGGGGCAGAGGGAGGGAGAGAGAATCTTGAGCAGGCTCCACACTCAGCACAGAGCCAATGCAGGATTTGATCCCATGACCCTGGGATCATTACCTAAGCTGAAATCAATAGTCAGACGCTCAACTCACTGAGCCACCCAGGCATTCCAATCTTTTATTGCTTTTAAAGATAATATTGACATCTGCCAAAAGTTATCATTTGATAGTCTGTAGTCATTTTGGATTGGGATTCTGGAAAGTACAAGTGATGATACTGGATAAAGATGGGACACGGAAGTATTTGGTCTCACATTGGAGTAACCCAGCCCTGATGCCTGGGTTCCAATGCCAGAAGAAACAAAGAAAAGAATTTGTTACCTGATAGCTAGTCATTTTAAGATGTTGAAATGCTTCTTGGAGCAATGGGGACTCAAAATACTGAAGACTCTTAATGGTGAGGTAATTATATTCCGGACAGACTTACATAGTAGAATAGAAGCCAAACCCGGCAAGTTAGGAAACTACCTGCAGATCCAAAACAGGGAATCTCAATTAAAATGCAAGATAAAGAGGAGCGAGAAACACTGTATGGTTAGGTTGGCAGTTTCAGTAATAGTTCAGTAGCTCAGCTGCAGGAAAGGTACTGATCCAAAGGGTTCAGATTCATATCTGTGAAGCCAGGGAACCAGACTATCTATGCCAAGGAGAAACTGAAGAATCTTAAACAGCAGCATTTGTATCTCTGGTAACCCCAGACTTTAGCTCACATATTACTAATCTTTTCACCTTTCAGGTGACTCCTGAAAAGTCCCAACACAAACCTGCTAGCTTTTACTTAGAGACACAGGAAAAAAAAAGCTACTTGCCAAGAAGAAGTAACACAAGAAGATTCAATTTGTATGCTAAAATTAAGAATGCATTCATTGTAGATGAGACAACAGTACAGAAAGGAAAGTAGAGTTAATAAAAATAGAAAGAAAGTTAATGAAAGAAAGAGAAAGAAAGAAAGAAAGAAGAGAGGAGAGAGAGGAAGGAAGGAAGAAAGGAAGAAGGATTAAAAAGAGAAAAGGGAAAAATATGGGTAGAAAAGTCATATTAAGCTGGGGCATGATTTTTTTTATTCACAGGTATAAAAATATAGGATCATACATTGGCCTTTTATTGCTTGCATTTTTCTTATTGATCATGATAGGGGGAAAAATTTTAGCCAAGGTTTTACAAAAGTGGGTATCAGGGGAATTTAGGCCACCATTTGGCCCAAGAATGGTTCTGAACCTGAGTATGCATTTTACAAAAGCAATTCATACTATATATACCCACTGGGTCAATAAATTTAATTCCAGTAAATGCATTTTATATCAGTGACTGTGTAGAGCAAGTGTGTAATAGAAATGTATTACGCCCATGAGTATATGTCATGGGTATGCATTGCAGTGAGGTTTATGGCATCAATGAGTTAAGTTACAGTTTACTTTGTCCAAATGAAATCCAGCTAAAACTATCAAAAGGCATGACCAGGCCATTTGAATAGGTAAGTGATAACAAAAGACAAAACTGCAGCTTTTTCATCGCATCACTAATATCTATTCTTTTTGAAAACTTACCTAAATAATTTAAATGCTGCTTATATCATAAGTAGGGAGAAAAACTAGATTTACAATAGAGAATACAATTGAAATTCTTTAGTGATATCTGTCTAGTCTACACCATGAGATTCCCTTTCATTTTTGAAGAAAATATCTTGGGTCAAAAGTCATTGCTTTAAGTCCTTAGGTATATTATGACACAATGTTTAATTCAAAGCCATTGTCAAGTTCCTGATAAAGGGTTTTACCATAGGACTTCTAATTTTGTGGCTATAGTTATCAATGTGTGTTCTGAAAGTTTAAGTTTACACTCTTGCTCTTATATTGCTGATTAGTAGAAAATGTGTTACAAACAAAGTTACTCTGGTAATCTTCCTGAATTTCTCTGTAGCATTTCTTTCACTTTATCTAGAGAAGTTAATCTTGTATAGAAGTTAGAACTATCTATAGAAGTTCCCCCAAAATATCATCCACTTTCTCCTCCATGTGTTTTCTTGGAAACAGCCTCTTGAAAGAAACAAGTGCAAACTTTTACCTTAAACTTGTTTCACCTAAAACCTACAAAGCATCTATCTCTCTGAAAATGCTGTATGTTAGCATTTTAATTTGGTAAGCCATGTCCTTTTAGTAAGGTTGGTACTATTTGCAAATTAATCCTAAGCTTACAGAATACAAGAGGAAGTTGATTGGACCTCAAACAGAACAATTTTATCTTTAACAGATGTATAGATTGATGGTGATAATAAATGCACTCTGACATTATTTAATCAGAATTTATTTTGTTGTTTGGGCAATTTTTGAGATCTCATATGCATATTTTCTACTTTGTAGATTTTTTTAAACAAAATGTCTCATACCAGGTTGATTTGGATAAACATATAAGGGAAGCAGGCATTTTCAAAGAGAGAAATGTATACTGAAATGAAAAAATGGGCATTTAAATCTGTGACAGGTTGTCCAAAGAAACGTCTCATTTTTTCAATACTCCCAAACCAACAAAACTATATGGTTCTGTGGAGGACAAGGCATATATTGTTTTTTGTTTTTTTATTTTTCAATTGTTTATTTATATCAGTATAACAAATGGATATTTATTTTATGCTTTAGATTATACATCAACATTGTAGTTATTCATTACATTGATCAAATTGTTTCAGCTTTGGCCATTGAATATATTTTTTAATTTTATTTTTTATTTTTTAAAATTTACATCCAATTTAGCATATAGTGCAACAGTTATTTCAGGAGTAGATTCCTTAGTGCCCCTCACCCATTTAGCCCATCCCCCCTCCCACAACCCCTCCAGTAACCCTCAGTTCTCCATATTTATGAGGCTCGTCTGTTTTGTCCCTCTCCCTGTTTTTATATTATTTTTGTTTCCCTTCCCTTATGTTCATCTGTTTTGTCTCTTAAAGTTCTCATATGAGTGAAGTCATATGATATTTGTCTTTCTCTGACTAATTTCACTTAGCATGATACCCTCCAATTCCATCCATGTAGTTGCAAATGGCAAGATTTCATTCTTTTTGATTGACACGTAATACTCCATTGTACATATATACCACATCTTCTTTATCCATTCATCCGTCGATGGACATTTGGGTTCTTTCCATACGTTGGCTATTGTTGATAGTGCTGCTATAAACATTAGGGTGCATGTGTCCTTTCAAAACAGCACACCTGTATCCCATGGATAAAAGGGCATATATTGTTTTTACTATATTTACTTCTTCCACAGATGATATTGAATAAATGACTTTGTGCTAATTGCTATAACTAAGGGGATAGGTCTTTTTACTCCCAGGGTCCTTCACAGAGACCTATCACAGAGCATGCTTAAAATGTTTGTTGTTATATTGGTCTCCCTGTCTTCTGTGCAGGTAAGTTGCTCTATGCTTGAGATCACTACATTGACACAAAAAATGGAGTTTTTGGGAAATTTTTGCTAAAAATCAGATGGTACATTATAAAGCCAAATAGAAACTTTCTCGTGACTCGAGGCTACTGTGGAATATTAGTGGCACTGTGCTTCATTAGGACAAATTACTGAGAAGTGGCTGAACTGCCATAACTAACAGCTTCAGGTTTTTGTTCCTATTAGTGCCAGAACTGACATTTTAAACTTAAGCCAGTTTGTGCAGGCTGGCAGTTACTCATGTAGTCCTATGGGGAGATCTGATAAGTGCTAGAAAATCTATCTGCTCCCAAATACTTTCATCATGGCACTTAAAATGAGCATCATTAAAAGTTCTGTCTTTGAGGTTAAACCCTTTATTCCAAAATTTGTTTTGAAATAAAATTACCCTAGAAAAGTTTATTTATCTGGTCCTAAAATTATAATTTTATAATATCAAATTAGATAAATAATAGAACACAGATCAGGTGTTTGTAAATAATCAGTTTATTTAAGAACAGTACGCATAAGATTATTTCATTCACTTTACTATATAGTTGGATGAGATTTAAAAAATGGATAACTTTGTCATTATCACTATAGTCAAGTACAGAACCTTTCCCTCACCTGAGTTATCTCTTTGTATGTGATTCTTTGTGTGTGAGCCATTTCTTTGGTTTCTCCTTATTTTTTAATCACTTGTTTTCAGTAATCAGATTATAATATGTCATGGTGTAGTGTTTTTTGTATTTATTCACCTTAGGTGTCATTTTTCAATGTGACAATTTGAAAGATTCTGCTCATTCTTTCTTCAAATATCGCCCTCACACACTGGACTCCAATTTTGTATATATTAGACATCTTGGTATTACCTTATAGGCCCCTGGTGAACCACTTTGTTTTCATTCTTTTCTCTCTTTGTGCTTTATTTTGGGTAGTTTCTCTTTGCATTTGTATGCCTTCAAGTCCACTGATATTTCCTTCTGTAAATTCCAATCCACAATTGCATCCAAGTTATCATTCAGATATTATATTTTTAGTCTCTAGAAATTCTGAAGTGTTCCTTTTTTATCTTCTGTTTCTTACCTTATTATGCTTTCCTAATATCTTTTAATCTGTTTAAAGGTTTGTACAGGGATCAGTCCTTTGAGTGACCAACTCTTGATTTCGGCTCAGGTCATGATCCCAGGGTCATGGGATCAGGCTCCATATTGAGTTTGTAGTCTGCTTGGAATTTTCTCTCCCCTCTCTCTCTTTGCCCACCCCCCCCCCCATTCACTTGCGTAAATGCTCTATAAATAAATAAATAAATAAATAGTTTGAGCTAGGTGTTTAAGGCATTTTTGTCTGACAATTCTATCATTTTTATCAGATCTGGGTCTGTTTTTATGGATTCTTTTTTGTAGTGGCTATAGGCCATTTAGTCCTGTACTTTTGCATGCTGGTTATTTTTTATTAGATGTGAGAAATTGTGAATTGTGTGGTTTTGAACGGTGATTTTCTTTCTTTAAATAGTTTTGAGCTTTGCTGGCATGGAGTTAGGTTACTTAGAATAAGTCTGATCCTTTTAGGGCATGCTTTTCACTTTTTAATTAAAGTTTTAAAACAGCCTTTAAGGCTGCTACATAGGTATGGCTCTTCTAAGCTCTCTAACCAGGGATGCATGTATCATGACATTTATCAACCCTGGCTGGTGGGAGCAAAAATTCCTCCCCACTTGAGAGAAACTCTGGAGAATTTTCAATGTACTACTTTACAGTTGGTGTTTTTCTTGGCTTCATGAAATTTTGTTCCACGCATTGTAGATTTCTATTCAAAGACCCAAGAAGAAGCTTATGCAGATTTCCCATGTATGTGTGTGTGTGTGTGTGTGTGTAACCCCTTCCTTTTGGATATTCTCCCCCACAGAATTTAGCCAACTTCCTCCCTTAGCTGTAATCTCTGTGTTCAACTCAGCCAGCTTGCTTGGTCTTGCTTGAATACCCCCTCAATGTCCTCTGATCCACAAACTGCCCCAGGGAATATAAGGAGGGGAAACTGGAATTCACCTCACTTATTGTCTCAGAGATCACAGCTGGGCACTGCCTATTGTCTGATGTGTGAAATTGTTTATTAACAAATATTTTTTCTAATTGTATAAACATTTTGACAGAAAGATAATTCCCATAGCAGTTAATCTTTCATGGATAGTAGTGGAATTTCAGGTGAGTGTGGATGAAAGTGATGATAATACTTCTTAAAAAGGAACATCGTCCTAAAGGGTAAAACTGAGTAGAAAACTGAAGCAGAGAATTCTGGGAGACCAGAGTATAAAAATACAACACAATTATGGATGAAAGAAGCCAAGACAAAGTTTACTTACTGCCCAACTTTTCATATACGAATATTCTATTTTAGTTATGTCCATCTCCATGAAGAAATCTACGGAGCATTCAGCAAAGCTGCAAAGAATCATTATCCCCACGTTCCTCTTTCCAACTACTAAAGTACTGCAAGACAGGAAGTCTAGGTTTATTTAGCCTTAAGGAAACGTAAGTTTGGGTTCCAGCTTCTCCATCCCTCACCTGATGCTCTTTTTCAAGCTGTTTCTTCACACTGATGCTTCACCTCTCAGTTCTTGTTGCCTCTGGTTCCTTGCATTCAAGATGTACAATAGCCTGCCAAGGTTTATTACGACTAAGCTTTCCTAGTTCCACACTTAAACCTATTTATTCTCTAAGAAAAATCTACATTTGTAGCATTCTTTTGCAAAGGATACTTATACACATATTTGAAAAAGCAGTCTCTGACATAGATATTATTTCCATATATATATATATATATATATATATATATACACACACACACATATATATATGATTATTTTTATAGAATTTTTAAAACACTAAAAATAAATAATAAAGAAAGAAAATCTTATCTCCTGTCTTGAAAAGCACTCAGAACCCAAAAGAAATTAGAGTCCTGGCCCTATGGGGAAATACAAAGCATTCTATAGAGTGTTAAACTTGAGCCAAAGGGGGGGATATTTTCTTCTTCATTTAATGTCTATTCTTTCTCTTTTCACAATAGTGTAGCATAAAATAAATCACTTCTAGTTTTTTCATTCAAATGGGTAAGCCAAATTAAATTCCATGGAAAGGAGACGAATCTTACCATTTTTTAGATAGTTGGTTTAATAATGGACTTTGACAAAAAAGAAAAATTTTTAAATACTTAGGGAATAAATTATATGACATGATTGTTAATGAATGATGGGAAATGTTGAAAACAATTCTTAATGCCTGATGAGGCTGACTGTTTCCCTTATTCAGTTTATATAATTAAATATAAAACATCCCTGCAAGGTGAAGGAAATTATACTTTTAATTTTTTAATCTAATGTTGATAATATTCAATTAAGGCTGTCAACATAACAGTTGACTTTGTACCTGCTATTTGGAGACCTGCTATTACAGACCTTGAAGAAAACCCTGTTCTGGATAAAGAGGCAGATTTGTATTATTAACTATACAGAGACACAAGGGAAAAGTTGAAGATTTAGTTGAAAAACTTAACTGCTCACTCTGAATTTGCTTGCTTCCAAAGACCCAGGTTAAGTAACTAAGAGTATTTTAAAACACATGTGGTAATTGATTCTGTTTAGTTTAAATGAGACAGGACTTTGACTATCTGTACCATAATTTCATTTTGAAATATTACTGGTGTTGTATTGCTTCAAATCGTCAAAGGAGAATGGATAGTTCATCCTGAACCATTTTCTCCCTGTAGTTCTAAGTTATAGCAAGCAGTACATCATAGTGGTAAGACCTTATGACTTGATATAGTGATATTGTGCCTGCTCATTTATACTAGTGTTTTTTACAAGCTCACATACTTCTGGTCACTTTATTTCTGACTCTGAGACTTCTCTTCCACACAACAAATACCTCCAAACTAGTTATATTTTCTTAATGTTCATTTTTAGCAACACATATTCTTTTTTATTCATGTAAAATTAGTGTATAACATTATATAAGTTTCAGGTGTACAACATTATCATTCAACATCTGAATACATAACATATCCCTATGTTCACTGCAGCATTATTTATAATAACCAAGGAATGGAAACAACCTAAGTGTTCACTGATGCTTGAATGGATAAAGAAAATGTGAGCTGTGTGTGTGTGTGTGTGTGTGCGTGTGTGCATGTGTGTGTGTGTGTGTGTGTGTGTGTGTGTATTATATATGGGAACATTTATTCTTATATATTTATCATTCTGAAGCCAATGCAAATTAGTATAAATGGACCCAAACATTTGCCATTTTCTTTTTAGGGCCTTTTAAGGGCCTGGCCTACTGTGACAAAAGTTTTATGCAGACATTTTTATTTTTCATTAGTACATTCCTATATTTACTATGGATTGTAAGGAAAAATAACCATTTGTTTGATATTTATCTATAACATTTGAAAGTCAACATCAGTTATTTTATTTTAGTTTGGCATATGAATAAATGGCAGTAAAATTTCATTTTCAGGATTCTAAAGATCTGAAGTATCCAAATATGTTTTAAAAAATTTTTTTTTAAAAATCATGATGTATGTAAAAAATAGCTATGGCATTGTAATAATTCAAGACGTATAAAATTGCAGAACTGAAATGTTTGTCAAAGGAAGCCAGAAGAATAGATGAGAAACAAGGTCGGGGGCGGAAACAGGTAGGAACAAGACTTATTTTTGTGTCATTTTGATTTGTGAACCATACGATGTTTAGCTATTTGAAATAAGCTGAAA
The DNA here is from genome assembly GCF_018350175.1 of Felis catus. Taxonomy (NCBI): domain Eukaryota; kingdom Metazoa; phylum Chordata; class Mammalia; order Carnivora; family Felidae; genus Felis; species Felis catus. The sequence continues at coordinate 26,883,074 of NC_058376.1, read as the reverse complement.
GTCTTGTGGTAGTGGCGTTATCCATTATCAAAAAGGCTACAAATGAATGATAAGTGTTCACTCAGTGGCCCAATCTGTGGACCCAGACAGGGTGTTGTCTCTTTTAATGACGATCGAGAATGTTGTAAAAACTTCATGGATTCATGAAACAAAGATAATTTAGCAGAGAGCTGGAGATCCTCCAGATGTACAAGCTGAAGGAAATTTTTGAAAAGGAAAGACATAACAAGAGGAAGCAGATGACACTGACGGATGTTTTCAAAGGAACTGTCACATCATCCTCTCCTTTGGTTCTGCAGATGCTGTTAGAACTAATCCTGATGATGAGTGATTTTATTTCAGTGCTATCTGCAGATCAAGAATTCTTTGGTTAATACAGTTTCTCTGTTTTTTTTTCCATTGAGCACAATGCCTTTTGCCATTTTGAAGAAAAAAAGTAAATATTGCAAATTTAGCTTAAAGTAAATGAAATGCTTGCAATGCAATTATTTTTTTGCTTTCAGTTTATTAAATATTTATGGCTTATTTTTGCCCCATTTATAGTCAAAGCCTGATATTTTAATAAATGTAAAACAATGGACATAAAATATGTTCTTCAGTCTACTTCATGATATGTTTATAGAAAGTAAAAAGTTGTTTAGAACAAATCTTAATAAAAGTTTCAACTACCTACTTGTCATATCCATATTATGTAAATATATTAACTACCATAATATTGTCTTTATTCTTAACTATCGTGCTCTAAACATTAAGGTATCAAAACATAGAAACATTAAACTAAAGAACGGCCAATCCTAGATATCCAAGTAAAGTAACAATTTAATTCAATGTAGCATCTTACCTAATATTCTGCATTCTAATTTACATTTATAAAGAATATTAGAAAATATTAAGTTAGAAGTCATTCATTTTTCAAATGAGGAAATTTAGATTCATAAAAATCTACCAATTTTCTCAGCCTCACAGAACTAACTAGTTGATTGAATGCCAGAATGAGGTTTACTGTCTTTTTGAGCACAATGTTCTTGCTTCTAACTCACAAACTCAACTTGTTTTTCAGGTTTTTTTTTTAATTATTATGAAAATTTTGATAGGCATTTGAATCTATCTAGATAATTTTAAGTTATACTAATGTGCTTTGATATTGGGTTTAGTTAAAAAAAAAACTTTTGAAGTTCTAAGAATGATTATTACTATTAGATATAAGAATAGCTCTGGGGCATTCTAAGTTCAGAATCAGTAGATAAGAGTGTGAGGAGAGAAATCATAAAGAAGACTCTCTAAAAACATTTCTAGAGCAATAAATAAATAAATAAATAAGACTTGGAATGCAAAGGAAAATGGTAAAGACAGAACCATCTAAATGCTGATGTATAACACTGACTAACCAGCTAAACTAAAACTAAAAAGCCAGATATGATATGGACATGGGTGATGGTAAGAAAATATATCCTTTAGACATAGGGAACTTGCCATTTAATCAACCTTCTAGAATAAATCATTTGAATTAATTTTTATAATAAAAAAAAAAGAATTAAGTGACAGGGAAGGCAAACAAAAGCATGATAAATTTCTTGCTTTATTTGGGCAGAAAATACATTTCTTGGTAAACTTTAGATATTGATTTATCTGTTCTTAAATATTTGTTATTATTGTTAAATATTTGTACTCAAAAGGGAAAAAGGAAGAATGGAAATAGGATATATAATTTCCAAATCATCAGATGAAAGAAACAAAGGAGGCACATATAATAAAAATGTTGAAAAAACAGTAAAAGGATGGGAAGCAATAAACCAGGCAAATATTTATCAAACCACTCACCATAGGTTGGGCAATATTAATATCAGATATAATAATATGTAAGATTCAAAGATTCAAATAGAAGAGAATTTTTTGGTAAAAAAGTTACACTGACAAAAACTCAGGAGAAATTAAAAACTCAACAGTCATTAAATAAAGACTTTAATATGTTTTACCCAAATCAACAGAGCAAACTTCCCAGCCATCTTCAAGTCATACAGTAGCTTTATGTAAGATATATTTAATTTTATTCATATATATATTACTTAAATATTTTAGAACCAATATTTTTTAACATGGCAGACTGGATCTAAACACACTACTTTAGATTGTCCTTACCCTTTATTCACATTTAAATCTATGCTATTTGGTGCCATACTGGAATAACGAACCCTAAATCTGTTGAAGGATTTGCTATTATTTCTGGCAGTGAAGTGGAGGGAGAAAATGAGTGGACAAGGAAGGACAAACCCTACTTCAGAAATTTTTGAATTATAATGAGCAATTTTTCATTCTTTCTTAGAATGTGCACAACATTCATGTGAATCTGTGGACTAACCAGATTCTTCACAAAGAACATTTTCAAAATATGTGACAAGATCTATGACTGCCAAATAATTCTAAATGGGAAGTTAACAGTATTCTCCTAGCTCTAAAAATACCAAGAAATCCTTCAGTGTTTTAGTTCTAATTTTTCCTCATGCTAATTAGATGAGATTTTAATCTCAGAAACAACCCTACTATGTTCTATTTCTCACTTAATTGGCATATAGTATTGTTATTTGTGCTTTAATTACAAAAAGGAATGTCAATTAAAGCTATTACACAGAAGCCTCACTCTTGGGGTCCATACCACGGGACCATTAGAGGTAAATCAGTTCATGAGTCATGGTATGATTGTGGTAATAAGACTCCTCCTCAACTATGTCCCACATGTATCTTGCTCTGTGTCAAGAAATGCTCAGAATCAAGAAAAAAAACTTCCACAAAACCAAATGTCATCCATATTATAAGACAAAATGACCCCAAATTCACATTTTTATCCTTAGGAGACAGCTTTCCACAATATAGTTGACTGTCATGATAAAATTCCCATCATCAGGGGTCAACCCTTGCACTAATGAGTGTCCTACTATACTTACAAATGTTAATACTTTGATATATTTAATGTCTGCAAAAAATTTATTCTTACACATTACTTTACCATCCAAGTATGAGTAAATGCTCCAGTTGTAAGTGATTTCCCTCACAATAAAAACTTTCTAAGTAATACACTGAACTTACCTCAATGAAGCTAAAAACTTTTAAAAATCCCAATCAAAAATCTAAAATATATATCCCTATTATTTTTAAAGAAAGTGAATAGTGATGTAATTTGATAGAGTCTTAAGTCGAGTCAATTTTTTTTTCCTCAATGTACAATTTGGAGAATTTTATAACAGTAATTCTTTTTAAAAATAGACTGCTCAATCATAACGTTGTTCCTTTAAAGTACACACACACACACACACACACACACACACTACATTTAGTTTCAAATAGTTTCTCATGTCCCCACACAATGAAACCTGTTTTGATATTAAAATTATTACAGACCTAGCTTCTAAAAAGCCTTATAATTTTTGAATTGTGAAAATCTGAATCTTGTAGGGTAAAGTAGGCTTGGAAGATGGGTGGAGAGAGAAGAACAACACACAAAGCCAAAAGAAATGCCTGGAATGTGATTGATATTTGGACTTGGTGCAAACACATAGGGCAACGCCTACAGGAGAGGCTACAGTAAGAGAGAGTACAATAATAAATAAAATTTTGCTGTTTTAAATTTAAAAAAGAAATTTTATAACAATGTGAAATAATCACAAATTTAGTTTACAGTTTAGTCAAGAAGAGTTCACCTCAAGTGCTCTCAGATATTTCTGTTGCCCTTATCATCTTAACTGGTTACTCGCCCAGAATGGGTTATGTTTATAAGTCAAGATGCTTCTTCCTTGACTTTAGTGGCCTCTAAGTTCATATGAAATTTATAGGTTTATGTCTTTTCCAAAATGGATCACATCTGGTTTTCTGGAAACTGTGGCCAGTTTAAAGCATTCAATATAAAATGAGAACTAAAAATGTGTTAGCTGGCTTTGTGCAGAAGAAAAAAGATATGAAAAGGATATATAATTTTGATATTATGGACATTATTTCATTATTTTTGCAGTTTTAATATCAGCACAAAGTACTAAAGCTGACATTTGGATACACGACACCAAATGGCAGAGCTGTTTCAATCATATAGTGCAGAGAACCATTTTTTTCTCTCTTATAACAAAAATAGAATTCTTCATTCTAACTATGAATGAGAATTAGCAAGGGAAGTTTTCAAAGACTTAATATGATGGAAGCTCTCATTAACAAGAAAACTTATTATACAAATAGGATTATAATAAAGCTGGCCTGAGTCAAATGATCTTGAAGAGCCAAAATACTTAGATGAGTATCTTTCTTTTTTTTCTGTTTATTACATATAATTCTTTGAAACATCTTTGCTATTTCCTGACTTGTTCTTGTTTATAGTGTTTTATTACTTAGGGATTGAATACTGAAGAAAATATTGTAGTATCAGTTTGGTAGGATAGTCTGCATTAATAAATATACCCCAACATAAATAAGGGATCAAAAACAATAGAAATTTTTTCCTTCATACCCTTAACAGTTCAAGGAAGGGGCTACTTACTTTTTAGCTGGAAGCTCTCTTCTTGTGGTAACTCAAGGACCCACACTCCTTATGCCTTGTGACTCTGCCAATTCAGAAACATGGTTGTTCATTTCTTTTTTGTGGGTGTGCCATGGATTCATCTTTCACTCTGGAAAAGCCTAAGTACAGCAATTTTAAATACATAAAAGATACAGGAGTATAAAGGGAGACAATTATATTGCCATAATTTATTAAAATGTGTATAAAATGAATTTATGCCACAGTGAATACATGTGCTTTTGAAAATGTTTATTTAAGGGTGCTTTGGTGGCTCAGTCAGCTAAGTGTCTGGCTTCAGCTTGGGTCATGATCTCATGGTTAGTGTGTTCGGGTCCCTTGTGGGGCTCTGTGCTGACAGTGCAAAGCCTGGAGCCTGCTTTGGATTCTGTGTCTCCCTCTTTCTCTGCTAATTTCTCCAGTTGTGCTCTGTCTCTCTCAAAATGTTCATTTAGTTTTGAGAGAGAGAAGAGTGAAAGCAAGTGTGAGGGGGGAAGGGGCAGAGAGAGAATCCCAAGCAGGCTCTGCACTGTCAGCACAGAACCCCACCTGGGCCTTGATTTCACAAACCGTGAGATCATGACCTGAGCCAAAACCAAGAGTCAGTCGCTTAACCGACGGAGCCACCCAGGTGCCCAAAGAATGTGCTTTCTAATCAACATTAACTAAATTTAGCTGCACATTTCTAATAACCACCATAGTTGTGAACTAGTGATGAGGGTAAATAATGTTTCAAGATATCTGTAGCAGCAGAAATGTGATATGAAATACCTGTGAGTTTGGCAACCAAATAACCAGTAGCACTAATACTAGTGGGATTGTTTGATTGCCATCATAAGTGAAAGAAACGTTAACTTTCAGTTAGAGCTAGCTAAAAGACAGAATTCATCCCCATCTAAGTTCATGAATCCTCTGAATTCTGTCTACAAGCCCCCAAGGGCTAAGAACTCTTCCCTGGTGTGCTCCAAACCAATAGGAGGGAAAGTGAACACAGAAGAAGTTTTCTATGTTTCATGCTTGGACTGGTATATTGCAATTCATTGCTTCATCAATTGGGTCAACAAACACTCATGAGATTTTCCATGGAACCAGCACTGTCTTGGGTTCTGGGGATACTGTAGTCAATAGCTAGCTAATGCCCTTCCATTCATGGAGATTTTATTCTTGTGGGGGTAGAAGAGGGGAAATAAATGTGCAAACAAGTAACTACATAGTAAGTCTTATGGTATGACAGATACCATCTGAAATCAATAAATATTTAAGTTTCTTGAGTCATGTCTTTCTATGTATTCTTTTAAGTTATGCCAAATATCAAGAGTGTCAGAAGTATCAAAAAGGGAGTTCAGAGGGTCACGACTACCAAAAAGGCCCACTCTAGGGAAGGGAAGGCACATATATTGTGAAAAATATTTTCTAGTAGCCTAGTCAACTTACAAACCTTAAAGGAAGGTACAATGGTCCTGTTATATCTCTGGCTCTAGAATTTTCTTTCTCTTGTGTTTTCTAACATTTTGATGTTTCTTTTAGTTTCCAAGCCCTTTTTGATTTATTATAAACTTAATAAAATGTACTGACAAAATGGGATTACAATTATTATTATATTAATGTATTAATGTATTAATGTATTATATTAATGTATTATATTAATGTATTAAAGTATATTAATGTATTATATTAATGTATATTAATGTAGTATATTGTTATCTGGCTCATGATCATTATATTTCTAGAAAGAAGCTGGCTTTTTATCTAATAACATTAGATTAGAATTAATGGTTCATGTTCGTATGAATTGTAGAGAGGGCAGCTAAGTGCCTGGTAAAGCCCAAATAAAACCTTGTGGTAATGCCAAGGAGGAAGAGAATGATTGTCCTTAGAAATCTAAAAATAAATAAATAAATTAGTTAATTAAAAAAATTCCAAGTGGAGGTAAAGTTTGCTTTGGGATCTCAGGAATAAATATAGTATTTCAACAGGTAGAGATCTTATGACATGGCACCCCAGAGAACACTGTGAACAAAGAAAAAAAGAAAAACATGTTCTTGAAATGATGAATGTCCCAGGTTGAGTATAATACAGGGTTCATGAAGGAGAATAAAACAGAAGACAAGTCTGGAAAAAGTTGTAAGGGTCACATCTTGCATGACCTTGATATTCTGCCAAGCTTTTGGTATTACACACACACACACACACACACACACACACACACACACACACACGCCTGGTTAGGAAATAGCATGAGGAAGAGAGAAGAGGGAGAGAGACCAGCTAGATCACCACTGTGAAGTCCAGGAAAATGGATAAGCTCCTAAATAACGCATTTGCTACACAAAGGAACATCGGTGGATTAATTTGAGAGAAGAATTAGATTTAGAAATAACAGGTCATAATAGCCAATCTATCTGCAGAAACAAATGAGACAAAGGAAATTGCAGGAGTGCTCTTTGGTTGATTAATCTAGAGGAGAGTGATGCTGTATAATCCATGGTGGAAAACAAAGGCGGATGGGCTGACAGAGACAAAAAGCTCAGTTTGAGACATTTTAGGTTTGCTGTCTGAGCAAGACATGCTTTTTTCATTCAGAGAAATGGTTGAGGGTGTAAATCTGAAACTTAAGAGAGGCCAGGGTTTGGGTCATAGGTCTCCTGGGAACTATCTGGGAAGTGTGAGTAAAATCAGTTAGGAAAGGACTGTCAAATAGAACATCAATCAGTTTTAAATCACCTAGGAAAGCAGTTCTACTGAGCAATCATGACCTTCTCATACTGTATATATATATTTTTTTAATTTAACTGATAGATGAGAAAAAAACATCCACAGACTTGTTCAAGTAAAGTTTTAAAATATGCCCTACTTTATTTTCAGGGACATTATTAAAGGTTTATTTTCCCTTCCACGTATTTATTTCTTTTTAGATGATGACAAATATGTCACTGTCAATAGTTTCACTTAAAATTTGAAGAATAATTGGGGGCCTCTGTGAGTAAATGCCTCATAACCTAAGTAGGGTCACATGTCCATTCCCGAGCCAATCACTGGCAAGGGGGATGGGATTCCCTCTTGGACCATCATTCTCTTCCTGGAGGGAGAGTGGGCTTTACTTCATCAAGATATCTAGCCATGTGTGTGTTGGGTGCAGGGTAGTAGTTGCCCGAAGAAAAAAAAAATCAAGAAAGAAAGAAAAGAAAGGATATTATGAAGGTAAAAAGTAGTGTCTGTTATATCGTGATGATATGGTTAAGTGAATCAATAACAGTAACAACAAAAGTTTGCATCTCAACTTTTATTACCGAATATTATTCTAAAATGTATTATATCTTCTTAAGTAAATGGAATTTATAAAGGGCTTTGTCCCCAGGGTTATCAATTTTCATTAGCATGAATCACCATTACAAAAAATAATGTAAAAGTGTAGAGAATTGAACTAATACAATATCACAAAATATCCTGGAAGATGTTCTAATGAATTTTTATGATTTACTTATAGCATTTTAAGAATGTAAGTTCACAAGGGAGGGTTGTTTGTTCAGTTCACTGGTGACTGTCCAGTGCCTGAACAAATACCTTATACACAGCAGGCTCTCAATAAATATCTAAGAAATGAATAAATGAGGAAAATATGCATATCATTTTAGTTGTGATTTTTATCCCTCTCTGAAGAAAGAGAATTCTTTCTAAGTATTTTATATCCAATTATTGGGTATTTAATTTGCTCTTTCTACCATTCCCTTTTGTAATGTTCTCTCTAAATTTAACTATGTGTGACCTTCTCATTTGCCCTTCAACTTTGTCCAAAGTCTGGGTTTAGTCATACTGGCTTGTTTCTCTGCTTGGATTTCAAATATCCTGGTATGATTTGTTTTGAATGGGCAGAACTATACTCTTTTTGATAGCCAATTTCCTTGAACTCCACTTTCTAGAGGAAACCCAAAGATTCACCATACTAATTTTTGAACTTGATACAATTAGCTTCCTAAAGTTAATTTTCTTAATATTGCTGACATTTCCTTTCCCTTCCCTCAGGGAAAGGAATTCAATTTCATCAACTTGTGATTGTTTCCTTAAGGTTTCCTTCTACTATTAGGAGCCCATCTAATTTTTCCCTATGAGCAAGTTTCAGACCTTGATGTCTGCCCTAAAAATGTTACCTTTATCAGAGAAGACCATTCTATAGAGATCTCATTGCTTCCAAACTTTTCCGTCATTCAGTATTCTCATTTAGATATGAGCCTGTCAACCCTTCTCTTTATTTAAAATCACTATCAATTGACTAAAGAAAGCATTATTAACCTTCTTTTCCTGGTTTAGTGGCTTACACAATTTATATTAGATTTAGAATATAGCTATTTTATATGTTCCTACCATATTGACTCTAATCTAATATTCTTTCCAAATAATCCCATTACTACCTTTATTCTGGGTTTATGAAGGCTTTGATTTCACAAATAATTATGGAATGTTCTCTCTTTCCTAAGCCAGTCCTCCAGTTCTGAGTGCTATTCTACTACTTGTCAGTTATTTTAATAGCATCTTACCTCTGGCCTGCAATGGGACCTCCAGATATGCCTAATTAATTCCTTCATTCAGAAGTCACGTCAGACCATATTTTAATAGTTATATGATTATTTCCTCACAAAATAATATAGTAATGTAATAAATGAAGAGATACTGTAAATGTATTATGTGATGGTCATTGAAAATATAAATCACTATTCACAGTGGATAATTATATGAGAATTAAAACATCAAAGAAAGTAAGCATATAACTGTAACAGAAAAAGAATAAAAATCTTCCATTGGTTTTTATTAGAAAGGAAAAAATGTGATAAAAGATTTGGTGAGAGGCTATGGAGGAGTTAAGTGAATAGCTGAATCTATTTAATGGATTAAATAGAAGATACTGGATGACTAAATAAGATAAGAAAACGACCATTTTATAAACACTGAAAAGGTCTTATATTATTTTTCATTAATTCTTTTCATTTCATCAACTAATACATTTTGAGTGTTACTATGTACAAGTTCAGAGAACACAGGGATAAATAACATGTGGTCTTTGCCAAGAATGAAATTACAGTCTTGGAATGAGAGACAGTTTATATAAGGCTTTGTTTTCTCTCTTTCACTGCATGTCTATGAGAAATCATAATGAGTACAATGGAAACACAGGAAAGTTTGGTAGAGAAGTCAGTTATCAAAGGATAATAGAAAATGATTCAGGGATAAGAATATCTGTTTATATGCATTTTTATTTTTTTTCAACGTTTATTTATTTTTTTGGGACAGAGAGAGACAGAGCATGAACGGGGGAGGGGCAGAGAGAGAGGGAGACACAGAATCGGAAACAGGCTCCAGGCTCTGAGCCATCAGCCCAGAGCCCGACGCGGGGCTCGAACTCCCGGACCGCGAGATCGTGACCTGGCTGAAGTCGGACGCTTAACCGACTGCGCCACCCAGGCGTCCCTATGCATTTTTAAATAAAATCATGCTAATTACACAAACGTAATTGTATTCCATTGCTGTATAGAAATCTCCAGCATAGAGTGTGAGAGAAGATAGAGAGAGAAGCACAGGCCAGACTGTGGATATCTTCACTGCAAGTTCAGCCTCTGGAGTGCAGAAATCTTTGGTTTCTTATACAAGGATACCTTGGCAAATAACCAGGACCAGTTTTGGAGGATATCTAGCATGTAAATGGGTCAACGGACAATGAGAGAATGAAAGATGGATTTAAAAAGAAGCATGTGGGGTTAGAAGAGTAACCCCAGAGTAAATATACTCTGTCCAGATAGACTGTGTATGTGGTTAGAAGACCACTGGGTTGATAACTTCTGTCAACTTTAAGGGCCACAGGTGGTATCTTGGTAGTATGTTCATGGTGGGGAAAAAAGCCAAATGATATTTCCTTTTGGGTTGTTTCCTCTGTTTATGACGGGCACTGGTCAAGACACTGGTCAAGACACTTCCTCAATGGTGCTTTTGTCTATCCCAGTATGTCCTAAATGTTCTACTGGGTATCCCCAAGTTAACTGCAATGAAATGTTTTACTTGTTTCTAAAACTGCATATTAAATTTCTTAAAGGATAATATCATGATATTTTTGTTTGCTTCAATAATTTTTTGAAGGTATGGGAGGTCACTAAAAGAAACTATTTTATGATACCCATGCTCATACAAGCACCCTCTAGTCTCTCCCAAATTAAAGATGAATTCTCAATGCCCCTGATCACCATGTTTCCACTACACTTTCATCGTCTCTAACCCTGTTCAAAGCAAACTGTCTCAAAAGGGTTATCTCTATTTGCTGTCCCTCCTTTCTCAACAATTATTCACTCTTCAACTGACACCAATCTGGCTTCATTCCCAAGCATGGCCCACACAATGCCATTTAACTACTCTTGCCAAAGTCACTTACAATCACAAAACGCTAGATCCAAAGGATATTTCTCTGTCCTTGTCTTATTAGATCTGCTAGCAGCATTTGACAAGATTTACCATTACTTCCTTCTTGAAACAGTTTTTCTCCTTGGCTTTAATGACACTACACTGGTCATGGCACCCATAACAACCATTGTGGGTGGTAAATTTGCATTTTTCTCGTTACCATCACTTGTATTTTCCTTTTCCATTTCCTTTATACCTATGCCTTGTTTGTGAAATACCTTAAATCCTTGTGGGAAAGAGAATGTATATAATTAATATAAAATATTAAATATGCAATCAACAATATTGGCTACCTTATGGTTGAAGGATGGCATAAAGGAATCCAAAGAACCCATAACCATGGACCTAGTCAAAACAAATTGTATGTCCAAGTATCCTATCTAAAAAGATATACACTTTCAACAATGTCAAATAGAGACCATTTCTATTTATATATGGACTACTTAAAGATGCACGTACTTCTTATAAGAAACCGCAGAGAATGAGGGCAACAAAAAAATTATGCTCAAAAAAGTCTAAGAGATTATATACAGTTGAATTCTCTTTCAAGTGAAAGAGTCCATTTTCTTCGGGAAAGGCCCTCATGAACCTTGAGATCCAGTAGCAGTTGTTATAAAACATTTCTAACCAGAATACACGGAATAGCTCATCAATATGGGCCTATTGTGGTGTGGCTCACTGGATGTGTGGCTCAACCACTGGATGTGAGCCAGAGCAGGGGGGTTAAAAATCATGGTGTTGCACCTTAGCTGTCCAGGGGATGATTAGGCTAGGCCTCTGCAGGCAAAGGAAGCACAGCACTTACAAAGCTATTCAAGTAAATATCCTGCTTTTGAATACATTTCACAGAGAGATTACATTCTAAACCACATAGTAATTGATTAAGAATGGGCAAATGGAAAATTCTACCAATAGATATCTCTGAATAAAGGTAAATTCTACTAATTTTCCAAAAAGTACAAATGGAATACGGTAGCTTTTTACGGCATTTTATTCTTTCTGAGGAGATTAGTTGTGTTCAAATCTGAAAGGTCAGTGAAATTCTTGATTGAGAAAGATTTCATAGAAATCAGAGGCACCGTCATGTAGTTTGAACACAAATGTCTCTTCCTTAGATGGCTGTTCTACAATTAAAGATAATCCTAAAGGTAATAAAATTTTTATCTGCTTAATAAATATGGAAAAAATTTAAGCTAAAAAATAAAAATAGGTCAATTTAGGAGAAACATAGTAATTAGGAAATGGGTATTTTTCTGTTTAATTAAAACTTACCAGTGTGCAGCATGTATCAAAATGCTTGTTTTAATTTCTGGCTTTCATCCACCAATTCTACCTGTAACAATAAGTCCAATGGAAATAATTAGAAATATGGACAAAGAATTATGGAAAGGACACGAACTGAACTGCTTGGCTGTCCCTACTCCTCAAGGCAGAGTCTGAGACAAGGATTGTGTTTGTGTGGTAATACCGCCATGCAGGAATGAAGGGCAGGAGATGCTGAGGGATGGAGAAAAAAAAAACATAAAAAGTGTCCATTGTCAAGGTGACAAACTGGGGCTTCATCCCACCTAGGATCTCAAGAGCCTATAACATGCGTCTTGGCATTTTTCTCTTGAGAATCAACTGGGAGAAGCATTCATCCATAAGGGCTCACTCATCTCCCACTGATTGAGGGCTACTCTGCAGGCATTATCTCTGTTCTCCATCCCCCCTATACTCTGCATGGATTAGTGACAATTCCTGGGCATTCTTGGCCTCATAGTGAGAGACAGATATTGCTTTAGCAGAGATGCTACCAACCTACAGTGAATTAAAGCCCCAACAGAACTGTCTACTACAGTTGTTGCTGGAATCAATAATGAGGTCCAGAGAATAGTAGTGGGACATCAGAGGCATTTGAGGCACTAACTATGATGGTTATTTTTAAATTATGAACAAAAATTGAGAAATAACCAAATAAACCAAATATATACAAAAGTAGAGTTTGGTTATCATAGTGGATTGCTTATATGACAAAATATTTTGCAGCCATTTAAACATGTTTTAGGAGAATATTTAATGCTTTGGCAAATTGTGCATAGTATTAAGTGAGCAAAATAGATAATAAAAGATATAGGTCTGAACCATTTGTATATATGCATAAAATAATTTGAAAAAATACATTATCATATTAACAGTGGTTATTTGTGTATAGTAGGATTATGGGTTATCATCATTTTCCCTTTTGTATTTTCCACATTTTCTAAATGTTTTACAAAGAACATGGTACTGCTTTATAACTAAAAAGTCAACAAACAAAAAAAAATCCCATTACATAAAATTCATTCTATATTTCAATTGTCCAGGAGTCCATCCAGGTTTTGTTTAACTACAGACTCACTCTAAATTTTTTTTCTCCACCAAATATTAAATGTATGCCTGCCGGGTGCCTGGGTGGCTCAGTCAGTTAAGCAACTGACTCTCAATTTCAGCTCAGGTCATCATCTCATAATTCATGAGATTGAGCACCGCATCAGGCTCTGCTGTGCTAACCACATAGAGCCTGCTTGGGAATCTCTCTCACCCTCTCTCTGCCCCTCCCCCGTTCATGTGCATGTGCATGTGCATGTGCATGTGCATGTGCATGTGCATGCCCTCTCTCTCTCTCTCTCTCTGTCAAAGCAAATAAATAAACATTAAAAAAAAATGTATGCCTGAAAGGCCCATTACAAACTTTGACTGTCTTTGACTTGGTGACATAGCTGCAGCTCAAGCCTTCCCATCGCCCACTGACTACCCCTCCAAAGCAGTGCTGTGTGCTTAGACCCCAGCAGCACTGTAGATAAAAGTGTATTCACTTAATTGTATTATTACTTCTTGGTGCAGCCAGTAGAAACAGAAAAACCAGAAAGTAATTAATTAATTTAAAAAAGAGTATTGAGAAAAATTACGCATTCAGTACATTTTGTGTGGAAAATTCTTACAGAACTATTTGTTTCCTGATAAGGAACTGATGTCCTTCACTTAGTATGGACCAGAACCTGATATCACGTGACAACATAGTCCCAGAAGATATGCTATCCTCTCTGGTTCTGCTTCTGCTTCTTTTTTCAAAAGGGTCTTACATAATAAAGAATTGAGGGTTGAGAACATACACAGTCTATCTGGACATACACATGTCTATTTAAGACATGCACGAGAGTAGAAAACCAAGCAGTTAACCCAGGGTGAAGGGAATGGGAACAACTGGTTTAGGAAGCAGACAACTTCACAGCTGAAAGCAACAAAATGTTCACTGTAACCTGCTGAAAAAAATAATGGCAGGAAAGAAAAACTAATCTGGATTATAGTAGTTGGAAATAGAGTGGCTTTTCTGATCAGAGCTTAGACTGACGGTGAAATTAATTAATTAATTAATTTTCTTTATTCATTCATGAAAGTTTTATTTTATTTTATTTTATTTTATTTTATTTTATTTATTTTAGAGACAGAGAAAGAGAGTGCAAGTGGGAGAGGGATATAGGGAGAAGGTCAGAGGGAAGGAGAGAGAGAGAAAATCTTAATCAGGCTCCACATTCAGCACCGAGCCCTACGCAGGGATCGAGACCTGAGCTGGAATCAACAGTCGGATGCTCAACTGACTGAGCCACACAGGTGCCCTAAGATGGTGAATTTAAGGGGAAAAGAAGAATTAGAGTTTGTGCCAGACTGAAAATATAACTTAAAGAAATTGTTTTCAAATATTTGATAGAAAATAGTGTTTAGGTAGCAATTGGACTGGTTTTTTCTGTTACATTTTATTACTTTTAGAGCAGGTTGACCATTAGTAAAGCACCATTGCATCTGATAGGAATTTTGAAGTTTCAGGAATCAACACTGTCTCGATAGTTGTATTATATTGGCTAATTTCACTTCTTTACGGAAACCTTAAAACCTAGGTGCTTTTGACAAGAATGCCCCTTCCAGGTAAATGAATTCATTTATTCAACGAATAACTTTTGCACACCTGCCAGGTAACATATCATAATTAGCTCTGAAGACAAAGAGGAAAAAGGTGGAAGCTTTTGTTAAGAACCCTCGTGTGGAAGAGGAAATCATGATGTAACAGATAATATTGCCATACCATATAAAACACAAGGGTCAGAAGGAAGCAGCAGCGTGTAGTGGCAATGAGGGTGGACTCAGGAGCCATTTGCCTGCGTTCGAAGCCTTCTTTTCCCATTATCTTACAATTTGGGTCTCTTTGGGCTGGTTAAACTACCTCGTGGTTTCCTCATCTATTAAATGGGCATAATAATAAAGCACATAGATTTCATAATCTAAATGAAGGTTAAATGAATCTATATGATTCACACATATGTAGGTCAAGATATGTAAAGAAGAGTGGTGTGCATTAGGCATTTTGTAAGAGTCAGCTAAAGCCACACACACACACACACACACACACACACACACACACCATGCACACCTAAAGTAGTGGTGGATGAGGAAACGAATGAATGTTGCTGGGAAGAATTTGCCAGGTAAGGCTTAACCAAGGATTCCAAAAATGATTGGGGATCAGTAAGAATGAGAATCTGATCTAAAATTATTCTAGGTCATAGAAGTCATTTTTAAGCACAAATGAATAAATGAATGAATAAAAACTTCAAACTAATTTTGTTCGGTGGGGTGAATACTTGTGTGGGAATCGGGTTTTCTTTTTTCAGTATATGTAGTAATGTACGGTGCAGCTCTTATACTGAGAAAATCTAAGGCACAGACTCATTGATGTTCCCTACCCCTACCGCTTATAATGGAGTTTGACTCTGCCTCCAAACTTCAGATTCCTTAGTTAATTTAACTAGATATTTTCAATGTTTCAGCCACCTGGTCAGTACCTAAATACACTGACTTTGTTTCTAAATATGTCTGTGACTACTACTAAGTCACCATGAGACTAGACTATCTTTTGTTACATTTATAAGAATTGGCCCCAAGAATTTCAAATGAAGCTTCTTAGATTGAAAGCTCTTAATTAAGGGCTACCATTGTGCGTTTTTCATCATAGTAGTCCATTCAACAAACACCCACAACGTGCTAGGTATTATATTATATGCATTTTCATGTAATAGCTGCCAGGTGAAAACTGGAGCTAGATATGGAATAGGTGTTGGAAGAACGGAGGTCACACTGTACTGCTGTCTGGAGTTACGTTGATTGGTTTTGGGTTTGAGCCTTTTACTATTGTTATCTTTCTTCAATTATTTCCAGTTATTTCAGGGATCATGGGATTGGGGCATAGAGAACTAAAAGAAAATGGACCTTAATTTAGACCAACAGCTGCTGGTTACACATGTAATTAACAGGGAAGACTGTTTACTGCTATTTATCTTAGAACTGATCCCATCCCTGCCAAAGAAAATGGCAGTGCTGAAACTTCACATTTTCAAACAGCGAGTTTATTTGGCTACCATGAACTTGTGGCTGTAACAAATTTATCTAATTTCTGATGCTGCATATGTAAGAGTCAGAATTTATCCAGGGTGTAGAGTTTTATTTTCATTTCATAATAGTCCTCTGGTTTTGATACAGATTAAATGAAATCCATAGCATATACTCTGGGATATAAAATTGTATGCCTTAAAATATATTTAATTTGTGTTTTCCCATACTGTTGAGACATTTCAGTATCCTAATAGATACCACAAGTTAGTCTAATGAAGTCTGTGGCTGACTCCCATGCCATAGTCTATGGAACTCTGACATTTCATAATTAACCAAAGTCTGGGGATTTGGTTCTAAGTTGGTCTTTTGCCCAAGCATTCAATTCTTGAATATGATTAAGAAGCTGAATTTTATTTTTGAGCACTTGGCTTCAGTTCCTTGAAGCCATGCTACTGAAATAATTTTGTCTCTAAGCATTTCCTTGTGGAGAGAATAATTTCCATCAAATAGTATGTTTTTTAAGATGTTTCCATTCAATATTCTATATAACACGGTTCTCTCTACATGACATTCCTTTGCCTTTGCACAGCTTGTTCTTTATCTACTAGATTTTTGCTTAAACGTCACTTCGTAAGAGACCTTTCCTGAAGGATGTATGTAGCTTTGACATTTTTTACCTTAAATTATTTTAAGTCATAATATATTTATCACATATTAAACATATTTTAATGTTAACATATTTTTAAATGTCCCAAATATATGGAAACTATCAACTGCTCTTCTTGTTTTTGCTCTGAGTAATTCAGCTAATTGTTTATTGACATTTTGAAGTTGTTTCCCTTTCCTGACTCTCTGGAATGTTAGGAAAGATTAATGAAAACAAAACAATTTGTTCCAATTTTCTTAGCTGAATATATAAGGTCAAAGGACCTAAAGAGCTAGCATCTATTTATACTTGGTTATATATTAAAATTTATAGGGAGATTTTCCGAAGAACAAGTCTTCAAAGCCTCTGAGAGGATTTTTAAGTACGGTCTTATTTGTGTCGTTTCTCTAGCCAGAAACTCAACACAATGCCTACCTTCTCTACTCCAGAACTCTGAGTATCTGCTCTTGATTGTCACATAGACCTCTCGCATTCAACATGTTAAAAACTGACCCCATCACATACTCTCCAAACCCCATGCCTACGGAGTCCTCCTCTGATAAACCTTATATTGACTATTGGTATGTCTTCCACCACTTCTGAGCCATGATCTGAGAATGGTGTGGAATCCTCTCTCAATCCTCCACTCTGTAAGTCACCGAACATATCTCTATATATTTATGTATACATGAATACTCATCTATCTGTAACAGTTACCATGTATACCTACCTATATGTAATATCTATCTTTCTTTCTGTCATGTATTTATTTGTTTACCTATATGTCTATTTTTCTGTTTAATAAAATTCAAATGGGCTCCTTCCTCTCCATCCCCACCCCCTTTGCCACTTCCTGGGCTCACGTCTTTTTTTGGTCTGAGTTACTGAATTCAGCCTCTTGCATTGCCCCTTCCAATTCATTCTACCATCACAGAGTGATTCTTTCCAAAAGTCCATCTCTTCTAAACTCCCCCTATGGTTCTTGAATGCCTTCAGAATAAAAACTAACATCTTGAGATAATATGCATGCTCTTCATGATATTTTCCCCTGCTATTCTTTTTCTTCTTTCTCCTCACTCTGAGCTTTACATACAAGAAGGTAGAGCAGCTTTAGCAATTTAGCTGAGCAACGCCTGAATGTACTATTCTTTTCCATGTCTCCTGGATGCTTGCACATTTGTTGCTTTCTCTCTAAAATGATCTCAATGCTTTACTTATCTCAGTGCCCTTCATAATTTAGCTAAGCCAAAGTTTCACCTAAAATGGGTTTTCAAGCCTCTCATTTCAGGTAACAGCTTTCTGCTTCCATAGTGTTGTAAATCTCCTTGTCAGTATTTGTTACTCTGCATTTATTGTTTTTTACTTTATTTTTCTTCCTCTTCCACAAGGCTATGAGCTTGTTAAAGAGAAAGATTATGTTCTTTATCCAAATCTCTGGTATATAGCATAGTGTCTTGCCCAAGATTTATGCATAACATATGTAGATGAATGAAAAAAATAGTCATGGAACCAAGAACACTGGCTTCTATTTGAAAAAAAAAAAAACTCTGCAGCTGGGAAAGGGGATGTAAAAGTGATTGGTACATAAAATTGTGCCTTGCATTCTGTTTTCTTTGTGTCTGGAAATGTCCTAGGTATTTTTCATGTATGAATACATTTGGTCAGTGCATTTATCCTAAGAGGTGAATACTACTTGTATACATTTCTATGTTAAGAAATTGAGACATAGACGAGTTTATGTGCTTAAGATCATACATTTTCTTAGTCTGCATTCGTCTGCAAACAGCCTGAGGCAAAGGGTTAAGTGCTAAAATTTTATTAGGGAGTGCGAAACCCAGGAAGTGGGAGTTAGGGAAAAGGGACTGAGACTAAGGGGCCAAGACTCAATATCAGGTAGCATTACTGAGCTGTTCAGCACTTGGTATCAACTGTTCTGGATCTCCCAGGACCACCTTCTGAGAGGCTTTTTAATGAATGCATTTCAAGACTGTCGCTCCATTGAGGAAGAGGGAAGGGGAAGAATTATCCATGAGTTCATGTGTCCTATAGATTAAATGTTTTTGCCACATTTATTTCTGGATTGGGCAAGGACCATTGTCAAAAGGATTCCCTGGCATTTTATTATGCTCCTTTCGTTAACAGGGATGCACTAGAGAAGGAGGTACTGGGTGGTGGGGGCGAGGAGGGGGCACTGCAGGGGAATGATTCAAGGTGAAGTTGCTTGACTTCCCTCTGGAGCCATTTGGAGCCTATGCATCGATTGTTACAGCAGCAGGGACTTGGATGGAATGACAGCCAAGGGCCCTGGAGAAGGTGTGGCTGAGAGGATCTGCAAAGGTGTGTGAGAAAAGCTTGATGTGTCCCTCAAATAAACGGTGAAACCCTAATTCAAATACTAGTGATCTGACTCTTGATCTTTTTTTATTTATTTAAAATTTGTTTTTAATGTTTATTTATTTTTGAGAAAGAGAAAGAGAACGAGAGGGGAAGTGGGGAGAGAGAGAGAGAGAGAGAGAGAGAGAGAGAGAGAGAGAGAGAATCCCAAGCAGGCCCCAGGCTCCAAGCTGTCAGCACAGAGCCCAACAAGGAGCTTGAGCCCATGAGCCAGGAGATCATGACCTGATCTCCTGACCATGAACTCAGTTGCCCAACCGACTAAGCCACCCAAGCACCTCTGACTCTAGATCTTATAGTCAGTGTCATCCTTCAACCTGGGCAACAGTGGCCCTTGCCCAGTGTTTTGGCAGGCCATATGTCACAGAGATACACCAGAAACAAAAGCATTGAAGAGTACATGGAGGCTTCTATTCCTGGCATAGCACCACCTATGAGCCAAAACGTCTGCTCTCTTGACTGTATACTGCTTTGGCCCCAGGAAAAATACTTCTGTAATATTTTTTTTCCTGAGTCCTTTATCCAAAGCCATGCTTGGGGGTAGTTGGACTGCTGACACAGAAGACAGACACTGACTCAGAGTATGGGAAGGGGACAATCTGCTGAAGCACTCCGGCAAGAGAAAAAGACAAAGAAACTTGCCAAGTCCTTCTCTCATAAAGCATGACTATGACAAATTCTTACCTCGTAAAATATCACTTCTTGGTGTTCTCATTTATAGTATGGAGGGGATTCATGAAGGAGCATATTTGCAATAGTTTCGTGTGGAATGTAAGGTTATTCTCTACATGCCTTACTGGGTTACTACTGAATGTTAGAATTATAAATAGCTTTATTTTTATAAAATAATTTAGTAAGAGTCAGTTCATTTTTTTTGTTAAATTTAAAATCTCAGCCATATATAAAATCTGGACTTCCAGATGATTATATTCATCCAGTATAAGGTGTATTTGCCCATAATTTTAGTAGATAATATCAAATGTTTTAGAGAAAAAATAACTTTTTGAAGAACACATGAAAGGCAATTAAAGTTAATTTATTAAGTTTGCTTTAATGTATACTTCTTGATGAAGATAATTCAGCTATTGTGAACTCTGGATGTAATTAAGTGTTACTGACATCATTAGGTATCATTAGAATACAAATGATGTGAAAATCTTGGTAATAACAGCACAATGCATGATTTTGCTGAAACAACAGCCCAAATAAATGTTTGGAATACATATATAAAACTTATGAATTACATATTATTTTATACATATCCAGCTATTCTCAATCAAAGGAATATGCATTAATAATTGAATTTAGCAATCTCTGGTATTTGGCTGACCCAATCATTCAAATACCCCAGATTTAAACATATTTTCTAGTTTGTTATTATTCAGTTGTATATGATAAAACATTTTACTTCACAGTTGGTTAGCAAGAAATATAATTTTTTAAAATATTTAGATATAATGTATGCGTGCCCCCATTTGTACTCCTGCCCCAGACTTCACAGATATTAGGGGTGGTTCAGCCCATGTTTATAATAAATGCCTGTACTTCACTCCAGCCGGTATAGTACATCCCCTATCCACTCCACTCCTTTACTAAACTGCTTCCCTGCTGTTTTAGAGACCAGTCCATTCTACTTAAACAGTTATTAAATTGACAAAACTAAGACATCACATTAGTCCAGTTAAACCATTGATACCATATCTAAATAGATGATATTTAACCATCTACATACACATATGAAAATAATTGAAGATGAAAAGTGCTAAATGTCCCAACTTACAGTATGGTATGCCGTAATACTTTTAGCTCTTGAGAAAAATCTTATTCAAATATCAGTCACCTCCTCAGTCTCCTCGCAGGGTTTCATTTAAGTCATCTTAATTAATTCTTCCTGCAGAGAGGAACCCTGCTTTCTGCTTCCCTCACTGAGTGAATAACTCAGGTAAATTGCTTCAAGTAAATTTTGGAAGGCATTTGCTTATTTTTGTTATTTTTGTGTAAGACAAAATGTTTTCTGGACTTGTAGAAATTTTATTGGGTAGTGCTAAAAACACTTCTAAAGGTTTATAGTTTTACTGGTTTTTATATATTCTCTTTTGAATTGATTTCCAATAAAGAGCTTCTGGAGAGGCAGAGGTAATTAAAAGTTATATCAGTTTTACCTCAAATGCTATCCCATCTCTACTTTTCCCCTGATGAAGTCACAGACTTTTCAAGGAGATATTGTTTATTTGACACTTAGTTGTTGTTTTTATGTTTTTCCTCCATAATTACAATTTTGGCATGTTATGCTCCATGAAAATTCGAGATTATAAAATATTCCATTCTTAATCTCCCTGTGAAGGCCAAAGGAGAGGATATGCCTGCTATATAACCATCTTGAGAGAATACTCTTAGGATAATAAGCCCATCTTAAACCACAAAGTAATTAAAATGTGTTTTTGTTTTTCCTAACAATTACATTTTCATCTCTGACTCCATCATAGAAATCTCCCATGATGTAAATTTAGATATTTTTTACTTCCATATGGTAGAGATCTTTTTATTTTTGTTCTTTTATATATAAAAACTAAAATAAAATCTTCCTTTTTCTTTTTGATTCTTGCAAAATAGTATCTGGTTATTCAAAAACTACTTTCACTTACAGGTTATCAATTTATTACATTCTGAGTTAAATTCAGAAATGTAAATACTTAATATTTAATTTCTTTAATATATTCTCTTAAGTTTTCTATCAGAAGTTTAGTATAACGTAGGTTCATTCATATGAGGTAGGAAAGTCACTCGTAGGCTAAATTATTTTAAAAATAATCTAAATATTCATTCTCAAGTATCCATGTAAATGAGACAAAAGATTGGCATAGTAATTAAATATTTATTAAAATATCTGCTCTACTTTACGTGACACACGGATGTATTTTTTAATTTTTATTTAAATTCTAGTTAGTTAACAGACAGTGCCATATTGGTTTTAGGAATAGAAAGTCAGTGATTCCTCACTTATAAACAACATCTAGTGCTCTTTGTAACAGATGTATTGTTAATGTTAAATCATGACATAGGAGGGAAATTAGGTGTCCAAACATGGCAGATTTCTCAATGCCAAGCTACTCCATGTCTCAGAAGATGTTGTAATGAACATGACCTGAGCCAAAAGGAATCACCAGGACAGCTGGGAGGACGAGCACATTAGTGAGGGCAGAGAGTCTCTCACTCTTCTGGCTGAATTAGTTCTATAACTCATACTTGAACTATAATTATTTGAGAGTTGAGTAAGAAGCCATGACATCCAGACATCATATTTCTTAGAAAATCTTCTCTGGTGCCAGATGCCTATAGAAATTTCCTGCTCCAAGACAGATTGATGCTCATAATCACGACGATTTGTTACACTCACTTGACTTCCTCAAGATACAAATAACCAGAATATTTGACCTAAAATAAAAACTTTTCAGAGTAAATTAATTTCTGTGGAAAGCTTTAGAGTAGTGAAAGTGTGTGTGTGTGTGTGTGTGTGTGTGTGTGTGTGTGTGTTGCTGTTGTTGCTGTTCTATACATCTCATTTCTTTTTAGGTCATAATACAGCTTAATCTCTAATGTTAATAATATTTACCTTAAGTAGCTATTACTGCAGTTGTCTAAAGTGATCCCTTTATCTGTGAGGAAAATGACTGCAGACAAACAGGTTATGGTTATGTGTCTTGTAAGTGGATTGTTCTTTGCAAGAACACATTTTTTTGAGAGCCAGCAATTTCCTGCTAAGGTCAAATGGCTTTTAAAGGCAAGTGATGAAATTAAATGGCTGTGAAATATTTGGAATGTAAGTTAATACCTAGAAATTTGCAAATGAAAATGCTTTAGGAGAAATCAGCTAAAATCAAGATTTTTGTCTTGCAAAACAGTAGGCAATGGAAAGAGCAAAACACTAAGTTATATGCTTCTGGAGCCAAAGAGCAATTTTATTTATAAGGTGTTTGTAGAATATGAGACAGTTTACTCAACTGTGATAGATTATTTATGCTGTTGTTTCCAATGTATGAAAAGTGCAAAGTATTTTCTAATCCAGAGTATATGGAACATCCCAGAATCTCTAGCTACTTCATCAAATCCTAGGGGTTCTGGCTACACTGAAAACACCCACAAAATATCTTCTTCTATACATCTTGTTCTATGCCTTAGTACGCAGTAAACTCTTTGCTTTAGTACCTTTCCCTCTTTTTTTCAGCCTAGAAAATGTCTTCTCATCCAGGAACAGCAAATCCAGCATCAACACTGTTTGGATCTTACCTCGACTTTTCCAGACAAAGTGAACTCACTTTTCCATTAGTCAAATTATGTTATAATTATCTAATTACATATATTAAATTCATTTTATGATAAAAATATACTTTGTAATTATTTGAAACCCCAAACCTCCATGTCAAACCATGTATTTCATGTGATTTTTTTAATATCCTCGAAACTGTCACAATGCATTTGTAGTCATAGGTACGTGAATCTTATTTGTTGAATCATTGCTGTGTCCCTGTACACTTTCTTTCTCTCCATCAATCTATTTCTTTGTCTGTGTCTCCCACTCTTCCCTCTTCTTTCTACTTCCCTAGCTTTCTATCCACACCTTCACCCATGCTGTTAATGCATGTAACTCTCAAACTCACATGAGGATGTCCATTCAGTTACAACTTAGTAACTCAGTTACAAAATTCTGTTATCTAAGTTTACTTTTTAAGGTTTCAGATAATACAGTTTTTTAAAAAAAGCAATAAACCTATTTTTAAGAGGCTATAATCTAAATCACACAGGTAAGTAGTTTACAATACATATTCTAAGGAACGAAAGATGGGTGAATCTAAAAGGGGCACTGAGCTGCTGAACTTCCACTCTCTGCTTCCAAAATATCCTGACTGCCATCAATCAATCAGTGCTTGAGACCCTCGGCTCACCCGTGGACAAGTAGGAATGTGCATGTCAATTTGTATATTAAATTTCCATAAAACTTGATTTCTTTCCTTTTTATCTTAATATAAAATAAATATAAGTAAAAGTTTTATTTCATCTGTTATAACATTAGAAACCATTAATTTAAAATGTTCTCTTTTACGGGGCACCTGGGTGGCTCAGTTGGTTAAGCATCCAACTCCGGCTCAGGTCATGATCTCACAGTTCGTGAGTTCGAGCCCCGCGTCGGGCTCTGCGCTGACAGCTCAGAGCCTGGAGCCTGCTTCAGATTCTGCGTCTCCCTCTCTCTCTGCTCCTCTCCCACTGATGCTCTGTCTCTGTCTCAAAAATAAATAAAACATTAAAAAAAATTTTTTAATGTTCTCTTTTACTACCTGCATTATGCTCTACAAAGGATTTGATGTGGGTAATGGATAAAGCTGTGTTGAAAAATACCCTTATGCTAAAGTATAAGAAAGTAGAATGGAAGAGAATTCAGAGCAAATACAATTTCCCCCCATGTTTACTTTTTACTCTCTTGGGGCTACTTTTGGAAACAACTTTATTTGAGATATAATTTAGCTTCCATACAATTCACCAGTTTAAGGTGTGCAATTTAGTGGTTTTTAGTATATTTATAGAGTTTTTCAACCATCATCACAATCAATTTTAGAACATTATCATCATCCCACAGAGAAATCCTGTATCCATTAATAGCTACTCCCCATTTCTCCCCAACTTCTCCTTTCTCCTGTCCCAGCCCTCAGCAATCTACATTCCTTTTCTATTTGTCTCTTCTGGACATTCCATATTAATGGAATCTTAAAATATGTGGTCTTTAATGAGCTTCTTTTAGTTAACATATTTTTAAGCTTCATCCATATTGTAATATGTATCTGTACTTCATTCCTTTTTAGCCCAATAACATTCCACTGTATGGATATACCATTTTGCAGAGTTGATGGGTATTTGGGTCCTTTACACATTTTGGCTATATTGAATAATGCCACTATGAACATGCATGTACAAGTTTATATGGGCATATATTTTCATTTCTCTTGGATATATATATGTAGAAGTAGAATTACTACGTCATCTGGTAACATATGTTTAGCCTTTGGAGGTACTGTTGGACTGTACCATTTTATCTTTTTCTACATTTTTTCCCACCAACAATGTATAAAGATTCCAATTTCTTCAGATATTCACCAACATTTGTCATTATTTTCTTATTTTGTTAGATTCATCTTAGTGGGTGTGAAGACATAGCTCATCTTGGTTTTGGTTTGTATTTCCTTGATGGTTAATGGCATTCAGCATCTCTTCATGTGCTAATTGCTTATTAGTGTATCTTCTTTGTAGAAATGCCTATTCAGATACTTTGCCCTTTTCACATTGGGGTACCAGTCCTTTATCAGATATATGATTTGCAAAATTTCTCCTGCTCTGTGGGTTGTCATCTCACTTCCTTGATAGTGTCATTTGAATACGGGGCATGTAAGTTTTTACTTTGGATGATATCTATCATTTTTTTTCTTTTGTTACATGTATTTTTGGTGTCATATTTAAGAAACCATTGTTTAATCCAAGGTCATGAAGATCTATACCTAGGTTTTCTTCTACGAGTTTTATAGTTTTAGCTCCAAAGTTAGGTTTTTGGTCCATTTTGGGTTATTTTTTGTATATGGGGTGAGTTCTACTTGTTTTAAAATGTATAGTATAATTAAAAATATATATTTGGTCTTTGTCCCTCTTCTTGGCACATATCTCCTAAATCTTTTTTTTTCAAGTGTTTATTATTATTTTTTTTAATATGAAATTTATTGTCAAATTGGT
Source organism: Felis catus (assembly GCF_018350175.1). NCBI lineage: Eukaryota > Metazoa > Chordata > Mammalia > Carnivora > Felidae > Felis > Felis catus. The sequence continues at coordinate 26,856,873 of NC_058376.1, read as the reverse complement.
TTCCATACAACACCCAGTGCTCATCCCAACAGGTGCCCTCCTCAATACCCATCACCCACCCTCTCCTCCCTCCCACCCCCCATCAACCCTCAGATTGTTCTCAGTTTTTAAGAGTCTCTTATGGTTTGGCTCCCTCCCTCTCTAACTTTTTTTTTCCTTCCCCTCCCCCATGGTCTTCTGTTAAGTTTCTCAGGATCCACATAAGAGTGAAAACATATGGTATATGTCTTTCTCTGTATGACTTATTTCACTTAGCATAAGACTCTCCAGTTCCATACACGTTGCTACAAAAGGCCATATTTCGTTCTTTCTCATTGCCACGTAGTATTCCATTGTGTATATAAACCACAATTTTTTTATCCATTCATCAGTTGATGGACATTTAGGCTCTTTCCATAATTTGGCTAAATCTTGAAATCTTCTGAGTGATTGGTGTGTCTTTTGTATGTCTATAATATGATGGATGATTGGGATCTCCTGGGTAACTTCAGAATCATTTACTTATTTATTCAATAAGCATACAAAAAAGCTTATTTATTCTGAGAGAGAGAAAGAGAGACTTCAGGGGAGGGGCAGAGAGAGAGGGGGAGAGAGAATCCGACCCTGACAGAATGGACTTGGATGTGGAGCTCGATATCATGAACCAAACAAGGAGATCATGAACTGAGCTGAAATCAAGGGTGAGACGCTGAAGAGACTGAGCCACCCAGGCGCCACAAGACTCCAGTAATTTTTAAGTTACAAAATATCTTCATTAATAACATAATTTTTCTTTCTGGCATGCCTTAGTTAAGCAGAGATATAGTAATACCCATACTTTACTGACAAGGGAACTTGGTTTTAAAGTGGTTAAGAAGGGGTGCCTGGGTGTCTCAGTCAGTTAGCATCCAACTCTTGATTTCAGCTCAGGTCATGATCTCACCATTTATGAAATAGAGCCCCAAGTAAGCTCTGCACTAGTAGTGTGGAACCTGTTTGGGATTCTCTCTCCCTCTCTCTCCCTCTGCCCCTCCCTGTTTGTGCTCCCTCCCTCCCTCCCTCTCTCTCTCTCTCTCTTAAAATAAATAAATAAACTGTAAAAGAAATGGTTAAGGAAATTAACCACTTAACATGGCATGCCTAGCCAGCAGCAGATTTGTCCTATAAATTTTGGTCTGTTTCCTCCTGGTCAATATGCTTTCTTAAACCTGGGTTTTCAGGACTTCTAGGAGTTATTTTTCTAAATAGTTTACTTATAATTTTATGTTTTTGAATAAACTGAGAATTTCATTTTATTTGATAACTTAGGATACTTAAAACAAATACAGTATCAGTCTAATAGATAATTATTAGGTTATACTCAACATTTTTGAAAGGTTATATGTGAAATCTCAAAAGAGCCAAATGTGATCCTGGCCCATAGGTTGGTTACCATCATTCAAGAGGCGTTTTTTTGTAGAAATTACGCAATTTCATTTCTTTCAGTGTACTTGTTTGACTTTGGTATCAAGATAATGCTGGCCTTGTAAAATGAGTTTGGAAGTGTTCCCTGATCTTCAGTTTTTTTGGAGGAATTTGAGAAGGATTGGGTTAATTCTTTTTTAAATGTTTCATAGAATCACCAGTGAAGCCATCTGTTCCCGGGCTTTCATTTGTTAGCTTGTATTTCATTACTCATTCAATCTCCTTACTCATTATTGTTCTGTTCATATTTTCCATTTCTTCATGATTCAGCCTTGGTAAGTTGTATGTTTTTAGGAATTTGTCTATGCTTTTAGGCATATAATTTTTCACTGTATATCTCTTATAATCCTTTGCATTTCTGTGGTATCACTTGTAAGGTCTCCTCTTTCATTTCTAATTTTATTTAAGTCTTTTTTCTTCTTAGTCTAGGTAAAGGTTTGTCAATTTTGTTGATCTTTTAAAAACACCAACTCTTAGTTTTGTTGACATTGTCCATTGTTTTCTAGTCTGCATGTTACTTATTTTTGCTATAATTATTTCTTTCCTTCTGCTAGGTTGGGGCTTAGTTCACTCATTTTCTAGTTCCTTGAGGTGTAAAGTTAGGTTGTTTACTTGATATCTTGCCTTTATTTTAATGTGGGTATTTATAGCTATAAACTTCCCTCTGAAGTTTAGAACTGTTTCTGCCTTATCCCATAAGTTCTGGTATGCTGTTTCCAAGAAATAAAAAGCATCCAAGTTGGAAAGGAAAATTAAAATTTTCTCTGTTTTCAGATGACATGATCTTATATATAGAAAACCCTAAAGACTCCACTAAAAAAAAAACCTGTTAAAACCAATAAACAAATTGAGTAAAGTTGCAGAATATAAAATCACCACGCAAAAATCAGTTGCATTTGAATACACTAACAATGAACTACCTTCAAAAGAAATTAAGAAAACAGTCCCATTTACAGAAGCATCAAAAACAATATAATACTTAGTAATAAATTTAACCAAGGAGGTGAAAGATCTTTATATTGAAAACTGGAAAACACTGATGAAAGAAATGGAAGAAGACACAAATAAGTGGAAAGATATTCCATGGTCATGGATTCAAAGAACTAATACTATCAAAATATTTATGTTATCCAAAGCAATTTACAGATTCAATGCAATCCTTGTCAAAATTCCAATGGCATTTTTCATGGACTAGAAAAAACAATCCTAAAATTCATACAGACCCACAAGTGACCCCAGATATCTAAAGCAATCCTGAGCTAGAAGAACAAAGCTGGAGGTATCACACACACTTCCTTATTTCAAACTATATTACAAAGCTACAATAATCAAAGCCATATGGAACAGACATAAAAACATACCAATGAAACAAAATAGAGAGCCCAGAAATAAACTCACACATACATGACCAACTAATCTTCAATAAGGATGTCAAGAATACAAAAAGGGGAAAGAGTAGTCTCTTCAGTAAACAGTATTGGACAAACTGGATATCCAATGGAAGAAGAGTGAAACTGAAACCGTATCTTACACCATACACAAAAACCAATTCAAAATGGATTAAAGACTTAACCAGAATACCTGAAACTAAAACTTCTAGAAGAAAAAAAAAACAGAAAAAAGCTCCTTGACATTGGTGTTGGCAACAATACCAAAAGCACAGGCAACAAAAGCAAAAATTTAAAAAGTGGGACTACATCAAACTAAAAAGCTTTTGTGCAGCAAAGGAAACAATCAAGACAATGAAAAGACATCCAACAAAATAGGATAAAATATTTGCAAACCACATATCTGATAATGGATTATTACGCAAAATATATAAGAAACTGCTACAACTCAATAGCAAAAGTGACCAGATTAAAAAATTGGCAAAGAATCTAAATAGACATTTCTCCAAAGGCGACATACTGATGTCCAAGAGGTATATAAAAAGATGCTCAACATTACTAATCATCAGGGAAATGCAAATCAAAACCACAATGAGGTATTACCTCAGAACTTTTAGAATGGTCATTATTATTTTTTTTAAGATCGTAAGTGTTGGCAAGGATATGGAGAAAAGGTACACTGGTACACTTTTGGTGGGAATGTAAATTAGTACAGTCATTATGGAAAACAACAGGAAGGTTCCTCAAAATATTCAAAATAGAACTATAATATTATCCAGCAATGTCACTTCTGGGTATTTATCCAAAAGAATTGAAATCAGGATCTCAAAGGGATACCTGCACTTCCATGTTTACTGAAGCATTATTCATGATTGCCAAGACATGGGAGCTAGTTAAATGTTCATGGACAGATGACTGGTAAAGAAAATGTGGTATAATTATGCTAAGTGAAATAAGTCAGACAGAGAAGGACAAATACCATGTGGAATCTGAAAGACAGACAACAACAATAATAACAAAACACCAGAAACAGACTCAACAATACAGAGAAAAAACTGGTGGTTGCCAGAGGGCAATGGGGTCAAAGGACAGGGGAAGTAGGTGAAGGGGATTAAGAGGTGTAAACTTCTAGTTATAAAACAAAAAATCATGGGAATGAAAAGTACAGCATAGGGAACACAGTCCATAACACTGGAATAACATTGTATACCGACAGATGGTAACGACACTTACTGTGGTGAGCACTACATAATGTAGACTTGTTGAATCACTAGAATATGCACCTGAAACTAATATAACATTGTATGTCAACTATAGTTTAATAATAAAAATTAAAAAAAAAAGAAAATAAGAAACATGTGGTATATACACACAATAGAATATTATCAAGCCTTAAAAAGGAAGGAATTCCTGCCATTTGGGACCTTGAAGATATTCTGCTAAGAGAAATAAGCCAGACACAGAAAGACAAATACTGTATAATCTCACTTACATGTGGAATCTAAATAGTCAAACTCAAAGAAGGGGAAAGTAGAATGGTGGTTGCCAGGGGCTGAAGGGAGGGGAAAATGGGAAGGTAACGGTCAAAACATACAGTTTGTTACACAAGATAAATAAGTTCTGGAGACTTATAATAATATAGCTTGGTGCCTTTAGTCAATAGTAATGCTAAGGATGTAGGTCTTATGTTATTTGTTCTTATCACACAAATAATAATAATAATAATAATAATAATAGGGTGGGAGGAAACTGGGAGATAATGGATATATTGTTTATGGCCTTGATGGTGGGGATCGTTTCACAAGTGGATACTTATCCCCAAATTCACTGAGTTGTGTACCTTAAATATGACAACTTTTTATATGTTCACCATACCACTATAAAGTGAGATTTAAAAATCAATTATGCAATTTCATAAAGCTGGTAAATATTATACTACACTGAAACTTAGCTACAGTGAACTTCGTTGGGTATGGCTCATTATCATCTGCAGAGAAAATTGTGATACAAACTGTCACGACAGTGTTCTTTATTACAGAGATTGCATGATGCAAACATTAGGATGGCTCTGTGGGATGAAGTTATGGATAGTAAGGCACAGCACTGTCCCACAAAGATGTGGGCTCCTCTCACCCAAACATCCACCCAAATGGCAAAGAAACCAAACCGCAATTAGTTTCAGGCATCCCTTACTAGAAGGTTGAATATTTGTCGCATAGTTATAAAATACTGTGTCATCATATAATATTTGAAGAATTAAACTCCTTGAAAAATATTTAATGTTAAATACATAAAATCTAATTCTAAAAGACTTTCTCTTTTTTTTCCAAAGAGACAAAGAAGTTTGGCAAGAAGCACAGCGGTTTATATACTGTGCTGTTCTGTGATTCATTTTACACTGACTTACCATGTGAAGACAATGAGTGCCACTCTGGCAAAGGGTTTGCCAAGCAAGGAGGTCAACTGGGTTTCAGAATCCTCTAACTTACTAGACTAAGCAAACGTATTCATGAGATTAGTTCTTGAAAATACAAGCATGACACATTGCATGCAAAAACTGTATACAGTGAGATATTAATAGTGTGGGACTAACTGAATTAAATTATATTTTTCCACTGAATTGCTTCTCAACATGTTTAATGTGCTAATGTGTGTTTTGAATCTCCCCTAAGAAGACAAAGCCTAAGATGTCTCTAATGTTGTTTGACAATACAAACTTATTTTTGTGGAATATCCGTGGTGCAACACAATTTGAGAAATGTAAGTGTATTGAATGTAACTCTGAGCTGGGAATAAGGATGCCTTACATACTCACTAGTTCTGAAGCCTGGCAAGTTATTTAATTTCTGGACTTCAGCTAATAAAACTATTCCTTCCTGTTTCCTGAGGAGGGTTAAGGAGACGACAGTATTCATACAGGACTGTTCATATCCATCATTATATATGCTCATCACCAAGTATAATGCTGATAAATGGTGAATATTCAATAAATATTTACTGGACATTTCAGTAAAACAGCATGTTTATATACAAAACACACATAACTAGGTAATGATAAAGTACTTGACAAGTATAAAACAGTATCTCATAATATTAGAATGACTCATCTTAACTTTAAAATAATTCTGAAGTTTTATCTCTGCCGTTATAATTTGGGGATGACTAAGGAATTTTTTTCCTCTTGTGTGAGGAGCCATATAATTAGCCACTCCTAATGGCTATTATTAGTGTCAAGTATTACACTAGCAATAATCTTGGAAAGAGAACAGTAGTTGAATATGAAAAAGTATAGGAAATGGGTGTTAGGAAGAGAATTCTATTATAAAATGCTATTCACATTGATCTTGTTTAATTTTTAATTATAAATTGCCTGGTTTCTGGTTTGCTCAAGAATAACTACAAAACACAAGATGAAACATTTTTGTGGCATAACAGGTTACTGATGGTGACCTAAGTATTTTAAGGTACTAAGAATGAATTGAGACAGTGACGGTAACAAAGCTTATAGTCATAAGAGTTACAGTTAGGTCTGGATTTTTTAAGCTTTTACTTCCTTCACTACTATCCTAGCCTCTCCTCTTCCACTAGCTATTTAATATATTTATTTGCAGTTATATTTCTCAAACAATATTTATTTCAATAATATTGCTTGTTTCAATAAAAAAATAAAAACTATGAAAAATAAAACCTACAAGACCCTGTGTTTTGAGCAAACTGTTTGAGCCAGTTGTAGGGTTTTCATAAAGATTCATCATTTCAACCGAAGGAAAACTGCCTTTCAAGTACTTTATATGATGTTCCTGAGAACTTTTTGATTTTGACCAAATCATTGAATATACCTATTACCAGTTCAGGAGCAGGTTTGTGAGGGCAGCATGCCTTCCTTACAGACATAAATCCCTGAAGAAATCAGCCATGTATGCATTATACCCATGGGGATGTAACTGATTGATAAGTTGTAAGGAAACAAACAAAAAGGAGTTTTAAAAGTGACAGCAAAAATTAACCTCTGATTTCAGTGATACATTTATACTTCATTACTTCAAATAAATTATAATTCATGAGAATGGAAACTTGAGTATTGTGGAAAAGAGGAAAAATAGTATCACATTGTTTTTTCTGGTCTGAAGCCGAAGTACACTTGTGCAGCTGTGGAAAAAAAAAAAGGCGGGGGGGAGCGTTCAAAGACTCTCAACAGGCATGCTTCAATGAGACATCCTACTGTTCTAGAAAATGCCTCAACAGAAAGGTCAATTTTTAAGAAATCATTCAAAGGAATAAGCCAAACTTAAAAGAAATTTGTCTGGGATCCTAGGTAACCTTACTTTGCCCCTTCTGAGTTGATTCTGTTTCATGTCAGAGACACACGAGACAAGTGGATCTGAAAGGGAAGGGCAGTTCGGGCTTTCTTGGCTCATCCACCACAGCCGTTCGTAGCAATGCTTCCTCCATTGTCAACACTTCAAACAGAAACCATAATATGAATATCACCAGTGAGAGATTTGGAAAATGTGCCACATCAGTGACTTACCCCTCTGCTCTCCCATGCCCCACAACACCTGCTGCCCTCTCCCCAAGAGAACATCAGAGCTTATTATAAAGATACTGTAAGAGAAGCTGTGGACAAATGAACAGTCCCCGCCCTGCCTTATTGTTACCTTATTCAATGGCATCCTGGCCTTTTTCAACAAGGCTTTTGATGATAAGTTTTGTTTTTTTTTTTTTTAATTTTTTTTTCAACGTTTATTTATTTTTGGGACAGAGAGAGACAGAGCATGAACGGGGGAGGGGCAGAGAGAGAGGGAGACACAGAATCGGAAACAGGCTCCAGGCTCCGAGCCATCAGCCCAGAGCCTGACGCGGGGCTCGAGCTCACGGACCACGAGATCGTGACCTGGCTGAAGTCGGACGCTTAACCGACTGCGCCACCCAGGCGCCCCTGATGATAAGTTTTGATTCAGCATTCCAACTCCAGAAAGCATGTGTGAGAATTTAATTTTGTATTTATTTTTTAAAAATATTTTTAATGTTTTAATCACTACACCCAAACTGGGGCTCAAACTCTCAACCCTGAGCTCAAGAGCCGCATGCTCCACCAACTGAGCCAGCATGTCAGGGAATTTTAAATAAAAGTCATTTACCCATAAATGTTCAGTACATTCAGGATTTCCTTTAAATGCTCTACTGACTACAAGTGCACAGGTAAGAAATTACAATTGCATGCTGACTTTAAACTTCTAAAAATTATTTTTGAGAGAGAGAGAGCATGAGCTGGAGAGAGGGGCAGAGGAAGGGGGTGGAGAATCTTAAACAGGCTCCATGCTCAGCTCAGTGCAGAGTCTGATGTGGGGCTTGATCCCACAACCCTGGGGTCATGACCTTTGGACACTCAAAGTATCAAAGGAGATGCCATCTTGTACCAGGACAATTTTAACACATTTCTAGTTACCATCACTGGCTCTATTCTTTTTTTCACTCCAGTTTATCCGGCATCCCATCCTCCTACAGATATTTCAAAAACTTCACCTTCATTGCTTAATCACTTGCTGAAGAACCCACCCTGAACTCTCATTTCCTACCATAGCATGTTCACACACATCAGCCTCACTTCAGCTCTCTGCATAAATAATATGGCCACAACACCATGTCCTGCTCTTCTAGAACAAATGGCAGTCTTTCCCTGTCTTCTCCATTAGTCAGTTATATTTATTCCCAGTTCTGACTTTGCTTTTGTTGCCACCCCCCAACCTAGATGCTTTGCTTTTTGTCCTTGAGCTAAATAAAGCTATTATTAATGACTCACCTCTTCTATGACTTCTCTGAATATTCCTTGAAATTGGAGAGAACCCCTGTCTCGCATGTTACAATTTCACTTTAGAGTGAGTGACACATAGTTGGTTACTTCATTTTTTTTACACTTGATTTATTCTAAAAGAAAGAAACAGCATGTGCAGGGGAGGGGCAGAGAGAGGAGAGAGAGAATTACAAGCGAGCTCCGCGCTGGTGAGCACAGAGCCCGATGCAGGGTGCAATCCGATGAATCGTGAGATCATGACCTAAGCTGAAATCAAGAGTCCTACCGCTTAACCGACTGAGCCACCCAGGCGCCCCTAGTCACTTCATTTTTTGCTAATGTTATCCTGTTAGTTTTCTCTTTCTGGACTTTTGGTAGCCTACTAATGGGACTATGTCTAGCTAATAATCATATTACTACTGTTGGCTTGGGTGACTACTACTGGCTATCTAATTAGAAAGACCTCTGTATATATTTTATTTTAGCAAAGCTATTACTAATTTGAGAAGAAAAGTAGAGCGAAAAATGTCTCTGTATCTGTCTGTCGTCTTCTCTGCCTCGCTCTCTTGACGAACTGCCCAGATTTTGGGTGAGGAAGACAAGAGCTACCCATGTAGTTTCACACTCGTCACTGACTAGTTACAGACTAGCTACTTAAACCCCCTAAATGTCATTTTTCCCTTATAGCTAACAAGGCATCTAACTCATGATTCATATATGTGAAGCTATTAGCACTATTCCTGGCATATAGTAAGAACTGTATAAATAGTGTCTTTTTTCCTAATTTAGGAGAGAAAATGAAATCTAGTGATTAAAAGAACAAACCATAAGAAACAAAAACCTGGCTTTAAATTCTAGCACTATCATCTATTAATTGGTTAAGATCTCTTAACCTCTGTGTTCCTTATTGTTTGTTTGTTTGTTTACTTTTGAACATGTAGGTAGTACTTTCTGCAAAACACTGGGAAGACTGAATGAGTAATAAAGATGTAACCAATGTGTTGACAAGCATGATGTGATCACTGAATACATTTAATGGAATAGTGGGAGAAGATATACCTTCTCATGTCCCTGGAAGGAACTCAGCTTCTCCTGTTTTTACTCTCCTTAAAGGGGATCCAGCTATTACTATAAATTGAAAAAAAAAAAAAAAACACAGGCTCAATTCAGACTCAAAATGTTTAGTCTGATGTAATGAAACTACAGTCTGATAATGAAAACTACAAGTATGATTTAACATGCAACTTAACCCCTCAACCAACTAGCACCTGTTTCCAGCTGGAACTTAACAATGGTGCAAGGGCTCTAGTATTACTCCCTTCCTGTTCACCTCAGCTGCATTGCAGAATCAAAGTTGAAGAGAGTGAAAAAAAAAAAAGTAATATCTGAGGTCTTTATGCGTTCTGGTCTCGGCAGATAGTTAAAGCTGGCAGCCATTAGTGGAAGGCCATGCAAATGTTTACAGCTGACCCTTGTCTTCATGGTTACTTAAGGGAGTTATTTAAATGTTCTCTTCGGGAGCGCCTGTGTGGCTCACTAGGTTAAGCATCCAACAACTACAGCTCAGGTCATGATCTCAGAGCTCATGGGTTCAAGTCCTGTGTCAGGCTCTGCACTGACAGCTCAGAGCCTGGATCCTGCTTCAGATTTTGTGTCTCCCTCTATCTCTGCCCCACCCCTGCTTGTGCTCTCTCTCTCAAAAACACATAAATAAACATTAAAAAAAATAAATGTTATCTTTGGCCAATTTCTCTCCTGATTCTCTTGGTCTCAAAAGATACATTTCTATTGTAGGGCCTTGACTCCTGCCTCAGCTACTACTCACCAGCAGAACACCCTTCCCCTGGCATCTTCTCATGCCTCCAGAAGCCCCAAGACAGATCTTGGAAGACCTAAGATAATTTTATACCAGGGCTGTCTTCCAGATGGCCCACATTCAACTCTCAAGCATTGTCCCTTGTTCCAACAAACTAGATCACCTCCCTTCAATCCTCTATTTAGCCTCTCTCTTAGCTTGCAGAAGTATGAGTTGGATCTAAGCCATAGTCTAGTGCAGCTCTCTCAGTCATGAGTCAGATATCAGTCCATTATGTCCCCGTTAAGCCCTTATCTTCTCAACCACAAAAGGAGGGGGACTCATAACAAGGGGATTGCTGTCTCTGAAGAGGTATCCTTATAAATATTTTCTCTCTGGCCTACTTTTAGACCACTGGTCTTGTTGAGGATCCAAGATGCATGGAACAGGTTCTTACGGCTACTTCCAGCGTAAGCCCTCCTCAGGTGGGCAAGCTGCTTCATGCTCAGTCTGGTATCCTAGCATGTACTCTGATATCTACCTTGTTGTACTTCAGTCCAGCCGAGGAAGAAGGATAACTGAGGAGGAATCCTGTTATTATTTATAAAGCATAGAGAAGTACCTGGTACTAGGATTGGCTACATGATGTGCTGGACCAGTACAAATGGATATTCAGCTCCTCTTCTTCACCAATTATGAAGAATTTCAAGATGATGCTAGCAAATCCTTAAACCGCCCATCTAAGCATAGGGCCCTGTGTGGCAGTGCAAGTTACATGTGCATGAAGTCAACCCCAGAAAGCAGATGGTGAAAGTAGTCATTATTGTTAGGCCTTTGGTTCATATCCCAAATAATCCCACTTTTCTCAGATGTGCCTAACTGGTCCTAGCAGCACTGAGACTTTATTGATAATCCATTACCAAAGACCCCACTGCGGCACATTTGTGCACAGTTCAGAACTGACTTCATGCTGAAACAAAAACCAGTCAATTTAGATCACAACAGACTTTCCTAAAATTAACTGCCTACTTCCCTGATAAGGAAATGGGGCTCATGAGTACCCTTAATAATTTCTTTTTTCCCAATTCCGTTCCATTGAAGGAAGCAAAGATGTGTGTGAAGCGTATAAAGAACTACTACCTATACTAGCAGGCTCTTTGTTTTAGCTTTGAAAAAATAATAACAGAGCAATGAGACAAAAACAAAGAGTCCTATAATCAGGAATATTGAGGATGAAAGCACAATGTGCCATCTATCAAAGTACCTAATGCGTGTCATTATTTCCATTAAAGTATTTTGTATTGGAAACAAATAAGACATTACTTGAAAGGGGGCGGTTTGCCTTTCTAATTCAATGGCAGAAAATCTAGCATCCCCGAGGTAAGGTTCTGTAGGAGCTCACTGAGTCAGTGTTGAGATGTAGACACTGCAGATAACATCCATCTCCCTGACACATGCAGGGCCTCATTGTGTGACTGCCAGACACAGTCGGCTGACACGAGAATGTCACAGAATACAGACAAGGAAGTCATGTCGTTGGACTCGTTAGTGCTCTTATCTATGAACAGCTCCATAAAGCAGCTCTGGGGAGAAAGGGAGAGTCCGTCCATGGCCATCATAAGCAATGCAGGCAGTCAAGGAGTTAAGTGAATGGTGCACAGGGAAGGCGGAAACTCCAGGTGTTAGCAGTGATGAGCGGACTGCATCTCTTTCAGAGCAATATTTTTTGGTGCAGACGCTGAGTCAGATCAGCTGCCTCTGGAGATTGATGATACTCCAGCCTCTCCCACTGCACAAATTCTAAACCAAAATGACTAAAGAGTGCCCCGTAGGAAAGACATCACTCGGTCATCATTGAAAAGGTAATTAAAATGACAGTGTGTGTGTAGAGGCGGGTGGAGTACAGAGTCAAAAACACCAGTTAGAGTTCATGTCTGAGGCTTCCTCCCTGACAGAAAAACAAAAAAATATATAACAAGTCATCTGGAACAGGTGGACCCTACGAGGATGAAGAGCTTCGCATAGATAAATATAGCAAAAAGGGATAGTGTGTAGTCTTTTGAAGACCTATGACAAGGAAATAATTTAGGCCAGTCTCAAATGAGGAACACTTGGGGCTAGGTCAAACCTACAACCTAGGACACCTCACTGCCATATAGGGAGGATTTATATGGTTTACTGCTATGCTTTGGGATACACAATTTGACCTATGACCTCTAACTCTGCATAATATTGATTTTTCTTTAAAGGATCTCTTACTATATGAGAACCCACACCTCCCCCAACACCCCTCAACCTTTTATTTTAAACAGGACTTCTTTTAGGAAAGAGGGCAATTAATGAAAAATCTATCAGAAGGCGTCTCAACCTGTCCTCCAGTCTCCAGCCAGGAGCTCCCTGGAAGGAGGCCATGTAACTCTCATTATTTGTTAGGCCACGGCCTATTTTTCCAGGCCGTTGTATAAGACAAATCCATTGCCTCATTCCTCATAGCCTCTCTACAAAGGAAAAAAGCAGACAGATCTTCCCAAACTCAGACAGAATATTGTGCACAGCCAAGTGGGCTGAAAAAGCACGCTGCCAAATTGGCTAGCACAGCCCCACGTATCAGTCTCTTTCCAGAGTTTCGGCAACAATAACAAAGATGCTGACCCCCAAGAAATGAAAGAGAGAGCTCATATGCTTCTATTTGGGCAGAATCAGGGCCTAAAAAGCAAGTAGGAGATGTTGCCACCAAGCTTCAGTGCTTTTCAGAGAAGTATCACAGTGAGGTGTGGTAAACAACATTAAAAAAAACTGAAATTAAAAAAATTAAAACAACAACAACAACAACAACTATAAAGCTTGAACTATGAGTCCAACAGGTAGATGAATACTGAAATGGCCTAAATCATCACCACATATAGGACAAGGCATTTACATGCACAGAAGGGTGATAGGTCAAGTTCTGCTGCTAAAGCATTATTATTTCTCACAAGCATAATACGATCATCATAATCCTAATAAATAGTTAAGAATAGTTACCCTTTATGAGTTGACCAGGTTTCAGGCACCATGATAAGCCTTTTGCATGGCTTATCTAATTTTCACCATAACCCTGAAATGGTTCCAACTTTACAGCTGACAATACTGAAGTTCAGAGAAGTTTAGTCGCTCGCTTCAGGTATTAGTGGCTGAGTCAGTCCTCAGTGTTAGAACAGGCTGACGCAAATGTCTTCTACTGTAAAACCTGTTCCCATATACTTCAGCTGCCCTGAAAACAAACAACTATGAATTTTATCCTCATTGGTGTTATCAGTACTTATGGCGTGTCAAGTAATAAACTTCCAGAAAACATGATTTTTGCCCTCAGAAAATTAAATATCCCAAAGAGGATCTTCTATACATGAATTTAATTTTGAGGAGAAAATGCATTTGAGATTATCATCAATTAGGGAAGAGCTGGAACATAACCACATCACTTCAGGTATTTCCTTGCCCACTCCCGCAGTTGATCACTTGCTCCCGCTCTTCTCTCCCTCTCTTTCTCTCTTTCATACATTTGTTTGATCACAGCACTCCAGTGCCCATCTACACAATGTGAAGGCTGACTCCCATCTGCCCTCTTTTCTCATAGACCAATAGTGAGGCATTCAAACTGCAGGGATCACATTCCCAGTGGCTGCAGGGCCTCTGGTGGCGGTCAAGAGATTGGAAACTCTACAATCTCAAAACACTCCATCAAGCCATTCAGCCAGTGGCATTTCACATAATGCTACATGATTAAAGACCATGAAGGTTAAACATTCTAACCAGACACATATGTCTAGCAATGGTCTTTTGAAAACCCCCATTCTGAGGAACCATCTGGACATTCCAGGTGATCTCCATGCCTACTGATGGGGGTCTACTCCATCATACATAATAGTTTGTGTAATCCAGCAGAGAGAGTATTTGATGGCCCTCTTTTGTTTTAGCTCCTTTAAGAAAAGAGCCAAAGATTGGCTTCACTTTAATCAAAAGAGTATTGTTACACATAGATAAGAATGCCCTGGCTCTTAAAGAGTTTTAGAATTTAGAACTTGTTCCTGAGTAGTGTTAGGATTCTGAAGACGAAGGATAACTCATCAAATGGATGCTGAAATGACACAGGGATGAGTTTCAGCTGGGTCCAAGGAATACCCTTCTACAACAAGAACAGTACAGGGTTTGAATAGATTCCTTGGCTCTCAGAAAATGAGATATTCATAAAATCAGAGTCAGACAAGATTTTAGTAATTGTTTCTCCAGCACACACTTTATACAGAGGAGGAAAAGGGCACAAGGCTAGGGGCTTGAAGACTGGACCTCAGGCTCCTATACTTTAGATTCATAAGACAGAGCATTTTCCTCAAAAACAAACTGGGTATGTTCAAACAGAAACTTCATTAAACTTTGTTTGGAATGTTACCATGATGATCCAATGTTTAGATGGGAGAAAAGGGATCAAGGATTATTTTCGATTCAAATAGTCTATGATATTGTAGCTAACTACCTGGGATAAATGGTATAATGCTCATAGGTGACAATACACTAACTAGATAACCCTCTTAAGATTTCTCCATCAGCCTAACAGTGTATATAGACAGAAGCATCATCTGTGACTAAAAAAAATAATAACATCCAACAAAAATCACTTCAGTGGAACTCTATCATCATTCTGTCTATCTATCTACCTATCTAATCTAATCTAATTTATCATGTATCTGTGTGTATGAATGTGGATATTTATGTGCATATGTGTACACAACTTTGTGTATGTACATATACACATATTATATAGACCTTTATACATACATTTATATACACATGTATATACCTAACTTTGTGTTTCTACACAAAATTGTGAATACAGAACCAAAACTACAATGTTACCTGATCATTTTATTAAATACCTAAATGAACATCATGTTAATAGAGTATTACTCCAACTCTCAGGAAGTAATTCCTTAACACATAGTATAAGATCTTCCAATGAATGTTTAATTTGAGTGGAAACTGATTTGTTAGACACAAAATGGATTTTCAGAAAATGTCCTTTAAATGTAATGCCTTGAAGTGGGCCACAGCATTCATTGATTTAATATTTGAGATTTGAGGGGCGCCTGGGTGGCGCAGTCGGTTAAGCGTCCGACTTCAGCCAGGTCACGATCTCGCGGTCCGTGGGTTCGAGCCCCGCGTCAGGCTCTGGGCTGATGGCTCAGAGCCTGGAGCCTGTTTCCGATTCTGTGTCTCCCTCTCTCTCTGCCCCTCCCCCGTTCATGCTCTGTCTCTCTCTGTCCCAAAAATAAATAAACGTTGAAAAAAAAAATATTTGAGATTTGGAAACTGAAAAACAAGCTGTAGAGGCCAATGCCACTTTGTCATGCTCCATTTTGCTGAGTCATGAATATAAAGGTCAGCATGCAAAAAAGGAATCACTTAAGCAGATAAATAAGATTGCCCAACAAATGCTTTTGCTGGGATTCAACTGAATTCAGCCAAGAGTTTTGAACTTCTTTTCTTTGACATTATCAGCTAAGCAGTACTTCTCATTAAGCTTCTGACGGATCACTTAAACATTTCAGTAATGCTTTATTTCATTCTAGTAGACAATTATAAGCCATATTGGCAGTCATGAATTTGAGGTTTCCTAAACAAAAACAAATAGTCCTTGTGGAAGTCCAGGGCCTGATATTAATTTTGCAATAAAAGAAAGAAAAATCCGGAATCAAAGAATATAATTTTGCCAGAGTTTTGACTGTTTTATTTAAACATACATACTTATCTTTTACTATCCTTTCCTTGAAAAGGGATTTATACGATTCTACCTTTTCGTACATAAATTTTAAATGGGCAGCAAAATCTTGCCACTTTTGTAACTTACTAGCATCAAACTTACACTCACACTAGAACATTGACTAAACCTTCTATGTCACATTGTCCAATTTTACTTAAATTTTTTCCTCCATTATGCTATATAATCTAAATTTTACTACTTTTTTTTCATAAACTGAGCACAATACTATCTCCAAGCTGTCGCTGAATATTACATTCCATATTTGTTCAAAAATCTTAATTTTCCTAGCTCTGGTCAGATTTAATGACCGGGGTGCGTGGGTGGCTCAGTCAGCTGAACAGCTGACTCTTGGTTTCAGCTCAGGTCTTGATCCTGTGGTTTGTGAGTTTGAGCCCTGCATCAGGCTCTGCGCTGACAGCGGGGAGCCTGCTTATGATTCTCTCTCTCTCCCTCTCTCTGCCCTTCCCCTTCTCATGTTCTTTCTCTCTCTGTCTCTTTCTCAAAATAAAAATAAATTAATTAATTAAAAACTTAAAAAAAAAAAAAAAAAAGAGCTGCCATAACCCTGCCAAGATGCACTGCGTTGAGAATAGAGAGAAGGCCCAGAGTGATGGATTTGGATCCTGAAATGCCTGACCTCAACTGCTTTGCACTCTACTCCTGGTTCTTTTTCCTAAGCACTGCTGCTGGTTGTCAGAATCACCCACATTCCACTTCCATTCTTATCTATCCTGCCTGTTTAGCCAAGATGACCATTCTCTTTACCTTAATTCTCTTCCCTGCTTCCATTTCATCATGCAATGCCCAGAGAAAGTGTGGTCTGCATCAAATTCAGAAAGGAAAACATGTATTATCATCCTCTCCATTCTTCCCAGCTGAGAAATAGAAGCCAGATCCAGATGTATTTGATATTTTAGAACCACTCAAAATGATTTAAAGCTTCAGAATTTGTGTAGTCACTGAGGAAATGCATTCTGTAAGTGACAAATATAGAAACTATGGCAGTTCATTCTCTAGTTTTCTAATTTTAGGAAGGAAAGACTTATCCTTGTTTACTGTCTGTAATGACACAATTTGTGCAAGATAACATGTTTTTTATGCTTTTGACTATGCTTATTTATTCTATTATGGCTTTCTTTCTTTTGGTATGTTAGAGAGACAAGTAAGGATCAAATCATTTGGAGGTTTTATTTCCCCTAATGTTTGATATCAGATGACATTGTGTCTGAATAGAGGCCGATCCTGGTTGTTATTCAACTAGTGATCCAGAGGATGTTGATAACAGAAATCTACCCAACTGGTTTCTTTTTTTTTTTAAAGTAAAAGGGTGATTCAAAATAAAACTAACTTTGTTTCAGTTTTGATATTTCAAAGAGTTACTATGCTATAGAATGGAGCTCAAAATGGTTAATTTAATTGAAATGTCTAAGCCTAACACTACTAGACCTTTCAAAAATGGATGGTTTATGCTGATACACTGATAATGATTTAATGATATGTATTCTCTCCCTCAAAGTTGGTATACTTACATAAACAATGGTTCAAAAGCCATCAGCCAGATCGAAAGTGAACCAGTACAGAAAGTGCTGAATGCATCTATTATGCATTATTTTAGCTGGGGTAATGAATATTGTATTATCTCTTAATGTCGAGGTAGTTTTGTACTACTGTGGTGTCTGTTATTCTTAGAGAATCCTTAACGTAATGAAATGCAGCTAAGCTTAAATGGCTATTTTGCTGGTTAGGTTGTTATTTTTCCTTTTTTCTTGCACTTTGGATTATATAAAATCCTGCAGAGGAGAGAAGACACTTTAAAGGTACAATAGAAGCAATGCTAACTTTAAAGTGAATCTTTCCTGGGAGGAACACAAAGTGTTTTCACTCATAATTTCTAATTATAGTATAGGTGACTCAAAAATCACCAAATATTTCATTCCTAGAAAAGTCCCCATAAATAAACTTTTTGTAGATGAGGAAATTTAGGAATAATAAGATTAGGTGACTTGCTTAGACCTAAATATATATGTGTGTGTATGTGTATACACACACACACACACACACACACACACATATATAAAACTAAATGTGCATTTAACTAAACATATCTACATAACCAATATATATTTATATTTATATTTATATTTATATTTATACATATATAAAAGGGAAGGTAACAAAACATGATCTATTATGTTCCAGAAACTGAGGCAAATAGGTAAATGTTTTATAAATAATATCTCATTGACCCTCTTCCCTCTTTCCCAAGCATTAAACCCTTATCATATTCCAAGCCACTGTTACCAAATCAATTCTGACATAAAGAGTGTTTCTCAGGGCACCTGGTGGCTTAGTCGGTTAAGCCTCTGACTTCGGCTCAGGTCATGATCTCACAGTTTGTGAGTTCAAGCCCTGCGTTGGGCTCTGTGTTGACAGCTCAGAGCCTGGAGCCTGCTTCAGATTTTGTGTCTCCCCCTCTCTCTGTCCCTCCCCTGCTCACTTGCTCTCTCAAAAATAAATAAACATTATAAAAAAGTTAAAAAAAAGAGTGTTTCACACTCATACCTCATGTAGTGAGCTATATATATTCTCTGCTAACCCAAGTAAAAGCATCATGTGGCATCTTCTTTTACTTCTTCACTAGGGAGCCTAAAACCTCTGTGAGGTTACTGAGCTGGTAATGAATTCCACCTTCATCCTTCCCAAAGATCTAGTGGCCCCCTCCGTCTTCTCTCCAAGGCTGCCCTTGTTTCTTTCTCCACTGTCTCCTTTTGTCACTGCCACATTTATCAACAGCTGTTCAAATGATGCCCACTTCAGTTCATTATTTAACTCCCTTAACATCTCCCTGTAATAATCATGTTTATTCAGGAGTTTCATCTCTGAGGACAGTGGATTAATTAGAGTCTATGCAGTCACTGTCTTCCTAAAACTGCCAATTCATCATCTCGCCACACATGGTTGGATCCTTTTCCCACTTGATTACTATGTGTGACCACTAGTGGTGATCATTTCCCAACTTGATTTTCTACATTTTCTGGAACTAGTTTGCTTACTCACTTTTCCCAACATCTATCTTTAAAAAAATTTTTTTAACGTTTATTTATTATTGAGAGACAGAGAGAGCATGAGCAGGGGAGGGGCAGAGAGAGGAGGAGACACAGAATCTGAAGCAGGCTTCAGGCTCTGAGCTGTCAGCACAGAGCCCGATGCAGGGCTCAAACTCAAAACCCGCGAGATCATGACCTGAGCCAAAGTCGGACGCTCAACCTACTGAGCCACCCAGGCGCCCCTTCCAACATCTATCTTTATACAAATGCAGATTAATTTGTATCTATGTCTTACAGACAGATAGGAATATAATTTATAAAAAAAAAAACCTGTATAGTTCAATGTTACCATTTATTTTGAAATTAATAAAACATGTATACATCTCATCCAGTCATTTTTTTTTCCTTACATTATGACTACATTTTATGTGCTTAATGCTGATCCAACCATGATTTGAACTTAACTATCACATCAAGGCTTTAAAAATTTATTTATTTCCTTTTGGCCAAAATCAAACTTTTGATATTCAGCTTGTCACCATTAGAGCCCTATGGTGTTTGGAAATCTACTTTAGACTGATCTCTTTTTCTGTTTTTAGCAGATATCACTTAAAAACTCTACACTTTGGGGTGCCTGGGTGGCTCAGTCAGTTAAGCATCTGACTTTTTTAAAAAAATTTTTTAGTTTATTTACAGAAGGAGTGAACAGGGGAGGAGCAGAGAGAGAAAGAGAGAATTCCAAGCAGGCTCCACACTGTCAGCATAAAGCCGGATGTGGGGCTTGAACTCACAAACAAAACCAAGAGTAGGATGCCCAAAGGACTGAGCCACCTAGATGCTCCAGCATCTGACTCTTGATTTCAGCTCAGGTCTTGGTCTCACTGTTCATGTCTTTGAGCCCTGGGTTGGGCTCTGTGCTGACAGCTCAGAGCCTGGAGTCTGCTTCAGATTCTTGTCTCCCTCTCTCTCTGCTCCCTGCCGACCCCCCACCCCCCTGCTCACACTCTGTCTCTTTCTCTCTCTCAAAAATAAATAAACATTAACTCTTAAAAAAAAAAAAACTCTACACCTTTCAGGAGAGTGTTATGCAACATACCAACATCTTGGTGCTAAACTCATAGGTCAGTAATTCTAGAAGCAGTGTGCTTTATTTGATAACAGTTTTTTAAGTCATAAACTGATGTTTCTCTGCGTCATTTGTTTTCTTTTTCCTAATGAGATTTAAAAACTATTCTCATCACCTTCTAGATCTCAGTGGTTTTTTTCTATCTTCTATGCTATATATTGTCACTCTAAGACATGTGTTTCAATGACAGTGTTCCCCAAAGATCTAGAAACTTTAATTTGGGGGGGGGGGCAGAAGATCAGATTTTATTTAAGTAAACCATAAAGAAACTTCTATGGTTCGTAAGTCACCCCCCACCCCTTTTCCTGTTTCTTATTTCCCTCTAGCTTTGGGGAAAAGTAGTATGATAACAAGGATTATAATTAGATAAGAATATATGAGTAAAATATGCTACTACCAAATAATGCTTACAATATTATTTCTTTTTGACTGATGGCTAAAGGAGCATAGAATGATTCCTGGGTAAAGGACCAGATAAATCTGCTAGCTACCATTGTTTTAGTAGGAACAAGCTCCCTGAAAAACAAAACAAAACAAAACAAAACAAAAAACAAAAACAAAAAACCACTCCCAACCACCTCCCATTTCGAGGTAACACACTGAATATAAAGAAACTTATTTCTATAAATCGAGTCCACTATTTCTTTTATATTTTGCTTCTCCTGTTGTTGTTCTTATTAATATTGTTTTATCACAGGAAATCCCAGTATTGAATCCTTTAGAGGACCTTGAACATATGGACACAGATATTTAATACCTACTGATTTTACTAATGTTATAACTGAAGTTGAAGTGCCACAAGTTTAGTTTGAGAATAATCAAGAAGAAATATATCAGGCAATCGGAAACACTCACCCCAAAGATCATGCAGAACAATGTTTTATATGTTCTATAAAATATTTACAATATTACGTGATTTCAAGTACTAATATACAAAAGATCCAGGCACAATTCAGCTATAACTAATTCAAATTACAATGTTATAGTTACATTACATTTTGTTGGGCCTTTCATATCACTCCAAATAAATCCACATTTAACAAGGTCTCATATTGATGTGGTTTTTTTTTTTTGAAACAAAGTAAATCCAGGAAATTCAGAAAGTTGTCCTTAGCTTAGTTTGATTACAAAAGTCTGTCATAGGCATGTGCTACACACTGCTTACCTATGTACCCAATCTGACATACGGGGGTAGCTGTAAATTGCCCCACTAAACAATCAGCTAAAACTCAATCATCTTGAAACATTTTTCAGGTTTTGGCTTTAAATTTCAGTATAAGTTAGCCACCTGTATCTTTTTAAATACCTTGACAATCTAAGCTTAGCAAAAGTTCTGTTTGAGGAAATGTTACTTTAAGGATATGCCTAGTTAGCTATTAAATTTTTACTAAGGTGTTGTCGGTTCCAGTTCAGTAAAATAACTTCATGTTAAATAGAGGTTTATACAACTTAAACTCCTAGTTAGGTAATGTAAAACATGCTGTTCAGAATGTGTTTTACTCCAGTAATATAATATTCACAGCCACCCTGAGAAAAGTGTTCTTTGAACCCCATTATAGAGGTAAAGAGATGATTAGAGAAATTCAGTAACAGGCCCCAAGGCAATGCCAGCTGCTATGGGCTTATGCAGGATTTGATTTCAAGCCATTCTGACTCCAGAGACATAAATCCAAGTAAAATGCAATTGATGTCTCTGCTTTCTTCTAGTCTTCTCTGTCTTTGAAAGAACTGGTCAACCATTCAGGACCTATGTACAGTCATCTATGGAGATATTTATTTTCTAAAATATATCAAGGGCATAGAGTCTTTAAAAAAATTTTTTTTAATTTTTTTTTCAACGTTTATTTATTTTTGGGACAGAGAGAGACAGAGCATGAACGGGGGAGGGGCAGAGAGAGAGGGAGACACAGAATCGGAAACAGGCTCCAGGCTCTGAGCCATCAGCCCAGAGCCTGACGTGGGGCTCGAACTCCCGGACCGCGAGATCGTGACCTGGCTGAAGTCGGACGCTTAACCGACTGCGCCACCCAGGCGCCCCTAAAAAAATTTTTTTAATATAAATATTGTTGACATACCGTGTTATGTTGGTTTCAGGTGAAACACATAGTGAATCACCAATTCTATACATTACATAATGCTCACCACGATAAGTATGGTTATCATATCTATACAATGTTGTTATAATACTATTAACCTATATTCCCTGTGCTGTACTTTTCATCCTCATAAGTTATTTATTTTATGACTATAAGTTGCTTCCATAGCTTCAAAGCCTAGGCTTTGCACATAGTAAAAACAAGAGATGTTTGGCTACTTGACCAAAATGCCTTCTTAAGTAACTAATCCTATTTTTTCTTAGCAGACACAAAGGATGGCAAATGTTATCTCACCATTGTAAATTAATTTCAGTAGTGCAATAATTCCAGCCCTACATACTTCTACTGTATATATTTTTTTCAAATTTTTTTAGCAAAAAAAAAAAGAAAGAAAGAAAGCTAAATAAGGGGTGCTTTTTTTCTTTATCCTAGTCCATGAATGTGCCCCTGATTTCTGAAAGGAGGTAAAATATTACCATAAATCGAAGAGAAGAAGGAAGTCAGCTGCTTGCCTGTTGGAAGATGAGACATTGCCGATTCATTGAGAAGTTTACTAGGAGGTTTTGTTTTGTTTTTTAATATAAATTAAATGGGTGACTATTTTTGCTTTAGATGCAATCCTGGTGCTTTCCAGATACTTTTGTTAAAAGGGAGGCAGGGATGGACAATTATGGAGTGCCTAGATCTGTCTTTTATGAGGGATATTGGAGAGAAAACCTGCTAGCACTTGCTGTTGGTTGGAAATCACCACAGGCCTTTCAGTTGTGGTTTCTAACTGTGGATACCTTAGCAGAATGCCAGCTATTTGGTTCCTGGAAAATGTGCTATAAGTTTTAATGTTTTCATTCTACTATTGACATATATATTGGAAATTTATTATTTGTGAACCACAAGAAAGAATTGCATTTTATAACTGTCCAGATAAATAAAATTAAAACATAAACCTCATCCAAAAAACAGTGAGACTCTTTCTTAGCCAAAGAATTCTTTTCAGCGGTTGGCCTTAGAAGGAACAGGATAATGTTTAACCCATAATCATGCTTTGAAAGTTGCCAATTGCACTGGCCCTTTGATCATTCCAAAGAGAAATACATTTTTGTCTGTTTGAAAGAGAACCAGATACTGTGTACTTTGGTTACAGGCCCTACTCTTGGTCACTAGATTCATAAATGAAGTTGTTTAAAATGCAAAGAAATGACCATTAAAAAAAAGCTGTTGGAAATTCATGAAAGAGGAGAAGAATACTGAAGAAATTAAAAACAAAAAACAAAAAACAAACAAGACGAACAAACAAAAAAACCTTATGGATGAATACTGTACAATAAAAACTTACAATATACCTGTGATTCAAAAAATTAGTTTGCCCTTAGAAATATTAAATGTTAAGTTCCTCAAGGTCACTGAGAAATAAATTGGCCACAATTGTTCAGGAGATAACTTTGGGGATTATGTGGAAAAAAACTAAACTTATGAGGGACAATTAGAAAGGAACGTTTTCTATATACCTGTATTTCCAGAGATGTTGAGGTGAACAGTCTGTTTGGATGAGCATCAGAGGAGTCTTAAGAATACCAGAGCATCGTGTCAGTGGAGTACAATACACAGACTTAGATACTGCAAAGACTCTGTTTGGTTTGAAATCTCACTTCCTGAATTAAACACCATGAAAAATCTTTGACTTAACTAGCTTCTCGATCTTTAACACTTTGGTAGCCTTCAAGTAGCATAAGTTCTTCATGGAAAAAATATTAAAACATTCAAATTTTAGAATGATTTTTTTCTCAAAGATTAAGACAACATATTCAGAAGATGAAATGGGTTAAACTTTGGGAGTTGAAGCAAATAGAAGCCCATTTTAGGACTTAACGTAGCATAAAGCAATCTATAAGTTAACTGCTAAACATTTTTGTCTCTCTAGCTTTTATTTCTTTCCTTCATCTTTCTCTCACCTCCATCTAGATGGACATTTTTACCAAGTATTCACTCAGATGTATATTTAAAATATAGCTATATTGAATTTGGAAACAAAGAGGAAAACCTGTTTAGGTAAACTTTTGGCAAAAGATGTAGCCAAACTGAACTTGCTATCAATGCACTCCAGAATAAGGGTTTGGGAGAGATTTTTTTCCACAAGGGGAAAAATGGCAAAGTTAAAGGATTATATTCTTGTATTATACTAGTGGGTTGTAGTAAACATGTTTAGTAAATTTAGTTGAATTTTGACCTACTGTTAATATACAATAATTAGAGGCTTCAGAATAGCTCTGAGAAAAGGTTCCTGTTAGCTATCGCTACTTCACAAATAACTCTGAAGCTTTGCCACTTAAAACCGCAATCATTTTATAATACCTCACAATTTGTAAGTCAAGCATTTAGTCAATGCTCAGTGGAGTGATTCTTCTGTTAATATGGTGTTGACTAAGGTCACCCAGTGCTATTCAGCTGGCAGACGGGCTTGTCTGGAGGATAAGGGACAGCCTCATTCACATTTCTAGTGCCATGAACTGGCTGTGTGCATCCCTTCAAAATTCATATGTTTAAATCCTCACCCTCAATATTACGGTGTTTGCAGTTGAGGTATTTGAGAGCTAATTAGGTTATGAGGATAAGGTCCTCATGAATGAAATCAGTGCTCTTGTAACAGAGACCACAGAGAGTTCCCTGCCCCTTCTGCTATGTGAGGACACGGTGAAGAAATGGCCATCCATAAACTAGGGAGTGGATCCTTGCCAGATACTGAATCTGTTGATAACTTGATCTGGGAATTTCCACCTCCAAAACTGTGAGAAATAAATTTCTGTTGTTTATAAGCCACCTTTCCTATGGTATTCTATCACGGTGGCCCAAATAGTCCAAGGTATCTGGTGTCCTGATTGGGGTGACTAGAATACTGGGTTCAGCTGGAAGTACACCACCTATGCATAGCCTCTCCATAATGGTGGTCTCAGGGTAGTCAGATTGCTTCTGTGGTAGCTCAGAGTTTGAAAAGAGAGCGTTCTAGGAGACAAAAGCTAGAAGCTTCCAATTCCTTTTTTTTTTTTTGTAATGTTTATTTATTTATTTTGAGAGAGAAAGAGAATGCATGAGCAGGGGAAGGGGAGAAAGAGAAGGGAAGAGAGAATTCTAAGCAACTCCACACTCAGTGCAGAGACCACGTGGGGCTTGAATACAAGAGCGTGATATCATGACCTGAGCCAAAATCAAGAGTCAGACACTTAACCTACTGAGCCACCCAGGTGACCCTAGAAGCTTCCAGTTTTTTAAGGCTTGGCCCCTAAACTGCCACACCATCATTTCTGCCATATTTAATTTGTCAAAGATCCAAGGGCAGAGGACATAGGTACCACTTCTTAGTGAGAAGTATTTCAAAAATTTGTTATTTTAATTTTGCCATGCTTGTGGTTACAAAAATCAAGTAAATGTGCCTATTCAAAATCTATATATTCTTCGCAATCTGGTAGAGAGTCACAAGTAATGAGATCTATTACTGAACATAAGCTTTATTTTTCATTTTTAAACATTCTGAATTCCATAATGGCTAAATACAAATGAACAAATCTTGTTTGGCTCCTCAGCTGAAAAATCAACTGTAAAAAGAAATTCAGACAAGAGAGGAAATTTGAATACGAACTGGGTATTGGATATAAGCTGAGTGCTGAATAATTTTTTTTACATGTGATAATGCCACTGAGGTTATGTAAGAAAATGCTCTTGCTGTCATTTTAAAGTAATATACTTAAATAATTCAAAATAAAATAACATTCTTTTGTGGATTTGCTTCAAAATACTCCATTAAAGGTGCATAGATAGATGAAATTACAGATGACCATTGATGGTACTAATGAGTTTATGAGAGTTGATTACAGTCTTCTTTTGTATATGTTTATAAATTTTCTAATGATACAAATAAAAAGAAATCTTTCATTGTTTTAATAGTGAGTATATTTCATAATTACTACTGATTCATTGCTTACTGGAGAAATGTTTTAAAAGCCACAGCACAATTTTTTGGGGGCGCCTGGGTGGCTCAGTCGGTTAAGCGGCCGACTTCGGCTCAGGTCATGATCTCACGGTCCATGAGTTTGAGCCCCGCGTCGGGCTCTGTGCTGACACCTCAGAGCCTGGAGCCTGTTTCAGATTCTGTGTCTCCCTCTCTCTGACCCTCCCCCGTTCATGCTCTGTCTCTCTCTGTCTCAAAAATAAGTAAACGTTAAAAAAAATTTAAAAAAAAAAGTCATAGCACAATTTTAAAGATAAAGTTCTTGTTGAGTCATTTTTAATTTATTATGCACAATCCATCTCAGTAGTTAGCTTTGGATCTGTCTACTAACAAAATACTCCTGGGGTGCCTAGGTGGCTCAGCGGGTTGAGCATCGGACTTCAGCTCAGGTCATGATCTCATGGTTGGTGGGTTCGAGACCTGTGTGGAGCTCTGTGCTGACAGCTCGGTGCCTGGAGCCTGCTTCAGATCCTGTGTCTCCCTCTCTCTCTGCTCCTCCCCCGCGTGTTCTCTCTTTCTGTCTCTCTCTCTCTGTCTCCCAAAAATTAATAAAAAATTTTAAAAAATACTCCTGAGTCTATTCTTAGCAGCTTATTTGTATTCATTTTCATCATTAATATAACATGATTGTCTTTCTAGGTATTTATTTCTTCCATCACAAGTATATCATGAATGCCTCCTATGTGCCAAGCATGTGCTATGAGCTAAAAACAGAATTTTGAACAATAATAATAATAATAATAAAGCAGATCTGATTACTAACTTTAAAACATTTATTGTATAGTAAGAGAGGAAAATCTTTTTTTCAGAGACAACAATAAGTTCGTATTAAAACAAACTATGATATCCATTTTATAGGGAAAATTATATTACTTTGAAAGTAAGTGACAGGGAACCTGGCCTTACATATGTGGTTACTGAGACTTACAGAGGAAGCGACAATTAAATTAAACCTGAAGAAAAGAATTGGAGTCAATTTAAGGAAGAGTGGAGCAGGGGAAGAATGTGTGCAAGGAAACTATGATCAACAGAAGCATAGTATATCTATGAAGTAAATTAAAATAAGACATATAGAATGTTGAGAGGGGAAGAGGGAGCCAAAAGCATAGGCAGGGCTTCAGCACGTAAAAAGGAGTCTCCTTTCCTTTCTCCTTTCTTTCCTTCTTTCTAAAACCAGGAGAAGCTTTGAGACTTGTAGGGTATAAAAGGAGTCCCCCCTACTCCCTCCCTTCCTTCTTTTTTCCCTTCCTTCCTTCCTTCCTTCCTTCCTTCCTCCCTCCCTTCTTTTCTCCCTTCCTTTTTTCCTTCTGTCATTCTAAAAGGAAGAAACTCGGAGAAACCACAAAGAATGATGGATGGAGAATGAAATGTCATGCTTTCAGGCTGAAAAGAATCTTCTTACAGTGTGAAGAGCAGGTTTCAGGGTAGAGACAAGAAAAAGTAGATTCAAGGAGGTTAGAGTAGACATGGAGAGTGTTTAAGAAGAAAAATCGACAAATTTGGTGATAGGTTAAATATGGAGAATAAATGTGGGGAATTGAAATTTAAGTACTTGCTGTTCACCAATACCCATTATCTCCTGCTTAATAACACTTATTTTAACTGAAAAACACTTAAATGTCCCAGGCACAGTTCTAAATACTTTACAAATATCTTTCTCTTAAGTAGATGAGATCATTTACGTTTCCCACATGAGGAATCTGAGACAGAGAAAAAGCAGACTCACTCATGAAAGATTGATCACACAGCTGGTCAGCGGGATTTGAACCCAGCCAGTCTGCCCTATGAATCTGTCCTTTTTTTTTTTTAATTTTTTAAAAATATTTATTTATTTTTGAGAGACAGAGTGAGACAAAGTGAGAGTGGGGGAGGGGCAGAGAGAGAGGAAGACACAGGATCTGAAGCAGGCTCCAGGCTCTGAGCTGTCAGCACAGAGCCCGACATGGGGCTCAAACCCACAGACTGCGAGATCATGACCTGAGCTGAAGTCGGATGCTCAACCGACTGAGCCACCCAGGCGCCCCATGAATCTGTCCTTTTAATCCCAAACCATGCTAGCTTTTTCAAATTTTAGTTAAGCTCATGGCCAATCAGCTAGAGATTACATTTCTCAGATTCCAACTCCCTGGTAGTTTGACATGTTCTTGTAAGTAAGCCCTGGCCAGTGGCACGTGAACAATAGTGGTACATACTATGTTTGGTCATGTGTTTCAGCCCCTGCCTTTCTCTCTTTCCATTGAGAGAGGGTCAGCATTGGACAAACCGCCTTGACACCAGAAATAGAAGTCATATACTGATGATAGCACTCCTGCCCGCACGACCCAGAGTCACTTATTTAGAAACCATGTGAAAGAGAAATGTGTTTCTATGTTATTTAACCTATGCTAAATTAGTTACTATTTGTGGCAGCAAATTAACCTGTCTTTCACTTAATGTGAAAACTGTCACAGATAACTCTCCACTCTCTCGAGTGCAGAAATGGAGGCATGATGAGACTATTCACTAAGAGAAGAAACAGAGACAAGCAGATTTAGAAAAGGAAAAGATTATGTTATAATCATGTTAGTTATAAACATGTTAAGTTTGAGATAACTTGAAAGCATTCAAGTAGAGATGTTGAGTAGGTAGCTATATATATGGATCCGGAAGTTTAAAAAAATAGAGTTGAAAATAAACTTTGATACAATTCTGAAACGAGCTGCACATCAGTGAAAAAGAAAATATATATATATATATATATATATATATATATATATATATACATTCTTCTAAAATAGTTTATAATAATATCAAGTGCTATAAGAGAGGCTTTTTCCATCCATTTTACTAACTTCTAAAATTTATGTTGGAAAATATACTTTTAAAATGTGGATGCTGGGAAGAGATGACCCACTTAATAGTATATTGGTGAAAAAACACTTGTCTGTAATCTCTAAAAAGTTAGTTCAGTAATCTTGTATCATAAAAATTACCCAATTTAGGGAGGTAAGGGTATTGGTAATTATATTAGTTGTCTACTGCTATCTAACAAATTACTCCTAAACCTAGCACCTTAAAACAATAAAACATTTATTAGGTTATAGCTTCTGTAGGTCAGGAATCTGGGCACAACTTAACTCTGTGCCTCCGGCTCAAGGTCTCTCATGAGGTTGCTGTCAAGCTGTAGGTCAAGGCTGCATCTCAGCACTCAACTGGGACTCAAACATCTGCTTCGAAGCTCGCTCTACTGGTTATCAGAAAGCTTCAATACCTCGCAGCCTGCTGAACTGAGAGCCTCATTTCTTCACCATGCTACCAAGGTCATCCCACAGGGATGCTGACAGCATGGCAGCTGGATTCCCCAGCACTACAAGTAATGAGAGAGAGAAAGACAGAAAACACTGCAGATGGAAGGCATAGTCTTTTCAAAAGCTAATCTTGGAAGTGCTATCCTATCACCTCTAAAATAGTCAAACTTATAGAAACAGAGTGGAATGGTAGTTACTAAGGTTCTGGGAGGGGGGAAATGTGGAGATGTTGATCAAGGTATAAAAAGTTTGTTATGGAAGATGAATATGGTCTGTGAGATCTAATGTAGAACAATGTGACTATAGCTAAATACTACATTACATTCTTGAAATTTGTTAAGAGGGTAGACCTTCAGTGTTCTCACCACAAACACACACAAAGTAACTATGGAGATGATAGATATGTTGATTAGCTTGAATGTGGTCATTTTTTTTTTTAATTTAAAAAATTTGGTGGGGAGGCGTCTGGGTGGCTCAGTCAGTTAAGTGTCCGACTTCGGCTCAGGTCATGATCTCGCAGTTCATGTGTTGGAGCCCCACGTTGGGCTCTGTTCTGACAGCTCAGAGCCTGGGGCCTGCTTTGGATTCTGTCTCTCTCTCTCTCTGCCCCTCCCCTGCTCAGGCTCTGTCTCTCTCTGTCTCTCAAAAATAAATAAATGTTAAAAAAATTTTTTTTAATTTTTTAATCTTTATTTTTGAGAGAGAGAGAGAGAGAGACATAGTACAAGCGGGGGAGGAACAGAAAGAGAGGATGACTCAGAATCTGAAGCAGGCTCCAGGCTCCGAGCTGTCAGCACAGAGCCTGACATGAGGCTCAACCTCGCAAACCGTGAGATCATGACCTGAGCGAAAGTCAGACACAACCAACTGAGCCACCCAGACGCCCCAACTGTGGTGATTATTTCACCACACGTGTATCAAAACATAACATAATACACCTTAAGTATATGCAATTTTATTTGTCATTTCTACCTCAAAAAAGATAGAGGAAAAAAGAGAATAAAAATAAAGGGGTCAATCAGCCCAACCCACTCAAGGACAGGAGTTCATAGAAGGCTCTATGTACTAGAGGGCAGAGATTATGGAGGGCATTTTAGAGGCTAATCTAGCCCAGGAACCAAGAGTGATCCTAATGACATTAATGCAGATTATGAGGGTAAATTCTCTCAGTTCTAAATTTTTTGAATTCACATTAACATTAAATTTAAATATTTAAATTTACACAAATACACACAAACACACACACACTGTGGAAATTAGTCCAAGGAATACCAAGATAAATAGTTATGGAAGCTGAACTCTTACTAGTTTCTAATATAAGATGTATGTTATTTACTCCTCAGTTGGGAACATATTACTTCTGGAGTTCAGCTAAATATGTATGTATACATATATTCCTCATATGGCAAAATGGGGTACGAAGAAATACTGTATACTTTCTTACATGGAAATAAATCAAGTAAGGCCTCTGTATTTAACATTGTAAATGTTCTAGAAATAATAAATATTAATATTAATATGTTTAAAAATGGATATTCTTAGCTTTCATCAACAAAATATTTCTTATTCCCAAGAAATAGAAATTGAGGGGCACTTGGGTGGCTCAGTTGGTTAAGCATCCAACTCCTGGCTTCAGCTCAGGTCATGATCTCACAGCTTTGTGGGTTCTAGCCCCACATTGTGCTCTGAGCTGGCAGTGCAGAGCCTGTTTTGGATTCTCTCTCTTTGCTCCTCCCCCACTTGTGCTGTCTCTGTCTCTCTCAAAATAAATAAATAAACAACAGGAGCAAAAAAGAAATGCAGAGGCACCTGGGTGGCTCAGTCGGTTAAGTGTCCAACTTCAGCTCAGGTCAGGACCTCGCAGTTTGTGGGTTTGAACCCAGCATCAGACTCTGTGCTGACAGCTGAGCTCAGAGCCTGGAGCCTGCTTTGAATTCTGTGTGTCTGTCTCTCTCTGCCCCTCCCCCCACTTGCATGCACTCTCTTTCTCTCTCTCAAAAATAATAAACATTAAAAAAAGTTTAAAAAAAAAGAAATGGAAACTGAATGTTTTCTAAAAACATATGCAAAGGTGAAGAATATGTAATGCTTTTTTTTACATTTCATATTTATTATAATCAAATTCAAGACAAGGCAAGAGATGATAAGCCTCTGCAAAGCTTCTTGAAATATTCATTGCAGATATACCATTTGTTAAGTATTAAGATTAATAAAAAGCAATTAAATTAAGATAATTAACACAAAATACAGTGTTCATGCTCAGTAGGGTTACTTTATACTGGATTTTAATTGAAAATTGACATCTTCTTACTCAGCATACTAACCAAGGGCTTTTATTTCATCTTGAGAAGATTATATATCAGTATAAATCCAGAGATTAGAAAAGTCTTTGTAATTACACAAATTGCCTCTCTAATATCATGTCAATTTAAATGTTACATAAAGATAGAGCAAGAAAACTAAAAAAGTTAAAACAAACAATCATTTAACTGCTGGGGAAAAGTCCATATAAAGGGCACATTGTGTCCTCTACTAAGAAAATACCAGAGTTTTAATTCTTTCTTAATCAGTTCATTTCCACAGTGTGAAACCATGTGAACTATTG
The DNA here is from genome assembly GCF_018350175.1 of Felis catus. Lineage (NCBI taxonomy): Eukaryota > Metazoa > Chordata > Mammalia > Carnivora > Felidae > Felis > Felis catus. The sequence continues at coordinate 26,824,495 of NC_058376.1, read as the reverse complement.
AACTAGATGAAAAGGAACAGATAAATTCAAATGTTGTGAATAAATGATTATGCTAATTCTCAGATTCAGATATAATTATAAGACATTTGTTATATCATTGGTTTATTCTGTATTTCAAATTAAATCTATACGGTGAACTAAATATACCTCTCATAGCACATAGGAGCTATCCTTATACATCAGTACTACTGCTATCTAAACATGTGGTCTATCAATGATTATATTTAAAAATATTGCTCTACTGTTTAAACAAAAATCAATTAAGAGAAACTTGGGTACATACAGTGTTGACTGGTTAGATAAATTTGTCTACTAACTGAGTCGGCAAAAGATTCTTGGGTAGGTAGAGAATTTCTCATATTTTGTATAAGACGAGCAAAAAAACTGCATCATCATTTTGATACTATCCACTATTCAGTCATCTATTAGATTCCAACAAACATTGGTTAAGCACTTCTTATGCAACAGATACTGTAATAAGCACTCTGTGGAAGACAGAGATAAATAAAAACATAAATACAAAGATAATATTAGAAGTGATTCATGAAGTTTACTCCAGATAATGTCATGGAACCTAACCTCACGTACTGTATAATACAATATGAGGGTCATGTATTTCCCAATTCAAACTTGTATTACATTTTGGAGCTCAGCTAAGGAAAGATTAAGGGACTCTCCCTGTATAAATCAGCACATAAATTCCCTTTCTCCTCCTAGAAATCATGCAAAAGCTACAATCACAATAAAGACCCCTTTAACTGCATTTTCAGGGAAACCAGACAGCAGAATTGAAATGTATGTATCGAGGAGAAGCTACATAGAAGAAATCGTGGAGAATAATATGGGAGGCATAGAATTGCTTAGTGGCAGCACACATCAGAAGGCATCAGCAAAAGTATATTTCCTGAGGTGAGAGGCTCACTGTGAACTGTGAAAGTATAGCCCCTTTTGCAGTCACAGAAGTGGAAACAGGTCTAAGTAGCACCTGTGGCAAACTTGTGCCCAACCCTAACCCGCAATGGTTTGGATGAAAGAAGCAGAAGAGGGAGAACTAACAAAAATTTCCCAGGAGAGACATTTTATCAAACAGTACTCTAGAAAGATACTTGTCAGCAAGAGGAGAGAGATCGTCTGGATTTTGAAATTTCAAAGAATACTCTGGAATCTCTAACCCTATAGAAACTTATGAAAACATCTTGTCCAGAAAAAACTTCAACTCCTTCAGTGATGAGCAATACAAAAGCAACCAGAAGAGCAGCTATACAAAAATCATACACAAAAGGAAGCGTAAAACCCCCACAGAGTAACTTCATTGCCATGGTGTCTCTATGAAAATTGTGAACAAATATTTCAGCGTGATTGGAAAAAAAAAAAAAAAAAACAACTTCATGAAACAAGAGGCTTTATAACACTAGACAGGGAACCCAAATAAAGAACTCAGCTAAAAGATGTCAAGAAAGTTTGGATCTGAAATGAACCATCTTATTTCAGAAAAGAAGTAGAAACAGTCATTGCAGAAATAAAGAGAAATATGAAGGCCACAGAGGATGGTCACTAAAAAAGAAAAAATAGTTAAAAGTAAGGTAGAGAATAGAGAAGTGAAAAATTAAAGATGAAGAGTTAAAGATAACCTAAAATGTTAGCTATTTAAACTAGGTGGAGGTGTCTCCAATATGTGCATGACTAGAGTCCTTGGTGAAGTCCCCAATAAAAGGAAAACAAAACAAAAAACAGAAAAATACATTCAGAAGGATAATTTTATAAAACTCATGAAATATCACAAAAGGAAAATACTATACAACTCCACTTACGTCACGTGTCCAAGGTCGTCAAATTCATAGACAGAAAGTAGGGCAGTGGATATCTGGTGGCTGCCAGGAGTGGGGGAGGAGGCAATAATGGAATTTTTGTTTAATGGGGACAGAGTTCCAGTTTGGGAAGATGAAAAAAATTTCTGGAGATGGATGGTTGTGACAGTTGCACAACGATGTAAATATACTTACTGTTACTGAGCTATATACACTTTAAAATGGTTAAAATGATAAAATTAAAGCTATATATATTTTATCACAGTAAAAAAAAATCATGAAAGAGGTTTTGTCTTTTCATAACAAAAAGGAACACTGTGTGTTATTAAAAGTTGACCTAGAACAGGCTAAGAGATAGTCTGTTAAGAACATTGGACACTAAAGGTACAGACACCAGCAAAAGTATCAATACTTGTAAAGGGAAAAACAAATCAAGCTGGTCCCAAATTTCTCCACGGTAACTTTCCAAACTGGAAGTTACTGGAACAATACCTAAAATATACTTAAGGAGGGAAACCATGAACCACCGATTTTATATTCAGAACAGCCATACTGAAGAATGAAAGTTACAGATACTTACTTTAAACATGCAAGAAACGGGGCGCCTGGGTGGCACAGTCGGTTAAGCGTCCGACTTCAGCCAGGTCACGATCTCGCGGTCCGGGAGTTCGAGCCCCTCGTCGGGCTCTGGGCTGATGGCTCAGAGCCTGGAGCCTGCTTCCGATTCTCTGTCTCCCTCTCTCTCTGCCCCTCCCCCGTTCATGCTCGGTCTCTTTCTGTCCCAAAGATAAATAAACATTGAAAAAAAAAAATTAAAAAAAACATGCAAGAAACATGGAATTTTATTTCCAAAAGAACTTTGTATGAAAAGTGCCAGAAGAAGAGAGTAGCTAATTAAGGAATGACGGGTGAAAACATGACAAGACAACTGGAAGAAAACACTGTATATCTTTAACTGAAAAACAACGCAAAGATTAGGTTTAAAGTCAGAGCAGGCAAGAAATATTCCCTGACAAGAAAAAAATAAAAATAATAAAAAATAGGAAAGAGGGGTGCCTGGGTGGCTCAGTCAGTTAAGCGTCCAACTTCGGTTCAGCTCATGATCTCACTACTAGTGTGTTTGAGCCCCACATCAAGCTCTGTGCTGATGGCTTGGAGCCTGGAGCCTGCTTCGGATTCTGTGTCTCCCTCTTTCTCTGACCCCTCCCCTCTCAGGCTCTGTCTCTCTTTGTCTATCAAAAATAAATAAATGTTGGGGCACCTGGGTGGCGCAGTCGGTTAAGCGTCTGACTTCAGCCAGGTCACGATCTCGCGGTCCGTGAGCTCGAGCCCCGCGTCAGGCTCTGGGCTGATGGCTCAGAGCCTGGAGCCTGTTTCCGATTCTGTGTCTCCCTCTCTCTCTGCCCCTCCCCCGTTCATGCTCTGTCTCTCTCTGTCCCAAAGATAAATAAACGTTGAAAAAAAATTTTTTTTAAATAAAAATAAATAAATGTTAAAAAAAAAAATTTAACTAGGAAAGAGAAGGTAGGGAAAGATTGGAAGAAGAGTTTCTTGATGACCTCTTGATATATCTGAAAGCCAAAGAATATCATTTATAGATGACAAAATATGAATATGTAAAATTTAATATTTGTAATATATTTTATATGTATATTTTTCGCATTACTGCAATCATGCAAAAAATCAGCGGTTAAGGCAATAATCTTTTAATTTTCAAGAATCTGCAGTTTGGCTGGGCAGTTCTGCTTCAGGAAGAAAGTCTGTGGATCCAAGCCTTCTCTATATGGTTATTATCTTTTGCAGGACAGTGGACTAGCTAGTCAGGCATGATTTTATGGTTATGGAAGAGGCTTCAGAAATACATGAAGCTTCTTATGCCTTTAGCTTGGAAAAAAGCCCTCCCAAAATGGGTGAAGGGTGTCAAAAGATACAAACTTCAGTTATAAAATAAGTGTCATGTGGATATAATGTACAGCATGGTGACTATAGAAACTTGACTATGACTATGTCAAATATGACATATTGCATATTTGAAAGTTCCTTTTTTTAAAAAGATTAAATGGGGGGGGAAAAGCTCTCACTTTACTAAGCTCATCATCTCTTTCTTGTAGTACCTTATCATATGTAGCTAAAAGTAAACAAAATATGTTTCAGACATTCTGCCTGAAACCATCTTGCCCAACCTTCCATTCTGCCTGGGATCACAAGATCACTGAGTACACTGAAAGTTTTTTTGGTTTATAGTAAGTGACAGTTTTGCCACTTACTAACATAATTTAAGGTTAGGTTGAATAATATCCCCTCAAAGATATCCACATCATAATTCTGGGTCTTGTGAATATTTTACCTTATATAGCAAGTGTCTTTGTAGATGTAATTAAATTAGGGATCCTGAGATGGGGAGATCATCCCAGGTCACCTAGGTGTGCCCAAAAGCGTTCTTATAAAATGGAGGCAGAGTTAGAGAAGGTAGTGTGATGAGAAGCAGAGAGAGATATGAAGATACTACTCTTCTGGCTTTGAAAATGGAGAAGGGGGCCGTGGGCCCAGAAATGTAGGCAGGCTCGAGAAGCTGGACAAGGCAAGGGGACAGATTCTCCCATAGAGCTGCCCTTAGGAACCATCCCTACCCAAATCTCGACTTTAGACTCATGAGACTGATTTTGGACTTCTGACCTCCAGAACCATAAAATGATAAATTTGGGTTGTTTAAGTCACTAAGTTTGTGGTCATCTGTCACAGCGGCATTAGGAAATCAATACACAAGGGTTATTAATTTCCCAAATTTGTATAATTTGTTTTCTCACCATTTTTTTCAACCTTTGGTAATATATATATGACACAAACATTCATTGGGAAATACAAAAAAATTAATTGGCCATACAGAAAGTTTTTCTTAGTTGGGGCACCTGGGTAGTTCAGTCAGTAAGTGTCCAACTCTTGGTATCAACTCAGGTCATGATCTCACGGTCACGAGATCCACACTGAGAACACAGCCTGCTTGGGATTCTCTCTCTCCCTCTCCCTTTGCCCCTTCCCTGCTCATGCTGTCTTTCAAAATCAGTAAGTAAACTTGGAAAAAAAAAAAAGTTTTTCTGATTATCTCACCTAAAACACCTAAAAGCTTAATACATCATTTTGTCAAGTCAAGTAATATAAGTTTATGCAATTTAACAGGACAAAGGTAAAGAGTAAAAAAAGATAATCAAATGTTGGAAGAAAGAGAAAAATGTACTAATATTATTATTATAGGAAACTAATGGACACTGAATCAATAAAAAAGGGGTGTCAAAATTGTAATTATAGCAATAGGAGTAAAATCCAAATATTCCTAAATATTAAATACATATGCAAGCATACACACACCTACACACACACCTCATAAATATACCAAAATGAAAGAGACCACACAATGACAAAAAACACTGGGGGGAAAAGCGGAAAACAAGATTATATGAAATAAATATGAAAACAAAAAGATGGGCAAGAGTGTACCATGCAAACACCAGTCAAAAGAAGCTGAGGCATGATTTTGTTACCAAATAAGATGGAACTCAGTGAAAACACGAAGTGGCACAAAAGAGGGAACTTTATAATCATGTTAGGTACAGGTCACAATGAAGATGTGATAGTTATAAATATCCATGTACTAAACAGCATACTGCCATTATTCAGAAGGCAGAAATTACAGAATATTCAAGCATAAATGTTCTAAACACACTAGCAGTTTGACATCCAGTTATTCAATTTAACTCAATCCAGCAAATACTGATTGAACTCCCACTAAACACTGGGGATATAATAGTTAAAGAAACACACAGACTCCTTCCTCTGTGTGTCTAATTTTCTAGTGTGAAAAGAGAAACAGCAAGCAGAAAAAGAAAATACACAGTATGGTAGAATATGATTGGTCCCATAGAGAAATTAGAGCGCTGGGGTACGGGTTTCAGTGTAGGTGGAGAAGGCAAAAGAGACCTCAGTGAGACTGTGATTTTGAGCAGTGTGTTGGAGGAGGTTACCTGTTTAAGGGAGTGTTGAGAGAGGGGTTGATGGGAAGTATGTAAAATAGGTAAAGAGTGAAAAACACCCTACTCTATGCCTTTTATAAATTTTGAACGATGTGGTTATACTACATTTTCAAAGAATTAAAATAAAATAAAAAAAACTAGCATGATTTGGAAAAACAAACTGAACCATGAGATAGAAGATCTGGGTTTTGGTTCAGGTTCAGTTACTAACTTGCATGTAATTGTGGCTGAGTCACTTAATCCCCTGGGTTTACTTTCCGGACCTGTAAAAAACGTGGTACTGGATTAGGTGATCTTCAAATTCCTTCCTCCTTTAATATTCTGTGTGTCTATGATTTAATATAGTGTTCATCAAACTGTGGCCTAGGAAAATAGTTTTGGAGTCTAGCCATTAGTCAACCTGTTTATCAGTACCCTCTCCTCGGCTTCCCTGCAACACACAAATAATGAATGGCTGTTTTTCCTATTCTAGAATTGGAATTAATCGAGTCATGTAAAGAATAAATATTAGAAAACTCAAGAAATATCACTTCTTCAAAGGGATTCAAAACTAAATGACAACAGGAAAGTTCCCTAAACACACACACACATACCAAATTATCCCTTTAGGCTTCATTATCATAATAAAATCATAATTATATTTTAGTATCTATATTTAAATTTACAGAAATTACTTTTCTATTCTTTTGTAGATTGCAATGTGGCCTTTCGGTAAGCCCCAGGAAATTTTCTGTTCATTGTAAAATTAAGCTCAATTAAAACTGTGGGTGAAATATTTCTTCCTCTAAGTTGTTTAGCAATTCATAATGTAGTATGATTTATGTTACTCCTATAGCTATGCACCTGAATTCTGCCTCCTGTCTCTGCATTCTATGGAAATAACTCCTTAGATTAAGATCTCATGTACTTCCTTCACAATTTCCAGAACACATGCTACAGAGCTATTCTATACAAATATGGGTTCAAATACAGTTCTATCTTGACTGACCTATGATAGGAGGAAAGATATGAGGTGGAAGGTCAGGTGTAGCCCTGTCAGTAAATGATCACCTCTAAACTCTCCTGTCTTGATGTAAATGAGCAATTAAAAAAAAAATAGGTGGGGCACCTGGGTGGTTCAGTCAGTAAGGCAGTTAAGCATCCCACTTCTGCTCAGGGCATCATTCGTGGTTTGTGGGTTCGAGCCCCGCACCAAGTTCTGTGCTGACAGTGCAGAGCCTGGAGCTTGCTTTGGATTCTGTGTTTCCTCTTTCTCTGCCCCTCTCCTATTCAAGCTCTGTCTCTATCTCAAAAATAAATAAACATAAAAAAAATTTTTTTAGAAGAATAGGCAAAGTATATAAAATCTCTCCTATCTACAAGATCAATAGCTCTTCCCCAAAAGAATGAATGTCCCAGGCATAAGATCACACCATTTATACAAGAAAATGTTCACATGGGAAAAAACTATTATAATGGTATTTTTGCTCTTCTATCCAAGGGGTATTTGATACCCAAGTATTTACCTTACTAGCAAAAGAAGGATGACTGTGACTATTATAAATGGCTTTTGTCTCAAAATGCATATTGAACGAAGTTTCCTGAAAATTAGACTACAACACTCGGTACAATATATATCCTCTGGAAACATGGAATATGGCTGCTGGGCCATTTTGGTAATGCCTTACTATATTTCTTTTTTTGTTCATCTAAATGTATTCTTTGTTTTCCATGGGGACTCTTCTGAAACTGTGGTCTTCTTGTCTAGGAAATGATAAAAACATTTCAAATTTGACACTGAAGTCAGAATCAGCATTCCCTAAATAAATCATCCCGCATATTGCCACTGTTACACAATTACAAGTTCATACACTATTTTTATTCCCCATACATGAAAGTATATACTTTGTGATTTTTTTAAATCAGTATTGCCTATAAAACTGCATAACTTCCTAAAATCCAAGTGACAGAATTGAACTTTTTTTTTTTAGTCAGTGAGGGAGCATGTTAATCAAAACAAGATTCAAAACAAGGGCAATAAAACTGCATTTCACTTCTTTGTAGGTCAGACACAGCTGCTTTAGCACGTGAACCAACAGAAATTTGGGCTGCTCTCCTCACAGGAATTTTGTTCTGATTATCCTCAATTATCATGGATATCACCTGCTTTGAATTTCTTTTACTCCTTGACTGGTTTTCCATTATACAACATATTTGTGTTTGTTTATAGCATGTAAAAGATACATAAAGTGTATCTAAATTTTTCTTTATATTTGTCGCCCTTATTCTTTATTGTGTTAAATTATCATATTATTCCTGTGTAAAAACCTATTACAACTATATCCAAACTAGAATAATGTGTCACGTTATTACAAACAATTCTAGAAAATGAAATACTGCAATAATGATTTGGCAAATTATTTGTCCTCTTAAGTTTATATTTTCAGTAAAACCAAAAGAAAAAATTAAGCCTCAGTTTACTCAATTACTTTTTTTCTTTTTCTTGCTCCCAGTATTCAGTATTCCCAACATTCAGAAAATGTTTTATTTGGATAAGTAGCTTTGTAGAAAAAAATGCTTTAAACATCATAATTGAAATTAGTTGTTCTTGGGAAATTCAAGAATTTCCCATTCAAAAATGGGAAATTCAAAAATCAGTGTTTCCAATTCAAAAATCAGTGTTTTCATTCCTGAGAAATAGTTAAAACTAAAATGTTATTTTACAGTGTTAGTAAAACTGGACAGCCATTGGCATAAGAAACAAAATCAGTCCTTTTCCAAAGTAGACCAGAATCAAAGAAAGTTGATCTGGGTTTTCAAATATTATATATGATAATTAGATTCATAAATGAATCGTGGTGTTAATCTGAGATACACACAAGCTGAAAAGAAAAACATACTGCACTGGATATCCCCCTAATGCTTCCTTATTTTCCACTTCAATAAAAACTGTCCTTGTTTCATTGCTCAAAATATATTTATGCAGGAAATCTTTATGATGTATGTTTTCAAGGCATATTTAGATTTAAACTTGGATACTCTGGTATCTCCAGTGGTGATAAAACCTTTGAGACATTGGTCCATCAATATTTTTACCACTTAAAATCACTCAGTACTTTCTGGGATCTTGGATCTAGAAATTGATGACCCAGTTTAGCAAAACCATAGCTGACCATCAACCAACTTATTTCACAGGACACATGAAATTGCAAAAGTCTTTCAGGAATTCCACACTGTCTGGAAGAGATCACATTTTGCTTCGAGGAACTTTGTGCTAATCACTGAGTTCACCTAAAATCCTGGGGCAGAAGGGAATAAACTCTTGAAACTTCTTTGCCTTTGAAGTTGCAGCAGTGGTCTATTGTGGAACAGCGGGGCCTAACAGGACAAATCAGAGCTGTTTCTGAGACCTCCATAACCCCTTCCAGGTCTACTTATTCCCAATTCAACTGTTACATTCAAGACACTGGATTATGTAAAGTGGAAAAGGATAGAAGAAAAAGTTACAGATCCTACCCTGAAGGATCGAATAGTCTATGAGCAGGGTTAATAATTCTACATAAACACCTGGATACATAGTGAAAACTAAACTTCCCAATCTGGAACCATCCCCATTCTACGTGGACCAGACCTGTGCCTTCTCACGCATTTCCTGTTTTAGTTATGGTACCTCTCAGGACAGATACCCAGAAACCTTCCTCATCCCTTCTTCTGTCTTTACCTCTCTATCCCTGGTACCTATGTTTTAGCTCAGAAACTAACCTAATTTTTCTCTCCAACTAACTGGTTTCCCTAATCCACAGCTTCTTCAAAACTACATTTCTAATATGCACATCTGATCTTCCTCCTCATTAACCTTCAAGCTGAGCTCCAAACTCTTATGCATAGAGGGTAAGCTTCTTTCATCTTACTCCTTACTGCCTGTCCTATCTTCTCACCGCTTCCCTCCATGCAACTGAAGTTCTGGTCTTTCGGAATTACTTACTTGTACTCAGACACGTGGTTAAACATGTGCCTTTGCACGTGTACATCTGTCTGCAATGCTCTGTGCCACCCTACTCTATAACCTGTATGAGTCACTGTGAACTTTTGTTCAGCCTTCATTCTCAGTCCAAGCATTTTTTCCCTTTGTAACATATTTCATTATACCTCAGATAATAATGTAGCCATTTATTTATATAATAGCATCTGTTGTTCTACACATTCAGAGCCTTTTCAACATGCTATTGTATCTGCTCTCATGATTGTCTCACTACTAGATTATGAACATCTTGAGGGTAGAAACAATATGAGGGTTTTTTCCACCTTCATATCCCAAGATCTTGCTGCAATACTGGACACACAATAAATACTTGATAAATACTGAATTAAATATTCAATTATGAAGTAACAACTCAAAATAGCATGTGGAAAATACTGTAATAGTTATACCTGAGTTGGTAGAGAGTATATCAACTGAGAAAATCAGGAAAGATTTCAAAAAGGTGTACTTGAGACAAACATAAAAGAATACATGAAATTTATGGGGCATCTGGATGGCTCAGTCAGTTGAGCATCTGACCCTTGATTTTGGCTCAGGTCATGATCTCACGGTTTGTTGAATCGAGCCCTGCATTGGGCTCTGTGCTAACAGTGTGGCGCTTGCTTGGGATTCTCTCTCTCTCTCTCTCTCTCTCTCTCTCTCTCTCTCTCTCTCTAAATAAATAAATAAATAAACAAAAAAAAAAAGAATGCATAAATTTATAAACATGGAAATGGAAGGGAGAAAATGCTTAGGTTAGGGAGTTGTATGATCGACACAAGAAGCTGAAAAACTATCTTCTGTATGTGAGGAACTGATCTGGATAGAATATGAATGTGATATAAATAACTATAATAAATAAGATAGAAAAGTTAGCTTGGAGAAGAGATTGGTAAAATTCATGAATATCTGGCTAAAGAGTATAAATTTATGGGTTTTTTCCCTAGGAAATAAAATATACATATATTTAAGGATTGTTGTCTTCACACACACATGAACACGTATATTCTGTCAGGAAAAAGAATTTTAATAAATTAACTAGAAAAGTTAGCCTAGTTAATATATTATGGAAATTCACACACAATTGTTTCTCTCTTGAAAATATGGAATTATATTTACATATTTGGTACATACATATTTGGATATATATATATAGAGAGAGAGAGAGACAGATAAATAGATGATACTGCCATAGCTGTAGCTATAGATATAGATGCAGATATAGACATTGACATGGATACTCTCACAAATTTAAAGCCAAGAAATGAAACAGTAGGATGTTGACAAAATGTAGAAGGTTTTGACAACCTGAATTTGGACAACTGTAATTCAGAGTATATAAAATTCTAGGAGAGACAATCAGCATTCATAACTCAGTATCCGGCTAGAGAAAATGGAGGTAAGGGAAAGGGAAAATCAGAACAGAAAGAGATGAGTCAAAATACCCACTGATTAGGCATTGCCTACCTATTATCTTGTACTACTAATTTCCTTTGCATCAGCCAGACAAGCTTACTAAAGGTAGGGTCTTTCATTACTCTTTTGAAACCCCACCACTCAACAGAGAGTGTGGTCAATTTGGGGCAATCAACAAAATTGAACTGATCTGACCACAGATGGATAGTTAATATGACCTCTTGCCTACAGCTGCTGCCATCTACGGCATTTGACTGTTTTCTTTGAAATTTGGATCCCGTGGGTCATGGCAGGGGCGTGGCTATGTTAGACTTACCTGCCTGTGGTTTCCTTGTGAGTGCTGGTCATAAATCAAATACATGCACTATCCTTCCAAAGACCTGAAACTACGGCACTTAGCTTCAATGTTCTTACATAGTTCAATGGCCCCTGCTGTTTAAATTTACTGTACATGAAAAAAAAAAAGTGTGCCAGCTTGAGGAAGCACTGTCTTATTGTAACAGTAAATCCACTGGTTTATGCTAAACTTAGTGAGATGCACCATGTTTGCCAACAAATTATTCTTAACAGAAATAGCAACAATTGTGCATCCATGCAAAGCTCCAAAAAAAGTACTGTATTTATCTTTCAAATAGTGAAATGTAAATTTAGAAAACCAGGGGAATTAAGACACTGAATCTTTTATGCTGTCTTTATTATGTTTTCTCTTTGTGGAAAACAAGCTGTGTGGTAGAAAGTATCACCTCGAGAAAAAAGGCATGCCAAAAATATGTGTGACTACCACTTTAAAAAATCCTATTAGCTGCTTCTATTTGCAAGTTTGTTCGCTTTTTTCCCCCCCAAACTATTTATATTATAATTTAGACATACAGAGAAATTACCTGCTCGAATATACCAATCTTGAATACTGCCTGCGATGTCTAAAATAGCTATTACAAAGCTTTCTAAAAATCCTTGTAATTTCTAGGCAGATACAGAGACTGTCTTTTAAACCAATATTTTGGCTTTTCTCCCTCTCTTTCCTCTGCAAATTATAAAGCAATTGGAGTGCATTCAGCCAATAATGATCTAGTTTGAATTTTTAAGATATCAAAATTGTTAGGGAACTGTCTTTCAGTGATGCATTGAAAAGAAACTTGCGAATTACTACTGTTCTTTTCTGTGTCTATACATGACAGGTCTACTGTTCATATGGTTAATTCAGTCAAAGAAACCATTTGATCTGAATTTTTGACTGAATGACCAGCGGTTTGACGGAGTTCACAGCCACCGTGCCTGCTCTGGCCGCGCACGTCCACCCGGGCTTTGTTTGCGCGCTGGCAGGCCCTGCACTGAGAACACACAGCATATGCCAGGTGGCCATGTGTCTGAGGCAGAGGGAAGAGAGAACAAAGCAAAAAAGCTTCCATTGGGACAGAGATGCTGTAAGCCATCCGACTGCCAGTAACATATTAAAGAGAGAGGAAAACGCAGTGATGCCTGAATATACCCAACAGTAAACAACTTCAAGCCTGAGATTCAGATCGCAAATCTCTCTCTGCTGCTGCTGACAAGCTCAGCTTGAGCAAGGCTGCGGGAGACAAAGAAAGCTGCTTCAAGAGGAAAATAGGAGAGGAGATCCCCACACTAATTTTCATTTATCGCAAATACATGTTTTAGGAATCTATTATATCAAAATCATTGTGTTCTTATGTAGAAAACCTGTTCTGTTGAAGCTGGAAAAGGAGGAAGAAGGTTCTAGAAGGGCAAAACCAAGAACATCCTGTCCCTGCCTTTCCTCTTTAATTCTAACCTCCTCTTCGTAATTACCATACTGCTCACAACCATCTTCCCCACAAACTGAGGAATAGAGTGGGCAGACGCTAATGCTATCTCAGAAGTGCTGGGGGCTACAAGATATTATTTTAGAAAGGAGGTAGGATGGTGTGGGTTCCCTAAAGTTGGAATGGGTAATTTCTCATATAAGTACTATATTGCCCTCATTCTCTGAATCATGCTTTAGGATAAATAAAATGTTTAGATTGCATCATTCTCCTATCACTCATTTACTGAGCAGCTGCTGTGGGCTAGGAGGTTATGCTGGAAGCGTTACCTTCAGTTCAGGATTCCCTCTCCTCCCGACTGTGGCTACTAACTGTGCCCCATTGTATTCATCTTACAAGTAAGAACAGTGACATTCAGAGCAGTTACTTAATGTGCCCAAGCGCACTCAGCTAATTAGTGTGAGGGTGATTTAGTTCCAAGTCTATCCAATTCTAAAACCTGTACTAATCACACTACACTAAGCTGTAACTTCTTTCATTAATAAGTCAGTTTTGCAAGGGTCTCCCAGGTGCCCTGTCTTCTACAACCTGTGTCATTTACTCAACTGCAAATGACTCTTTTAGTGGAGTATTATCCTATTTCAGATATTAGAACACTAAAACTCATAGCAGCTGACCGGCTTAAGCCTGGGTCAAAATTCAGACGTAGGTCTACCTCAATATATACCTCAACGCTAGTCTGAAAGCTCCATTGACCCGAATTCAAGAGAATATAGAGCTGGTTCCATCCTTCTTGAAGGTGTCAGGTCATCTTGAAATTAACAAAATGGGTGCAAATTTTAATGGACTTGAACATCATAGGACTTCATGTATTTGAATATTCTGTTCTCTTTGCCAGGAATGCATTTCTCTATTACCTCTGACAAATTCCTTTCATTTGAGCTTTCATAACCTGGTTCTGATGTATGTTTTTAGACACGTTCTTTATTTAATTCCAAAAGGGATAACTCGTTGCTCCCTTGCTAGTGCTCCAACAAGAACTGTATTTGCCCCTGTATTAGAGCACTTTGTCATGTTGTACTGGACTGTTATTTGTCTATGTGTATGGCTCCTCCAGGCAAGTTGGGATCTCACAGATGTGTATCCTGCTGACCTGTAAGCTTCCAGTATCCAGGTCAGTGTCCTGTCATGTAGGTCTTCAAAAACACTTGCAAAGAGAGTGTGTAGTCATGTGATAGAAGAATGAGAAGCCATTAGAAAACTATAGGTGTATATGTGTTTGTGTGTTGAAAACGCAGTGTGGAAAAGGAAGAAATGCCATTTATATTGAAGAGACCAAGTTATATTACTTCTTGTCTGGCTTTTAAGGGGATTTTGCTAAGCAAAAAATCCCGTATTTGTAGAAAAGCCTTACCTGAGCCGCCAATACCATATAAGATTATTAAAAGAAGGATTTTAAAGATTTAATTTACTTTTTGTCATGCACTGCTTGCTATTTGCATTCCACTCGGGTTGAACATTGAAATGAGACAAGCCTTTATCACCTTTGTGTCTGGTCACGTCTGCTTTCTGGTCTCCCTTGCTAGCACGGCGCTGCAGGACCAGGCTGTAAACACAGCAGCAAAATGGTTCAAGGAATGAAAATGAAAAAAAGGAAAAGGAAAGCTGTTTTGGTTCATAATTGGATGGAAATATATTTAATGAAAACATTTCTATTGGTAGCAGGCTTTTTATAAATTCCTCTTTTCCTTATAATTAAATTTTCTAAAATGTAGACATTTGGCCTTAAGTATCTCATGGATGTAATACTGGCACCGGATCCATACAGCATGCTTGCCAAGCTTAAAAGGGAAAATACAATGGGAAAATACTATAATTTTATAGTTCTTGTAAAAATGAGGAAATCACAACCCGCACAAAAACCTCAAAGAGTATGTCCCTAAATCTGCCCACAGAGAGACCGAGATGTATGTTTCCAGTTTTGAGGATGACCCTGGAAACCTATCTGGGATGTATTTTCGTTTACCCTAACATAACTGTAGATCCATCTCAGCAAACAGATGTGCAGAACATGAACTTTATGTTCATTGGCTCAGGAAATGGAGCTGAGAATTTAAACTAATTTCCATTTTTATTATGCAGTATGACTTTTGCTTCTTTGTTCTCTCATAATCAACTTTAGTCCCCCTGAAAATACCTTAACTGATAGCTTCTAACAGGGTTAGATTGTGTGAGCTGAATGTAGACTTGTTTATGGATGCCTTATCCACATATGCACCTGACATTCTTTCTCTCAGTGGAACAACAAATTGGATTTTTTAGGAGCAGGAGAAAGGTACGAGCTCCTTTTAATAAAGTAAATATGATACCACTTGTGTGTGGCAGAATCTTTTGAACGGAGTTAAAAGTGCATTTCTGAGGCATCAAGCATAGGAAACTCAGCATCCAGAACCTTGCCACAGAATAAATCGCACTGAGTTCCCAGGTGGTGGTGAAGAAGACCGTGTCTGAGTACAAGCACAGGCTCTTCTTCCTTTGCCCACAGAACCCATTTCTCTCCCCTGTCTGACCTCATTGTTGGTTAATTTTATGCATCAACTTGACTGGGTTAAGGGATGTCCAAATAGCTGGTAAAACATTATTTCTGGATGTGTCTGTGAGGATGTTTCCAGAAGAGATTAGCATTTCAATCAGTAGACCAAGTAAAGCAGGTGGACTGAGATGGAAGGTGGACATCATCAAATCCATCGAGCACTCAGATAGAACAAAAAGGCAGAGGAAGGGTGAATTCACTCTCTCCCTAACTGAACGGAGACATCTATCGTCTCCTGCCCTTGGTCATCTGTGCTCCTGGTTCTTGGGTATTTGGACTCAGACTAGGATTTATACCATTAGGCCTCCCACCCCATTCCAATCTCAGACCTTCGGATGGGGACTGAATTACACCACCAGCTTTCCTGGGTCTCCAGCTTGCAGATGGGAGACCACAGGACCTCTCAGTCTCCATAGCCATTAGAATCAATTCCCATAATAAATCTCCTATCTCTTTCTATCTATCTATATAGCTAGATAGATGATATAGATATAGGTACAGATGATATATAGATTCTAATATATATAGGTATATATATTAGATATATATTAGATATATTAGATATATTCATATATATGTTCTGTTTGTCTGGAGAACCCTTACCAATACAGTGCTCCTACAGGTGATTGCTTATGTCCTGCAGGATAACCTTCAGTTAGGTTTGGCCACTAAGATCACCTGCAGTAGAAGAGGGTGGGAAAAGAGAAAAAAACTGCATTTACTCTCCCTCTTCTCCTTTCTTTGATGCCTGCCACAAGTGAGGCAGTGGCTGTATCCCTCTACAACTAATGTTTTCATCAGTCTTTCTCCATGGTGTTCCCATGGCCCAACATAACTGTGTCCTTCCAATGTCCTTCTGGCCCTTTGAATGGCCAAAGCTCCCTCATATTGCTAGTATTTGGTTACCTCACAGACTCTTGCTTGCTCTCTTATCCCTGCTACAACTCTATATGTTATTTCTTTGTTTAAAACTTTTCATATGAACCATCTAAGATGAATCCAGTGTCCTGTTAGCACCCTAAATGACAAACAATGTGACCATTTTTTAAACTTAAATTCAAGTGACTTGAATAAAATAATCCACTGGATAGCCATGGATTGATTAATTGTCATCTGGTACATTGTAAACAAGATTGTCTAACTGCCTCCACCTTTGACACTCATAGCAAAGACCAAAAGAACATAAAGCAACTCAAGTCTGAATCTTTTAAAGAAATTAAAAAGGATATCAAAGCCTTCTAGATTCTTTAAGGAATCTACCAGATTGAATGTAAATTATTTCATATCACAAAAGGGGTGGACTCACGATTCTCCTGGCTGGGACATAGCATCAAATCAAGACCCAAACAGAAACTAACCTCCTTTTTTGCAAAGTGGCAAGGACAGGCTGGATTCCAGGACATCTTAACAAAAGAGAAAGTTTCTTAGGACACCTTTGTGGCCAGAAAATGAGGAAGTACTCAAAAATGATCTAAATATATTAGAAAGACAAAGCATTTAAAGGGGCTCCCACCAGCCAAATATGGCCTCACTCTAAAATCAAAATACAAAATAATCAACATACTGAAGAAAATAAGAATACCTATTTTATACTGAAGTAGAAAGAGAAAAAGGAAAGGAAAGGAAAAAGGAAAGGAAAAAGGAAAAGGAAAAGGAAAAGGGAAAGGAAGGGAAGGGAAGGGAAGGGAAGGGAAGGGAAGGGAAGGGAAGGGAAGGGAAGGGAAGGGAAGGGAAGGGAAGGGAAGGGAAGGGAAGGGAAGGGAAAAGAAAGGAAAGGAAAGGAAAGGAAAGGAAAGGAAAGGAAAGGAAAGGAAAGGAAAGGAAAGGAAAGGAAAGGAGACAGAAAGGAAAGAAAAAGAGAAGAGAAAGTGGGGGAGGGTAGGAAGAAAAGGAGATTAGGAAGGAAGGAAAGAATATTTTCTTTACGTAGATTACAAACTAATAAATATATAATGATGGAATTAATCAATGACTGCTAAAATAGTGGGTGAAAATTTGATGAAGAAGACATTTCCGGAGTCTAAAAGAACCTCACCACAAATTACTTCTTAGTTACTAACCTATATCTTTTGTAAATTATGGACCTAAAACTACCAAAATCACACATGATCATGTCAATTATTTTTCATTTTCTGTTCCAATATCTTAGCCTACTCCAAGAACTTGGCTAAAACTTGAATTTGGTAATCACCTCTTAAGAGACTAGGCTTCCATTTTGGAGAAGCTTGATTCTCCAGCAAATAATCCCATAAACTGACTAATGTATTTCATAATTCCACCAATTCTTAAACCAGTATTTAGAAGGCCCATTTGAAAGAAAAGATCTCCTATGTATTGGAATCCTTCTACGGACACCTCTACCTACTTACTATATCCTCTATTTGATCCCACAATTCTCCAACTACTTCCTGTTGAGAGCACTGATCCCTTTGTTTTATTTCCATTTTCCATCAGATTCAATTTGAGGTAACTTTTCTCATACTCTATGGTGAACTTTGTCCCCTTACAGCAAATTAAACTAAAAAGACGGCAAATATTCCCCATAAATAACTATATATACTATTTGCGTAATGTACATCGGCCAGCAATTAGTGATTACCATCTCTGAGGTGCCTAAGGCTAACAGCTATATCCTGATAGGGAACACTATCTATATAGGAGACTTAGAAAAGGCTAAGATGCCTCCTCCATAATGCAACAAAATTAATTTCTGTAAGACTTTTCTTTCAGGCTATAATATTACTTCATTATTCATTAATTTTTCCATTAATTTCCATTAACTTAAAAAAATCACTCACTTGCAAAACTTTAAACTTCTTTCCTTTCAGATTATAAAGGCCAAACAATTTCACATAACTGTGTACTCTTTCTACAGAATCCTATTATCTCATTCTCATTTCATTTTGCAAAGCCTCATGAAGTCTGTGTGCTAATTTTGCCAATGGTTTCCATCCAGATCTAATCAGACAGGGTCACTCAAATAATGGTCAAGGGATTTCCCTAACCCCTATTACAGTAGAGTTTCCAGCTCTTCTTTAAAATGTGTATGTACGTCTTCCAAAATTCTGCTTGCTTAACAGGTTCGTGTTTATTCTGTATGGCGAACCTAAGGAAGTAGAAAAGCCAGAATTATATTTCAGACTTTTCCAACTGTCAGTTTTGTACTCAAACAAACTAGTCATTGCTGTCCCTCAGAAGGAAAGCTGCCTCTCACTTATAAAGAACCTTCCTCTTGGAAGATTCTGTATCTTAAAAGGTTGTTTTGAAATGTTGATATACATATAAGTAAAAAAATTCTCCAGGCAGATTAAATGCATATATAAATTTATAATAGCCCACTGACTCCAGTTGGCAGAGTTATAGCTTTAGGATAAGTGGCAAAACACTTTCCAAAGAAGTTTGGAGACTCTTTTTTGTCTTTCTGCCAAGTCTTCTCCACTGAATCTCATGCACTGACTAATGCATATGCTTGTTTGTGTAAGGTTCCAGAGAATGGTCTTTATTAAGCCTAGTAGGTGAGAATACTTTCAGCTGAGGCCTATTTGAAGTCTTGACTTGGACAGGTTTTGGCTCTGCGATATTTCTGGTGGCTGTCCTGCTGTATATACATCAACATTAGCAAAATGGGAGTCCTGCAGCTTTTAATTCATATTCAGTAAGCTCAAATATGAAATATGTTTTATAATTTTAAATGTTCCTTATGAAACAATACACACATACTTCTTACTGACCCTCCCACCCCTATCAAGAAATTTCTTTCTTCTATAGTATCGGTCGGTGTTCACTGTAATTATTATTCATTGCTGCTAAATATTTTATTTTATAAATATACCTTAATGTATTTATTTATTTTTCTGATTCTGCATAAATGAGTTGTTTCCTGTTTGGGACTTCTATAAATAAAGTTAGGGAATGTTACTGTACATGCTATTTGTTGCCATAAACATTCATTTCTATTGTGTATACAACTCAGAGAGGAATTGATTATGTGTGTATCTAGCTTTGGTAAATACTACCAAACAATTTTCCAACAAAGCAATTATCAATTGGGGTATTAATTTGTGTAGTGTTTGAGAATTCTACTTGATTCATATCTTCCCTAACACTTGCTATTTTTAGCCTTTTAAAATGTTAGTCCTTCTCCCTGGGTGTAGTGTTATTGTATTGAGGTTATAAATATATTTAGTTGAGGACTAATGATTCTGAACTTTTTATATGCCTAGTGGCCATCTGGATATCCTCTCTGGTTAAGTGATTATTCAAGCATTTTGCTCATTAAAATCTTTTTCTCGGGGTGCGTGGGTGGCTCAGTCGGTTGAGTGTCCAACTCTTGATTTCAGCTTAGATCATGATCTCACAGTTTATGAGTTCAAGCCTTGTATCCAGCTCTGAACTGACTGCAGAGCCTGGGATTCTTTCTCTGCCCCTCCACTGCTTGTGCTCACTCTCAAAATAAATAAATAAACTGAAATTTTTTTTTTCTGAGTTGTTGGCATTCTTTATATATCTTGTATAGAAGTCCTTTGATTTTACATATATACTGATATAATTATTTACATGTAGTTATACATTATAACTTCTAAATTATAAAATATAAATTATATATGCATATAACTTATACATTATAAAATATAAATTATATATGCATATAACTTATAAATTATAAAATATAAATAATATGTAATATAAATAAAGTATAATATAAAAATATATAAAATATAAATTATATATAAAATATAAATTATAAAACTTATATAAGATATATATATAATACATACAATTATCCTGTCTTATTTGATAATATGATTTTTTATACTCTTACTACTATCATTTAATGAAGAGAATTAACTCATTTAAATGCATTTCAACTTATTAATCTTTTCTTTGATAGCCAATTATTTTTACCCCAGTTAAGAAATCTTCCTACCATAACCTCATGAAAGCATTCTCCTATAATTTCTTCTAGAAGTGTCTTTTTTTGGCCTTGCATATTTATGTTTAAATTCCATTGTTAATTCAATTTTGTGAATGGTGTGAAGTACACACCAACTTATTTCTCAAATTGATATTCATTAGACTCAGTAATTTATTAAAACCACCATCTTTTCTGCATTCAACACTATGGCATCTTTCTGATAAATCAGTGGTCACAGTGACCATATGTGTGAGTTGAGTCAGGTTTTGGATATCCTACTCTGTTCTATTGGCCTGTTTATTTCTACATCAATACCGTTCAATCCACATTGTTTTACTTCACTTTTATAATAAGACTGGATCTCTGTCAGTACAATGCAGACAGATCTGTTCTCCTTTAAAGATTGCCTTGCAGGGCACCTCAGTAGCTCAGTCTGTTAAGCCACCAACTCTTGATTTCGGCTCAGGTCACAATCTCACGGTTCATGGGTTCAAGCCCCATGGTAGGCTCTGTGCTGACAGCATGGAGCCTATTTGGGATTCTCTTCTCTCCCTCTCTCTCTGCTCCTCCCCTGCATGCATGTGCTCTCTCTCATATTAAATATTAAAAAAAAAAAAGATTGCCATGCTATTCTAGGTCCTCTGCATTTCCATACATATTTTAGAATTAGCAGGACAATTACCCCTCCTCCACAAAAAACAAACAAACAAAACCAAGGGAAAAAAAATACCCTTCTGTTACTTTTATTGAGAGAACACTGAATATGTATATTAATTTTGGAAGAACTTACATTTTAATACTGAGCTCTTCAATGCAAGAACATGTTCTATCCATCTATTTATTGGATTTTAAAACATTTTTCTTGGCACTCTTTTTTGTTGTTTATAATGCAGAGAACTTGAATGTTTCTCATTAGAACTCTAAGTATCTGGGGATTTTATTTGTGCTATTATAAATGGCATTTATTAATTTCTTTCTTAATATTTGCTGCTAATTTATAGAAATGCAATTATATTTTGTGTATTGATTTTATATCCAGTGAATTATTAAAGTGACATCATTCTAATCATTTTTGTACATTCTTTTGAACTCTTAAACTAAGTACATATCCATATCATTTTCAAATAATGACAGTTTAAAGTTTTCTTCAATCTCTATCACTTTAATTTGCTTTGTTGCTTTATTTTTTTTATTTTTACTTTCTTTTTTTAGAGAGATAGAGAGAGAGGAACACTGTGTGCACACATGCGCATGAGTTGGGGAGGGACAAAGAAAGAATCTCAGGCTCCAGACCCAGCTTGAAGTGGGCAGGGCTTGATATCAAAACCCTGAGATCATGACCTGAGCCAAAATCAGGAGCCAGGATGTTTAACCAACTGAGCCACCCAGGCACACCTGTTTTGTTGCTTTATTGCATTGGCTCTAGTACCATACTGAATAAAATTAGAAATGGCGACCATTGTCACTTTCCACCCCTGGGGAAAAGATAATAATACTTACTACAAACTAACATACTGACTATAAGTTCTTTTCTGGATATATTTTATTAGATTAATGAAATTCTGTTCTACTTCTAATTCGCTTAGGAGTTTTTTCATGACTGGGTATGGAATTTTATCAAATGCTTTTTGTATATGTATTAAGATGATCACGTTCAGGGCACCTGGGAGGCTCAATTGGTTAAGCGTCTGACTCTTGATTTCAGCTCAGGTCATGATCTTACAGTTTATGAGTTCGAGACTCATGACCAGGTCTGCACTGACAGCATGGAGCCTGCTTGGGATTCTCTCTCTCTCTCTCCTCTCTCTCTCTCTCTCTCTCCTCTCTCTCTCTCTCTCTCTCTCTCTCTCAAAATAAATACATAAACTTATTTTTTTTAAAAAGTAAGATAAAAAAAGGCCATATTGTTTTTCTCCTTTATAGGGTTAATATTGTGAAGTATACTATTGATTTTTGAGTGTTAAAAACCAACCTCACAACCTTCTGGTAAGCCACACTACATTATTATTTACTAGGTTTTTTAATATACATATATGGATTCAATTTACTAATATTTCACTTAGAATTCTTTGTGAACATGTTTATGAGAGAATTTGGCTCATATTTTCTTTCCTGGTAATGTCCTAATCAGGGTTTGCTATTAAAGATATGCTGGCTCCATTCTTCACAGAGCATGGTGACTAACAGCATAGTCTCTGAAGTCTCTGAAGTCTCTGAAGTCTCTTGACTTCAAATTAGCTGAAATCTAATTTCAGCTCCATGATTTACTAGTTGTGTAATTTTGACCAAATAATTCCAGGTAATGGTGTCAGAAATCTCAGATCATAGTAGCTATGTAAGCCTAGAAACATTATTCATTATATTTAATTTTTAATTCACTATGTTAAAATTTACCTTTATATGTTAAATAAACATAATAATAGTACTTACTTTATAGGGTAGTTGTGAGAATTAAATGAGATAATCTATGTAATGTATTCAATACAGTGCCTGGCACAGTAAGCTTTCAGATATGAGCTGTTTATATAGATGATAATAGATAAGATATAACACAGACACACACAGACACATACAAACACAGTTGACTTTGTCAGCTAGACTGTAAGCATGATTTTAACCTATCACTTTGATTATCATATCTGGACTTTGGTGTCACTGCCCATTCTTATTCTCTACCTGCCAACTCGATACTTAAACAAGTTCCCAACTTTAAAAGAAAAACAACTCTCATTGTCAATGTACCTAACACTGTGTGTGTTTAAGATGGCTATTAACTCTGCCTAATAGAGTCCATTGTATTAGCCAAGTTTCTCCAGTTTAACAGAACCAACAGGAGGTGTATATATAGAGAAAGAGATTATAAGGAATTCATAATAAGCCAGCATGGAGGCTGGCAAATCCAAAATCTGCCAAGTGGGCCAGTAGGTGGAGATCCAGGAGACTCAATGTTCCAGTTTAAGTTGAAAGGTCCCTTGCTGTAGAATTATCTCTTGTGTTGGGGAGGCTGGTCTTTTTGTTCTATTTAGGCCTTCAACTGATTAGATAAAGCCCACATTATGGAGGGCAATCTGCATTATTCAGAATCCACCAATTTAAATGCTAATCTCATCTCAAAACACAAACACTCAGAATAACATTTTACCAAATATCTGGGCACCTTGTGGCCCAGCCAAGTTGACACATAAATTTAACTATCATATTCATAACATAAAACCACATAATTCTATTTTCAGAAAGAATCTAGTTCTGGGTTCTGATTTTTTATTTTCAGATTCTAAAATATATTTATGATTTTTGAATATTTATTTCTCATTTTATTGAGATTTAGGAATGTAGGGGAGTTAGATTTGCATACTGAGTCTGCCATTTTGAACTGGAAGCTTCTGTTTTATAACCTTGATTAGGGAGGGAAAGGTTTAAAAGCACAGCACTTGAATGATTATTACAAAGGTGAGGCGGTTGATAGATTCCAACGGGCAAAATATATTGGATATTTTTATTTAGATAAAGGAAATGAGGTTTTAACTACATGAAGCCAATTGCATACAGCTAGAGGTTCAGCTACAATCTCCAAGTCAGAAATGTGAGCTCCCACGTCCTGCAAGACTTCCTTCTGAGGATGATGGTAACTGAGCAAGATGAGAAAGGTGATGATCATTTTGGGTTATAGAAAGGCCAGCTGAGGTCCTGCTCAGGGTGAGAGTAGAGTGTTCTTTTTCCATCTGTCCTAGAATTAACCACCACACACCATTTCAAATGTATCAGAGTTCTAGTTTTTCTTATTCTTGTAATGATTACTTTTATCTCTTTTAGAAAACTGTGAACCAACATGGACCAGCTCAAGCATATTCATAAACAAATGTATCAGATTTACATGAATCAAATGTCAACTCCAGTCATGTCTGGAACCTCACCATCCCAAGTAAGATAGGAATACAGGACTACCTAAAGTCCTATCTCCATGGCTCCTGATACTGTGAGGAGAATAAAACATAGGTAAGAATACTGTGTTGAGTTCTACTTAAACTTATGTAAAAATCAGGGGACAATAAACATATACATGTACATATCAGTGATTCCCTCTCAGGATATATTTTTCTTTCATCAAATACCATTCTACACATTTAACTTAAAATTTTTCACGTACACATACTGCTTTTCAGTTAAAAGTTCCAATGAACTTCAGCAAGTTATCTCATTATAGGGTTAATTTTTTTTTAAAGATATTGAGGTTGGGGCGCCTGGGTGGCTCAGTTGGTTAAGCGGCTGACTTCGGCTCAGGTCATGGTCTCGCAGTCCGTGAGTTCGAGCCCTGTGTCAGGCTCTGTGCTGACCCCTCAGAGCCCGGAGCCTGTTTCAGATTCTGTGTCTCCCTCTCTCTGACCCTCCCCTATTCATGCTCTGTCTCTCTCTGTCTCAAAAATAAATAAACATTAAAAAAATAATAAATAAAATTATAAAAAAATAAAAAATAAAAAAATAAAGATATTGAGGTGGCTGTTCCTTCTGTGAATGAACAGCTGTAGCCTAATGAGATTATCGCTTTACCTTTCTACCAAGAGAAGCAAGAAATAGTAAAAGGAACATGTGTGAGGAGGCAACACAAGATCAGGATTTCTGATACTACCAGTTAGCCGCCAGCAAGTAACTTTTCCCTCAGTATGAAGGAGGCCTGTAGGGAGCTTTCATGACTCCTGAATAAAATTGAAATTAGAGAGTTCTTCATTCCTGGAAAGGATTCAGAACACATATGCTTCCCTAAGGCGAGTGAGCTTCTGAGGTTTCAGAAAGGAAAGTACCTACCGCAAGGCCAAACTCACACCCCCAGTAGATAATTTATTCATCTGGTTGGATCTGACTTAATTTATTGAGACGTTACCAAAGCTTAGTACTTTGCACTTCCAAGTAAGCACAGCTTTGCAACAGAATTCACTTCTAAGCTTTAGTAGATCTGCTTTATGAAAACAAGTTGTTTGTATTTTAATATTACTTTATATATGTTCTTTATTTTTTTTCTGTCTAGCCTATCGGAACAAATGTCTCTTAAGATAACCAACGGCACTTCAAAGCTAGACCACTCGTCTAAGGAATTTCACTTAACAAAAACTGTCCCTAAAATTTCATTGAAATCTTTCCAGAACCAATAGAAACAGAGACTCCTCCTTTTGCCTCGGCTTCCAGGATTCCGGCATAAAACCGCTGCCATTTGCACGGTACGCTAATGACAAGCTGGATGTTGGCATGAAAGCCAATATGTTCTTACACTGCTTTTTGAGACAAGTAATAATCAGTCTGTCATCAATGTCATGCTGCAATCAGACTTTGACAAGGTTTGCAAATAACTTGAAAGGAATTGCTTATCCCTGAACACTGCAGATCAAAACCAGACCTGAACAAAAACTAAAAGTCTGCTGTGCGTCAGCTGCACAGTCTCTGGGAACGTGCTGTGCATAAGCAGAGGGAATAACCAACCCCTGATCTCCCCCCTCTCCTCCATTTTTAATTTTTTATTAAGAAGGACTTTCTCTGCTACCAATCCTGGAAACTCACTATTCAAAACTATGATGGAGCCACCTAGGATGCCCAGCCTGATTGGAAGTACTGGTTGTGTTATTCTTGAAAATGTTTAGAAAAGTAAATAACACTTCCATCCTTGGGGTGGTTTGTTTTCTTAACTCATGAGCTGCAGGCAGGATTTCTGATCAAACTCAGTAATGCGGTCAGTGAGGGGACTGTGTGTGTGTCGGACTGAGGAATCAGTTGCTTTCTTTTCCTCTCCTCCTCTCCTCAATCCTTCCCACCCCATAGAGGAGGTCAGATGTGTATTATTTTATTCACTTGTTAATTGGTAAGCTTTTTCAGTCATAGGAAACAAGTGTAATTTATACAGCTTTGAGAACACTTAAATAAGTTAAACTTCTAAAAGTTTGAGAACAGGATCCTTTGGGAGGAAAAAAAAAAGATTTCTTAAGATGTGTGAGCTGGTCACAGGTCTGCTCAGAACTTTAAAACATGTTTGTACTTCATGTTTGCATAAATCTCTGGATAGCCACAGGACATGTGGACTTAAGTATTCATGAATTATGCCCAAAACATGAGCACAGATTTGAGATATGAATTCATTGTTGATTTTATTTTAGCATAAGAGAAGAATTCAGTTCAGTTATCTTGTTGTTCTTTATAAGGAATCTTGAAATTCAAGTGTTACTGAGGGGGCCAGACATTCAAAGTTAAGTGAGGATGGTAATGAAAAGAAAAAAAGCAAACCCATCGTAAGTGAAAAGATCACATTATCATAAGAACGGAGATGTAAAACATATTTAAGATCTTATTTCAGGTGATGAGAATCATCTGAAGCCATAGGCCATATAGTCCTAAAAAAGAACTGTCCAATAAAGTGTCATTCAATAAACATATGCTGAGCACCATAATATTGGTTATCATGTTCGGTACAATGAGAGATAAGCTTGATGTATAAGAATTAATCCCTATTTTTTCAAGGAGTTTATAATCTGGTTAGGGAAAAAATACTAATGCACATGAACACGTAGCAGTAATTTTTTGAAAGTGTACAAAGTAAGCACTGAAATATGAGACAAGAACCACTCTTGAACTACACTGAGGACCTGTAACAAATATCCATAAGCAATGTCTTTAAACCACATTTGCATATACCCCAAATTTCCCAGTCTTCTATGCTTATTTGTTACCATTTAACTATAATCCAAGTCCCATTTTCATGAATACAGGAAGTTCAGACCCCATTTCTGTTGTTTCTGAGGTCCCCACAATGTGGTCTGCACTTATACATCTAGGCTGTTACTTGTCATCTCTCAATTCTGACCAGCTGGGATTCTTCAACAATTGCTTCTGTCCATCATTGTTTCTCTTGGCTGATCTTGTTCTGTTTGTACAATTTCACCCCAAGTCATGAATATATATCCACACTTTGGCTTACCTATAGCAGTTTACCTGAGACTATATTAGTTTGAGAAATTGAACTGAAGTTTTGAGGATTCCATCAAGGAATTATAACGCAGGGGGGGAAAAGAAAAACCTTAAAACGGGTTATAAAGTAGCATGTCTCTTTAAGTATACTACCCATGCCTGCTTTTTTTTTTTTGCCCAAGACACATTACAAGGTTCTTCTGTCTTCTCCTAGAATCAGAAACCCGTCTTGCCCAACTACCTAGATCTCCAGTCTCCCTTTTCTGGGTTCTTCTGGGCAAATTCCAAAATCAGTTAACAAGACAACATCTCAGGGGTATGGCCCTGCTCAGAATGAAGTCAGACTTCTATATAACTGACAATGCCCTTTAAACACTTTGTACCAAGCAAGCTTTGGAACCCAGTATTTTAATTGACAATTAATTTTTAAAACAATCACATTCCTGAAAACTCTACAGTCTTATTCAATGACAAAGTTCCGTGTAGCAAACTTTGTGTGCTACTTCACAGAAAAGTTTTTCAGCTCCCAATATACAATATTGAGGTCTGTAAATAAACATATTTATTCCTTACCTATTTCCCATATTCATCTTTGTTTCCCTTTCCATGAAAGTATGAAAAAATTTAAGTAACCTCAAATTCCCATTAGAGAACCTTCTCCCTTATGGAAAACAAAAGTATGATTGCAATTTAGTTATTTTGAAGAAGCCATAAATAAGGAAGTCATATTCTAAAATATTAAGTAGGAATCTCTTTAAGTATTGTGCTTCTCAATTCTATTTCAAATAGCTCAGCAAACTTTCAAAATAATCATAAAGGACACTGTTTAGGAGACTTAGAGGTAACTGGGCATAGCGTCAAGGACAGAGATCCGTGGCAACTTACTAGAGACCTTCTGGTGGGCTCACATTATTCCACTAAATCATTCGTCCGACAGTATTTCCAGAATGCCTGCTGGGGAAGGTGCTGAGCTGGAGCTGATGAGTCAGTGATGAACAAGAAAGTGAAGTACTGACCTTCAAGGAGCCTGTACAATAATCAAAAAGACGAATGATGACCAAGGACAGAAATAAATAAATAAGTACAATATTTACAGATTGCCTGCGTGCAAGAAAGGAGATAAACAGTGTTATGATAAATTGAAAATAAATTCAAATGTTCTTAAACATATGAAAACAGTATAACCTCCAAATATAGAAACAAATATAAGTTAGGACTACAGTGACTGTTTTTTGTACCTACTTATTGGCAAAGACTGAAAATTTGATAGCACATTCTGTAAGTAAGAATAAAAGAAACGAGTATTTTGATTGTGAATATAAATTAAGTCAACCTGTATGGAAAACAATCTGGCAATATCTGTCAATATATAAAAACATGTAACTCTTGACCCTTATTTCAGAAATAGAAATAGGGCTTATGGTATTTTTCTCATTTGTACAATATGTGTTGTCATGTACAAAGTTATTCATTGCAATGCAGTTTCAATAAGCAAGATTTGGAAAATACCAAAATATCCATCAACAAAATACCAGTTTAATAAATTATACTACATATATAAATAAGTTAGATGCAATGTAACCATAGCATAGAATGAAAACACAGTTTTTTGTTTGTTTGCATATATGAGCCAATTTACAAAAGTGTTAAAAAAATATTAAGACCGTACAGTTTATATACTAAGCTAAAGAGAATGTGTATATTTTTGTTTGCATATACCTAAAATAGCTCTGAAAAAAGTGGAGTGGAATTTTTTCAATGCACATATTTCCTTTTGTACTTTTTAAATTTTGAATTACATGAATATATTACCTACTTTTAAATATTTATATTTTTATAAAGATAAATATTTATATTTATAAATAGTGTCTACTATGGGATTCACAAGATCAGCCCTGTAAGTTATAGGGTCTAAGAGGAACGTTCTTGAGAAATTCATTATGTAAGATCCAACTAAAAAGGAATACACATTAGATTCTATTAGGTTCAAGGTTCTGTGTTCTTGGGATATAAAATCCAAATATAGACCCTGTTCTTAGAAGCATACGTTTTGGTCGAGGAACTGGAATTTCTACAAAAGGTAAATGGTATTAAATGTAATTAGTAGAAGTACAAAGACTTTTCAGTTTTACCATACCTTTCAAAGGGTAGTTACCATGACTAGTTACCCAGAGTAACAGTTATCATGAAGTATTAGGTTCAAATAATTACCAAAAATTTCTAGTATATTATTTATAAAATACTGTTTATTTGATGTACACCTAAAGCATCATGGGGCATACCCTTCAAATATTATTGGCATATATATGATGAAAACTGTTCATTCAAGGGATATGGGAAAAGAATTCAGAACAAACCTGCATTAAACACTTATTTAATTGTATTTATCATTGAGATTATACAGAAACTTCTTCCAGTCAGCAATCAGATGTGTGCCACAGAAAATTACATAGAATAGACCCTAAATAGCATGGTAAAGAGATAAATTAGCTTTTTAAATTTTTTTTTCAACGTTTATTTATTTTTCGGACAGAGAGAGACAGAGCATGAACGGGGGAGGGGCAGAGAGAGAGGGAGACACAGAATCGGAAACAGGCTCCAGGCTCTGAGCCATCAGCCCAGAGCCCCACGCGGGGCTCGAACTCACGGACCACGAGATCGTGACCTGGCTGAGGTCGGACGCTCAACCGACTGCGCCACCCAGGCGCCCCTAAATTACCTTTTTAAAAATAACTAGATCATGGGGCGCCTGGGTGGCTCAGTCGGTTGAGCATCTAACTTTGGCTCAGGTCATGATCTCACTGTTCTTGAGTTCGAGCCCTGCGTAGGGCTCTGTGCTGCCAGCTCGGAGCCTGGAGCCTGCTTCGGATTCTGTGTCTCCCTCTCTGTCTTCTCTTCCCCTCGTCACACTCTGTCTCTTTGTCTCTCTCAAAAATAAATAAACATTAAAATAAATAAATAAATAAATAAATAAATAAATAAATAAATAAATAAAACTAGATCTGTTTATTTGCTATCGTTAAGCATTTCTTTCTCTACTCATAATTTTTATTTAATGGTTTTGAAGGTACAATGGTGTATGCACACTCCATGTTTTTTGCTGCTTTTGTTTAAAAATGTGCAAGTTTGAGATTAATGGAAGATCTATAATATCTCCCAAAGCAAAAGATAAAACAGTAAAAGCAGACATGAGGATTCAAAACAAAGCTACAAGGTTGCAAATGTAAATATCAGAAAAAGTGATAAAAAGGCAAGAAGATGTGATCAAATAAGTCACTTATATTTCCTCTTGTTTTGAGAGATGGATGCAGACTTTGTGGAGCTTAGAGTACATATAATCAAAGTGGCTTTTTAAGAATAATAGTAATGTATTTACAAATGCAAATTTACAGACAGGGACTTGGAAGGGGCCTTTGCAAGTGAGAGACCCGGAAACTTAAGCTTCTTTTGCTTCACAGAAATCCACTCAGTTTCTCTAGCCAAATAGTATTTTCTTTACACTTCATTCTTTATGTTTAATATGAGTATTTATTTGGGGGAGAGGATATACATATCAATAAAGTCATTAGTAACTAAACCAAGTTTTCCATTTCACTATCTAGATGACACTCCAATTGTTTTAGGTTTTCTTCATTTAAGAAAGTAACATGAAATCTGCCACATCAGATTCAGAACAGCCCAGAAATGTCTACTTGCAGGACATAGCAACTTGCAGTCAATTTACATACTCTTCTTTTAGCCCACGTGTGGAAATTCAACAATGATTTTTTTTTCATTCCTCACAAGTAGTTTTCAGTAGCAGTTCTGACAATTCCCCTACCATCAAGCACTTATTAGGGTATGAGACACACAGCTCTTTTCCGTCTAGGAGTGTGTCTCCTTTCAATCTTGACTGCAGAGCAGAGGTATGCTCAATTTCCCCTGATAGTAAGAAAGAGGCAGACATCTCTGAGTTTTCTCTTTCATTATGCTGGGTGCGGGTGGGCTTGAGGGAAGAACCAGCTTCCACTAATTCTGGTAACCACGTTATCTAACTCTCAAAACAGGGAAAATGACTGGGAAGAGAGGAGACAGAAGTTCTGAGAAGCATCCCCTGGTTATTGTTGCTAGGGCAACTGCTACTTGGCATCCTCCAAATAGTCATCGTCTGTCACACTTGGGGTATAATTCACAGACATACAACACATCTGAGCGGATTTGGGGGGGGAGTGGGGGAGGGGACAAAAGTTCATGTAAATAAATGAGAGAATTTTAAATAGGCACATAAACAAAAGTGCATGCCTCATATTTAGAAAGAAGAGAGAAGAGACAGGCATAAGAGGAATACAGTTTTTAAGATGAGCACCGCTGCTAAATATTAGTGTTTTTCTTATTGCACAAATTAGTTAGCCTTTACACATTCCCAGTAATTTGTCTACCCATCTGCCTCCTTCCTTTTATAAAAATCCCTTCTTCCCTCCAAATACTAGTCTTCTGTAATATGACTTCAAACTAAACATATGCAAAGACATAGATGTCATTTTCTCTTTTACAACCCTTAAGAGAGCAAAGAATTAAAAATACTTGGTCATTGTTTAGCCGAACGTCTGACTCAGAAGCAGGCCTGGGTTTGTCATGAGAGAAGATAAAGCGTTTATTACCCAAATAATCATTGACAAAAACAGACATGAGCCCTGAAACACCCTTAGTCAAATCTAAGTTGTACCCTTCATTTTTCTTACGCCTTCATTTCTTAGAGCCAGGGTGTCTGCTTATTCTTTCGAATCACTGTTTCTTCTTCTTAACATTATAGAAACGTTATCTTTCACATTTTGAAAAAAGAGGTACCATTGCTAAAACCATAAAGCAGAAAAGAAAGCCTTAACGATATCTGTCATCAAAGTCACATAAAACCCCAACAGTTTCAACCTCCTCTTAGTATTCACTGGTGTCAGCATCATAAAAATGTGCAGAAAACTCATATCAGTGTATCACATTTACAAAATGAGTTTAATAGCAAATGCATTTTTGGAAGCAAGTGGGAAGAAAGAGAAAGGTTTTAACCAAATACACGGAATGAATTAAAAAACCCATAATGGATTAAAGAGGATGAAATAAAAATCAGAAAAAGGAACCGTTGTAATGGCTTCACCAAAAGCTTTTCTTTCCCCTTTAGAGAGAATTGCTAAAGTTCTATGAAAACCAAATAATGTACTTCCATATAATCAAAATGATGAAACCGGACATCAAGCAAATAAAGAAAAATAATTACTTAATTACTAGGCTTAACATTGCACATTGGTTCCACCAAATCAGTCAGGCTTCAGTATTATTTCACATGTTTATTTTTAATGGAGTCACCCAAATTTTGTGACCCAAGACACTCACTGTTTAGAACTCTAGGGAAAGGATAATCACACAATGGTAGCCGTAATAAAAATGATAGTTCACTTTTGCTATGCACTTAGTATCTGTCAGACACCATCATATAATCTTTATAGGGATTACTTCACTTAATGCTCACATGACAATTACGAGGTAGACACTAATTAAATTATTCTTATTGTACAGATTAAGGAATTAAAGAAACTAGGTAACAGGCTCAAATTTAAATAACAAGGAAATGGTAGTACCAAGATAGACCCCATTTTTTACATTAGTGTCATATACTGTAGGAACTTGGTTGGCTGCCCACTGTCTACTTGGGCCCATGACCTCTTTTCACCTGGAGTATTTCTGTGCATTTGGGCTACAGCTTCCCTATCTAACCCCCACCTTTTATACAGCAGATGTTCCTGACTGTTCTTCTTTCTGGAACTCTAGTTCCCACCCCAGATCTCTTACTACACTTATATTTGCATTGAACCCTAATATTGCAGGTTGAAGCAACTAATTCTTCCCCTTCTCTATTGGCTTCATTTCACCTAGGTAGACATCCAATCCTTGGTAATACCTTCTACCAATTTCTGCCTTTTTTTTGTATCATTTGAATTTGCATTTCCTCTGCTTTGCACTTAGGGACTTGTTTGCTACATCTCCTCCCCCTCCACCACACACACACACACACACACACACACACACACAAAGACTACACTACCCCTTGATAATTCTTATGCTTATTTTCCAACGTACATAATAGAATTACGCAGCATAACATAACCTGTACTCTGCTATTAAGGGTCAAACTCTCCAGAGAATAAAGTCCGAGCATCTTAAAGGCAATGACTTGAGTTTTACTGATTTCTATATCTGCATCTCAAATGAATACCTAGTGCTGTTCCTTATGCACAGAAGATTTCAATAAGTGATTGTAAATTAAATGGGATCATATGCCAAGAAACTAGCTTTTTAATTTACATTAATGAGTATACTAATCAGGATAAGCTAGGCTGTGCACTAACAAGCACACCCAAATCTCAGTGGCTTTTCATAAGCAAAGTTTATGTTTTACTCACCTAGTCCATGCCTTGCAGGGTAGCATGGAGACTGTGCTCATCATAGTCACCCACATTACAGACTGATAGAACCTCCATCTCAACACATGATCCCATGTGACTGAGACAGGGAAAAAAGGGCAATATGGCAAAACACATAGCTTCCTTAAATTTCTGCCCAGAAATGACAAACATAATCTCCCCTCACATATTATTCATCAGGGTAAAACAATATGGTCACCCCAAACACCCAGAAGCATAGGGAAGTGCAACCTGTCAATACTACCACATTGGGGATTAGGTTTCAACATATAAACTGACACAAATATCTAGTCCATAACACTTGGATATTGCCCTTGTTTCATAGCATAAGACATGGAAAGAGACTATCAGTCAAGTAATCAGGAAGAAATGCACCCTACCTAACATGTCCCTTAGTGAGATAAGAATATATTATCTAAATTCATTTCCTCTCTGACGCTTACATTTGTGAACTTTATGAAAGTCAGGTGTCCTCTTTGTGTCTAGCCTAGCCTAATATTTCTTGATGTTTATGTCTAAAAAGGCCAACAGTGTATCTGAAAAGAAAATCATATACAGATTATGTATATAATGTGTGTGTGTGCATGCGTATGTGTGTGTGTGTGGATAAAAGGATACACGCATACAGAAAGAGAAAGAGGGAGAGAGAATGCATGAGCAAGTGCTGGATAAATCCAAACTATAATGCCACTCATAAAATCTCCCAGTAATGAACACAAATTTTACTTACTTTAAAAAAGGTGTTATCAAGATATCGTATGTTCAGATTTTCCAGTAGGAAGATCATTTAATCAAAGATCAGATTCCTACTTAGTGCCATGATTCACACTTGGTGTAGGGAGTCAGCAGTTCCAAGATTATCTGCCCCCAAAATGAGCATATTACAAGGGTAGGAGACAGGGTAGGAAATGGATCCTTCTTTACCCAATCAGTACTAGCTTTTTTTTTAGAAAGTAATGAGAAAACACTGCAGATACTCTGGAAAAAAGAAAAAACTAAGATCAGCCTATAATTATTTTTATAGTCAGTCATAGTTATTTGATTTTTCCATGACATGAAATCTCTTTCCTTTGAGCTTCATGTATGCTTTATAGAGTATTTCTAAATGTACACCAGGAAATTCAAGTAGTCTAGTAATGGTTTCTGAACATCAGAGATTCTTCTGAAATGTTACTGTATCCTATATCCTGCCTTACAGTGTATATCTATACTGTGTTTACTCTTGGACATCTAGACATAACGGAGCATTTGGAGGATTATAAATGGGACAGAGGCGCCTGGGTGGCTCAGTCAGCTAAGCATCTGACTCTTGATTCTGACTCAGGTCTCCATCTGTTGTGACATTGAGCCCCACATTGGGCTCTGCGCTAACAATGTGTGTAGCCTACTTGGGAGTCTCTCTCTGCACCCCCCCCCATTGCTCTGTCTCTGTCTCTGTCTCAAAATAAATAAATAAACACTGATAGATAGATAGATGATAGATAGATAGATAGATAGATAGATAGATAGATAGATAGATAGGACAAAATTAAGAAGCATGTATTTACATGGAGGGTAAGAATTCTCCTAGAGGAAAAATCTACATGATCTAACATGGATCATGTAACCATGACTTTGACTTAGTCATAAGACCCTAATAGTTAACAGGGAATAGAGATTCTCAGGACAGTTTGAGAGCTGTTGTTGAAATCTGCTGCTGGCCCACATCTTTGAATGTATATCCATATGCAAAGGAGGAAGAAATTTTAGGGTATACTAAAAGGGTGGATTTACTGAACTCTGTCACATACCTGGGCCCAAGAAACACTGTGTTTGAACCTCAAAAACAGGAGGGAACTTTTCCCTATAATCTCCTCCATGGTCTCCACACTGCTTTGGGGTCCCATAGGGCTGAAGGAACCACTAACAGATGATATCTCTGCCCAGAAAAGCCACAGAGAGATTGCCACACTCTGAAGTGGAAAACAAGTCATGCCAGTGCACGCGACACCACACCAGCAGAGTGGAAGCACCTTCGGAAAGGAGATGCTGGATCTAGGTAGTACAGAGCAATAAAGGTGCTCACCGCACCTATGAAACAGTAAGTACACTGTCTATGGAGGAACTGGAGCACTTGTCAGGGGATAAACCCAACACAGAGGCAAGGAGAAGTGGCAGAACATTCCAGATCTGAGGACCCCTAGCTTGGACAGTGGCCATCACAGCAGGGAATGGCTACACCATGCAGGGCAGGTTTTGAAATTGTCCAGTTGCATATCTACATGTGTATTTACTTTTAAACATTTTCAGACCCTGGAAGACTAACATATATGAATCCAAAGTCTTTGCAAGAAGCTAAAGCATATGTCTTATTACTAGATAGGACAATCATCTCTCTTATTAAATTTTTATTTATTTTTTTTTTGAGAGAGGAGAGCATGCACAAGGGAAGAGCAGAGGGAGAGGGAGGGGGAGAATCTTAAGCAGGCTCCACACCTAGCACCAAGCCTGACATGGGGCTTGATCCCTTGACCATGAGATCATGACCTAAGCCAAAATCAAGTGTTGGGCACTTAACCGATTGAGCCACCCAGACAACTTTCTTATTAATTTAGATATGTATATGACTTCATGTATACTTATAAGCTGTTGAGGTTGAGAAAGTTCAAATTTCTTAGTGTTGGCATTTGCAAACTGAGAGGTAATATGCTGTATATTTGTTAATGGCAGTTCAAGAGGCAATTTGGGTCCTCTGTAAATTTTTGCAAAGCAAATCAGAGAATGGAAAACTTTCAGAAAGGGTATAATTTAAAAACTGAGCTTAAACATGTTACATAGATTGTTCTCAGATCACGTCACAGGGAACAATCCTTCCTTACCTAAGCGTTTCGTGCTTTCCACAATCTCTGTTTCGATGATCTTTTGTCCTAAAAGTTTATTTTCTAAATCTTGACAATCCTTTGAAAATATAATTACTCTAATTTTTGGCAAAGAACATGCCAAGTCAACAGCTGTTCTGGAACTTTCTTTGTTCTTTTTTTTTTCCCTCTGTGTGTGTGTGCACGTGTGTGTGTACATGTGCTTGCATGCATCACACACTTCTGGTAGTAACACCTCTCAAAGCAAGCCACAATTCCAAATAAGGGTATAGGAAAAGAATTTCACAATCTCCTCTGAAGTGAGAGTTTGAAAATAAGCACTCTCTATAGTATAAAGTTTTTTCCTATTTTGCACATATTGGGTTTGCACATATTGGGAGCTCAATAAACATTTGTTGAGTGATGAAATCACATTTTACACATTTAATTAGGGATTAAATGTAAAGCTCACCTGATCTGTTTTCCAAGATGATTAAAAAATTGCTTCTATGATGCCCAATAGGCAAATTCAGTTTCTAGAACTAAGAAACCTCATAGGTCCCACTATATCCTTAAGGCCTTTTATTCAAATTGTCTATCTTTATCTGGAGAGTCCCTACCTACACTGAGTTGAAAATTTGCCTCTCTGAAACATCACCCACTAGGCCTAATGATTTTTATACGAAGTACCACAGAGAATGTCTACCATACCTCCCAACCTATTTAGGATGATTTCAAATCTTTTAAAGCAGTCATCAATATGCATTCCATATATACATAAAGCATGCATTATATGCACAAACATTTTAAATCAGTCATTATATTCACATTAATACATTATACAATGCACTATATAATAAAGTAGCATTATATAAAGTTTGTTAGCCTTTAAGCTTAATATCTTCAATTTCAACCATTCTTTCTTTATCCTTGACCATCCAGGCCATTCTTCCCTCTATTTCATCCATTTTGTCATGACCTTGTTAAACTGCGATCCTTAGAATTGAATGCAAAGCTCCAGATATGAACTAATCAGTATTCATGATTCACTCTTTCAATAAATACTTAATGAGCATCTATTATAAGCCAGTTATTATAACAAGGACTCGTGGTTAAACAAGACGCATAGTCTTTACTTGCCTTTGGAGGCTTAAAGTCAAACATAGTGCTGGGATTGAGATAAAGATAATCATATTAATATTAAATTACAACTGTGGTGACTTTATACTAAGAATAGGATGGAAAATGGGGAAAGTGGGTGATGGGCATGGGGGAGGGCACTTGTTGGGATGAGCACTGGGTGTTGTATGGAAACCAATTTGACAATAAATTATATTTAAAAAATAATAAGTAAAATAAAATAAAAATAGAAAAAAAGAATAGGATGGATGAAATGTCTTCCTTTGGACAGTATAATTCTATCACAAAAACGTAAATTATGTCAGTATTTTTAACATCCACATCAAAAGTGTAATTAAAATGAAACTAGTGGTCATTCATGTTTTCATATAATTTGCTAACAAGGTCAGTCATACAAATAAATAGACACATCTAACATTGAATTTCTTAGAATGTGTGAAAGAAGCAAAACCAGGAAAGGAAAAACCTAAGGAAAAAAATGGTAAAACATCTCCAGATTTCTGATACATTGTAACTTGTAAAGGGAAAGCATATGCTTAAACAAATAGAATAAATAAAATAAAAACCTAGAAGTTATTATACTTAAAAAGTAAAGAATTTTGGTTTTCCTTGAGACAGCATTGCACAGTGGACAGAGTACTGAAATAAAAATTAGAAAAATCAATACCAATCCAGATGGTTTAAGCTAAAATCACTTATTCTCCTTGAGGCTAGTATCCTCATAAAAAATACGGAATTTAAAACTTCCCTTCTTCCCTGATTATCATCATGAGTGCTAATTCATTTGATAACACTGTGAGAACATATTAAATAATACATGGAAGTGCTTTGAAAAGAATAAGCCATAATGCAAAGGTAGCTATTTGTTTTTACAGAGGAAGGAAAGAAATCGTGATTATGGCCATTAGGGAATAACAGGTGCTGACTTACTCTCCAACCATAAACATCTATGAAATGGTGCTATCAATGCACAGACAGTGCTGAGCTACGATCCTTAAAAAAAGGAACACATGTTAAGTAAACTCCACATTTACCTTAGCTTCCTATCTAGGGATACCTTCCAAACTGGGTGGTTGAGAAGTGGATACAAATATAGACCAGGAGAATTGCTGGACAAAACTTTTCATGATGACTTGGGGCTGCTGCTTGAGATGGACATTTATGAAACAGAATGCTGGGGAGAAGACATACACAGAGAAGGAAATCCAGAAATCTGCGGGGGGCTCTTTATTTTATTTATTTAAAAAAAATTTTAACATCTATTTATTTATTATTATTATTATTATTATTAGTGTTTATTTTTGAGAAAGAGAGAGACAGCATGAGCGGGGGAGGGGCAGAGAGAGAGGGAGACACAGAATCTGAAGCAGACTCCAGGCTCTGAGCTGTCAGCACAGAGCCCAACGTGGGACTCGAATTCACAAACCGCAAGATCATGACCTGAGTGAAGTCCAACGCTTAACCGACTGAGCCATCCAGGCACCCAACATTTATTTATTTTTGAGAGACAGAGATAGAGCATGAGCAGCAGAGGGGCAGAGAGAGAGGGAGACACAGAATCCAAAGCAGGCTCCAGGCTCTGAGATGTCAGCACAGAGCCTGGTGCAGGGCTTGAACTCAGGAACCATGAGATCATGACCTGAGCCGAAGTCAGGCATCAGAGGCTTAATCCGACTGAGCCACCCAGCACCCTGCAGGGGCTCTTTAGACTCTTTTAGGAAACACTAAGTTGCATTTGTTCAAGGTGTGATATCTTGGGGTCTGAAAGAGATCTGAATGAGAGCTGAATGAAAATTCTAGACGTTTCTCAGTGCTGAGAATACTAGAGTTCTAAGCAGAGTAGATAAACCTCACTAAAAACTAGAAAACTTTTATTTCAGACTTCAGAAAGACCAAATTTAGGAATAGGCTATTCCAGATATGCCCAAGCCTTACAGGTTCAAGCTGATCTGTGAATAAATTAATCACTTGCCAGAAGAATACTTAATATTCCTTAAAAGAGGTCACATAATTTGTATTTCAGCAATATAATATCCACAGTACCCAGTATACCAACAAAAATATGAAGCGTGTGAATAAATCAGGAAAAATGAAGAACAGTCAGTAGACACAGATACAGAGATGACACAGAGAGCAGAATTATGAGGAAGACACTGATACCTATGATTAGCATGTTCAAATATTTAAAGGACAAAATGGATATAATAAACATCTGAGAAAATCTTGGTAGAGAAAGGACAACTATCCAAAAGATGTTCTAAAACTAAATATACAATGTCTGAAATGAAAAAAAAAAAAAAAAGCACAGATTGGGCACTGTGGAAGAAAATAAAATGAATTGAAGACAGTCCACAAAAATGATGCAAACTGAAGCACAAACTTTAAAAGAATAAAAACAAACAAACAAACAAAGCCTCAGTTATCTACAGGTCAATATCAAGCACTGGTAAATATGTGTAAAAATGTTTTTAAAAATATCAGCCCACGTATCCAGCAGTATGAAAGAACCACAATTCACATAAACGCAAAGAAAGCACACTTAGGTATATCATTGTCAAATGGCTAAAACTCAATGATAAACAGAAAAATCTTAAAAACTGTCAAAAAAAAGACACATTATAGACACACAGCAAAAACTGACAAGAGAAACCACTGACTTTTTAAATAGGAAA
Source organism: Felis catus (assembly GCF_018350175.1). Taxonomy (NCBI): domain Eukaryota; kingdom Metazoa; phylum Chordata; class Mammalia; order Carnivora; family Felidae; genus Felis; species Felis catus. The sequence goes on along the minus strand of NC_058376.1, from coordinate 26,783,920 downwards.
TTATACATTTCAGAAGACAGTGAACAACATTTTAAAATGCTCAAATTTAAAAAAAACATGTCAATCTGGAATTCAATATATTGCACCAAAAAATATTCAAAAATAAAGAGAAAATGAAAACATTTTTGTCAAAAAAATGCTGAATTTGTTAGCAGCAGACTAAAATTCAATGTTCAAGAGAATTCTTTTGAAGGAACAGATAGCCTATAGAAACTCAATTTATGTGAAGGAATAAAGAGTAGCAATGCTTAATACATAGTTAATTTGAAATATGCTTTTACACTTTCTTAATTTTTAAAAGACTACTGTTTAAAGTAAATAGTAATAACATCATATTTTGAAGTTTATAATATATTTAAAAGCAAATAGTATGAAACAACAGCCCAGAAATAGAAGGGCGGTAAGGAAAAGTATATTGTCAATATGTTTTACATTAAGTAAGAGGTGATAGAGCATTACTTTGAAGCAGAGGGTGATAAGTTACAGATGTACTTTGTTTTTAAAATAAAGATAAATGAAGGAAGTGTAGTTAGTTATATAATATAGGAGATAGGTGGATTTCTAAAGGTACTTGAATAATCCAACAGAAGGCAATTTACTTAATGAAGCAGCAAACTCCTGATACCAAGCAATGGGGAAAAAATGAAAGACCAAATGGTAACATAGAAAACCAATAACAAAATGAAAACTTAAACCCAACCATAATCATAATTATATTATTGGGGGGATCATCTGAGTGCATATTTATGACATAAAATAATTTCAATTTTCTGTCTTTATAAGGGAAAATCTCAAAGGTCTGTATTTGAGGTTCACATTAAGTGGTATTTTATTTTCTTAAAACCTAAACGTTGTCAGTTAAGAAGAAATCCACTCTGGGGTACAGATCTTGCCATTTAAATTCTAGGTTTTGGGTTTGTTCTGATCCTTGGTAAAGTTTTATCCAAGAAACAGAATACATACATATATATTCAAAAACATGAACCATTATAAAGTGAAATAGGAAACTGAGTGATTTAAGTTTCGGCAGCCCTCACCTTTTTTTTTTTTTTTTTTTTTTTTTTTTTTAATTTTATTTTTCAACGTTTATTTATTTTTTGGGACAGAGAGAGACAGAGCATGAACGGGGGAGGGGCAGAGAGAGAGGGAGACACAGAATCGGAAACAGGCTCCAGGCTCTGAGCCATCAGCCCAGAGCCTGACGCGGGGCTCGAACTCCCGGACCGCGAGATCGTGACCTGGCTGAAGTCGGACGCTTAACCGACTGCGCCACCCAGGCGCCCCTTTTTTCTTTTTTCAAGTCCCTGAAAGACTGTAGCTGGACTGGTTCCAGTTCTCTTTGGGATAACAAGTGACTTGAAATTAAAAACAAAAAACAAAAAACAAAAGCAAAAACCCACAGTCTCAAACAAGGTCAGGTAATACCATTCTCTGCCCTGCTCCCAAGGCAAAAAATATGAACACTTTTCATAACAATTCAGGATTCAGCTTTATCTCCTAACTGCCCAGTCAGTGGAAGTTCAACATCCTGATTATTTTTAGACATCTATACTTGTGTATATTGATATATAATCTTGTATTAGATGACAACTTATTTTTTCTAAGTCCAGCAATCATTTTTAACTAAAATCCTTCTGCGTGTTTTGATTGCTGTTCAACTTGCTACCGTTCAGAAAAAGCAAAATTTCTGTAGCGTTCATCTCAAATCTTATTGCTTTACAACTGTGGTATACCTTCCATTAAAAATAAAAAGACGAAGCAGTCAATCCAGTGATTACGTTGACATGGCTTTCATTGGGAAGGAATAGAAAAAGGGGTGATGGCAAAGAGAAAACCAATAGACAAAAAGATAATGAAACATACAATGATTTTCTTTAAGAGGGAGGGAGAGAGAGAGAGAATGTTATATTCAAGAAAAGGAAAAAAACAAAACAAAACAAAAAACAAAACAAAACATTGAAAGCCCATGCGTGAAGCCATAGCCGAAAACATGTTGTATGGTAAGTAGGTTTTCTTTCTTTTTCCCTCTTTTTTCTTTTTTCTTTTTTTTAAATAAAATCTCCTCCCAAACCATCATCACTTTTTCAATCCTCCCCAGACCAGGCTTCATCTTCAGACCCTTTGTCCCCAGATTTCTCCAGTGGAGGGCCTTCAGAGGATTTCTTTTCTGGAAGGCTTTCTGGTTCATTGACTTCTTCTTTAAGAGAATGAATCTTTTCCCTTGAAGCCTTTGAAGCTATGGGGCCACCTGCTTTTCCTTTTGTCTTTCACAGGGCTTGGCATCACTGTAGCCTTTGGCCTGGGTCTGGGAATTTTCTTTTCTTTTCTCTCAGCTTTGGACTTCTTAACCATCATTTTCTTTTTCTTTTTTGAGCTGCCATAGTCACTATCATCAACATCTTCCATTAGGAAATCATCATTGCTGCCTGAATATTTCTCCTGGAATGGTGCCTCTGACTCCTCTTCTTGCTCTTCTCCATTGCTCACATCTTCCATGAGCATCTCTCTGTGTCTGGAAGCTGCTTAAGAGGCTGCCTGCTGTTGCTGGTGCACATTTTTAGGATCTCTTTCATCTTCACTGTCCTCTGCAGAGTGAGAATCATCCTTCTTGGTCTTCACATATTTTTCTTCTGAGTCCTCCCTGTATTCCTGTGAATTCTTTCCAGACTGCTTGTTACTTTTAGCTTCTTGGAGAGATGGTCAAATTTTCTTAGCTGGAAGAGCCTGAATCTCTTCCGTAATCTTAATCAGCATCATCAGACTCCTGACACTGAAGAATCAATGAGCTTTTGATTTCTGACGGGCTGAGACGTGTTTGTTGCAAAATCAGGTCCGAATCCAGAAGCCAAAGACCAGGACCCACCCACCCCACCCCACCCCATGCACGTGGTGCCACGCACCTTCAACTTTGGCATTTGGGGCTGTGGCTGCAGAACCTCAAGCTGCTGGCTTGTCAGACCCCCCCCCCTTGATTCAGCACCCCTTAATCAGATGATTAAGCACCCCACTGCCCCCATTCCCCTGTGTCTTCAAAATGGATGAATCAAACCAGTCCTGATAATTATATTAAATGACAGTAGACTAGACATTCCAATTAACAAAAACATATATCCAATCTGTCAGAAACACAGAACAATGTTCAACTCCCAATATGGCACCATTTGAAGAAAACACCAAAGAGCCACTTAGTGTCAGTTTAACATTAGACCCCCTTCACCCTGGCGGTGATTCATCTTGACTAGCATTGACATATATTCTGTATATTTTCTGCTTCATAAAACCTCAACTAGCTCCAATACCCAAATGTCTACAGAGCATTATATCTTCAAGCATAAACAATGGGCAAGCAAAACCAAAGGACTAATTTTACAGTGAGAAGTATGGCAGTGGGCACACAACAATGGAGTCCACTGATCTTAATGCATATACCACCACCAGAAGCTGCTGGACTGACCTTTTAATAGAGTGGCTTATTGAAGTTGTGACTGAGGCACAAGCTCAGATATGTTATTATGTGAGGATGAGCACCGCCTTCAAGGATGCAATATATACTCTTAATTTGCAACCAGTGTATGATGCCATGTCTTCAATTAATAGAAATCATGGGTCTAGAAATCAAGATGTAAAAGTGAAAGTGTTTACCTGCTTATCATCACTTTTCTTAACTCCTGCATCAGGTCTTTGCAACACTGACCTCAGTAAAGGTCTTTGCAGATCCTGATTTTCCGAATGGTTACCTGTTGTAATTGGTACCAGCAAGAGTTTCAATAGATTTTATTCTCTGGCAATTACCTGAGAACTCTGAACTCATGCCCAGAAAAAAAAAAGCAGAAACACAGAGGAATCATGGACCTGAGGGGTAGTGTCCTTGATTATCACAAGGAGCTAGAGCTACTGTTACACAACAGAGGAACAAGTTTAGTGCTCAGAGGACACACTTGAACATGTTTTGGTGCCCAATTTGCACAATCTTACCAGTTAGTGAATAAGTGTAGCAGCCACATGCAAAGAATGGCATCGTGACCAGGCTCTCAGTACCTTCAGATATGAGGTTCTTCATCATACCACTAAGTAAAGTTTCTAAATGAGTTTATTTTCTAGCCAAAGGTGAGGAAAATCTTGAATGGCTAGAATAAGATGGAGATGATGAGTAGCAGTTGTGGCCAAGAGGTTGGCTTCAGCACAAAACTTCCTAGAACATATTTCCTCTGGGAAATAAGGCCCATAGGAGTCCTAATAGATCTGTTCCCAGAAATTTCATGAAGCAAGTGAATTTAAGTGGCACGAATGATGAAATATAGTGAAATATAGATGCAGTCCTGTGCAACCCAGCATACCAGCCCTTTAGTACTGAAGGAATGAATTATGCTCCTAGCTGCTGGAAGTGTTGGTAGCAGATAGCTGTCATATGTGAGTCCTCTTTGCACACTGCTCTTAGCTAGAGAGAGCAAATTCATCCAAGGCTACATCTCCTCCTGGTACAACCTGAGACCAACAACTGATTGATTCAGGGCCATAAACATCTGGCCACTTTGCTCCAGTTCAGGACAACTTTGAAGGTCTGTCCCAGACTTTGATATTCCCATCAGATGAGCTGATGCCTTTCACCCAACTTCTCTTAATAATCAATCTCGCTTCCACTACTTTCACCATAGGTAGGTATTTACTGCAAGAGAACACTCTGCAGTAAGCTTTCTGCAAGTTAATCTGTCTCAGAGTTGGATCTGTACCTCCTATACACAGAAAACTGCAAAATCAATGATGAAAAGAAATTAAGAACTATCTAAATAAGTGAAAAATATATTTAGTTAATATATTGCAAGGGTCAATATTGCTAAGATGTCCCATAGTGTCCTTTGGATTCAGTGTGATTCCATGAAATTTTTTTGCAGTTTTTTGGTAGAATCTGGGAAAGTGATTCTAAATTATGTAGGTAAACATGTGTATCCAAATGGTCTAAAACAATCTTGACAAAGACGACATTGGAGGGTTTATATTATGTGACTTTAAGATTTAGAATAAGGTGCATTAATCAAGACAATGTAGATTGGTGTAAGGATGAAAAAAAAAATACATTCAATAAAACTAAAAAGACTTAGAAATAGACCTTATATATACTCAATTAATGAATTTTCTACAAAGACTTTAAATGAAATATAGTGGAGAATAAAAATCTTCCTGACAAAAAATGCTAAAATAGGCAACATTCCTAAGGAAAAGAGGACATTGACCCCCATACCACTATTTTACTACATTCAAAAAAGATAATTGGAGATGGGTTGTAGATCTAAAAATACACACCAAAATTATAAAACTTAGAGAAAAAATTGTTGGAAAATTTCTCTAGGCCCTTTAAGTTTCTTAGCTAGAACACAAAATGCATGAAACACCAAAAGAAAACAAAAAGATAAATTGGATTCCATCAAAATCGAAACAGTTGCTCATCTAAAAACACCTGGTAAAAAAAGAAAAGGCAAGCCACAGCCTGGGAAAGATATTCAGAACACTTGTAAAGAAATTGTATCCAGGATATATAAAGATCTCTTATAATTAATTAACAACAATAAAAGAACCAAAAAATTTTAAATGAGCATAAGACTTGAATAAACACCATACAAAGGAAAATAAGGAAGATATACAAAAGGCAAATAAATACATTATAAAGCGCTCTGAACCATAAGTCATCAAGGAAATGAAAATTCAAAATACAATGAGATGTCATTTCACAAACTAGAATGGTTAAAATGTTTAAAATGTTTGATAACCGGGGTGCCTGGGTGGCGCAGTCGGTTAAGCGTCCGACTTCAGCCAGGTCACGATCTCGCGGTCCGTGAGTGCGAGCCCCGCGTCAGGCTCTGGGCTGATGGCTCAGAGCCTGGAGCCTGTTTCCGATTCTGTGTCTCCCTCTCTCTCCGCCCCTCCCCCGTTCATGCTCTGTCTCTCTCTGTCCCAAAAATAAATAAAGATTGAATAAAAAAATTTTTTTAATAAAAAAAATAAAAATAAAAATAAAATGTTTGATACCCTAAAATACTGACATTTTGGAGCAACCAAAATTCTCAGACATTGCTGGTGGAAAAATGGCTAGTTCTTACAAAGTTAAACCTAGATTTGTCCTTTAATTTAGCAATCCCATTCATTGGTATTTGACCAAGTAAACTGAAATGTATGTCAAACAAAATATTTCTTTAAAAATATTCATAATGGTTTTATTCATAATAGCTCAAAGCTAGAAACAATACAGATACTCATCATTAGCAAAATAAATAAATAGCATATTCATACAATGGAATACTACTCAGTAATAAAAAGAATGACCTAAGAACTTGGATGATTCCAAAATCTATTCCCATTTACATGAATTTTTATAACAGACAAAACTAATGTCACGATAAAAATTAGACTATAGTTGCCTCTGAGGGTTTAATTGACTCAGAAAGAAAAGGAAGACAGTTCCTAGGATGCTGAAAATATTCCACCTTGATAGGGATGAGGATATGCATATGCATTTGCATATGCATATGCATATGCATACAAGCATATGCATTTGTCATTTACTCTACATTTAAGATGAGTGTTTTTCCCTGAAGAAAAATTATACTTCAGGGGCGCCTGGGTGGCTCAGTTGGTTAAGCATCCCATTTGGGCTCAGATCACAATCTCACAGTTCATGAGTTCAAGCCCCGCATTGGGTTCTGTGCTGACAGCTCAGAGCCTGGAGCTTGCTTCGAGTTCTGTGTCTCCCTCTCTCCCTTGGCCCCTCCCCCACTCATGCTCTGTCTCTCTCAAAAACGAATAAACATTTAAAAAATTATAAAAAATTATACTTTAAAAAATGTAATAGGAGGTAGAATCATACGTCATGAAGCTACTAAGAGGCAACACATTGAAATATTTCTGGGAAGGTCAAAGCCAAATTATAAGTGGTTTGTTTTTAGTGACCACATAACTCAATTTCATCTCTTCCTCCTTATAAAATGTTTCTCTTCTTGTCAGTCAGCAGATAACTATTTGGTGAACTTTCACTATTTTCTAAGCGTTGTAATCTCAGATGTCTTATGCCCCATATGTCATGGCAGATAGCTAACTGGATAATTAAGTTACATACTGGGTTTTTTTTATATTATATGAAATTTATTGTCAAATTAGTTTCCATACAATACCCAGTGCTCATCCCAAAAGATGCCCTCTTCAATGCCCATCACCTACCCTTCCCTCCCTCTCACCCCCCATCAACCCTCAGTTTGTTCTCAGTTTTTAAGAGTCTCTTAAGCTTTGGCTCTCTCTCCCACTCTAACCTCTTTTTTTTTTTCTTTTTTTTCCTTCCCCTCCCCCATGGGTTTCTGTTAAGTTTCTCAGGATCCACATAAGAGTGAAAACATATGGTATCTGCTTTTCTCTGTATGGCTTATTTCATTTAGCATAACACTCTCCAGTTCCATCCACTCTCCAGTTCCATCTCCAGGAACAAAGGTTCCTCAGAAAATTAAAAATAGACCTACCCTATGACCCAGCAGTAGCACTGCTAGGAATTTACCCAAGGGATACAGGAGTACTGATGCATAGGGGCACTTGTACCCCAATGTTTATAGCAGCACTCTCAACAATAGCCAAACTGTGGAAAAAGCCTAAATGTCCATCAACTGATGAATGGATAAAGAAATTGTGGTTTATATACACAATGGAGTACTACGTGGCAATGAGAAAGAATGAAATATGGCCCTTTGTAGCAACATGGAAGTTACATACTGTTTGAACTTAGTATGGTTCCTTTTCTTTATCATCTGGAAGAACATTAGGAAAATTAATATGGAAGAAAAAAATCAACTGTTGAAAACTGTTCATCGGTGATATAACAGGGAGATTTTTTTCGTTTGGGAAATTCCTAGCCCTCATGAAATAACTGAAGTCATGTTCTTCAAGTTGAATCCTTTTCAATTCTCAAATAGTTTAATGAAAGCACAAAAACAAAATAGGACTTGTTCAGAGTTTTACTTCACTGTCATGTAGAGTGTGCCTTGCTGGAAGTTTAAGCATCATGGGAAGAGCTTGATAAATATGTAGATTTTGCCTCCTATCTTGAAAACTATTTTAGTAAGACTATGCAGCCAGGTTCTTAAAATAGTATTACAAAAAGCTATATTTTAGAAATAAATACAGAAAAATTCTGTGGAATAAAAAAGAAAAGTCTACATGGAAGATTGCTATAGACTGTGTCCCCCAAAACTTTGTATGTTGAAACCTAACACACAATGTGATAGTATTTGGAGGTGGGTCCTCTGGGAGGTGATTAGATCATGAGGGTGGAATTCTCATGAATGGAATTAATGTTTTATTAAAAAGAGACCCCAGAGAGATCCCTTGCCACCACGCATGGACACAGACATTGAAAAGACAACCATATATAGGAGCGACTGGGTGGATCAGTCAGTTAAGCATCCAACTTTGGCTCAGGTCATCATCTCACAGTTCACGGGTTTGAGCCCCATGTCAGGCTCGGCACTGACAAGTGGAAGCCTGGAGCCTACTTCAGATGCTGTCTCCCCTCTCTCTGCCCCTGCCCCACTTGTGTGCATTCTCTCTCTCTCTCTCTCTCTCTTTCTCTCTCTCTCTCTCTCTCTCTCTCTCTCTCTCTCTCTCTCAAAAATAAATAAATAAACATATAAACATTAAAAAAAAAGAAGAAAAAAAAGAAAACACAACCATATATGAACCAGGAAGCAGAACCTCACCAGCAAATATTCCTGTGCCTTCATCTTGGACTTCCCAGCCTCCAGAACTTTGAGATATGAGAAATAAGTTTCTATTGTTTATAAGGCACCCAGTATATGGTATTCTTTTATAGCAGCCAGAGTAGATTAAGACCAAGATCATCACAGACAAAAACCATGGCTGTGAGAATGATTTTTCTCTTCCCAGGATTTACACCTCCCTCTTGGTTCTCTTTTGGCTTTATTTCAGCCTCAAGGGACACCAGGTTGTCTACTTGCTGCAAGACCCAAAAGTGGACAAAAAACTCACTTCCCCTCTTGCTCCTTGCTTAACAAAGCTAAAATCTGAAAATAACTTTACTGAGAACTAAGGAGAAAGTAAAGGAAAATAAAGAAAATGCAAAATTAGAAAAGGCCTGGACTAATAAAATACAGATTTCTGATTCAAACATAGTTAAATTGAAGCCACAAGTTAACTGGTCCAATTTACTAACATTCAGGCCAGGGTTTTGCTCACTTCCTCCAACACATTCTGCTGATTAGACAGTCATCTGGGTTTGGAAAACAAAACAAAACACAAAAATCCTTTTAAGCTTACAAATTATTACTTATGGAGGCTGTCTATTATACATTTTAATTAGACATTCCTTGTTTTTTTCCCCCCTAATACAAAGCTGAGATAAGTGGGGAGGATCAGGGTTGAGCAGACAGTTTTGGAGCAAAAAACACAGTAGGGAAACAGGTCAGAGTCTAAGCTTTTAGCAACTCCTTACATGCACATGCTGTAGGCCTGAAGTGCCCTTTAAAAAGCAACTAGTCCTTTTTACACTCAGAGTCTTTCTTTAGTCCCCCACGTTTAAAGACTCTCCCTCTCTTCTCCTGGCTTTTTAATTCTCTTTGTATGGCTTCTTCTGAACAGTGACTGAGTTGGCCAGTCTGTGACTTGGCTGTAAATTACTCCCCTGTAAGTTTCCTCTCATTTGATTGGCTTCAATCTCTATAGCCTGGCCTCTTCCCTGATCTTGGCCTAGACTCCAAAACACTGCACTGTAGCCTAGTCTGTGCTGAGGGGCCCTCCTTGTCTGAAAGTTGACTCAGATGCATGAGGAGATGAAATACAGACCTCCGTATGAGCGAATCACTATCAGGGCATGGAGGATGTGAGTAAGGGTTGTGTGTGGGGATTCTAAGTTGAAAAGGAATAAAGAAAGGGAAGTGGAAGACTTAGAATTTTGTTTGACCCTGGGAATTACATCTGCTTACAACACATATCAAATCATTTTTGTTTTCCCTGATGACGAGAACGCCAGAGGTTTCTGACCTCATGGGTATTTAAGCTCTTAGTTGCCCACACACCTCACTGTTTTTCCTCTATCACCTTGAAGGGACCTTCGTATTCCCCATCCCAGGATTTAATCCTTGGCTTTCTGCTCTTCTGAGCGCTATTTAAATCATCCTTCCATTTATGTATTTTCAAATTCTGTCCCTATGCTTTCAATTTCTAACTCTGTAGTTTATGTTCAGCACTATTCCTCCCACTCTCTATTTTCCTTGAAAACAAATGTCACTTGACCTATGGCTCCCAATAGCTACCTTCCCCCTGCTGATAGAATTATTTGCTGACAAATTTATTGGAAAGACAAGAATTATTTGCTGACAAAATTATTTGAAAGATTTTATATCCAAAGCGTATGTTTTCTTTTTGTAGTCTCTTACATACTGCCATCTGGTTTCTGTTCCTGCTTTATCTCCCTCTACATTCTCTCTTAGACCTCTTTGTTGCATTAAAAACTAGGGAAGCTGCTTCACTGAAGACCATGAAAAACTTTTAGTAAATTTCCCTTCTTCCTGTGTTGCTTAAGCCAAGTGGAGCAGGGATATATTATGAAGAAAAGCAGTACTATTAATGCTAGGTATGAATCAGAAAGCTGCCTCCCTCCCAGTTCAAGTTAACATGCCTTGATTGAGGTCTTACTATATCCCAGACACTTTATTTAAATGCTAGAGAAGTAAAGGTGGGGGGGGGGGGAAGATGGATTGTTGAATTCCTGGATGATAACTAAATTCTTGAAAAAAAATCAAAAATTATTTTGAGCATTTTATCAGGGTGAACTTGAGTTCTAAAACTCCATTTGCAAAGGCATAATAGAAATATCTTTGCCAGGGGCACTTGGGACGCTCAGTCAGTTGAGCGTCCAGCTTCAGTTCAGATCATGATCTCACGGTTCATGGGTTCGAGCCCCACATTGGGCTCTGTACTGACAGCTCAGAGCCTGGAGCCTGCTTCAGATTCTGCGTCTCCCCCTCTCTCTTCTTCTCTTCTCTCTCTTCTGCTTGCATTCTGTCTCTCTCTGTCTCTCAAAAATAAATAAAACATTAAAAAAATTTTTAAAGAAATATCTTTGCCACAATCTTAATATCAACAAAACAAAACTCATTAGCCTCCCTTTGCTTGTTCCTGAAAATATCATTTTATTTTTTACTAATGCAACTCCTTATCATATTTTTATCTCTTTTTTTTTACATCCGTTCATGTATAATCAGTCATCAGCTACATTTTCTGAAGTCGAAGTACTATACTGGTAACGCCTCTCATGGAATTGATTTACTGAATGGAGTTTTGCTTTTTAAATATACATAAAATAATGTAGTATCATTAATGTCAGAAAACTAAAATTTAAGGTTAGGATCACCAGAAAATACAAAGTGGGATATTTCATGCTGGAAAAGAAATGATCCACCCAAGAAAATGATTTAAAAACTGTGAAACTTTTTGAACCTAACAAAAGGGGAAATTAACATTCTTACAACCATCATGGGAAATTTAGCGTACTTTTTCCAGAAACTAGTAGATAAAATAGACCAATATTTACAAAAGGACGATTTAAGTAACATAAAAAGTAAACACTACTGCATTCAAAATGCAATACACATTAAATTGAAATGCACATACAGTATTTACAAAGAATGACCACATATCAAGTCAAGGAAGAAAGCCCCAAAAGTAAAAATTAAGAAAAGTATTTTATGCATACAAGTTATAATCACTATTAACGCAAAAAACAAGTATAAAACTCAATAACCATTCAAGTAAAACAAATCAAAAAACAGATTAAAAATCTGGCAAACTAGGAAGATAATAAAATACTCTTATTCTAACATTGCATGTTTATTGGAAGTCCAAGATGTATATAATGCTTGAAACAGCTAATGGAAAACATTCCTACTAAAGTCACTTTCCTACTAAAGTCAGAAACAGAACTGTAATTTCTGCTATCGCTATTACTATCTATCACTATACTTGAGGTTTTAGGCAATGCAATAAAATAAGAATAAGAAATAAATAAAATAAATAAGAAAAGAAGTGAAACTGGAAAGATAATTTTGTATATATTATTAATATATGTGAGAGGGGGAAGCCACTATATTTATAATAAAACCAATAAAGTGGGTTTAGCACTTTAGGATTAAAGTACAATGCATAAAATATCAATAGTTTTTCTAAATCTTGCCAATAGAAGACAGAAAATCACTTCCACAGTGATAACAACAAATGTAAAGTGCTTAGGGATATACTTCATTAGAAAGACAAGTATTCAACTTATGATAGTAGAAAATTTTCAGAGTAAATTCTCAGAAAACAAAATGTAAAAATATACTAAAATTTATAAAATTAAAAATTCAAACATGACCAACAAAACTAAAACTGAATTACATGAAAATATTTAGGATAATAACAAAAAATGTTAGATAAGAGTGACTCAGGGAAAATAAGTAAGAGAAGGATTAAATAAAATATCAGAATGAAAAAGAAGTATATTTAGAGATAGAATAGAATAGAAATTTAAAAATTGAAAAAAAAGTATTTTGACTTCTAAAGAGAAAATTATAAAAATATACGGAATGGCACAAGAATTCCTGAATGAATAGGTGTAACATCTTCATTGATGGTAAGTCTCACCATAGTTTTTCTTAATTAATACAAAAAGTCGATGCAATGTAGAATAGTAAAATCAATATCCATTAGGATTTAATAGAATTTTGTCGACTGATTCTACATTTCATATAAAAGATAAATCTGTAGGAATTTGAAGATGAACAATAAGGAGAATCTGTCCTACCTACCAAATGTCAAATATACTTTAAAAGTACTATGGTATTTATGTAAGAATAGACAATGAAACCCATAAAACTAAATACAACATTCAGAAGGAGGCCCATGATTAAGTATTTGGAAAAGATGGCACTTAATATCAGGGAAGAAAAGAAACATTATTCATAAATGGTCTTGGAAAATTAGTTGAATATTTGGACAAATAAGTTAGCTCTCACCTCAGACTTTTCACAAATATAAATTTTAGGTGGATTCAAGAAAAATATAAAATTAAATATTATAGTGTTATAGGAAAATATAAGGTAATGCTTTCTTGAGTGTAGGCTAGGGTAGAAGACAAAAAAAGGAAAAGTTATAAATAAATAAAATTTCATGGACTAAACTAAAATTAATCACATGAATTCCACTGACACAGCATCAATAAAGTTAATGAACCAGTATTTCCAGCTATTGACCTTATGCTGATACTTGCTAATGATGTGTCTATCTTTAAAAAATGAACATGAGCACCTGATCGTATAACATGCCACAGATACAAACTTCTGGTTAAATCAGTAAATCGATAAGCAAATAATTCCACTAAATGTTTTAAATGGGCATATTGAAAAGTACACAAAATCCATTTCCTGGATTTTGGTAACAAAGTACCCATTTAAGGTATCATATTTGTAGAATTATTTCCTAGGTAAAATAGATAAATCTTAAGCAAGCAATTTATTATTGTTTAAAAGTAAGAACATAGTTTCATCTCAGAATTACAGTTGCCAAATTAGTAAACTTTTATAGCAACTAAGCCAGTATTTTTCTAGCTTCATTGAGGTACAATTGACAAAAGTTATATATACTTAGGGTGTAAAACATGTTTGATATATGTATATGCTGTGAAATGATTATTACAATCAAGCTAATTAACATATCCATAATTTCTCTTGGTTTTTTTTGTAACTACATGAGTTCTTTGGGGGATTCCTTTTTTTATTTTTTTTATTTTTAATCTTTTTTCATTTTATTTTTTTTAATTTACATCCAAATTAGTTAGCATATAGTGCAACAATGATTTCAGAAGTAGATTCCTTAATGCCCGTTACCCATTTAGCCCATCCCCTCTCCCACAACCCCTCCAGTAACCCTCTGTTTGTTCTCCATATTTAAGAGTCTCTTATGTTTTGGCCCCTTCCCTGTTTTTATATTATTTTTGCTTCCCTTCCCTTATGTTCATCTGTTCTGTGTCTTAAAGTCCTCATATGAGTGAAGTCATATGATATTTGTCTTTCTCTGACTAATTTCACTTAGCATAATACCCTCTAGTTCTATCCACGTAGTTGCAAATGACAAGATTTCATTCTTTCTGATTGCTGAGTAATACTCCATTGTATATATGTACCACATCTTCTTTATCTATTTATCTGTCGATGGACATTTGGGCTCTTTCCATACTTTGGCTATTGTTGATAGTGCTGCTATCAACATTGGGGTGCATGTGTCCCTTCAAAACAGCACACCTGTATCCCTTGGATAAATACCTAGTAGTGCAATTGCTGAGTCATAGGGTAGTTCTATTTTTAATTTTTTGAGGACCCTCCATACTGTTTTCCAGAGTGACTGCATCAGCTTGCATTCCCACCAGCAACGCAAAAGAGATCCTCTTTCTATGCATCCTTGCCAACATCTATTGTTGTCTGAGGTGTTAATGTTACCCATTCTGACAGGTATAAGGTAGTATCTCATTGTGGTTTTAATTTGTATTTCCCTGATGATGAGTGATGTTGAGCATTTTTTCATGTGTCGGTTGGCCATCTGGATGTCTTCTTTGGAGAAGTGTCTATTCACGTCTTTTGCCCATTTCTTCACTGGATTACTTGTTTTTTGGGTGCTGAGTTGGATAAGTTCTTTATAGATTTTGGATACTAACCCCTTTATCTGATATGTCGTTTGCAAATATCTTCTCCCATTTTGTCGGTTGCCTTTTAGTTTTGCTGACGGTTTCCTTCACTGTGCAGAAGCTTTTTATTTTGATGAGGTCCCAATAGTTCATTTTTGCTTTTGTTTCCCTTGCCTCCGGAGACGTGTTGAATAAGAAGTTGCTGCAGCCAAGGTCAAAGAGGTTTTTGCTTGCTTTCTCCTCGAGGATTTTGATGGCTTCCTGTCTTACATTTAGGTCTTTCATCCATTTTGAGTTTATTTTTGTGTATGGTGTGAGAAAGTGGTCCAGGTTCATTCTTCTGTATGTTGCTGTCCAGTTTTCCCAGCACCACTTGCTGAAGAGACTGTCTTTATTCCATTGGATATTCTTTCCTGCTTTGTCACAGATTAGTTGGCCATATATTTCTGGGTCCATTTCTGGGTTCCCTATTCTATTCCATTGATCTGAGTGTCCGTTTTTGTGCCATGGGGGATTCCTTTATATAACATTCCATAGCTGTTTTTAAAACCAATTTTCATGAAATATGTTATTTTAATAATTAACATATATTGATCAAGAGATCTGGGAGAGAAAAAAATGAAGTGATAGTGTAGAGAAATGGTAAAACAGATGAGAAAAATTCATGATCAAATGCCATAATGTTTCAAAAAATAAATAATTCATAAATAAGCAGCAGACAAGATCTTATTTTGTTTTAAATAGGAAAAATAAAAACATAAACAAGATAAAAGTAATTCTAATCATGTAATAAACAGAAAACACGGATAACAACAAAGAACAGGAAAATGTAACATTAAATTGGTAACCAACTTATAAGTAATTTGAGTAAATGTACAGTGTAGTAAATAATTAAGAAAAGATATAAGAAATTTCTAAAGGAATAATTGTGGAATAAGACTAACTCATTAAGGTACTCAGAAATTCATTCAGGCACACTCCTGGAAAACACATAATTGGAAGAATCCACAATAGACCAACTGCAGAGTTGGAAGATTATACTGAAGATGTCATCCTAACTTCAGCTAGCACAAGAGACATTTTACATATTTATTAGTTCAATTCCATTCAACAAATAGAAATATTAATAATATTAATATAAGGCACCATGTATTACTGTTTCCCATATGCCTGGCCTGTAATAAATAGTTCAAATACTCATTTAATTCTCATAAAATATAAAGGTAGAAATTAATATCCTATAATCATACAGCTAGTAAGCAATAGAGGTATGAATAATTCAGGCATTTTTTTTAACTCAACGCTTATTTTTAATTGCCTTTTTGATACCTTCTAGTTTTTTTAACATGAAATTTATTGTCAAATTGGTTTCCATACAACACCCAGTTCTCATCTGATACCCTCTAGTTTTATTAATGTTTGTACAATACTACACAGCATTATTGTCTTTAAAATTATTTCCATTACATACTATGTGTCCAGCCCTGTCTGAGTGTACTTACAAATTCTGAGAATTCATAGCCTTATACTTCAATGGTATAAACACACTTATATTAAAAGTTTATGATTAAGGGAACTTGAATACAGAGCTCTGCTTTAGTGGTCTTTGTCTCTCCCCAGTCTCTATCACAAGATGGGATGATGATAATTTTTCATCAATTCAAGAGTGCCAAAAAGAGCAGGGCAAGTACAAGGGGTTAGTGGAGATCATAAAGGGGAAAGTGAAAATAAGCTTCACATGTTTTGTGAAGGCTTCACAAAAAAAAGGAAACTTTCAGAAACTATTCACAGACCAAAAGTCAGTTGTATTTTGAGAATGCATCATGCTTCTTTCTCCCTCAATGATATTAGTTTCCTAGGACTTCTATAACAAAGTACCACAAGCTGGTGGGCTTAAGCAACATAGATTTATCTTTTGGCCATGCTGGGGGTCAGAAATCTCTAAAATCCAGGCGCCAGCAGGGCTGCTTCCTTCTGAAGCCTGTAGGAGGGAATCCTTCCTTGTCTCTTCAGGCTCCTGGGGTTTGCCAGCTATCCTTGGTGTTCCTTGCCCTGTGCCAGGGAAACTCCTGTCTCTGCCTCCATCGTCACGTGGTCTTCTCCTCTGTGTGTTTGTATCTCTGTCCAAATTTCCCTCTTGTTATAAGAACACCAGCTGTATTGGATTCAGAGTCCACTCTAATGATATTAACTAGGGCACATCTGCAAAGACCCTATTTCCAAACAAAACAAGGTCACATTATGAGGCAGTGGGATTTAGGACTTGGACACCTCTTTTGGAGGGACACAATTCAACCCATAATACTCACCCCATTATATCCAATCCTCCTCCCAACCCTATTGATTCTAGCTCCGAAGAGCTCTTTGATCCATCGACCCTACTTGAGCTCTACTGCTTTCTCCTGGTCCACCTGAGCTACTGGGATAACCCTTAACCAGGCTGCCTCTTTCCCCTCTTCCACCACCCAGTCCATTCTTACACATTAATTCGTCATCTTTCAACATGTCCATATGGAGTCTCACATACACCCACAAAAACCCCTTCATTTGTTTCCTTTTACACTTACACTAAAATCCAAACACTTTGCTGGATCTACAACTCCTCGCATCTCTGGGCCTCCACCTGCCTCTTTAACATGATCTTTAAGCCATTCTTTTCCTCACTGACTTTTTAGTATTGCTCTAAAAATCCTGTTTGTTGCACTTAACCTGCATTTAAGACTGTTCATATATATGTAACAATGCATATATAAATTATATCTACAACTAGATATATATAGTTATACACATAAAATCACATCTAGAACTAGCACTATAAATTACATCGAGGAACTGCAGTTTGTTGTATATTTTTGTTGGTTTCATATGCTAAAAGTGGGCTGGGGATTGGAATGCCCGTTGAGCAAGCTCATTCACAGCAGTCATCACACAGCATATGCACCTGCTCTTTTCTACCAGTGAAGAGAGATTACATATGTGACTTTAGACAATAACAAACAAGATATGGACATTCTAGCAGATATTTGATACATACCTGTTTTAGTTTCGACAAAGTATAGATATTATTTTAGATACTCAAGTTGATACTTTGCCATTTATAAATAGTTATTAAATTGCATTATTGATTGAAACGTCAATTTATTGGCTTTTTAAAAAAATGTTTATTTTTTTTAATTTTTTTTTCAACGTT
This sequence comes from Felis catus, assembly GCF_018350175.1. NCBI lineage: Eukaryota > Metazoa > Chordata > Mammalia > Carnivora > Felidae > Felis > Felis catus. Next base: position 26,766,023 of record NC_058376.1, on the reverse strand, counting down.
TATTTATTTTTGGGGGGACAAAGAGAGACAGAGCATGAACGGGGGAGGGGCAGAGAGAGAGGGAGACACAGAATCGGAAACAGGCTCCAGGCTCTGAGCCATCAGCCCAGAGCCTGATGCGGGGCTCGAACTCACGGACCGGGAGATCGTGACCTGGCTGAAGTCGGACGCTTAACTGACTGCGCCACCCAGGCGCCCCCCAAAAATGTTTATTTTTGAGAGAGCAGGGGTGGAGCAGAGAGAGACAGAGAGTGTAGGACAGAGGGTGGAGCAGAGAGAGAGACCACAGGAGAAAGGATCCAAAGCAGGCTCTGCACTGACAGCAGCAAGCCTGATGCGGGGCTCCCACTCATGAACAGTAAGATCATGACTTGAACTGAAGTCGGAGCTTAACCGACTGAGCCACCCAGGTGTCCTAATTTTTTGGCTTTTTAAAGATAATATGAAGCTTTTAACAAGTTAATTTAAAACAACTAAGACTTGGGGCCAGCCTGGGTGGCTCAGTCAGTTATGCGTCCAACTCTTGATTTAGGCTCAGGTCATATCTCACAGTTTATGAGTTCAAGCCCTGCATTGGACTCTGTACTGGCAGCCCAAAGCCTGTTTGAGGTTCTCCTTCTCTCTCTCTGTCCCTCCCCTACTCAAGCTCGCTCTCTCTCTCTCTCTCCCTCTCAAAATAAATAAATGAACATTAAAAAAAAGAAATTTTTAAAAAAGCAAAACAATTAAGCCTCATGCTATTGACACTTTGGGCCAGATCTTTTTCTCTCTTTGCGAGACTGCTCATATTATGGGATATTTAGCAGCACATGTGGCTTTGACCTACAAAATGCCAGTTGCTCTGTTTTCCCTCAGTGTGACAGTCAAAACTGTCTTCAGATATTGCCAAATGTCTCCTGGGGAGAACACAAAATTGTACCCAGTTTTGAACTTCTGATATAGATAGGATAACACAAGAGGGAGAATTCCAAATCTTGCTTTTAAAAAATAGAAACAAAGTAATACCAAAAATACATAATTTTCATTTCTTGATCATTTTCTATATTAAATTTTAGAAATATATTTTCAAATTTTATGTTTTTAGAAAATATTTATAAGGATGAGTCTCATCTAAGCAATCTATTTCCAACAGTAATTAGCACCTATTTGTACATTTGCTCCTTTAAACAAAGTAGTTTCTCTACATTATGAGACCTCATAATATAAAGAGGTAAATTTTAAATAATCTTATTTTCATATGTAACTATAAATTTGAATGTTTCTCTTTCCAATTTTATATAAATTTAAAAATAGCTTCCCTGTCTCTTTAAATTCTTTACAATTTTTCATTTATATCACTTAATGTCAATAGTGATGTTAGCCTCAAGAAACTAAAATTTTCACTTGTAAAGATACCACTTTCCCACAAAAATAAATCTACCTATTAAAATAAAATGGCAAAATACTTATCTTGTTTCTAACAAATGTGAGAGAAATAATTAGTCATTAATAGTGCTCTGCAATAACAGTGATTATGAGGTAAATTATATTTTTAATTCCATCATCGTGTTAGCTTCAAATCAGGCTCTTGCCCCATCCTTAACAAAACAGTGAAAGTGATGGTCCTCAGACATTTTTTCTGCTTCAACTTTCTTCAATTAGTAACCATGGCTCAAAATCACTGGGATTTTCAATGGGATAGCGGGGGCATTAGACACATGTTGTTCCAGGAAGGGGTTCTCAAATTCTCAACTGTGGTTACACATGAGAATCTCTTTGATATTAAATACTGATGTCTAGAGCTCATCCTGAGGGCATCCGATTTAATTCGGCTGGGGTAGGGCCTGGCCATAGGTGTTATTTTAGAACTCTCTGTCTCAGTCTAAAACACAGCCAGGATTGAGAAACATTATTGGAGGAGAATCGAGCTCAACTATGAGCAAATTATATGTAGTCTGACAAAGTCCTTTGGATAATTTTCACGTACCTTCTTTATGGGAATATCCTGGGAATGAACTGCCCATGAACCAAGGGTCTCTTTTTTTCTTCTTCTTCTCTTTCTCTCTCTGCTCCACCCCTACCCCAAAGATGGAACCCTGAATAAAAACAAGTACTTTCTAATGAAGAGTCAGAAGAATTTTGTGTGGCATAGGATGTTTTCTTTAATGTTAGGATTAAGTCTGGGAAGATAGGGCCTAATGTCATTATCGATCATGAAGTTCCAGAAGTGCGGACAGACAAGCCTGTGGCCCTAAAGTTGGACTTAGAAGGGTTTTCTGACCTATAGATCCATCCAGGATACTGGAGAGCCTCTGACTCAGTGGCCTATGTACCTTAGGCACCAAAGGTCACTCTGAGAACCTGACCTTACAGCTTCTATGCCAGCCTTCAATTCTATTTTACGTATGCTCCAGATCACAGAACTTTTTACTTGTAGGATTGCGTGGCCATAAGAAATGTGGTTAATATTTCTACATTTCTTTTCTCATCTGTGATGTGAATAAACAGTTACCAACATCAATTCCTGATTCAATAATTTACAATCGTTCTTTGTAAGATTTTTTGCAAAGTGATTAATTATTCTGATCTTTGAAACCCCAATGACACACATTTAGTTAAATTCAGAGGCCTAGGATATTTCTCTGCCATCGAAGTCTCCTTCTCCAGATCTGGTTTGCCTTGGCATTCCCTCTTCTGAGATAGTTAGGGTGACAGAGTGTTACCTTTCTACAGAGGGAAATCAATGGGCTTAGTGAAGCACAGAAGACAGGAAGCAACAATTTAAGTAACAGAGAAAAAAGGGAGGAGGAAGTGAGATCATAGACATCATATGCACATAATTTTGAAAGATGGGATCCTGTGATTATGAGGTGTCAGCAAGGTCAAGTAGATAAGTAGTAAACTGAAAAGATCTGGTTTGTTTTAGTTTGTAACTGGCAGGCACACTCTCAGCTAGCCTGCAACTACAGAGAGCTGTCACCTGCTCTCCTACTGCTTCGACAACTCCCCTTAGTCCTCCTGAAGAGAGTCAGGAGTAATAAGCCCAAAGCCCCTGCAAAGAAGTCCCTCACCCCCACTGTGGGCAGGTGCAGTCATTCAAAATATACCCAAATTCCATGGAGAAAAAGACATCATGATGGCACTGCAACCGATCTCCTCACTGCTCAAGAAGTTAAATCCATGTGACCTATATCCATGTACAGATTAGCTCACGTGGAAAAATGAAAACTAGTGACAGTGAATCATGCAATAAATACAGTCATAAATAAATAAATCTCTGCAGGTAGAAAACTCAGAGTTGAAATAAGAATGTCTGATAAAATGTAAAAAAAAAAAAAAGGAGAGAGAGAAAAAGAGATTTTAGAATCAAAATATAAAACTTTGGGGGAACTGGTATAAAAATTTTTCCAATATCTAAAATATATCTTTGTCCTGGATGAACTAAGTGAGGGAGGTTGTGCCAGTAGCCAAGTGACAGATACAATCTAAATTTGAGTTGAATAATTCTGTTTTGATTGACTCTTTAAAAAAAAAAGACTATTCCTAAATTTTAAAGATTAATAAGTAAAAAAAATCTTTTATTTTAGCCCTCCAGTCTTGGTCTCTAATAGTAACAAAATATATATTCCAAAGATATATCTTTCTGCTACAGACACCTTTTTGCCCAGAGTCCACTCAGTACCAGCAATCTTTTATGTCACCTTGTAAATGGGTTGAAACAGTATTCCAAATTGTTAAGTTTGCTGCCTTCAGAATACAAAGGGGCTTGTCAATTACTCTGTTGCTTTCCAGCAGCAGGGGTTTTGAGAAGCAATCTTTTATCTTTTACCCCGCGGAAAATGTCTCTAAGTCCTCTAGAACTCAAAAAACTTACCGTTAACTACCCTGAAAGGGAAAGAAAATCATTTTGCCTGGTACTGATAAATATTCTTTGTAATGTATATTTGCCTTTACCCCTAAGAAAACCACGACTAACATTTTTGAGCACTTGCGGCATATTTGATCCACCAACATGAAATATTATATAATATTGTTTCAGAATAAAGAAACTACTTTAAACTAAAAGTGGTGTGTAAATGGACACAGCTGTGAGATCCACTTATTATATCATGTATTGCACCACCCAGAATTTGTCAGCCTGATATCTTGGCACGTTGGCTCCTTAAAAGCACAGCTTAGCATTATTCACAATAGCTAAGATCTGGAAACAACCTAAGTGTCCAGTGATGAGTAAATGGAAAAAGAAAATGTGGCCTATAGATATACACACAAACACATAAATCTTCCTTGACTTATGATGGGAATTATATCCTGATCAGCTCATCATCAACTGAAAATATTGTAAGTCAAAAATACATCTAAACTACCAAACAAATAGCTGAACCTAGCCTATCTTAAATGTGCTCAGAACACTTACAGTTTGGCAAAATCATCTAACACAAAAGCCCACTTTATAATAAACTATTCAATATCTTGTGTAATTTACTGAATACTATAATGACAGCAAAACACAGAATGGTTGTCAGTGGATCCCTTGTTTCCCCTCATGATCATGTGACTGACTGGGAGCTGCAGCTCGCTGCGACTGCCCAGATTCATGAGATAGGAAAGTACCACATATCGTTAGCTCAAAAGATCAAAATTCAAGATTTGAAGTACGGTTTCTGCCATATGTGTATTGCTTTCACACCATCACAAAGGTAAAAAAGTAAGCCAGGGATTTACAACAGAATATATTTCAGCCATAAAAAAAGAGAAGAAAATCCTGCCATGTGCAACAACATGGATGGAATTTGAGGCCATTTTGCTAAATAAAATAAGTGTATCAGTTACATATGGAGTCTAAACACATCAAACTCATAGAAACAAAGAGTAGAATGGCGGTTGTCAGGGGCTAAGGAGTGAGGGGAATGGAACGATATTGGTCAAAGGGTACAAACTTTCAGTTACAAGACAATTGAGTTCTGGGGATCTAGTGTAGTGCATGGTAAATATAGCTAACAATAGTATGTGGTATACTTGCAATTTGCTGTGAGTATGGAGTTTTAATGTTCTCACCAAAACAAAAGCAACAAAACAGTAATTATGTGAGCAACAAAACAGAGGATACATTAACTAACCTTATTGTGATAAGCATTTTGCAATATATACATGTATCAAATCATCACACTGGATACCTTAAACTTAGATATGTTATGTGTCAATAAACTGGGAAATACACACACACACACACACACACACACACACACACACACGTAAGGATCTAGCATAAGATGATAACCTGAGAAGATGTGGAGTACAACTTAAACCAATGACCACAATATGGTGCTGTCTCTCTAGTAGGTGAAATATGTAAGTATAGAAGCAGAAGTGGCACTGTTTAACATCAGCATTCCCAACGACCCACTGGGGAAATTGTTCCCCTGTTATGCAAATGGAAACTCTGCACTTGCAGAGGTCCTCATACATGGGAGGCAATAAGAGTATCATCCAACCTGATACTATGACTGCCACCCAGTTACTTTGTGCTCCATGCTCCAAGAGACTAGCAGACAAAAAGAGGAGTCACCATGCTCATGGGAGTAATTAATTCTAACAGTAAGGAGGAGGTAGGTCTTCTGAGTGCTTCTAGGACTGGTTTAAAAAGAATTAATATTTATTTTTGAGAGGGGGGAGGAGGAAGGGAGGGGGAGGGGGAGGAGCAGAGAGAGAGAGAGAGAGAGAGAGAGAGACCTAGAATCGGAAGCAGGCTCCAGGTTCTGAGCCGTCAGCACAGAGCCTGACAAGGCGCTCAAACCCATGGACTGCAAGATCATGACCTGAGCTGAAGTCAGACACTTAACTGACTGAGCCACCCAGGGGCCCCTCCAGGCCTGGTTTTAATGCTAAAGGCACAAGTAAAGAATCACAGTGCAAAAAGCATTTGTTAATCAGTGGCTCATGATTATAGTCTGGGCCATCCCTCCAGGTAAGACACCTCTATAGCAGAGATGCTTGCCAAGAGTGAAGGCAATATAGAACGGATTCTCGAAATGGGTGTGATGATTATCAGTTATGACATATAGATCCATAACTTCATTGAGGGCTTGTAACCCATCCAACTAACTCTTCTTTTCTAACTTTTCCTAGGAAATCTGACCAGCCATAGTCTTGAAGAAGCATTTCCCAAACGGGGTGAACTAAAAAGGAAGCCAATCTGAGAAATGCAACATGACTGTGGTAAATAGTATGGTACATCAGGGCTAAATGAGTCACTTATGGAAGTTGGGGATGACAGCTGCTGACAGTTTTAGCTCTACTTCAAACTAGGAGCTACCCTCGGCCACAGGGATTCCCCTTACCTGAAGTTTGTGTTCCCTTTCAAGGAAGGTCATGACCAATGACTGAGAAATGCGGAAACACAACCCTCATCCTTGCTTTGCCACATTTTGGTGTAACTCTTGAAGGACCATCTCAGGTCAAATTTTTCTGTCGTATCAATTAAGGTGTCAGGTATAATCCCATTACAGGTCAGATTCTCCTTCTCCCTTCCTTTCTCACTTCCTCACTCCCCAGTAAACATTCTGCGCACGTCCCTCCTTCTCCCAGAGTGTGTTTCCTGGGAACCTCCCTTAAGACATCATATCATGAGCATCTTTCTAGTCAGTATATAAATATCTGCCTCATTAAAATGCCTGTATAGTTTTGCACTGTATTCATAATTTATAGCAGCATAATTTACCTACCCACTGAGTTAGGTAGTTCTTGAGGCAACCTAAACTAGACCTCATGATGATAGCAAGTGTAGATTATAAAAGCAACCAGTGAGCCAAAAGTTTAGCCTCTCTGCTAAGCACTTAAGATGCCTTACTGTCATTTACAATGGTCATGGTCTGTTTAGAAAAACTGACTCTAAAAAGAAACTGACTTTATTTTTTTGCTGACAGGCTTGCAACAGAAAATCACTGATCCCATGTGGTAATGTATTTATTTGATGTTACTTTATTACATTGAATGCTAGATGATGGTAAGTGTGTGTGAGTGAACGGGTAAGAATACAGCAGAACTTGTGGTCTAAAAAAGAAAATGTAAAATGATAAAGCCATTCTAAAGAACCAGGTTAAGATTTTTTAAATGCAGTTTTTAAGCAGTAAGAATTTTTCTTATAGTTTTTATTTAAAATCTGTACTTTATTATTTAACCACTCCTTAAAGCTTAGTGACATCTAACTTTTAATTAAAATCTTTAGAGGGGTACCAGGGTGACTCAGTTGGTAAAGCGTCTGACTTTGGCTCAGGTGATGATCTCATGGTTTGTGAGTTCAAGCCCCACATCAGGCTCTCAGCTTTCAGTGCAGAGCCTGCTTCGGATCTTCTGTTCCCCTGTCTCTCTGCCCCTCTCCTGCTTGTGCTCTCTCTCCCAAAAATAAATAAACATTAAAAAAAAATCATTAGAGAGACACATTCCATCTTTGGAGGTCTTTATTGCTGTTCAAAACTTTCTTTGTCCATAGACAAAATTGTTTTCTGTTTCCTTTCCTTCCACATGAGGGGTTGAGGTACATTTTTTTAAATGTTTATTTTGAGAGAGAGAGAGAGAGTGCATGAGGGAGGGATAGAGAAAGAAGGAGAGAGAGAATCCCAAGCAGACTACATGCTGTCAGTGCAGAGCCCCACCTACGGTTCGAACCCACAAACCTTGAGATCATCACCTGAGCCGAGATCATCACCTGAGCCGAAATCAAGAGTCAGATACTCAGGTGACTGAGCCACCCAGGTGCCACGAAGTACATTTTTAAAAGGACAATAAGAAAAGCAAGGGGAGATGCTTTTAGTTGCTGCAGACCATATTTTTTATCTAGTCACATGCAAATGCAATGTTGCAAATGTCACATAGGAAGTACTTGTAAGTCTTTAGTAGGTAACACGAATGTGGAATTCTCAGGCCTACTTGATAGGTAGGTACTAGACTGTTGGTAGATACTAAAGCTGGTGGGTACTAGACGAAATGTAAAATGATAGACTTCATGCCCCTGGGACCTTTGTGACTGTGAAGCTTGCTCATTTCTCTCAAAGAGGTCAGGCAGAGCACATTTGTGGTGCTTGTCTGCTCTGCTCCTCAGTCTTGATGGTCATCTTCACATGAGTTCTCACTAGATCTTTGAACTCAGTAGATTTTGGCTGAGTCTTGATTTCCTTTTTTTTTTTTTTTTTTTTTAATTTTTTTTCAATGTTTATTTATTTTTGGGACAGAGAGAGACAGAGCATGAACGGGGGAGGGGCAGAGAGAGAGGGAGACACAGAATCGGAAACAGGCTCCAGGCTCTGAGCCATCAGCCCAGAGCCCGACGCGGGGCTCGAACTCACGGACCGCGAGATCGTGACCTGGCTGAAGTCGGACGCTTAACCGACTGCGCCACCCAGGCGCCCCTGAGTCTTGATTTCCTAAAGGCACTCTCCCTGAACCCCTTACAAGTAAAGGCTATATATTCTTTCACAAGCGAGGTGTTTCGAGGCCCAAAAGTGAGGCCATTCCCTCGATATCCCACACGGTGACTCCCAGACGATTAGCCCCCCGCCCTTTTGTTACCCCTGTCATTCTTTCAGCCTCAGGCCCTGTCATCTCTATCATCTACCGACCTTCCAAATCACTTCTCATTCACTGCAGACTTCTGCCCCTGGTTTACATGATGCCTCTGCCCCGGTTCTTCCATCTTGGGTGACTTCAAAATAACATGTGGCTGATCATCTAACCAATAACAAGGCCTCTTGCTTCCCTGTGTTCTTCATATGACTCCCTAGCTCTCCCCAGCTCTCCCCAGCTCACGCATTCCTATGGTCATGACCTAGAACTTTTCATATCCAAAATGTTCCACCTCCAAGATTGTAGATTCAAGTGCCAGTTCTTTCACAAACGCCTCTCCTCTAGGCGCTTACCTTTCAAACTATTTCTACTATGATTATGTTCTTATGTTTATATTTGTCCTTTTCATTATCTCTCAGTCTTCTCTGCTTTTACTTTAGTCTCCTTCATTTTCTCCTTAAATATTCTTGCCAATCACCTCAATTCTCTGTACCTCTATCGCTTTATTACATCTACCTGCCCAAACCCTCATCCTGGATCAACCCTGCTATTTTCTTATTCAATGTCTGCATATAAGCTGTGGAATAACACAGAAGAAAGGGACAATTTGGTTTTATTATATCTCCACAATCACCAATAGAAATGTAACTCTTAAAAGAGCACAGAAATTTCTGGTCAATTTTACCTCTTAAGAATTTCTCTTCATTCATCCTTCTCTAAGAAATTTTATCTTACTCTGTACATTTATATAGCTATAAAATTACTTTTTTTAATGTTTATTTATTTTTGAGACAGAGAGAGACAGAGCATGAACGGGGGAGGGTCAGAGAGAGAGAGGGAGACACAGAATCTGAAACAGGCTCCAGGCTCCGAGCTGTCAGCACAGAGCCCGACGCGGGGCTTGAACTCACAAACCGCGAGATCATGACCTGAGCCTAAGTCGGATGCTTAACCGACTGCGCCACCCAGGGGCCCCTAAAATTACTTTTATTGAGATGATTGCTACCTCCAGTATTTTTCAGGAATGAGAGGCTATAAAGTGAAGACCTCATGAAAAGAGTTCGGTCAAAAATGCACATGAAATCATAGACACAATGATCTCTAAGGAACCCCAAATTAAAGGTAAAAGTGTGAGTGGCAGAGTTGGCACCAGTTTTGACGTTTGTAATAATAATGACAACAAAGGCTGGAAAAATATTTGCTTCTGACACTGTCAAAATTCACTTTTTAGGAGCTTTTCGCTTTCGTGTTTTAAATTTTGAATGACTTCCATTGCTGATTTACGGGATAGTTTTGCGATATATAATTGATTCTATACTAAATCACATGTGACACGGATTTAAGTCATTGCCTTACATTTTTTCTTTCTAATTTGAGAAAAGAAAAAAAACAATCACTGGATTTAATCCCTGCTTCAACATCTTCATGATATACAACCTTGGAAATGTAGACAATGTCTTGCACCTTTCTGAGTCTTGGTTTCCAACTCTACGGTTAAAATAACGCTAAACCTATCTCAAACTGGTAATTATGAGGGGAAAATATAAAAGTCCTTATCACTGAGGCACTCAATAAACAATAGTTCCTAACAGATTAATACTGAGCTTCTATTTTTGAGCCTTTACTATAATCACAAAATTACCCTGTTTAATTTTGCAAGGCCAACTACATATGATTTATAAAGACAAAATGAAATACAGAATAAGGTAATTTTATCATCATCATCATCATCCATAGAAGATGGTGGTTTCTAAGGTCATGATGTTATTTTACCAGAGAGAGGTAATTTAGACATGAATTCTAATCTGTTGCATTGAAGTAGTGAGAATTCAAATGCAAGAGACATAAATGGTTGGCTATGGTTGCAAACCTCTTGGAGTAACTTATATGTCGGTTAAATTTCTGGTATAAAACTTCTCATTTAACTGTACCCACTTATTCACTAGGTACCTGGGAGGAAACAGGTAAGCCTCATCCAGCAGGCTGTTTCGTAATATAGATTCTGTTCTTATGGTTGGTGTGAAAGTTTATGTGACCATAAACTTTGCCCTCTAAGAGCACATGGTCTAATGAGAAGGTAATTTATAAATAGATCAATGCAATTGAAATAAGGAAGGTGCTGAGATAGGGGTACAAATAAGATGCTGTGAGAATATATAGCAGCAGTATTTATCTGTAATCAAATTATCACATATCACATAGACCTTCGGGTCAAGAAATTAATAAAAAAAAAATAGGCAGGTATCTATGTAGATAACACCAAAAGTACCATCACCTTAACTTGTTTCTAACAGGAAAACAACAAAAAAAAAGGCTATTGGGACATAATACTCTGTTCTCAGAAAAAGGCAACAGGGTAAAAACTCTGTTTTCTAAACTTCCAGCTAATATGATTTATATCTCTATTTTCAGAAAACACACATAGCTTCAACCAAATAGCTTATTTAGCACACTTTCCCTCTTTGAAATATGAAAAGAAATTCCATGCAAGAACAAAATAAAAAGTCAGGCAGTCGTTTGGGCTATTAATAAATAATTAGAAGGCTCATCACTATTTTTTCCTTTTAATGTTAATTTAAAATATACTAGTCACTGTAAAGTGTACTGGTAAATACAACATTTTAAGGAAACTTTGGGCTGAAATCCATACTATTTTATTTGAAATAAACAAAAGGAGAAAAAACAGATGCCACAACATAATTTCCTTTTGTTTTGGAAGGAAGAAGCAGTCTGTTATTCTGGGGTAGAAACAACAGTGAATGGGATGTTCTAGAGCCATACTGAATCAGTTTATCTCATAAAATCACTACAATAAATAAATGTAATTATTTTTTCCCATGCCAACATTTTGGCCTTCTTGTAGAGTTTCATGCTCTTTATGAGTCTCTACTTTTATCATGAAAAAAATAACAGTTACTTCACCACATAATAGCTAATAATATTGTTATATCCCCTTATGACTCCCTTAGGTCAATGAAATGTAAAAACACATTAACATTCTTTCAAATCAAAAGAGATTTTATATGAGAATTTAAAAAACCTTTTTTTTTTTTTTGGTTTGGTATTTTATCTTAAATGAAACTTTTTAGAATCCACCAAAATATTAGAAAAACTACACCAGGCTCTATGTATATGTTATTTTTGATAGCGTAATCTGAAAAGGCCTTTCTAAGCAGATACTTGACTCAAGTAAGGGAATGCAGTTTGTTATTTTATGGGGCAAATGGAGAATATGAGCTTCTTCTTATGAGAACCAAAAAAATACAGTAGTATATATGTAATCATTTTCAAATTAGGGAGCAAATACAAAAAAGGGACAGGTAAAAGGAAATTTCGGTATTTGTTAAGAAATGGGAATATTCATAGATCTAAATAGAGATTTAAAGATTAGGTTGTGGATAAAAATTACATTGTGGATAAAACAAATTTTTATAGAAGTAATAGTAGAATTAAAGTATACATAGATACAAAAAATGTAATATCAAAGTTAAGTAAAATTTCTATATATATATAAATGTGTGTATATACATTTATTTGTCTAAATAAAAATAAGGAATATAACACATATATTTATTCTACATAAGTAGATAGAAGGAGCATATTTTTGTGCTTTCAGAACCAATAACAACCTTCCTAATAAGGGTATGAGATTAATTCTTGAAGGGTATGTGTGTTGATTTGTTTTTAGACCAATTTTCTCTTATCTTCTTGACAAATTTTAAAATATATGTTATTTCTTCATCTTTAAAAAAACATGCAGTGTGAGGTTGAAAGACAGAATCATGTTCTCAGCAGCTGTGCAATGCTAGCATGTTGTGAATATTCAACAAATATTAAGTGACACTGAAATATGAATTGATGGATAATGAATCACTTTAGGGAATTATCCTGCCAAAATGTTTTGGAAGATCCATGAAATGTTTGACAAATCCAAAGAATCCCAAGATTTGCTTTTGCTGAAATTTATTTATTTATTTGAGGGGATGGGGAGACAGGTTCTGATTTTTCATCCGGCTCATTATGTCCTTCTGTTAGAGAGTAATTCATGTTCAAATCATATTACTTTAACTTTTGTTAAGCAATTGATTTCTTAGTGGTTATATAATTGGAAAAACAGGACATCTAGAAAAATTGCCTCTTTTTATTAAGTACAGAAATAAAATTGATTAAAGAGAAACTTAATTACAGTAATGGGATTGACCCAGAAGAAGGGAACGAGCACCAGGACAGGACACAAACATTGCATTTACAGAGTTTGTAACTAACAACATTATCCTATTTAGCATTTACTTCAATAAGGGGGGAAAATCCACAGTGTGTGTGTGTGTGTGTGTGTGTGTGTGTGTGTGTGTGTGTATTTGGCCCTTATTTTCTTTTGGTGACATTCAAATGAACAAGATCTTTGTCCTAGGACTTACTTTATAATTTTAACATAATGATTTAAAAATTATTTCACTTTAAATACTAAGAAATATTAGCTTGTTTCTTTCACTTTAATATCCTTGACACATTTTTCTGTGTATACTCATCATTATAGTTATGTAAACCTTCTCATAAGGAAAGTGTGTGGATTAGTCAAGATTCTTAAAGTTGCAAATTACAAAGGCCGGCTTAAGGAAAAAGGGAGGACTTATTAGGATGCAGGGATCTTTAATAGTAATTTAAAAAATAATGTAGCCAGATGTCAGGTAGGACTGGAAGGAGCACTAGATGCTTATTGGCTACTGGGATCATCCTCTGACCATCTCTTCATTCTGCTTCTCTCTGTGCATTTTTATCTCTCTTTTTTGGCAGACTTTGTTTTTTCTCCAGTTCAAGTCACATGATAGTGGAGAGCAGCACAGACACAACTATACATGGTAGAATTCAAGCCATATCAGAAAGACGGACTCCCTTGATCCTAATTCCTAATTCCCAAGAACATGTCTTGGTCCCAGACCAAGTGGGATATCCAATCATTTTCAATTAATTCCGGCCAGAGACTCAAGGTGCCATTATATAAATATGGCTGCTACATGCTAACAGTATGAGTATGAAGAGGTCTGAAGTAGACGAGAGTAATTAAGTGATTTATTATGAGTTGGGCAATACCCAAAGGAGTTTACTGTATTATAGAAGTGAAGTTTTATCTGAGAGTCTCCTTCTCAATTACTTTGCTCTTTATATTCACTATAATTTTTAGGACACCTTTTCACCATTCAAAATCTAGTTTCCAAACCATCTCTTAAGTCTTCATGTTAATGGAGAAATGACCATCGAACAAAGCAATCCTAGAAACAATACTGATAAACTGAAAAAAATTACAAACGTAACTACCTGAGCGTTCTGGAGACCAAAGATTCTGAAGCAGAGCCAAACCTTGGGGAAAGCAATCAAACAGATTGAGCTCCTTCATTTTTTGCAGTTTTGCTCTGAGAGAAGCCTCAGTCACAGTGGCAATAGTGTGGTATAGGGATGGTTCAAATATGGATAGAAATCCCACTGGCTTACTGGCTGAAGGAAATAAGGTAAGAAGCACAGGGCAACTGGAGTTACCGGGGAGTAAGAGGAGAATTGAAAGGAGAGAGCCAGAGAAAGCAGATCCCAATCTCTGTGCTTAAACTCAACGCAAGTCTCTGGCTGACCACCAAACCACTTATTGAATGGGACAAATGGAAAGCAGCTCACAGCTATGGTTTAAGGAACTGATCTGAGATCTAAGCTGCTGCCCACCACAGACATGCCTGTTTGCACTTTGAGTCTTACCAAGTTAATTACCTGCTAAAACAAAAGCATCAACACTCCTTGGAGCAATATAACAGAATCCAGATTCTCCACAACCTAATATTCTGAAAGTTCAGGATAAAGTCCAATATTACTCACATAAAAATAACCAGCAAAATGTGATTGAGTCTCAAGGGAAAAGGCTTTAAACAGATGCCAACCCTGAGGTTAGCAGATGTTGGGATTATTAAGACAAGTTCTTTAAGGAAACATAATTACACTCCATGACATAAAGAAAACTAAACTTGTAATGAATGAAACCATAAGGTATCTCTGAAAATATTGAAAGTTAGAAGTTTTCAGTACTTGACATAAAAAATCCGCTGGATAGGCTTAAGAGAAATAGAGATAAAAAGGTCAGTAAATTTGAAAACATATTATTAGAATGCATCCAAATTCAAGAAATAATATCCTGTATAACATACTTATTAATTTACAAGAAAGGAAAAAGTCACTTTATAGTGGAGAAGATGGCAGACACCACTTCAACCAAGTGATAGAGTGACATTGTCATTAATAAGACACAGTGAAACATCTACCTCTTATCACGATACACTGAGAAGAGTGTAGCACCACTTCTATGGTTTTCCTTCTGGAAATGAATATCCTGAATTTAATCATGAGGAAATATCAGACAAACCAAAACTGGCAGTTAGTCTACAAAATAACAGTACTCTTCAAAGGTGTCAAGGGCATGAATGACAAAGACTGAAGGCTGTTCCAGAAGGAGAGACACTGAGGAGACATGACAACTGACTGCAATGTGTGACCCTGCGTTTCATTGTGGTCCAGAAAGAGGACATTAGTAGAATAGTTGATAAAATTTGAATAAGTTCTATAAATTAGCTGATAGCATCTTACCAATGCTAATATTATGATTTTGCTAATTATATGTGGTTATGCATGTATTGTTAAGAAATGTGTTTTCACTAAGTTTGTAATTTCAATGCAATCCCAATCAAAATCCCCGCGTGTTTTCACAGAAGTTGACAAGCTGATTCTAAATTTTTTATGGAAATGCAAATGAACAAGAATAGCCAAAGCAATTTTTGAAGCAGCAGAAAAAATTGGAAAACTTAAATGTTCTGATTTCATGACTTACTATAAATATACAGTAATTGAGAGAATGTAGTAGGGCAGAAAAAAGAGATGTATAGATAAATGGAAGAGTAGAGTCCAGAAATAGATTCAAACAAAATGGGCAGAATGATTTTTTTCAAGTAAAAAGGGCCTTTCAGGGAGGAAAAGAAATGTCTTTTTCCAAAATAATGTTGCAAAAACTGGATATTTATTTGGGAAAACAACTAAACATTGATCTTTACCTAAAACCATATACGACACTTACTTAACCTGAAAGGATTTCTAGACCTAAGTATGAAAACTAGAAAACTTCTAAAAGAAACACGGGAAGAACGTCTTTGTATCTTTGAGATAGGTAAACATATCTTTGATAGAATGCAAAATGCTTGAACCATTTTTTTATGTTAAACTTTATCAAAATTAAAACATAAAGCCCCAGAATGGGCATCAAAAACCTGTCTGTATAACCGTGGAGCTGCCCCACCCCAGGCTTTTTTTGCAATTCTTTCTTTGAGGTCCAGTTTTCCAAAACCCCAATTTGATAGATGCTTCCAAAGTGTTTTGCTTGTTACTGACAAGAAGTAATGTTTCTTGATCTAGGTTTGCCTGTACATTTTATTTTATATTGACAACTTCTTTCTAAGATTGATGTTTAGAAATGACACTTTACGCGCAATACACAGAACATCCTGACTAAGGTGAAACCATATGGGAATCATTTGCACTGAACACACAGAGACTGGAAGGACACAAGGAAGGAGAGATTTCCTAGTTCCCTTTATTTGACTACTTAGCATGACCAATGTGCCTACCTTGCGGTACAGATGAAAGCTCAAAAGTGAGGGCTAGAAAACATTTTCCAAAAAGGGGAGAAGGTTGTTCTCCTCACTGGAAAACCTAGGAATGCATCACTAAATGATCTCAGGATGGTCTAAGTTAATATTAGGAGAGTGACAATGTGAGTTAGGTCTTACACAGCTAGCACGTACTCAAGAGAAGATTTCTGGCAAATGGCAACATATTGAACAGGATCCCCCATTATACCTCTGACACTCTCAAGATATTTTTCAATTATTTGGCTCAATAGCAACTCACAAAGCCTTTTGCACAAGCAATTTTTTAATGCCTTGTAATTCTTATAGACGTGTGTATAATTCCCATTTTTGATTCTCTTTATGTTAAGACACCAGAACACAGGAGTTTCTGTTTTTAAATAAACATAATTTGAATGTCACAGAATCCTGCTGAGTATTTCTCAAAGATTTCTTCCCCCCCCCCCCTTGCTTAAAAGCTTTACACTGTTTTCCTAAGAGCAAACCTATTCCAACATTAAAAGGTTCCAATTAGATATGAAACTCCAAACCCATGAATTTTGAGAGGGTTCTGAACTTGCCAAAACAATTTCTCGTTAGACTTGATACTTGGATTACACACTCCCACTGCATATTTTAAAAGCCTTTACTATAAAGGTTTCCTATAACAAAAGAGAGATGAAAAGATACTGTAATTATTCGCGGAACATATTCAAGCCATCACTGGTGATGAAATATGATACCTATGACATTCTTCCACTGTAAATAAGGCAGTGATTCAGAGGAGTGTTATTAGCTACAGAAAACCCACTCTTATCCTTATTAACACATAAAACAATAGCTTTCATCTCAGAGTACTCTGTCTCTCAGTATAAAACATACTAAACCTAAACTCTTTGGGAATAAAATTTAAATTGCAGGTCGGCTTCAGCTGTTCATACTTTCAACTCAAGTGGGAACTTTGGGAGTCTTTCCTCTAATGACACGGCCAACACAATACCTTCCCACCTGGACATAAGCCAATACTTGAGGGTGTTCAGTAGGTTGTTCAATACCTGGGCTGCGGAGGCAGAATTGAGGGAGGCTGCTAGATTCTTCACTGAGGGCCAACTTCGTCGGCCTGGAAATTGTCTTGTGAGGACTATAAGGCATAAACGGCTCTAATCTTGCAGTGTTGTGGAAAGCCACGTCAACTCTGAACTGGATACTGAACATGGAAATTAGAGGGCAGCACACTTGATACCCAAACGCAGCTTGTAGCCTGCAAAGTGAGTGTTACCCTCGCATTCGTTCAGAGAAGCCGTCCTTGAGATTGCATGTAAACATATTCTGGTAACGAGAGCAACGCTGGTAAATGGACAAACACTTGATTAGAGGAGTTTCCCCGCTCTCTGTGTGATGCTTTCCAGAGTGTCTGTCTTTGCCACTGGCAATCCTTTAGAAAGGGAGTCATGCACGCATTACATCTCTTGGTTTAATAAGGGCTCTGAGCTGCCAGTACAATTATTAAGGCTTTCAAAAGTGGCACGAGTGGCTTCAGCACCCTGAGATCTTCTCCTTGATTTTATTACAATGAAACTAATGTAAAAAAAAAAAAAGTGGCGGGAAAATGGCAAGTTGACCCACATGCCATTTCTCGTATGCCATCAGAACCTGCTGTTACATGAGTTTTCTTGCAACTGACAGTGTTATTACTCATGACCTTGTCGGACTTAGAGAACCTGCATCCATTTTAGCCACTTGCTGAAAGCACACAGAACTGCTGAAGATAAAATTTCCAGGAATATATTAAAACAAAACTGCTAACTCAGCCAAATTTCCTGCACACTTGGAAAGCCTGTAAAACAGCAGGCCAATGTTAATACGCAGAGAGAGGAGAAGATAGTATAACTAAGTGAAGCTGCTGTTTTAATGTCAAGGTTTTGAAAATTTAAGGGAATGTTTCCATGAGTACCAATTATCTTTTAGTGGTCACAGTGAGTTCTTTCAACTTACCTTCAGGTTATTTTTAACACTGAAAATTAAGATTGCAATTTGCTGAATGCATCAATTTTACTTTTTTTTTTTTTTTTAATAAATTGAAGAAATAATTTGGTAAATAAGGTTAGGGTTTCTGAGAAACTGCCATGTGTTCCAGTTTTAGAAAAAAATCCAAACATTCCCCCAAACTGAGAAATACTGTATGTACACGTAAAATAGCAGCTAACATGCAACTATTACTGATATCAACAAGTAATTTGTGGCTTGTTTGATAACTGTGTCTTGATCTAGGCACTGAATTTATGTTAACTCATTTCTATCTACTCCTCACTCATTTCCAAATATCCTCATAGCCCCAAAATACCTTCCTCAATTATCCCCACACAATATGAGTGACTCAGCTCTTAGTTCTTCACCCTATCAGAGTTAAAACTGTAGGTTGTAGGTTCCTTGCACAAACTCATTGTTTTATTCAACTAATACCATTCATGGCTAATCGTGGTCCCAGAAAAAGTATTTTTTTAACAGAACCAGAAACTACATTCCTCACACAATTTATTTTGATATTTAGAATGAAAAAAAATGAACGTAAAACATACTGAGTTATTCAACAGATAAGACTATATTAATCAGTTTAATACCTACTGTTACTGGCACCGCACACTTAACCCCTTTTATTTCTATCTTGTACCTTTCTTGAATGTTGTGGCAGGTTTTGTGTATGTGCATGAACGGCTCAACTAATTTGAGATGAGTAACACTATCATACGTGGTTGGTTTTTTTCCCCCCTAAAAGTCCAGACCAGGGCTGGATACTAATTCTGTTGAGCTGAACTAAAATCAAACTGAGGAGTTTGGGTTTCATTCATAAGCTATGGCCTTTGCCATTTAAATAAGCATTAACAGAAAATATTGATCACTCGACTTGATACTCCATTTTTAAAAAGAAGAATTATTTTAATGAGATACTGAGCCTGAACCAAAGGAAAATTGCCTATTAATTACCTAGCTATCATTTGTGAGTTAAGGACTTAATATCTTCACCTACCTAAATAGTATTTCTATGTGATTGATAAGCTTTCAAAAAAGGTTCTCCATACTGGGGAGAAAATCCTGGAGAATAACAAAAGAATCTTTCTGGGGGTTAGTTAACAAACAACACAGATTAGGAAAAATGATTAAGGTTGTGAATTCAAATTGTAAAGAATATTTGCACCACCGTATCAATGTTCTTTATGTTTAAGGAGTTAATGAAAGTTAGGATATTTTAGGAAGCAAGGAATCAGATTTTTGAACTTTGGGTTTTCTGCAAATAAACAAAAAATAAATAAATAATAAAAACTGTCCTAATCATGAATGGATTTACTCATCTCGATGTCAGAGTGTGTCAAATCGGTAACATTTCAACCAGGAATACTGAAATGACAAACAGCATCATACAGAATGAGCATTCTGAAGATCTGTTTTATAAGCCTGCTCCCATCAACTAACCAGTTGTTCAGTTTGTGGTCTTTAATCTCTGGTCCATAATCTGTTGCTGTTACTGACGTAGCTCATCAGTTGATCCATCAGGTCCCTTTTAGCCTTAAAACTCTGATCTTTCAGAAGACCTCAATTCGGCTTGGTAACCAAGGACTCTTTTTAATTATGGTGAGAGGTTATGGTCAGGATGGTGTTTTCCTTTCTTTATGACTATTACATTAGCTCAGATAGCAAAAATGTTTTTCGGAGAATTTTGTCTGAAAGTAGATAACAGAAAAAGAAGATACGAGAAATAGATTTGTTTTGGGGTCACCCATCACCCACACTTATGTACATGAGTATGTGTGTTTTGTGTGTGCATTTCATGTGTTTTTTGTTTGTTTGCTTTGCTTCTTCCCTTTTCTGCTTTTTAGCATTTCTTGCTTTCAGAAACTTTCAAGTGCCAAAAGAACCACATTTATATAAAAAGATTTTTCTGGAGCATTATTGCCAACCTTGATTTGAAGCTGGAGTTTACAAAATCTTCACAGAGCCTATTTTAATGAGGTTTCCAGCTTTAATAAAAAGAGTGTGGTTGCTTAAGTGAAATGACCTGCCAAAACTTTCTTAGGTTCATCCATGGCTACACTGAATATTAAAAATATTGAATAATAGATTGAAGCAAGAGCATAAGCTTTCATCTAAAAGGCAGAGTGGCTGCTCCAATCCTTTATATTAAGAACAAATCGTCTCAGGGCATATGTAGAAACAACCAATAATTCTTAATAAGTAACATTATTTACTACAGGTATAATTTGTGGCAGTTAGCGTTTTGCAAAATTGAACTTGCTTCAGTTTTGATTAAAAGTATTTATTCAGGCTGTGTGAATAAAAGAGCTCCAGTAAAAATGAGGAAGATTTTGTAAGTTGCTAAAACAAACTAGCTTTTGTTCTTGATTCTTAAAAAATATGAAAGCATATTTGTTTCCAGATGGAAGATAATTAACACAAAAAAATGCTTTATCCATAAATATGGTTGCTTCTTAGGTTTCAGCAAGTTCACCAAAATATATAAATTCCCTTGAAGCAAATTAAAGTAAAACTCGTCTTGGAGAAAAAGTAAATAAGTAAGAACTGGTTATTTCCCTTCTTTTTATTCAAATCGTGGGAAAGATGGGCATTGTAAGTTGAGAAATTGTATCTTTGTGATTCTCATTATTTCCTTGTGCAAGATACTTGTTAGGATGAGGATCAGGCTGTCTATTGATAAAATTATGTGACAATCTGAATAATTATGTTGCATATATGTGAGACTAGTTATGAATGATTAGATTGTTGTTCAAAGTTAGAACGTCTTTATTTTAGAAAAGCCAACGACTACAGAATGAATGGGATTGTCTGTGGCGGCAAAAATATGTCCAAATTGCAGAATCAGACCGCCTGTTTAGAAAGGACGTAGGCCGAGAAGCGTTATTTACCTCTATCCATTAATGACAGGAGCTAAATAAAAGAATCTGCATAAACACAACAGTATAAGTCACCGCTAAGTATGGTGTAACTTAAATTATTTCTGTTCCAGTGCATTTAAAGTGCCAATTAATTGCCTCCATTTCAAATGCACACCTTTTCCCCAATTATCAAATTAAAATTTGAGCTGAATCAATGAGCACAATGATAGTTTAATTATATTAAACCGCATGAAATAAACAGTGAGGAAGTGTTTGTGCAGATGGGCACCTGAGTCTGTCACCTCCAGGCAGAGCCAATGACAAGTGTCATTCTCTTGGTAAATAAAATCGCTTTATTTTCCTGTCACTGTAGCATCCCTACTTATAAAGACAGGAGAATGGGTTGAGATAGAGAGATTTGAGGGAATTACAGAAGGAGAAATTGCAGACGCAGATGTATTTTTTTTTTCTAAGGGCACCAGGTGTTTTAAATGCCACCAGAAGGGTGCTCCAGGCAATTCCGTGCTGTCCAAGATAGCTTGGCATAGATTATCTGAAAGCTTTTGTGTCTTTTCAGCTTTTGATTAAAGGCCAGTGTCAGGACTCCTCTGGGCTTTTGCTTGGTACAGTAAAGCCGAGGGATTTTTTTTTAAGCTGCTGCCAAAAAGATGCCAGTTAGGATAATTACATTTCAATTTAAATTGGTAATTTTCTGAAAATTTAAACCAGAATATGTGTCACCCAAATCTCCTCACTTTCATTCCTCCCAAACATGCATGCACACACCCCTCTTGTTTTGGGGGAGACAATGACAGCAGCCCACCAGAACCTTCCCATGACCCAGAGATATGTGCCAGGAATTAAGCAGATGAGAGAAGATTGAACAGAGCCTGTTTTCTCTGTCCAAATTTATTTTCGAGCTTGGATTTATCACTAGTCTACGCTGGAACCATCCCAGGGCACCCCAGCTTCCAGTATCTTTGTCCTGTGGACCCCGGCAAAAGAAGCTTCGGACCATAACTGTAGTATTTAAGACATTGTTTTCCCTTCACAGTCGAGCTTTGTATTTGTTAACAGGATGCAGAAAAGGAATCCAACTACTTAGAGTCTCTCACCCTCTTGGTGAAAGGAGTGGGGACCCAAGTGGCTAGATGAACCCTGAATTTTCTGTCTGCCACTTTCTTTTTCCAGGACACATACGCAAGCTTGGCAGCACCAACAAAGTGGAAGTAATGTTCCTTTGTTTAGAATGCAGTGTGTACGAACATTTACATAATAAAATACACACACAAATAACAGATGGTGAAGAGCCACTCATTTCACCACATGTTGTAAGCACGATACCGTTCCTTGATGATCTCATTTCTCTTACTTCTGCCTACAGATGTCTACCAGCGATTTAACCTCAGGGGTTATTCAGATGGTTGAAAGGTTTGAAGACAGGCACAGATCTGTCTACAGAATTCTCCTCTTCCATCAGGTGTAAATGCCCTTTCTGGGTAGCGTTATCAATCCACAAAAATGCTTTCCTCTTGTCTAAAGGACTGAATAACAAACCCCTTTCTCATGACATTTGTTGGGCAGATATTGTCTACAAAAGAGAACAATAAATACTGTTGATACGCTGACTCTGAAAGAGGTCTTTTCCCTCTAACCTTTTGTTCCGAACAGAAAGTGGCTTATTAATAATCTTGGCTATTAAATGAATAGCCTTCTTTTATAGAGGTGAAGAAGGACCTTCTGAAATGAGTGGAAGTCTCCCAGATGCTGTTTGCTCACATGTCCTATCTGTAATTAGAGTTAAGCCTCAAATGTGTGGTAATAGACATGTTGTATAGATTTAACTGCCACTTCCCTCCCTAATTTACACTTCGATAACACTTTTCTTCCCAAAAGCACAAATTACATTCCTTTTAATTAGTTCCCAATGTCCTTTATTAAAGTACATTGAGAATGCACATTATTAACCTAATAATATATGAATGCACATTATGCAAAAGCACATAATCATTAATTAAAAATTGTAACATGTAAGGAAACAGCATTAGCATACCCATTTTACAGAAATGAAGGCATGTTAAATTACTTGGACAATGACTGACCCAGAATAAGAATCTGTGTTGATCCATCTAGAATTCATTACTTCCAAGAGAACATGTCTTTGACTACATTCTCTTATTACTTCTTACATAAAGTGAATTATAATTTTTAAGCAACAGTTGTTTTAAAAAAACAGGTGATGGCTTTCAATTAACAGTTTAATTTAAAGAAGTCTCATGTTTTGACAAATATATATATATATATATATATACATATATATATATCACTTTTTATACCAATCTAAGCCAACAAATATGGATATTAAAAGTAGTCTGATATCTTAAGGAAAGAACAATGAACTTTATTCAAAATGGCTGAAAACAAACACTCTTATCCCTCAGAGAATTTTAGAAAATAACATTTGGAAATTGGCTCAGGGACTGGCTGGAATGTGAATGAAAACAATTAAAAAGATGAGAATAATTTTTGGAAAGGGAAAACAAATAAAAAAGAATTCATTTAGACATATTCCTGAGCACCAGCTAAAGGATACTTGATGACTGATTAAACACAAGCATATTCCAGAATTAGCAAATGATCCATTACCAACTGGAAGAAAAAAGAGTGGTTACAGAATAAGAAAAGACAGGACAGTAGAGGATAGCAGGAAAGAACAGACTGTAAGACGGTTGGACAAGGTGATAAAAGGGCTTTCTACCTGACAAGAAACTTTAAGCAAGGGAAAGAAAATGAAAGAGCAACAAAGAAACTGGCAGAGAAGAAAAGGAAAAACAAAAATTGATAATTTGACAGAATTTATTAGTAAGCACTAGATCTGAGAAGCATTATAATTCCCAAGAATAAACTGTGCCCCATATACAGTTGCAGCCCTTACAGGAAAAACAAAACAATAACAAAAACAAAAACATGATTATATTTCTGAGGATGGGTACTCCAGTTAAATGACTTCACTTGCTTATTTTATGCTCTATATTGGTGGCCCTCTTTTCTTATACTGTAATTAGCAGAAGACCCTCACACCTTAATCTGGGTCTTTTCCCATCTTCTTCATTTCCCTTGTTTAGTACAGTTCCACATGCTTCTGTCACCAGTTACCCTGTGTCCCATCCTTCTCTCTTTTAGCTGGTGTAGCCAACAATTGAGATAAAACAGTCATGGTGGACTGTTCCTTTTAGTTTGCACCTAAGTCAAACCATCATAAGCCACTGACACAAGAGAGGAAAGAAATTCTGGGCTGTGACAGCGATGTGCCAAATGCTAGATAAAGTTTCAGTTCTCAGTTTCTGGATTCTCCTATGGCACCTTCCTAGAAAACAAGCAAGGAAAAGTAGACTGCTAAGGGATGTATATAAAATGCAGCAGGGATTAAGCAAATTCCAAATCACAGATTAGGTTCCTCCATTAAATTTGGAGCCTTTCCAAATTAAAAATGAAGCCAATTATCTTCTTCCTTTCTGTGGGGTTTACAGAGATTCCTAGCAGGAGCAGCAATTTGTCCATTAGTATCTTCACAAAAATTTTACTGCCAGTATCCGTTGTCCAAGTCTGGAACTTCTCTTTTGCTGCCTTCCTTTGTCATTCATTGTCTGATCTATCTTCCTGATCTCAGTCTCAAAGAAAAGAAGTTCCATAACTAATGTTTGCTGGTTGAGATCCAAGCATTATGCTAATTGCTTGCATGTGTGTTAATTTATTTACTCTTTTCAACAATGTCCTAGAACAGGCCTTCTTATTTCCAATTAGGAGGGAATGGTAATAATATGTAAAAGTCTGAGTTCAAGGAAAAGCCTAGGAACAATCCTATAACCCTTCACCTTCCTTCTGCTGACCACCCTTTCTACACAAGCACTTTTAGCATAGACATCCCCCATGGAAAATCCTCAGTAACTCATCGGTTTCCTGGAAATTGCTATATTGAGAGCATTCTTCCTGGAATGCCTTAAAATTCTAGATAGCCACACTCATCACACTCCGAACCTTCACACAACTTGACATCTGGGGCATGATCTGCTGCCCTTCTAACTCCTTCCCCAGGCTCTTCTGTTCACTCTAATCTTCCCTGCTTCTTCTGAATTCCAAAAGCTTTTATTATATTTTCTGTACCATTTACTTTGGCTCTTTATTCATAATAAAGAACTTCAAGCTCTATTTGTAGCTTCAAGATAGACTCCTTTATTTTTTTTCCTAGAGATTCCCAAAACCTAAACCTGAATTTTTTTTTTTTTTTGGTTTATCACAGTTGTTATTTCTTGCCAGTAAGATACAGTGTCTGGATTATAAAACGAGGGTGTGAAATTTTCACAGGTGCTTGACTGAATTTGATATTTTCACATTGCATTGGTCTGTATGAAGGTAACAAGTTTTACTTAAATGACACAAACCAATGGCTAGTTATTGCTTGATGAAAGGAACTATTCTGTGTTCTAGATATAGTTACACACATGAATGTGTGTGCATGCACACACGAACACAAAAATACACAACTCAAAATGTCAGGGATTCCTTGAACAGAAATGAAAATAGTAGCAACAGAAATGGGTTGATTCTTTATATTGACATTTTATTTGAAGTTGATTTGAATCAAAGATTGTTTTATTTTCAGACTCTTTCTCCTTGAAATATTTACCTCGTAAAATATTTTCCTAATTTCTTTCCTTGACTTCTTTTCTTGATGGTATTCCTTTTCCATCAACTTTTTTCTAATGAAGCTAATCTCCAGATACTACTTGCTCTAAATTTCTGAAGCCCTGTTGGCATTACTAAAAAAGTAATGTTTGATATTGACTTATGGTTCTGCTGCCCATTTGTTTCTTAACAGAGCATTAACCCATGGTGACCACTCCTCTTTATTTCCATTTTTTATGAAGTAATAATTATCTATGGGAAACTGTATCTCTCTTCAATGTAGAGCCAAAGATAACACTTTGAAACTCTGGCTCAATTTAAAAACGTATTCATTCCTTACTACAAATACTGGTGGTCATCTCCATTCTGAGACATATCCTCATGCAAAGACTTTAACTGTAGCAGATATTATCAGAACCATAGAGTCCCTTTTCTTCTAAGCAGGCATCTTGTGCTGTACAATTTGATCTATCCCCTTTAGTTGAATTTTCTATAGTTTTCCAGCTTTTGTTTTTACCTTATTCTATGCCCAGATGATCTCTATAGATTACATCATTCTGGTTCCTTTACTTTGCACTTCCAGTTGGTTCAGCTATGGGAGACAAGGGAAGTGAAAGGAGAGAAAAGTAGGAGTATTTATTCTCCTAGCTCCCTCCATGCATGGCTGAGAGTTATCAGAGCCTGTGTTCCTCTAATTAAAAGACATTTCTTGGCAGATGTACCTTGCCTAGAATTATCACTCTCATAGGCTTTTAATAACTGCTCCCTCTTCTTCCCGTTAGTCTCAGAAGTGGTGATAAAGCCTTCCCAATATTGCCTCATTTATATTATCCCATTTTTAGCATGTGATCTGCTTCCTTCTGGAACACTGATACTGACTTTTCCTTAATACTCAACTTTATGTCTCACAGCTCTAACTCAATAATTGAACATTTATGGAGCTAATTAGTACTCAAAAAATTAAAAATAGGAAGAAACACTCAACCTAGCCACAAGATCTATAACTATTATTCCCTCATTTCATCCTTCTGAGACTCTACTAAGAATCTTTCAATATGGTGTTCTCTTATTTCATACAAATACATTGAGTTTTGCTTAATCAAAAAAAAGTAAGAACCATCTTTAAAGTTGGGGTTCCTGGGTGGCTCAGTTGGTTAAGTGTCTGACTCTTGATTTCAGCTCAGGTCATGATCTCACAGTTCTTAAGATTGAGCCCCACGTTGGGCTCTGTGCTGCCAGTATAGAGCCTGCTCGGGATTCTCTCTCTCCCTCTCTCTCTGATCTTCCCCCACTAGCAACTCTCTCTCTCAATATAAATAAACTTAAAAAAAAGAACAATCTTTAATGCTTGAAAATGTAAGCTGAAATTTTAAGCTATATTTTATATTCAGTTAAATAATCAAGTATTATGCTTTTTTCCATAAACTTCTATTAAAAATGGTCCCCCCACACACATAGCTAAAAGTATGTGAAAGCAACAAAGAATTTCATAATTGCTATGAAGTTATCTTCAGCATTTCTTATACTAATATCTTTAAAACTAAGTACATTTTTTAAGATTTGATACCTGAAATTTAGCTTTCTCAAAAATACCTCATCTACATTCCCACCTTTTTGTTCAAAACAATCAAACACAAAATATTCCTCCTCTAGAGAGAAGAGTGACCCGCTCCCTTCATCATATGAATGACTCTATACAACTACTCTTAAACTTTGAAGGGAGAATGCCTAAACATAATTTGGTTTCCAAGCAAATCTCTGCATGCTTCAGTGGTAAACCAGGTACAACTATGGTGCCTTATGGTAGGGGTGGAGAGGACATCAGCAGAGAGTCCCCCAGGGCATTTCTCTCTCCATTCCCTTCATGCTTCACTCCCATGGTTTAGCCATAGTCCCTCTTATGACTGCAATCTGGTTAGGCCGTGCTTCTCCCTCTCTTCACCTTCAACCACTTCAGTAAGTTTCCTCTGCTTGCTTTTTCAGGCCTAGGCAGTAATGACCTCCCACTGTGTTAGTCCCTGAGTACCTGAATATCTCTTGCTGTCTCCTTTAACCCTGCTCTGTAAATAGCTTCCAGAATTTTACCAGAGTGAGCCTCATTTCAATTCAGAATGCTGACTTTAACTTTGAATTCAGAATGCTGATACATCACCTTTCTTTTAAATTGGTAACAGGGGCGTCTGGGTGGCTCAGTCGGTTAAGCGTCTGACTTTGGCTTAGGTCATGATCTTGGAGTTTGTGGGTTCCAGCACCAAGTTGGGCTCTGTGCTGAAAGCTCAAAGCCAGGAGCCTGCTTCAGATTCTGTCTCATTCTTTCTCTGCACTCTGTCTCTCTTTCTCTCAAAAACGAATAAATGTTAATAAAATTTAATTGTGGTAATAACATCACATGAGAGTTTCCTCTTGACAAAATTTTAAGTGCACATTACAGTGTCATTAACTGTAAGTACAGTGTTGTATAGTGATCTCTAGAATTTATTCATTCTGCACAACTAAAACTTTTTATACCCATTGAACAGCAATTTCCCCATTTCCCCCTACCTCTAACCCCTGGCAAACACCATTCTACTCTGTCTCTAGGAGTTTGGCTATTTTAGATACTTCACATAATTGGAATCATACAGTATTTATCCTTCTATATCTGACTTATTCCAGTTAGCATAATACCCTCTAGGTTCATCCATGTTGTCAATTATGGCAGGATTTCCTTTTTTAAAGCTAAGTAATATTCCACTGTACGTGCATACCACATTTGCTTTATCCATTCATTTGGTGCTGGGTATTTAGCTTGTTTCTATCTCTTGGCTATTGCACATAATGCTGTAATGAACAATGGATTTCAGATATCTCTTCAATATCCTGTTTTCAATTATTTTGACTATATACCCAGAAATGGGATTGTTTGATTATATACAGCAGTTTTAGTTTTTTATTTTTTTGAAGATTTTCCATACCATTTTCTAGAATGGCTATAATATTTTACATTCCTACCAACAGAGTACAAGAGCTCCAATTTCTCCACATCTCCACTAATATTTATTATCTTTTGTTTTTTAATAATAGCCATCCTAACAGGTGTGAAGCGATGTTTCACTGAAGTTTTGATTTGCATTTCCATGATGATTAATTTTAAAATCAAGTTATGTTTCTTATTATTGAGTTGTAGGAGTTCCCTATATATTTTGAATATTAACCCCTTATCAGACATATGGTTTTCAAATACTTTCTCACATTCCACAAATTGTCTTTTCATTTTTTTGATTATTTATTTTTGCTGTGCAGAAGCTTTTTGGTTTGATGTAGTCCCCCTTGACTATTTTGCTTTTGTTGCTTGTGCTTTTGGTATAATATCCAAGAAACAAACCATTTACTGCCAAGACCAGTGTCATGAGTCTTTTCCCCCATGATTTCTTATAGGAGTTTTACAGTTTCAATGATATATCTTCTTTCAACCACTTTGCCTTACCTGTTCCAGATACTACTAAGTTCATAGTCCCTGCCACTATCCACGGTATGCTTTAAGAGACCTAATGTGCTTTTTCTGCCTAGGAGTATTTCCAACTGAAAGTGGAAATGTGGTGGGTGATCAACTACTTGGTAGCTGCACGAAGTAGATTACTTTCAGGCAAAATGGATCTCCTGATGTTCTTAAATTTCCCCTCTATGTTACCACCAATGCACTTGCCCATCAGGTCCCCTTGCTCTTATTGCCTTGATTTATTGCTGTGCTTAAGGATTTACAAGGATGAATTGCTTTATACAGCCAGCACAATATCTAATAGCTGCCAAAATGAATTGGGCAGCACTACAATAAAACCATAATGGTTTATGAGTAGAGCAGAATTTCAGCATAGAACTTCAAAGTATATGGAGTTTGTCTTCTGCCTCCTTTTCTGTTCCTTTCTCATTGCCCTCACCTCTATTTCTAAGGAGTCTGTATGCGAGATGTAAGAAGGTAAACAATCTGCATTTAGAAAGAAAATATATTGATGAGAAAATATGGCAAAGTCATGTTTTGGGAGGAGGAAGAATGGAACAACAGGGGGGCACCTGGGTGGCTCAGTCGGTTAAACGTCCAACTTTGGCTCAGGTCATGACCTCACGGTTTGTGGGTTTGAACCCCGCCTCGGGCTCTGTGCTGACAGCTCAGAGCCTGGGGCCTGCTTTGGATTCTGTGTCTCCCTCTCTCTCTGCCCTTCCCCTACTCATGCTCTGTCTCTCTCTCTCTCTCAAAACTAAATAAACATTAAAAAAAATTTTTTTTAAAGAATAGAACAACATGGAGACAGTGATTACATCCTAAGTTAGTCTGTATTAGCTATTTTCAATCACACCTTCTCCTTTTAAAAGAAATGTGTCGACAGAAAAATGAAAGACTAGAGTCATACAAATCTTTCTGGTCTCCTTTTTATCTCTAAATGCAATGAGGTCAAGGGAGCCCACATGGCTTCATATTATAGTTACTAGTCCACTGTAGACTTGCCATATACCCCATTAGACCTTTGCTAGTGAGCAAGCTCCCTTCCTCTGCAGCTGGGCTCAGAGCTCCTAGACAGACAGCAAAGACAAGACCCAAACTGAGGACACCTGGAACCAGCAGATTAGTGAATCAAGATACTGCTCAGTCCATTGGATACTGCAAGAAAAAGTGTAAAGGCAGATCCTTAATATTAATTTTCTAGAAAATAAAATTACTCTCCATATTATCAACCTGCAATACCCTCTTTCTTGTTCATATCCTGTACAATGTACCAGAAGCCCCTAAGCTCTTTTCTTTAATACTTCCCCACACACCGATGCTTGCATTATCAATTACAGTTTGTTCTATTTTCTATAGAGCATCTACAACACTACTGACCTGTTAATTTTGGAAACACAATAGTACAATTTTCATTTCACAGATTCACATTAACACTAACTATGTCATCCAAAGTACAAGAAGACCATACACTGAAAATATGGTATGTCAGTATCCAATATTAGAGGAGGTAACATGTGAGGTTTAAAAGCCCAGGTTCTGGTATCTTGTTGCCTTTGTTTGAATCCTGGCTCAACCACATATTAGGTTTATGACCTTGAACAAATTACTTAACTTTCTGAGCATCAGTTTCAACATGTATAAAATTAAGATAATGGTAATACCTGCTTTGGTATGTTATTTTAAGTATTAAATTGGTTAGAACAGCTCCTGATAATAATAAGACAGAGGAAAAAATGCTACTGAAAGCTTTGGACCAATTCTCAAAGGACCAACCCATTTTGATAGGCTCCCTCACAATAAAGACTGCAGCTTTAGCCTGATTTTGTCTGATGGGACCCCACCTCCACCTTTAGGGAAAACGTTAGGATAAAATTTTGAATGTGTTTGTTCTACCTGCATATACCTGCCAGTGCAACCCTAGATTAAGGAAGCATAAAAAGAATAAAGCTGGAGAGCTCATGGTCATGAAGTATGTCCTGGTATCTTTCCTGATTTCCTGCACCCATCTTCAAGGCCCTTATAAAAATATTTACAAGTATTCATAAATATCTATAAAATATATTGTATATTTATATACTATATATATTTACAAATATACTTAAATATTTATAAAATATTTATGCTCTACAGGGACTTGTCCACTGAACAATTAAGGTTGGTATTTCCCAGTGTGGCATGCTTACTCCCAAGAGAATCAAGAAACAGCAGGCCCAAGGTAAGGACACATTATGCAAGTTGAGGTGGTGCTTCTCACTTTCCTCCCTTTTTCCTCTAGGCCCACAAAGTTAGAAAAGGAAGAATTGAGGCCATTGTGAACTATTCATATTCAAACACTGCCTGATCTTAAGAAGGGATCAATTGCAAAGGATTGTATGAATTGAACTTGGAATAGTGAGGTGAGATGGAAGAATCTGTCTTGGGAAGGATTCAATTTCATAGGTCCTGTTGATTTGCTTAGGAGATATAAAACATGGTGAACCTACGAATGGCTAGAAAATACATAGGAGCAGATCCAAAATGGGAGAAATAGTTTTTCCTAAGGGAAAATGTCTTAAAAATTGAGAAGCTGGAGATCATAAAGATTGAAAGTGAGTTCCATAGCCTTAACAAGGACATTTAAAGAGCAATACAGAGATTACTCTGTGTATATCAGCTCAGAGTGTAGTTTAGTTTCATTGTGTTTTTCTGGAAGAATTTACACAAAAGGTTTAATATTATTAGATTTGTAGACTAGCCTGCATCACAGAAAACTAGGTAAATGAGAGAGATAAGATCTATGTTGGATGGAATTAAAATGCATGAGATG
Organism: Felis catus; assembly: GCF_018350175.1. Lineage (NCBI taxonomy): Eukaryota > Metazoa > Chordata > Mammalia > Carnivora > Felidae > Felis > Felis catus. The sequence goes on along the minus strand of NC_058376.1, from coordinate 26,733,965 downwards.
ATACCCAACTTTAAATTGAGATATAAACTGGAGGCTTTACATCCATGTGAGTGTGTGTGTGTGTGTGTGTGTGTGTGTGGTGATTTACTTTGCATTGAGTATATAATGCCTTTACAATAATAACTTTAAAAAATATCTAATAAAACATAAGATCATTTTCCAAACCAAGTGGGAATAACTGCAGAAGTAAAGTATAAAGTAAATATATGAATCTTGGAGTTGACTAAATTTCACTGGGTTCGTAGTAAACACTAAAATCCCTACAATAATGACCAACTGAATATAATTTGGACTCATTTACACTTGGATTTAATGTCAAACTAAGATAGCGTATGAGCAAAATGCAACCATTTTTCTAAAATATGAGTAAGTATATTGAACCTTGAAAGTTGTGAAAGATGCTTTGTGGAGATATGGCTACATATCCTTCCAACCCATATAAAATAGCAAACCAAATGTCTGATCAAAATATAGGACTTTTGAAGTTTCATCATGCAAAGAAAGAGCCTCTATTCCTTTGGTCTACATATTTCCTTTCTCTTTGTACATAGCTACATAAATTGCTAGTGTGACCCTGACATCACTTCTCAAACTCCTATTGCAAGTCTGAATTCCCCTGTTGTGCCCTTTGTGTTATACTACTAATAGGCCTAACTACAAGAATGAAAGTGGGTTAGGTTTCTTTACAATTGGTACTCATCTACAGATTCCATCATTGTCCCAGCTGTAGAGCCAAGTGAAGGACTAGGCCAACCCTATCTAAAGGCATAGAAATTTTATCAAAAGTAGCATGGCAGCTGAGGTCAGTGAAGAATAAAGTTGTAGTAGAAACTGTGTGGGCTTTGAAGTACAACTGCAAATTAGGCAATGAAAAATGTTTTGTTGATTCCTTAGAAGGCAAAAGAAGGAGAAAAGAAGGAAAAGGAAGGGGAAGGGGAAGGGGAAGGGGAAGGGGAAGGGGAGGGAGGGGAGGGGAAGGAAAGGGAAGGGAAGGGAAGGGAAGGGAAGGGAAGGGAAGGGAAGGGAAGACACTTCAGCTGTTATCATTGAGATATAAAAATTCTACACTAGGATTTCTACATAAGATAATGATTTGCTTGGAATTCAAAAACAGTCAGAAAAACCTAGACTCCAGGTTACATTTGGCCACATTAGCTTTGTGACCTCTTTGCTTGTTATTTTCGTAGGGAAGATGATACACTTTATGGAGATTTTGTGTAACTTAAATAAGTAAAATTTGAATAATGAGTCCAGCTTATAGTAGGCACTCCATGAGCACTAGTTCTGTTGCCTGTTATAAAAGACTGGTTGGATGCATTTTATTTATGTCCACTTCTTTAGATCACTGGATAATGAAAGGAAATTTATAACGCCTAGCTGGGAATCCATACAAATTTTAAACAGAAAATGGATTTAGGTAGTGTGATAAAGATCTTATGTTTAAAAATGAATAGAGTACTAATGCACATATATTAAATTTATGCTATTAAAACCTAAACTTCTCTCTTATTTTCTAACAACAATGTTTGTATCTGACATTATAAAATCTTCATCCTATGTACAAAGAAACGAAGAGTTTTCATTTAAGCACAGGCATTTATTTCCTACGTAAAATAAAGTGAACATTTTACAGGAGAGGAGGAAAAAGGTGTTATTTTTCTAAGGGAAACATGTCAGTCTAAGAAAAAATTATTATCAGGACCATCCTTAGAACATATAAAAGTAAAGAGATTAGTGCTGGCTCCATTCTTCAGTGGTCCTTTGCTAGTGCTAGGCGGTAACTCAGAGGATAAAAGTGGAGAAGGAAACAGTAGATTCACCAAATGTGCAAAAAGAATGAAGAAGCCCTCATAGACATCCGCATAGGCCATAGTCTCCTAGAACAATTTTTAAAAATCTTTCAGAAAAGCACCAATAAGAAACAATTGAAAACTAGTAAGTGACAGTACAGCAGGAAACAAATTAGATAAGAAATTATGTTATTATAATTGAAATTCCTAAATTTTATGGAGAAGAATAAAATAGAGGGAGTCTCCATCCGTGAGTCATATATACTCAGTGAGTCTCTAAGCTACTCTGACATTCCTTCCTCATATGTAGGAGATACAGATATCTATTGTTTTACTAGGTGACAATTCTATGAGTTTCAAAGGAGATAATAGGTGCAAGTACTTGATAAATCATGATATTGTTTGTTTTCACATTGTTTCTGTACCTTCACCTCCTCCTCTGTTTTCTGTAAAGTAGAACACTGAAATTCTCTGGTCTTACCTTCTTTTCATATTTGACTTAGAAAAATTTTACATTTATCAAGAAGCCAGGGCTCCCTATTCACTTACTCTGTGCTAGGAATTTTTCTGCTACTTACATGAAGCATTTAGTTTCAGACATTCTGAAGGTCTTCAGGGAGGTCATAGAGCTCAACCTTTCCATGGCTCTAAGTCTGAGACTATTCACAAATGTCAACATCAGTTTGAGGGGCATTTCAGACAGGTCAGCTATGAGCATAATTTGACATTATTTGGCACTGTGGGATCAATTGCAATTAGATCCTACAAGACTGTAATTCTACCCACTGCTACGTGCTGCCAGTGACAGGTACCAGATATTCATATCAGATAACAAAACCTGGAGTAGCCATAAGGAAAGGAAATGGAATAAAAAGCTCAAAATTCCTGAAAGCATTCTTTGGAATAGTCTCTAGGAGAAGTCTTTAAGCTAAGTATCTCATCTTATAACCATTGCATGAAGTACACATTCTAATCTCTCCCTATTACTAAAGGTAAAATCACGACTAAAAAAGGTAAAATAATTTGCCCAAAGTTGGCAAAGATAGGGAACAGGAAAGGGAGATTTTGAACCTATGTATAAAGCTGTCTTAATTAAATTTATCTAGATTGAAAAATGTAAATATATATAAAACTGAATTTTATAAATTGCATGATATTTCCCATTAAAAATAGAGATTTAGATATACCTCAACTGAGAAAAGATTTTTTATCATATATTTACACTTAGAAACAACTGGTAACTTTTAAAATCACGTATGAAAAGGTTCTAGCTAATTAGCAATATTTAACTGAATAACATGTTATGAAGAAAATACCTACTATAAATACTAGAAATTATGGTGATTATTTGCAACATTCAGGAAGAAAGAAGACATTAAATCAAGACATTTTACCTGGGTTTCACAAGCTTTGTCACATGTATAAAAATATTAAAATTTTCTACAAAACTTTGTGTTTACATAACTTTGGTTCTAGAGGAAGAGTTTGTAGCTTTAGTCTTATAATGTCCATTATCCAAGGAGGGGCAATAATTATTTCTACAAAGGCAAAAGATAAAATTGCCTTTTTTAAATGTTTATTTCTATTTTGAGACAGAGAGAGAGAGAGAGAGAGTGCAAAGGAGGGGCAGAAAGAGAGGAAGACACAGAATCTGAAGCAGGCTCCAGGCTCTGAGCTGTTAGCACGGAGCCCACACTGGGCTTGAACCCATGACCCATGAGATCATGACCTGAGCTGAAGTTGGACACCCAACTGAATGAGCCACCCAGGTGCCCCCAAAATAAAACTGCTTTAAACAAAACACTCAGCAATCCCTTTTTCCTTTTCTGATTTCCTCCTAAGTAATTTAAGGTAAGCAATCATGTCATAGGGACAATATGATTTGTATGCTTTTTAATAAAATAATTAAGTATGTAGGCCACTGAGGATTAGGCCTGATTTTCGCCCATGGGGTGGAAAGCATACTTAACAACAGAATCCAATGGAAACTCATTCAACAATGCAAAAAATGTGTTTTGATGGTTTCAAATATGGGCCTGATACGAAAATTCAGAAACTCATTCAACAATGCAAAAAGTCTGTTTTGGTGGTTTCAAATATGGGCCTGATACGAAAATTCAGACATGATTACATCCAGGGAGTAAAATAAAATCTGGATTTCCTGTCTGACATATAAGGAACTTAGAGGTTGTCATTTCATCCTAATGAAAACTAAAATGCTAAATAAAATAAAAAATGAACAACTCTTCTTAGATCCATCAGAGTGAGGTCACAGGGCTAACTGCTATCCACAAAATTGGATAGACAGGCAGATACAATCACAATTTATCTGAGCAGAAACCTACCAGCAGAAACATCTATGGGAACCAGAACTAAGGTAGGAAACCTGAACTGCCATAAAATTGCTGGAGGCCCAGTGTATACAAGTCTGAAAGTTAAGAACTCCAGGGGACTCAGTCTTGGGGTTCGCGGGGGGGGGGGGGGGGGGGGAAGGATATCACACTTTTATGAGTTTTACCTCCAGAAGATCTACCAGGTCCTTACAGTGAATATCTGAGAAAATCTCCTCATATTTCAGGCAGGGGAGGGGAAAAGTAATCATTTTAATAAGCCAGAGCATTCTGGTTTTTATAACAAGCCCTATTCTCAGGAGAAACTATTTCACCACAGCCTAACCCACTGGAGTTTTATCAGAGCTTTACCAACCTGGCAGAAGGGAAACATCCAACTCTAGCCCCTTCTAGCCATCCTGTCCCACCAGAGGGGTGGAGGATGGGGAGAAACCAAGAAGTACTTGTGAAGTTCACAGCTCATAAACACATGCTCAGCATATGATTGAGACCTACTCACAGTACAATAGAACACTTCCCCTCCTTCCCCCCCTTACCACCTTACTGAAGGCTTTTTTACCAGAGTTCTTTTTACCAAATATACCATGTCTGGCTTTCAACGAAAAATTGTAAGGCATACTAAAAAGAAAAAAAAAGTTAGAAGAGATTGAGCAAGTATTAGAAACAGACTCAGATATAGATATAGCAGAGATGTTGAATTATTGAGCCAGAATTTAAAATAATTATGATTAATATATTAATGGCGCTAACAGAGAGTAGACAACATGCCAGAACAGATGAGTAATGTAAGAAAAGAGATAAACATTCTAAAACAGAATCAAAAATGGGGTGCCTGGGTGGCTCAGTTGGTTGAACATCCGACTTCAGCTCAGGTCATGATCTCACGGTCCATGAGTTCGAGCCCCATGTCAGGGCTGTGTGCTGACAGCTCAGAGCCTGGAGCCTGCTTTGGATTCTGTGTCTCCTTCTCTCTCTGCACCTCCCCCACTCACACTCTGTCTCTCTGTCTCTCTCAAAAATAAACATTAAAACAAAATTTTAAAACAGAATCAAAAAGAAATGCTATAGATCAAAAACACTGTAACAGAAATGAAGAATCCCTTTGAAAGTGTTCATTAATAGTCTAGGATACAGCTTTGGAAAAAAATCTCTGATCTTGAGAATAGGTCAATAGAGAATTCAAACACAAAACACGAAGAGAAAAAAGACTAAACAAATGGAACAGAATCTAGAACTATGGAACAAGTACAAAAGGTATAACATATGGATAATGGGAATACCAGAAGGAGAAGAGAGAAAGGAAAAGAAAAAATTTTTGAGGCAAAGATTACTGAGAATTTCCCCAAAGTTAATGTTACATACCGAACCACAGATCCAGGAAGCTCAGAGAACACAAAGCAAGAAAAATGCTGAAAAACTCCATGTAGGCATATCATAATCAAATGCCAGAAAATCAAAGGTAAAGAAAAAACCTTGGAAGATACCGGAAGGAGGTAAAAAACCTCACCTACAGAGGAAGAGAGATAAGAATTATATCTAATTTCTCCTCTGAAACCATACAAGCAAGAACAGAGTGAAGTGAAATATTTAAAGTGCTGAGACAAAAATTTCACCAGCCTAGAAAACTGCATCCTATGAAATTATCTTTCAGAAATGAAGGAGAAATTAAGACTTTCTTAGACAAACAAAAATTGAGGGAATTTTTTGCCTGTACACCGGCCTTGTAAGAACTGTTAAAAAAAAAAAAAGTTCTTTAGAGAGAAGGAAAATGATACAAGTTGCAAACACAGATCTACATAAAGAAAGGAGGAGCATTAGAGCAGGAATTGATGGAAGTAAATAAAAAGTTTTTTTTTTCTTATTCTTAATTGATCTAACAGATAACAGTTTGTTCAAAATAATAACGGTAATAATAGTAACAACGCATTTGCTGACTATAAATTATGTATAAGTGACATGAATAACCACAATAACATAAGCAGGGAGACTTTAGAAATATTTTGTTATTCTAAGGCACATGCCCTACCCAGTAAGAGGCATGGTTTATTTACAAGTAGACTTGGAATAGTTGTGTTTATTATAAACTCTAGGGCAATTACTAAAAAATTAAAAAAAAAATTGTTGTGCTAAGAAAGGGGAAAAAATAAAATTAAATAATCAATTAAAATCACAAAAGGAAGAAAATAGAAATAAAAAACAAGGCAAATGAATTGATCCAACTATATCTTTAATCACTTTAAATGTCAATGATCTAGATGTACAAATTAGAAGGCAGAGATTATCAGGGTGAATCAAAAATCAGCCGCAACTATGTTATCTACAGACCCACTTAAAATATAAAGACACATAGATTAAAAGTAAGGAGATGGAGAAAGAAATACTATGAATAACTCTGTGCACACAAATTTGATAACCTACATGAAATGGACCAATTTCTTGAAAAACACAATCTGTCAAAACTCACACGAAAAGAGATAGATAATTTGAATAGGAATATATCTATTAAAGAAATTGAACCAATAATTAACAACCTTACCAAACAAAAAGCATCAGGCCCAGATAAGTGATTCTGAGTTTTGTGAATTCTACCAAACATCTAAGGAAGAAATTACATCAATTCCCTACAATCTCTTCCGGAAGATAGAAGCAGAGAAAACACTCCTGGGCCACCTGAGTGGCTCAATAGGTTAAGCGCCGATTTTGGCTCAGGTTGTGATCTCAGTTCATGAGTTCAAGCCCCACGTCTGGCTCTGGGCTGACAGCTCAGTGCCTGGAGCCTGCTTCCGATCCTGTGTCTCCTCTCTTTGCCCCCTCCCAACTCATGCTCTGTCTCTCTAAAAAATAAAAAAAAAAAAAAATTAAAAACAAAATTCTCCCTAACTCATTCTATGAAGCCAGCACTACCTTAATACTAAAACTGATAAAAATTACAAGAAAAGAAAACTAAAAAAAAAGAAAAAAAAGGAAAACTATTGATCAATACCTGTCATAAACATAAATGCAAAAATTCTCAACAAAATATTAACAAATCAAAACCAAAAAATGTATAAAAAGAATTACATACTATGACTAAGCAGTATTTATCCCGGGAATTCAAGGCTGGTTCAACATGTGAAAATCAGTTAATGTCATCCATCACAGCAAGAGACTAAAGGGGAAAAACCATATATCCTCAAAAGATACACAAAAAGCATTTAACAAAATTCAACACTTATTCCGGATAAAAATTCTCAGCAAACTAGGAATTTAAGGAAATATTCTTAACTTGACAAGGAACATGTTTAAAAAATTCACAGCTCACATCCTACTTATTGGTGAGAAACTAGAAGCTTTCCTGCTAAGGTTAGAAACAAGGCAAGGATATCCCATTTCACTACTTCTTTTCAACATTATACTGGAAGTCCTAGTTCATGAAATAGGACAAGAAAAGAAAATAAAAGGTATACAGATTTGAAAGGAAGAAATAAAATTGTCTTTGTTTGCAAATGACATAATTGCACAGGTAGAAAGAAAAATCAGACAAATCAAAACAAAAAACTCCTGAAACTAATAAGGAATTAGAGCAAAGTTGCAGGATATAAGGTTGATATACAGGTCAACCACTTTCCTATATACCAGCAATGAAAAGGCTAAATTTGTAATACCATTTGCATTAATACTGCCAAAAATGGAATACTTAGGTACAAATCTAACAAACTATATACAAGATTCACATGAAGAAAGCGAAAAAACTCTGATAAAAGAAATTAAAGAACTAAATAAATGGAGGGATATTCCACAGTCATGAAGAAAAAGACTCAATATTGCCAAATGTCAGTTCTTCCCAACTTGATCTTTAGATTCAACAAAATCCCAACCAAAATCTCAGCAAGTTATTTTGTGGATATTGAGAAACTGATTATAAAATTTGTAAGATGAGGCACCTGGGTCAGTCAGTCCATTAAGCATCTGACTTCGGCTCAGATCATGATCTCACAGTTTGTGAGTTGGAGCCCCTGCTGACAGCATAGAGCCCACTTCAGATCCTGTCTATCTCTCTACCCCTTCCCCTCCCTCTCTCTCAAAAATAAACATTTTCATAAATAAATAAATGATAAAATTTGTAAGGAGAGTCAAAAGACCCAGAATAGTCAGTGCAATACTACAGAAGAACAAAGTTGGAAAATAGACACTATCTGACTTCAGAACTTACTATTAAGCTATAGTAATCAATACAGTATGGTATTGGTGAAAGAAAAGAGATATAGATCAATAGAAGAGAACAGAAATTCACACAAACATGGAAAACTAATCTTTGATAATAAATAATATAGTAGAGCAAAGATGGTCTTTCCCACAAATGGGGCTTGAGCAACTAGACATACACATGCAAAAAAAAAAAAAAAAAAAAATCCAGATACAGACCTTGCAACCTTCACAAAAATTAGCTCAAAATGGATCACAGACCCCAATATAAAATTCAAAACTGTAAAACTCCTGGAAGATAACCTAAGAGAAAATCTAGATCATCTTGGGTTTTGTGATGACTCTTTAGATACAACACCAAAGGCACAATTCATGAAGGAGATCATTGATAAGCTGCATTGTATTAAAATCAAAAATTTCTTTCCCGCAAAATACACTTTCATGAGAATTAGAAGGCAAACCACAGTCTAGGAGAAAATATTTGCAAATATTTTCAAATATCTGATAAAGGACTGTTCTTAAAATACACAAAGAACATGGGGCACCGGGGTGGCTCAGTCAGTTAAGCGTCTGACTTTGGCTTAGGTCATGATCTCACAATTCGTGAGTTTGAGCTCTACATCAGGCTCTGTGTGGACAACTCAGAGCATGGAGCCTGCTTCAGATTCTGTATCTCCGTCTCGCTCTCAGCCTCTCCCCCACTCATGCTCTGCCTCTCTCTCTCCCTCTCCCAAAAATAAAAAAAATATATATAAAAGTTTAAAAATAAATAAATAAAATATCAAAGAACTATACACAACAAAAAGAAAATGAGCAACCTGATTAAAAGATGAGGAAAAGACTTCAACAGAGACCTCATTGACACATAAGCATATGAAAAAATGTTCAACATCGTATTTCATTAGGAATTGCAATTAAACTAACAATGATATGCCACTACACCTCTATTAGAATGGCAAAAATCCAGAACACTGACAACACCAAATGTCCCTGAATATCTAAATGGATAAATAATAAACTGTGTAATTCCAGACATGAGGTGCTAAAAAGAAATGAGCTAACATATTGATCCATGAAAAGACAGGAAAGAACCTTAGACACATATTACATATTAAGTGAAACAAGCGGTCTAAAAGGCTATGTACTGTATGATTCAAACTATATGATATGCCAAAAAAGGCAAAGCTATGGAGACGGTAAAAGATAAGTAGTTACCAGGGGTAAGTGGGGAGGGAGAAATAAATAGAGCACAGAAAAAATTTAGGGCAGTGAAACTATTCTATAAGATACTGTAATGACGCATCTTTAATCATTTGTCAAAACCCATAGAATCTACAAACACCATGAGTAAACCCTAATGTAAACTATGGACTTTGGGTGACAGTAATGTGTCATTGTAGGTTAATTGATTGTCACAAAGCAACCATTCTGTGAAAGGTGTAGGTAGTGGTGGAGGTGATGCAGGTTTGGGGGCAGTATGTATATGGTAATTCTCTGTACCTTTCAGTCTTGTCGTAAATCCAAAACTGTTCTAAGAAATAAAGTCTAGGGGCGTCTGGGTGACTCAGTCAGTTAAGTGTCCGACTTCATTCAGATCATGAGCTCACAGTTCAAGAGCTCAAGTCCTGCATCAGGCTCTGTGCTGACAGCTCAGAACCTGGAGCCTGCTTCAGGTTCTGTGTCTCTGTCTCTCTCTGCTCCTCCCCCACTTGTGCTCTCTCTCTCTCTCTCTGTCTCTCGCTCTCTCTCTCAAAAAATAAATAAGCATTAAAAATATTTAAAAAAATAAAGTCTATTTTTTAAATAATCTCTATAAAATGAGTCTGCTAAATAAGGGAAATTTTGAGTCTAGGGATACATTATGGGGAGATAGTGAAAGCGGAACCTCAGCAGCAGGGTAGCCTTGGGAAGCTGCAAAAAAAGACTCAACTTGATGTGTAGCAAACACAGTAGGAGGGGTTATTCTTGTAAAAACACATGAATATGACAAGACAACCAAGCTCTGTGAATAATTGTAATAGTTACAAACTAAAGGATGGCTTTCCACAGTCTTAGTAAAGAAAAAACAAATCAGTCTTTTAAATTAAAAACATGGAAATTCTAGCAAATTCATAAATGGCATAATGACTACACACAAAAGCTATCCAGCTACGTATAACACAGAAATCTACATGTGCATGAACATCCCCAGGGTTTGACTTTTATTCATCCTCTGTATGTAATTGTTTCCCTGTTCCTCTGACATCTCTGGCTTTGTTGTCCCTTCCATTCTTAATGATGTTTTGGATAAGACTTCATATTGTGGAGATATTTTGAAAATAAGGAAGGATTCTATCATCAAATGATCCCTTTTAAAAATATTTATTTTTTAACTTTACCATATATTTTGTAAAAATTACTTGTTTTTCAAATAAGTTCTGATACTGCAATAGCATGAAAAGCTATTCAAATATTGAAGATTTAAAATATGGAAGTATTCTCATTATGTTACTTTTTCAGTAAGAAGGTAACTATTTATAAGGTGATCTACTCCTATATGGCCCACAGAAGATACATAAAAAGGCAAAAATTTAGTTTAAGACAAGAAAAGAGAAAAATGTAAATAGGCTTTGTGAAGTTGTAATAAATCATATACAAAATAACCTTTTTGTATTTCTCTACACACTGTGTGTGTGTGTGTGCACACGTGTGTGTGTATGTGTGTGTGTGTGTGTGTGTGTGTTGCATGCATGCATGTTTTGACATCGGTGTTATCCAGATAACTTATCAGAGGATCTATTTCTATCTTATCACCACACCTCCTATAACAGAGCTCCAAGACAAAGGAAAGGCTCAATGAATGTTGCTGAGCCACTGACTGTTGTAACAATGACTTTAATTATTAGAATAAAAACATAATTAGCATCAGTAGATGACATTAGGGCTTAACAAAAGCTTTCAGATACATCAGCTCATACGCCTATTAGTTTATAATATGTAGTTTGCTGTAGTTTATCTATTGATAATTGAAGTGTATTAGTCACAATTTGTATTTAACTTTGAAGTGTGAGGTTTCTTTTACGTTTATGTACGAACTTATTCCGGGAATTCATAACATTTCAAACTGATAATTTATCATTTGGAAGGTTGCTCAGCTCTTCCATTATTCTTCTCTGCTTAAAATATGCCTACTATGTATACCACCTACTCCCATTCTGTTTCCTAGTTTGAGTCTTTTTTGTCTTCCATCCTTGGGTAACTATAATTAAAGATTTCAATTTTTAAAAGCCCAAACTGGAACTATGCTATAAATCCTCACACTCCTTCTCTTTTACTCCTACTAGGCTTCAGATGGTAAGTAGAAGAGTCAGTGGAGAAGGTAGGAAAATCACATTTGTGTAGGACTCAACAGTGTTCACCTAAATGCAACACTAATGATAGGATTACCTAATGGCAAGAGTTGGCATTTGATGAAGAAAAAAAAGAACAGATTGGTACAGTTGGAGAAAATATTTTCTAAAATTAACCTAAATGTATTCTGTAATTACTAATCAATGTTACGGAATCCAGAACTAGAAGTAATGTAACAGGAACATTTTTTTTAATGGCCCTCTGTTAAATGGGATAGAAAATTCTTAAAATGCAATTATTTGGCCCACATTTGGAATGATAATTTTTAAAACTCTTCTTTAAAAATACTAAGAGAGAGGGGCGCCTGGGTGGCTCAGATGGTTAAGCAGCCGACTTCGGCTCAGGTCATGATCTCGCGGTTCTGAGTTCAAGCCCCGCGTCGGGCTCTGTGCTGACAGCTCAGAGCCTGGAGCCTGTTTCAGATTCTGTGTCTCCCTCTCTCTCTGACCCTCCCCCGTTCATGCTCTGTCTCTCTCTTTCTCAAAAATAAATAAACATTAAAAAAAATACTAAGATAAAAGGAGTAATGTTTATACACCATTTAATACATCACCTTAATAAATGTTTTACTGAGGTTCAAAGTTAGATCCAAAGGCTACTCTGTAATATAGATTTAGAGTTGAATGCCTTATTGTAAAAAAGTAATAGAAGCGGTGTGTCATGCCATATTTTTTAACCCTAGACCACTCAGACAGTAAAGACTGCATATTTGGAAGAGAAAGGAGGACAGAGCAGGAAGTTGGGTCTCAGAAGAAGAAAGTTTCAACTATTTTAAAGAATAGTAATATCTAGGGGCGCCTGGGTGGTTCAGTCGGTTAAGCGTCCGACTTCAGCTCAGGTCACAATCTCATGGTCCGTGAATTCGAGCCCCGCATCGGGCTCTGGGCTGATGGCCCAGAGCCTGGAGCCTGCTTCCGATTCTGTGTCTCCCTCTCTCTCTGCTCCTCCCCCGTTCATGCTCTGTCTCTCTCTGTCTCAAAAATAAATAAACGTTAAAAAAAATTTTTTAATTAAAAAAATTTTTTTAAAAAGAATAGTAATATCTAATATTTATATTAATCTTAAATTTTTGTTTTACTGTTTGTATAGTTATTCACATTTCAAAATTCAAAAGATATTACTTTTGCTTTTTTACATGAATTATAGAATACGATCTCTACACTAAACTATTAGGTAATAACAAATGTTGGAGTTCTTCATGTATCACTATTACAGAGAAAAAAATTTCCCGTTTTTTTTTAAGTAGCTTTTTGAATATGTGTAATGTTTTTAGTCCATTCTCTATGAATGGACTTTAAATTTTTTTAAGTCTTTGACCTTTGGAAAAAAGTTATTCACTGAATAGCTTGGTACATATATAATTTTGCCTATAAACACACTTATGCATAGCAGAAAGCCCTAGAGGTGGAATTGCTGGGGCAAAAAAATATATATACATGTCTAACTTTGCTAGATATTGACAAGCTAGGCTTCTAAGGAGTTATACCAACTTCAACCTTCACAAATAATGCATGAAAATGCTTGTTTTTTTTTTTTTCACATTTTTGCCAGCATAATAAATGATTAAGATTTTGGGTATTTGCCAAACTTCTACATGCAAATAGCACAACAGAACAGTTCTAATTTGTGATTATCCTATGACAAGTGTTATTGAGAATGTTTTTGTGCTTAAAAATCATTTGTAATTTCTTTTCTGCTCACATTTTTTGACCATTTTTTTCTTGGGTATTGGATTTTTTTTTCTTGATTTGCAAGAACACATCAATTAGTCAAAATATCCTTCATCAGTTTTTAATGTCTTTTGACTTTCTTTTGGGTGGTTATTGCTAAGCAAAACTTTTTATAGGAAATGAAATTCATTTATTTATTTTTTGCTTTGAAAACTATATTCCATCAGTATTTTTCCCTTTTTTCCCTAGAATTCTTATGATTCCCTTTAGTAAACTTAAATATTTCAATTTGGAGTTCATTTGGTGCAAGATCGAAGGCTTAGCACCAACTTTTTGTTTTTTAAGGATTGCCACCTCATTATCCAACATCAGTTTTTGATAATCCAATCTCTACTAATAGAAATGCTAGCTTATCATATATTAATTTCTCAAATGTATATAGATCTATTTTTAAACTTTATATCCTTTCCATTGGTATATATCTATTTCAACACCCTGACTCCATTTTCAATAACAGTAGCTTTATAGTAAATTAAAAATGTATAACAGGAGTGTTCACACCTCATTGGTCTTTTTCTCTCAATTTTCCAATCTACTTTTTCTAAACTTTATAATAAAAGTTTTAAGTTTCTAATATTTCTATTGAGATTGCTTTAGATATATAGATTAATTTAGGGGCATTTAGCCCATTTTATGACTCCATGTTGAGGCTTCCTCTCAAGGACATGGTCCACCATTGCCATTTATTTGTGACACATTTTGCATCCCAGAGGACCATTTTAAGTTTTTTATATACATCTTGCATATTTCTTGCTATTGCCACTTTTAAAAAAAATATTTAGTGGTTAATTTCAGTATGGAATTTTTTGTTATAGCTTCTAATTAGTGTATTATATGTATTATTGCATTTATTTCTATATACTAATTTTATATTCAGATACATTTCTGAATTCTTTAAATTTGTACTTGTTTAGTTGTTTCTTCAAGATTCTCCAAGTATGAAATATTAAAGTCAACAAATAATATAATAATTTTACATTCTCTTCAAAAATGTTATATTTGTATTATCGTCATGTTTTCTATTTCAATTAACTAGTACTTCTGAGGTATGGATGCCCTTTCAAAGCAAAAACAAAAATTTTTTTAAAGTAAACAGAAAACACCCAGAAGTCATTAAAAATATAATTGATAAATTTCAGTACCAAAATAAGTTAGGATGCCAAAACTACCACAAAGTCATGGGACAGATTTAAAACTGATAAACTTATCTCAAGTTCATTAAAGAGCTCTTACAAATCAAGAAGTTCAACAACTGAGTAGAAAAATAGGCAAAAGTTGTGAGGATATAGTTCACAGAAAAGAAAATTACTCTAAATATGAAAAATCTCAGTATCACTTTCTGCATGATAATTACAAATCAAAACTACCCTACAATTCTCAACCTAACAGTTTTGTATTCTTTTAATAAGGATGTAGAAAAACAAGTACTTTCACATATTGCCAGTGAAGTTTAAGGAACAGCCGTAATATTGAATCCTTCTTTTCCTTAACTTATTTGGGAATAATTTTGTATTTTAGGTTGAGGAAGATACATTTTACCATTTTAAATGGAGGAGTATAATATTCATCTATTATATTTTATCAAGTGTTTCTACTTAAATGGGTGTTAAATTTTATCAAATACTTTGTCAGCACCCTCACTGATGATCTACTATTCATTACTGCTATCACAGTAGTGAAGATATCATATATCAAAGTCTTAAGGTTAGAGTTAAAGCAGTGCTCTGAAGAAAAGTTCTAATAATAAATAATTATATTAATAAACTCAAATGGCAATAAAACAGCTACAGCCAATGCATGGACAATCCCTACTCAACAGGCCTAATACTGAACAATAAATAAAAGGGTACCACTGTGTCAAATAATTTTTTTTCACAGTTGTATTATGCACCTGTTACTCAAATCCTCCAAACTAAACTATCCACTTTTTTATGCTCTAATACTCTGCCTGAAATTCCTTTTCTGTAGTTTTTTCATGATTGCATTACAGTAGGTTCCAGATTAATATAAGAATAGTATATTAACATGAACTCATTATATCATCTACCAATTCAAGGTTCAAGTCTGTAGAGTTTACTCCCTCCTTATCCAGACCCACAAAATCAGAAGACTCATTTTTCCTTTGGCCTACCTCACTGAAGTGGTCCTTTGCATTTCAAGACTTTTTAGGCTACTTGCCAGCCTACACCCCACTTTCATGTAACTAGTACATTTTTAGCACAACCATCTGCCACCACAATTGCTTCTGTCCTGATGCAGCCCAAAAGTCCAGGTAATGAAACTCTTGACACAGAAATCCCTGAATGAAAAGTACCTGGTAAGTAGGGTGCAGTTTCTCAGTATACATCAATGTTGATAAACCCATATAATGTAATATATCCATGTGGAGTATAATAATCTGTGTTTTACTGTCCTTAAAGTTTTAACACCCTTATATTCAGAGGTTTATTTTCTTTGTTGGCTTTTGTTGTGTGTTTGTTTGTTTGTTTTTAGCATAGAGAATTTCCCTATTCCTCTGGTGTGGAAAGGCAAATATGAGACTATCAGCTACACAACTTTCTGTTATATAATAATCACTCTGATGATTTGTAGCAGAGCTTACTAAAGAAGAGTAAAAACATTCCCGGTGGCAGATTATAAGTAATAAAGGGCTAAACTTAGATTAGGCCTAATATTATTGTCTTGCCATGAATATACTGTTTATGTGCAACATAACTCATCAAGGCTACATTTATTCCTGAACAATTTCTAACTGGCATAACAAATAACAAAAGGGTTGGCTCACTGTCTTTTAACAAGATGCTACTGAACAACCTTTAGATAAAGCTTTAGATAAATACATTTATATTTTTGTTTTGCAAATGATGCAACCAGTTCAAGTGGTAGAACTAGATATTAATATAAAAGTCATTATAATACATCATTTACTGATTTGTTAAGAGGTCCAAGCTTTCTTAAAATGGAAGAAAGTAATTCCTTGTGGTTTGTCTTGCTTATGGTCTGCTATTGTCTGGGGTTAAGTCATCCATCACCATGTCTATTTTAAAAGTTGGGGCTTTTAAAGGGTCTCATGATAAATGCCTAATACTGATATTTAGAATAAAACTGGAAATGTAATCTCATTTATCTAGCTCATTGTTTTATAACCCCACAGTGCATGGCATTCAAGTAAAACCTAATTATAACTTCTGTTCTAATTTCCAAAACCTTTTCTAATATGAGATATAACCTGTGTATCCAAACTAGGTGATCAAACACATTGACTAGACCGGAATCCCCTTCAAGTGCAGCACACCCTGTTTTCATACTAATTTCAAAGGTATGTTGTTGTGCTTATAAAGTCCTAGTATTTGAGGACAGAACTAATTACGTTGTCTGTGATTAAGAACTCCAGAATTATAAGCAAACTCTTTAAATATGCAGAACCTTAAAAACAAAAACAAAAACAAAAACAACTCCCTTATGGGAATTTTCAGTACACATTTGTTAGATTTTACATAATTATGTGATCTAGAATATTTCCACTTGTAACAAAAAGTAGCCATATTTTATATGAACTAGATGGATTAAATAATTCCCTACCTTTTTTTAATGTTTATATTTATTTTTGAGACAGAGCCAGAGCATGAGCAGGGGAGGGGCAGTGAGAGACACAGAATCTGAAGCAGGGTCCAGTCTCTGAGCTGTCAGCACAGAGCCCCACGCAGGGCTCAAACCCACAAACTGTGAGATCATGACCTGAGTTGAAGTCAGACGCTCAACTGACTAAGCCACCCAGAAGCCCCTAAATAATTCCCTACTTAACAACGGTAGAATTTTAAAAAGATTTGTATGGCTTTAGATGGTGATGCTTCAAAATGAGACTCTAATTCACAAAATATGGCAAAGACACAACCAGGTCTAATGCCATCCAAGACTCATTAGTGAGTGAAGTAAGGGAAGATATATAGCACAAGAACAGAGTTAAGGGCTACAATAATATCTCACTCTCCCAGGCAGGGAAATGCAAAACTTTAATGAAAGAGAAGCCTGGTGGCCATTGTCTCCAAAGTCATAGCTTCAGAAAGCAAAATCATTTTACACACAGACCTAGAAGAGATCATACTTCATCATATGCCAACAGAGAGGTCTTTAGAACAAGGATACAGAAATAAGTACCTGAGTAAAAATAACACCCAATCCAGAAAAATGATCTTTATTTCAAGTATAGAATAAACAAAGCTGTATTTACCAGTGTCAACATTAATATGTATAATTTGATTTAATTGAGGAGACTCCCTCACCAGCTGTTTAATTTCCAAATTCAGAAGAAAAAAAAAGTAAACCCTTACTGCCCAGATAAAGCCCTCAGCAATATATGAAGATGAGTTATGGCAAAGGAATTGCCGGTAAAGGGTAAAGAATAGAAAAATCATATGCTCCCCAAACATTATTCTTTGATTTGCCTTATCATTTTTGCTACAGTTTGCTACAAATTTAAAATCTGTATCTTAAATACATAATTGTTTTTATAATGAAACAAGCATATCAAGATCTCCTGAAATAAAATTACAAAATTCTCACTCGTTTACATAGTGCGTGGACACATGCTTAGCTGCCTTTTATCCTACAGATGACCATGTTGTGTGCAGACGTTATGTTTACTATGACTGTCCCAAACTAGCTGTCAAGTTATTCTGAAACATCTGTAAGTATATCTGTAATAAGTGCATTTTTTTCATGTTCACATGCTTACATGCTTAATTGTATATACCAAATAATTTGTAGTAGTTGTCCTAAAGTGACCTGGAAATATATAGCATCTTGATCCATGTTCTTTTCATTGAACATTTATTTTTGCTAGTGGCATGTCAAGGACACAAAAGTTACTTCTCACAGAAATGAAAACCACATCCAGATGGCCAAAGTCTCTTCCAGGAGAGTATGGTTAACAGAAACACAGAACAACCAAAAAGAGGAAAAAAAAAAAAGTATCCATGCTTTGTCAAAAGAAACCCTCTAGCAAATAATCAAAAGAGGTCTGGGGACTCAACACAACCTACCTGATATGTCTTTCCCGTCTTCCTGGTGTTTGGCCAGTTTTTTGGCTGTTGGAAATACCAGGTCTCTTGTTTCCAAAGAGCCGCCTGTGTTGGCCTCTCTTTCAGACTCTCATGTTGCAAAATCTAAAATTCTGTTGCAATAAACACCAGATTTCAAAGGAAAAGCAATGGAAATTGTGCAGAGATTAAACTTCACTTTTATATCGACAGTCAGTAGTAGCATGATTATGTGTCCAAACAGTGCCTCCAGTTCCAATATAATATTAGACTGAGAAAGACCTGTAGTTTACTTGTGTAGAAACAGGCACTGATTTTGAGGTGCATTTAGAAAAACATATTTGGACTTGGGGGAAACAGACAGTTGTCTTCTCTATAAACACAATAAACGTATCCTTTGAATCCCTCCTGAAGGAACCATATGCAAACATATAACTTTAGAACTGTGTTATTCTACAGTAATGCTCAGCCAAATGCAGTTGAAAAGTAATTGGGCATAATAAGGGCAACCCTGACACAAACATAAGCAATATGCTTCACATGCTAAAAATTTTTGAAATACAAGTCAAATGAGACACAGTATTTCAAGAATGAATTTTTTCTCTTGATGCTCATTTAGTTTGAAATTAGGAATGATGGCCTCAAATAATGGTACCTCATGAACTAGTTTTCTTGGTCTTTTCTCAAGGACATCTTCATTAACATTCTAGTATTTGTAACCTTCAATGTTTAAAGAAGACTAAGGAGTTAAAATATCAAATACTCAGAGAGATGCTCATAAACAGTTGACAAAACCAGTAAGAATACGCCCAGGACACCAAGGAAATTAACACTTTGCTTAAGGTTCAACACCCTTTACATATCAACTCACTAACTTTTCTAGATCTCTATTCATTCCTTGTAGGCTTTACAAGGTTAGGGCTTCCATGACCTAATTGCTATAGAAGGGAAAGCTCTACCCATCACCACAGAAGGGTAGAGCTTAAAGAGTAATTGTTTCAGTCCACCTATTTTACAGATGAGGAAGTTGAAGTTTGAAGAGGTTAAATGCTTTGCTCCAAAGTGATGGCTGGCCCATGTCAATATGGGGAATAAAATCCAGGTTTCTTAATTATCAGGTAGGAGTGCCTTTTCTAGCATACTATGATTAAACTTTCTAAAGGAAAGATTTCTTAAAAGGTCTATAATTAGATAGACTGGAGTAGGAGATGGGAAAAATTTAAACTTTGTAACAAGCAATGCAGAAAAATCAGAGACCTGACTGAATCAAAGTTGAATTATATATATAATTGTGTATATAGTCCAGGTAATGAATATATACATATGAGTGAATATATATGTATATATATGAATGAATGAATATACATACATATATATTTTTGAATTATAGAACAGTAAATGTTTATCCTAGGTGGCTGGCTGACCGTGGCATCCAGCACAGGTGAATTGATTGTGAAATATGATTTCTATAAAAAATGATTGTGGGCCATCTCATAATAGTTGCTCTGAGATGACTGATTCTCAGACAGTGGTCATACATATGCCATGTGATTTGATATATTTTTCCTCAGAATTCACTCTCCCAATTTTTCTTTTTATTCTACCTGCCATGAATTAACCATTATTGACCTTTGGGAATGCTGATGTTACTTTTATTTTGTCTGTTTTCCTAATCCTCAAGAAACTGGCAAAATTATTTGATATATCTACTGTTAGTAGGCTATCATCCCAGGGATTCTCCACTGAGTGTCCATGCCTTCCCTTTCCCAAGTATGAAACAAGCTGCACAGAAATCAGTGAAATTGTACTGGGGTGTTGGGTTGAGTATGGAGATCATCCATAGGATACATCGAGGACACTCTGTAAAAAGAGTCCAAAGAGTCAAGTCAACTGTCACAGCACATAGCAAGGTGAAGTTCCTATTTCTGGTTTTTAAAGTTAAAAGTAGGGACGCCGGGGTGGCTCAGTTGGTTAAGCATCCAGCTTCAGCTCAGGTCATGATCTCATGGTTCGAGAGTTCAAGGCCTATGTCGGGCTTTGTGCTGACAACTCAGAGCCTGGAGCCTGCTTTAGATTCTGTGTCTCCCTCTCTCTCTGACCCTTTCCTTTTTGTGCTCTCTCTCTCTCTCTCTCTCTCTCAAAGTAAATAAACATAAAAAAAAGTGTTTTTAATAAAGCAAAGATTGGTTTTGGTTCTTTTCCACTAGAGGAAAAAATAATATTAGAATGATTGGATGGTTATAACTTATAAACTATTAACACTTATTTGGGGGAAGGGAATGCAAATATTAAAAGATAGTGGTGGATCATAACCTGTTGCATCAAAATTAGGACCAAAAAATGCAGATCACTGGAGTATAAACCTTTAATCTTGAATTTCCCATTGGAGTTAAAAAAAATCCATGGTCTATTTTTATATACTTGATAAATACCAATTTTGTAGTATTTATTAACTGCTAATTTAAAATTATAAAAAATCTATTTGTATACTGTCATTTTGTTCATGAAATGAATCCCTGTTATAAAGGGTCACAAAACAGATTAATATTCTAATCAGAGCAAATCCAACCCAATGATCAAACTGTCTCACTGTCATGTATAGCATCCACTCTGAGATGAGAACCTCTTGGTGTGACCCTGGTAAGTGACTGTCATTACAAGCCATAGCCTCTTCTCCCCCTTACCCATCACTCAGATAATGTAGTAGGAAATTACGTTTTCATTGTCAGTCAGGAAAAATTATAAAGTCATATATAACTCCAAATTAAAATTTTCTAAAATCCAGGGACATCACAAGGCAGAGGCTGACATTTTAGCCCATCACAGTGTGATATAACTATTATAGTTCTGAAATATTCACCAAGTGATTTCCCTGATAAATAGAATAATAAATCAGTAAGTAGAATAATACTACCTGTAGATAGATGCAGAAAGAATATGCATTAGTTTTACCTTAAATAAGGTGCAAATTGTTCTCTTTCATCTTTGTACCAAAATGAAGACCCTTTTTTTAAGATTTCATAGTTGTTTGCCATGTGTGCTCTTCCAGTGCAGAATGTGCATCCTGGAGCCTTCAAAGAGGCAGTGCAATCTGGAGGTTATTAAGGGTCTTGAACCCAGCTTTAATAAAAATAGCTGCAAATCTACTTTCATCTCTGAACTTGATTTCCTCATCACTAAAGTGGGAATTATAATAGTCCCTGTCACATTAGCCCGTTCCAAGTATTACAGGTTGTAATACATGTACCACAATTGGCAGAGGGCTCAGTTCCTAGTGAGCACCCAATAAATGTTAAGATTTTATTTTGTGTTTAGTATATTTATTATCACAAAAGCGATACAAGTCTACTTAACATCCATCACAATACATAGTTACAACTTTTTTCTTTTTTAAGACACAGAGCGTGTTGTGCTCACATAAGTATGCGAGCAAGCGGGGTAGGGGCAGAAAGAGAGGGAGAGAGAGAATCCCAACACAGGTTTTGATCTCACGAACTGTAAGATCATGGACTGAACCGAAATCAAGAGTCAGACACGTAACTGACTGAGCCACCCAGGTGCCCCATAACCACTTCTTATGTAAAGATATGAAAATCCAGAGGTGGATCCAAGAGACTCAGAGAATAGTGGACAAGAAAATCACGCTCAGGCAGCACACGTGGACTCTAATCACAGAACGTTCCCAGAACCAGAGTAGGAGAAACTTTTAATGTGTGTCTGGATGCATTTCAGAATTGGTACAAACCAGTGACTGCTCTGTGCCTCTCATTCCTCTCATTTTTTAGTAAAAGCAACTATTGTGGTTCTTTTGTTCCCATCTCACTCTTTTATGTTTGGTCGATTGGCAGCAGACAGTTTATGTTTTTAATTCACAGTTGTCTGGGTGCAGAGCACATGCATCCAATGAGCCATATCCATATCTAGGCTAGAAGCAGATCATGAGAACCTAGACTTCAAGCCAGATGCCATAAATGGGAGTGACTTTTGGCATTTGGGAAGGGTGAGCATATTTTACACGTAGGAAGGATAATTTGTGGTTAGAAGGCAGTCTGTGGAGGATTACAACAATTGCTACAAATATTTCATCTGTTTAACATATCCCTACAATTAATTTTATTGTTCCTCTCATCAAGGGGTAGAGTTTATTTCTTGAATCCAGTCCTTGAATATGGGTTTGGTAATGTGACTTGCTTTGGCCAATGAGACATTAACAAATATGACACTAGCAGAAGGTCTAAAGGACTTGCACATTGGTACTTGCTCCTATTTGCTGTGTAGTTGAAACTTTGCAATTACCACCATGTATGCAACCCCAGCTAGCCTGCTGGTTGGTGACAGCAAAATCACCTCCATCACTCCAGGTAACATTGTTAAGCTAACTGGCTGAAGCCACCCTACACTGTCCTCCTTCAGCTGACAGGCCAGAGAAACAAAAGCTACTCAGCTAATCCATTATTTCACAAGAAATAATAAAATTATTGTTGTTTGAAACCACTAACTATTGAGGTAGTTTGCAATCCATTAATAGCTGATAGACTATATTCCTCACTCTGACAAGATTAAAAACATACACAGTTCCTTTAAGCCAAAATCAACAAGCCAATAGAATTAATAGAAAGATTTACCTTGAATAAAAGAAATATTACACAAATGAGGATACTTACAACTCTCCCATATTTATTTAGCAAATATTAAATATTTCAAAGAAGCTTTCACTGGCCTATTTAATGAGTATTAGTTATTGGTTTAATGTTAATATAAAAGTAATATTTCATGTCTAGAAATCAACCTGTAGCATCACAGTTTGACTTCTCTTGAACATGCAGAGAAGGATTCTTTTTCTTTAAGGGACAGCGTATTTAAAACATATATATTCAGTTTTTAATTTATCTCCTTTAAATTTCAGAAATCATATAATATAATTTATTAATCCCCTCCTGAGGAAGGCAAAGGTATACCAATTTGTTTTCTCAGGAAATATTTAACATTCATACAATGAAAGAATCTTATCAAACTTTTGATCAAGCTAGGGAAATTTTATGTTGCCTATTCCCTCCAGAATATGTCATTTTTCTTGGCATTAAACCTTGGATATTGAGACTGGATTGGATTGTATAAGCCAGTGAACTGTGGGGTATGGAGTTTATGGTTAAAGAATATTTCTACCTATTTTTTTCCATATAAAAGAGAGAAAATTAAAGACGTTTACAGATATCTTGAGTAGTAATTAACAGTAGTGCTCAACAGAAGATCATGAAACTTCATACAAGCCAGCAGATCATTTCTATTCCATCTACCTTCTTCTGTCACACACTTTTCAGGCTGCTTCAACTAAATGTTAAAATGAAAACAAGACCCATTGCTCTCTAAGCCATTCCAAGTCTGCTTCTATTTCTTTATTTATAAACCTTTCCATTCTTTTGACAATAGAACGTTTTTTTTTTAAAGATTTTATTTTTAAATAATCTCTACACCTAACGTGGGGCTTGAACTCACCACCCCGAGATCAAGCCACATGCTCTTCCAACTGAGCCCATTGGGCACCTCAACAACAGAACTTCTTTTAAAATTTTTTAAATGTTTATTCATTTTTTTGAGACACAGAGACAGAGTGAAAACAGGGGAGAGGTAGAGAGAGTGGGAGACACAGAATCTGAAGCAGGCTCCAGGCTCTGAGCTGTCAGCCCAGAGCCGGACCGGCTCCAACCTACGAACCATGAGATCATGATCCAAGTCAAAGTTGGAAGCTTAACCGACTGAGCTTCCCAGGCACCCCAAAACTGTTTTAACTAGATATTCCTGCATTACATAAAAATGAGATTCTTATCATCTATAAACTTTTTAAGAATACTTCCAAAATAAAATGAGATTTGGTAAATGAGGTACAATTACAGATCTTGGATTGTGTGAAGCTAAAGTCCTTTCTCCTATAATAATAAGCAACAACAAACAGAAATAATAGCATTTGACAACCCACTATAGATGGTTATAGTAGGCAGAGAAAGGTAAGAACCAAAAATGATTCCCATATTCTTGACTTTGGCAACTTAGAAGAAAATGTTGCTGTTATTTATGGGAAGGGAAAATGAAGGAGGAAAAAGATTTAAGGGAAGAGGAAAATGAAGAATCAGTTACATTTTAAATGCTTGTGATACATCCAAATAGAGATATCAAGTAGGGAGATGGATATATGAGTCTGGATCTCAGGAGAAAGTTCAGGGCTGGCTATATAAATTTGGGAGAGTTAACAGATAACAGAATACATGAGATCACTCAAGGACAGAGTTTAAGGAGAGACCACAATGAGGCTTAAAACTGAGCCCTCAGAAATAATTTGACATAAACTCACAGAAGGCCAAGTATTTATATGCTTTTATATTTTTATTTAAGACACTGACATACTCAAAGGAATTCTGTGGGCGTTGAGAAACATCTACTAGGATCAGTCAACATTGGCATGTTTTTCTCAATAGTAAAAAAAAAAGGGGGGGGAGTGATTTACCTAAATTTTTCTGAAAAAAATTGAGTAAATTATGAACATCCTTGTGATATATTTCAATTAAGAGTATAAAAATCCCATTACAGTAGAATTATTTAGCATGAAAAATTGTTGATAACATATTAATAAGAAGGAGAAGCAGACTATAAAATAGGTGTAATAAATACAATTTAAAATTAAATGTGAAACATAAAATAAAAGAGTACAAGTATACATCAAAATACTGTATGTTTATTCCTTGACAGTGTGAATATAGATGTTTCTGTGCTTTTTTTTCTTTGTTTTGTGGTAAAGGTTTACTACATTGAATATAATCATGGTTGAAAAAAAGTTAACTGAAGCACTGAAATGGAAAATAATAATAATACACTAAACAATAGCAACAAAGAATAGGTAGGGGGAAAATTTTGTGACAATAGCATTGTAACTGTTGAGTGCTATGTTATGCTAAGTGTTTTATGTGGATTCTCTCATGTAATTCTTATAAAAATCATATAAAATGGGACTATTACTATCTTTTTGAGTTAAGAAAGATGTACTAAGACTTTATTTTTTAGAGTACTTTTAGGCTCACTGCAAAATTGAGAGGAAGATCCAGAGATTTTCCATATTCCTCCTACCTCCACCCTGCGTAGCCTCCCCTTTGATCAACATCCTCTACCAGAGCAGTACATTTGTTACAACTGATGAGTCTCATTGACACACCATAATCACTCAAAGCCCATTGTTTACATTATGGTTCACTCTTCCTGTTGTACACTCTGTGGGTTTGGATAAATGTATAATGACACGTATCCATCGTCATAGTACCATACAGAATATTTCTACTGCCCAAAAAATTCTCTGCGCTTCCCCTATTTATCCCTCACTGTTCCCAACCTCCAGCAACCTCTGATCTTTCTATGGTCTCCATAGCTTTGCCTTTTCCAGAAGGTGATATAAGTGGAACTACAGTATGTCACCTTTTTATTCTATCGCTTAGTAATATGCATTTATTGTCGTTCCCTGTCTTTTCATGGCTTGTGCAGTAATATTTCATTGCCTAGATGTACTACAGTTTGTTTATCCATTCACCTACTGAAGGCCATGTTGGTTGCTTTAAGTTCTGACGATTATGAATAAAGCTGATATAAACATCCATGTGCAGATTTTTGTGTGGACACGTTTTCAACTACCAAGGAGTATGATTGCTGGATCATATAGTAAGGGAATATTTAGTTTTGTTAAGACATCTCCAACTATCTTTCAAAGTGGCTATACTATTTTGCATTCCCACCAGCTATTATATCAGCTTTTAACAATTGGCAATCATGAAGCTTAGAGAAGTTATGTTCCTTGACCAATATCACACAACTACTAAATAGGAGAGCTGGGATTTGTGTGCAAACATATTTAATTCCAGAGAGGGCTCTCATATTCAGGACACAAGTATGGGGAGAGTGAGAATCATCTACTTCCTGAGGATTACCTCAGTGGCTAAATGAGGTAGAGATCTGCCATTTGTTTTCACTTCTTCAATTAAACAAGCTGCATCTACAGCAGAATCCAAATAAGCACCCACATAGAGATAATGACTAGTATTTAACAGATCAGTATTTACTTATAAGCTTCTTTTTCTCACCTTAATCAAAACTATAATCTCACATACAAAAAATATATTTGTGGATATGGATTAACATGACGATGAAAACAATTTTTTGAGGACGATGGGAGTATAGAAGTGACCTGAGAGGTAATCTGATCTAACAGCTTCATTTTGCAGATAAGAACATTCAGCCCAAAGAGAAAATTCTGGCCGATGATAGCACCAGAAATAGAAACACCCCATTCTGGAGCTTTTTTCTTCAGCTGATCTCAAAGTGTTATCTAAGGATCCATGAGGCCTTTGCCAGAATCCACAAGGTCAAAACTCATCCCATAGTAATATCAACATGTTCTTTGTCTTTTTCACCCTCATTCTGTCACAAGTTTGCAGTAGTGTTCCAGAGGCTACATTGTGTATGACTTCAGAACAGATTGAAGGCAAAAGCAGGTATGCAAATACAGCCAGACAATTAAGCTAGACAATAAAGATATTTACAAAATGTAAAGCAATATCACTCTCCTCGATAACATGTACTTTTGTAAAAAAACACACACACACACACACTTTCCCCCAAAATTGTATTCATGTCAACATGCAATGTTCATTATTTTTATTTTAATAAATCAGCAAACATTTCAAAATTTTCTCAGTTTTAATTTCTAATATAGT
This sequence comes from Felis catus, assembly GCF_018350175.1. NCBI lineage: Eukaryota > Metazoa > Chordata > Mammalia > Carnivora > Felidae > Felis > Felis catus. The sequence goes on along the minus strand of NC_058376.1, from coordinate 26,706,727 downwards.
AAATATTAACGGGTTTGCCCACATAAATGTACTTTGGGGTCCTCAATAGTTTTTAATAGTTTTTAACAACTTAAAATGGGTCTTAAGGTCATAAGTTTGAAAACTGCTTTATTAAAGAATGTTTACCTTATATGTTTTTAAGCTCTGTTCCTATTAGGAAAATAATAGTAGCTAAATAAATATAAAAATATTGAATATAATATTCATTTTAATAAAATTAATAAATAACATTAAATAAAAATTAATTAATAAATTTACTAAATATTTAACAAGTATTTAGTGTTTCAAATATTTATATATTCTGTTTTTCCTTAATTTTTTTATTTGTGACAAAGAGACTGTCATATTGTAGTGAAATTTATCGTTTACCTCAAATCCCATATTTCAATGTTTAATCATGTTTTTCAATGATTAAATTAAATCTTACATAAATGTATTTTTTTCTTATTTTCCTACAGAATATTTCATCACAGAAAGCAATTTCATAACCTAAGTTAGATTACTTCTCATCTTTATTACTAATTTAAATCATATTTCTCGAAGTTAAAGAAGCATATTGTTTCAGGAAAATTAGATGCTTTCCCTTGGTATTATGGCACGCTTAAAATATATGCTAATATTGCAGTAAGAATCATTACTGGGTTTCTCTATATAGCACTGAAAGGAAAAACAATTAAAACTGCTTTAGAGTATCAATAATTCATGAGGGAAAAGTCTATCCCTACTAGACTATGTCTTAAAAAATCCTAGTGAGACAAGAGGGAGCCTCCTGAATTTCTCCCAGGAGAGAAGCCCTTCCCTCCACTTTATGAGGGAGTTCATTTCAAGTTCCCTTTGGGCTTCTAAAATTGCTATATTTCTTGCTATTCTTAATCTGCCTTCTCCAGCATCTTAAAAGTAGAAACCTTCACAAGAAGCCACTTTTAAAAGTAAATACATACATATACACATACATGCATGCTAGGGAATAACTTCTGTATTTTTTCGATTACCAGCATAGCACCTAGCATGATGCTCTCCATGTTGCAAGAGACAGTAGATAGCCATTTAGACATTCCATCCCCATCTACGTTGTAGATATTCCATCCCTCCGGCTCTTCTTGAATCTCCCACTTGCTTGAAACCTGGGGTTTTCTAAATGATTTCCAGGCCGGCTGCCATATCTGATTTTTAATAGGAATCTCTAAAGTGAACTATAATTTGAAAATACGTAATCAAGGACACTGTGGGATTCTCAGCTTTAGGCAATATGTTCTGTCGGGTAAAAGAAAGCTCTGGCAAACAGCAGACCCAGATCTTTTCACCAGCTGTGCCCCCGACTTGTTCTATAATTTCAATCAAGTCTCTCTAGCAGCCATTGTCTGTCTGTTTCACTAGTGGAATCTACAGAAGTCCTTGCCTGCCTGACTCCCTAACAATGATCATGTGAGGATTAATGAGATAAAGGCTATAGAACTATTTTGTTCCCTTGGGGAAAGATACTCAGAAAATAAAGGTATTTGAGAAAATCTCTGGATATGGCTTTCAGGAACTCAGATTCCCAAGTCTCATGTTGTATGCATGTTTTCTGGCAATTAGATCATTATTGCTTTTTCTTCTGCAAGGAAAACAATAGCAAAAACCAATCTCCTTTTGAAATAGAACAAAGAAAGCACACTTTTCTTTTGTTTCTTTCATGTAAGATGAATTTTCTGAGGATAAGCATATTGTGTTATAGCACGAGTTGGCAGCTTTACCCTCAAATACACTCACATCTGTTGACTGGACCTGAGTTTTTACACACCCAATTGCACATTGTTTAATTGCCCATCTCTGCCAGTAGCACAAATATATTATATATTTATATTTTACGCTCCTGAATATGTTTGTACATACATATAAATATGTACTGACTCTGCTTTTACTGAGTTTTTGTGCTGCAAATTTAAAACAAAAAAACATGGTCCTGTCTATGCATTTTAACAGAAATAAACCCCCTCAAGGCTTCTGTTTAAAATCATGCCCACAGGCACAGACTGTGGGGCATGCCTGCTATGATTTCACCTTCACATACTTCAAAAGAATGTGTGCATGTTTGTATTTGGGGAGTGGATGATATAAGGAAAGGGGGGGTTAAGAAGAAGATCCTTTGTAAATGTAAAATATTCCCTGTGTGTTGTTCAGCATCTAAATATCTGAATTTAATACTTTCATATGGTTCTTCAATTTCAAATGCTGGGCTTTGACTGTATCTTATCATGGCCTAATTTGATATTATCCCATCACCAAATACCCTAGGCACAGTTTCTCTCGTACATCAATCTCTCAAAGAATGGATAAATTGCTCTTAACTCCACATTAAGGCTAATGAAAGCTTTTGAAGAAGTTGCAAAGTATTGAAAAATGGTATTTAGCATAAAAATGCCTTCCAAATAAACCATAAAAAATGCCTTCTGTGTTGGTCTGTGGTGAGGGAATCTGCTGGCTGCGTGGTACTGACATGAGGAGTTCCAACGGCTCCTTCTGAGTTAGGGAGATAATTGCTTCAATAGAGTTCATAAACTGGCAAGCTCAGTTCACCCAGTGAAAAATCCCAAGTAAATGTCGCTGGAAAATAAAATCTCTGCGTGTGGAGATCGCTGCTTTGCAACATGGAGGATTACCAGTCTGAAGACAGTCAGTTTTGAAATCTAAAGCAATGCATTACCCTGCAGGGCCCCGTCCATGCCAGCTAAAACAGATGTAGCATATTTGTTTCTGGAGCATACTCTACTACGGAAAAATACCTCTTTTTTTCCGCCTTTCTCATTCAGAGGTTGAAGGTTAAGAAAAATAAAACTTGCTTTTGGGTTTAGATGTATGCTACATTTCAGTAGTGAATACATGTGCATGACTTCTGTATTGGTGCCTGAAAATAAGGTAGGGTATTAACACAAGAGCATCATCACAATTCATACTGAGGAATTAGCACTTTCTACTATTGAAAAGCGACACTATTTTAATGAGACGATATGCTGAAAATATAAGAGTTAGGAAAGAATTAACTATATAGGACAAACATTCAACTCACCACTAATATCCTAGCCAGAAAATAAGCCCTAAACATCTAAGTAACTGTGAAATTCACATTTGTTCATTCACTGTGAAATGAAATCAACTGCTAATATTCTAAAGCTTTTAGAGTTTTAAACACACTTCAAAACTGAATAATATGGGAATGCAAGCTGGTGCAGCCACTCTGGAAAACAGTATGGAGGTTCCTCAAAAAACTAAAAATAGAACTACCCTACGACCCAGCAATTATACTACTAGGCATTTATCCAAGGGATACAGGTGTGCTGTTTCAAAGGAACACATGCACCCCCATGTTCATAGCAGCACTATCAACAATAGCCAAAGTATGGAAAGAGCCCCAATGTCCATCGATGGATGAATGGATAAAGAAGATGTGATATATATATGTATGTGTGTGTATATATATATATATATATATATACACAATGGAGTATTACTCGACAATCAAAAAGAATGAAACCTTGCCATTTGCAACTACGTGGATGGAACTGGAGGGTATTATGCTAAGTGAAATTAGTCAGTCACAGAAAGACAAAAATCATATGCATTCATTCATATGAGGACTTTAAGAGACAAAACAGATTAACATAAGGGAAGGGAAATAAAAATAATATAAAAACAGGGAAGGAGACAAAACAGAAGAACCTCCTAAATATGGAGAACAAACTGAGGGTATGGGAGGGGTTGTAGGAGGGGGGATTGGCTAAATGGGTAAGGGGCATTAAGGAATCTACTCCTGAAATCATTGTTGCACTATATGCTAACTGATTTGGATGTATTTTAAAAAATGAAAAATAAAATTAAAAAACAACTGAATAATAGTTGCATCTTTTAAGTAAAGTCATGCTTCCCAAAAAGCAAACAAAACAAAAAAAGAAGGAAAGAAAAACCCACACAAGTCAAAGTCTACATCAATTATAATTAAATTAAGTCTATCCCCCTAACCAAATCAGGACTGAATTATATACATTTTGACAGAATTTAAATTATTTAAAAACTTTAACTTCATTAATAGAGCATATTAAATTTAAAAAATGATGTAAGTTTGAAACAAATTTCCCCTTCTTGTTAGGAAAACTTTGAGTAACTCATTTTACATGTAAAACTTTCTTAACCTTTGTGATCTACTTTTTCTTGCCACGTTGATGGGAATAAATCAGTGCTGGGACTGAAGCATTCTAGTGGAAACAATGCAAGAGTATCAAAAATAATGTGATTTATCTAAAAGGAAATGAAAACCAGAGAAACTCTATTCTAGAAACCTAAAAGGAGAATGAGTATTATTCTCCCAGGGTTTACACTGGGCCATGGTGGTTACAGAGCAACCTTGGAACTTAGCAGCCACCGGAATGCCACATAACCGCTTACTAGACAATGCATCACAGTAAAATGAATGGTGATCTTGGAATCAAAAAAGCTTTTTTTGCCCACCCCTGACTCCTAGCCTCTGGTGACCACTAACGTATTCTCTGTATCTCTGAGTTGTTGTTTTTTAATGCCCTCAAATTTAAGTTCACTTTTATTGTTTTAGTTTTAGGTGTACAGCATAGTGATTTGACAATTCTATATATTATTCAGTGCTCACCATGATAAGTGTAGTCACCTTCTGTCACCATACAATGTTATTACAATATTATTGATTATATTCCCTATGCTTTACTTTTTATCTTAGTGATTTCTTTATTTTATAACTGGAAGTTTGTACCTCTTAATCTCTACCATCTATTTTGCCCACTCCCCACCTACTTCCCTTTTGGCAACCCTTTTGTCCTTTGTATTAAGTGTCTGTTTGGGTTTGGGGTGTGTGTGGGTGGGTGGGGGGGGTTGTTCCACACATATAAGTGAAACAGTATGGTCTCTTTCTCTGTCTGACTTATTTCACTTAGCATAATAACCTCAAAGTTCATCCATATTATTGCAAATGGCAAGAGTTTATTCTTTTTTATGGCTGTAATATTCCATCATGGACATTTTCTTAATCCATTCATCTATCTGTGGACATCTGGGTTGCTTTCATATTTTGGCTATTGAAAATAATGCTGCAATAAACATAGAGGTGCAAAAATCTTTTTGAATGGGTGAAGGAGCCAAAAGGTACAATCTTCCAGTTATAAAATAATTAAGTCATGTCATGTACATGATGTAAAGTACAACACGGCAACTATAGTTAGTAATACTGTATTGCACATTTGAAAGTTGCAAAGAAAGTAAATCTTCTCATCATAAAGTAAAAGTTCTCATCATAAGAATAAAATTCTGGGGGCACCTGGCCAGCTCAGTTTTATTTAGACTTACATCCAAATCATTAGATAAAGATTTGTTATGATAAAAAATAGAAGGCTGTTAATTCAAAATTGGTCTTGAAGGATTTAATCTTTTCTTTAAAAGATAATAAATTATTCTCCGTATTCTATCCAGGTAGCAGCTTCCTTAACTCAACAGAATTCTCTCACCTGAGATCTTGTCTTCTCATCATACTTTAAAAAAATTTGATAATAAACAATAAAAGTTTCTCACTTCTGAAAGAACTAAAGCTACTTATTAAGTTATCTTCTGCTATGTTATTTTAATATATTGTCACTCTGATTAATAGTAATCAAGACTGTAATAATTTTTATGCTCATATTTTCATATAATGGTCAAAGTCCTCTCATTAATCTTTTTGATATTGTCTTTGCCAAGCTCAAAATTATAAAACTGTTTGGATGTCTTTTAAGCCCCCACTCTCTTGTGGAATAACATTTTTTTTTTCACTTTCTAAAAGAGAAGTGGCTAGAAATAATTAGGTAGGTTTGGTATTCTCTATATGTTAATTAGCTCAACACCATTGTGTGAGAGAGAGCCACTCTATTTGTCAAACTAACAGTACAGGAAGAGCTGTCAAAGCAAAAGAGAAGCTGAGCCGTGTCTGGGTCAATTATGTACAAGTAAGATATTATTAATATGAACATGTTTCCACAATCATATATGCTTTCAGGATGAATTGAAGCATTCTCATGTTCTTCTGCAAAGCCTGGCACAGGTTACTAGAACAAATTGATTCTTTAAATATTTTGTTTCTACATTTATAATACCCCTCCTCAGCTGGTGGCACATATAACACACATTTTGCTAGATGGCTCAGAGGCTTTGAAGATTTTTCAGTGCTGTCAGTGTTCATAATATGCTTGCATACTCAGGGTAATCATTCTCTTGATTCTAAGGAATTGTGAGTGATGCCCAAACAGACATTTCCAATGTTCTCAGTTCTCATAGTTTTGTGACTGTCACAAAATTAATCAATACTATTCAGTCTTATCATCATCAAGTGGTCCATGCTACCCACCTCCATACACATGCTTGCCTAAAGGACATTCTATACAAACTGTAGAAAAGAAACTCTGGTTGTTGTTGTTGCTGGGTTTTTTTTGTTTTTGTTTTTGTTTTTTTTTTTTTTAGAAAAAGCTTCAAAAGGATGATTGTCTCAGTTAAAGATTACATTAGTTTTCATTAACACTTGGTACAGAAATGAATAGATTTATGTTTACAGTATTCCCAGTGTACAAGCAGATAGCTGCCAGAGAGTGTCAGAGAACTCCATCAGGATTTCCGAAACACCTTTGGACCAGGAGCTGATGACTTCCTACAAGCAGACTGCCAACTCAAGTTCTGATGTGATAAACATTAATTAGGCAAGACTAAATAAAACTGGTAAGGGAAGTCTAATTGGTATTTTTTCATTAAAAATTGGATGGCATTGTTTATATGTTCCAAATTCTGGTGGTTATACAGAAAAAAAACCCTTTTTTTTTCTTTTCACTTATATCTAACCTTCATTTTAGAAATAAATTTGTACAAACTGGAATGAACATTTTTATCATTGTAACTTCTAACTGACCACTAAGAATTCAAGAAAGTCTACAAAAAGTCTTAATATAGATTATAACCCTATATAGGGTATGTGTAGGATAATAACACAAATGTATTGTATAATAATAGTACCTACAGTTTTGTCTAGAAAATTGTTCAATACAATGTCCAAAGGCGTTCAAAATACCTTTACTGAGTTTATTTGCTCATTGTTATGATACGGCTATTTGTATAACTGCATAACTAAATACTTACTTCTTACCAGGTTAGAATTGAATAAACAAAATATGTAAGAAATATCACATTTAAAGGCAAATTTTATTTAATTACTTGTAGAAGCAAGTCCACAATTAAATAAGAAGGACAGTGTGGAAGTAATGCATTAAAAAAATCCTTTCAAGATGTTTACCTTACAGATGGGATTAAGGTTGCTAATCAGCTGACCTTGAGATGAGGAGATTCTCCTGCTTTATCTGAGTGGGCCCAGTGTAATCACATGTGGGAGAAAGAAGAGTCAGAGTCAGAGAGATATTTGAAGGTGCTACCCTACTGACCTTGAAGGTGGAAGAAGCAGCTATAGGCAAGAAATACAGGTGGCCTCTGGAAGCTGGAAAAGTCAAGGAAACAGATTCTCCCAAAGAGACTCCAGAACGGATCACAGCCTTCCCCAGATATTTTGATTTTACCCCAGTGAAGCTCGTTTCAGACTTCAGATCTCAAGAACTGTTAAGATAATGAATGTGTACTCTTTTAAGAATTCATTTGTGATAATTTATAATAGCAGCTATAGAACCTTAATACACTCCCTTTATTTCTAATAGCCTTTAGAACAAAAGCCAGACTCTTTCTCAAGCCCTAAAAGAAATTACATAAACAAGCCTCTCTTTCCTCTCTCATGTCACCTTGACACTCTTCTCTTTGGTTACTCTAGTCAGGCAACATTGACATTCTCTCAATTCTTTGAACTTGACAGGGTCTTCTACCTGAAAGCCTTTACACTTACCACTCCTTTATCCAGAATGCTCATTTTCCTACTCTTTGTCAGACTGGTTCTTTCCTCATTTTTCAAATCATGGGTTGAGTCACCTTCCCAAAAGACCTCTGTGACTACCCTATTAAAATAAGTAACTCACACACACACACACACACACACACACACACGTGCACACACAGTTCTCCCTGTATCCTTGTTATTCCTTTATTACATTCACTATTCTTTGATGTAATCTTATTTGTTAGTTTACCATTATCTCTCACCCCCAGTTGTATATAAGCTCCACAAAATTGGAAACAAACTTGCTCTCTGTTGAGTCTCTAAAACCTAAAATAGAGTCCTACACACATGGAAAGCTCTGTAATTATTGAAGGGAATAAGTAGAGTACTTCACCAACACTAAATGACTTGCAGTTCTCAAAATATCGTGTTCACTGTTGTGTGCGTGCCTTTGGAACATACTATTCACTCTATTTGTTCTCTTTGCTTGTCCAAACAATTCCAACCCAGTCTTTACACTTAATTTAAATATGATCTTCTTTGGGAAACTTTTGCTAACTAGTAGTCTTCAGTCCTGCGTTAGTTATCTATTGCTGCACCTCAGTGGCTTAAAACAACTAAAATTCATTACTTCTCAAGTGTCTTGATTTTATTAGGCTCAGCTGGGTGGTTCTTTGCTGAATGTGCAGTCATTCACTCAGCAGCAATCAGCTTGGAGGCCTGATGGCTGGCCTGGGGCTAACCGGACAAATAAAGCCTTACTCAAACGTCTAGTGATTTGGCCCTGTTTCAGATGGCCATTCAGTGTGATTAGCAAGGGCCTTCTCACAGCAGAAGGTTTCAGGCTAGTTCTATGCTATGGGGCAGCTGTTTCAAGAGAGAACATGAAACATACCGAGTCTCTTAAAATCTAGACCCAGAATGGATTGGCATCATGACACTTTCTGTTGGCCAAAGCAAGTAACAAATTTAAAGGGAGGTGTGATGGTTAATTTTATGTGTCAACTTGAATGGGCCACAGGATACCTAGAAATTTGATCAAACATTATTCCGGGTGTTTTTGTGAATGTATTTTCAGATGAGATTAACACTTAACTGAGTAAAGCAGATTACCCTTCCTAATGTGAATGGGCCTCATCCAATCAGTTAAAAGTCCTCAGAACAGAACAAAAAGTCTGACTCTCTCATGAGTAAGAACAGATTCTCCCTGCCTGACTGCCTTTCAAATGGGACATCAACTTTTTTTTTTCCTGCTTTCAGACTCAAACTGAAACATCAGCTCTCCTTGGGTCTTGAACCTACTGATCTTCATACTGAAACTAAACTATTAGCTCTCCTGAGTCTCTAGCTTGCTGATTCACCATGCAGATCTTGAGACTTGCAGACACCCTGTTCACATAAGCCAATTCCCTATAATAAATCTCTTTAGTGAGACTGGTTACTCTGCTCAAGCAGCACAGACATTTTCCCATTGTTTTTGCCAAGTTTTTCCACCTGAGGACCTTTGCATTTGCCATTCCTTTGTCTGAAGTACTCATTTCAGTCTCTGTCAAACTGGATCTTTCTCATTCTTCAGGCTTCCTCTAAGTGGCATTCTTCAAGTGTCCTTTAAAATAAATAAATCTTTTAGTGACATATGTGACCAAAAGACTTATTTTATATCTATCTATATCTATATCTATATCTATATCTATCTATCTATATATCTGTCTATATATATATATATATATATATGTCTCTTATTCATTATGTTTCTCTGGAAAACCCTGACTAATAGATATAGATATAGATATAGATATAGATATAGATATAGATATATGTCTCCTATTCATTATGTTTCTCTGGAAAATCCTGACTAGTTCAAGCCTCCAAACTGATTGCTGCTGAGTAAATGACTGCAGGAGGGGAAAAGATACTCCACCTCTTGAAGGATGGAACACCAAGTATATATATGCAAGGGAGGAAGAAAATGATAGTAGCCATCTTTGGAGATCATGTAAAAGGATTTGCTCTTTCCTTTGAAGAGCTACAGGCACCCTGTGCCCTTGTTATGGCTTTCACTACATGCCTCTACAATTTGATTATCTTTTCTGCTAGACTTTTAGTACTTTATTTTTTTAATTTTTTTTTAAATTATTATTTATTTTTGAGAGGGAGAGAGAGAGAGAGACAAAGTGCAAGCAGGGGAGAGGCAGAGAGAGAAAAAGAAACACAGAATCTGAAGCAGGCTCCAGGCTCTGAGCTGTCAGGATACAGCCCAATGTGGGGGCTCAAACCCATGAACCATAAGATCATGACCTGAGCTGAAGTTAGCCATTTAACCTACTGAGTCACCCAGGCACCCCATAGACTTTTAATACTTTTAAGGTAATAACTGTCTCATTTTATCGCTATATTCCTAGCACCGTACCTCAGTAAGTATTTAATAATACTTGATGGACGAATGAAGGGTTGAATGAAAAACATACCCTATACTCATGAACTTTTTACTGAGTTTTTTATAAACTTTATTAATTCCTTCCTCTTAACTCCTACTTACTTTATATTCTCCCTGAGAAATATACTACGCTATTTCTCTAAGACAGTATCACCACCTTCAAGATCTTCAAATAATCCAGAACAATATGGAACCAATGACACACAATCATTGCTGTGTAGCACCTGCCCTTCATTTGAGCAAAAAATCCCAGTTCTAACTAACATTATCCCAAAGAATGGATGAGATAAATTTTAAATCATAAAATTGACTTTATACTTAGAAATTCTAAAAATCACATTCTCTAAGCAGATATAATTTAAAAACCTAGTTTAGTAACATACTCTTTCACACTGATTTTGTTTTGAATGTGATCTTTTTCCATACCTGGAAATAATAAATATTCCGGAGCTCAGAACTCTTCTGTGGTATAAAGAATATCTGGGTGCATACTTCTTTGAAAGATTGTGGCTGGGTTAACATCCCTCATTCCTACTTCACTGTCTCCCCTTATCACTCTTCGAGAGCTCTGCATTTCTAACAAAGAAGAGACAATTTCAGAGCTTTGGAGAGGCCTAAACTTTGCTTTATCAAGGACAATACTGGCAACTTTCCAGAAACCTGGAGGCCATGGCTCATCTGCAAATCATGTACATATATTTGCATGAATTTTATTTTGATTAGTAGCCTCAACCCATGATGGTACTTAGGATGAATGAAGCATTTTACATATATGAATAAATGAACATGATTTAGTAGTCTGACTGCTCATAGCTGTGTTTTCCCTATTCCTAACTCTGACTCTCCTCATCCATCCCCTTCTTGTTATTCCTTCTCTTTAAATCTAGAATGGGTGTTGCTTTTCTATTTTTAACATACTGATTCTACATTGGTGCTAAGAAAGAAGTTTCTCTGTTTTCATGTTTTATTGATCCATTTAACCTAGACCTACTCTACCCCCAAATCATTCTGACTTAGCGATTTTTGAAAAATTCTTTATCTTCACTGGTGTAAACTTGCATTTTGGGGGGCTGAGTCGGTGGAGTATACAAAGCTTGACAACTGTGCAATTTTATTTTGAAGAGCTTGTCCCTAAAGTCCTCCACAAACTGATATACAACTTTAGGGACAAATATATTAAAAGTTATTAATATATAAAGGTGTCAGAAGTAGAGACAAAGGAGAATTACCACTCTATTAATAGCTTTTTATTTTCCCTAAACTTTAAAATCCCCCTGAATGTAATTGTGTGTATATGTGTGTTTGATCTGAGGTAGAGTTAAGTTGGTGAAGAATAATACAAAGGGTCATGAGTTGATCAGGATAAAGAATAGAGATGATGGCATAAGATGACTGAGGGGAGACATGAGGGGAGGAAGACCAATGCAGAATTCGAATCTCATTAGATCTAATTCCAGATTTGGGGACAATTTCTTTTCATCTTTATCTTGCTGTTTCATTTTGTTTTCTTTTTTTCTTTCCAGGTCTTTGGTTTTTATTTTATTCTCTGACACTCTAATACACTCAAGCCCTGTCTAGTGTTTCACTGTAGCCATGTCTTTTATAAGGAATAATATATTCATTTCCATATTAGTTATTATTGAGTAGGGCCTAGTTTACTTATGAAAATTAATAATTATTTATTCTTCCTATGTTTAGAACAATGGAAAACATATGAAATTATTTCAAAGTATAATTAATATCTTCTATTTATAACTTACAGGGATAACAAGATAGTCCTAACTATTTAAGATTAAAAACCTACAAGTAATACAGAGAAGTAAATTAATGGTACGATAATAGAAATATTATTAGAAATAGTACTTAAGGAATTCAGCTTAAAATGAATTTGAAACTTGAATCAGCGAGGGATTGATCAGAGAAATAGAACCACATGGAATAAGGAATTTATTATAAAGATTAGATTTTACAAATGATGAGAGTTTGTGAGGAAGGTCATGGAAAAGCCTGTCCCCTGGGTCAGATGTTGTGCCTGAAGTCACTGCTGGTTATCAAGGCCAGTGGTTAGAAAGGAAAGCTGCACTGGACAGAGTGGGAGAGAGTAAGGATAAACAAGTGGAACCCACAAAGATAAAGGAGAACTCAAATCTAGTTTTCACAGCCTCTAACCTAGCATAAAGGACCTGCAAAAGAACCTGGTGCCGTATGTCACAGAGTTGGTAATGTACTTGGCTCCAGAGTTTGGAAATACTGAAGCGGAAGATCCAGTAAGATCTGGGGGGTGGGAGGAAGGGACAGGATTGTCAGCCTGGTGCTGCTACGGATCAACAAGATGAGCTAGAAGATTCACAACATGAGGATGCTGCAGTACCATCTGGTGCCCTACACTGACTCAAAAAGGAGAGTCTGCCGATTCGCTTCCACCTTCAAAATCTCTGCGCAAATTTCTCTTGGGCCCACTGTAACCTGGGAACATACCCGAAGGGCGTTTAGAGAAATGCCCTTCCAGCTTCCACCTAAGGTGACACAGAAAAAAAGGCACCACAATCAACCTCCTAAGCACTTTTGTGAGTGATCCATGATACTGTGTATAAATAATTTAGAATTTGCCTGGCACTTAGCTAGGGCTCAATAAGTGTTAACAGTCCATTTCAAATCATCATCATGATTTTTTTGCTATCTTATATAGTTTTAAATTGTGGTTATTTAACTTTTTATTCATGTATTTGTTTTTCCCCTTGATTGTTAAGTTTTTAATTATAAAGATCATGCTTTATACTTTTGTAACATGTAGAGTACTAAGCACAGAATTCTATAATTACTGAGTAATCTTAAGTTGCTGCATTTAATACATTTGGCCAGAGATATTAGGAATATTAGGAGAATGTTTAGATAGGTAAAGAAAAAATGATGCCTGTATTAGTGATATCACACTAAAATATATACTCCATACAGGCTTTTGTTTTGTTTACAGTGGTATCTCTAGTATCCACAGCAGTGCTTGGTCCAAAGTAAGGACTAAATAAATGTCTGTTGAATCAATGGTTATGTGTGGGGTTCTGGAAAGTTTGAGGCATAAACTGGAAACCCACATCATGAATAACTGAATCCCTTTTTAGGGGGATTACAAATTCCTGCCCTGTTCCTCCTCCATACCAGGTTCCAATATTAGGGGGTTTTACACATAGGTGGGAATTGTAGTTGCTTCCCCTGCAAGTTTACCACTTTTTTAGGTATACAGACACATACACACATACGTGGACACAAAAGCAAAATGCTCAGTTACACATCAATGTATGAATAAAATTGATGAAAATTATAATATAAAATTTTACCAACAATTCTAACAAAGGAGTGGCATGTAGTATCTGATTTAGAGTGGAGATTCCTGAGCCTAGAGATTTAAAAATAAGATTCAAGATGTTATTAGAAGCCAAGAAGAGGCCAAAAATTCTTGGAGGTAAGAAAATAATTACATAAACAAAAGAAATGGAGGTAGACATTGTCATAGTTCCAGAATAACAGGTTAGCTGAAGCAGAGGTTTTGCACTAAAAACATAGTCATTATTCTTCATGTTTAAATATGTTCAATGCCATGTGAGCAAAGAGTTGATTGCAGTCCTTTTTGAGGCATATCATGTGCTCTGCCTGCTGCTTCTCTGCTGGTAAGTCTGCACTCAGGTGGCATGTGCACCCAAAGGGTCAAATACACACACATACATGCTAAAATTAACAACTCAGCAGACAACAGATGTTGGTGAGGATGTGGGAAAAGGGGAACCCTCTTACACTGTTGGTGGGAATGCAAAGTGGTGCAGCCACTCTGGAAAACAATATAGGAGTTCCTCAGAAAGTAAAAGATAGAATTATCCCAAGACTCAGCAAATGCACTA